>NC_138680.1:1785708-2985708 GCF_964273445.1 Streptopelia decaocto
GGGGCTGGGGGTTGGTTGGGGGACAGACGGACAGAGCAGATGGGGGGTTGGGGGTGTCAGAAAGGCTGGGGGTCGTCCCTTAATTCTGCCCCACTGGGTGGTGTGGATGGGGGGGGGAAGGGGTGAATTGGGGGAGCTGGGGGGGGGGGGAATTAGGTGGTTTGGGGGGGGGCAGGAAGTTGGGGGGTGGTCTGGGCGGGGGGAAGAGACAGATGGATTTGGGGGGCAGATGGACAGACAGGATTTGGGGGCTGGGGGGCGATTCTGGGGAGCAGACGGGTTGGGGGGCGGATGGGGAATGGGAGGGCAGATTGGGGGGGTTGATGGGGAATGGGGGGGCAGACAGGGGTCTGGGGGGCCAGTGGGTGTCTGGGGGGGACACACAGATGGATTGGGGGGTTTTGGGGGTCAGAGGGAAGGGGGGGCCCATGTGGCCGGCGCCGATGTCCCTCACCCCTGGGTGCCGGCGGGGGGGTCCGGGGGGGGCTCCTGGGCCGTCGCGGGGGGGGGCAGCTCCTCCACGTTGGGGTGCGGCGACGATGGGGTGACGGGGGGGGGACCCTGCGCCGCTTCCCCCCCCGCGCAGGAAACACCCGGGGACACCCGGGAACAGCGGGGTCCCAATGCGGGGGGGTGACCCCCTGGAGCCCCCCCCGGGGCTGAGGGACCCCGTGGGGGAAGGGAGGAGAGGGGGGCAGGGGGGTGGTGACCCCCTCCCAGGGGGTGAAATGAGGGGGTGGGATCCGGGGGGGTCAGGGGGCTTAGTGGGGGGCTCGCCATGGGCTGATATGTGGGGCTGGGGGGCAGATTTGGGGGGGTCACGGGGCAGGGAGTGCACTTGGGGAGATGGGGGGGGGTCAGGGGGCTCGGGGGGGGGATGGACCCCCCCTGCCATCAGCTGATATGAGGGGCTGGGGGGGCGCTGGGGGACAGCGGGGGGGCGCTGGTACCCCCGGCTCATGGGCTGATATGGGGGGCTGGGGGGAGGCTTTGGGGGGTCAACGGGCTGGGGGGGCACTGAGGGTGACTTGAAGGGGTCAAGGGGCTGGGGGGGGGCCGGAACCCCCCCTCATGGGCTGGTATGGGGGGGTTGGGGGTTTCTGGTCCCCCCTTCCCTCAGGCAAATATGGGGGGGGCAATGGTTTAGGGGGGGGCTGGTCCCCAACTTTTGGGGGTAAATCTGGGGGGAGTGGAGGGGTCTGGTCCCCCCCTCCCTGGGTGAAATCTGGGGGGGGTGAGGGAGGCTGGTACCCCCCTCCCAGGGCGGGTTTTGGGGGGGGTCACAGGCCTGGGGAGGGGCAGATCCTGGTGTCCCTCTCCTGGGGGGCAACCGGGGCTGGGGGGGTCCCGGTCACCCCCCCCTGGGGGGGTGGAGGGTCTGGGGGGGTCCCCAAAACCCAGGGGTTGATCCGGGGGGTCGGCGAGTGCCAGGCCTGGGGGTCGGGGGGGTCCTGGGGAGGGAGAAGACACAACGCGGGGAGGGGTCCCCATCAGTACCAGTGCCCCTCCAACCCCCCCAAATAACCCCAGGCTGGGGGTCCTGCACTCACCCCGCTCCGCGGCACTGGGGACGTCCCCTCCTGGGGTACAGGCCGGGGGGGGACACCCCCCGGTGTCCCCTGGGGTGTTGTCCCCCCCCACGGTGACAAGCAGGGCAGCTCGGTGGGGGCGGTACAGGGGAACCCCCTGGGGGGCACCCATGGGTGGGGGCAGCCGGCTCTGGAAGAGGGGGTTGGTGTGGAAGTGGGGCTCCTCGTCATCGGCATCGTCACCGTCACCGGGTCTTCATCCCGCGAGGAGCTGCCATCGTCGTCATCATCATCATCATCATCCTCATCCTCGCTGCTTTGGGGGTCGTGCTGCTTGGGTGAGATGGTCCCATCCGTGGTCATGGGCGGGATGGTCCCATCCGTGGGGACGTTCTCCTGTGAGATGGTCCCATCCATGGGCATGTTCTCCTCTGAGATGGTCCCATCCATGGTCATGAACTTGGGTGAGATGGTCCCATCCATGGGCTTTTTCTCCTGCAAGATGGTCCCATCCTGGGGCACAAACTTGGGCCAGATGGTCCCATCTGTGGTCATGGTCATGGTCGAGATGGTCCCATCCGTGGGCTTGATCTCCTCTGAGATGGTCCCATCCATAGTCATAGACTTGGGATGAGACGGTCCCATCCATGGGCTTGATCTCCTGTGAGATGGTCCCATCCATAGTCACGGACTTGGATGAGATGATCCCATCCATGGGCTTGTTCTCCTCCAAGATGGTCCCATCCTGGGGCACAAACTTGGGCCAGATGGTCCCATCTGTGGTCATGGTCATGGGCGAGATGGTCCCTTCCGTGGGCTTGATCTCCTCTGAGATGGTCCCATCCATAGTCATGGACTTGGATGAGATGGTCCCATCCATGGGCTTGTTATCCTGCAAGATGGTCCCGTCCTGGGGCACAAACTTGGGCCAGATGGCCCCATCTGTGGTCATGGTCATGGGCGAGATTGTTCCATCCTTGGGCTTGTTCTCCTGCAGGATGGTCTCATCTGTGGTCATGTTTTCTTGCAAGATGGTCAAATCCATGGTCATGCACTTGTATAACATGGTCCCATCCATGGTCACGCTCTCCTGTGAGATGGTCTCATCCATGGTCATGGCCCTGGGCATAGATTTGGGCAAGATGGTCCCATTTATGGTCCTGTCCTCCTGTGAGATGGTCCCATCCATGGTCACGGTCGTGGGCGAGATGCTCCTGTCCATGGGCACATGCTCCTGTGAGAAGTTCCTGTCCATGGGCACAGACTTGGGTGAGATGGTCCCATCCGTGGGCATGTTCTCCTGTGAGATGGTCCCATCCATGGTCATGGTCATGGGTGAGATGCTCCTGTCTGTGGTCATGGACTTGTACAAGATAGTCCCATCCATGAGCGTGGACTTGGGTGAGATGGTCCCATCTATCAGCAGGTGTTCCTGCAAGATGGTCTCATCCATGGGGGAGATGCTCCCATCCATGGACACGGACCTGGGTGAGATGCTCCCTTCTGTAGACACGTGGCCACGGTGCTTGTTGGAGCTGCCCCCACCCATGGACACATGCGAGATGCTCTCGTACGCGAATCCCCAGGTTTGGTAGGGACCCAAGTCCACAGGTGTGGACTTGGGCGAGATGGTCCCACCTGTGGGCATCTGCTCATGTGAGATGGTCCCATCTGCAGAGACGTGGAAGATGGATATGGATCCATGGCCTTGGTGCTCATGGAAGATGGTCTCATCCATGGAAATGGACTTGGGTGAGATGTTCCCACCTGTGGACTTGTGGAAGATGCTGTCGTATGTGGATCCATGGCCGTGGTGCTCATGGAAGATGTTCTCGTCCATGGGCATGAACTTGGGGGAGATGCTCCCATCTGTAGACGCGTGGCCACAGTGCTCGTGTGAGATGTTCCCACCTGTGGACACCTGGAACATGCTCTTGTATGTGGATCCATGGCCTTGGTTCTTGTGTGAGATGTTCTCATCCGTGGGGAAGATGGTCCCATCTGTGGGCATCAACTTGGGTGAGATGGCCCCACCTGTGGGCATCAGCTTGGGGGAGATGGTGCCATCTGTGGTCATGGTCTTGGGTGAGATGGTCCCACCCATGGGCGTGAACTTGGGTGAGATGGTCCCATCTGTGGGCATCAACTTGGGTGAGATGGTCCCACCCATGGGCATCAGCTTGGGTGAGATGGTGCCATCCATGGTCATGGGTGAGATGGTCCCATCCGTGGGCATCAGTCTGGGTGAGATGGTCCCATCCGTGGTCATGGTCTTAGGTGAGATGGTCCCATCCATGGGCATCAATCTGGGTGATATGGTCCCATCCATGGGCATCAGTCTGGGTGAGATGGTCCCATCCGTGGTCATGGTCTTGGGTGAGATGGTCCCATCCGTGGGCATCAATCTGGGCGAGATGCCCCCACCGCTGGCCACGTGCTGGTGTAAGACATTGTCCCCCGTCGCCGCAGCCCCACACCGGTGCCGGCTGCTCCCAGCGCTGTCCCAGCCCTGCTGGGGGGGCCAGTTGTCGTCCCCCCCGTCCCACTGTCCGTCCAGCGCTCCCTGCAGCTCCTGGACGCACAGCTGGGCCTGCAGCAGGCTGGCCCAGAACACGTCGGTGCCACCGGCTGTCACCGCGGCGGGTGTCACCGCGGCGGGTGTCACCGTGGCGGGGGGAGTCGCCCCTTCGGCCCCCGCCCCCGAGAAGACGATGGCATCCTGCGCCGCCAGGACCCCGGGGGTGGTGGCGGGGGGGGTCTTTGGTGGCTCCATGGCGTGGTGTCCCCCCTACGGCCGCCCCCCTGGCGCACGCGGGCAGCCGCCCGTCCCGCCCGTCCTGCCCGGCCCCATGGCCGGGGGTCAGACCTGGGGGGACAAGGGGGAGATGGAGGTGGGTGGGGGGTCCCCGTGGGTGGGGGAGAGGAAGAGGAGAGAGGGAAGGAGGGATGGAGGGAGGGAGGAAGGAGGACACGGAGAGGGATGGAGAAGGGAGAAGGAAAAGGGAAGGATGGAGGAGGGAGGGAGGGAAGAAGAGAGGGAGGAGGAAGAGGAAGGGAGGGAAGGATGGAGGAAGGGGAACAGAGGAAGGGATGAAGGAAGAAGAGAAGGAGGGAAGGAAGGGGAAGGGAGGAAAGGAGGAGGGAGAAGGAATATGGAGGAAGGGATGAAGAGAGAAGGAAGATAAACGGAATGAAGGAGGGAGGAGGAAGGAAAGAAGGGAGGGAGAGAGGGGAAGAGGAAGAGAGGGAACAAGAAGGGAGGGAGGGAGGAAAAGAGGGAGGAAGAAGGAAGGAACAGAGGGAGGGAAAGATGGAGGAAGAAAGGAGGGAGGAAAGGACGAGGAGAGGAAGGAGAGATGGAGGAAGAAGGGAGGGAGGAAAGAGGAAAGGACGGAGAGAGGGAAGGAGGAAGGAGGAAGAGCTGGAGGGAGGGGCCAGAGAAGGAAGGAGGGATGGAAGGAGAAAGAGGAGGAGGAGGAAGAGGCTGTGGGGAGGGGGGTCAGGGTGGGCCCCTCCGCAGGGTGGGGGCCCAGCACCCGCGCCCCGTGTCACCCGTGTCACCCGTGTCACGGCCCCGCGTCACCTGCGTCACCCACAGCTTCCGGCCCCGCCGGGGCAGGAAACGGGGAGGGGAGGGGGCACCCAACGGCCCCCCTGCACCCCAAAACCCCGCAGCACCCACCGCCACCATGGGGGGGTCACGGGTCACCCACTCGTGTGTCCCCCCCGCCAGCACCGCTGTGCCACGTGGGGGGGCACCTAAATGTGCCACTTCCTCCAGCACGAGGCGGGGGGCCCCAAATCAAGGGGGGGATGCTGGCACCCCATTGCATTGGGGTGGGGGTCACTGCTGGGGGGGGGGGTGCACCCCAAAGTGCTGCGCACTGTGGGGTGCCCCCCCCCCCCAAAACGCTGTGCCCCTCGCAAAGTGTCCCTCGAGGGGTGAGGGGGCACCCAAAGGCTTAGGGAGGGCTCTGGGGGGACCCCAAAGGGTGGGGGGGAACATAGAAGTTTGGGGGGGACTCGGGGGGTGGGGACGCACCCCAAAAGTTTGCACGGAGGCTTTTAGGGGTCCCCAAGGGTTGGGGGCACCCCGAAGGGTGTGTGGGGGACCCTAAAGAGGAGGGGGGGACCCCAAGGCGGGGGGGGGGGAAGGAGGGGGCAGAAATCTGTGGGGACTCCGGAGGAGCCGTGAGGACCCCCGGGAGTCATGGGGGACCCCAAGAGTTAGGGGGGGCACCCAGGAGTGGGGGCGCCCCGAGGGTTTTGGGGGGGAAGCTCAAGGTTTGGGGGACCCTCCCGGGCGGGGTGAGGGGGGCTGGGCGGGGCTGAGGGCTCTGGGGGGGCCCCAAGGGAACCTCCAACCCCTCCCCGGGCCGTGGGGACCCCCCTGGGTCCCGCTGTGTCCCCCCCCCCGCTCCCCTCCCCTTACCGGCAGCGAGAGCGCAGCGAGGGGCGTGGCCAGCGCCGGCCCCGCCCCCTTCCTCCCGCCCCACCGCCGGGGGCGGGGCCGGGAGGGGTCAGTCACGCCCACGGATACGCCCCCGTATGGAAACCACGCCCCCTCGGGCCGCCGGGCCCGATCCTGCCCTAATGAGCCTGATCCTGTCTCCAAAGGGGCTCCATTCTGCCCCACCATGGGCTGAATCTCCCCCGTATGGGCCCGATCCTGCCCCACAGAGCCCGATCCTGTCCCCAATGGGCCCGATCCTGTCTCCGTGGGTCCGATCCTGCCCCACCATGTACTATCCTGCCCAACAGGGCCCGATCCGGTCCTCCAAAATGGGCCCAATCCTCTCCTGCCATTGGCTGAACTGGCCACACAGGGCCCGATCCTGCCCCTCCCACCGCAAACCACACACCCCAAACTGACACCAACTCTTTATTCCCCCACCCAGGGGGGCTGACAGCGGGGAGGACCCCCACACCCATGGGTGCCCCCCGCCAGCGTCACTTGCGGAGCAGGTAGAAGGCGGTGACGTCTGGGGGGGCGGCCAGGCCCAGCGCGGGGCCTGGGGACGTGCTGAGGAACAGCCCGGGGAAGGCGGCCGACTCGAAGGTGTGTGTGGTGCCACCAAAGGTCTTGTAGAAGGTGTAGGGGGTGGCGTCAGCCGGCCGTGAGAACAGGTCCAGCAGCCCCACCTCCTGCCATGGGGCACGGGGGTCACCGCTGGGACAGCACCCCCAGTGCCACCGTCCCAGGGAACCCCCTTGTCCAGGTGCTGCTATCTCCAGGTGACACCATCTTCAGGTGACACCATGTCAAGGTGATACTGTGTCAAGGTGGCACCTTCTCAAAGAGCTTCAACCACTAGGTGATGTCATCATGGGGTGACACCACCCTGGGGAACCCCGCACCTCCAGGTGACGCCACCTTAAGGAGGTGGCACCTTCTCAAGGAAGCTCAAGCTCCAGGTGACGCCATCATGGGGTGACACCACCCTTGGAAACCCCCCCACCTTCAGGTGATGCCATCACAGGTTGACACCATCCCAGGGAACCTTCCACCTCTTGGTGACACCATCTCAAGGTGATACCACCCTGGGGAACCCCCACCTCCAGGTGACACCACCTCAGGGTGATACCATTTGGGAATGACACCATCTCAAGGTGTCCCCACCTCAGGTTGACCCACCTTGAGTTGACCCATCTTGGGTTGACCCACTTCTGGATGACCCATCTTTGGGTCCCCATGACTTCAGGGTGTCCCCACCTTGTGTTGACCCATCTCTAGGAGTCCCACCACCCCAGCGTGCCCTCACCTCGGGTTGTCCACCTTGGGTCCACCCACCTTGGGTTCCCCACCTTGTGCTGACCCCCTCGGGGTTCCCCCACCTCTGGGTGCCCCCCACCCTGGGCCACCCCCACCATGACCCCCCCCAGTGTCACCTCCAGCTTGAGCTGGGGCTCGGGGCCGGTGCCACATGACAGGGCCTGGCTGCCACCACGGATGCCCACGATGAGGGGACAACGCCGACGCTCCAGGCTGGGGTTGGGCACCACGCTGATGGGTTCTACGAGGGGAAAGGGGTGAGTGGGAGCACCCGTGAGTGCCCCATGTCCCCTCTACCCACCATGGGTGGGGTGGCACCCACCTTCCTGGGCAGCGTTGGTACCCTGGAAGCTGGTGGCCACCAGGTGACCGTCATGGAGGCAAAGTCCCTTCTGCTCCGTGTCCCTCACCACATAGTGGTAGGGCTGGGCCACCACGTGGGACTCGGTCGAGGCGATGGTGGGTCCTGTAAGCACTGCTGGGGGACACGGGGACGTGGGGACACGGAGAGGGGACATGGGGACATCGTGGGTGTGTGGGGACATGGGGCATCATGGGGACACGGGGCGTCACAGGGATGTGGAATAGGGGGACCTGGGGACGTGGGATTGGGGGACATGAGGCATCACAAGGATGTGGGATTTGGGGACATGGGCCATCACAGGGATGTGGGCACATGGGGACACAGGGACATGAGGACACAAGAGTGATGGGCACGTGGGGTTGGGGGACGTGGGGACACAGGGACAGAGGACACAGGGCGGGGGCACAGGGGGTGTCAGAGATGCATGGGGACATGTGGGCATCACAGGGACATGGCTGTGATGGACGTGTGGGGACATGGGGATGGGGCACACGGGTGTGATGGGCACCTGGGGACATGGGGACATAGGGACATATGGGCATCACAGGGGTGTGGAGATGGGGGACGTGGGGCACATGGGGACAGGGATGGACGCAGGGACACCAGGACATGGGGATGGGGACAGAGGGGACATGTGGGGACAAACGCTACCTTCCCCCAGGAAGTCATTGAACAAGGCCACCATGTCGGGGTCGATGACAGACTCTGCTGCGTCCCCTGTCCCCACCATGATGCCAGGAGGGTCCCTAAGAAGCTGTGACTGTCCCAGATGTCCCTGGGGACCTTTGTCCCTGATGCAGCCCCTGGGGGGCACCGGAGGGGAGGGTGAGGGCAGGTGCCACATGGGGTGACTCAGGCCCTCGCTGTCCCCACCCTGTCACCACTCACCTGGTGGCAGCTCTGGGCACGCGGGACATGGCTGAGCCTGCACAAAGGGACCACGTGTGTGACACAGGTGACGCGGGTGGCGGGATCCCCCCACCCCGATGCACCCAGTTTGCCAACAGGCTCCTGGTTATCAGTAGGTTCCAGAGTGAACACCCACAGAACGTGGCCCAAACGGGTTTGTCCCCATCCCTGTCCCCAGCGATACCTGCAAGTCCGTCAGCGTCTGAGATGCTGTCCTGGTTCCTCTGGGTTGTGTCCCCCGCACCGGGTGACGGTGGCACTTATAGAGCGGGGCGGTGCAGGGGGACAGACCCGCCCCGGTAATTGTGCGGGAGGAGCTGGGCGGGGTGACGGGGCGATGGCGAAACGCCACCTGGTCCTCTGTCCCCTGCGTCCCCACCCCGTGATGCTCACGGTCACTGTGGCTGTGGTGTCCCCTGAGCCGTGTCCCCAGGGTCCCATGTGTCCCTGGGATCCTGTCAGCCCTGTCCCCAGGCTCCCACCTGTCCTGACCCCATGGCCCCACACGTCTTGTCCCTGAGGTCCCATGTTTCCTGTCCCCAAAGTCCCATGTATGTTGTCCTCATGATGCCCATGTGCCCTGTCTCCACCATGCCCGTGTCCCCTGTCCCCGCGGTCCCATGTCCCCCATCCCCATGGTCCCATGTGCCCTATCCCTGCTGTGCCTGTGTGCTGTGTTCCCAAGGTCCCATGCGCCTTGTCCCCAAGGTCCCATGTGCCCTGTCCCATGGTCCCACGTGCCCTGTTCCTCCCGTGCCGGTGTGCCTTGTCCCCAAGGTCCCATGCGCCTTGTCCCCAAGGTCCCACGTGCTGTGTCCCCAGGGTCCCATGTGCCTGTCCCTGCTGTGCCTGTGTGCCTTGTCCCCAACGTCCCATGTCCCCCGTCCCCACGGTGCCACGTGCGCCATCCCCGCTGTGGAACGCCGCGCGGTGCCGGTGACAGCTGGGTGTGCCGGGCGGGAGGCGTCCCCGCTGCCACCAAATCCAGGAAGGGGCCTGGCCATGGGGCAGCCCCGCTGACGTGTCACCCCCCGCCAGGGACATCCCGTCATTGTCCCCAACGAGCCGGTGGCGCAACACTGGCCTTCCCGCCATGGTGACGCAGGCGGCGAGGCCACCGCTCACCCTGTCCCCCCCTGCACGTCACGGGGACCAAAGTGTCCTGAGCATCTTTATTCCCACGGGATGTCACTGTCCCCAGGGGGATGTCACCATCCGCAGCGGGATAGCACCATCCCGGGGGGATGTCACTGTCTTTGGGGTGAGGATGTCACCACCCCAGGGGGGATGTCATCATCCTGGGCGAGATGTCACCATCGCAGGGGATGTCACCATCTTGGGGGGGGGGTATCGCTGTCCCAGAGGGGATATCACTGTCCCGGGAGGGACATCACCATCCTCAGGGAGATGTCACCATCCTGGAGGGGTTGTCACTGTCCCAAGGGGAATGTCGCCATCTGGAGGGGAATGCCACCATCCCTGGGGTGAGGATATCACCATCCCAGGGGGTATGTCACCATCCTGGGAGGGATATCATCATCCCCAGTGCGATGTCACCATCCCTGGGGTGAGGATATCACCCTCCTGGTGTAGCTGCCACCATCCTGGGGTGGTGATGTCCCCGTCCCCAGGCGCAGGGGGATTCAGCAGAGCTGGAAGTAGAAGTCGAGCAGGTGGGTGGCGTCGGGGACCTGGGACAGCCCCAGGGGCTGGTGGCCACGGGCCGCGGTGCAGAGGAACCAGCCGGGGTTGGCGGCCGACTCAAAGCGCCACAGCCCGTCCTTGTAGGAGCGGAAGAAGGTGAAGGCGGCCGAGGTGGCGCTGTCGCGGGGCAGCGCCCGGATGTCCACGGCCTGGAGGGGACATGGGGACACTGTGTCACTGGTGGGGTGACAGCGCCGGATGGGCCTGCAATGGTCCCCAGCCCCGCGGTGGCCCCGTTTCTGTGGTGTCCCTGGTCCCTGTGGTGTCCCCATCCCTGCAACGCTCCGTCCCTGTGATCCCTGTGACCTCTGCAGCATCCTTGTCCCCACAGTGTCCCCTCGCCACGGTGTCCCCATCCCTGTGATGCCCCAGCCCCCGTGATCCCATGGGACCTGTCCCCACGGTGTCCCCATACCCAGGTGTCCCCTCCCCATGGCATCCCCATCCCCTTGATATCCCTGTGGCATCCTTGTCCCCACTGTGTCACCATCCCATGGTGTCCCCATCCCCATGGCATCCCCATCCCTTTGGTGTCCCCATCCCATTGATGTCCCCATCCCTGTGGCATCTCCATCCCCACTGTATCCCTGTCCCCATGGTGTCCCCATCCCCATGGCATCCCCATCCCTTTGGTGTCCCCATCCCATTGATGTCCCCATCCCTGTGGCATCTCCATCCCCACTGTATCCCTGTCCCCTCAGAATCCCCATCTCCGTGGCATCCCCATCCCTCTGGTGTCCCCACAGCGTCCCCATCCCCACAGCATCCTCATCCCCACAGCATCCCCATCCCTTTAGCATCCCCACGCCAGTGGTGTCCCCATGCTGTCCCTGACCTGCAGCTGCAGGGTGGGCTGGCTGGCGGGGGGGCTGGCCAGGCAGCGCGTCCCGTTCTGGATGCCCAGGATGATGGGGAGCCGGGCGGGCTCGAAGGCGCGGTTGGGCACCCAAAACACCTTCTCTGCGGGGAGGGGACACACATGGGGACATCAGGACATGCCCGACATGCCCAACATGTCCCTGTGTCCCCCGCCGTGTCCCCACGTCCCCATCTCACCTTCAAGCTCCGCGTTTGCCCCCTGCAGGTGCCCGGCCACCAGCTGGTCATTGCGCAGGTAAAGCGACTTCTGGTTGATGTCCCAAATCCTGCCGGGGGGACAGTGGTGACACCAATGTCCCCCCCGGGTGCCACCCTGGGGTGCTCCCCCTGCCCCACTCACCGATACTGGAAGACTTTGGTCTGCGGGGTGAAGCCTTCGGCCTCTGCACAGAGGAAGAGGAGGGCGAGGGTGAGCGCGGGCCGGCACGCCATGGCGCCCCGAGTCCTGTCATCTGTGCCCCCCCCGCCCTTATAACCCCTCCTGAATTTCCCAGCTTGCGGGGGCGGGGGGCTGCCAGTGGCGCAACTGGTCCCTAAGGTTCCGCTTCTGGCCTCCCCACCCCCCCGGGGGGTCCCCGGTCACCCACTCACCCATTGGGACCCCCCACCCCAAAGCCCGGGGCAGCGACTGGGAGGAAGGAAGGAAGGAAGGAAGGAGGTTGGTGGTGGTGTTGCCACACAGCTGGCAGGGTTGGCTCCGCCCCGCCAAAGGGCTTGGCACGGCTGGGGGTGGCACTTGGGGACGATCGCACCGGGGTGGGGACATGAAGACACAGCCAGGGGTCACCGCACCCCTTCAAACTGCGCAACGCGGGGCTCGAACCGCTAACCTCAGCGCTGGGGGCGCGGCGCCCTCCCCGTGGCGCCACCGAGCGGGGCGCGCCGCGTATGCAGCCGTCACCGCGGCGGGGCGGCGCATGCGCCGTGGAGCCACCTCCCAACCGGGAACCCAACGCGCGGCGTGGGAACCACTGAGTGGCCGCCGGTGGGCGGCGCATGCGCGGTGCGCGCGGGCAGGGCGGGGCGCGTGCGCGGTGCGCGCGGGCAGGGCGGGGCGCATGCGCAGTGTCGCTCCCCGCGGGCCATGGCGGGCGGCGGGGCCGTGCGGGCCGCGGTGGCCGCGGTGCTGCTGGCGGCCTGGAGCGCACACGGGCTCTATTTCCACATCGGCGAGACCGAGAAGCGCTGCTTCATCGAGGAGATCCCGGACGAGACCATGGTCATCGGTGAGGGGCCTGCGGGGCGGCGGAGGGGGACACCGGGAGGGAGCGGGGGGCAATGGGGAGGGATGGGGGACAGTGGGGAGGGATGTGGGACACTGAGGAGGGATGGGGGGCAATGGGGAGGGAGCGGGGGGCAACGAGGAGGGCTGGGGGTCGACGAAGAGGGATGAGGTGCAATGGGAAGGGACCAGAGGGCGATGGGGAGGGATGGGGGGCAATGGGGAGAGATAGAAAGGGTTGGGTGGCAATGAGGGGGGCTGGGGGGTGATGGGGGGCAATGGGGAGGGCTGGGGGGTGATGAAGAGGGATGGGAAGCAATGTGGAGGGATGTGGGGCAATGGGGAGGGCTGGGGGATGATGGGGGGGGGGATAGGGAGGGCTGGGCAGCAATGAGGAAGGATGGGGGACAATGAGGAGGCCCCCACAACCACGGTGGGGAGGAGAGGCCTCCAGGAACCAGGGCATAACGGGCCGGGGTGGCCCTGGGTGGGCCCTATTCCGACCCACCGCCTCCCACCGTCCCCCCCACCAGGGAACTACCGGACACAGCTGTGGGACAAACAGTCGGAGTCATTCCTGCCGTCCACCCCCGGGCTGGGCATGCACGTGGAGGTGAAGGACCCCGACGGAAAGGTGGGTGTCTCTGGGGGGCCTAGACACCCCCTGGTCCAGTAATGGGGGCTCCTGGGGGGCCTGGACACCCCCTGGCCTAGGTGTGGAGTCCCTGGGGCACATGGGGTGCCCCCCAGCTGGGGTGGGTCCTTGGGGTGCCTGCTGTTGGGGTGCAGGGGGTCCCTGGGGTGCTTGCCAAAGAAGGCAGGGGGTCTCTAGCGTGCCTGTTATCTGCTATTGGGGTGGGGGAATGTCCTGGGATGTTCTCCAACAAGGGGAGGGGTTTTCTGGGGTGCACGGGGCACCCACCAGCCTGGGGTGGGGGGTCCCTGGGGTACATGGTGTGTCAACCAGTTGGGTCAGGGGTTCCCTAGGGTGCATGGGGTACCCACCAGCCTGGGTGTGGGGTGCCTGGGGTGCCGGCTGTTGGGGTTGGGGGATCTTGGGGTGTCTCCCTGCTGGGGCAGAGGGTCCTTACGTTGCATGGGGCCTCCCCCATCCTAGGCTTGGGGTCCATTGGGCGCACAGGGTGCCCCTTTACCCAGGACAGGGGGGTCTGTGGGACACGGGGGGGCTGTCCCGGTGTCCTCCCGGGGTGGGCGCTGTGTGACGGTGCCCCGGTGCTGTCGCAGGTGGTCCTGTCACGCCAGTACGGCTCCGAGGGACGTTTCACCTTCACCTCCCACACACCGGGCGAGCACCAGATCTGCCTCCACTCCAACTCCACCCGCATGGCGCTCTTTGCCGGCGGCAAACTGGTAACGGGGGGGTTCCCCAAACCCGGGGCGGGGGTGTCAGCACCAACGGGGCTCTGCTGACATCCCCCCCTGCTTATTTCGGCTCCGCAGCGGGTGCACTTGGACATCCAGGTGGGCGAACACACCAACAACTACCCCGAAATCGCTGCCAAGGACAAGCTGACGGAGCTGCAGCTCCGTGCCCGGCAGCTCCTCGACCAGGTCGAGCAGATCCAGAAGGAGCAGAACTACCAGCGGGTGAGGAGGGGGGATCCAAACCCCCTTTTTTTTCCCCTCCTGCTTTATTTTTTTTATTTCTTTGCCTGACGGTATCACAGGGATAAACCAATTATTTTGTTTGCTTGTTTGTTTCCTCATTTTATTTTATATTTTCTGGCAGTACCGAGAGGAACGTTTCCGCATGACGAGTGAGAGCACCAACCAGCGCGTGCTCTGGTGGTCCATCGCCCAAACCATCATCCTCATCCTCACCGGCGTCTGGCAGATGCGGCACCTCAAGAGCTTCTTCGAGGCCAAGAAGCTGGTGTAGCCCCTCCCGTGTCACCCCACAGCCCTTGGGGGAACTACTGGGACCCAGATGGGGAACGGGGAGGTTTGGGGGAGCCCTGTGTGCCAGCGGGGAGGGTCGGGGCCGGCCCCTGCCGTGGCGTTTTGTGGGAAAATAAAGGATTTTTGGGGTCGGACGGGGTTTGTTGGTGGGTTTTTTTGGTGCGCTGGGGGTGGCTCAGGCATGTGTGGGGTGTACAAACCCCCACCAAAACAACAGAGGGACTCAGGCGTGTAGCCAAGGTGCTGCTCAGTCCTCCACCGCCAGGGGGCGACTCGGCGCATGTCGCTTTCCTAGCGGACGCTCTGGGCGCGCGGCGGAAGTGTCGGTGGGCGTGGTGTGAGGGGGGCGGCGAACATGGCGGCGGCGGCGGCGGCGGCGACACCGGGATTCGAGCACATGGGGCTGGACGGGCGGCTGCTGCGGGTCCGAAGGGCCGGGAGCGGGATACGGGGCTGCGGGTCCGAGGGGCCGGGAGCGGGATACGGGGCTGGGGGTCTGAGGGGCCGGGAGCGGGATACGGGGCTGCGGGCTGGCGGGGGAAAGCCCTGAGGGAAAGGGTCTGGCCTTGAGCGGGGGGCGCCGGTGTCCCCATGGGCGGCCGGGACTGGGGGACCTTCGATGGGGCCGGGGCCGGGACACCTCTGAGGGGCCAGGTGACAAAGGGCCGGGGTTCTGGGGTCATTCGGTTTGGGGGGGACCGAGGCACTGGGGTCACTTTGGGGTACATGAGGGGCCCAAGCACCGGGGTCGCTTTAGGGAGGGCGGGGCATGAGGGGCCGGGATCCCGGGGTCCCTCATTGGGGACGGGGCCACCAGGATCCCTTTGCAGGGGTGACCCTGAGGCGCCCAGACCCCGGGGTCCCTCGGGGTGGGGGGGTTTTATTCGGGGTTCCCCTCCCCTACAGTGACTCGGGGGGGCACAGGGGACCCTCAAGGTGACACCAGCCCCCGCAGGCGGTGGCAGAGCTGGGCTGGGCCGCCCCCACGGCCATCCAGGCCGAGGCCATTCCCCTGGCGCTGGAAGGACGCGACATCCTGGCCCGGGCCAGGACGGGCTCCGGGAAAACGGGGGCGTACGGGCTGCCCCTGCTGCAGCACCTGCTGCGCGTCAAGGCGGTGAGCGGGGCGGGGGGTCCGAGGGGCATCCACACAGGGCTGGGCACCGGGGGGTACGGGGGTGGGTGCTGGGGGGTGTTGGGTGTGGAGGGGGCACCAGGGGGTTATGGGGGCACTGGGGGGGATCAGGTGAAGTGGGTACCATGGGGCAGGGGATGCCCTGTGAGGTACATGAGTTACTGAGCATGTGGGGGGCAAGGGGGCATTTAGATGGGGGGGTATGTGGGTAGGGATGGGTGCTGCGGGTTTTGGGTGTGCAGGTGGCACTGGGGGGGATCAGGTGGGGTGGGTGCTGTGGGGTGGGGGAGGCTCCATGTGGCATCCACACAGGGGTGGGCACTGGGGTGCATGGGGTTGTGTGGGCAGGGGTGGGTGCTGGGGGGTGTTGGGTGTGTGTGGGGCACCAGGGGGTTGTGGCAGCACTGGGGGGGATCAGTTGGGGTGGGTACCATGGGGCAGGGGGTGCTCTGTGGGGTGCATGGGGTGTTGAGTATGTGTGGGGCACAGGGGGCATCCAGATGGGGGGGTATGTGGGGTATGTGGGCAGGGATGGGGGGTCTTGGAGGGGGGGGGGGCATTGGGAGGGATCAGGTGGGGTTGAGGGCATTGTGGGGCAGGGGGGCACCATGGGGCAGGGGGTGTGTGGGGTATTGAGCACAGGGGTAGCGTCCAGACGGGGGGTACGGGCGCACCACGGGGTGTCTGGAGAGAATTGGGCACTGTGGGGCAGGGGGGTGTGCAGAGTGCTGTTGAGTAGGGAGGGACTCTATGGGGCAGGGGATGACTTTGTGGGGTAGGGGACAACTCTGTGGGGTGCAGGGGGTCCCTCTCCCGGCCCCGCGTGACCGTGGGTGGCGCAGGCCCCCTCGGCGGTGCCACAGGCGGTGCGGGCGCTGGTGCTGGTGCCCTCCAAGGAGCTGGGCCAGCAGGTTGTGCGCAGCCTGCGGCAGCTGGCGACGTTCTGCGCCCGTGATGTGCGTGTCGCCGACCTCTGTGCCCACGCCGACCTCGCCGCGCAGCGGTAAGAACCCCCCTTCCCCTTTCCTGGATGCCTGGGTACCCCCCAGCACTCGGGGGGGTGACAGGGCGCGTGTCCCCAGGCCGGTGCTGATGGAGAAGCCGGACGTGGTGGTGGGGACGCCGGGACGGGTGCTGGCGCACGTGGGCGCCCGCAGCCTGAGCCTGCGGCACTCGCTGGAGCTGCTGGTGCTGGACGAGGCTGATCTGCTGCTCAACTTCGGCTGCGGGCAGGACATCAGGGCCCTGCTGTGGTGAGGAGGAGCTGGGGGACACAGCGGCGGGCTGGGGGGATGTGGGGGGCACAGCTGGGGGATTGGGGACTCAGTGGGTTTGGGGGGAAACTGATGGGGATGGAGAAATTGGAGGGCACAGACAAGGGTTTGGGGGCACACTGGGGATTTTGGGTGACAGTGTCAGGGTTGGGGGGCACTGCTGGGGCTGGGGGGACACAGGATTTTGTGGGACAGTGTCAGGCCTGGGGGGACATTTCTGGGGCTGGAGGACATGGGGGGCACAGCCAGGGGTTTAGGGGACACTTGACAGGGTTTGGGGGTCACTGCTGGGGCTGGAGGACGTGGGGGGGTACAGTCAGGGGTTTGGGGGACATTAAGATTTTGGGGACACTGAGGTTTTGGGGGACAGTGCTAATGGCTGGGGGATGCAGGAGGCACAGCCAAAGTTCTGGAGGGTCATGCCTGTGCTGGGGGGCACAGTGGGGCTGAAGAGGGGGCACTTGGGCATCGTCAGGTCGGGTGCCAAGTCCATGGGGGGTCCCTGTCACCCCCAAACATGGGGGGGCTGGCACTGACCCCCCAAATCCCTCCAGCCACCTCCCCAAGATCTACCAGGCGCTGCTGCTCTCGGCCACTTTCAGCCCCGACGTGGAGGCCCTGAAGGAGCTGGTGCTGCACAACCCGGTGAGTGGGGTTTGGGGGCACGGGGAGAGGTCTGGGGGGGTCCAGGTGGGGGATTTGGGAGGTCTGGGGGGGAATTGGGGGTCCAGGGTGGGCACAGAGATTTGGGGGTGCTGGGCCGTGGGAATGTAGTACCCACAGGGGCATGTGGGGGATGTATGGGTTGTTCTTGACTGGTGGGGGGAGACACACGTGGAGAGGTTTGGAGAGCTGGAGGGAATTTGGGGGGTCTGGGGGAAAGTTGGGGGGCCAAGGGTGGGGTTTGAGGGGTCCAGGGTGAGCACAGAGGTGGGGGGACGCAGGGACAGATGTGGCACCACAGAGACACGTTGTGGGGGACAGTTGGGGTTCCGGTGGACACGGAGGGGGCACTGGGAAAAGTTTGGGGTGTCGGGAAAATTTGAGGCATCTGAGGGAGGATTTAGGGGGTCTGGGAGTGGATTTTGGGTTCCAGGGTGGGCACAGAGATGGGGGGACCCTGGGACATGGGAATGCAGCACCCACAGGGGCACATTTTGGGGTACATAGGAGGTATTCTGGCCAAGGTGGGGGGGGCATGAGGAGAAGTTTGGGGGTATGGGGCGGGGCACAGGGAGAGGTTGGGTTGTCTTGGGGGGCGAACTGGGGCATCTAGGGAGGGATGCAGCAAGCACAGAGCGGGGGGGACACAGGGCCACATAACCGCAGCCCCCAACAGCTCACATTTTGGGGTTCACACAGGGTCTCGTGACCCCAGAGGGAGGGCGCACGCCCACGTCCCCCCATCCCTGTGTGTGTCCCCCCCACTCAGGTGACGCTGTGCCCACCGGAGCCGCGGTTACCGGGGCCCACCCAGCTGCGGCAGTTCGGGGTGCGCTGCGGGACGGAGGAGGAGAAGTTCCTGCTGCTCTGCGCCCTCCTCAAACTGGGGGTGCTGCGGGGACGTGCCCTGCTCTTCGTGGGGACCACCCCCCGCTGCTACCGCCTCAAGCTCTTCCTCGAGCAATTCGGGGTCCCCGCCTGCGCCCTCAATTCCGAACTGCCTGCCCGCTCCCGGTAATTCCATCTCCCCCACATTTGCGGGGAGATTTGGGGTGACCCCTTGGGTGGGGGTACCCCTGGAGGGTGGGAAATGGGGTGTATGGGGGGGGTCGGGGTGTCCTGGGTACTGCTGGGGGTGGCAAATGGGGTGCAGGGGCTGACATGGGGTGCTCTGGGTACTGTAGGGATTGGGAAATCAGGTGCAGGGCGGTTTTGCCGTCTCCCTTTGGGTGGGGGGCACCCGTGGGTGGGTGGAAATGGGGTGCTGGGGGACCTTGGGGTGCCCTGGGGAGGGGGGTGGGAAATGGGGTGCTGGAGGGGTTTGGGTTGCCCCGGGTAGGAGGGTATCTCTGGGGGGATATTGGGGTGCTGCCTGGGGTCAAGGGGTGACCCTGGGGTGTCCCCAGCAAGCTGAGGGGTCCCCAGGGACATTGGGTGCTCTGGGGATGCCAGGGGACACCCTGGGGGGCCCCAGGAGGGTGTAAGGGATCTGAGGGGGTACCTGAGGGTTTGGGGGGGCACAGCAAAGCAGGGTGCCCGCGGTGGGGACAGTGACACCTGCTTTGTCCCCAGGTGCCACATCATCACCCAGTTCAACCGCGGCGTCTACGACTACATCGTGGCCACCGACGAGGAGGCCCCCGCAGCCCCCCCAGAGTGCCCCCCACGCAAGAAACAACGCAAGGGGACAGCCCCCAGGTGAGCCAGGGGTGCATCAGTGTCCCTACGGTGTCACCGGTGTCCCCAGGGTGTCACCAGGGCCACTGTGTCCCCTGGGCCACGTTCGGCTCAGACCAGGGCAGGTGGCTCAGAGCCATGGGGGGGGACTTCTGGCCAGGGTGTCCCTGTCCCCACCAGTGTCCTTGTCCTCAACAGGATCTTTGTGCCTGTGGGGATGTCCCTGTCCCTACAGGGATGTCCCTGTCCCCAAGGCCGGGGGATTTCTTTTCCCTGAGGGGGATTGTCCCTCGTGTCCCCATGGCCATGGGTGCCCAGGGAGGTTCCTGTGCCCAGCATGTCGCCTTCGCCATGGGGTGTCCTTGCCCTGTCCCCGTGGCTCTGGGGGCATCGTGCCCAGCGTGTCCCTGTGGGTGTCACCACCCAGCGTGTCCCCATGCCCAGTGTCCTCGTACCCACAGGGATCCCCTTTCCTGATGTCCTTGTGCCCACAGGAGTATCTGTGTCCCAGATGTCCCCTTACCCAGGGTGTCCCCATGTCCTTGGGCATCCGAGGGCCACCCTGACACCTCCTGTCCCCCCGTAGCAAAGACAAGGACAAGGGCAAGGACAAGGACAAGGTCAAGGGCAAGGACAAGGACTCTGAATACGGTGTCGCACGCGGCATCGACTTCCAGAACGTTGCTGTCGTCATCAACTTCGACGTGCCGCCGACCGTCGAGTCCTACATACACCGTGTGGGCAGGTACCTGGGGACACGCGCAGGGGACACGGGGGTGGCCGGTGTCCCCTTGGGGCAGCTGTGTCACTGCTGTGTCCCCGCCATGCCCGCAGAACGGCCCGCGCCGACAACCCCGGCACCGCGCTGACCTTCGCGCTGCCCGAGGAGGAGGAGGGGATGGCCCGCATCGAGGACGCGCTCGCTGGAGGTCAGGGGGACCCTGTGTCACCGCATGGGGGTGGCGGGGACATGGGAGGGGCACAGGGGTGACCCAGGTGTCCCCATGTGTCCCCAGAGAACGGCGAGTCCATGCTGCAGCCCTACAAGTTCCGCATGGAGGAGATCGAGGGGCTGCGGTACCGCTGCCGGGTAGGTGGGCGGGCGGGTGACACCGGGGGGGCACTGGTGGCACCATCTGGGGGTGGTGACAACCTTTGACAGCCCCATCTCCCCCCCAGGACGCCATGCGCTCTGTCACCAAGCAGGCGGTGAAGGAAGCGCGTTTGCGGGAGATCAAGGACGAGCTGCTCAACTCAGAGAAGCTCAAGGTAATGTCCCCACAGTTCCCAGGGGGGGACACCGGGCAGCATGGGGTTGTCCAGGGCGCTGCCACCCCCCCGATTCTTTGTCCCCAAGGCGTATTTTGAGGACAACCCCCGTGACCTGCACGTCCTGCGCCACGACAAGCCCCTGCACCCCGCCATTGTCAAGCCGCACCTCCGCAACGTCCCCGACTACCTGGGTATGTCCCACGCCCCAATTTGGGGTTGAAAAGGAGCAAAACGGTGCCTGGGGGTGTCACTAGCGGAGGGGACAGGGTGTCACCGCCGTCGTCTTACTCTCCGCTATGTGCTCGCAGTGCCGCCGAGTCTCCGCGGCGTCGCCAAACCCGACCGCAAGAAGCGCAGGCGGGTGCTGAACGCCGGCGCCAAGCGCCGCCGCGGCGTGACAGTGAGTGTGGCATGGACCCCCCTTGTGTCCCCCGCTGTGTCCCCTCTGTGTCCCCTTTGCCACTGGGGGGCTCCAACCCTGATTGTTTCTTCCTCCTCGCCAGTCCCGCAGCTCCGGCAACCCGCTGCAGAGCTTCAAGTACGCCCGTCACCGCGCCAAGCGTCCTGCTGCGCCACCCTCCTGACCCCCCAAACCGCCTGGGGGGCACCGGTGCTGCCTCACAGCCCCCCCAAGTCACAGGGGGTGTCTCTGCGCCACCGCCGTCCCCAATAAAGGTGTCACCAGGCTGTAGCGTATTGTGCTGTTGCGGGCTACGTGATACGACACGCCGGGCAAAGGTGCCGGGGCGTCGTCCTCCCCCCTTATCGGGGCGTTATCACCCCCCAAGGCTGCGCCGGGGCCATAAATGGGGACAAAGTCACAGCGGGGGGTGACACTGCCAGATGGGGGGACTCGGGCATCCTGTCACCCCCGTGCCGCTGTCACCAGTGTCACCCTGAGCCCTGGGGGTGGCAGCGAGGTGGGGGTGCCCCCTGGGGATGGGTGTTCCCCCCGGGGTGTCCCTGTCAAGTTCTTTTATCGGGGTAACATCCTCTTATCACGGTTATGGCATCTTATCGGGGTTACGGCATCTTATCGGGGGGGCCCTGAACCTTTCCCCTGTCCCTGAACCGTCACCGTCACCTGGAGACACCCATGTCCCCAGCACCAGCTTGGCAGGGGGGACATCCCCACTCATGGCCACATTTCGCTGCTTTTCCACCCAAAACCCCCCCAAAATTCAGCTCCGTCACAGTTTAATTAAAATTGTGCCCCCCCCAGCCGCAAACAGGGACAAGGAGTGAAAGGGGAGGGAGGAAAGGTGTGGATTGAGAGAAAAAGGGTTTATTAGATTACAAAATAATGCCAAAATAATAATACTGAAATAATTAGAATAGTACAATTATTCTATATCTAAAATATTTACGATGCCGAAATAGTTTCAATGCTAAAATAATTAAGATTAAAATAATTACAATACTGAAATGATATTAAAAATAAGGATATTGAAGTTATGCTATAGTAATAATAAATTAGGTATAAAATGGGTGATGCGCAATGTGATTCTTTGTAAACTCTGTGCTGAGCAGCCGGTCCCGGGAAGGGAAAAAATGGTGAAAAAAGGCAAAAATGCCCCAAGAAAAGCTGAAAATGGCAAAAGACCCAAGTGAAGGAACTAAACGCACAGAACTCAAGGGGAACGGAGCAGAATTAGGGCCAGAAAACCCCGTTTTGGTGAAACCCGCCGTGTGATGCTGATGGCCTGGGGTCTCATTGTGATGTCTGGGTCTGTCTGTCTGCCCCCCCATCCCACAGAGACCCCAAAATCATCCGTAAATCCTTTTTCTGACCCGAAGAGATGGGAAGGGAAATGTTAATTATATCCACGGGGTGTTAATTATCGTTGAATAATCCAAATGACTGCAAAAATGAAGATTTTTAACGGTGTGGAGGGAATTAATTGGGTTTTAGCCAAAGCGGCGCGACAGGGGGGTCAGCGGGGTGTTCCCCGCTCCCCGGCGGTGCCCGTCACCGGCTGTTAATGATCACGGGCTGTTAATGATCACAAGGACTTTACGGCCCCGGCGGGGGCTGATTGGCTTCAGCGTTGTCACCCCAGACGTCACCATTGTAACCGCCCCGGGGTGGGGGACAGGGGTTTTATAGGTGGCGGGGGAGCAGGCGGCAGCCCCCCCGCTGTGCCGAGGATGCCGGGCTGCGCCGCGCTGGCCGGCGCGGTGCTGGGCGCCCTCCTGGCGCTGGTAGGTGTTGGGGTGTGGGGACAAAGCCACGGTGGCACTTTTGGGGGGGCATGGAGGTGGGGGGGTGACAAGTGGTGGCAAAGCCACAGTGGGACACATGGGGGGGTTTGGAGGGGTCGGGGCGCGGTGGGCGCTGGTGGCAAAGCCACGGTGGGGAGCTCTTGGGTTGGGATGTGACAGCTGGTGACAAAGCCACGGTGAGACACATGGGGGACGCTCAGAGGGGCTGGGATGTGACGGTTGGTGACAAAGCCACAGTGGGACACGTGGAGGGGGTCTGCAGAGCCTGCTGCTGCCGGGGGGAGCCCAGCACTCCACCTGTGTGAGGGGTGAGCAGGTGCAAGATCTGCTCAACATGGTTGTGAAACTCAAGGAGGAGGTTGAGACGCTGAGGACCACCAGGGAGTGCGAAAGGGAGATCGACTGGTGGAGTAACACCCTGACGTGCCCGTCGGAAAGGCCCCAGGGAGGTACCCCCCAAAAGGAGATGGACCTCCTGCCCTCTCGGACAGAGGCGGAAGTCCTGAGACGGCCCCTCCCTTGTCGCCGTCGGGCAGAGGTAGGGGACCAAAAAGACGACGAGGGTTGGAAACGTATTCCGGTTCGGCGTCACCGGCAACTCCCCTCCCTGCCTGCCTTGCCTCCCCAGGTGCCTCTCTGTAATAGGTTTGAGGCCCTGGATCTTGAAGAAGAGGTGGGTGAGGAGGTGGTGCCAAGCCTGCCTACAAGATCACATAAGAAGAGGCGGTTGACTTCACAACTTAAGACTGCCTGTGATAAGAAAGGAAGGAGGGTGATTGTAATAGGAAATTCCCTTCTGAAAGGAACAGAGGGCCCGATACGCAGAGTTGACCCTCATCTTAGGGAAGTTTGTAGCCTGTCTGGAGCCCGGATCAAGGATATCGCTAGAGAGCTCCCCAAACTACCCGCTGCTGGTCTTCCAGACAGATGGGGAAGAAGCTGCTTCCCGTAGTCTGAGGGGAATGAAGAACGATTTCAAGGTCTTGGGAAGGATGGTGAAAGACTCAGGGGCTCAAGTGATCTTCTCTTCACTCCTTTCATCTTCAAGTGGCGATGTGGGATGGAATAGGAAAATTCAGTCTCTAAATGGTTGGATTTGGATTTGGGGGCTTTGGATTTTTTGATAATGGTTGGTTTTATAAGACTCCAGTCCAGATGGGAAAGGTTTATCTCACAGGGGCAAAAGGATGCTGGGGCAGGAATTAGCTGGGCTCATTTGGAGAGCTTTAAACTAGGCTCGAAGGGGATGGGGTTGTGGCTGGGCTTGTCCCAGTGGGGCAGCATTCTAAAACTGATGAGGACCGGGTGGCCTCCTATGCCCCTAGGGAGAAATGGGTGTGCTCCGCTTGCTCCTTGAAATTTCAGGGCAAACGTTGGCCTTTTCAAGCAATTGCTGGGGGAAATCCCATGGGCAAGGCTGCTTGAAGGAAAAGGGGCCCAAGAGAGCTGGGTGGCATTCAGAGATTGCTTCTTCCACGCTCAGGATCAGAGCATCCCCACACGTAGGAAGTCATTGAAGGGAGCCAGGAGGCTGCGTGGTTGAACAGGGGTCTGTTGGGTACGCTCGAGCAGAAGAGGAGAGTTTACAGGTCATGGAAGCAGGGGCTGGCCACTTGGGAGGAATATAAGGCTGCTGTTAGAGGATGTAGGAAGGCAGCTAGGATAGCCAAGGCCTCCTTAGAATGACAGCTGGCGAGAGGGGTCAAGGACAGCAAAAAGAACTTTTTCAAATACATAGCAGATAAAACTAACACCAGAGGCAATGTAGGCCCACTGATGAATGGGGTGGGTGCCCTGGTGGCAGAAGATACAGAGAAGGCAGAGTTACTGAATGCTTCTTTCTCTGTCTACTCTGCTGGGGGCTGTCCTGAGGAGCCCTGTACCCCTGAGACCCCGGATGAAGCCAGGGCAATGGAGGAGTTTGCTTTAGTCCATGAGGACTGGGTTAGGGAGCAATTAAATAGTCTGGACATCCACAAATCCATGGGTCCGGATGGGATGCACCCGTGGGTGCTGAGGGAGCTGGCTGAGGTCATTGCTGGACCACTCTCCATCATCTTTGCCAAGTCTTGGGAAACAGGAGAGGTGCCTGAGGACTGGAGGAAAGCAAATGTCACTCCAGTCTTCAAAAAGGGCAAGAGGGAGGACCTGGGGAACTCTAGACCGGTCAGCCTCACCTCCACCCCTGGGAAACTGATGGAACGACTTCTCCTTGGTGCCATCTCAAGGCATATCAGGGATAAGAGGGTTATTAGGGGCAGTCAGCATGGCTTTACCAAGGGTAAGTCATGCTTGACCAACCTCATAGCCTTTTATGAGAATGTAACAAGGTGGATGGATGATGGCAGAGCGGTGGATGTGGTCTGCCTTGACTTCAGTAAAGCCTTGGACACAGTCTCCCACAGCATCCTCACAGCTAAACTGAGGAGGTGTGGTCTGGACAATAGAGTAGTGAGGTGGGTTGCAAACTGGCTTAGGGAGAGAAGCCAGAGAGTGGTAGTCAATGGTGCGGAGTCTAGTTGGAGGCCAGTATCTAGTGGAGTGCCTCAGGGGGCAGTGCTGGGGCCAGTATTATTCAATATATTCATTAACGATTTGGACGAGGAAATAGAGTGTACCATCAGCACGTTTGCTGATGACACCAAGCTGGAGGAGTGGTGACACTGGAAGCTGTGCTGCCATCAGAGACCTGGACAGGCTGGAGAGTTGGGCAGGGAATAACCTAATGAAATAGAACAAGGGAAAGTTGGAGTGGCTGGGACACAGTGACCATGGTGGGGGCTCAAAGTGACCGGGATGCATTGACGCTGGTGACAAAGCCACACTGGGGACACTGGGTGGGTCTGGGGGTCCCACTGGTGTCCCCGCGGTGCCCGGGGTCTTGTCCCCACTGTGTCCCCCCGTCCCCGCAGGCCGCGCCGTCGCTGACGCCCGTGCACCGCGCCGGTTACTGCGCGTTCTACGGCGAGTGCGGCCGCAACCCGGAGGTGAACATGTCCCTGGTGCCGTCCAACGTGCCGTGCCTGTCCAACACGCCGGCGCGCGAGGCCTCCGGCGCCTTCCTGTCCCTGCTGCACGCCGTCTGCCCCGACCTGGTGCAGAACGGCAGCGAGACGGCGCTGGTCTGCTGCAATTTGGCGCAGCTGAGCTCGCTGCGGCTCAGCGTGGCCCTGTCCGGCACCGTCCTGGCGCGCTGCCCGGCCTGCGCCCGGAACTTCGCCAACCTCTACTGCCACAACATCTGCAGCCCCAACCAGAGCCTGTTCACCAACGTCACCCGCGTTGTCAACCACACGGAGACCGGCCAGCTGGCCGTGGTGGAGTACCAGTGTTTTTACGGGCGGGATTACGCCGACGCCTCGTTCTCCTCGTGCCAGGGCGTGCGGCTGCCGGCGACAGGCGGCTACGCCATCGACACCATGTGCGGGCGCTACGGCGCCCGGCTCTGCACCACGCAGCACTGGCTGGACTTCCAAGGGGACAAGAACAACGGGCTGGCGCCGCTGCAGATCGACTTCCAGCTCGTCCCCAATGGCACCGACCCTGGCGACGGCATCGTGCCGCTGGCCGGCCGGGCCTGGAGCTGTGACCAGGCGCCCAGCGCCGGCGAGGAGCCGTGTTCCTGCCAGGACTGCGCCGAATCCTGCCCGCTGGTCACCGCCCCGACCGCCCCGCCGCCCCCTTTACAGCTTGGCAGAGCCGACGGCGCTTTGGTGCTGGGCGCGGTCCTCTTCGGCATCTTTGCCTTCATCTTCATTGTGGCTGTGCTGTGCCGGTGCCGGAGATCCAAGAAGGGTTCTATGCAGCAACCGGCTCCGGCACCGGCCAAGGGGTGCTCGGCGCGGCTCGGCAACGCCAGCCACCGCATCCTGGCCGTGGCGTTCCGCCGCTGGGGCACGCTGGTGGCCACGTACCCGTGGCCGGTGCTGGCGGTGGCGGCGGTGGTGGCGGGGGGTCTGTCGGCCGGTTTGGTGACCCTGCGCCTCACCACCGACCCCGTGGAGCTCTGGTCGTCACCCAACAGCCGCACCCGGCAGGAAAAGGCGTTCTACGACCAGCATTTCGGGCCGTTCCTCCGCACCAACCAGGTGATCGTGACGGCGCCGGGGGCGCCCGGCAGTGGCTACAACTCGGTGTTGTTCGGCGCCAAGAATTTCAGCGGGGTGCTGTCGGAGCCGGTGCTGCAGGCGCTGCTGGAGCTGCAGGAGCGGCTGGCGGCCACCACGGTGCAGGTCGGGGACCGGGAGGTGACGCTGAGCGACGTTTGCTACGCGCCCCTGAACCCCGCAGCGCCAACGCTGGGCGACTGCTGCGTCAACAGCGTCACCCAGTATTTCCAGAACAACAGCACCCGCCTGAGCGCCACGGCCATCCAGAACGACGGGGGCACCGTGGGGACCGTGGATTGGCGCGACCACTTCATCTACTGCTCCAAGTGGGTGCCGGGGGACTGGGGGGTTTTGGGGGGCTTGGGGAGGGATGGAGGGTGGGGTGGTGGGTGTTGGGGTTGGAGTGATGCCCGTGGGGTGGTGGGTGTGTGGTGGTGTCCTTGGGGTGCTGGGATGTGGAGCTGTGGTGACATCTATGGGACACCCAGCATGGCACGATGCCCATGGGGTGCTGGGATGTGGGGTTGTGGTGACATCTATGAGTCACCCAGCATGGCACGATGCCCATGGGGTGCTGGGATGTGGGGTTGTGGTGACATCTATGGGACACCCAGCATGGCAGGGTGCCCATGGGGTGCTGGGATGTGGGGTCAGGATGGTGCCTGTGGGGTGCTGGGCATGGGATGGTGGCCATGGGGTGCCGGGCTGTGGGGCTGAGGTGACATCTATGGGACACTCAGCATTGTATAATGCCCATGGGGTGTTGGGCTGTGGGGTCAGGGTGCTGGTTATGGGGTGCTCAGCATGTCACAGTGTCCATGGGGTGCTGGGATGTGGGGTCAAGGTGCTGGTTATGGGGTCCTGGGCATGTCACAGTGCCCCTGGGGTGCTGGGTTATGGTGACATCTATGGGACACCCAGCATGGCACAATGCCCATGTGGGATCAGGGAGCTGGTTATGGGGTGCTGGGCATGTCATGGTGCCCCATGGAGGGTGCTGAGGGTGCTGTGTGGTTTGTGGGGCTGGGGTGATACCCATGGGGTGCTGGCATGTGGGGTCAGGGTGACATCTGTGGGGCACCCCACATGGACTGGTGCCCATGGGGTGCTGGGTTGTGGGGTTAGGGTGCTAGTTATGGGGTGCTGGATGTGTCATGGTGTCCTTGGGGTACCAGGTTATGTGGCTGGGGTGCTATCTCTTGGGCACCCAGAACAGCACAGTGCCCATGGGGGGATGGCATGTGGGGTCGGGGTGATACCTGTGGTGGGCCTGGGGTGCCATCCGTGGGGTGCTCAGCGTGTGACACTGCCTGGCGCCGTGTCCCCGCCAGCTCCCCGCTCTCCTTCAAGGACATCACGGCGCTGGAGCTGAGCTGCATGGCGGAGTACGGCGGCCCCGTCTTCCCCTACATCGCCGTTGGCGGCTACTCTGGTACGTGCTGCCCATCACCGTGACGGGCTGGGGATGTCACCGGGGATGTCACCCAGGGGATGTCACCCACTGCCCCGCAGACTCGGAGTACACGGAGGCGGAGGCGCTGATCATCACCTACTCCCTCAACAACTTCCCCCGCGACGACCCGCGGTACCAGTGGGTGCTGGGCTGGGAGAGCCGCTTCCTCGAGGTGGTGGGCGAATTCCAGCGCGCCCACAGCCCCAACCTCTCCGTCGCCTTCATGGCCGAGGTAAAACCCCCTCTGGGTGGCTGGGCGGGTACCCTTGGGTGCCCAGCACCCCCTCACCCATCTTATTTTTGCAGCGGTCACTAGAGGATGAGATCAACCGCACCACGGGCGAGGACATCCCCATCTTCACCGTCAGCTACCTCGTGGTGTTTGCCTACATCGCGCTGGCGCTGGGCGAGTACACGGCCTGGCGCCGCGTCCTGGTGAGCGCCGGGGGCCCCGGGGGGTGCAGCGCCCTTGGGTGCTCCCCTGGGTGCCAAGCGGGTGGTCTTCTCCGTTGCAGGTGGATTCGAAGGTGACGCTGGCGCTGGGGGGCATCGCCGTGGTGCTGGGGGCGGTTTTTGCCTCCATGGGGTTTCTGGCGCTGCTGGGGCTGCCGTCGTCCCTCATCATCCTCGAGGTCGTGCCCTTCCTCGTCCTGGCCGTGGGTGCCGACAACATCTTCATCTTCGTGCAGGAGTACCAGGTCGGTGGGCACACGGGGTCCCCATGGGGCAGGTGGGCACAGGGACTCCTTGGGGACAAGGGGACACCTGTGGGGATGGAGGTCCTTGTGGGGTAGGTGGGCAAAGGGACACTTCTGGGGACGGGGTCCCTGTGGGGCATGGAGGCACTTGTGAGTATGGAGGTTCCTGTGGGACAGGTGGGCACAGGGACATTTTTGGGGACAGGAGTCCCCACGGGACACAAGGACACCTTGAGGACATGGGGGTACCTGTAAGTACAAAGGTACCTGGGGATATGAAGGTCCCCATGGGGTCGGTGGGCACAGGGACATTTTTGGGGACAGGAGTCCCCATGGGACACAGGGACACCCTGGGGACATGGGGGCACCTGTGGGTGCAGGGGCACCTGTGGGTATGGATGTCCCCATGGGATAGGTGAACACAGGGACACTTTTGGGGACAGGAGTCCCCATGGGATACTGGGACCCTTTGGGGACACGGGGGCACCTGCAGGCGTGGAGGTCCCCATGGGGTTGGTGGGGACAGGGTCCCCAGTGGGTCACAGAGGCACTTGTGAGTTTTGGGTCCCTGTGGGGCACAGGAGCACTGGAACCCCTTGGGGACACGGGGGCACCCATGTCTATGGAGATCCCCATGGGGCACAGGGACACTTTGGGGACAGGGCCCCCAGTGTGGCACAGGGACACCTGTGAGCATGGAGGTCCCCATGGGGCAGGTGGGCACCCTGGGGTGGGGGTGTCCTCAGGCCGGGCGGGGGGTCCCCGGGGGGGTACACCCATGGGTGCCCCTGCTCACCCCGCCAGCAGCAGTCGCAGCGGGAGCCGGGAGAGACGCGGGAGCAGCACATCGGGCGGGTGCTGGCGCAGGTGGCCCCCAGCATGTCGCTCTGCAGCCTCTCCGAGGTCATCTGCTTCCTCCTGGGTGAGCGGGGGACGTGGGGACACTGCGGGGCAGAGGGACATGGGGGCACAGGGTGGACACATGGACCGGGAAGGGCGCAGGACGGGCACAGGGACCAGGTGGGCATGAGGGGCACAGGGACATGGGGCACACGGCAGGTACAGGGGGCACAGGTTGGGTATAAAGGACATGGGGACACAGGGGACAAGGCAGGGGCACAGGGACATGGGGGACACAGGGATCTGGAGGACACGGAGGGCACAGGCTGGACACAGCGGGCACAGGGATGTGGGACACATGGCGGGCACAGGGACGCACAGAGATGGGGGGACACAGGAGACATGGGAGGCACGGGGACATGGGAGCACACGAGGGGCACAGAGGACATAGAGACATGGGAGACACAGCGGGGACACAGGGGACATGGGAGGCACAGAGTGGGCAAGGGGATAGGGGGCACAGGGATGGGGGGGACACAGGGGACTTAGGAGGCACAGGGATACAGGGATGGGGGGCACAGGGACAGGGTGGCACAGGACATGGGCGCATGGGGACACAGCAGCAGACAAGGGCATCGCACCCCAGTGGTCCCAGGGGCTGTGGGCGCCAGGGGTGCCGCTGCGGGGTCGGTGCCGCGCCGGGGCCGTGGCGGCGGTGGCGCTGACGCGGGTGCCCGCAGGCGCGCTCTCCTCCATGCCCGCCGTGCGCACCTTCGCCCTCACGGCCGCCCTGGCCATCGCCTTCGACTTCCTGCTCCAGATGTCGGGGTTCGTCGCCCTCCTGGCACTCGATGTCCGGCGGCAGGAGGTACCGACCGGGGGGATGCTGGGGGGCTGGGGGGTGGTCCTGTGGTGGGTGTGGGGTGGACAGGATGGGGATGGGGTGCTTGTGGGTATGAAGGTCCCCAAAGTGGGCACAGGGTGCTCAGCGTGGTCATGGGAGTGTGGGTGGGTGTGGGGATCCCCAAGGGGTGGTCATGGGGTGTCTGAAGTGGACATGGGGTGTCCTTGGGTGTGAGGGTGCCCAGGGTGGGTGTAGGGTGGTCATGGGCTGCTCAGGGTGGGCATGGGGTGGTCATGAAGCTGTTTGTGGCCATAGGTGCCTGTAGGTGGGTGTGGGGTGCTCGAGGACATCAGGGTCCCCAAGGTGGGCACAGGGTGGGTGTGGGGGCCCATTCATGTGAGGGTTGGCACAGGGTGGCCCTGGGGACATCAGGGTGCCGTGGGTGGGTGTGGGGTGCCCATGGGGTGCCCCTGTTCCTGAGGTCCCTGAGGTGGCCGTAGGGTACTCAGGGTGTATCTGGGGTGCCCACGGGTGCGAGGATGCCCAGGGTGGCCATGGGGTGCCTCAGGGTGTTTGTGGTGGGCATGGGGGTGCCTGGGGCAGGCAGGAGGCCCCCCACCCATGGCAGGACCCCATGGTACCCCCAGGCTGCCCGCTTTGACCTGTGCTGCTGCTGCCGGCTGGAGAAGACGGGTCCCAGGGGGAAACGGGCTCGGTTGCTGGGCCTGCTGCTGCGCCGCTACTACACCCCCGTGCTGCTGCACCCCCTGGCACGGCCCGTCGTGGTGAGAGGGGGGCCTGAGGGTCGTGGGGGTGTGTGGGGTGAGGGGTCTATGGGGGTCCCGGGGTGGCCATGGGAGTCAGAGGGGTCCGGGGGGTCCAGGAGGGTGTGGGAGCATCCTTGGGGGCTGGGCAGGGTAAAGGGGGTTTTGGAGGTTCCTGGGGGTCAGGGAGGCTGTGGGGTGTAGGGGGGGGTGTCTGGGGGGTCCTGGGCGAGGGGGGTCATGGAGGGACTGAGGGGATAGGACCTGGGGGTGGGGGGACATGATGGGGGGCTGGGGGTCTCTGGAGGGATGCAGGAGGTTTGGGGGGACATGGAGATGTGGGGGGGGCTCAGGGGGGGTCCCTCATGGGGTGTCCCCAACAGGTGCTGCTCTTCCTCTTCCTGGCGTGCAGCGGAATCTACCTCACGCTGCACGTGTCCGTGGGTCTGGACCAGGAGCTCTCCATGCCCGAGGTGGGGACGGCCGGGGGACAGCAGGGGACACCGGGGCACAGCACGGCATGGGGACGCACAGGGACAGTATGGTCTTATAGGGACACTGCGGCACCTTAGAGGATGGCACGTCCCCACATGGAGATGTACAGGGGTGGTCTGGCCCCTATAGGGATGCTGTGGCCCTGTATAGAGACATTGTGGCAATTTAGAGGATGGCATGGCCCCATATGGCGATGTACAGGGGTCATATGGCCTCATACAGGGATGCATTGGGACCGTATGGCCCTGCACAGGGACACCGTGGCCCCTTAGAGGATAGCATGTCCCCATATGGGGATGCACAGGGTAGTGTGGCCCCTTTAGGGACATACAAGGGTTGCATGGTCCCATAGGGAGATTATATGGCCCCTATGGGGACAAGTGGCCCCATATGGGTACAACCCATCCCCCGTGGAGCTGGCACGGCCCCACATGGGGCTGCATGTCCCTATAGAGGGACACAGGGAGCCGGTGCGACCCCCGGGGCCCCCGAGACCCCTCCAGCCGCCACCCGGTGCTGACGGGGAGTGGGTGCCCCCCAGGACTCCTACCTGCTCGAGTACTTCGCAGCCATGAACCAGTACCTGGAGGTGGGCGTCCCCACCTACTTCGTCACCACCGGTGGGTACAACTTCTCCTCCACCAACGGCACCAACGCCATCTGCTCCAGCGCCGGCTGCGATCCCGACTCGCTCACCCAGACCATCCAGTATGCCACGCGCTTCCCCAACGTGTGAGTGGGGTGTCGGGGACATGGGGAGGGTGGGGAACAAGGTGGGGTCACCCTCCTGCCAGCCTTGTCCCTGCGCAGGTCCTACCTGGCCATCCCGGCCACCTCCTGGGTGGACGATTTCCTGGACTGGCTCAACCCCACCGCGCGCTGCTGCCGCATCCACCAGTTTGGTGAACTCGCTGGGCAGTTCTGTCCTTCCACCAGTGGTGAGCGGGCACCAGGGGATACCAGGGGGACAGCGGGGGCACAGGGGGGTCTGCAGCATCGTGGCCTTTGGGTCTACGTTGGGTGTTCACCATGGTGGTCCTGTGATGGGCAAACTGTGGTCACCATTGGGTGCTCATAAGGTCGAAACCATAGTGGCTGTTGGGTGTATGTTGGGGGGTCACCACTGGGTGTTGACCATGGTGGCTGTTGCATGCACATAATAGTAACACCACAGTTGCCATTGATCGTTCGTTGGGTGTTCACCATGTTTCTCATTAGGTGTGCACTAGGTGCCCACCATGGTGACGGTTGGTGTACATAAGAGCAACACCGTGGTGGCCATTTGGTCTACATTGGGTGATCATCATGATGCCCATTAGGTGTGCACTAGGTGCCCACCATGGTGACGGTTGGGTGCACATAAGAGCAACACCGTGGTGGCCATTTGGTCTACATTGGGTGCTCATCATGATGCCCATTGGGTGCATGGAAGGTCTACACTATGGTGGCTACCGGATGCATGTTGGATGGCCACTGTGGTCACCGTTTGGTATACATAGAATGCTCACAGCGGTGGTCATTGGGTGAGCGTCGGGTGCCCACCATGGTGGCTGTTGGGTGCACATAAGGTCCACTCTGTGGTGTATGTTGGATCCCCACCCAGGTCTCCATGGTGGCCTTTATGTGTATATAAGGTCCATGCCATGGTGGCCATTTGGTGTACATTGGGTGCCCACCATGGTGCCCATTTGGTCCATATTGGGTGCCCACCATGGTGCCCATTGGGTGCGAGTTAGGTCCACATTATGGTGGCCCCTGGGTGTACGTTGGGCACCCACTGGGATCCCCTTCGTTGTCCATTGGGTGCCCATTGCGGTGTCCCCCACTGGGTGCCCCCCCAGTCCCTATCGGTGTCCCCAAGTGCTGACCGTGCCCGTGTCCCCAGATGACATCAGCTGCCTGGGGGGACAGTGCCTGGACGGCCAGCGGCGCCCGACGCCCGAGGAGTTCGACCAGTTCCTGCCCTGGTTCCTGTACGATCGGCCCACCCTGCAGTGCGCCAAGGGGTGGGTGATACGGGGGGGACACCATGGGGGACACCGGCAATGGGGGGACACGTGCATGGGGGGACACACATGGACATTGGTGTAGGAACCCACCGGGTGCCCCCCCAGCACCCACACCCCCTGTGCCCCCTCCCCATGCCCTGGGTGTCACCCTCACCTTCTCCCCATGTCCCCAGTGCCCCCCCAGCACCCACACCCCCTGTGCCCCCCTCTCCATGCCCTGGGTGTCCTCCTCACCCCTTACCCCCTCCCCACATCCCCAATTCCACCCCCAGCACCTACATCCCATGTGTCACCTCCCCGTGGCCACCCAGCACCCACACCTCCTGTCCCCTCTCCCCATGGCCTCCCCAGCACCCACAACCTCCTGTGCCCCCTCCCCATAGCCCTGGGTGCCCCCCCAGCACCCAGACCCTCTGTGCTCCCCCCAACAGCCCCGGTGCCCCCTCACCCCTGTTCCCCCCACAGGGGTCTGGGCGCCTACGACACCGCGGTCAGCATGGACGACAACGGCACCATCCTGGGTGAGCGTGGCGGGGTGGCGTGGGGCGGGGGGCACCCAAGGGTGCTCTACTGACCCCCCCAATCCCTGTTTTACCCCCCCCGTCCCGCAGCCAGCCGGTTCATGGCGTACCAGCGCCCGCTGCACACCTCGCAGGAGTACACGGGGGCCCTGCGCGCCGCCCGCGCCCTGGCCGAGGAGATCACCCAGACCCTGCGCAGGGTGCCCGGCACCCCCCCAGAATTCACCGTGTTCCCCTATACGTGAGTGGGGCTTTGGGGGGGGGAATGGGGAGGAGGGGGGCACAGCATGGGGTGCTGGGGGTGGCCCTGTGCCTGGTTAGGGGTCAGAAGTGGGTGCCTGGTCAGGGTGCCCATCCTGGATCAGAGTGGGTGCTCCAGTTCGGGGTCAGAAGGGGGTGCCCCAGTTAAGAGATGCCCACCCTGGGGTGCTGTGGGTGCTCCAGTCCCTCTGTTATGGGTCAGAAAGGGGTGCCCCAGGTAAGAACTGCCCATCCTGGGGTGCTGAGGGTGCTCTGGTGTCCCTGTTTGCGGTTAGAAGTGGTTCTCCCGGTTGGAGGGTGCCCGGCTCAGGGTGCTGTGGGTGCCCCAGTGCCCCAGTTAAGGGTCAGAACTGGGTGCCCGGTTAACAGGAGCCCCTTCTGGGGTGCTGTGAGCACCCCAGCGCCTGGTTAGAAGTGAGTGTCCAGGTCAGGGCTGGGGTCATTGCGGGTGCCCAGTTATGGGTCACAGGGTCAGTGCAGGTGCCAGGTCAGGGTGCCCATACCGGGGCATCGTGGGTGCTCTCATGCCCCACTTAAGGGTCAGAAGTGGGTGTCTCAGTCACCAAGTACCAATCCTGGGGTGCTGCGGGTGTCCCAGTTTGGGGTCAGAAGTGGGTGTCCCAGTTTGGGGTCAATCTGGGCACTCCAGCACATTGTTGGGGGTTCACAAGGGCACCCAGTTCAGGGCTGGGGTCACTGTGGGTGCCCAGTTTTGGGTCACAATTAGGGGTCGGCACAGGTACCAGGTCAGTGCACCCATCCTGTGGTGCCGCGGGTGCTCTGGTGCCCAGTTAAGGGTCTGAAGCGGGTGTCCCGGTTAAGAGATCCTCACGCTGGGGTGCTGGGGGTGTCCCAGGTCAGAAGTGCATCCCCATTTTGGGGTCAGTGCAGACGTCAGGTCAGGGTGCCCACCCTGGGGTGCTACGGGAGCTCAGGCGCCCGGTCACGGTTCGGAAGCCGGTGCCACGTGTCGGTGACGCCCCCGGCAGGGTGACCTACGTGTACTATGAGCAGTACCTGACGGTGGCGGCCGAGGGGGCGTCGACGCTGGCGCTGTGCCTGATCCCCACCTTCACCGTGTCCTTCCTGCTGCTGGGCATGGACCTGCGCTCCAGCGCCGCCACCATCATCACCATCATGATGATCCTGCTGGACACCGTGGGCGCCATGAACCTCTGGGACATCCCCTACAATGCCGTGTCCCTCATCAACCTGGTGGCGGTGAGGCGCACAGGGGGGCACGGGGCGTTTGGGGGTGACACAGGGACCTGGGACACACGGGGTGGCACAGGGACCTCAGGTACACGGGCTGACATGGGTACCAGGGGCACATAGGGTGGCATTGGGACCATGGGAACGTGGGGTGGTTTTGGGGGTACAGGAGGTGGCCAATTGACTTGGGACATGCAGGGTGACATGGGGACAGACCAGCTGGTAGAGCGCAGGGTGGCACAGGGGACTGGGACACGTAGGACGGTAAGGTGGTGTGTGCAGGGGGACAAGCAGGTTGTCACAAGGTCTTGCAAGGTGAAGCAGGGACCTGGGATACACAGGGTGCCACACAGGGTGGCTTTGGGGGTACAGGAGGTGGCACAAGGACTGGGGACACACACGGTGGCACTCGGGGTGACCTTGGGGATACAGGAGGTGACACAGGGTCCTGGGGCACGTACGTTGGTACATGGGGTGGCTTTGGGTGTACAGGAGGTGACACAGGGACCTGGGACACATGGTGTGGCATGTGGGGTGGCTTTGGGGATACTGGCGGTGACACAGGGACATGGGACACACACAGCGGCACGTGGGGTGGCTTTGGGGATAGTGGAAGTGACACAGGGACATGGGACACACACAGCGGCACGTGGGGTGGCTTTGGGGATAGTGGAAGTGACACAGGGATATGGGACACACATGGTGGCACATGGAGCAGCTTTGGCATTCCAGGAGGTGGCAGGAGGACATTGGGGTGGCACAGGGACACGGGGCGGTCGGGCGCAGGAGCACGGGCAGTGACCCGGCCATGCCAGCCCTGTGGCCACCCGGGGACACCCCACGTGACATCTCCTCCTCCAGGCCGTGGGCATCTCGGTGGAGTTCGTGTCCCACATCACCTGTGCCTTCGCCCACAGCACCCAGCCCGGGCGGGTGGCGCGAGCCGCCGAGGCCACCGTCAACATGGGCAGCAAGGTGGGCAGGGGACACGGGGGGACACCAGGGGGTCAGGGTGACACAAGGGGGTCTGGGCGGCCCCGCCGTCCCTGACCCCGCGTCCCCGCGCAGGTGGTGTCCGGGGTGGCCATGACCAACCTCCCCGGCGTGGCCGTGTTGGCCTTCGCCAAGGCCCAGCTCATCCAGATCTTCTTCTTCCGCCTCAACCTCATCATCACGCTGGTGGGCCTGGCCCACGGCCTCATCTTCCTCCCCGTCCTCCTCAGCTACATCGGTACGGCCCCCTCTCTGTCCCCAGCGTCCCCTGCGTTCCCCGGCAGGATGACAGCAGCCTGGAACCGTCCTCTTTTGTACCCACAGGACCTGGACCGCGGGCGCCATCGGGGGACACGTCAGGGGAAAAGGGACGGGAGCCGGCGGGGCAGGACATGGGGCTGGCCCTTGGCAACCCCTGCTTCGAGGACAAGGACCAGGGCAGGGACAAGGACAAAGCCACGATCCCTCAGAAGAGCTGAGCCCTGCCACCCCTCACCATCCCATCCTGCTGCTGATTTTTATACCGCTGTTGTATTTAAACTGGTTTTCTGAAGATAATATGTCACCCTTATTCCGTGTCTCATAACCCCCCATAGCAGGTGTCCCCTTGATCTAGTGTCTCCAGTACACCCTACTAGCAGCAGCCCCTTATATCTGGGGTCCCGCATTGCAGACATCTACTGTAACTGGGGTCCCCAGTACGAGGTGTCCCCTATAATTGGTGCCTTCAGTGCTGCCCATACTGTGTCTCCTCTGTTAGCGTTGTCCCCTATATCAGCGTCCCCCATGACCTCCTTAATCAGTACCTCATCTCGCTCGCGTCCCTGCGTCCCCCATCTCTGATGGTAACGCTGCTCCCACCGTCCCCGTCCCCTCCCAGGGGCAGCACGGGGGGCGACATCGCGATCCACCCCCAGACCAAGGGTGGGGGACACGGTGGGACTTCGCCGAGCCGGGGACAGGGGGGTGACCGATCTCCCACCCCCCCGGGGCGGGGCCGGGGGCGGGAACGGCGATCCCGGTAGCGGTCGCGTCGACGGAGAAACGATCCACACCTGGGTGGGGGCCGGTTCTTAAACCGCTCCGGGGACGCCTGGGAGCCATCGGGGGTTGCCGGGAGCTCAGGGTTCCGATGCGGGGCCGCTCGGAGCTCGCCGCCGCTTCCCGGGGCTCAGGGTTCCGATGCGGAGCCGCTCGGAGCTCGCCGCCGCTTCCCGGGGCTCGGGGTTCCGATGCGGGGCCGCTCGGAGCTCGCCGCCGCTTCCCGGGGCTCAGGGTTCCGACGCGGAGCCGCTCAGAGCTCGCCGCCGCTTCCCGGGGCTCGGGGTTCCGACGCGGAGCCGCTCGGAGCTCGCCGCCGCTTCCCGGGGCTCAGGGTTCCGACGCGGAGCCGCTCGGAGCTCGCCGCCGCTTCCCGGGGCTCGGGGTTCCGACGCGGAGCCGCTCGGAGCTCGCCGCCGCTTCCCGGGGCTCGGGGTTCCGGTGCGGGGCCGCTCGGAGCTCGCCGCCGCTTCCCGGGGCTCAGGGTTCCGGTGCGGGGCCGCTCGGAGCTCGCCGCCGCTTCCCGGGGCTCGGGGTTCCGATGCGGAGCCGCTCGGAGCTCGCCGCCGCTTCCCGGGGCTCAGGGTTCCGGTGCGGGGCCGCTCGGAGCTCGCCGCCGCTTCGCGGGGCTCAGGGTTCCCCGGTGCGGGGCCGCTCGGAGCTCGCCGCCGCTTCGCGGGGCTCAGTGTTCCCCGGTGCGGAGCCGCTCGGAGCTCGCCGCCGCTTCCCGGGGCTCGGGGTTCCGGTGCGGGGCCGCTCGGAGCTCGCCGCCGCTTCCCGGGGGCTCGGTTGGAGCGTTCACTGCTGGAGTTCACTGCTGCCCTACGGGATGAAACGGGCTGCTGGGTCGGAGCTCCCTCCCGGTGACCGGAGCCCGGTGCAGGTCCCCAGGGCCTCGCCGGTGCCTTTTCAAAGCCCCCGGAGCTCCCGGGCAGGTGCGGGCAGCCGGGGCCGCCGACCGGGAGCTCCTGGTTCCTTCCCGGGTGCTCGGTGCCGCCCGCATCCCCCCTTTTAACGCAGGGGCCGGTGCAGGAGGCTCCGGGCACCCCGGAACTTCATGTTAATCTGTGATTTGCTTTTTTTGCAGGTAATTGAAGGCGTTTTACGTTCCGGAGCGGCCGAACGAGCGGTGGGCGCGGCCGCAGGTGGGTGCCGGGGCCCAGTCGCCCCTTCCCCGGCCTGGGGATGGAGCTCCGGGAGAGGGGGCGATGGGGAGCCGAGCTCAGAGCGGCAGCGTGATTTAACGTTCGTGTCTTTGTTTTATCTCTAATTTCAGGTAGAGCCGAAGTTAGGATGAGGTTCCTGGAGCGGTTGCCGCAGTGGGGGGGGACCTTCTATCGCTCTGCCGGTGACGACCCGGGGATGGGGCCGGTTCGGTCGCGGGGTCCCGGATCGCCCCCCCAGCCTGGGGCAACTTTAGTCTCTTTTGTTTAAAATCTTTGTCTAGCACTTACATCGGGATCCTCAGCGTCCCTGTTGGGGGAGTCGGAGGAGTTTTCTCCTCCTGGGGGCAATAGGGTTTTTCTCCCTGAGCCTCCGTGGCTCATGCGGGTGCCGCCCCACCCAGGTCGGGTGCCGCCCCACCCAGGTCGGGTGCCGCCCCACCCAGGTCGGGTGCCGCCCCACCCAGGTCGGGTGCCGCCCCACCCAGGTCGGGTGCCCCCCCACCCAGGTCGGGTGCCGCCCCACCCAGGTCGGGTGCCGCCCCACCCAGGTCGGGTGCCGCCCCACCCAGGTCGGGTGCCGCCCCACCCAGGTCGGGTGCCCCCCCACCCAGGTCGGGTGCCCCCCCACCCAGGTCGGGTGCCCCCCCACCCAGGTCGGGTGCCCCCCCACCCAGGTCGGGTGCCCCCCCACCCAGGTCGGGTGCCCCCCCACCCAGGTCGGGTGCCTCATCTTTCCCTTCCTGGGGGGGTTTCAGGGCGCGCAGGGGAGTCAAGACCCACGCGGTTTGTCACGATAGTTTTATTTTCTGTTCGTTTCAGGCTCCGGAGCGGCAGAGCTGTCAGCGGCGGCTCAGGGGAAGGGGACAGGGGCCAGGGCGGGCAGGTCGAGCGGCGCGTCGAGCCCCGGGGGGGCCCGGTGCCGGTCCGGGGGCGCCCGGCGCGCCCCCCGCCGCCCGTACTGGAAGCGCAGCCGCAGCTCCCCGACCCGCGCCCGGGGCAGGATGTCGGGGATCCACTCGATGACAAAGGGGGTCGGCTCCTTCTGGGCCGGCGACGTGGTGCCTGCGGGGACAAAGTGGCGTTAGAGCCCCCAGTGAGGGCTGGGGGGGTGTTGTATTTTTATTGTGTTTTTCAGGCTTAAGTTTTAGGTGGCTGGGGAATCAGCAGATGCAGAAGGAGCCATAGGGTGAGTATCCAAGATATTTTGTTGGATCAGGTGGGTTGGGGGTCCCCAAGTCGTGTGGGTGGCACTGCAGGGGCTCCTGGCCAAGGTGGGGGTGTGTAGGTAACAAGTTTTTTGGTCTCAGTGTGTGTTTGTCTGTTTCAGGTGCTCAGAGGAAGGGATTCAAGTGTCTGCTGTCCCAGGTGCGGTTTGCAATGGTGAGGTTTATATTGTAAGCAGGTCCCCGTTTTGGGGTGATGCGCACAGTAGACGCCTCCCCCTGTGAGAGCCGGGAGGTTGTGTGGAGTATTTGGTGTTAAAGTGTTTAATTTTCAGGTTTTTGGAGGCAGAAGAAGCAGAAGCCGGAGCCCTTGGGGAACATTTGTGCATTAGTCACATAAGCCCCCAGCGTGGGGCCCTCTGCTTGTTTTCAGACGGGGGGTCCCCATAGTTGTTCTGATCGGTGTTTGCTGGTGGTTGTGTGTAGCTGTGTGGTGTTGTGGAGGTGGTTGTACTGAGGGGATGGAGCCCCTGAGGTCAGGGTCGGGTTTGTTCCAGGGGGTCTCAGGCTGTGTGTAGTGTGAGACTGTGCCTGTTTTCCTGGGGGTAGGTTGTGGTGTTGGTGGAGCTGAGGAGGTGGCAGGTGGTGGCAGGATCTGCAGTGAGGGTGTTTGTTTTCTGGGCTGGGTGGTGATGGTGACAGTTGTTAGCTGTAGAAGTGGTTTAGCATCTAAGTTGGATTGGTTGGTTGTGTTATCAGTTTAGCTGAAGGTTTTAAGTTGTCCTGTGTGTCTGTTATTAGGTGTTACTGTTTTGGTTTGTATTAATGGTGGGAGATGTTTTAACGGCTAGGTTTGGAATGGTTTGTTCTAGAGTTTTTGTGGGGTTTTTTTGGTGTCATTTTTAAGTGGTTTTGGAGTGGTTGGTTGTTTTTTCCCTTTTCATGTCTGTTTTCACTTTTTTTGGTGTTTGGACTTTAGATACGATAACTATTTGGAGAAGGAAAAAAACCCTCATTGTTAGGGTACGGATTGTGGCTGGTGTGTGTATGCCAGGGAGGTTATTTTTTTGGGTGGGAGGGTGGGTTTGACATTATTGAGCAGTGGCTGAGGGGGTTGACCCCCTGCCTGGGGATAGGTTGGACCCCCTGTGGAACTGAGCCCTCCCCTGGGCCCTCGGGGGGAGCAGCCTCCTCTGGGGGTGGCCCCACCTGTGGGGCTGAGCCCCCTCTGAGGGGGCAGCTGGGGGGAGCCCTGGGGAGCGCAGGGCCCCCTGTTGTGGGGGGAACAAGGGGGAGGTCTCTAAAGCCCCCTCCGTCTGTCTAAGGGGGAATCTCTAATTACTGAGTCTCCCCCCTAGTACCTGCTGAGAAGGGAGTCTCTTTTGGATGAGACCCCCCTACTACCCAAGAGGGGGGGCTCTTCCATTGGCCCCATTAAGGTCCTGGGGGGTTTGTTGGGCTGCAGAAAGCCCCACTTGCACTGAGGGAGCAATAAGGCTGCACTGCAAAGAGCTGCTGGCAGATGAGGGGGGGGCCTGCACCCCTCCACTCTGCTCCAGCTGCTGTCTCGCTCCAGGCTGCCAGTGCTGGGGGGACGTGGCCCTGTCCCCTCTGGAGCTTCTGGGTGAGAGGGGTTGAGGCTGCCAAGCTGAGGAGGGGGACAGGGAGCCCTGGTCCCCCCCACTCACCCACTTTGAGGAAGGTCTGCAGCTCCTGGGGCCGCAGGGGTGGCTGCTTCTCGGGGGGCAGGGGGGGAGCGCTCTCCTCCTCTGCCCCGGGGCTCCCCCAGGGCTCGTAGGTGCCGTCCCGGCTCTGGGTGAAGCTGCGCGTGAGCTCCAGGGGCAGCTGTGGGGGAAAAGGGACGGTGAGGGGCTGGGGGGGCTGCATGGGATCTGGGGGGCAGCTCCTGCCCTCACCTCTGGCGTGTCGAAGATCTGCTTGACCTGCAGGACGTTGGTGATGTGCCACGTGTACTTGGAGAAGGTGCCCAGGGGAAGCGCGTCCCTGCGGACAAAAGCTGCGGGGAGGAACACACACGAGGAGGGGGAGTTAACAGAATGTTTCCTAAAATGCTAAATGCTTAGTGAAGTAACTTGTGTTTCTCTTTCCCCTTTTTAGTCTTTAGCTTGTGCTCTCTGGCTCAGGACTTGCCACAGTCCAGGAGGCTGCATTGGTTCCTCTAAACTCAGAAGGCTGAGGGAGCTGGGTCTCTTTAGTTTGGAGAAGAGGAGACTAAGGGGGGACCTTATTAATGTTTATAAATATATAAAGGGTGAGTGCCATGGGGATGGAGCCAGGCTCTTCTCAGTGGCAAACAATGATAGGACAAGGGGTAATGGGATCAAGCTGGAACACAAGAGGTTCCACTTAAATTTGAGAAGAAACTTCTTCTCAGTGAGGGTGACAGACACTGGAACAGGCTGCCCAGGGAAGTGGTGGAGTCTCCTTCTCTGGAGACATTCAAAACCCGCCTGGACATGTTCCTGTGCGACCTCACCTAGGTGTTCCTGCTCCAGCAGGGGGATTGGACTAGATGATCTTTTGAGGTCCCTTCCAATCCCAAACATACTGTGATACTGTGAATCACCAAATCACTTTAGATGTGAAAAATGAAAAAACAGCTGGGCTGCTGGGATTAAGACTTAAGTAGCTGCAGAGTTTCTTTCTTAGCTGCAACAAGGAGAAAACCTGCTACTAACAGCACAGAGAGAGACTTGACAATCTCTTTGGGCTGATAGCTTGTTCCCTGGAAGCTGCCGCTCTAAACGGAGGAGGGATCTCTTCAAGAACAACCTGCTGGGGCTGCAGGGTCACCTTGGATGATCTCCACTACTTCTGTCTGCCCAGAACCTGGCAGTGACTCTGTCAACTCTGCAGGTAGGTGTGTTTGGTTCCTACCCGTGGTGGAGTTGGGCAGCCTCTTCTTGGCGCTCCCGCTGGAGATCCGCTGCTGCAGCGCGTCGAAGAACGCCTGGGGGATGTGGAACACCAGCGGCTCTGGCTGCCCTGGGGGGTGGAAGCAAGAGACATGATGAGGAAAAGAGAGACATGGTGTGCGGGGAAAGAGGGGGCGTGTGCTGATTGCAGGTGTTCCTGCTGGGGTTATCTTTGCAGGTGGAGACTCCAAGCACTGGCACAAAGACACTGCCTGCGTCTGCACTGCACAATAAAATATCTAACACCAGTCAGAGCCTGCTGCTTATGTCCTTGAGTGCACCCTTGCCTCTCCTTTCTCCCCCTAGCTTAGGCTGAACTGCTGTGTTAAGTCCTAGAAGGAGCCATGAGTGGGAATGGATGACCCTTATTGTCTCCTATTAAAGTTGAGACATTCTCTGATGGCCCTACTTAAACTCTTTTTCCCTTTGCCTGCTCTGTGCTCCAGTTGAGGGCCCTGGCTCTCTCTGACACGGCCGAGCCCCTGAAGGTTGGAGGTCCAGCTGTATCTCACGGGCTGTCTCTAAGCATTAATAATAATGCCAAAAGAGATAGGTTTATGGTAGAAGAGACCCTTAGAAACATTAGAAGCAGAGTGGGCTGTTAACACTTCATGACGGGTGGTGGCTGCTCCTCTGGCAACCGAGACACAAGTTTAGCTCCAATTAGCGTTTGTACATGGTTACACAAAACTGAGGCTGTGCTGCCAGTGCAAGTTGTGCTGCTGGGGTGTGTGGTGCAGTAACCCCTGCCCCCCAAGATATTATTACTGCTCTGAACCATCAGGTGTGGCTCTTTGGGTGTGCGGAGCAGCTCCTGCTGAGCACAGCCCAGACTTTGGAGAATGTGGGGAAGATGAGAAGAATACTGCAGTGGTCTACTGCATGCCAAGCTATTCAGTAACTTAACAGCATTTCTGAAACTAAACATAACATGAGATGTCTCCCATTATTACCATTTAATTCATCTCAATTCCCCTGAGCTGTTTAGGTTCGGCAGCCATAATCACTAGGGCAATTATCACTATTTATCATTTCTTTTCTCCATTCTCCTGTACTAACAGAGTTGCAATTCATCAACACTCAGTCCATGTGCAGAAAACTAATCAAAACCCTAAGAAGCCTCCCAGGGCAAAACAAACAACAATTGCACCAAGTTGGACAAAGCACTCGCCTCCCTTGGAGCTACTGGAGTTAGTTAATGCTGCCAAAAGCTTAAAATAACAAAGTGGACTAGAGGAGGGGGTGTCCGAAGAGGGACTTTACCTTCAAACTGGTAATGCATGGTCTGGTGGATGCGCTCGGTGACGCTGGCCAGCCAGGCCTGGAAGGACAGGGACACCTGCGACTCGTCCTGCGGCTGCTGGCAGCCTGTGAGGGACAGGGAAGCGATGTCAGACTCCACCGGGCACAGAAAATGACCGAGACCGAGTCCCACTGGCGCAGCTCTGACCTTCTACTCCCTGTTTCACCTGTAAGAGTTTGCCCGGCAGTACATACACTAATACCTGTGAAATCATCAGTTGAATTCAGACAAAAGACAACCTTCAAATCTTCAGGTCACGTCGTTCATTCCACTGTTCTACAATTCCATGATTCTTTGATGCTATAATTCAAAGTCCAACCATCATTACGTAAATCTACTACTACTCCATGTCCTGAGAACCTCATCTCCATCTGTCCAACCCTCCAGGGATGGTGACTCCAGCACTGCCCTGGGCAGCCTGTTCCAATGCCCCACAGCCCTTAGGGGAAGAAATTATCCCAAATTTCTACCCTCAACCTCCCCTGGCGCAACTTCAGGCCGTTTCCTCTCATCCTGGCATTTGTTCCTTGGGAGATCAACATACCCTTCACTTCAACCTCCTTTCTGCTGTTAAACACATCTCAGAAACACAACACAACCACAAACCAAACTGTCTGTTCATCAGCCAATGGCTCTGATGGCTCCATTGCCACTGCCTCAGCACATCACAGGGACTGGAATTACTCAAGTGCTTTAGCGGCGGCAAGAGGCTCCTAGAAACCCCTCTCTGCTCCTTATAAACCCCATCTGCTGTTGCAGAAACAACATTTGCTCTTAAAAAACAACATTCTACTGTTAAAAACCCAATTTGCACCTCCACAAGAGCTGCTACCACAGCACCACAGTACACTGACACCAACTCTCTCCCCAGGAGCGGGACCTGACACGTCTTCACCCTCCCCCCAAAACACTTGCACCCCTAGAGTGCTTGGAGGCATCTGAGGGACCAAAATGAGCCACCACAGCTTGCGAGACACGTTTTCTATGCTAATTGGAAAAGGGAAATAACACATAATTATCCCACTTTCAAGACCAAAATTACAGCTAAGAGCAACAACAGCACCAAATCAAGTAACCTTCCCAGACCCTGGGCTCACCCAGCATGCACAAAGGCTTCGACCAAGTCGCTGGGAACACAACCAGGTTTCCACTGCTTGGACTGAGCCTTCCATCTCCAAACAGCCCATAAACACAGCCAAACATGCAGCCAACTGCTCAGAGGCACATGATGACCTTGGTGCCAACAACCATCTTCCCAAGGCAGCCAAAATTCCCCCCTCCTGTGCCACTGCCCGCTCGACACTGTACTTCTGAGCTAAGAGACACCACAACAAGGTCCCTTCCCAAGCTCGGGGCATTAAGAGTTGCTGCAAACACCAACAGAGGGAACACAAGTGACAGAAGCAAAGCTCACAGCTTTGCTTGACAGCCAGATCCAATGATCTATCTAATCCAGAAGATCACTTAATGGCACTGGAGAGATTAAATAACAATGCCTGCCCGCTCATAGCAGCACTGGCACCACCACAAACCAAGTTCTTTAAGCTTCCCACACCAAAAAACTCACCTAAGAGCCACCCTGGGAAGAGTCCAGCATCATCCATCCCTAATAACCACAACTACAGATAACCAGAGCTACGTGAGCCACACGCAGGTGCTGACAACCCCGAGGAGCTCGAGCCCAATTTCAGCTCCCAGGGCACACAACAGCCCCACAAAGCTCTGCCATTCCCTCCGCAAGGATTCCAGCAACACGAACCAAGCACCAAGCACTCACCTTGTCTCTTCGGGGCGGAGGCCACGGGCGGTTTCCTCGGGCCGGGTCTGCGGGGGTGGCTGTGAGCTGGGGCGTGAGCCAGGAGGGGGCCAGTCGGCTGCATCCCTGAGAGAGACTCATTTTAGGTGAACATCGCCCTCAAAACCATCAAGTCAAACCATTAACCCACCCCTGGCACCACCCTCATCCCTATGAACCTCATGTCCGTCTGTCCAGCCCTCCAGGGATGGTGACTCCAGCACTGCCCTGGGCAGCCTGTTCCAATGCCCCACAGCCCTCGGGGGAAGAAATTGTTCCCCACATCCAACCTCAACCTCCCCTGGCACAACAAATACACCAACAATTCTGAAGCTGCATTTGTATCTGCTCTCTCAGCGACACCCCACGGCCACCCACCCCTCAAACCACCCAGCAGACACTCACCGGGCGTCAAGTCCTTTTTCCGCTTCTTGGCCCTGGCGGGAGCGGCCCCCCCAGCCTGCGCCACCGATTCGGGGCTCCCAAGTGACGGTGGCACCGCAATCCCCCTCAGACCTGGGAACAAACAGACTCTGGCCCTAAAATCTCCTCTATCACACGTGGTAGGGCTGTAGGAACATGAGGGGGGGTTCTCGTATCGCCCTCCCCGCTCTGGTGCTTCTCCCTTGCCCCCAAACCCCCAGGCACCCCCCAGACACCCTCACCAAACCCTTAAGTCCTCCCAGCCCTTCAGACACACTTCTGAGGGGGAAAACTGTGAGGGGAGTGGTGATTTCAATTCACTCAGCACCCAGGTCGCTCTCCCGGTGACAGATATTCACCTTTGAGGGGCTACAGAGAAGAGGCGATTAACCAGGGACAACTCTTGGGGTGTGTAACCCTACAAGGGACTGAACCCCAGAGGCTGCTGCTTGTGGAGGGAGTCACAACAAACTGGGCTCCCTTGATGGGGGGTTAAAACAGGCAGGGGCCCAAAAGGAGGGGAACACTCATCTCCGGGGACAAAAGCAGCACCTGAGTCACCCCAAGCGCCCGTCACGGCAAAGCTGGGGAGGATTTGCAGCCCCAGAGCCCCCCACTCTCCTCCCCACACCCCTACAATGACCCGCACCCAGGAAGGATCACTCCTCACACAGCTCTGAGCCACCAGAAGGAGGGACAGGAAATTAAGCCTGGGCTAAGGAAGCACCGACTGGTGCAATCAGCCAGACACCCCCCAGAACCCTCCGCGCGTTTTCCCCTCACCTACCGCCCGCATCGTAGGCGAGGAGGTCGGCGAACTCCCGCGCCAGGCTCTCGTCGCTGGCGAAGGCGCAGACACAGGCGAAGAAGTGAACGCAGCGTAGCGCCGTCCCTTCCTCCTCCTCCTCCTCCTCCTCGCCACCTTTGCCGTGTCGCGGCGCCCGGCACGAGCAGCGGAACCGCGGCTCCCCCGGCGCCTTGGTGCTTGTCCTTGGGCCCACAGACACATGCAGGTAGCCTGGCCCAGGCTTCTGCCCTCCCTTGCGCTTGACCACCAGGACACTCTTGGTGACCCGCTGCACCAGCGGCCCCGTGGGCTCCGTCGCCAGCTGCCAGATGCTCTGCTTGGTTTCAGGGGGCACTTGCAGGGAGTTGAGGATGGAGCTTTTGAGGGCGAGCGGCGTGGCCTCGCTCTGGCAGTTCAGCGCCAGCTTGACGTGCTGGCACTGGTTCTCCGCCGCCCCGCGTGCCGCCGCTTTCAGGCACGCCGGCGCCGAGCAGCGCCCGGAGCTCAGCTGCGTCACCACCGTCCCATCCGCCGTCTGGACGGCCGCCTCCGACACCCCCAGCTCCACGAAGCACCGCTGCTCCGCTCCCCGCTCCCTCTGCCGCACCGAGTACACCTGCGCCGCCGAGCCGGTGACGATCCTGACGGCGTCGGCGCTGGGCGGCTTGCGGGCGCCGCGGCGGAACACGGTCCCGCATGTCTTGTTCTTGCAGCTCAGGCCACGGGTGCCGTTGTACGTGCCGCAGCGGGGGCACTTGCGGATGCCACGGAGGGTGGCTTTGCCCAGGTCGGACAGGAACGAGGGGACTTTGGTCCTCGACGGTGCCGGCTCCATCCTCTGGAAGACCTGGAGGGGCAGAAATCGGGGTGGGGGACAGTGAACGATGGGACGGGGGGACAGATGCCACGCCGCTCTGGCTGCTTCGGCTCCTTCCCCGCCAATGAGACAAAAAATGACACCCCTGCCTTTGTGGGGTGGCACACGGGCAACGGGACACCGAGAGAACCAGGGATTTGTTTGGTTTGGAAAAGCACCTCAAGCTCATTGAGTCCAAGTGTTCCCCCACCCCTGGCACCACCCTCATCCCTATGAACCTCATGTCCGTCTGTCCAACCCTCCACGGATGGTGACTCCATCACTGCCCTGGGCAGCCTGTTCCAATGCCCCACAGCCCTTTGGGGAAGAAATTATCCCAAATTTCCAACCTCAACCTCTGCTGACACAACTGCAGGGTGTTTCCTCTCGCCCTGTCCCAACACCGCAATCCAAACCACATCACAAAATGACAAACCCCACGCAGATGGGACACAAACAGGGTGATCCCCCTATTCCTCCCAGGGGAGGTTTTATCCCCAGGTCAGTGGCTGAGCATCCCAAGCACGACTCTGGTGACAAACCCCTGGTGCTTGAAGGAGCTGCTGGCTCCAGATCTTTGTTATTTCTCTGCTGCCAACCACATTTTCTCCTCCTCTGCCCGGGGGACACGAGGGGGCTGTGGGGACAGCCCTCTGCTCACCCAGCTCTCCCCATCACCACCAAATCCCTCTTTTTGGAGGTAAAACCAGGCACTACGCACGCTGCCCAGACTTCAAGCTGCGTTTTGTGACAATGAGGGTGTCGGGAGAGGACGGGGACACCGCGCAGAGGGAAAGGGATGGTCATTGTCATAACGTCACATCTCATGGAACCATCGGCACCGGGCACATTAGAGTGGATGCGACAAGATGCCAACAAGCTGCTCCCGGTGCTGATTGGGAATCACAGATTCATTTTAGTTAGAAAAGACCTTTAGGATTTTCAAGTCCAACTGTTAACAAGCTTTGTATACATCTCGAGATCAGGATGGCACCCAATCTCGACTAAAAATCGCAGCTTTGGTCTGGAACGCTTTACAGCCTTTCCGCACATTGAGGTTGAGCACCAGCTCCTATGAAATTTTCCAGCCCGTATTACACAGAGTATTTAAATTAAATACTTAATGTATTTAAGCGTGGAGCTTCGGGACACGCAGAACGTTTAGCAGGGGGTCAGCCCATGAATATGAACTTCAGCGCAGGTGAAACTGCCACACTGAGCCACACCCAAGCTGCGATTAGAAGAGTAATTAACAGAAAGGAGACTAACCGGGACTGCGCGCTAACGGCACCGCTTAAGCCAGTCAGCGGTTGTTACGAACGGCCGGTACCGGAGAGCAGGTGACACCGGGAACACCAGCGGGGTGGCACCGACCCTGCACGCCGGGCCGGACCCCCCGGGGCCGGCGGGGTCGGGACTGTGGCCCCCGGCCCGAGGCCTCCCCTGGGCCCGCTCCCCTCAGGCCCCGGTTCTCCACAGCACCGGGCCCGGGTCACCGCCGTGACGTCACCGCGACGTCTCCCGCCGCTGATGTCACTTCCTGTCCCGCGGCGCGCGAGTCCCGTCCCCTCACCCCCCCCAATCCCGCGTTACCTGCGCGGCAGCGCGCTCACCGTTCCCACCCGAACCGCCGCGACGTCGCTCGGCTCTCCGCTTCCGGCGCGGCACCCCCCCCTCCGCCCCCATTGGTCCGCTGGGAGACACGTGGGTTGCCGCGAGGAGCGCTGGGAGTTGTAGTCCGCGGGGACGGCTCAGGGCGCCCGCGCAGAGCCCCCCGGGGACTACATCTCCCAGCAGCCCCCGCGGCGCGATTGCTGTAATAATTCCTCAATCTCAGCCTTTTTCCCCCCAAATATCCCGCTAAAACCCGCTCCCCTCCCGCCCGCTTCGCCCGGGGAGGCCACGGGGACACAGCATAAGAAAAGAGAGCGCACAACAACCTTTGCTTTTGCTATTTTTCCTTTTTTTTTTCCGTGTTTTTTGTCTTATGGCGCATTCTTTTCGTAACCAAGAGGTAGGACAGATAAGGTCGGTTTTGGCATCCGAACGGTATGAAAAACCCGTGACCGTATTTGCGGAGCTCTGGTGGCTCACACTCCCAAGGGCATCACGGGAAATTCTATACAATTCCTTAAAAACATGAGAAAATGGACTTTGTAATCCAACACTACGAGGGTATATTTGGTCAACGCATGCAAAAACAAACTAAGATTAAAAAAACGAGGATTTGAGGCATTAAGTCGTGTCAAAGGACTCCTTTAAATAAGGAAACGTACAAAGGTGGCTCACGGTTGTGCAAAATATTAATTTGCTAAGGTATGTTACATCATCAGTACACGTAAATGTAGAAATCGGTAAAAAAAAAAGAACAAAAAAAGCAAAACAACGCGGCCGGCGTGTAGGAAAATCTCACATTTTAGTTGAAAGAGGATTTTTCACCTTTATGGGGTAAAAATCCTCCCTTGCGAGGGGACCCGGCCGCCATCCCCTTCCCCGTCCTAAAGCGAAGGCTGAAAAACACGCTGAGATATAAAAAAAAGATGTAAACTCATAATTTATCGTCGCGAAAACCCGGCGGTAACGCACAAAAACCCGGTGGACAGGCGGAGGTTTTGTACAAGAGGCTCGTTTAACGGACGGTGCGAAGGCCGAAGAGGCGGCGGCGGCTTCGGGATTCGCACGCTTTTGGCTTCTTATTTTTCTTTTTGTTTGTTTTTTTTTTTTTTGTACAACGCTTTATAATACATTTAAAATCGTTCGGAATGCAAACGAGAACGACGCGCTACTTCCGAGGAAAGAAAACAAAGAACACAATTAAACCCGGCGAGGTTGACGCTTGTGCAATTCGCTGCCCCCGTGGTACGTTTCTTTGCCAGCGGCAGCACTCCCTGCATTTGCTGCGTTTCGAGAAACGCGGATCTTCAGAAACACGTCAAAAAAAAAGAGGAAAAAGAAGGCAAAAGTTGGCAGAACATCCAGCATCTCGTTTAGTGTGATTTGTTTTTTTGTTTCGTTTCGCGTGTTGTTGTTTTGTTTTTGTTTTTTTTTTAACAATGCCGATGACAACTTTCATGATTAAAAATGCGCTTTTGTTGTGTTTTCATCCTTTCTTTTAAATAAATACGTCGTGGCTGACGCTCGAGCAGATCGATCTCTGCGGCGGACGACGCTCCGGCCGCTTTCAGAGTCTTTTCCTCCTCTTCCTCCTCCTCCTCCTCCTCCTCCTCCTCAGGGCGTCTCGAATCCGGCCACGCGATACCCGCTTTGGTTGGGGACGACGCTCCCGTTCTGCCCCTGCGGCGGCTGCACCCCGTAGTTGGGGCCCATCCACGCCGCCGAAGACTGCGTCTGACTGCGGATTAATTAAAAATTAAAAGCTCGTTAGGCTAATTTGTTAATGGGGGGGGGCTTTAAGGGTGGGTGAGGAGACGGGGCTGATCAGATGGGGCCGTCGTGGCTTCCCCACCGCAAATCTCCGCGTGGCGACGCGGCGAGACGTCGCGGGGGATTTTGCGCCGTTACCGTTACGGACTCAAAATATGACGTCCCCAAAACGCCCCAAATTGTCCCCAAACTCACCTGAAGCCCTGCTGGTTCCAGGGCTGGCCGTACAGCCCGTAGGCGGGGACCTGCCAGCCGTTGGGGACGAACTGGCCCAGCTGGGCGCTGCCGTACCACTGGCCCCACTGCCCGTACGCCGGCGGGTAGCCCAGCTGGTTCTGCGGGGCAATTAGCGAGCGGTTAATTAACGGCACCTCCGCGGTTGCCATTTTCTACATCACCTTTTCACTTAACAAGAGATTTTTTAGGTCATTTGTATACTTAACATAAGACTTTTCACATCCCATGATTTCTTTATGTCACGTTTCCACATAAGGGATTATTTTTAACATCACGTTTCTACATCAGGAGAAATTATTTACGTCACGTTTGCACGTCATGCGGTATTTTTTACGTCGAGATTTTTTACCATCGCATTTTTATGTAACACAAGAATTTCTACATCATGTTTTCACGCAACAAAACCATTTTACATCGCATTGTTATGTACGGAGAGATTTTTTTGTGTCACGTTTTCACGTAACAGCAAATTTCTTACATGACATTTTTACGTCTAAAAAGATTATTACGTCATGTTTTTGTGTAACGGGAGATTTTGTTACATCACGTTTTTTTAATGTCACATTTTTACTTAATAAGAGATTTTTTATGTCATGTTGCTATGTAACTAGAGATTGTAAATATCTCATTTTTAAGAAACAAGAGGTTTTTACCATAACATTCTTACGTACAGACATCTTTTTTTCATTCCAAGATATCTACTATCTCTGTATTCCAGAGAAAAACCCTCCTATAAATAAGCCCTAATGCAAGTCACATGTATGACACCAAGTCTCTCGCACGCTGATTTTACAGATATTTAATGGGTTTTTAGCACAGACTAATGACCAAAAAAGAGAAGTCCTGACCTGCTGCACCGGACTGACCATGTCCGGCGTCTCCTTGCCCCAGTAGCACTTGACGACGTGTCCTTCGATCGTCGTCCCATTGACAGACACGATGGCGTGCGCTGCGCTCTCGTGAGAATTAAACCTGATGAGAGATAATCGTGAACTTATAAATAACTCATGCGGTGCGAAACTGACAGGAGTCCCCCCAAAAGAGAGTCCCCACTGGTTAAAACCCCAATTCCACCACTGAAACTTCCTCCTGTCACCCCCACGGTGGGCAGTGGATGATTTTCCTGTCTCATGTTGTAACTCTCATTAAAAGAACAGGAAAATTGAGCGGCGAGGAGAGCACAAGTCAAGTTTCAATTAATTCTTCTTACCCTCCAGTTCCAGCCACGTTCCACTCACAGCAATATAGCGAAAACCAGTTAATTACGACTAAATTATTCACCGCGTGACCCGCAAGCCAGCTTACCGTACGAAGGAATAGCCTTTGTCGGGGAACACTCGGATTTCCATGATCTGCCCGAAGGGAGAAAAGGTCTGGCGCATGAGCTGCTCTGCAGCAAAATGAGAAGAAAACCAGGAAAATGAGGCTATTGCCATTTTATTCCGGGATATTCCAGGCGCCGGGAGCTGGAGGTGACGCTACCTGTCAGGCCCGAGGTGACGCCTCCGCAGTACACGGTGCAGTTGCTGGGGCTGGACTGATTGACCACCTCGTCGTATGACAGCTGTTTGGTGTTTGCTGGAAGGGATTTGTACCAAGATTTCGTTACAGAGAAATTCTAATCCTGATCGCCGCAAGACACTGACCTATTGGTAGGTCTGATCTACTCAATTAAAAGTCTTTTCTATGGAGACACTTTCTGTAACAGAGTCATGGAATTGTAGAATCATTTTGGTTGGAAAAGCCCCTTGAGATCATTGAATCCAACCATAACCCAGCCCTGGCACTGCCCCATGTCTTGAGAATCTCATCTCTGTCCAACCCTCCAGGGATGGTGACTCCAGCACTGCCCTGGGCAGCCTGTTCCAATGCCCCACAGCCCTTTGGGGAAGAAATTATCCCAAATTTCCAACCTCAACCTCCCCTGGCCCCCAAAAAATACACCAGAAATTCAGGACCAACCTTCATATGTGCTCTTTGGAGCCGGAGGTTTTCTCGTCGCCCAGTTCGTTCGGATTTGCCTTCCCCCGAGCCACTGGCCGCCCATCTGCTGGATCGCGTTCTCTGCGTCCTGTCCGCGAGAGACGGAGGGAAGAAAAACCCCAGTTTTGCCATCTAGGACCCTCTTGGGCCTGTACGCCGCTTATCTGAATGTCACTTGCCACTGCTTTAGAGAAGCTAAAGCGACAGTAATGCATCTCAAAGACCAGAGAACTGTCTCCCTCGGCATGCAGGGAAACCAAAGCTGGATAAAGATGGGGAGTGACAACACGGCAGCCACTGAAAATCACTGTAGGCTTTTCAGGGCCGCTTGAGACCGAGCCGGTGCTTACCCATTTGTTGAAGAAGGAGACAAAGCCGTAGCCTTTGGATTTTCCCGTCGCCATGTCCTTCACCACACGCGCGTCTCTACAAAGAAGAGACATGAGACAGCTCAGGAAAACACCGCCTGTTAACCAAATTCTTTAATTTTCTTGGGTCAATTTGCTACCCATTTTCAGGACTGTGAGCAGCTGCAAATTTTGAGAGATTGATGTGTTCTGAAATTATCGAGGAAAACACCGAACCATTCACGTCTTAATATGACGTATCACGTAGCTGAATGAACCACTCCTGACTCTGCTACACCCTGAATACGCCAAACCGGCACCTGTGGGCACCGTTCTCTGTTTGTCGCAGGTTCTCTTGTTGCACCATCGCTCTGGACCGCTGGCACTGGTGCGACTCCTTGGCCTCAAGGTTTCAAGGTCAAGGGCTTATGCTGACCCGGCACCAACAGATTCGAGGCCGCTCAGGCTGCCCCAATGAGTCTTATACTAAAAAAGGTTCGTTTTTGTGGGAAAAGTTAATTTAACTGAAACATCAGGCTGTTTCCATTTAGGAGAGATGAGTTCATTTCTTTGTCCTAGGAAATGACTTACGATATTCTTCCGAACGGTGCAAAAGCTGCTTTGATATCTTCAGTTGTAATTTCTGGACTGAGGTCTCCGACGAAGACGTGGAAATGGTCTTGTTGAGAAAAGGAGAGAAAAGGATGTTAATGTTCAAAGACGAGCCCTGAACACACTGAGCAATCTCGTTCAGCATGGATTTTCAGCTCTTATTAAAAGCTACATGAAGATCAGAGTTTACTAGAAAAAGAATTTACTGCTGCTTGTAACAGATCCTGTGCTTGACAGCACTACAAGGTCAGTGATTTAAAGGATACTAATATGGTATTTACGCTTCGTATTTTAGAAACTGCTTTCAAGACTGGTCAGCATTGACCTTACAAAGTCTTAAACTATTTATTTAATGTGTCAGGACTACACAAAAACCCTTCTCTCCGTGTTAAGCTCCAACATGGCAGGAGATCCAGAGCTATTACACACCTGATCGACTGAAACATCAGGAAGTGTCAGGAAAACACTCGTTCTAGCGCAGAGCGTATTTTGAACCTAGTCACAATGGTTGGTTTAACACTGTAGGGCGGGAAGAACAAATTAAGAAAAAACCCTTGCATTGCTAGAGTTTGCATCTGAGTTCTTGAAGGCAACAGTTTTGGTTGTCTGGCCAGAAATCGGCACCGGAATGGACTGGTGGACACTAGAGCACTTTCTGACGCTATGGGGAAATCAAAGGGAAGTCTTTCCAACATAAAATGAATTGGTAACAAAAACCCCACACATGGCTTCAGGGGGTTTGTGAATACCCTCGAGAGATTTCATTGGATGTTTAAAAAGACACGAGGACCTTGTGAGCATCTTGTGTTAACACTAATACCACCTGATGACAAAGATGACATCTGTTCTTAAGATTATTAAAGCAAACGCATTAAATAATATCTTAGGATTATGAGCAAAACATGACGGCATATACGATGCTTCTTGTTTCTGTTGCAAAACTACTTGTACAAATCAAAGACCCGCTCGACACGCAAGCAACACTTACTGCTGGTGTCTTTCTTCTGGCTGCTAGGAGTCGTTGCCCAGTTCACTTTGACCTCCTGCAAACATTTAGTCGCTCACGTTAGATCAGGCAAATCCCGATTAAGCCCACATACCTCCAGCACTTAATTCTGACACTACAGGGGGACCGGACGTGGAAGTTTGGGGTGAAAGCTCAAGTTTAAGGCATGTTTCTCGGGAGAGGGTTCATTTTTCCAAACTGCTGCGCTGGTTGAGAGCAAAGACGTTAAACACACCCAGCCTGGGAGTTTGGTTTGGTTGGGTGGGTTTTTATTTGCAGGGCTGGGGAAATAAAGGGACCTTGTCCTGATAAGGTTGGAGGAGTTAAAATATTTCTTACGCCCACTGTCTTGGAGCCCTCCCCGCTTCTACATCCCCCCCACCCTCTGTGTTCTTCCTAAAAAAGCATCAACGGTGCTTCTCGTTAGTCACGTCCCGCTATGACCTCCGACCAAACGAAGCGTCTAACACTTGCGGCACATCCGTTTCGTCTCCGGTGGCATTTCGCCCCCGGATATTTGACCTGCGCCATCTGACACAGCCTGATTTCCGACTCCAACTCACCCTGTAGACACGACAGCTTACCTTACCCATTATCTTCCGGCCGTTCATGGCAGCCAGGGCTGCAGCCGCGTGCCGGTGCTCGTAAAACTCCACAAAGCAGTACGGATCATTTCCAGCTGTCTGAAAAAAAATGGGGAACGAAAAAGATTACTGATACGAACCTCTTCAAACTGTACCCTCACTATTACACTCAGCTCTTTCTTTATTACATCTAAATGTCTCAAAATAAGCAAGCTTTTAAACTCTATGCTGAGATCACAGTCAATGCACCGATAATGCTCCAGAAGGTTGCAGTTCCGTTTTAAAAAGGAAAAATTACGGCAAAGGAGAACTTTTCAAATCTCATCTACGACACCCACATAAATCTGCCTCTTCCCTCCCTTTCACTATCTCCAGCCATCCTCAAATTTAACATCAGATACGAGGCGGAAATGATGCCCAAAGTACACGACTGTGATCTCTGGCATTACTACATCCCTTTAATGTGCTGATGCCGAATTTCCAGTGGAAATTTGCACTTCTACAACGTGCAAGTACATCTCAAAGCCTTTAGCTACGAGAAACACAGAAATCATTAAGGGAAGGCTCTTACATCCATGATCATTTTGCAGTTTTTGCAGGGTCCGATCTGGCTGAACAGCTGGAGGATTAGTGCTTCGGTCACATCTCTTGACAGGTTCCCCACGTATCTATAGGATCGAATAAAACATTACAAACCATCCTGAGGCTCCAGACTGATCGTCTATAACTGAGAAAACATGGCGCAACGTTGCTCCCCCAACACCCTTCACCATTCTCGGGGATGCAAATCGCCCTTGATCCACAGGTGGTTGTTTTGTTGTTGAGTTCAAGTCACGAGATTTTTAAAAAAAGCACATTGAGAAACCTCAGCTCCGAAGGTGCGGCTGCACCTTCCCACAAAGGAACGTTACGTGGCGAACCGCGGGCTCCACGACGAGAGCCCCAGCCAAATCGCGCTGCTGAAACCACGTCAATAAACCAGCGATCCTCCCCGTCTAGGTGCCAGAGGTGTGAAGATGTTGTAAGAAAACAACAAGGCTGCAAAACCTGGGACTTGTCGTGCTCCTCCTGTTGACACAAGGCTGCGAACGGCCTTCCTGAGGAGATGGATACACGCCAACATTGGGTTGAACACAGGAGAGAATGGGACAAGACACACAGAGTCTCTGTTTTCCTGTCAAAAATGACCTGGCAAGCTCTGCATTATTATTAATAGTATGAGCGACTATTTTAGGTAGGGCTCTGAACCGTTGTCCTTTTCAAAATCTACACATGCTTCACCAAAATCTGATCGTCACGGGCATCCTCTTGCTCAACGCAGCCGATCATTCCCGCACTTCGGATGAGGTTTCCTTCAACAGGAGAGAGTTCAGAGCACTTCATTAGGGCAATTAACTTTGTGCTTGATAACACCAGGCCATTCAACCCTGCATCAAGTTCGAGCGAAAGTCCTAAGTAGCGAGACTTCTATTTTTCCCTCTCTTTGTTTTTAAAATGTTATCGCCCTTTGGATAATGAATAAGCCAGGGCACTAAAGCGATTAGACTCTCATGTTCCCTTCTAAGTCTAAATTTATTAACAGTTTGTTTGTGACTGACACGGTATCTACAGCCCAACCTTTGCACTCCTGCTGGATTTTCACCCGATAATCAGGTGGGCAGCATTCCCTACCTTCAGACTGGATTTTACTGGAAAAAAAACAGGATTCAGGTAAACGATCTCTGACAGCTCCGTGAATCTCTGCACGGTCAGAGCTTTCAAAATGCATCCTCAAAGGATCGAATGCAGAAGGATATGTGTGTACATAGACCTAGAGAGAAGTGGCCCTTCATGGGCACACACAGAACGAGAACATTCTGCAAAACACTAAAAAAAGGAGGGGGAATCGTAAAGGACATTGGTCACTCAGAAAAACAGCTTAACGTCACAGAAATTCCGTGTTTTTCTGACGGTTTATGTCGGCGTAACCTCATATGTCTGCAGAAAATGGCGAGTCTGGGGGGGCTTTTCCAACCCCCAAACTATGAGAGTCCTGCGATACTATCAAGAAAAATGGGCAAAGCACAGAGCTGTAAACCGCGAGCAACCAGCCCCGCTTTATTTTCTCTGACAGAGATGGATTCTCTTTAATAAGCCGGTCAATGTCTCTTTGCAGATGATATTATGCTGGGCAAACTATGCCAACAATTCCATTTATCCACCGCACATTGCTCGGTGTTGCTTGAAAAGTAATACCAAACTAGTGAGTGTTAGCACTTCTCAGATATATAAAGTACATTAAAAGTACATATATTCCACAAGCATCTCTGTACTTGGATGGAAAATACAAACAAGAGGCCTTTGTACATTCAAAAACACCGTCTGCCTTGTAACTGCTCTTCAGATTTATAAGCCCTGCTGCTGAAGAGTGGCTTTCAAGGGAGGACACCGGCCACGTGAAAACGGGCTGCCTATGCAGGAAATCATTTACATAAGTAACGTGGCTCCTAACGAAACGCCGAGGCTCTGACACCCCCCTTCAAAGAAACGACTTACGTGGAAATGGCAAAACCAACAAGTTACTTCCAAAAATGTTGGGAATCTGTTCCAGAAAAACTACTTCAACAGGCTAAGGGAAATAAAGAAGACAGACGGGTTGCAGACCGCTTTGGTGGCCCCTCGCGACTCTGCGAGACAAGGAAAGTGAAGAGGGAGCCCCGAAAGCCACGTCCAGATGGGGTTTCTGCAGCACAACCTACAGAAATCCACCTGCAACACAATATTTAACTCGCGCTTCAGACCCCAGCTGGAAAGAAATCGCTTCTAGCCGCTTTTTTGCTTCCTTCAAGCTGCTCATTCTAAACCCAATCTGTGAAATTCGGCTCGTGTTAATCCTCCGTACGACCTGACAAAGTCGCTCGGAGCCATTCAGAGAAATTCCATTCTGGGTACGTTGCTCAAAACTCAGTTCTGCAGCTCCGAAACCCGCCCGCGTTTGTGCAACAACCCGCACGTGCTCGAGGACAGATAATCCATTCCCTCGAGCTGTGTACGGCCCAGACCGCTAAACTCCACACAACCACTTCATTGCGATGGGGAGGGAAAAACACTTCTCTATATAAACACACAAACAGGCCAGCAGGTCTGAGCCACGTTTGCGGTGGCCGAGAATAGCTCCAAAAACACACAAATTAGCAAGACAACGGGATCCTATACCCAGAGAGGCAGACAGAGTGTTTACCGCTCCGGAAAGCCCAGACTGGAGGAGCTGGTGTCAGTCACGTAAGATTCTTGTTTTGCTGCACTTGGCCAAGACATTTTTGATCTACCCTTGGGGCGCATGTGGCCATTGACCGAGGGCAAAATGTTCCCCTCGCCTCAGAGGGATCCCCTCTCCCTCCTGTCTCTCCTCACCTCGGTACTGAAACATAGATTAAAGTTTACACAGAGGTGGATCAGAAACACCGGAGTCTGGGATTCCCCTGATCTAAACGTGGAAACCACTCCAGATAACGCCTGGCAGAGAAAATGAGAGAAAGACGTGAGCGGGACCTCCCCTGTGCCTTTGAAACGCAAAGTCCGAATCCCTCTCTGACAGCGGCGGGTGTCGGCTGCCAAACACCCCCCGGAAAAGTTAATTAAGGAAACCCCATTAATGATTTAGCAAGGCGAGGGGCTACCGCTAGTTCTTGGGCACACACCGTGCTTGGAACACTTGGACAAGCGCCAATTTCACGGGCACCCCCCGTTTCTTTCCATCCAGCTGTTCAGTGTGTCAATGGGGGCAGCCCCCCCACACCCCCCCCGGGTGCTAAAATCACCCAGGGACGGCAAAATTCAGTCAGATGTTCGCCAAAACCGACACGGTGCGAGTCTGGGGGGCAGCGCAGCTCCTCAGGGCCCGTCCCTCGTGGTGTGAGCTGAGGGGCCGAGGGCTGAGGGGAGAAAGGGGGTGAACATCACTGGGGGGGCAGAGGGCGGAATGGCGGGACACGGGCGGGATCCCGCCGTGAGGGGAACCGGGGCCGGCTCAGGGCCGCCCTCCGTGCTCCTGAAAGCGGCTTGAAGGGGCCGAGTCCCCGCTTGCCCCGTCGCCGAGGCCCGATCGCGCCGCCCGGGGTCTGAGGGGAGCCCGGGCCGCCCCTCCCCGCCGAGCCGGGAACAATAGGCGGGTTGTCGCCCCCTCCCCACTCACAGGGTCTTGGGCATTTCATCCTCCATGGCGCCACCGCCCCGCCCCGGGCTCTTCACGCCGAGCCGGCCCCCGCCGCCCCGTCAGCGCCCGGGCAGCCCGAGCGGCGCCGGCCCCGCCGAGCCCGAGCGGCGGACAATAACCCCAATGGTTCCTCGCAAGATGGCGGGCGGCGGGCGAAAGGGCCCGGCCGGCCGGGAGGGGGCGGTAATGCGCATGCGCGCCCCGAAGAGGCGCCCGGCCGGCCTCCCGCCGCCGCTCCCGCGCATGCGCCGCGCCACTGACAACCGGTTAACGGGGTGACGCTTCCTCCCGGTGGGACCGGCGGACGGGCCTGGCGGGGAAAATTCATAATTAAGTAATAAAGATATAAAGGAGCGAGCAAATAGGAAAAAGAAAAAAAAATTAAGGGGGAGAAAAAGTTCTGCGCCGCCCGGGAATCGAACCCGGGTCGCAAGAATGGGAATCTTGCATGATACCACTACACCAGCGGCGCTGTTAGTCCACGGTCACCCGACCGCTGCTATGGCGGTGACAACGGGCCCGGCCCCGCCGCGGCGGAACCAGCTGACGGGCCGGGCCCGCCCCGCCAGCCAGCGCCATGCCGGCCCTCCGCCGCCTCCTGCTGCTCCTCGCCGCGCTCTGCCCGCCCGGCCCGGCCCGCGGAGCGCGGCGCGATGCCCCCGGCAAGATCGGTACGGCGTGGGGGTGTGTGTCTGGGGGGCTGGGCTGCGTGGGGCGCCGGTCCTGACTGACTGACCGTTCTCCCAGCCGTGATCGGAGGCGGGATCGGCGGAGCGGCCGCCGCTTATTTCTTGCGGCAGAAATTCGGGAGGAGCGTCCGGCTGGAGGTGCTGGAGAAGGCGGCGCTGGGGGGGCGGCTGGCGACGCTGCAGCTGGAGGGGGCGGCGTACGAGGCGGGGGGGTCCGTCATCCACCCCCTCAACCTGCACATGAAACACTTCGTCAAGGAGCTGGGTGAGTGCGGATACCCCCCTCCCGGCACCCCCGCACCCCTAAATCTACAGCCCCCACCCCAAAATCACCATCCCCCCCCAAATCACCGTCTCCTCACCCCAAAATCTGCATCCCCCCACACCAAAATCTGCATCCCCCCACTCCAAAATCACCATCCTCCCCAAATCACCGTCTCCTCACCCCAAAATCTGCATCCCCCCACACCAAAATCACCATCTCCTCACTCCAGAATCACCGTCCCCCCCAAATCACTGTCTCTTCACCCCAAAATCACCATTCCCCCACCGCAAAATCCCCACCTCTCACCCCAAAATCAGCATCTCTTCACCCCAAAATCACCCTCCACCCCTCCCAGGGATGCTCTGAGTCCATCTCTCCCTCTGCTGCAGGGACACCCCCATAAACAAGCTCCCTTCTCCCCCAGTATCTCCCCCTATATTCCTCCCCAATATGTCACCCCCCCATATCCCTACCCAATATACCCCAGATATCGTTCCCCATTATTTCCAGCCCCCCCAAATCCTTCCCCCATACCTCCCCCCCATATCATTCCCTAATATCTCCCCCCACCCAGCATCCCCAACCCCAAAATCAACCCCCTGCCAAGGGATCCTTTGGGTCCAGCTCTCTCTCTGTGCTGCAGGGACATCCCCACAAAGAATAAGCCTCGGGTGACCCCCTTCTTCCCAATATCCCCCCCAATCCTTCCTCAATTTCCCCCTGGGAAAAGGGACCCCCCCCTCCCCTTGCCATGGGTGATGCATTAATCCCATCATAAAGGTCCAAAAGTCACCGCAAATAACTACCTGGCTCCTGGTCAAGAGCTAATTCCCCTTCTCATGTCTTAGGGTTCCAATATTTAATTGCTCACCCTTATCAACGCGAAGCCGCGTTGTCTTGTGAAGTTAAAATCAAGGCGTAATACAGTTTAGCTCGACACAAGGTCGACTTTTCATTAAATTACCTCTTCTTTCGCCCTTTTCCTCGAGGCCTCTCGACCGCCACGCCGCACGACAGCCTGGCGGGTATTTATAACGGGGAAGAGTTTGTGTTCGAGGAGAGCGGCTGGTACATCGTCAACCTTCTGAAGCTCCTGTGGCACTACGGGCTCAACCCCCTGCGCTTGTCCATGTGGGTGGAGGACATCCTGGACAAGTTCATGAGGTGCGCTGGGTCAAAAAGAAGACAAAAAGTGGGAAAGCATCTGCGGGGAAAGCTGCGAAACCTGCCGATGAGTTGTAAAAGTCCACGAAATCATCCTGTCACTGCTGAGAAAGGAGTCGCTGGTTGCTCTTTTTCAATTTCTGGTCATTTTTCTAAGGAAAAGGGTCAAGATGAGCGCTGCCGTCTTCAAAAAGGCTGCGGTGGAAAAGCGTGTTAGGTGCGGGATGGCCCGTTGTTCTGGCACCCGTGTGCTACAGAGAATTAAATTCATAACTGCGTGAAAAACGCTTTCATTAGCAAAGATCAGTATATAAATAAATGAAGGTCCAGGTCTACTTTGGCATGTCCCACTTAGGCTAAAGCTGGAAGGAAGGACCAGCCCTCCTGCTCTCAGGATGGGCTTTGAGATCCTCCACCGCTTCCGAGGGCAAAATAAAACATTAACAGTGACTGAACGCCTATTTTTTGTCCCCGGTTACAGGATCTATCGCTACCAGACGCACGACTACGCCTTCAGCAGCAACGAGCGCCTGCTCCACGCCCTTGGAGGGAACGATTTCACCCGCCTGCTGAACCAAACCATCGATGAGGCCTTGCAGAAAGCCGGCTTCTCCCACAAATTCGTCAACGAGGTGGTTTGTCCGGCCATGAGAGTCAATTACGGGCAAGGCGTCACCGTCAACGCTTTCGTAGGTGTGTGTTTTGTAGGTTTATCTCTCCAGGAGATGTCCTGGGGACCTCGTGCTTGTCGTGGGGGTGGGATTCCTGCTCCCGGGGCTGCTGCCGTGCAGCAGTCAGTGGGTTACAAAAGCCTAATTTTCACCTAATTTTCCACTTACTGTTTCAAATACTCGCAGAACGATGCCCAACAAGCCGCTCTAATGCTTTTGGTTTCCTCGCAGGTGCTGTTTCTCTGGCCGGCGTCGAATCGGGCCTTTGGTCAGTCAAAGGGGGGAACAAACTTGTCTGCAGCGGCCTTATCTACGCGTCCAAAGCCGAAGTTATCCCTGGCACGGTTTTGTCCATAGAGCCCAAAGTCAGACCCAGTCGCAGCGGTGAGTTGGGTTTGCTCTGCTGTTGGTGGGGAGGGGAACGGCGCTGGCCTCTGTCACCACTCTGGGCAGGCTGGAAACAATTAAATTGTGTCTTTTTTGGTGTTTTAATATTAAAATCGGGTTCTGCTCAAAGCCCCAGCTTGCAGCTAAGCTCAGCTAAGCTGCTACCAGCTTAAAAAGTGACTTCACCTCACAACAAGTCTTTATTAACCTAAATGGGATGGCATTCGTAAAGCCGGAGGGACAAATGGGATTCTCTCCATGGGGAAAAATGAGCTTTTTCTCCCATTTTTTTCCCGCCAGGGGACCCGGTGAAGCTCTACCACGTGATGTACAACACCACGTCGGGGCTGACGGGGGACACGTACGACATCGTCGTCATCGCGGCTCCGCTGGGCCGCAAATCGGCCAACATCACCTTCAAAAACTTCGACCCTCCGGTCCCCGACTTCCTGAATCCTTACCACCAGACCATCGCCACCTTAGTGCACGGACGCTTAAACGCCTCTTTCTTCGGTTACCGCGACTCATCCGCCTTCGATTTTGGTGCCATTTTCACCACGGAAAACCCCAAATTGTTCTTTAACAGCGTCGGGGTGGTGTCGCCGGTGGGAGACGTAAGCGGCGAAGGAAAAGCGCCCTTGGAATCGGCCGTTTGGAAGGTGTTTTCCAAAGAGGAGCTCACCAAAGAGCAGCTCAACTTGCTTTTCTCCTCCTACGACTCCGTCAAAGTCAAGAAATGGTTGGCGTACCCCGAGTACGGCCCCCCGGAAAAGTGTCCCCCCATTATTCTTCACGATGCCGTCTACTATTTGAACGGCATCGAGCGGGCGGCCAGCGCCATGGAGATGAGCGCCATCGCCGCCAAAAACGCTGCCCTGCTCGCCTTCCACCGCTGGTACAGCAACGCCGACCACGTCGACCAGGAGGATCTGCACGAAAAGCTGAAAACGGAGCTTTGAGCCTCAAAAGGGACGTCCGCGCTACGACCTGCGGGTGGCATCCCGGAGATTTTTAGCCATAATTAACACTAATGAGCAAGGAACACCTTGATTAGCCCCTCAGAGGAGACACGTGAACAGCGGTGGAAAAGTTTGAGTGAGCTCCTCGGTATGTCCCTACGCGAGACTGAAGTTGTCTACAAAAGCCTAAAGAAGTTGTTTAAAACACCATTTTGACCCCAAAGGGGCTGCCAAACTCAGGATCTGCATCACTGTGATTAACCCTGCATGTGGTTTTTCCTCTCTGAACGTTTCAGATGGGGGAAGAAAACCCAAAACCAAACAAATTCTCGACTGTACATCTCTGCCTTGACTATTTTGGAATCATGTATCGAATATTTCTTGCTTGGGGTGGGATTAGTGTGGTGGAAATTGGGGCTGGATTCCTAAATTTGCTTCCAGAACAAGAACTGGGGCTTATGGGTGGGGGGACTGGGCTGCTGGGGGTGCAGAAATTGCTGAAATGGGGGGGTTATTAAGGAAAACCAGAGATTATCCTTTGCTTTGTCGAGGTTTTAAGGGATTAATAATTTAGATAATAGGGCACAAAAGGTTATAGAAACTTCTACTGAAAATACTGTGTCCCTTGGCTGCATCTCGCATCACTACAATACCTCAAACGGTGTGGGAATATAAAGTTTAGAGTTAAATAATAAAATTAATGCACTGATCTCGTGGTTCAGCTGCCTCCTCGCTGTGCCACAGGGCACGCAGCTGCAAGAAAAGCATTTTTAATGCACTTTGCACCGATTTGTATCAAAAATGCAATGACAAAGACCATCAGAAAGGACTCACAAAAACAAACCAAAAAGGCCAATTTCCACCATTTAGGAGAAAGACCCAAAAGTTTATTTGGTCCAGTTCAGCCCCCACAGGCTTTAATTAGTGCATCGCAACTCTGTGATGCAGAAATAAGAATAAAAATCATTATTTAAAAGAAAAAGTCCTACTTTCAGACAGCCCAGCTTGGTGCCAACACTCCGCATCACTCTTAGAGGGGAATTTTCCCCGTTTTCCTCCCAATTAAGAACCGACAATGCACTCAACTAATGCTGCGGCTTCGTAGCTTCTTTTTTTATGAGATATTAAGGGGAAGGACACACAAAGAAGCGCCGATTTAACATCAAATCCAACGGATTCAGCCTCAGAGTTTTAAAGCAGAAAAACTGCCCCCACCAGCACATTTCAGCCACCCTGTTACCCTAAAACACAAGAGAAACTGACAGAAGTTACGCCAATCATTACAAAATTTATTTAACAAAAAAAAACCAAAACAAAACAAACAAAATAAGGGTTTACACTCAGGGATGCTTTGGGCAGATTCAATAAGTAAAGAAAAAGGGCGGGTTGGGTCTCATCACAGCTGGTAACGACGCAGGTTCCTCTGGCATTATACTCGTTCCAAAGCTTCCAACATAATGATGCTGTTTCCCCGTATTACCTAAAAGGGAAAAATTGAGAGTAGTCGGTGAGATGTGGCGCTGAACGTCCCCCCCTTCCTCTAATTTATTTTCCTAAAAGGCTGATATTGTGCCTAAAAATCATCAGAATTCCCTCCCAAGGATCAGCACAGACTGATTTTAGCTCTAAAACCCCACCCATCATTCTCTATCATACCACATATAACCATTTGACACACACTGAGGCTGGTGTGTGTCCGGTCCCCCCCGTTTTGGCGGCGGCACTCACCACCATGCCGATGTTGTTCTGCTGTCCCCCCGGCGCCATCTCCACGCACTCATCGATGACGAGGTTCATGAAGGGATCGAAGCCCCGCAAGATCCCCTGGACGTGTCGGCCGCCATTTAGTTTCACTACCAGAAATTAAGTGTGTTTAAAGAAGTTGAAAAAAACATAAAAATCGCTGAACTTGAGGTTCTTTTGGCAGGGGGACTGGACTAGATTATCTTTCAAGGTCCCTTCCAATCCCTAATATTCTGTGATTCTTTTGTTCTTTAGGAGCATTTTGCACATCACATATGATGTTGTAATAATAATTTTGGTTGAAAAAGCCCATCGAGCTCATTGAGTCCAACCATCAACCCAACCACTGCCCCATGTCCTGAGAACCTCATGTCCGTCTGTCCAGCCCTCCAGGGATGGTGACTCCAGCACTGCCCTGGGCAGCCTGTTCCAATGCCCCACAGCCCTTTGGGGAAGAAATTGTTCCCCAGATCCAACCTCAACCTCCCCTGGAGCAACTTGAGGCCGTTTCCTCTGCTCCTGGCGCTTGTTCCTGGGGAGCAGAGCCCGACCCCCCTGGCTCCAAGCTCCTTTCAGGCAGTTCAGAGAGTGAGAAGCGCTAAGAAACGCCTGTTCTTACTTTTGCCGTGCACATTTTAAATTAATATTGATCCAATTAACAGATTTTGAAGCCTGAAACTCATCAGCGCCCACCCCCGCGGGCCTGGCTGGGCTGAGCAGGACGGGGGTCGCTCCCCCGCAGCCTCGCAGCCCTTTTACCGGCGCAGACACACAACTGGCGGCCGGGAGCGGCTCCGGGACTCACATGACAGCTTCTTGTCCATGAACCTGCAACGAGAGGCGGCGGCGGCCGCTCAGCACGGCGGGCGGGAAAGAGAGACCCCCCGCCCCTTCCCTCAGCGCCGCCATGACAGCGCGCTGCCCGCCGGACCGCGGCGGCCCCGCCGCTGCGCTCCCCCGCAGCCGCTCCCCGCCCCGGCCCCGCTCCCGGCCCCGTTCGCACTTTTTCAGCTCGGGCGGGTGCGCTTTGCTCATGGCGGCTCCACGATCCCTCTCCCTCCACCACTCGCGTCGCGCTCTGACGTCACCACGCCGCCCCCGCTAGCCAATAGCGATCGCGCCTCGCTCCCGCCCTCCTTCCCGACGCGCTTCGCGCCCACCAATCACCGCCCGCTACCGCACTCCCCCGAGCAGCGGCGCGCTGGCGGGATGCGCGAAGCGCTGCGCCGCGCCGCTTTGCGCGGCTACACGGGGTGATACGGCGGCATGGCCGCCACGCTTTGCCCGGGCCTTGCAGAGGCCGCACTCCCTGCACATGCACTGGGGTCACCCGCACCTTGCACACGGGCGGGGGACACCCCGATGCTGCTGCACGCACGTAGGGATCACCCTCTCCATTGCACGCTTGCAGAGGTCACCCCCACTCCCTGCACATGCAGGGGTCACCCTGTGCAGTGCACACATGCAGGGGTCACTGTGTGCAATGTGTGCACAGGAGGGTCACCCTGTGCAGTGCACACATGCAGGGGTCACTGTGTGCAATGTGTGCACAGGAGGGTCACCCTGTGCTTTGCACACGGGGGTGACCCTGTGCTTTGCACACGTGCAGGGGTCACCACGTGCTCTGTGTACACGTGGGGGTCACCCTGTGCATTGCACACCCGCGCAGGTCACCCCCACACCATGCTTGCACATAGGGGTCACCCCACATGGTGCACGCACACACAGGCACCCCAAAATGCGCAGCAAGTATATGTCTCACCCCATCCCTGCATAAGCACGAGCACCCCCCCGATATATCGCACTCGAGCAGGGGATCCACCCCACCTTGCACACACATGTGCATCACCCCACACCCACACAGGGATCACCCCCCGCAAAGCATCACCCAATACATCGCACCCCGCACCCCCAGCACCCCGACAGCCGTGGCCCCTCGCCTTTAATGAGCGCGCGGGGGCTACTGCGGGATGGCGGCCAGGCTGTCCTTCATCTTCTTGGCCATGGCGGGGACCAGGCGCAGGTGGTCGTCCCCGCAGGCGGCCAGGCAGGCGTCCAGCTGCCCCCGCACCCGCGTTTCGCTGCCGCCGGCCTCCAGCGCGTCCCGCGCCTTGTCGTTGCAGTGCAGCGTGCAGCGGCTCAGCCGGTCCTGGGGACACGTGGAGGGGGGTCAGCGTGTCCCCCGTGTGACAGCCGCCACCCCCCCGTGTGCGTGTCCCCCCCGTGTCACCTGGAAGTGCTCCAGCTCGGCGGTGACGATGGCCTGTGCTTGCGCCAGGGGCGCGTGGCAGCGCTCGATGCAGCGCTGCACCTGCTGCATGGTGGCCGCGTCGTCCTCGCAGCACCGCGCGCTGCAGCGGAACATGGCGCCCTGGGGGGGCACAACGGGGGGGGGTCAGAGGGGTGCAGACTGCGGGGATCCCCCCCCAAGGCTTTGGGGGAGCAGCATGTGAGGAGCCACAAGCGGCAGGTGTGAGGGCACCATGGGCACAGGGAATGGGGTACAGGGCACAGGGGACACAGGGTATGAACTTGGGGGACAGGGAACGTATAGGGGCACCGGGGGGCACAGGGCATGGGGGTACAGGGCATGGGGGACACAGGGTATTGGGGGTACAGGGCATGAATTGGGGGGGGCACAGGGAATAGGGGTACAGGAGATGAACTGGAGGGGCCACAGGGCACGGGGGTGCACAGAGCATGGGGGGCACAGGGCATGGGGGGCATAGGGCATGAAATGGGGGGGGCACAGGGTATGAATTGGGGGGGGCACAGGGCATGGGGGGCACAGGGCATGGAGGGGCACAGGGCATGAACTTGGGGGACAGGGAATGTATAGGGGCACTGGGCATGGGAGGCACAGGGCATGAAATGGGGGGCACAGGGTACGAACTGGGGGAACATGGAATGTATAGGGGTACTGGGGGACATAGGGCATGGGGAGGACAGGGCATGAAGTGGGGGGGCACAGGGCATCTGTGGGGGTCGCAGGGCATGTATAGGGGGACAAGGCACTGGGGGCACAGGGCATGAACTGGGGGGGCACAGGGATGTGTAGCGACCACAGGACGTGTGGGGGCACAGGATGTGTCAGGGGGGGCACAGGACATGCGGGGGGAGCACTGAGCTTGCACAGGGCACGCAATGGAATGGGGGGGGGGGGCAAGGGCCGTGCAGAGTGGAGGGGGCTGGGGGGGCACAGGGCAAGGACAAGGGGTGCAGGGGGGCACAGGGCTTGCTCAGGGCATTGTGGGGGGGGGGCACAGGAAGCTGTGGGGTCACAGATCACACCCTGGGGGGGGGACGGGGACACAGAACACACCGGGGGGTTCCAGGACACACCGGGGGGTTCCAGAACACGCCGGGTGGGGCACACCCTGCGCACGCCCCCCGCGTCCCGCCGCTCACATGCCCGGGGCGGGGGGGGCGGCAGCGGATCCCCCGCGGTCCGGCCCCCCCCGGGTGTCCCCCGCCCGCCGGTACCTGCATGGCGCGGATGCGCTCCCGCTCCAGCCCCTGCACCGCGCTCTCCACCGCCGCCTGCACCCGGCCCTGCGCCGCCTCCGCCATCCCGGCCCGGGGGGGGGGAACCGGGGGCGGGTCCGGGGCTGCGGCACCGCCCCGGGGCGGGGGGACCGCGGGCAGCGCGGGTGAACGCTCCGCACGGGGGGGGTTGGGATTGACCCCCTTACAAAATCCTGCTGGGTTTGTACCCGCAGCAAAGCTCCAAGAATCTTATAAATAACTGAGCGGGGAGGGGGGGGGGGGGGCAGCGCTGCTCCCAAAATAGCCCCGTGCCCGGAACACGCGTGGGTCCCCACGCGGGGCGGGGGGGTGGCGATCCGGCCGCTCCCTGCAGCAGCACCAAATCTAGAACCCCCCCGCCCACCACCCACTTTAAACCATTTCACAGCCCTGCACACTGAGGGCAGGTTGTGGGGGGGCTAACCCCATTGGGGGGCTCAATCCGGCCGCTCGGTGCAGCAGCACCAAATCTGGACATCCCCCCCCTGCCCCCGCACCCATTTTAACCCATTTCACAACCGGGAACGCTGAGGGTGAGGGAGGGCTCACCCCACTAGGGGGGGGGGCTCAATCCAGCCCCTCTTTGCAGCAGCACCAAATCTGGACACCCACTTTAACCCATTTCACAGCCCCCCAACCACATCTGGGGGGGCTCAATGCAGCCCATCTTTGCAGCAGCACCAAATCTGGACACCCCCAAGCACCCACTTTAACCCATTTTACAGCCCCACACACTGAGGTCAGGTTGGGGGAGAACTGATCCCCATTGGGGGGGCTCAATCCCCCCTCTTCTTTGCAGCAGCACCAAATCTAGACCCCCCCACCCTCCCCAGCACCCACTTCAACCCAATTCACAGCCCCACACACAAGGCTGGGGGGTCTTGACCCAATTGTGGGGGTCACAAGGCCTGTCCCCCCCCAACTGTATCTGCAGCGGCACGTGCACAGCAGCTGTGCTGGGGGGGACAAAGGAAACAGCGTTCACCACATTTGCAAATATCCCCCCCAAAAAAAGCCCCAAGAGACAGGTTTTCTGAAAAAAGTGTCCTTTATATCACTTAAATAACTATAATCCAGGTGTGGGGGGGGGGGGGGGGGAAGAGATGATCACAATAACATATTATAGAAATCAAAATTAATTTAACCACACAAAATAAATTAAAACATTAAATATTAACTTTCAGTGCAACATATACAGAAGACATGAAAGTAACTGCGACTTTAAAAACAAACAAAAAAAAATAACAAAAAGAAACAAACAAACAAAAAAAAACCAACAAATAAAACCAAAACCCAATAAAAACCCCAAAGAAACAAACCAAAATAAAGCTTTGGGTTGGTTATGATAAAGGCTACGGAAAAGATTAACGCTGCGCCGGGAGGTTAGAGCAGCGGTTTGAGGAGATTTCCTAGGATTAAGGTTCATTTTGTTATTAATAAAAAGCTGGTTTCTGTCCCCAAAATCGGCGCGGTCCGGGGCGGGGGCTCCGCCGGCGCTTCTGGCTCTATAGGAAAATAAAGCCCCATCCCGCGGGAGCAGTTCTGGTTGTAAAAAACACCCAAAAAAACGAGAAACAAAGGAAAACAAACCCAAACCCAAAGAACCCGCCCCCCCACCATTTGCTGGGGGTCTGTGGTGGGGGGGGGATAAAGAAAAAACGTAAGAAAATAACAAAAAATAGACAAAAATCAGAGGAGATGCTGCGCTGGTCCTGGGCGTCCTGGGCGGGGGGCGGCGGCGGGACCCCCCCGTTCCGTCAGACCCCTGCGGGGAGCACAATCAGACCGGGGGGCTGGCGGGGGCCGGGGTCCCCCCGCGCTGTCCCCAGGGTCCCCCCTTACCCGTCTCGCTGTGACAACAGGAGGCGCCGCTTTTCAGGAGCCCCCCCGGTTTCTCCTGGTCCCCCCCGCCGGGCGCCCGGCACCACGGGCAACGTTTCCACCGCCGGCAGCAGCTGCAACGGAGCGGGAGGGGATGGTCATGGGGGGCTCATCGCCATCCAACCCCAAAATCCACCCCCGGAACCCCCCCGGACTTACTGTATGAGGAGGCAGATGCCGACGAGCAGCGCCGAGGCCACCACGGACACCACCACCAAGGCGGTGATCGTCTGCTTCTTCTGGTTGGCGGCCACCACGGCCAGGAGGTCGGCGTGCTCGCACCGCGTCCCCACGTACCCCGAGTGGCACCTGCGGAGGTGGGGGGGACGTCAGTATTGCCCCCAAGCAGGGGTGGGTGAGAGCATCGACCCGAGGTCAACCCAAGGACCGTCAGATGGACAAGAGCATCAAGCCGAGGACCAGGGGTGGATGAGAACATCAAAAAAGGACCAGGGATGGACGAGAACATCAACTTGAGGACCACGGGTGGACAAGAACATCAACCCAAGGACCAGGGGTGGATGAGAACATCAAAAAAAAGACCAGGAATGGACAAGAACATCAACCTGAGGACCAAGGGGTAGGCAAGGGCACCAACCCGAGGACCAGAGAAGGACGAGAACATCAAAAAAAGGACCAGGGATGGATGAGAATATCTAAAAAAGGACCAGAGATGGACAAGAACATCAACCGAAGGTCCAGGGAAGGACGAGAACATCAAAACAAGGTCCAGGGAAGGACAAGAACATCAATAAAAGGATCAGGGATGGGAGAGAACATCAAAAAAAGGACGAGGGAAGGAAGAGAACATCAAAAAAAGGACCAGGTATGCATGAGAACACCAACCCAAGGATCAGGTATGGATGAGAACACCAACGCAAGGATCAGGGAAGGACGAGAACATCAACCCAGGGACCAGGTATGGATGAGAACACCAACCCGAGGACCAGGGAAGGATGAGAACAGCAACCCAAGGACCAGGCATGAATGAGAACACTAACCCAAGGACGAGGGAAGGACAAGAACATCAAAAAAAGGACCAGGAAAGAACAGAACATCAAAAAAAGGACCAGGAATGGACGAGAACATCGCCCAGAGATGGACGAAAACATCAACCAGAGGACCAGGGATTGGTGAGAGCATCAGCCCCAGGACCAGCGCATCCACGTGGAGCCCAGCAAAACCAGCTTCACCCCCACTTTTTGGGAGATTTAAACATTTTTTTCCTTTTTCCCCGACACTTACACACACGCCGGCTTCTCCTCCTGGACCAGGAACCGGCAGGTGCCGTGGAAGCAGAACTGGCTGTGGGAGTCGGGACAGTCGTTGAAGTGGGACCTCACCGCCGCCGCCACCGGCGGGCCTGGAGCTGGGGCAAAAACATGAAGAAAACGGCATTTTTTAGTGTCAGTATCTCTATTTTGGGGCTGGATATATTTATTTTGGGGTTGCTGGTGCAGCGGCTGCATCCTGGGCCAGGACCGAGCGACGGAGCCCAGACAGGTCCTACTTAAACCAGAGCTGAAATTAAGCCTGGAGGAATTTCCTAAAGAGCTTAAAGCTTCAAAACGGAGGAGGAGAGAGTTAAATAACGGCGGGGCCGCTGCGGCCCCGGCCCGGTGGCTTTGCCGCGATGCTGTTTTCCATTACACCCCGTGCTGGTTTAAATTATCCTCCGCAGCAGAGACGGGAAACAAATATCCTGCTTTGGGCTTCGCCCGGGGTCTAAATCACATCCGATCGCTGTCGTTTCAAAGCCACCTCAAGTTCCTGTTGCTGGGAATTTATGGCAGGCCCGGGGGTTAATTAAACCCACGCCTTAACGAATGCTTCCGGGTCTTCGGGGAGGTGAAGACCGGCGCGGCGGCTCCGTGTCCCCGTCACAGAAGCACCGGTGGGAGGTTTGGGGGTGTCGGAGGTGGTGGCAGCATCCTCAGAGATGCTGGAGCTGGGGTTTGGTCCTCAGGGTGGGAAATGTCACCACTGTCCCCATCGCTGCTGAGGCTGGAGGTAAAATCACTGCCTCCTGGTTCTGCCTAAATAAACCCTCCCAAATAACCCTTTTTTGGGGGTTTTAACCCAGAAAGCTGAGCGCCGAGCGCAGCTTTGCACTGTCCCTTTGTCCCCAGCGTGTCCCCAAGCTGGTTCCTGGGATGTTGTGTTAAACCCCGCAGCTGTCGGCCACATTGCAGCCACCTCATCCTCCCGCAGCCCTGCGCTGCCACCCGTGCCCACCCCATCTCTGTCCCCAATGTGTCCCCAACGTGTCCCCAACTGCCGCTGCACCCCTCGCAGCACCCCCGTTCCTCCAGTCCCCCAAACGGGGGACGAATCCATCAGAAAAAGGGCTGCGAGCATCCTCCGCGGTAGCACCGTTCCCTTTAACTCTTCCCAACCGCTGCCCTCAAACCTATTTTCCAGCCTCAAAAGGAGGTTTTCTGGCCCCAAAATGAGTGGTTTTGTGTTTTGCTGTTTATTTATTTAATATTTTTCCCATCCGTGCCTGCAAACTGCCGGCACGTGAAGGGCTCTGGGCTATTGCGGCCCATTGTGCTGCGTTTATGAATGAGGCGATTTATCGGGTGCAACCGGCTCGGTGCCGGCATCAGGCACCCTCAGCTTCCCCGCGTGGTTAATGAGACCAAACTTCCCCACACGCCAGGGTTTGACCCCCCCAAAATGGGGAATACCCCTTTGGGGATAAAGCACCTGGATGCTGGGGGCCACACGGGATGCAGGACGGGATGCAGGACGGGATGCAGGACGGGATGCAGGACGGGATGCAGGACGGGATGCAGGACGGGATGCAGGAGCATCCCTGCTGGTCCAGCACCCGCTCAGGGGATTGTTCACCCACACCCCCACTTTGCTGCCTGTTCCTGGGCAGGATGACAATGCGACCACCCCAAAAACCACCCCCCTGGCTCTGCCCCATCACCAAACTCACCGCTCCGGGCCGCCGTGGTGTTCTCCAGCGCGTGGCACACGGCGAGCAGCACACCTGCCAGAGAGCAGAGAGGGTGGTCAGACCGACCGCATCACCCCCCGACCCAAAATCACTCAAAAAATTATACATTTATATCTTTTTTTAAAGGAAAAATGTGATGGGGTTTGCTGGGCGTGGGGATAAAACCAGAACGCAAAACCCACAGAGTGCGAGCGGGGCTCCGTGGTGCAAAATGCTCAGGGGTGGCGGGTCCCATGCAAGCAAAAATATTCTGTGTGGACAGAAATAGCCCTGCAGCCCGGGGGGGCTGAAGGTCCAGACAGGCTCACAACAACCCCTCAAACCCCTTTGTGAGGGTTGGATTGGGCTGGGGAACCCCCCTCCCCAGCTAAAAGGCTTTTCCGTGGCGGCTCGACCCCGGGGTGTGAAGGCAGATGAGGCCAAGCAGCCCCATCGCTGGGTTTGACCCAATTTCTTCCGCGGGTTTAATGAAATCATGCAGAAAGGCGGCGGGCGGGGACCAAACCACGCACCCAGCAAACCCGGCAGCGACCCGCGGGTTTGGTTATGGCAGCGGCTCCCCTCATTTCGGCATCTCCCCATCACACCTTTCCCGGCCAAACCCCCGGGGATTTTCCTCCCGTGGAAATGTAATTTTAAGCCTCTCGTCTCCTCCCAGCTTTGGTTGTTCACTGCTGTCCAGCTGCTTGTTGCTGGAAGATGCTTCACCCTCCTGCCCCGGCCGATACCCCGCACCTCCGATACCCCGCACCTCCACACACCGAGGAAACAACGTGTTATTTGGGAAACGACTCATCCCCATGTCATGGGGCGGCTCTATCATCCCCCCCAGCACCCCAGTCTGTCCGTCCTCCTGCTGGGACCCCGTTTGCCTCTTCTGCACCGTATAAAACCACACCCGTGCTAAAGGCACTTTGGCCGGAGGAGCCCGGCCAAGGGCTCTGGTGAGACCTGAGAGCCGAGCGGGGACACCGGGCACCTTATGGGGACACTGGGCACCTTACGGGGACACAGAGCATCTGCACCCTTGGTTTAACTACTCAAACTGGGACCCCCACGAGCTGCATCCACCTGCCCTGAGTATCCGCCCTCCCTTGTTTTTTGGCGCCCCCCCCAGCCGTGTTGGCAGCTTTTTCCTCTCTCCAGACCTCAGAAAATCAAATCCTGTGCCAATGTCTCCGGGTTTATTTCAAAGTGGGCGCTCAGCCAGGCTGCTGCCCCCCATCCCACCCATCCCCAGGCCCCCCCTGGCTTTGGGAAGGTCTCTTTGCCAGCAAAGCCCCCCCCTAATTTCACCCTCCCAGCAGGCGACACCCCACTTGCCAATGATCCCCAGGCCTCGCACTTAACGACTCCATCCCCAACGCAACATTAATTACCAGCCTCCGCTTCTCCTGCACCCCCAGCCAAGGGCTCAGCCCCTCTCGCCTCCAGCGACTCGTAATGTTCCTTATGAGGAGCTCCCAGTTTTCCCCGGGGTTTGTTCCCTGCCCTGAGTTTTTCCCCCTTAATCCGCTTATCCCAGATTTTCCCCTTGGTTTTGCACACACATGGGGCTGGAGGAGGCTCCGCGTTCGCTCGGTACTTCCAGCGGATGCTCCGATCTGCCCGTTTGATGTGGTTTAGCGAGGGCTCCTCTCCCCACGCAGCGGCTGGGACAGCGCGGGGGTTTGTCCCCAACCTGGGACCAGCCGCCACCCCTGGATGGGGCACTGGGGAGAGCTCAGCCCCCCGGGATGGGCGACCAGCAAGGACGACGGGGTCCAAAGCCACACGAGTGACAAAGCGGGTGCAGAGGGGACATGGGCGTCCCCAAAATAGGTTGCTGGGAGCCTCTGGACAAGCTGAGGATGGAGCAACTGACTGCCCACCCAAGGGATGCTCAAAGGAGACGAAGTGTCGGAGGAGTGGAGCGAGAGGGGGGCCAAAACGGGGGACTTTCCCAAACACAAGTGCTGCAAAGAGCCTCTCTCTGTCACTGCCTTGTCCCCCCTGTCCCCAGCTCAGCAGAGCCCCGGTGCTGCAGGTGACACAATCCTTCGGGACAGCAGAAAGAAGCCAAACAAGGTGCAGCAAGTGCTGCCCCCCCATCAGCCCCCACCCCGGGGTCACCTTCCTCGGTACCAAAACATCACCCACGTCCCGGGTCTGTGCTCCCCCAAACCTCTAAAAATCACCAAATCTCCGGGATTTGGGGTGCGTGTCGCGGTGTCCGGGTCCGTCCCGTCCCGTGCAGCATCACCCATGTCCAGCCCACATTCCCCCCCCGCAGCTCAACAACCCCAAAAGCAACACACCATCAACATCCCCTCCTTTTAATTGCAAACCCAGCAATATGCCAACGCTAATTAACTCTACCCTAAAGTCAATGAGCGAGACTGGAGGGCCGGTTCTCCCGCCGAGGCCGCGCGTTCCCAGGAGCGATCGAGCAAATAACTTCGGGAGGGACCGGAGCCAATTTTCTTTTCATTTTTGTGGGGGGGGAGGATTTAAACAGCAAGAAACCACCGATTCACACCCCAAGACGCAAACACCCCCAACGTTATAGAATAAATAAATGGGTGATCGGTGCGGAGCTGCTGGGAAAGTTTAGGGGGCGCGGAGCCCCACACCCACCCCACCACCCCCGGGACGAAGGGCTGGGGGTCCCGGGGTGTATATGTGCGTGCCCCCCGCACCTACCCATGGCCAGCGCGGCCGCCGCCTCTCCCGGCATCGCTGTCGGTGGCGCTGGGGGCGGCGGGGGGGCGGCGGAGGTGGCGGTGGCGGTGGCGGGTCCCGGGTCCCCGGCAGCGCGGCGGGCGAGGGGCCGGGCTCCGCGCCGGCGGAAATGGGCGCGGACTCGCCGCCAGCCACTGCGGCCCCGGGGCGGAGCCACCCCCGGGCCCCCCCCCGCGGCCGGGCCCCCCCCACCCCCGTGTGTCACCCACCCGCCCCGCGTGTCACACGGGACGGGACCCACCCGCGTCTTGCGACCCCCCCTCCGGATTGTCCCCGCGTCCCCCTCCTGCCCCAAGGTGGCAAACAACCCCGCGGGTTACAGGGAACGGGACCCACCCGGGTCTTGCGACCCCCTCGTTGATGGGTGCAACCCCCCCCGGATTGTTCCCCTCCTGCCCCAAAGTGGGAAACAACCCCGCGTGTTACAGGGAATGGGACCCACCCGGGTCTTGCGATCCCCACCCCGGATTGCCCCCGTGTCCCCCCGCCCCACTGCTGCCCCACGGTGGGAAACAGCCCCGCGTGTTACAGGGAACGGGACCCACCCGGGTCTTGCGACCCCGTGCACCCCTCGGGTTGTCCCCATGTGTCCCCCCACCCCGCTGCTGCCCCACGGTGGGAAACAGCTCCACGTGTCATAGGATCTTGCCCCCTTCATGATCCCCCCCACTGATGTGCCCCCCCCCCAGATTGTCCCCTTGTCCCCACTCCTGCCCCCGGGGGGGGAAACAGCCCAGTGTGTCCCAGGCCACGTTACCCACCCAGGTCTTGCCCCCCCTCCCAGCCCATCTTCCTCCGAGGAGGCTGAAATTAGGGCTCTGGGTCACCCTGTGTCATCCGTATTTGCTTCTGGCGGGGGTGACACCCATGGCACCCACTCATCCATCACCCTGCATGGTCTGTTTGTGGGGTTGGGGGGCTGGGAGGAGCAGTCCCCCAGTTTCCCCCCCCTTTGCATCACTGGGCTCGGGCTCCCTGGTTGCTTCACTGACCGCAAGCGCGTTCCTTGGGCTGCTGCTGGCCCAGCGCCTACGCCCCTTCCTCGCCTTGCTGAGCCCAGCCTTTGTCACCCCGAATCGGGAGGGCCGAGCCCAGGTTCCCTTCACGGGGGGGTTGAGATGTTGCATGGGGATGGGGGGACAACACGTCCTGGTGGGGACCACAAGGATGGTCACGGACACAAAGTCACCGGTGGCAAGCGCGTCTCCCCCCGGGACACTTGTCCCATCCTTGGAAGCCTCCTGAGATGCAGCTCAGCCTTGCAGATGGGTCCATGTGTTTTTGGGGGGAACTACGACAGCGAGAGGACCCCGTTGGACCCCCCCGTGTGGGTGCTCAGCCGGCGTCCCCGTGGGAGCTGCTCCCAGCCCTGCGGTGTGCGCGGAGCCGGAGCCTTCCCCGCGTTCCCAGCTGATACCATCTCACCTCCGCGCTTGAAAGCAGCTCTTTGAAGGAGCCGCTTGTTCCCAACGCTGCCGAGCCCCGAAATCCCCAGCACCTGCTTTTACCCCCCAAAAAACCCAAGTGTTTCAGCACAACACCCGTCGCCCACCTCCAAAACTCCTACCGGAGCCTCGGCCGTGTGCAAACATCCCACCAAATGTGGCTCTGGGGGCTGCGCAACCTTTGGGCACCTCACAGCGCTCCCAGTTTTGGGGTTCACCCCCAACACCCCAACCCTTGCACCCTGCGAGGCAGCAAAGAACAAACCCCGCCGGCCACCGAGTCCTGGGGTGGCTTCCCTATTGTCACCGCAAAGGGCCACCAAACCCTCCGCCGGTGGCCAGTGATTCACTTTCCAGCCACCCAAGGGAAAAACAACCTGCGAGACGACCCCGGCGAGGTCGTGCGGTTCCCTCCATTCTTGTTCTCGCCCCCCCCATCACTCCCCGGGGCTGATAATCGGGATATTTATTTGTAAATAGAGGTTTCCTCCTTTGCAATAATCCTCCCACTCCTGGTGTGAATCACTCGGGGGAAGGAGCTGCAAGAACTGGAAGGGTGGCAGGGAGGAGGCGCCGCGGGCGGGAGCCGTAAGCCCAAAGGAATTTGGGGATGATGCTCAACAGTACCTAGAAAGCCGGTCGGGAAGTCACGGGCGAGTCGGACGAGCAGGCGTCTCTTTCCTCCCGGCGTGAGGATGTGCTGAGAAAGAGCGGTGCTAAAATGGGGCAAAAAACCCCTGGCTTTGGGGCCCTGCGGCACAAGGGATGGAGAGTGAAAAAAAATCAGCTTTAAAAAATGGTTTTGAAATTTTTTATTTATAACCACTGACCTTGGAAGAACAAGAACAATCCCACAAGGGAATATACTGTATTTGAGTGAAGGAAACCCAATAAGAAGCATGCAGAGAGTTGGCCAAGGTTGCTGCGTGCAGGCAGCCCCAGTACGCACCACTAATCCCAGTACGCACCAGTAATCCCAGTACCCACCAGTAATCCCAGTAACCACCAGTAACCCCAGTACTCACTAGTTTCCTCGGAACCACCAGTAACCCCAGTACTCATGAGCAGCTCCAGTACCCACCAGTATTCCCAGTACCCACCAGGGACTGCAATACCCACCAGTACCCCCAGAACCCACCAGCAGCTTCAGTACCCACCAGTATCCCCAGTACCCCCCAGTATCCCCAGTACCCACCAGTACCCCCAGAACGCACCAGCAGCTCCAGTACCCACCAGTATCCCCAGTACCCACCAATACCCCCAGACCCCCCCAGTGCCCCCAGAACCCACCAGCAGCTCCAGTACCCACCAGTATTCCCAGTACCTACCAGTGACTGCAATACCCACCCATACCCCCAGTACCCCCAGAACCCCCCAGTACCCCCAGAACCCTCCAGCAGCTCCAGTACCCCCCAGTATCCCCAGTACCCCCAGCTGCTCACAGGCCGGGCACTAATTTGGCAGCACTGGCTCGAGGGTTTCATGCTTATTTTTTCTGCTGTTATAAAACCACAAGAACAATTATTTAATTGTTTCGCCCCGTTTCTGGCAAGGTGCACAACGCCGGTAGCCTCTGCGGGTTTATTTTTACTTTACTTTATTTTATTTTATTTTATTTTATTTTATTTTATTTTATTTTATTTTATTTTATTTTATTTTATTTTATTTTATTTTATTTTATTTTATTTTATTTTATTTTATTATTTTTTCCCTTTTCAAATTGCTCTTTGTCACTGGTTTATTCCGGGCTTGGCGATTAAAGGGGTTATTTCCCCCTCTCTAAATTAAGCCAAACCAGGGGCAGATCCCCAATCGCAACCTCACCGAGTCCTGCTCTGCCAAATCAACCAATTTAGTGCAAAACACTGAAAAAAGCCATATAACTCCCCTCATCTTCACAAAGCGGGGAGGACGCTTTTGGTGTGTATATATATATATTTTAAAATTCATATTTTTATTTAAAATATTCTGAAAAAAGGGCAAACCCCTCCCAAAATAAAACCCCCCGAAGCAGCCGGTAACAAGGGGGCTGTGTGCTGGTGTCCGGCATAAAAGCCTCCGGCCGCCTGTTTATTTTGGATTGTGGAGGGTGAAAATTCGGCAAAAGAAGGGGAAAAATAACATCGCCTTTCGCCCTCCCCGCCCCTTCCCCGATGGCTCGAACAAGCCCAAATTGTAGCTGCCGCGATGTTTTTGGCGTCGCCGGCGAGCGCAGAAATCAATCAGGCTACGGGGGGGGGTTTGGTCCCTCACCGCTGTGTATTTATTTAATATATAAGCTCAGGATAAATTAAATATTATGCCCAGTGTCCGCACTGGCTGCGGTTCATGTGTCCCATTGCAGGGTCCCCCATCCCCAATTCGGACATGGGGTTGGGGGTGTAAGTGCCTCCGACGCCTCCTCCACCCCCAAATCCACTAAAAACGGGGCCTTATTGGATTTTATTTTCCTGGCTTTATCTTGCAGCCACCGGTTCTGTTTTTCTGCCGGCTTAAAAGGCTCTTTCATAGCCGGGATTTTCCCCTGTGAATGTACATTTTATTCAAAAGGAGGTTTTTTTGTCGCTTGTTTTCGTCGTCCTTTTTTTTTTTTTTCCCCTCCTAAATAACTTCTTGGGGTTTTGTCCCTTCCCAGACATTTTCTTTAGCCCCCCCATTTGTGTTTACAGCCCTCGCTGAAATAAAACCTCTATAAATAAAGGAGTTTTAAACCTACGGGCTCCCCACTTCAAGCCCGGCCACTAAAAAGGGCTTTGTTGGCTGCAGCAACGTGGCTTGTTCCAGGCTGGCACCTCTCGGCCTAATGTCAATAATGGGCCGGTTAGCGCGAGATTATATTAAATATATATATTTATCTTTATGCAGAGGGGATAAGCGCGGACGGGATTCTCCTCGGAGGCCGAGGGGCTGGTGAGGGTGGCTCTGCCAGGTGTTTTGGTGGGTTTTTCTTGGTGTTTGCACCGGCTTCGCCGCCGCGGTCACCACGAGCCGCGTTGGTTTTTGCCGCCGCGGGACACAAGGAGCATTCAGGGAGCACTTGCCCGGCTGCACGTCGGGACGTGCCCTTAAAAATCCCGAATCCTGGCTCCGTTTTACATCCTTGGGGTCGTCACCATCCACCAAGGGTTTTATGGTGGGACCCCAGGGCCAGTAGCAGTGGGGTGGGGGGATACTGGGAGGTGGGAAGGGCAGGAGGGTTTTGGGGTGGATTTTGGGGGAGCAGCCCCCCTACATGACATCAGGAAGGGGCTGGGATGCTCGGGGTACCCTCACAAGGCAGGAGGGTGTTGGGGTGGGTTTTGGGGGAGCAGCCCCCCCCAATAACTATGGGGCACACTGGGAAGGGACAGAGATGCTAGGGATACCCTCCCAAGACAGAAGGGTTTTGGGGTGTTTTTTTGGGGAGCAGCTCCCCCTCAAATGACTGCGGGACACACTGGAAAGAGACCTGGATGCTCAGGATGCCGTCGCAGGACAGAAAGGTTTTGGGGCGCTTTTTCTGGGGGAGCAGCCCCCCTACATGACATCAGGAAGGGGCTGGGATGCTCAGGATATCCTTGCAATGCAGGAGGGTTTTGGGGTGTTTTTTAGGGGAGCAGCCCCCCAAATAACTGCAGGACATAGTGAGAAGGGACCAGGATGCCACCCTCACAAGGCAGGTGGATTTTGGGGTGGTTATTGGGGGTGTAGCCCCTCCAAATTACAGCAGGGATGCTCAGGATACCCTCACAAGGCAGGAGGGTATTTGGGGGAGCAGCCCCCCCAATAACCACGGGACACAGCAAGAAGGGGCTGGGATGCTCGGGATGCAGGTGGGACCCCCCAGGCAGGATTTCCAAGCCCTCCAGCCAAGGGATCCAGGCTTGGGAAGCCCCCCATTCCCATTCTTGCTTCCCGAGTCACCAAAGTGGGGCAAAGGGACCTCGGTGTCCGGCTGGAAAAATACAAAAGAATCACCAAAATCCAGACAAAAAGCAGCCAGCGGCGAACAGAGGCCGCTCAGTCTCCGGGCCATTAATCCGGCCATCACAAAAGGCGCAGCAGCAGGTCACAGTGCGTGGCACATGCCCGAGCATGATGTATTTTGTCCTTGTTCTGCCTGTTTATCTATCATTTGCATTGTGCCTGCCTGGCAGGCTCGCCCCGTCCGACGCTGCCGGGGAGCGCTGACTCAGCACCCGCAGCCCCCGGTGTCCCCACGCTGTCACATCCACCAGCAGTTTTGGGGGGGGGTCGCATCGGTGCGATGGGAGCGTGCGAAAAAAATACACTTTTTACCCCAGAAACGTGGGAAAGCAAATAAGCCTCCCCCCCCTGACAAGATGAGACTCCCCATCGTGATGGGCGACCCACGGGAATGACTCACTCGGCACCTTCGGAAGCGGAGACGGAGGTTGCGGGAGCTCTGGGGATGGAGCCGCGCGTGACTCAGCCCGGCAGGAACGGCAGGAATTTGTCCCTGCCCAGGGACACACAGGTCGAACAGGTCCAGGCGCTCCCCGGGAAGGGGAGAGGGACCCTGGAGGGATCCGGACGCTCCCAAGCGCTGGGAGATCTACCGGGATCTTGCGGCATCGCACGCCGGCCTTTCCCAAGCAAGGCGAGGTTTAGATTTGCACCCGAGCCCGAGAAATAGTCACCACGCAGCCCCTGCCACGCTGCCTCGACACCCTGGGGCTTCGTGTTTGACCATAAAACACTTAAATTTGGCTCAAAACACTTAAATTTGGCTCAAAACACCTAAATTTGGCTCATAACCAAGTGGGGAAGAGACTGAATAGACAGATGTGGGGGACAGGAGGTGACAGCAGCCGTCCTTGCCTTCGCTTTCCCCATCTGGTTTGCTGTCCCCCGCCCTCGGACAGTGGTGGGGACACACCACCTGCCAGGGGACACTCGGGCAGGAGGTGACACCGTGATGTGGGGCTGGTGACAACACCTCTGTGGACAGGGTGGGGACAGGGCGAGGAGCCGCGGTGCCAGCCCACTCTGTCCCCTTACAGAGGGACCCCGCAGACCCATTTTAAGAAGCCCTGAGGACCTCGCCAGGGGACACATTTTAAGGAGCAACGTAACCCCCCCGGGGACAGGAGCCTTATGGCCAAGGGGACATTGCCAGGGGACACAGACCATGCCAAAGCGGCAGCAAGAAGCCGGATAAATCACAAGCGTCACAGCCAGACGAGCCGGGGAGCCCCGTACTTTGCTCACGCAGCCGCCGAGCTGGATGACACTGAGCCCATTTGTTTTTGCTCGGTTGCAAAACAAACTTCAGAGCTGGGATCGCGCCAAGCCTGGAAAGTTTTTTGTTTGGTGCAAGGAGCAGTGCGGGCAAAGTTGAGAGTCATGGAGATGGGGTGACCGAGTGTGCACGGGGCTGCACGGAACCGCCGTGACACCGGGAACGACGCACGAGGATGCGGCGCCGCCAGGGACGCGAGAAGGGGAATTGGGGTGGGGAGAGGGGAATTAAGTTTTCTGGGGGCGGTTTCTATTTTTGGGGTTGTGTCGCAATTGTTTCCTGGGCCGTGACGTCGCGGCTGGGTCGGGTGACGGCATCCGCGCCGTGTTGCACAAGAGCTGCCCCGGAAAAACGCTCTTTGCGACGTCTGCTCCGCCGTCGCCTTCAAGCAGCTCCGTGAGGGTTGCGATGGCTCCTTATTGCAGTTTTTCTATCGTAGAAAATGCTCCGGGAGCCCTTATAATCCTTTGGGGATGCATCGGAGCTCTCCTGGGATGCAAAGCTTTGGTTGTACCGGCTGTGCACCATGGTTGGCGTGACCGCGCTGCACAAGTCCCTCAGTGCACGGCCTCAGAATCCCAGGCTGTATGACAAACAATAAAATGAAATAAATAAATAAAATAATAAAAAAATAAACTAAAAATCCTTTTCTTCTCCCATCACATCACGAGATTCAGTAACAAATCCATCAGAGCTCTGCGACGGCCACTCGGGGCTGACAGCCCTGCTGGGATGAAGGTGCAAACCCAAGGGGCTCTTTGGACTCACACAGTTGCCCCTCACTGCCTGCCTGGCTTGGCTGTCATTTAAAACCATCACAAAATATACAACAAGAGCCCCAAATTCCACCCCGAGCATCACAAAAGCAGCCTGACATCAGGGCGCGGGGAGGCCAAAGGCTGCGGGCCAAGCGGAGGGAAGCTGCGCTGGCAAAAATTAAAAAAAATAATAAAAAACATTTAAAAAAAATGACAATTTCTGTCTAGGAACGGCCGGGCTGTGAAAGGCGCCGTTCTTCGGGGCTCCGTGCGGAACAAGAAAAGCCTTTGAACGGGCGGGCGAGCTCCTCGGCCGGCTGCCAGCGGAAAATATCGCTGTGCGAGCTGGCTCGGGAGTGGGGAGACACCCCGGCACGGCCGGCGGGCCCGGGGGGGCCAAATCCTTCCTCCGTGTCCCGGGGAAACGCTGCGGAGTGTCTGGAGTCCGGCCCTGAGCGCAGGTGCTGGGGACGGGGTCACGGTCAAGGTGATAAAACCAACCCGGGGCACCGACAGAAGGCGAAGAGAAAATAAATTAGAAAAATAAATAAGCATTTTTAAAAGGTGGGAAAAGCCCCTACTTGACCTACATACTTTGACATGTATGCTGTATTGTGGAGAGGTATTACTTTATGCACCCATACTTCTCCCTGGCCATCCTCCATATACATCCTCCATTAGAGACTCAGTACTGAGACGCATCACTAGTCTGATCAAATATGGTAATTCTTATCCATTTGATTGCTTCTTTTTGAAACAATATTAACAGTATCGAAGCATCTGCACAAGACCTCAAACATAATCTGTCTGCCTGTGAGAAATGTACCTAATTTAATGTCATTACTGTACAGTCCCAAAGTCAAGACAGCTCCTTTGAGCTGTTTTTGAGGATTCGCCCTACATGCAACAGGCACCTGTTGCACCACTAATGCACCCAGCAACACATTCCTTCTTCAAAATGTAATTATTTCTGAGCAAGACATCAAAAACGTGCTTTTTAGCTGATGCGCAACATGCCCCACCTCAGTAAAGCCCCAAAACTCTTAAAAAGGGGCTTCTACCCCAAGTTTCTGGGGGTTTTATTGCACGATGCCGGGATGGCGAATAACAAATTGCATCCAGCGCTTTCCTTTGCAGGGCTGAGTCGCATAAAGATCGCCCTCCCATCAAACCCAGCTTGTCACAGCTCTCCTTTTTTCTCTCGCACGTTTGCTCCCCAAAACACCGTTAAAATAACAAAAAGCCAGAAATTAAAAAGATAAAAGGAGCTGGCAGGCTGCCCGGCTGCCTCCGGTCAGGGCTGCTCAACAGAAAGCAGAAATAAACCCCTTTTCCTCGGCTGCGGTGGGTGGCAAAAGGCAAAGCGCCTCTTCCCAGGGCTTCGTAATTCCTGTTTTTAGTGAAAAGGGAACCAAAACGCGGCTTTGGTGCTGAACTCACTGGGCCTCACCCCAAAATGCCTGGGGGGGTCCCTGGGGCAGTGAGGGGAGTGATTTATTGGCGAGGAGGAGGTTTTAATGGGGTTTATGAGGTTTTTATGGGGTGTATGAGGTTTTACGTGGCCTTTCCGTACTTAAAAGGGGCCAATAAGAAAGATGGAGAGAGACTTCTTAGTAGGGCCTGATGCGACAGGACAAGGGGTGATGGTTTTAAACTAAAAGAGGGGAGATCTAGGTTAGATACATGAAATCATTGGCACTGAGGGTGGTGAGAGCCTGGCCCGGGTTGGCCAGAGAGGTGGTGGATGAACCATCCCTGGAGACATCCCAGGCCAGGCTGGACGGGGCTCTGAGCACCCTGAGCTGGTGAAGATGTCCCTGCCCATGGCAGGGGGGGCACTGGATGAGCTTGGAAGGTCCCTTCAACCCAAAGCCTCCCGCTCTTTCTCACAACAAAGCAGGAACCTCGGACACAGTGATAAGTTGTCTAGAGTTTCTCACAGAGGTTCTACTCAAGCACACAAAGTCAGTAAAATAATTAGTGTGACATACGTGCTTTTTCTACAGACAGCTGCAAGTCACTTGAGCGTATTTACATTTAACTGATCTTCCGATATATTCGGGCTTTGTCGAGCCCTGCTGGGCTTTGTCAGGCTCTGTTGAGCCTTGTTGGGCTTTATCAGGCTCTGTTGGGCTCTTTTGGGCTTTATTGGGCTCTGTTGGGCTCTTTTAGCCTCTTTTGAGCCTTGTTGTGCTTTGCTGGTCTCTGTCGCCCTCTGTCAGGCTCTGTTGGGCTCTTTCAGGCTCAGCTGGGCCTTGTTAGGCCCTTTTGGGGCTCTAAATGCCCAAATGACCTTACAGTGTGAATAGGTGACTGGGATTTTCTAGAAAAACTCATAACTTTAAGATGGAGTTTAGGCTCCTAGTTTTGCACACAACTGTGAATTCTTCCCTAATCGCTTTTGCGCCTCTGAAAAGCCTGACTTACAGGGCTTATTTCCAATTAATATCTGTTCTGTCCGTGAAGAATAAATGGTACATCTCAGAGAGTTTCATTAATATTGATGAGCGTTACATATGGCTAGTTAGTATTTAAAGTATTTCAATCTGTTAAACAGAAAGAGTTTAAATCATTATTTATGTTCTGGCCATTCAATTTTCATCAAATTGAATGAAGGAATGTGTTGGAATGGAATGATGGGTTTGAACCAAAAATATCTTCACTGTTTCTACCTAGAAGCAGAAAGAAAATGCCTTGCTCAGCATTTTTTCCTGCATTTCATGGCCTATGTTTAATGCATTTATTTTGTTTTGCTAAGGTGGTATACAAATATATGTCAAAAATATATATATGCACACTCCTTTGTGTTGTATATATTATTCCTGCCTGCTCACAGGTGCAGAACTGAGGCAGACAGGGGCTCACACTTTAGCAATTAAAGCAGCTATTAAATAATATTTTAATTAAAATCAAGCAGGTTTGCTTGTTCCAGCGTTGTTAACGAACTATTGGTTGAAGTTCAACTTAGTTCAGCTTTGTATGGGTCAAAGAAATGAGAATTTAAGCTACTGAAAAGACAGTGGTGTTCAGACTTGGGGATCATTTAAGCGCTTCTGGAAAGGTTACCCTAAACTAGCACTTTATGACACCTACTGCCCCTATGTAGAAAACGCTTATTTCATTTCTTTTCTTTCCATAAGAAGATGTCACTTCACAGACAGTAAATTCCTATAATAAGGCTTCTGTAGTTACTGTAAAAGTCCTTCTAAAGTCTCAGCACTGCTCTGTCATTAGCCTGGAGAAGAAATATAGATCTTTTCCATAGTGTGTCTCAAAGTACGCCTTGTGGGCCCCAAGAATTCCTTTTGGAATGATTGTTATTGGGGGATCAAGAATGAATTTCAGATTTCAGAAAGATTTTTCTCCTTTCAGTGTTTCCCTGAATAGCTGAATGCTGACTTTCTCCATAGGAATCATTAGTGCTGTTAACTCAAAGTCACTCTGACATTAAAAAAGCGGTGTAGAATTGACTGCTGATTGCTGAAGAGCTCTACCAGTGCACAAATGGCAGAATATAATGGGTTTTCCCTGTTAAATTATCTCAATACACTTGCATTACCAGCTACTGAAGACTCTCCCCCCCCCCAATTTATGTGCTCTCTGTGCATGAGTCTTCAGACTGATACCGCAGCTCAATATGGGAAAAGGGGCCAGAAAAGACATTTATTACTGTTCGCAAAGCAAAGAACTGGAAATGACTGGTGATCCTTGCTTTGAACAGGGGGTTGGATCAGACGCCCCTGCCAGCCTTAGATATTCTACGATATTCAGTGGAAAAGGACGTGATGTAGATGGCCACAAAATTGCTTGAAGTGGAAGGAATACTTTTTATTTGTATAATCGCGTCTCTGCTGAACGAGAAAAATCGATAAAGCTTCGTGTTGATATAAGTAAAGGCATTATTATTATTATTATTATTATTATTATACATTTTATGTAGGTTGCTTTTATCAGCACAAAGTTAATGATTACCTGTAGACAGTTTCCTTTATCTCAGCAGACAATTCAGATTGTTTTGTTTCAGAAGCGTTATCAGCAGACATTAGTGTGTGAGAATACTCAGCTTGCAGGAACAGACGAATGTTGCCGAGCTGCAATGGTCCGGCACTCATTCCAGCATTTAGGACGTCGTTGGGAAGCTTCTCCTGGCCTATGTCAGAATTGTCCGAAAACCTGAGATTATCATTGCATTTCCATATCGATCGCACTTCCAGTTATAGCGGTTCGTTCCACATTGGAGTCTTGTCCCAGTTAAATTTCTCTTGACAATTAATGTGTCGTGGCAACACACGCCGTGATATGAGGAACGTTTTATTAGCTCAGATCCAGCCGGTGTGACGCTCTGCGCTAAGGCAACTGTTGAAACATGCACCTCTTTGGCATGCACATACAGACACCATTCATCTTCTTTAAGGAGTCTAATGAACTAATCGAAGATGTGAAGGACTGCATTTTATTACTATTAAAATTAAGCACTATTGAGACAGTTTTGGCTAAATCTGAGTCTTCAGACAAAGCAGGCAGCCCGTCATGAACCATTTGGGAACACGCAGGGAATGTTTTTGAACTGAAGAAAAGGCTGTAGCATCACTTGCATTCATAAAGCAGGAAAATTCCTCGGCTTTATTATCAAGCAACTTTGTGGCATTAAAACAAATTTGCATTTTAATACCTAATTCTCTGTATTTCCTCTCTGGGCTAATCCTCTGTTTTGGAGATCTTTTTTGGAAGCATATTTTTGTTGCTAGTAGTAGTGTTCCTCTAAAGAGAAATAGAATTAAAATATTAAGAAGAGTTAATGCACAGAAAGATCTTAGGAAGACGGTACTTGCGGAAATGTGGTGTTCAACCACCTGCATCCTGACTCTAAGTACCCTTCTTTGTCCAGACACTTCCAATGGGAAGCACTACATGGAAACTTTCACTTTTCTATTAATAATGTGATTTTTTCACTAAGAATGTCAAACTTCTTTTTCACCAGAATACATTTCCAATACTTCCAGTGGTATCTAAAGCAAACAGCAAGTTTAAGTTGACCATATTTGCCAAATGGTGTAATTTTTGCTTCATATATAAAGTGTCCTAAAGCCACACTAAGATGCCATCCTATAAGTTCTTCCATTTTCTCCATACATATCCATTCTCATATCAACCAAGAATACTTCAAGCCTTGTAGGAAACATTCAGTACCATGGAAATGATGTATTTTTGTTCTCAGGGTCAGGTCTTGCTGAGGGTAGAACTTGGACCGACAAATTTATCACCCTATTAATGGACCGAAAAATAAACTTGAGTCCCTCAGTTCTGCCAAATCTCCTCCTAAGTGTTGCACAGGAATCGATGCCTCGTCTTTATATTGTAGAAAGCTCTTAAATCTTAAAGAACGTGAAGAACAAGAGATCAAAGGAAGCGTTGGAAAATGACGTGTACAAGGAGAAAATGTAAAGCTAAAATAGTGGCAGCGTTTGGATGTTTTGAAATACTGGGTGTAATTCTTGTGGATCACATAGTGTAGCAGCTCCGATTGTGTTCCCTGGAGCTCCTGTGATGTGGATGGGGGCATCAAAAACCCAACCTGGATGGGCAGCTCCCAGCTTAATAAAATCTACCCTAAGGCTGAAGTTAGACTTTAAAACACCTTTTCAATTCTGTTATCATGTAGCCCAAGGAGTATTCAAGGATTTAAGAGAAAATATTTTATTTCTTTTTATCATGCATTTTGAAAACTGATTTTTGTTTCCTCTCTCTCTTTTTTATTTCTTTCCCCTTCCTGTGGAGGCAAGTAGTTACCACTTTATTCTGAACAGAATGAAGACGGGACATATCTTTGAGCAAGAATTACTGAGGTGTGTCATAATCTTGGCATTTCCATATGCTCTGAAAGCGGCTCGAAGGTTTAACGCACGCATATTGTCCAATCCATCATCTTCCGCGCAGCATTTTTACTTTTAGCAAGGGACGCACATCATGAGGCTCAGCAAGTTGCAGAAGTGGGTTCTCACCGCGGACAGATGGTGTTTAAGATGCCTGACGAGAGGTCTGGCTTTCTCGGCAATGTCAGAGGAGACGGCGGCTCCTGGGTTTGCCTGGTGTTTGGAGCAACGCTGAGCCCAGCAAAGAGTCTTTGACCAACTTTGGAGGCAGCGGAGACGTGAAGCCAACAACCACCATCCACCCCCGTTCTGGCATCCCGGAAAGAAGGGCAGAATATGGAATGTGAGATGCTGAGCTGGGGGGTCTTGACCACCCAAAGTGAAGCATTTTTTCCTCCCTATTGCAAGTGGAAAAGATGTCCTAATGAGCTCCACCGTACATTCCAAACCAGAGATAAACTGGCATTATTTGCGCCATTCGTCTCAAATAACTTGCAAGATTTTTATGCTTTGAAACTATCCACGGACTTGCAAATGTCCTTCCGATCTCAGATCCCATTTTACTTTATTGAAGTAGAACATGATTTTTAATCAGCTTGTGTGTACTTTGAGGATGTCGAGTCAATGCAGTTGCAGTGGTTTCCCGGGCAGGAATCCTCACCGGTAGATGTGCTGTACACAAAATAAGGCTGCCCATGTCCTAGTACTCTTATTAACATAGGAACTGGAGCTGGGAGAAACTAAGCTGGTGCAATATCAAGGAGAAAGGGACATTACTTAACCTCTCAATTTCATCCAGGAGAAGCCTGCAGTATATTTAGGAGCATCCTCAATTCATAGGCATTGCTTAGGATCCTTCTATACCCCATATTAAGGAGGCAGTGAACAGAAAGGCCTTAAGAAATCTTTGAGAATTTTAACATCTGTGCGCTGCTTTGACTTCTTTAAAAAATGAAACAAAAGTGAGATGTGGGAAATCAGAAGCGTGCGAGCGCTTTCCGTGTGAGTCTCTCTAATGCGCTGTCATATTTATTATTTTTAGATGCTCTCTTGTTCCTCACATGTGTGCTGACATGGAATTAGGGATTCATCACCAGCAAATAAAACTAAATGGAATGGAACGAGGCTTCCAAGGAGCTGCCTCTTCAAGCTGTTGAGTCTTCAGACTGAGGTACAAAGAGCAGCTTTTTGTAACGCAGATCGCAATATAGATCTTAATTTTCCATCTTGGATGCTTCCTGCTATCTTAGTCATTAATAAAATAAATTCAACTATAAATAAATAGAAGAGTTTAACTCTTAATGAGGTTGTAGGGGTGGAAACCAGTAAAACTGGGGGACATGTGCAGTCACAGCAATGGGAAGAATAAGAACCATCTGCCCATATTAGTTCAAGCACAGGACTAGAACTGTCTATTCAAATCTAGTAAGGGCGGTGCAGCTCTTGAAATTTCAGAGGTTGTCAAAAAAGAGAAGAAAAATGAGTGTGAGCATCCAGATTAATTGTGTTTGAGAGACAACAGTAGAAGATGTTCCTTCTCAAAATAAGACCTATAGGTTACTCCAGCCCATGCGAAAAATCACAGTTTCTATTGAGTCCCTTCTCTGTCGTGGGTTTGTCCGTCTGCCGTGAGCTACGGGAGACTTTATTTATTCACTTTATTGCGGTTGTTCCGAAGGGTAGGAAGGTTTCAGTTTTAAAAACCACTCCTGTCCCCAGCCATCCCCCCCAAGTAAACCAAATCTTTTCGTTAAATCGCCTTTCTCACAACTAACAGCAGAGGACAGCAAAGCCTTGTCCGTTCTCTTCGTCTGCGAACTTGTGAGAGGTTGAACATCTCCCTGATGTAACTGGGATGCGATGGGACGGAGCCTTCTTGCCACCAGCTGCCTTGAGCCCATTCGTGTGGCTGAAATGCCGAGAAGGGTCAATATTTGTACAAATCCTATTAAAAACCGTATGTGTGGATGAAAGCTTTATGCTCTGCGCTTGGGCCCAGGGACATATTGTGAATCTCAGCCGGTCAGAATTGGACACGGTTCTCCCCCTTTGTGCCAGGGATCAAAGAACGTGAGCCGAGCCGGGGCGGCCGGGTGAAGAGCAGAGGGACGAGCCGGGTAGATTCGGGACAATTGGACCGGGGTGACGAGGCCACCGAGGTGGCACAGGGTCCAGATGGTCTCGGAGTGAAAAGAAGCAATGAAAACATTCCTGGCAATGTCAACCGGGTGTTTTGTTTTAGAAGAGAGTCTCGGAGCGGCCGGAAATGGAGATCTCAGGCTGAACCCCTTGTGTTGGAAGCTTTGGTGGAGTTTTATCAGCCAACCAGTTACTTTTATTGCAATTTGGTTTGGGGGAAATTCAGAAAGCTGGAGAAGGCACTTAATGCTTGAATAAAATAGAGGTGATCTGCTTGTTTTTCGTTTTGCTGGAGGAAACCACAAGTTTTGTGCCAGGGAAAGGGCCCAGGGAGAACTACACAACACCACAAATGCAAATGAACGAACAAAACCCGCCGTCACCGTTGAGATGATGGCAGCGTCTCAATCCCATCTCGTCTCTGTAATGTGTTTATGATCCAGCTTTGCTCAGTGAAACACGGGGATCAATTCCACTTTTGCTCCATATTCCATTATTCATTCTGGTTTTCTTGCATCAACACAGGGATATTATTCTTTGGCTTTGTAAAACAGAAATTGCTTTCTTCCTCACAAAGTGCCGCTAAACCCAGAGTTATGCAGTATAGGATCCAGCCCTTTCTAAGCACATTTAATTTAAAAATATAATCAACTGTTGACCTAGTTTGTTCACATTAAGTTTTAAGAAACAATTTCGTTGGCTAAATGCATTGCTGTTTAGAGATCACGTACACGCGCTGAAGGTTGTTGAACGGAGTTTGGGTTTCTGATATAAATGTGGCACTAAAACTCAGGCCTGGCTGAGATTCAGGCTCAGAGAGGGTTTTTGAGGATGTTTTGTGGTACTCAGGTTCTGAGCAATGTGAAAGAGTTTTGTGGGGCTTTTTGGTTATTATTTCTCCAGTCAGTCCCCTGGGTGAGTTGTTCTGATGAAACCTGGCAGATACATAAAACCTGCAGAGATCCCATCCCTGTAACGGTGTCAGAGTAGAATTTGTAGAGGCAACAAATACGAAAAAGGGTTTTTTTCCCCTAATATAAAGCTGCAAACAGTGAAGAGAATTGCACTGCTCTGCCCTATGGCAACACATCAATGGTGAGTTCTCCACCCGCCTCCTTTTTCTCATGACAAAATTGTTCATTTATTCTCTATACAGAATAATAACACTCCCTAGTAGGAATATTATTTCCTTATTCTTAATCGTACAGTCCTCATAGGGCTGCTTTGAATACACAGCGTGTGCATGAACTATTCTTTTAAATAGTCCATCTGACCAAAGGAAAATAACATTTCGCTATCCAGATTTGGGAAGCGTTCAAACACAGTTAAGGAATTGATTTCCTTCATCGCTTCGTCCCATCATTCTTGCTGCCTTCTGGTGGTAAATTATTCACTCGCCACTCGCAGCGTCCGAGAGTCTCTTGTATTTAATTTGCTGGGAGGATATTGTCAGGGCAGTCACACCAAGAGCCTCTTGATGTATTTGCTAATAGAGCCACGCTGACAATATCTCCTATGATATAATTGATTGGTAAAGTAGCAATGTTCCCAGTGTGGCCTAGCAGGTAAACACGCAATAAATTAAAAAATAAAGTGGGGGAAATAGTTGTCCAAAGGATAATAAACTAAGGTGATGTACAAAGTGCTAAAACCCAAGGGCTTATGCAGCTGTAGCCATTCAAAGGCACTTACCAAATTACAGAAACTAAACAGGATTTGGCTGAATTAGCAGTGAGGTAGGAGACCTCTCGGGAAACCCCAGGTGCTGCTTATTCTCTAATTAGGTGTTTAATTAGTGCCCCGGGGGGAGCTGGGAAGTGAGTGAAGCTGTTTGTGCCCTGTGATTCTGTGAGAGGAGCTGCAGCGTTTCTGTCACCCAGTAGTTTGAAGGTAACATATATTCATGTTTCTTACAACATGCTAATGCTAAACATACTAATATTACTACTAATAAGTATTTTCTGTGGTGCCTTTGGAGATGTTGGTGTCTGGAGGTCTTTGGTGAACCAAGCTGAGCCTTTTACTGGGGAGCAGCCTGCCAAGGTCTGTCTGTGTTTGGAAAAGTGTGTTTGGGATGAAAGGAGACCCTTGATATTTTATTTGTGCTAGAAAAGCTTGTGCTGTGTTACAAAATGAGCATGTCGACGGTTTTGTCAAATGGGTACGTGGTGGGTCCCTGGTTTGTATTTAGGAGCTACTAAAATAAAGGTGACTGGCAGTGGTGATACACAACGTGCCTCTTTCCATTTGATTTTGGTGTTGCTTACCATTTTAAGATCTTTTTTTGCTCCTTTGCTGTGTCTATTAAAATAGTAGGAGTATTCTGGTACTGTTCCTAATTTACCTTAAGTCTGCTTCGCGCCACTTTTTACAGTACTAAAAAGACCAGAGGGACTTTTACATGTCTCTAATAGTATTAGAATCCATGAGAATAAAATCAAGTTTGTCCAGTTAGAAGGTTCATATCTTGGTGTAATCCAAACCTGCTGATGCTCCAGCTGCTGGGATTGCTCCCTATGTTTGTATGTGCATTTGAGGACCACAGATGATGTCCTGCTGGCCAGGAGCTCAGGTCTCTGCGACATCTGCCATCCTGTTCATATCTCCATTTAAACTTCTGGGAAATATGGAGCCTCACGGTGTGTTTTTGTCAATCGGGATGAGGAAAATAATCCTTCCCCCCCACCCCTTTGGTAGCATTCGGGAGCTTCTCTGGATATGTTTTGTAATATTTAGCCATGCAGAAGTGCTGCTGTTTTTCTAGTTCTGAGTGTAACTCATCTGTTCTCAGCTTTTTCAACAGCAAACCCCTGTCGCTTTGGAAAACCTGTTTATGACAAACGATAACAGTCATTTGTTTGCCACCCGGACTGATTTGTGATGGCGCTGGTCTAGGAGATCAGGCTGGGTCAACACCTCTATTTCAAGAACCTGTGAGATGCTGAGGTCGAGTCAAAGCACTTCAATTCTTTTATTCCGTGAGAGGGGCACTATGGTTTTCAACCAGCAGTTCTAACAGTCCCAGGCAGACTTAATGCCCTGTGTGTGTTGTCTTTTCTCAGCATTATATTCTTTAAAAAAAGAGAACATTAGCACTCTCAAATGTATATGACTATGCAACGTGTTTCATCTCACGTGATTTAAGTAAACATCATCTTGTGGAATATTTGTTCCTTTTTCAAATGCGTTAATTTCTGTAGATGTCAGTAGTTACAGAATAGTCTAAAATCTAATGAATTCTGATCTCCCCCTCCATTGTGGAGGTGCTTGCAGAAAACAGCAGCAATAGTATCTCATGGGAATGGATTGCAGCGGAGGACAGGAATACAAATGTTGAGCGTACTGGCAGCTTGATATAGGGGGGAATACGAGCTACCGCATTTCTATTTGGGCAATAGGATGGTTTGTGTAATCATGGGGAAATAGTTGTCTCTTTGAAATTCATCCTTTTTTTTCCCCAGCACTCCATTTTTTTGGTGTTATGAACCTTTCCTATGCACTACGGTAACATTGCAGAGCCAAGCTGGAAAGAGCGTTTGAGTGGTCCCCCTTGGGCTATCGGGTTTTATGGAGACAGGACACCAAGGAGCCCTGAACTGCCCATTACTTGGAGCAGGAATGGTCTGCAGTGAGATTGATAGAGCCACGTGCCTCCATATACAGCGCGAGCTGCATAAATTACAGCCTCTTAACGATAAGGCGCAGCTAAATCTCAACTGAAGCGTAGTTGTGCCTTTATTTCAGTTTGCTCTAATGCATGAGTATGTAAATATGTATGCCAGGAGATGAAACTGTCTCTGAGACTGGGGGTGAGTGTAGCTGGGGTATAAACAAATGAAAATCGCAATCAAACCTCTAGAATTTACCGTATTTGAACCACACCGGATCTCAAACAGCTGGGTGTTTGTAACATGGCAGGATGCTTTATGGTGGTGCATTCCCACAAGGTGAATTAAAATAAGGACTAAAAAGCCCCTATAAATCAGATTTTTATAGCTGCCTCAACCACCTGCAAACTGTTGGTACTTGTTTTCAAAATCCACCATCATTCTGCTGTCAAATTGATTTTTGGTTTCATTAGCAGAGCTGGCATCGCCTGTGCTGGCATAATCTACTGGCCGCATAAATTACTAGGAGTGTAATTGTAAGCAATGTCTTAATTTTGTCAACAGCATTCCCGAGTGCCAACGGTACCCTTTATGCACTATTTTTAAGTGTCTTGGCTGGATGTTTTTTTTCAGCAAATTTTACCTCAATGAGGAATAACAGAAAGAATTAGGTGAGCCTGTGGTAGTTAGTACAGGCGGGGAGATGCTGCACGTGAAACTCAAGAGGAACGTTTAGCAAGGGACTCTCCAGTATTTGTAAACAGCTGCAAATTCAAAAGGTAACTTTTAAAGTACTGGGGATAAGTGAAGGAGCATTTTTGGTAGTACGGAGGTACCAGAAAGTGTTGCAAATGGAAGTAGGTAGTGAGTTTTACCCCAGGTGGGAGAGCTCAGCTCTGGTTCATGGTCAGAATTGCATGAGCTGGATGGTGGAGGAAGAGCTTGGTTCCCCATGGCTGCGCAGCCATCGCACCATCAGGAGGTTGTTTGCTCAGATCAGTGTTTTGCAACCTGGCACGAAGTCTGTAAAATCTGTACGACCCTCCGGCATGTTATACGTGGCCTAAATAAAAATCCAGGGGTGTTATGCTTTATCCCTCCTTCAGGTTTCACTAACATTAGCTGCATTGAATGTATGGATGATGATAATGGGCCTGCATCTTAAATTTGGTGAACCATCTTGAAATTGTTCTGTAGGAACAAGGTGTCTATAAATATGTCATTAATGAACAGGGGGAAGCTAGCAGCTAGTAATCAATTCTATGTACCATAAATTTCCAGGTTCCAGTATAAGCTGGGGAATGACCTGTTAGACAGCAGCGTAGGGGAAAGGGACGTGGGGGTCCTGGGGACAGCAGGGTGACCATGAGCCAGCACTGGGCCCTTGTGGCCAGGAAGCCAATGGGACCTGGGGTGGGTTAGAAGGGGGTGGTCAGTAGGTCAGAGAGGTTCTCCTGCCCCTCTGCTCTGCCCTGGGGAGACCACACCTGGAATCTTGTGTCCAGTTGTGGCCCCTCAGTTCCAGCAGGACAGGGAACTGCTGCAGAGAGTCCAGCGCAGGGCAACAAAGATGCTGAAGGGAGTGGAGCATCTCCCGGGTGAGGAAAGGCTGAGGGAGCTGGGGCTCTGGAGCTGGACAAGAGGAGACTGAGGGGGGACTCATTCATGTTTCCAGATATCTAAAGGGGGAGTGTCAGGAGGATGGAGCCAGGCTCTTCTCAGTGACAACCAGTGATAGGACAAGGGGTAATGGGTTCAAACTGGAACACAGGAGGTTCCACTTAAATTTGAGAAGAAACTTGTTCGTGGTGAGGGTGTCAGAGCCTGGCCCAGGCTGCCCAGGGGGTTGTGGAGTCTCCTTCTGTGCAGACATTCCAACCCGCCTGGACACCTTCCTGTGTAACCTCATCTGGGTGTTCCTGCTCCATGGGGGGGTTGCACTGGATGAGCTTTCCAGGTCCTTTCCAATCCCTGACATTCTGGGATTCTGTAAGTCTTGGGTCGTGTGTGCTCATTAAGTTATTCTGTACTGCAATTGCTTTTTACAGTTGAAGGCTTGAAGTAGAAGGTATCTTTCTGTTTGGCTGTGAGTAAATGTAGGCAGGGCAGTGAGACTCATATTATGATGGGAGGGAATGCATTTGCCCTGTATATGTGGAGAGTTAACATTGTGGTGCATCTCTGCATGAAATAAATCATAGTAAGGGAGTTGATAGGTTTGTTCCCTTCCTCATTCAAAAGCATTAATTATTAGCAGTACTCTGTATATTAAATGGAATAGTAATGGATTTGTTACATGCGAAAGCAAGAGTCCTTCTGTTTCAATTTAAAACCTGCAGCAGGTTGTGCTAATGTGTGTTTTACAAGTAACCGTTTATTTGTCTGAAAAAGCGCAGGTAGAGCCAGGGAACTGCTGAAAGCTCCCCAGGCTGCGCTCCAGCCTCTCCCTCTTCTGTTGCTCTAAACCAAAATGCACCGAGATGACCGTGGCAGAAAGAGCTTTTCCCATTATCCATCAGGACTGGATTCCGGCTGCCAATACACAGGGAGGCAATTTAGCCGTCTGCTCAAGTATGTGATCTAAGTCACGCTGAGGTTAAAGCCTTATCTAAATCCTGTTAAAGCCAGTGCTAAGACCCCATAAACTTAATTGGGTTTAGTGTAGATCTACTTTACGGATTTCTTTTTGTACCTTAGCACGTTTGTATTTTTTGATCGGTCGGTACCTTCTGATAAGCTGTCATTAAACTCTGGGACAGCACCATGTATTCTTACCTTTATTCTTTTAAATTATGGTGTTATATGTGATGCATAATCTGGAAGGACAACTAAGGTGTTGATAGTCAAGAAGAACTATCCACAAGAAGTGAGCCTGAACCTTTTTGCCATTAAAACAATCTCAGCCTAGTTTAGTAACCTGGTAGTAGTGGTTTATGTTGGCTACTTGGGGTAGGGTTCAGTCCTGCTCCTATTTACTGATTTTTGGATTTTAATGTGTATGAAAGGCTTAACTGCTGAAAATCAATGCATTTCTTTCTATTTGTTATATGAGCTGCCTTAGACTTCGCACTACAGCCATTTGTCAAAAGTAAAGCTGAAATACTGAGTACAGACAGCACAGTGTTAACCTCACTCACAGGGGAGAAATCTTCTATCATTCAGCACCATAAGGTTAAGCAAGTTATTTTCCATTGTATTTCCATTAACTTCAGTAAACTTAAGTCCACCTCACAACAAAGGGGCCGTGGTGAAGTTTTTATTTGCATCTTTATTCTTTTAAGTAGGATTATTGAGATACAGGTAGGAACAAAATATTGCTCGTACACCTCTAGCACAGGGTGTTGAACACAGTGGAGCATTTTATGTGAACTTCTTAGAGCTCAGCCTCCTATGAACATGTTTTATTCATCAGCCTAAAGCTCTTGTGAAGAAATAAGTGTCAGCAATTACGAAATATTTGCCGCGTTTAATTTATTCCTCAAATTCTTTTGTGGCTTAATAGTTGAGGAAAAAGTTTGCAAGGTGATAGTGCAAGACTCCATCTGTTCAGACAGATTAAAGGAACCAGAGGACAACTTTTAAAGGATGAATACTAACGGTATTGTTATTGCTCTTGCTGAGTTTAATTACGGAGAATAGGGACCGATAAATATGTCGGCAGGACATATTGATTGCTCTGTGAATGTACACATCCATTTGAAGGCAAAGTCAAAGATGTTTCAGCTGGATATGACCTACCAAGACAAGCATAAAGCTGAAAGGTGCGTATTTGGCGAAGCAGAGGGTTGGCTTTGTGTTACGTGCTGCTCTACGGTGCTTTAGAAGGTCAGTGACTGGAGATAGTCTAGTCCAACCCGCTGCTCAAAGCAAGGTCAAGTAGAACAGGTTGCTCAAGACCACGTCCTTTGGGTTTTGAATATCTCCAATGACTGGGACTCTGCAGCCTCTGAGGGCAGCGTGTTCACGTGTTTGAATGCCCTCACTGTAAGGAAGCTTTGAATGCATGTATGTCCTGTATTTCAGCTTGTGCCCGATGTTCCTTGTCGCATCTCTGGGCAGCAGATCAGAATCTTGCTCTGTCTTCTTTATTCCCCATCAGATATGTAGACACATTGAGATCCCCCAAGCCTCCTGTTCAGGCCAGACAGTCCTGGCGCTCTCACGCTCTCCTTATCTGAACGATGCTCCAGTCCCGTATCCCATCATCATCTTTGTGGTGTTCCTTTGCACTTGTTTCAGTGTCTAATACACGGAAGGTTGGGCTTTGGAATATTTTATGTTGCATTCAGGCTTAAAAAAATGCTTTGGCTAAAAAGAATCACAGAATTAGGGATTGGAAGGGACCTTAAAAGATCATCTAGTCCAATCGTGATAGACAGATAGAAATCAGAAATTACCTTCAAATGTGTCTGTTAAATTAACCCGTATTCCCAAGAAGTTCTGCCTTTGAGGATACTATAAATTAATATCCAGTGCAATGACACATTGATTAAAAAATAAGTAAATTTCTGAACGAAACCGTCTTTAGTCACTAAGGAACTTTCAGAATTTCTGCCAAACTTGCAATGAATTCTCAACCTATCTTTGTTATAAAGAGCGAATTTATAAAAAACCCCACAAATTTCCCCAATGAGACCAATTATTAGAGCTTTTGATGTTTGTTATAATCACTTTGAGGAGGGCAATAAGTACGTATGTTTTAGCAGAAGTCATTAAGAGTTTTCATTTTAAAAGTTGAAGGTTGCCAATGTGTGTTTTATTTTCCTCAAAGGTTATCTGGGTTTTCTCCCCTATAGGAACCAAATGCCCTAAAGACACACTGCATTGCATATCCAATTATAGCTGCTTTCCTAACTAATAGTTTTTAGATATTCATGTTTAATGATTTTTATGCCTCTTGAAAATGCCAGCAATATTGCTCATAAATCATTGTCCTTTCCTTTAGCTCTCCTGGATTAATATAAATTCACTTTAATTACAATTCTAGTTGGAGCAACTGCATTTAATCCTACCTGGTTTTCGAGGCAGGTATTTGGTTTGGTGCAGCTCATTAAATAGCGGTGATATAGGTTAATGTCATGAGTAGACGCAGAATGGGATGCTGGGGAAGGTGATGCTGGAGAGATTGCAGCTTGCCTTGAGAAGCATTAATTCTTTAGTTATGCACAATTATGCTCTGTGTTTTGTTGGATATTTTCTGTATCTGTGTGAGTCAGCTTTGTATGCAATTCTTATATATCTTTGAACTAACTGCATGAAATGCGTTAATGATAATCACAACCATAGGCACCGCTTCTCTCAGGGTGTCCATAGGCAGTGGTGCAACAAGCAGTGCATCATATTTTAAATAAGTTGTTCTCACTTGGAGGTCAGGAGTTGGGGGGAAGAACCAAGATTCATGAGGTTTGCAGGTGTCGGGCTGAGTCAGCAGGGTTTGGTGTTACAGAATCCATACTTTGATGTATAGAAGTGCATGGAGGGAGCTTCTTCCCCACCTGGGATATCCACTGGAGTAGAAACGCTCTCATTTCATACCTGTGCTGCACTACAGCAAACACCGGGGAGAAAATCAACTACAGCAGAGATGTATTGAACATGATAAAACTGCTTCTGATTTATATTCATGGGGAGTGGAATCAAACTGGTGCCAAAGGTGGAAACAGAGGTGTAAAACCTTATGTAGCCCACTGCCTCTTTAAGAAAACATCTATTTCTTTTGCTAAATATCAATCCGGGGGAAAAAGGCCTGTGTGTGTTTCATTTTTCTTTGCTGACGTTTTGATGGGATTAAATCCATGGTGCTGCAAAGAAATATTGCCGAGCGAACCTCGCAGCCCGAGCAACAGCGCGGTGTCCGTCCAGAGCCAGCAAAGGCACAGCGGCTTGATCTTTAGCGTAATTAGTGAAAGCAGAGTCACGCTCTAACCTGTGAACCCCCTTTTCTCTGCCTGGAGCAGTTCTGTTAAACACTGACTATCTTCTTTCTGTCAACGGGCAAAAATATTAACAGCTTAACACTCGGCAAGACGTTCGGGGAGTCCGATGCAGATGTGTAATCAGAAACTCCTGCTTATATTGAATAATTTCATTTCTCTAGCGGTTCATTTCTGGGTTACTGATGAAGTCAGATTTCAGGAGGCTGATGTGATATTTATAGTGATTTTTCTCTTTTTAAAGATAAAGTGTTGCGGCTCTAGATTTCTTTGCATGTCTCGGTTCCCTGAGGAAGTGTTGCTTCTGGCATTTGACTAGGCACTGCAATACATTCTTCCCAATGCTTTCGCAGTGGAAAAACACTTGTGTGAAAGACCAGTCCTGCTGGCTCGAAGACCAGCAGCCTTATGGCCAAAGCACTATCTGAGCCTCTGGCTCTATTTTTTCAACTCCTTTTACATTTTTCTGACACTGAGAATCGCCAGAGAGAATTTTTGATCTGAAGGGAGAATAACCAGCTCACACTGATATTGTACTTGACCCAATTTCAAGAAGAAAACCACCTTCCAACCAGCCTTGCCAATTTGTCTTTGACTGCCTGATGCTCTGGCCCTGCTGTTATTTTCCTCGCCCTAGCTGCAAGATTTTATCTTCTAAGCATTCATTGGCTTTTCTATATACATTAAAAATAGCCAGGTTATTGATTGCATACGTAATCACAGCCTCTTCTTCCATAAAGCAAGGTAGCTATTCTACCGTGGCAGGTCTTGGTTTCTTCTGAAACGAAGAAATAAACTGAATGGCAGAGTCAATTATACTGTTAAGTGGCATTCTTTATTAGTGCTGGGGAACAGTGGGATCATCCTCTATAAGTGCCCCAACGACTGGATGCTCTTGCATTGCTTATATACACATAATTATTACATATGCATTACAAGTTTGAAAACTGACATACATCTATACGAAGGAATAATTGCTAGTTAGAATTATTTAGCTTCTTACAATACACTTATTAATTATTAGTTAAATATAAACTAAGCACTCTGCTTCTAAACAATGCATCCCTTAATCTTCTGTCTCTTGTCATGCAGAAGGATCTAAGACTTGAAAAATATCCTCTTGTCTTGCAGGTGGTCAGAAAACTTTTATCTCATGTCAATTGGTTGATGGGTATGTCTTCTGTAGTTTAATCACAGTATACATTAATTCGGCAGCTTCTCCTTGAAGAAACCCAGAGCTCTTCTGTCTGAAGCAGTCGGCATCCATCCACCTCTCCAATGCTTGTAAGAGATAGGATTGGTCATGCCCAGTTTGGTATTGAAAGGCTGAGTTGTTCTTTTTAGGGTCATAAAGTGAGAAAACGAATGAGCTGGAAATGGAGCCGAGAGGCCTGGTTCCCCATCTAGTGCTCATAAAGCCCCACGTTCCCCATCACCTTCCCTGCAGGTGGGTTCGGCCCAACAGAGCGCGGCTGCGGGGGAAGGTTAAGCGGGACTCGCAGCTTTGGAAAGCCAAGAACAAAACACGGGTTTCTTGGTGTCGAGCTGGTCGCTTTTCCCCAGGACTGGGCAGGCATCCCCGATCCCTGCGTGTGATCCCTCCATGTGGAAGGCTCGGTGTGCCGAGCTCTCTCCTCCTCTGACATTGAAGACGACACTAAGCTGCTTTTCAGTACATCGCATAAAATGCAAAGTGAATTTGATGAGGAGCCACTTACAGTTCTTTACAACATGTAGACAGAGTTATGAGGCTGAGCAGCAGCTTTGTTGATGAAAGAATAAAGTAGACTTTTTTTTTCCTTCCCCCTTTGAAATGGGCAGAATAAAAATTTTAATTACTTGTTTGTCTATAAATAACTCAGAAAAGCTATAGGTTGTGTTTATACACGTGCACACACAAGTGAGATGCATATGCAGTGCCAGAAAATTGCTTGAGTCTCTTGTAGGTAGTAAATTCTCCATGTATTTATGGCCAATAGTAGATGTGGCCTCACGTGCTGATGGAGAACTCGCATGTCAAGGTGATGGGAGAGTCTCTTCTCTTCTGTAAAGGCAGCCAGGTGCCAGGCTTTCTATAGGTAGTTTATCCTACAAAGAGCTTGACTTTCCTTATAGACAGAAGAAGATTTCTCACCTCACCAGGTGTGAGAGTCGGTCCGAAGATGGAGCAGTATTTGCCTGAACATCACCATCGAGAACTTGGAGAGCTGAAGCTGAGACCAAAAGAACGCATGGACAATGAATTGGAGAGAGACCCGAGGAGAAGCATTGTGTTGCACTGTTTCTCTGCTACTAAGAATGGCTGCTGTGTGGACTTTGCTGCTTCAGCCAAAGGAGCCCCAGCCTCCTGAAAGCTGTTGTTATGAGGGTCTCTTCAACCCAGGGACAATCGCTGCTGTCCAGAAGATGTGTTCTCACCTGCAGCCTCAGTCACACGTGTCCCTCACCTGCTCCCCCAAACAACGGCCAACGAAAAGGAGCATGGCCAGAAGCTCCCCAAGGGCCCTGAGGTCACCCAATGGACCAGAGAAAGACCCCTGAGCGCTGGACATGTAAGCGTTGGCAAAAGGAAGTGTGAATCTTTTGAGCCTGCACAGTACGAGCCTGGGTTGTGGAAGACTGCCCTAAAACAATGGGAGCAAGGGGGGGTGAAGAAGCATAAAAGGTGACTCCAGAATGGACACCGTTGAAGATCTTCCCGCCAGAGGGTCCCGAACCAGGACAGAGGACCGGCCGGACTCCATGGGACCGCAGAGCAGAGGGACGCCTTTGGAACTCGACTGGTGATAAACGCAACCTCATTTCTCATCTTTACTTTTCCCTGTTTCTTTCCCCTTTTTCTTACTCTCTCTCTATCGTGTGCTGCTTTATTGGCGAATTAATAAAGTAACGCTGCTTGATTGAATCATAACCCCTTGGCATTTGGTCGCCTTAATTTTGCGCTCTGAGATCAAGGTAAAAAAGCCATCACGAGTCCATCGCCAAATGGACCATGACACCAGGCTAAAGAGCTGCTGGCACATCGGGCTCTGCCCCTATCCCTGGTCTTGCAGCCGTTCATCATCACCTTGCGCTCCTTAGCCCACAGTTCCTTCCTTCCCGATGGTTTATCATGTTTTTAAGAACCTCCCATACTCTACATTTGTGTTTAGACCTGTCAACACTCTCTTGGGCATCCAACGTGGTAGGAAGGTCTTGACGCGTGCGTGTGATGCTGAACTTTGCATTAAATATGTATGTATGGCCGCTTCCTTATGCGTGCGTGTTTCTGCCCAGTCTTTCCCCTCTCCCCAAATATTCTCCAACAATTATTTGCAAGATGAAGCGTGAAGGCATTCGTAGGTGAAATTAAGTGATTCGTGAATACACAAAGACTGATAATGGAAGATTTGAGGGAGGAGGAGTTGTGAATGAGGACAGGTAATTGTCTATAGAAATCCATGAATAGGGGCTTGCTACCTGTAATACAGACTGTGTGTTGCTTGCTTTCTTGAGAAGAAATGAGATTGAGTCATATATCAATTAACCTTAAGCCAGATAAGTAGCTGAGGATTAATTTACTAGATAATGCTGGAATCTGGGAGGATGTGGAGGATTTGTTGGGAACTATTTAAAGTATAATTAATGTTCCTTTTAAATATACAGAGAGATAAGAGAATTAGTGGAAAAATCTTTTTTTTTATTAGAAAAATGGAAGGTTTTCAAAGGAAAACAAATGTTTAAGCATCAGTTCGCAGCTGCTGGGAGGTGATGTGGTTTCACGCGGGACAAAGGAGCTTTCCAGGGTTAGACAGCAGAGGATCGTGTCTTGGTATTAAAAGGACATGCCTTAAATGCTGAGTTGCTGAGTGTTTTTGCAGGCTGCCCATCGGGATGCTGATAATGTTAATTGGGGCTTTTTGCTGGCGTGAGGCCTCTACACTCACACTTGGAACAGGATTTGCCGTGTGCCCATGGCTGCGATGCACTGAATAAACAGCTCGTGCTGGGGTCCCGAGCTCCTCAGCTTCTGCTGGTTTGTTGTCTTCCAGGGACGAGGTATCAGGAGAAACCATCAGCAGTTCTCTCTGTTTACCCTTTGGGGCAAAGTGCATCTGCAAAAAATGTAAATATTTCGATTGCTAATTTATACCCTTGGCGTTCAGGGTGACTTTTTTCCAAGTGACTGACGTGTTGGGTGATTAGTTGCTCGTAGCCTCGTAATTAGCTGAAAAGTCATTTACATTGCACTGCCTCGTTGCGTGTTTTGCTGTGTGTAAGGGCTGGGAAGGAAAGCACCGTATGGGTCCCACCGCTGTGGCAGAATAGCTGTATGGCTGGGGAAAAGCTGCTCTTTTAGATCAGCAACCTCTTCAAAAACATCTGAAAAATAGCAATTATGTGCCACAGAATCCCAGAATGTCAGGGGTTGGAAGGGACCTGGAAAGCTCATCCAGTGCAATTCCCCCATGGAGCAGGAACACCCAGATGAGGTTACACAGGAAGGTGTCCAGGCGGGTTGGAATGTCTGCACAGAAGGAGACTCCACAACCCCCTGGGCAGCCTGGGCCAGGCTCTGCCACCCTCACCAGGAAGAAGTTTCTTCTCAAATTTAAGTGGAACCTCCTGTGTTCCAGTTTGAACCCATTACCCCTTGTCCTATCACTGGTTGTCACCGAGAAGAGCCTGGCTCCATCCTCCTGACACTCCCCCTTTAGATATCTGTAAACATGAATGAGTCCCCCCTCAGTCTCCTGTTGTCCAGCTCCAGAGCCCCAGCTCCCTCAGCCTTTCCTCACCCGGGAGATGCTCCACTCCCTTCAGCATCTTTGTTGCCCTGCGCTGGACTCTCTGCAGCAGTTCCCTGTCCTGCTGGAACTGAGGGGCCACAACTGGACACAAGATTCCAGGTGTGGTCTCCCCAGGGCAGAGCAGAGGGGCAGGAGAACCTCTCTGACCTACTGACCACCCCCTTCTAACCCACCCCAGGTCCCATTGGCTTCCTGGCCACAAGGGCCCAGTGCTGGCTCATGGTCACCCTGCTGTCCCTGGGATCCCCAGGTCCCTTTCCCCTACGCTGCTCTCTAATAGGTCATTCCCCAACTTATACTGGAACCTGGGGCTGTTCCTACTCAGATGCAAGACTCTACACTTTCCCTTCACTGCAGTTACAATACCATAAAAACTGAATCTATTTTGTGTGCCCTTGGAGAGTCTGAGAGGGCCTGACCTAGAAGGGTTATACCCACAGAGTCTTTCATGTGTGCACACGCTGATTGGTTTGGGTTTTTTTCCTTTGATTCATTTTTCATTTGAAGATCTCAAAACCCTCCAAAATATTCTGCCGAGTTGTTTACCTGCAACTCCAAAGGGTTTAGAGGCGCGTTTGCTGTTTCTGCTGTCAATACGCTTCAGAAAGCCAATGCTGCAAATCTAAAATAGTGTTAATATGTACTTTTCCACTGTTTTTTTGATTTTTGTGTCTTATTGTCTGGCAGGTTTAGCACCCGGGTTCTGCAGCGTCCTGCTGACGTATTTAAAGCACTTTGAGATCACGTTTATGGGTAAGGGTCAGATTGCTTTCAAAAGGGAATAAAGTATCTAAGCTCCTTTCAGACTAAGTCTGCGTGATACAGGAGACAATGGGTTGGGGTCCATTGTGTCTGGGACACTTTTACGTGATCAGCGTTGTTATTCTTCAGCTTCTGTTGTATCGGTACCAGGTTTAATGCATTCCTGGGCACACGGTGCTGATAAGAAATAAAGCTCGAGCCAGCCCCTGCTAACAGGTCTGTAGGGGATTTGCTTCAGAACCCTTTGCCATCCATTTAGCACCGTGGGTAAGTGCTTCTGTTTAGCTGGGGAAGCCAAATCATGAGAGATGCTTTTTTATCATTGCCTTTATATCAGAAAGACTGTGCTACTATTTTTACCCATCAGTAGGATGTAGAAGTGCCTCTTCCTTCTGGTTCCTATATAAATGGATTGCATATTACTTATTACAATGCATTTCAGTGATTGGAAATGTCAAAGTGATTAGGGAAAGCTGGCATTTTGAAGGTGCTGGAATGTGTCTGTGGCTCCACAGTCTGGCAAAGAAGTTCCAAATTATCTTAAGCTGCTAAAACACAGACTTTCTAAACCACAAATGTGACATTAATTTCTCTTGTGGTGCAGATTACGGAGGAAAATGACCCTGCTCGGCTTCCTCTGTGTTATGCATTCACAGAGGTTTCTGAGAGAACTGAGTCCAAATGATTTATTTTGGGTATGAAAAAAAACCTGTCTTACAATAGCTGTAGCTCAGTATTTGCTTGCATTTGCCGGTATGCCGAGATCATAATATTGATGATCATTTCATTTTCCCGTGAAAGGTGATGTTTTCTGATACAGTCTGCAGCTCTCGCACTCCAAACAACTGTTACTCAGAGTTTTGCAGGATTTTTTCCTTTAGGAACAGGTTGAACACAGCCTGGCTTATCTAGGAAGCGTATGCACAGAGTGACTTGAGGCCAAGTTAAATATCCAAACACCTGACCGCAGTGTGCCAGGCCCTGTGGAGAACGCGCATTAGACATCACAGAATCCCAGAATGTCAGGGGTTGGAAGGGCCCTGGAAAGCTCATCCAGTGCAATCCCCCCATGGAGCAGGAACACCCAGCTGAGGTTCCACAGGAAGGTGTCCAGGCGGGTTGGAATGTCTGCACAGAAGGAGACTCCACAACCCCCTGGGCAGCCTGGGCCAGGCTCTGCCACCCTCACCCCCAACAAGTTGCTTCTCATGTTTAAGCGGAACCTCCTGTGTTCCAGTTTGAACCCATTACCCCTTGTCCTGTCACTGGTTGTCACCGAGAAGAGCCTGGCTCCATCCTCCTGACACTCCCCCTTTAGATATCTGTAAACATGAATGAGTCCCCCCTCAGTCTCCTCTTGTCCAGCTCCAGAGCCCCAGCTCCCTCAGCCTTTCCTCACCCGGGAGATGCTCCACTCCCTTCAGCATCTTTGTTGCCCTGCGCTGGACTCTCTGCAGCAGTTCCCTGTCCTGCTGGAACTGAGGGGCCACAACTGGACACAAGATTCCAGGTGTGGTCTCCCCAGGGCAGAGCAGAGGGGCAGGAGAACCTCTCTGACCTACTGACCACCCCCCACATCGGACAGTGGACACAAAGAACTGTGACCCCCATATCAACAGAAGATAATTCTGCACAAGCGCTTTTAAAACAAAACACAATCTTCCTTGAACCTCAGTGTAAAGTGAGCCCAGCAGCTTTACAGAAAATTAAGGTATTAAAAGGGTTGCTTGCGCCCAGCTGGTAGTTTTATGACTATGTCTCTTGGCTGCATCTGCACCAGTTAAATATATTTCTGGAACAGGAAGATTTTGGCCCTGCTGACGCTTTTGCTTTTTTCCTTTTCAAATAAGGCTTTACTAAGGAGGAGGTTTTCTCTTATTATGATTTATGATGACTTGCCCTTTATCACAGCGCTTGTTCCAGGTTGAATCCTTTGTAACAGCACAGCTGATGGAGGAGTTTGAGCATGAAGTTATCAATATTAAAAATATCCTTTCATGACAGCAGTGCCTCTGTTAAAGAAAATCTTCCATTATTTGCTAAAACCCTATATCCCTCCATGTATCTGTTCTATCGCCAGGCTGCCTTTATTGAGGGTTTTTTTCCCCTTTCTTGCACCTTAACTTCTGTGATGAACAAAATGAGAATGGATGTGTCATAATGAAAAATAGATACTTGAAGTCAGGTCCAGAAAGGTAAATGGGGTGTGTGGTGTGGAAGACATAGTTTGCATCCAATTAAAGTCACTTACCGCTGTAAAATACCTGCCCTTCAACTCCAGATCTGCCTTTGGAGGGATCTTGCACCAGCAATGACCGAAATGTGCCAGAGGGGCAGTGAGATCTCAGTATGGATCGTCGCTGCTTAAATAAGCATTAAACAGCCATGGATTTCCCCACAGTTCTGCTATGGGAAAATAAAAACTGTCTGTTTCTCCCTATTTACTGTAGTGGGTTAGTGGTAATCACCATTTATGAAGTCACTCATAAGAAAGTAATAGCCTGAGTAGTGCTTTGGGATTAAAGCACATCTTTAAATGATACTATAAGGAATCATTTATGTAATGCAACGCTGATATGTAGCCCCGAGATGCGTTTACATCCCATGATTGACCAAACATTGCTGGTTTTATTGCCCACAATGATATGTAGTGTTCTCTTTTTTCTTTTCCTGTATAAAAGTAGCTTTTGTGGCTGGTGATATTTAGTCTTGGGATGCGCAGGGATTGTGAGCGGAGCTTTCCCGTGGCCTTTCCGGCTGATGGAAAGTGGCGTTCGCACCAGTTCCAGATCGATAGCTGCTCCATCCGTGCCAAGTGGCCGCGTTTGCCAAAGGGAAAAGGGACCTGCGAAGTGATGAAGGTTAAGAGCTGGGTAGGTGAATAACTGGAAAATAGCCAGTTGCCGTTTTTCTTTTTAATGAACACACAGGACCAAATTCAGCGGCAGTATTGATGCCAAGTGCTTGCATTAGAAATCACGGTGACACTTTATTTGCATCCTGGGAATGCAGGGAACCAAGCTGTATAGCCTGGGGCCCTCTTGAATACATACAGTACGGGATGAATTAAAAAATAATAAAATGGTTCCTTAGCCAGTTTATATGATGGTAATTGTGAAAATGTCAGCAGACAGGATCGATCTTTCTAGAAGAACCATACACATGGAGTCAGTGTTGTGCATTGGATCTCATTGCGGTGACGCTGGGTGTGTTGGGACTTTTGTGGTAGGAAGGTTTGGACCAGATTTTGGAGTATTTCACAAACTTCTTTCAGTGTTAACAACAGGCAGACACAAACACTCCTCCTTTCCCCTTAAGAGACTGTTTGCTGCTTTAGTTTATTGGCTGACTGAGTTAATTATTTGTATAGGAATCTTTTCTTACTGCTGGGTGGACATTCATTCAGGACTGTAAATCTTACTGATTTGAGTACATGAGATTTGCAAGAGGGTGTTTCTGTTTTGGTTTCAATATAAGAAATAATTAGCTAGCGAAAACGTCACTGCTTTGTAACGTAACTTTTTAGCAGTTCTGTCCAATCTATAGGCAGTGCATGAAGTCCAAGAAGAGAATGTGGTGATTGAAAGTGAATTCCTCAGTGTTTGGATGGTATGAACAGCTTAGCTTGTTTGTTAGGAAAGGGCATCTGTCTCCCTGCTTTATTAGATGAGGGGGTGAATAGAAACAGGAGAAACAGCCAATGTAGCTTCCAGTTTGCCAAAAAGCCACTGCAGTGGCTGTTCCAGCGGTGGCTGCAGCTGTGAGCACATCTGGCAGGTCCTGGCAGGTTTGCTCCAGAATGGCAAGCTGTCAATGCAAATATTGACAGTGCCATCTTACTGCCGTGTGTTTTAACCAGATTAGGCTCCCCTGGAGAAAATGGAGCATGCAGGAGTGCTGAAGAGTAGCTGCACACTTTGGATAATGAGTGGTAACGACAGGATGATGAGGGGGAAAAACAATGTCCTGTCAGCCTTACTTTTATCTGCAGATAAATGGATGTGATCAATTGTTATGTAGTTAGCACCAGATTTACACTGTTTTTAAAAAAAGATAATAAATCCTTCACTCTCCACCATTTTATGGAGGATCCTTATTCTGTAACACGCTGGAAGTCAACACAACGTATTGCCAAAGGGCTCATGTAGCGGAATGTCCCCGGCGCCAGGATCCGGGCGGTAGAGCCAAGATGCAGCGGTAGGACGGGCAGAGAAGTCAATTTGCAGCACGGTTTCAAGAGAAGCTGGTATACAAATGGGAAGGACATGCATTACAAAGGTATTTCTGAGACTGAAGACCTGTTCAGGGTGAGAAAATATATGTTTGGTTCCTTACGCTGGCACGAGCTGCCCGCAGATTATTTCTTTGAATGGATTCCTGTGTTCTTGGTACCTGGTGTCAGAGCGGCTGGGGCGACACTAATGAGTCAAGCGGGCAGCGCAAATGCTTCTCTGCTATAGGCATCCCAATATTTGCTGATAGCAGCCAAGGGAGCCAGTTCTTTGAGAGTTAAAACTGCCCAAGCAGCTCTGCAGCAGAGATTGAGAAGGGAAGGCAGGCATTGCTGTGTCTGCTCCAAGGGGACACACGGCTCTGTTTGTCCTTTACATGTAAAGAGCCCAGGCTGATGCTCATGGAAGCGGAGTTTGAATTGCCTTGAGTAAAATCGCCTTAAACAAAAATCTCAGCTCCTCTAATGTATTTCAATGAATATAATGGCCCTGTTGGCATTTTGAACCTTAGTGAAATTTGCAATGACTGCTTTAAAAGGAATAATCCACAGGCTTTGAATAGGACTGCTCACATGTGTTCTTCTGTGGCACTGATGGAGATGTCGCAAAATTGAAGCCTGTAGTTTGGTTTCTGGCTTAATTTTTTGATGGGGAGTTTCCTGGAAAACTTCTGCGTATTTTGATGAGATTCTAGTGATGGGAAAACAAGATGGGAGAGGAACAGGGATGGTCCGTGAGGCTGAAATTCATGCAGGTGATGTCTCAGTTATCACCTCTACTGCTCTTGGTGCCTGGCAGCTTGGATGATTGGGCTTAACAGAGCTGGACTTGTTAGTCTGTCAGTAGAGCCTAATGCTGTTTGCTCAGGCCCAAGTGAACCACCCATAATGGCAGTGCAGCTTTTTTTCAGCATTTTGATGCTAGAAATCTCCGATAGAGTTGATTTTGGGATCCCTTTTACTTGAAAATTAACGTTGAGTGTTTTCAAAGAGAACAACTGTGGGACAGTTCGAGTTCCTTCTGCTCAGCTTTGATTAAAGCCTCTTCATATTTATTTTTAAGAGAATCACAAGGCATTTGCTTGTCGCTAAATATAAGCAGGATGACTCAAAGAGAATGCTGAGGTCCAGATTTGGAGAGATGAATCAGTGAGATGCTTTAAGCACTATTAAACCCCACTTCATATTTTCCAAGTTGCCAACAAATGTAAACAACAAAAATTAAGATAACATGTTGTTTTGGTCTATATTTTTAGGATGACATATGCTGCTGAGTCTTGACGAGCACATTGCACACATGCGGGTGCTTTAATGCGCTCCATAATGATTCATATATATATATGTGACTTATTTTTCCTTAACTGGGATTTCTGCTTGTAGCTTTTAGCCCATCTTCAGTTGCATTTTAAAAGGTCCCTTCACACGCTGTAAATATTTCTCGCCCAGGTTAAATGCGGGAGCATCAGTGCAAGGATCCAGCCTCGTGTCCAAATCTATTTCTCATTTTAGGATTGGCGAAGAGCTATTTGACCATGCATGAAAAGCAGCTGCTTAAGCTTTAAAATGTAATAGTTTCTGTCCGCGATTGTGTGGTCGCAAAAATATTGATGCAGTTGACCACAAGCGCTGAACTGAAGGGAAATCAGTGATGTGGTCAGAGCCTCAGGATCCAGCTGAGGATGTGAGTTCTATAGGCCTGAATTTCCTATTTACTCCCTGTTTAGAGTGTGATTCTCACTTGTGCTGTTTCCTATAGCCCTGATGGGCATGAGCTGCTCTTCTGCTGCTCAAAAAGTGGATTTCTTTTGATTTTTTGCTGTGTTTCTGCTTTAGCAATATTGGGACTAAGAAAATTCGTATCAAATTTCAGCTGGGAACAGAGTTAATCCATCTGCTTTACATCAGGTATGAAAACCTGTATCGACTCTGGGTTTGAAGCTGGAAATCCTAATCAACTAGAGTGCATTCTCAAGTCTGATAAATCTTAACAGACCTTTTAATCAATGCAGCTTAGAGTTTGTGCCAGAGCACAGAGCCAGCTGTAATATATATGACTTTCGGTAAAGTTACAGAATTCCTGCACGTGCTTATTTAGGATGAGTATCTCTAGGATGTTGTATTGTTGCTTTATGGAAGAGATTTAGACTGATGCTGAGCTTAAATTACTGGGGTTTAGCATCTCAATCGAGAGCTTCTCCTGGTGTCACAATCTACTCTTATAAATGAGAAGCAGGCCTCTTGAGTGGCTCTTATTAATAATTGTATAGATGTGTATGGACGTGTAGATGTGCTCGTGCTCCATCCTGCACCATTTCTCACTCCTCAAGTGCCACTTTGAATCATTTGCATGACCTCCCCAAGTGCTGGGTTGAATAGCACTCACGGGCAAGAGCTAAAGGCCAGCAATGTCACTTCACAACTCAGATCAACAAGCTTTGAGCTGAGCTTAACAGACTTTTTCCATATTTGCCACCCTGATGTTTTTGGCAGTCTCCTTGTTCCTGCTGCCGCTTACATGTAGGAACAGATTTAGCACCACCAGGTACCTTGGAACGGACGGCAGCATAGCTGGCCGAGTTGGGCTATATTTACAGGGTTTTGTGCTGTAGACGAGCACAAACTGGCACCCAATGCCTGTCCCACGACAAGCCTTGCCGTGGAAGGACACGCAGCGGGCACAGAATAACTCGAGCCGCTCGCCATCTCCCTCCGGGCGCACACAGCTCTGTTCCAGCAGCTCGTACACTGCATTTGGTTTTCTTGCTACCTCCATGTGTGGATGATTCCTGTGGAAGCAAATGTTAGTCCAGCTCAAACGGTTTTTGCTGTAGACACTGTGTTGTGCTGCGGAGGAGATTGTGCAGCCCTTACTCACCATCTTCATCTTGTGCGGCTGCAGTAAGAGCTGGACCCTGCGCTTGAAAGCAGGATGGAGGTTCCAGTGTAAGTTGGGGAATGACCTATTAGAGAGCAGCGTAGGGGAAAGGGACCTGGGGGTCCTGGGAACAGCAGGGTGACCATGAGCCAGCACTGGGCCCTTGTGGCCAGGAAGCCAATGGGACCTGGGGTGGGTTAGAAGGGGGTGGTCAGTAGGTCAGAGAGGTTCTCCTGCCCCTCTGCTCTGCCCTGGGGAGACCACACCTGGAATCTTGTGTCCAGTTGTGGCCCCTCAGTTCCAGCAGGACAGGGAACTGCTGCAGAGAGTCCAGCGCAGGGCAACAAAGATGCTGGAGGGAGTGGAGCATCTCCCGGGTGAGGAAAGGCTGAGGGAGCTGGGGCTCTGGAGCTGGACAAGAGGAGACTGAGGGGGGACTCATTCATGTTTGCAGATATCTAAAGGGGGAGTGTCAGGAGGATGGAGCCAGGCTCTTCTCGGTGACAACCAGTGACAGGGCAAGGGGCAATGGGTGCAAACTGGAACAGGAGAGGTTCCACTTAAATTTGAGAAGAAACTTGTTCCCGGTGAGGGTGGCAGAGCCTGGCCCAGGCTGCCCAGGGGGTTGTGGAGTCTCCTTCTGTGCAGACATTCCAACCCGCCTGGACACCTTCCTGTGTAACCTCATCTGGGTGTTCCTGCTCCATGGGGGGATTGCACTGGATGAGCTTTCCAGGTCCTTTCCAACCCCTGACATCCTGGGATTCTGTGTGATTCCTGTACAATTAAACTTGAAAAGCTTTCCTCCTGCCAGGATTTCTCTGAAGAAGAGAGATGACCTTGGCACGCTGCTGTCTTTGTCACTCGCCGTTTCCCTTGGCGCTGTTGGGACAAGTGTCGCTGCGCCCCGCAGGCAGCGTTAAATTCTACGCGGCTGTGACTGTTGCTTTATTACCATGAGGAGACGGGACTGAGCAGGCACTGCAGAGGAAGATATTTCAAACTCCTCTTATACCTTCAGTCTGGGAAATTACATTTTGCCATGTAGTTTTTAATCTGTCGGTATAGACCATACAAAATGACAAGTGAGCATGATTTAATTTTATGATAGCGCTGCATTAGATGACCACTTTATGTTGCTGTAAAAGAGCGATGTGAAGTAGCGGTGTGCTTTGAGATTCTTGTTTCTTGCAGTCTGACAATATAATCTTAATGTTAAGAGCAGCTTTACTGGTTACCTGTGTGGAGTCATATTTGGCAAAATAGGTACCATGAGTGTTTCACATCACTTTATCAGGACTTGTCAAGATGTTTTATAGTGGAGATCAAACCCAATCACTTATTTCACAGATGGGAAATCCCAGTCCGGGGAGCACGAGCAGTGAGCAGCTGGCCAGGTTCCAAATGCTGTTTGGTTATCTGTCCGTGCTCGTGTCGCATGGAGAGCAGGAATAACATGGGTGAACTGCTGCTTTGGGCTAATCGTCCTCTTCAGTCCGTTAGCAGCAACTTCACACAAGGGAGCAGGATGAAACGGTGGCCGGTCTTGGGTTTTACTCATGAAGTTGCACATCTTGCACTTGCCATGAGCAGCTGGGTCTTGGTTGTTTCTTGGTGTCTCTTACTTAGTTTTAATTTATACTGCTATAAATTCAGTGCTATTAGGCAACGGTAGCTGCTTACATCAACATGGCAGCTGTAGAAAAAGTATCAGAATTGTACTGGGCAGGTATGAACAAACCCTTAAGTGCAAAGGAGAAGAATATATGTTCTTGTATAAATCAAGAGTAACACAGTTGGTGTCACGAGATTTCTATCTTGATAAAACTGAGATAGGGAAGAACTAGTACTACTGTATATTATTCTGGCAAAGCCTTGTCCAGAGAATTGTTTTTACAATTCCAGGCACTTTTATTCAAAGACGACCATGAGGGGGGTTGCACTGGATGAGCTTTCCAGGGCCCTTCCAACCCCTGACATTCTGGGATTCTGTGTGTGAAGATAAACTGAAAGAGATACAGGGCGCAGCTTTCAGGGTGATGGAGGAAATGATTAACAAGAGGAGATTAATCATGTTTATTAGCTTATCAAAGAAAACTGTGATGATACGTGGTGCGGATATACACCAGGCGAGAGGAGGAATAGACAAAAATGAAGGCTGAGGTTGACATGTGGACATAAGAAGTTTCTTTCTCATTAAAACAGCTGTGTGTTCATTCCAAACAGCTTCCTAACATGAAAGGTGCAGGGAAAAATAGGCTTCTTTTGAGGATGGTGGTCTATTAAGCTTAATTAACAAAACAAAAAAATAAACAAAAAAACCCCACCCAAACAACAAAAGCAATAACATTAGGATTATGATCTTATCATGATGTTCTCTATTTTAATTAATGAGCCGATCGCTGTAGTCTCTTCCAAGTCTCTGACAATAGGACGGTTAATGCTATCTGAGAATCCCATCCTGAGTTTTCAGAGGTAAATTAATCCATTTAATCTGCTGCATTGTCATAGGAAGAGATCATATGTACATGTGCAGGGGGAAAGGAAAGGGGAGTTAAAACAAGTGCTGCTCCCCAGTGTCCCAGACTGAAAAATCCTGCGATCACAGGACACCCAAACACTGCGTTTTGGGCATTAAAACCATGCCAAATAAACAGCGGTTCTGTGCAATCATCACACCGTCTCTTCTGCCGAACCACAAATCCAAGGTGAGCGTCCACTTACAAGTTCCTAAAGGGTTTCTTGAGAATGTGCCAAATTCAATACGTCTTCAGGTGCCTTTAAAGTTCATGCAGAGAAAACACACTCTGCTGCCAAAATTTATTAGAACGGGCTGTTATTGGAGCTCTGGGGACAATTGCTTAAAAGGCACTTGTTTGGTTGTTCTGTATCTTCATTACCGAAGTGATGGGAGTCAACAAGGCTGATCTGATTTGTGGGAGTAATTGAGGTCAGCGTGCAGGAAAAAGGGAGAGAAAGGGAAGGGGATTTGCCACTTAATACATGGGAAATTATACCTTTCACTTCAATAAGCAGAGGGAACCTAGAAGCAAGTTAAGCAAATTCTCCTCTAAAAATGTATAGGGCTTGTGGTTGGAGAATCAAGACATGATTGTTTTTCTTTGCTGGAAAAAGAAACAATATTTCTTTTTAATGTGTGTATGAGTGAAAAATCTATTTGCCACGGTGTTTCTTTTCAAGAGGGTACTGCTTTGTTTTGGTATATATCTATTGCTTTTCTCTGCTTGTCTGTCTTAAAACCACAAATTAACGTGGGTATAAACACGTGTCGTTAACCTCCCTCCCGTCCACTGTCAGTCTGAGCCTTCTCACTAAGTTTAGAGCTTAAAAACACGCTGTGAAGTGGCCCGGAGAAGAAATTTGAAGGTATTGTGTTGTGAGGCACAGAATTTTTTTGTTCTTTATGAATATTGTTGGGCTTTGTATACCTGATCGCAACACGCAGCAAATCAAGAGGTTGATTCGGCTAAAGGAAAAAGGGGAAGGTGGGAAACCATTTGCTTTCCATCAGTGGGGTGTTTTTAACTCTGTTTGATAACTGATGTTCCATGTAGCACCACTTAATGTCCAAGCACATTGACTGGAGATGCTCAGGTGTCTTCTGCTGGACCAGATTGTGCACGGTGATCTCCTGCCCTTAGTTCTGGCTGCACGCACCGAGACCCTTGTCCCAGAACTCTGTTCCTTGCGGGGATTACGCAAACCGGCTTTAATCAGCTTTGAATGAAGCCAGTCGCTTACAAAACTCTTCCTGGTTATTAACCCAACTTGACTAATTTTGCTCCAGGCAGATTAAGGAGCTGCCCCACCTGTAGATCTGTGGAGGAGGGATCTTCAGCTGCAACGCAACAGGGGGTGAGGGGATAACAGCGTGTTTAGCCACCCTGGCCACTTAAACAGATGTCTTTCCATCGCCTTAGTACAAGTGTTGATCAGTGGAAAAAAAGACTGGTTTAGAAAGAATTTATTATGTTATTAGCAGTTCCTTTCAGTATTGGCATGAACACCTTGGACCCTCACCACCATAAAGTATCTAGCGGTTAACCCAAAAATGATGGGAGGCTGATTCCATGTCACTCAGTTCCCAGTCCTCTAGTTCCCATTGCTGCTTTCTGCAGCTCTAAGACTCTAAAACTGCAGCGTTCTCACATCTCGGGCACTGGGACTTCAAGAAAAACACTTTGCACTTGTTTAGGTTGAATTGACACTCCTGGCATGGATTGCATCTTCTTCAAATGCATCTCCTCCAAAAGCAGATTGAATTTCTCCCAGTGGTTTGCTGAATTTGATGAGAATAATTCCATCTCTTAAGCTGTTCCACGTAAATAGGAAAACACTCTCTATATATTTAAATGAGAAACCCGGGGTTATACAATCAGACTGGAGATTTGCCAAAGAACATCCATCTCCCTGAACCCTGTGGCATTGTACCAGCTCAGACAAAACCTGTTCTCCTTCAATATCCCCATAAAGCTACAAAAGAATGCTCTGAGCAAATATTTGCATCCCTGGATTTTAAAAAAGTAGTATTGTAATCCCTACGTACCACAGGATGGAGTTACAGACTTAACTTTAGGTTTTGTTCCTTTCTAGCCAAGCTATTTATGTTTGTTGTATTGTGGGGTTTAATACTCTGTACTTGCAGCAGGTGTCACAACCGTATTGAACAAGATTCTTCCCAATTGCAAAGGGCACAACAAGGTTACACCTGGTGCAGATCCTGCCTACAATGTGTGTTGTAGGCTACAGGTTGTACATGTTCCCTGGGGTGCTGGACCTGATGGTGGCATATGGGAGGATGGTGCAGCAACAGCAGCCCACGGGCAGAGCGATGTTAGCGAAACGGGTTGGAGGCAACAATGAGCGGTGATTGAAAATCTCCCAGGAACAATTGCTTCTAGGAGCGAAAAATTAGCACAAAGGCTTCCTCTGTTTTTTGGAGGGTGGCTTTATTGATTTGGTTTTGTTTTCCTGCTGAAGGAAGGGGTTGTGCTCTAAAAGTAGATGCTCTTGAAAGTCTCTTTTTGACAGAAGACCTAATGCAATGAAGCTGCAATATAGAATAGTGGGTCCTGGAGCTGCGAGAGACGTTCCCGCAGGTTCTGTTCACAGAACAGAATTTGCATAGTGGAACTCTGCCTGACTGCCCTTTTCAGTACTTGATACTGTGCAAAGATCCTCCCACTAGGGACATGGGACCTAATGTCTCTATCTTCCTATACAATCTCAAGAATACGGCAAGCTCAGCATCTCTAACCCTGTGTAGTGTACTGTGCTGTAAACACACAACCTAAAATCCTTATTGAATTTTGCTTGCGTTTCCTAATCTAAAAAAAGTCAAGAACTTATCAAGATTCCTTTACTCAAAGATATAACATCCCCACAGATACTATATATTCAAAAATTGTCACCCCCCTTGCCACTGAAGGTTTTTCACAAATTGCTATTCATCATGGCTGTAAACCTGAGTGTATCCAACGGCATATTTGCCTGTTATCTAGAAATATTGTCTGTGATATTATTGACTAGTGCCAAACTTGAAATTCAAGCCAACATTGCCACCTCTCCCCTCAAAAATACGGATTCCAGCAGGAGCCAATGGCACAAACTGGCACCAACACACCATGACACACCAGGCAGCCCGGGCAACATTTAGCAAAATCAGTATTCTTCAGCATCTGTGGCTGCAGAAAGGCGATAGGATTTAATCACATACCAAAAAGAATGATGAAATTGAATCTACTTCTGTTTGCAAAACAGCTGGAAACATCCAGACTGCAGGATCGGCAGTATTAATAATTACCATCTGCATCATCCATACACCTTTCCGCCCATCGATCGCTTTCTCTTGGTGACTTCAGAAATGTCCTTTGGCATGAGCGTAGCTGCCTCAAAAGAGGTGGTTGCCCATGTGTGAAGCCTGCAAAGCTTGTGGAATGGTGTGAACCGTCTTGCTGCTTATAACTCATTTATTTCACAAACATACTTGAGATTTTACATTTGCCAAAAAGCTCGTCTTCAGTTTTAAGTACTTTAAAATTATCATTCAGGTTTCAGTAAGTTCACTTAATTAAAAGCTAATAACAACCTTATTTAGTGTGTGAAGATTTTTGAAAGGCTGCTTAAAATCAGATTAATTTGAAAGTCTGCCTGTGTTTGTTAATGAGATGGGTTAATTCTGAAAGCAAAAGGTGGTTATGGTATTCAAGCTCTCCTTTCTCCTCTAGTTCTTTATTTTTCTCTTTCCCATTCAGTTTATTAATAAAATATTAAGCAAGGTCTTGGATGCCATGCCCTATGCTGGAGAGTTAGCATGGAAACCTTGATTTTTGTGAGCCTCTAGGCTTCTGTACCCTCATAAAATAATTAAATACAGTGAATCTTTATTACTTTGAGCTGTTTTTCCTTGGTCTCTTGCTGCATTGATTCTCATAGAGTGAGGCCAAGTCAGCCTGGGTCAATACCTGGATGAGAAATGGGAACGCAAAGGAATTGGCATCAGTGAGTCAGCAGCGAGTGGTTGTGACTCACAGCCCCGCGGGTGGAGGTGACCGAGTTACCGTCCTCGGGGTGACACGTGGGGCCGAGGTCTCGGAGAAGAGATCAGATCCGGGAGGGTTTTGTAATGAAAAGAGAAACACAAAGCTCTAAGTTATACCAGTTTTGCCTAATTCGTAATATGGTAGGTGTTCTTCTCAAATCATTCTCTATTTTTATCGCTTGTCACCAGGAGAAATCTGGATTTGATAATGTCTGCAGCAATTTTCTTCTACTGATTTTATTTCTTATGTAATCTTGTATTAACCACTTTACACACAGACAGAACTAATATTAGACTTCAGGTTTGGGGGGGGGTTTGACTGGAAACTACCACGATCTGAAGAACAAAATTAATGGTAAATACTTGAAAAATGGTGCTCAGTGTTCAATCAGAGCTGGGCTCCACTTTCTCATTAAACTCCTTTCTGGTTTCTCTTGTGGGTTCCTGAGCTGTTCCCAGAATGAAGAATTCCAGCTCCTTATTTGCAGTTTGCTTTAGGGACACTTTCCAAGCCATGTGGGTTTGGTTTTTCTGTTTCATGGTGTTGTCAGCTTGTCTGTTCCCACCTGCTACGCTGTCCACTGTGCTTCTGGGACGAATATAAGAATAGTATTGACATTTTCGCTAGCTTTCAAAACTCCTTTTGGCTGGGTAACGCTTTCACAGCATTATTGTCATCCAGAAACCTTGAACTGATAGTACTCCTGCACCGAAAGAGATGTCATGGAAAACATGTTGGAATTATTCTAGTGTGAAGTGTGTACAAATGAGAGCAAAACCTCTCCATAAATAACATGATTACGTGGATATTAGTGTTAGGATATTACATTGCTTCGAAGCCACACTTATCGAAAGACATCCAAAACTTTAAATAGTGTTGAAAGATGCTCGGAGAAAATAAATGACTGCTGCTGGCCGCCTCGGGTAACGCAAATGTGACACGCGGTTATTGTGCTGGTGTGAAATCTCTTGGCGCTATGAATTTCTTAACTCCTGTTTTCCTGTCTGCTTGGTACCCACAGGAATTCGGCACTGGGGTGTGTTGTGGTTAGGATGGTGCTCAATGCTGAGTATTTAAAATAGCTCGATAAATCTGAGTAAGCAACGGTGGTAATAAGGCACCATTAGAGCATCTGCCTTCCAGTGTGCACCCAGCACGTGCAACTGTTAATATTAATTAACTAATATGACAGCAAGGGGTTGGGTTTTTGCAAGCCCAGGGAGGATGAAATTTGAGTATTCAAAGGTTTGGAGGCAGGAAAGAGCGGTTATGGCCACTTCCTATACACAGTCCATAGAATTTCCCCCAGATATCTGCGTGCCAAGTCTGTACGTTGTTTGTTAGAGATGGTGTCTGTTACAAATTCACTGCATCCCTGGATATGTTGTTTGCTAAGTCAATTTTTCCATGAAAACAATGCCTGGCTCTGGTCAGGATGTGTGTAGCTTCATGTAAAGTTCCTTTTCCTCCTGCCATTAGCAGGTTATCTATAAATTAATCTTGTTCTTCCATAGGTAATTCTAGATCATCATATGCTAAGGATGGGCTATATCATCCTCCTGCAGCAGGTGACTATGAAGCTGTCAACAATCATTTGGGCTTATAGCAATAGCAATTAGACTATGGTGGGTTTTTTTTAATTAAATTTTGACCGTTACATGAGTAGTATAGAAAAAGAAATTCAGGAGTTCAGGATCTCATGTGGCAGGAGCAGGATAACAAGCAGAATTGCAACCCTGGATTTCAGCAGGGCAAACTTTGGCCTTTTCAGGCAATTGCTGGGGGAAATGCCATGGGCAAGGCTGCTTGAAGGTGAAGGGGCCCAAGAGAGCTGGTCAGTGTTCAGGGACTGTTTCTACCGGGCACAAGGTCGGAGCATCCCGACACGTAGGAAGTCAAGGAAGGAGCCAGGAGACCCGCGTGGTTAAACAGGAACTGCTGGGTGAGCTCAAGTGGAAGAGGAGAGTTTATAGATCATGGAAGGAGGGGCTGGACACTTGGGGAGAATATCAGGCTGTGGCGTGATAAATAATATGGTCGTGTATCGCTTGTGCTGGAGCAGAAGTGGATTAGCAAGATACAAAGAAACAGGAGGATTTGGTGTTAAAAGCGGGATGTAATTTTTGCTCTTTGTTGAAGCTGTGCTATAACTCTGTGTATTACCCATTTGAGTAACGCAAAGAAAGTGATAAAATTTGTATCACTGGATTTATTTAAAATCAGGCTGGACAAAAAGCTTCCAGTTCAATCTCCTGAACAATATTTTTATGATAGGACATGGCAAGTAAAGCTGAATATGTGTCTGACTGCTGTCTAAATGATTGAAGGGAGAGGAAATTTCCACGTGGTGGTTGATAGAAAAAGCTCCTCGGGACATGTTCTCAACTAAAGTGTATCTGGAGATGTTGATGTGCAGCCGAACAGCAGACAGGGTGACAAGTCTCCTGTTCTTGTTCTTTGACTAGTCATGTCATGACTAAAACTTGATATTTTCATTCACTGAAATACTCTGTTTGTGTGTTTTGCTGTCTTACATTACACAGTGGCTTGTGTTGTCCTCCCATGAACAAGAACGGCATAAATAGAACTGGAAAAAGCAACATTTATGATCCACACAGCAAACATTAAACCCACTGAATTCCTCAAAGTCCCCAATGCAAAATTAGTGCAGCTCTGTGTGCGAAGCACTAAGGGATGTAATAGAGAACAATTGCTTCCCTGAAGAAAGAGCCGAGGCTCCTCAGCTGAACAGGTGGTTAACTCGTGCTTGGTTGAGTTTGACAGCAGCTGGGTTCGATTTCCCAATAAAAATTAAATAAAATCTATGCCTTGAGTCAAATTCTCAGCAGGTGCAATTTGGTGTCGCCACAACCCAAACGGCGCCGACCGGAGCGAAGGATCCGGCTCCTCATCGGCAAATGGAGACTCAGAAACGCATCCGCTCGTCGTGTGTTTAATACTGAAATCCGGTTTAATACTGAAAAAGGTGGATAGATAGGTTACAAAAACCAACACGGCTTTATTAACAACTGGCAGTTTTGTTGTATCATTTCAATTATGCTCCCCCGTAATGAGTTCAATATACTTTTGTAATGTTACTATAAAGCTGCCTATGGGATGACAAGAATATATGGTACGATGTTACAGTCTTTCCATAATATTCCGGAGTAATTAGGACATAAAATTGAACTGAAACTTTAAAACATATTTCAAGTCTGTTCTATATATATGACTCTTTAGCAGGCAAGGACAGTAATTTAATATTGACTTCTGGCTGCAAGATTACCATATAATCTAAATGCTAATAACAATTAAAGCACAGCGTGGTGATTAAAGTGTCTCTTGGAATATTGAAAACAGACGTAATAAATGGTGTAGGGATGTGAGGCAAAGCTGGAATTTAAGAATCTGAAGGTGAGAAACATAGGTTGGGTTGAAGAGTTTTCTGCACAGTCTATGTACTCGTTTCACACCCAATTTCAATATATTCTTATTCCACGCTCTGTCATATGGAAGCCAGACCTTTGAAGCCTGACTCTGTACTTTTATTTCCTTCTCCTTCTTTTATAATCAATAGTTTGTCTCAGGAGAGGTTAAACTTGTGGCTTCCCTCACAAATGGAGAGGAATATTCCCTTTTGAAAGTTAGTTCTTATTAATGAAATACACACTTCAGAGTTTTCTAGGAGGCAGAAGAACTATGAAAGGCAGCTAAAGAAAGAAACGAAATGCATAAACCCTTTAAAAATATACAGCCATATGTGAAAATGGGTGGGATTTATTAAGCAAGATGCATGCTGTGATAAATGTGCAGCACAAAAGGTCTCTCGGCTCAGCTGTTAGTTCTTCCAAAACCGCGTTTGTGTTTCACTTTGCTTGTGGTTTCAAGCAGTGCTGCTTGTTCCCCTGATGAAACGCACCAAATTTCATGCGTTTTTAATGGGTTTATCCATTTGGGAACACAAGCATTGGAGCGATCGGTATCTAGACCCTGGCGGCGTGGCCGATGCCAGTCCTGAGGTCTTTAGTGGTCATCTTTGCCTAAGTAATAATATATAGAGGGGAAAAACCTTCCGATGTGGCTTCTGATTTTGTATTGCGATGTCCACCCTCGTGCCAGACCGGCACAAACGCTTTGAAGACGCTCATTGATGTGCAGGTTCAAAAGCCTCTGCAGTTTTTTCAGCCAACAGGTTCATTTAGATTTCTGAATTCATTTGCCTGGGAGAAGCGACTTTTTAAGCGATAAAATAAGTTTTGCAAGACTGTTCATTGTTTTTCTGGCCTCTAAACGTCTCCATCTGCCCCCACAGACACAGAGCGATCCAGCAGCACGTCAAACAATTGCTATAAGCTGCACAGTGACTGTCTGGGGATCTTTCCCTGTTTGCGTATTTTTCAGCAAGGTTTAATTATGGAACTCAGAAGGCCAACAGACTTGGTTTTTCTACTTTTTTCCTTTCTACTTTTGGGGGGAAAAGTGGCAAAACAAGGCGTTGTGGTCCCCAGTTCTTAGGAATATTCCTTGCTCAGATCTGTGTGTTAAGGGCACAATATAATGCAGCGATTTGGTCGCTCGCAAACAGCACAGGGAAGGGAGAAAAGGAGTCTGGCCATCGCAGCGCTCCATCTCGCTGCTTTTTCTCCGCATTGTGAGGCCGTACAATAGGCCGCGTGTGTGCCAACATCCAGAATGAGAAGCAGAAAGGCGCCTCCTCAAGCGAAGAATAACAGAACGAAGCCGGCGGGTCATTCTGATTGTTTAGTCTTGCTGTAGCTGATTGAAGAGGGACAAAGATCCCTGTGCTGCTGTGACTTGGGAATCAAAGGCATTGTGTGAAATGCTGTTTAAAGGGGAGAGGGGGAAAAGAAACTCTGGTAACCACTTGAACAAAATGCAAATAAAATGGGAGAGACTTTTGTGTGTCTCGGTGTGTTTGTGAGCTGGGATTTACGGTGCACATGCATTATTCTTGATGAAAATGTTTTGACTGCTCTTTGTCAAAGCCCTTCTGTGCTATAAGTGCTTCTCTTCATCATAATGGGTTTTCCTGATAGATATCCCTGCCTGAACCATCTTCACCAAACCGATTCCAAGCTTTATTTCTTTAGAACTTAAGAATGTGTTTTTTATGATAAGGCTTTTACTGCGCTTGTTGAGCAGTACCCATGGGTTTGAAGCATTTATTATTGTTAATAATACATGCTTAATAGATCCACTTTCTCCTGGAAATTGCAAAGAGCTTGATTAATTCTGCAAATGGGGATTATTTCACCTGATAATGAAATGTCTGCATCTCGTGGGCAAGAAGAGAAATGGGATGGGGCAGAAGAAATACAGAGTAGTTGATGCAGCTCTAATACAGAAGGAGAATCAGATAGGGGGTGGGAAGCCCCAGGAACGTGGGCATCACAGGAGCTTGGACAAGCAGATGGTTCAAGCCAAGCTGGCTACAAACAAGTCCCTCAGTGGGTAGTTGCACTTGGTAAATCCTCATCTAACATAGCCAAACCAATTAAATGAAGAAGAGATTCTAATCTATAGCCACAAAATATTTACATACTTAGCTCTCATTGATATTTTTTTCCTTTGAGGATGTGCGTTGTAATCCTTTGTTCAGGTAATTATTATGGGCACTTGATTTCTGTCTTATTACTAAAGCTCTCAAGTGGAATCCTGCTAATAGGCAGATAAAAACGGGCAGGTTTTTTGTTCAGGATGTGTTAAGTTGCCTGGAGTTCAGAGCCCTAAGAATCCCCGGTAGGTATTTAGGAGGGTGTATGGTTCCAACAGTTTCTTTGGTGTAGCTGTGGACAACTTTGAACTACCTAAAATCATAGTTGCTGGGGAGGGCAGTGGAGAACTTGGTGGTGGGAGGGTGCAAAATTTTGTCACAAAATGTGGACAAGAAGCTGCCCAACTCACGTATGCAAGAAAAAGAGGGAGGAAAGCCCAAGAATTTCCCACTGGGGAAGGCAGGGGCATAATCTCAATAGGGTCTGAACCACCATGTGCTTTATTTCTGCATGAGGTCTTCCTCGAATAACTTCTGAGTGAGCGAATCAGGAAGGCTACGGGTAAACATTTCAAACAAAGAACAATTTTCACGTTGCTAGGAATTGGATATCCAAAGAGGCTTTGCTGTTGTTTACCTCTCTTGTCATTTCAAACAGGCAACAAAAAGATTGAAGTGTGATGCAGGAGGAGATCCAAGTCATGGGGAGACGTGGAAGGGTTATTTGTGTGAAACAACTGAAGGTGTGCAAGTGGGAGTTTTATGCTGTTTATCAAGAATATATTGGGCAGAGCATCTGCTTGGGAGAGGATAAGTCAATGGGTGCAGAGGATTTGCTGTGAAGGTGTTATTAATTTTATGTGTTTGATTTCACTTTGGTGTTGGGAAGGTGTGCGGGCTGACATTCCCCAGCCTGAGGGCAGGACAGAGCTCAGGCTGAGCCTCAGAACACTGATGTTCAATAGGGCGCCGACTTTGTCTTTATGCTTTATCTGTGAATATGTCTTGCGTAAGATAGCGATAATGGCAATATTTGAGTCTCCTGGCGAGGGGGTTTTGTAAGGCAGACTAGAAAATTTAGCTGATTTGTATTTCTGTGAACTACAGGGTAGAAAATGGTGTGTGTAAGGTTCTTTGGTAAATGTCAAACAGGTGGGGTGTTGTCAGGTCATGTGTTTCTAAACTGTTTGTGTGGGGCTATTCAAATGGACGTGGAAAGAATAGGAACTGGGCTGCTGGCTCAATATAACCTGGATAATATAAGATTGAAGGTAAAGTGATAGTGACTGTTTCAGCTTTGGGAGGCGTCTGTGGTCCCCAAGAGAAGGGCTTTGAATTGTGCAATTTCCCACTGACCTTTGTCGTTGCTTTGAACCCTTAATTTTTGTTTTAAAGACATTTCCAGCCTGATTGGTTTCAAGCTTTACTGTTGCAGATGAGGTTTTTTTCCTCCTTGTGGTGTTCGTATCAGTCCAACCTCGTGTGCATGGTGAATTCCTCCAGAAAGCAGTTATGAATTTGGCTTAGGAGACTTTGCTTTGGCCGGTGTTAGAGCTGCTACTGTAAACCACAGGGACTGATCACCTATGGCAGTTCCCACCTTATTAGCAGAGTTTATCTCAGAATAAAGACATTTTTAAGGATAAGAAATGCTTACCTAGTTAGTCACATGCCATTGCTGTTTATTACTGTAATTCCGCTGCACGTTGCGTGAGCTAATTGAAAAATAAATTGTGCTTAATTTAAGATAAACAGATCTGAATTTCTTTAAGTTGGATCCAACTAAGAGCTAATTTGGCCTCGCTAAATTGTACCTCACAACCGCATTCATTTACCTTATTATGTCTATTAATTTGCTTTGCATTATATTTCCTTTCGTAGACTGAACTTGACTGGCTTGACGTTACTTTTTAAAGCTGTTTCTAGTATTTGAATTTCTAATTAGCATTTCATTTTCCATCTTGCTGAACCCTGTGGCACCGTGAGATTCTGAAGAGAAGCAGCAGGATGGATTTTTTCAGCTACTTAATTTTGGAAAAGTCCAAAGTTTAAAGCACCAGCAACCGCCCCTGTTCTTCAATTATTTTTTAATTGACTTAAAGAGCACCCCCTCCACCTTTAGGACTCTGATCTTAGGAACTTCTGCATGTGAGTGGATTTATTTCTGTGTCATCCCCTGGTTGGCCATGAAATCCCAGACCCAAGGAAGGTGGCGCTGACTCCCAGCTGAGTGCACATTATTACAGCCTCCAACAATTCACTATTCAGAACAAAGCGATATTTTAAAACATTCTGGAAAGCAGCAGAGACTTCGTACTAAATATAACAAAGGCTTTCCCACTTAGCTGCTCCAGCTGAGGACTATTGTTTGTTTTCGGAAATAATTAGCAGCCGTCCTCAGAGCTTTCTGTGAAGGGCTTTGTGTGCCAAAGTGACAGTTTAAAAACACAGAAGAAATGCAGCGAGGCTACTTAGAACATAACACAAAATACCGGATTAATGAGTCATTTCCCAGGCTGACGGAAGAGTAAGAGAAGTCTTGAATAAAAAGAAAAGTCACTTATTCATTCATATCCATCATCTGCCTTTGGAGTCTGTTTGCCATCAGGCTGCCATTCTCCCCTGGAAGTTTCTTTGGCATCACGACTCATGTTGGATTTTTCTGGTTGGAGCCAAAGATTTTGAGGTCCAGACCTGTTTTTTGGGGAGCAGGAGGGAAATTTGCCCTTTCAGAAGACTAATGTGAGAGTTCTAACCCCCATACGTATAGCAAAGTATTAGATAATGTGATTAAGACGTAAGAAATAGCAGTACAACTTCAAGGAATAGTCTTTAGTTTTAGTTCAGAATTTGGTAACTTCTGCGCTTTATTAAAAATAACAATTTGCCATCTGTAACAATCGCTAGGCAGTTAATCTGAGTGTGATCTGCGAATATTCACACCTCGGGGTGATCGTGGCCTTCAGCTCCATGACAACCCAGCGACGTTCATTTGGTGCTTCGCTGGTCTGGTACCGATTGTTTCTGACTTACCAACCTGCCAACTGAATTTCGCTTTATTTTGATCATTTGGCAAAGTTAGAGAATGTGGCTTGGTAGGTCACAATTACTATGAATCATGTGAAAGGTTTTGATTGTCAAAGGAATGCACGAATTAAGTACCTGTGGCTTTGATTTCTCTCAGACATTCACTCCTTTATTAAAAAAATAGCTGTCAAAGGTCATTGTTTTAAGGTACCTGCACATACTTGTTTCAGTATAGAGTGGGCACGATAAATCTGATTGTTTCCTATTACAGATTTTGTCCATCACGCTGCTTGTAAAGGTTTTCTTTATCTACTAGATGTGCTTTTATGACAGTCTCTCAGTATTTAATATGATTTCAGTGTCTGTTATTGGCATCTGCATATGAAATGCAGACAAATGTCTCTGCGGCAAAGGATAACGTGACCTCAGGATGTGCTGCATGATTAGAAATTATATGATATTTGTCTTCTGTATAAACTTTTATGACCTGATGTAGGGACGATTTAAAAGCAGTAGTGCTATATGTGGGGCTATTTAAAGTTGGAGAATTCAGTGCCTGGAAAATTCCTGTTAGGAAAAGACATTTCCTATATGTTACAAATCAAACAGAAAAATATGTAATAACCAAAATAATTATTTCTAGCACTGTCAAGACAATAGTAACTAGAATCCCACTTTGATAGGAGACTCCACAGCCCCCCTGGGCAGCCTGGGCCAGGCTCTGCCACCCTCACCAGGAACAAGTTTCTTCTCATATTTAAGCGGAACCTCTTGTGTTCCAGTTTGCACCCACTGCCCCTTGTCCTATCACTGGTTGTCACCGAGAAGAGCCTGGCTCCATCCTCCTGACACTCCCCCTTTAGATATCTGTAAACATGAATGAGTCCCCCCTCAGTCGTGACCCATCCGGACCCATGGATTTGTGGATGTCCAGATTGTGGGGAGAGTTCATTAAGGTTGAAACGGCTGTTTTACCCCGACATAACCACTGGCTTTATGGTGGAGTTGAATGGATTTCCCCATAGCAGAGTGATCCCATCCAAGGATTCTGCAATTCTCTTCCAGTTTGTAATTTGGAATAATGAGCAAGGCTGGATTTGCTAATACTGCGTCAGAGTGGCCCAACTTGTCTGGGTTTTGTCCCTTTTATTGACTGGTGTCAACACCTTCCATAGCACTGTGATTTGTGTGCACAGTCTACAGCCCATGGAGCGGTTCAAAGAGCAGGGAGCGAAGGAACAGAGCAGAAAGGCTCTTGCCGGTGCTCTGTACACAGAGATGAGAAGGAAAAGGTCCCTCACGCTGGGCTCACAAGCAAAGTGTACACAGGAGATGGGCCTTTGGAGTCATTCATAAATTCCAAAATGAGCATCCCCTATTGTTTGTTTGTTTGTTATTGGAGTGCCTGCTGGTTCTGACCACGATCGCTGAGAGAGGTGCTGTACAAACACACGCTGAATGACAGCTCCTGTCGTGCTGCGCTCCTCCAACTAGAGATATAAAGCATAGGAGGAGAAAAGCATCTCTGGGAGCAGCTTCTCGTGCTCGCACAGCTGGGCAGCAACAAAGCCCCAAGAATGATGCTCACTGCAGTGATTCCTCAATCTTATTTCCCTTGCCCTCCCAGAGCACCGAAATATAGAAGTGTGGAAAGAGCAGAGAACTGAGACCCAGGAGGAATTCAACAGCAGTGGCAAACCACAATAGCAGGCAGAAACAAAGCACGTGGAAAATACTAAGGCTCCTTTGTTTAAAACATAGGCCAGAAGGAAAAGAATTAAACTTGCTCTTTTAATATACAAAGGTTCGTTCTGTTTGGACTTGCCGAACATGGGGAGTCAGGGGCACTTCTGAGCTCTGTAATCTGGGTGACTTTGGTGTGGGTTAAGCCCAAACTCCAGCCTGTCTCCTGTTCACTGCTGGCTCCGTGGGGAATAAACCTGTGTTTGCAGTAGGAGAGAAGCCACATGGAACACAGGGTTAAATCTGTGGAGCTTGCTGTGCCGCACATCTGGTGTGATTTGAACACTGAAGCAGCAATTCCTCCTGAACCAATGCACCGGTCCGCACGGCTTATCATAACCCTGGGTGTGCGCAAATGTCTGCTCTGATTTGAGTGTTATTATTATATTTGTCTCAAAAATTTTGGGTGTGGAGTGCTATAAGCAGATTTACTATATATAATTTTCCGATGTGCTCCTGTGGAATGATACGGTATTCTAATGAGTCGCATGCTTTCTGTATGTATGTGTTGAGATAGTGCCGCGCTTCCCATGTTGCTGCGGTTTGTTGGGTGGTGAAGGGCAGCTCAGGCAAAGCGCAATTCAAATCGCTACGGTTGGTGTCAAACGATATTAAATTTCAATGCGATTTTACTACACTAAAACTCGCTGCCCTTTGTCTTGTTGCTTAAATAAAACAGATAATCTTGCGTAAGACCCCTGCGCTCTGGAAACTGAGAGAGAAATCATGATATTTGCAATTGAAAAGCAAGATCAGACTAGTTGTTCAAGTAGTGAAAAACTACTTTTATTTGCCTTTTTTCTAGAGAGAAAGGAATGACTGAAGAGGGTAGATTTCATTTAAAAAGGAGGCTGGGGAGAAGATTTTCTCACCAGAGTCTGAATTTCTGGCAAACATGTCATTCCTCTGCTTATTTATCATCTACCCGTCCTAAATGTCAAGTGTAATAACAAAAGGTTTTAATAAACCTGTCAGAATTGTTTCATGTCTGATTGAGTGAAAAGGTTATGTATAATAATAAAAACAAGACCTAAACCAATACTAAATTCAGCTTCAGGAGGAGTCCGGGTTTGTTTGTCTCTCCTGAGATCTTAGTGCTTCACTGCGGCATTGGTTAGAAAAACAAATGCTTTTGTAACATGGATTAAAGCCTAAAAAAAGATGTATTTTAAGGCAGTCATTTCAATACTGATGACTCAATTTGGGGAGCTGATGACAAGCTCCCTTTCTGAGATATGTCAGATACTGAGAGCTCTTCTGGCACCTTTGTGCTCTGTGAAATGGTGGTGGTTTGGATGTCATTGTGATGGTTTTGGTTTGGTGATTTTTGAGCCAAGAAGGATGAGAATAGTTTTTTGGACCCAGTTCAGCAAAGCTGAGTACTTGCCTCACTGGTTGATTTTTAACTGGATCTGTGCAATTTGTTGCGATTTATTAAAAGCAGAGAGTACATCTTATCGCTGAGTGAGCTGCTGTCCTCCCACACTTCCTCCAATGCATTTAATTCTCTCCTTTCCATCCGCCTGCATAATCATTCCATTACAATTGCTTGGGAAAGAAGCAATTGGTTTCAAATGTTCCTGGTTGACCAATTTATATTTGAATACTCAGTTGGGGACCCCGAGTTCTCAACAGAGCTCTGGATGTTGTGTGTATTAGTGATGGTTCCCCGAGCGCCCATCTGAAAGATTTCCTTCTCACCATGCTACTATTTTTGCTCGACCTTGCATAGGCAAATTCATAAGAGCTTGTTGTTGTTAAGATGTTCTGAACGGAATGACTGTAATAATGTACCCAGACTGCCCAGCTCTGATCAGCCATTAGCTGGTATAATTACTGCTCTTGTCCATTTTACTGCTATTTAATGATTTGTATTGTGTTAATTCCCAGCAGCACAAAACGAGTGGGGCCCCAACACGCCACGTCTCCACAAGGTCTGTGGAGACAAGATGCTTCTATTAACTAAACAGACAAAAGAAACAAGAGGTCGAAGGGATGAATGCGAGTTCTGACGCGTCGGTGGCAGAGCTGGGAATGCTCAGCTCGTGACTTCGGATGGGGAGTTTCTTCCATTAGCAGTAAAATGTGAGGTTGTTGGCTGGTTCAGGAGCGTGTGTGGGACATACAAGTACCTGTGCGGGATGTAGGAATGCAACGTGAGGAGCCTTGCAGAAATGTGAGGTTTCTAATCCTCTTCCACTGCTGATAAATATGGTACTGCCTGTGCCATTTTGCCGCTTTTCCCTCAAATTTCCATTCACATTCTCTCACACCCCCCTTGGCAGAAGAAGAAACGTGTTCTAAAGTCGTCAACTTGCTGCTGGTGACATCGGTGGTTTTGGTTGTCCGTGTGATACACACGTGTTTGATTCCTTGTTAGAGAAGGATGCAAAGGTGGGGTTTTGTTTAATTGAAAAGGGAAGAAAAGTTTATTAAAAAAAAAAAAATCTCGTGTTTTCTATCAATAAGTTTTTCTCTAATTACTTAGTAGTTCCAAATGAGCTTTCCTAGGGCCCTAGTGAAAAATGAAGCCAAATAGCCTAACTAGCAGAGACTAATGTATTGTTATCCATTTCTTGCTCTCCTGTCTGTACAGCTGTTTAACACTGGCTCTTCGTGTTTGATCAAAGTTTCATTCATGACTCGGGTTATTCCGCTTAACAGTCTAGTGATCAACAGCTGCCTGCTGGGACAACGCAATTCAGACATGTCACGCATACTATAGCGTGTTGATAACTTCCCAATGACGGGATTCATGAAATATGTAAAGAGGAAAATGTTTGAGGTCAGGTAAATGCTGACAGTAACTAGCTACCACGCTCTAAATTGCAAGGCTGATTATGGTACTGATCAAAGGCAATGAACTTCTTCGCGTAGGCTGCGAATTCTCTTCTGTCGCAGGTCTCTGCGTCTCTAAGTTAGATGTCTCTGCATCTAATTTGGGTGGTTTGATTCTTGAGTCCAACCCCAGCGCCAGTGTGAGCTCCTTGGATTAAATGCTACTGGAGCTGAAGTTCACAGTTCAGTTAGGAACTGTACTGGGCTTTTTCTAACACTGATGTATCTTGGATTTTAAGAAGAGGGATCCGTGGGGCAAGATGTGTGACAGCTTTAATTTCATACAAATGCTCCTCATTTTCGAACTCTGATGGAGCTTCCAGCAGTGGAAAATGTCCTGTACAGATCTTCTACAGTCTGACCTTTACCTTAAGCCTATGAAATTAAATGGGACTTTGTTGTTCAGTAGTTACTTTGCCCTCTGGTTGGGAGGCGAGGATGCACGTGAGCATCTGTGAGTCAAAAACAAAGACCGATTTTTGTTATATCCAAAATAGAGCCAGTAGGTTAAACTCTGAGGTGTAAAGCTTGAGTAGACGGTTGAAATGTGGCTCTGGAACAGACGCAGCACAACAAGAAAATAAGAGGCTTTAGTAATGACATGTTTAAAATGGAAGGATAAGTTTGTTTTGCATGTAAAGCGAAGGGAAAAAAGTAGGGTGAAACCAAATAATTTTGGGGCTGGGAAATAAAATCCTCCAGCTGTGAGGTTCTGAAGTTCAGTGGGGACTGAAAAGATTAAGGCAATACCTCAAATCTTGTGAAATACAGTGAGGGATGGATAACTGCTTCTGTACTGTTGACATGTATTGTCTTCATTTTCTTGGATTGTAACCTGGTCAAGATGTATTTAGAGCTGTCGCTCATCACGGTTCCAGCTCCCGTTGACAGGGCAGAGCCGCGCTGGGATCGTGCGGCCGCCGGTGGTGTCTCTCTGATTTTGAACTTTCTCCTTGTGTGAAGAGAAATAGTTGAGAGTTTCTCAGCAATTTATGCCCAGACATTTTTCATCTGGGAACTCCTGAGAGTTGTTTTAGCACTATCACACCTCCCTGATTCATTTTTCTCAGGGAAGTCATTTCTAGAAGGCCGAATTGCTGGGCAGAGACATTAGGAGAAGGGGGTGTTAGTGATGGGAGCAATAGTAGCTTTTGTTTCCTGATATAGATAGTGCTTTAACTGTAATTCTTAGTGATAGATCAATTTCAAAATCTGGTGTCTTCTAATTCCGTAGAGGATGAGGGATCCAGTTCAGGAAAACATAACACACATGTGGTATCTTTATAGCGGATTATCTAAGTTTTCTCACATGCTCTAGGACTTGAGGGAACAGCGGTTTTAAGTTTCCAGTCGGGTTTACATCCACTGTGTACTACATTAGAACAAGACAGATAAGCTGGGTTTGTGCAGCAGAAGAATACTTGGTGGTTTAGATGCAAGATGGGAATTTGTTTTCTGGTATGCATGTCCAGAAATGAATTTGCTACAGGGAGAAGGTGCCATAGCTATTCCATTTGTAGTCTGACCGAAAATTATGAAATATGCAGGACCCTATTGTGTATTGAACTCATCTTGATGCAGAAAGTACTCGAAGAAGAAATAGACTTATATAATGTAATTACTTCTGTTTGACCCTGGAGTTATGAAGCTCACTGGCTTCATCCTTGTTTAATTTAGTTGTGGCAAAAAGAGATCGCATAGACCTGATTCCCATTTATATCAAGGCTATTATTCTGATAAACTTACTTTTTGCAATGCTGAAATGGAATAAAGGAACAAAATGGAATAAAGCTTTAGCAAGGGATGCTGCTGCTATACGTTGCAATGAAGGTATATGTATTTATTTTGAGTTTCTTTTGTGAGCAATAAAGGTCTTACACAAGTGGTAGTTGAGTGGAAAACGGGACGCACAGACTTCAGACACAACTGCTTGTCACTTAATGCTCATTGTGAACACTTGTGAACAATGGCATACCTTGGATATTTTGTCTTGGTGCCAGTTCTTTTGAAGACGTTCCAGTATAAGTTGGGGAATGACCCATTAGAGAGCAGCGTAGGGGAAAGGGACCTGGGGGTCCTGGGGACAGCAGGGTGACCATGAGCCAGCACTGGGCCCTTGTGGCCAGGAAGCCAACGGGACCTGGGGTGGGTTAGGAGGGGGTGGTCAGTAGGTCAGAGAGGTTCTCCTGCCCCTCTGCTCTGCCCTGGGGAGACCACACCTGAAATCTTGTGTCCAGTTGTGGCCCCTCAGTTCCAGCAGGACAGGGAACTGCTGCAGAGAGTCCAGCGCAGGGCAACAAAGATGCTGAAGGGAGTGGAGCATCTCCCGGGTGAGGAAAGGCTGAGGGAGCTGGGGCTCTGGAGCTGGACAAGAGGAGACTGAGGGGGGACTCATTCATGTTTCCAGATATCTAAAGGGGGAGTGTCAGGAGGATGGAGCCAGGCTCTTCTCGGTGACAACCAGTGACAGGACAAGGGGCAATGGGTGCAAACTGAAACACAAGAGGTTCCGCTTAAATTTGAGAAGAAACTTGTTCCTGGTGAGGGTGGCAGAGCCTGGCCCAGGCTGCCCAGGGGGTTGTGGAGTCTCCTTCTGTGCAGACATTCCAACCCGCCTGGACACCTTCCTGTGTAACCTCATCTGGGTGTTCCTGCTCCATGGGGGGGTTGCACTGGATGAGCTTTCCAGGGCCCTTCCAACCCCTGACACTCTGGGATTCTGTGAAGACGTTCATGCTCCTTCAGGTCCTTGAATAGAAAACACGCAGCATATCCAGAAAAATCTGGTATTATCATGAACAGAAATGCTACAGTTAAAACCACACTTTTTAAGTTCCAATAAATCTTTAGTGTCTTACCTTCTTTTGACCTCCTAGGAAAATTGATCAAGCGATTCCATAGTAATACCATTGCAGCTGATAATTTAAGAGAACGCCTTAATTTTCTGTGGAGCCGGCTACTGACAGTATTCAGAACAGATGGCCCTGTGGTTCAGATCAATAGATATTTTCTTTTAGTGCTGATTTAGCTTTGACTGGAAAGGAAAGCAATGAAGTCAGGCATGGAGAACTTGTAAGTGTGCATCTATGTATTCATGGAGATGGTAGTTAGATGACCCGCTTTACACGATAGTATTGAAATAGTAACATGTTTCAAGTAAATATCAAATGCCATCCAAACAGTTACCATAGTAATGATAAAAGAAATTGAATTTCAATCAAATGAATATTCAGTTGATCCAGTTAATTTCCACAATGGCATTGTACACTCATTTCATACCAGTGTTTGATGATATTCAAGCACAGATTTTCTGACAGTTGGCCAACAATTTTCTGTTCTTCTTCTTGAAGCACTTTTTGTGAAAATACCATTGTTGAATGCTGGCCAATTGTACTGTTATTTTAAGACAGTGTTCAATATTTATTAGTTTCCTATATCTTTACAAAGATAGATATCCAAGTCAGCGGGAAGACAAGTCTCTAAGAGTCCTGCTTAGGACTCAATTTGCAACTGAGCATCTTTTGTTTCCTAATGCTTGAGTATACTGTCATGTACAGATAAATGGACAAATTCTAATTGATTTGTTCAAGATTCCCCTAGAAATTTCCTGCATAATCCTGGGTAGGCTTCTATTCTTAAGCTTACATATTCATCTTCCTTGTGAAATGTATAGCTTGCACATGCTATGTGGATTTAAATACCTCAGTTGAGGATGAAGATTTTAAGCACCCAAAACTGTTAACCCAACAAGCATCTATCACCAAAGCTTCACAGAAAAACTGGTTGAAATAGCGTGGCTGTGTTCAGTTATATGTTTATTTCAGAAGGGAGAAAAAGATGGTGCTTCTAGTGTAATTTTTTAATACAATTTGTCCAAATTTTTTAAACTGGTGCTCTTTTATGCTGGTTGCTCTTCTCCATTGTCCTGCTTATTCTGGTCCATGTAAATGATGAACTTCCTTAGCACCTGTCAAAATAAAAAGATCCCCATGCAATGTCAGCCAGAGTCCAGCTGTCAATAGATTGTTCACAAAGCTCTTTTGAACAATGAATAATGTGTACATTTTTAAGGGCAAAGGGGTTGCATTTGTGGAATTAAAGCAGTAGGATAGAACGATAGCAATTTTAGCCTGAAGCCAAGGTCTTGCTTTTTCCAGGTTCTGCAGTAGTGCTCAGTAGTTCAGGGTTATGTAAATCATCCCTGGGTCTTGCCTTGAATTTACATTAAGTTAGTAGAAAACAGCCAGAATGGGATTTGATCCAGGTGTGGTGTGGTTTTGTGTGTGTCGTGTTTTTGAATTTGTTTTTTGGGTGTCTTTTTTGGTCTTGTTTTTAATAGAAAAGCTTACGGAACTTTAGAAAAAGAAGCTATGCTACACTGAAAGGCATTTGGCAGCACTTCAGTTTTCTCTTCTGTACCTCCAGATTCCTAAAACAGCCAAGTGTATCTTGGTACAGCACTGGGCCTGTAATGGTCTCATATGATGATGAATCCATGCCTGTGAAGTTGAAGATTGCGCTCCCTCTCAATTACTCAGTTCTTAATGTTGCTTACGTTGATAAGCACTGAGTGATTACTGAGTAGCCCTGTCTCACCTGGAGGACCAGAGATGTAGGTCTTAATGAAGTATAAAGAAAGGTAATTCATGAACTCCAGCAGAATGCAGCATCTTTCCTTGAGAAGCAAGAGTTGGAAGGTGGGAATCCTTTGAGGGGTGTCCTTGAAGACACAAGAAGACATGAAGAGCAGCTGTTAATTGGAGAAAGCATCGAGTTCTTCTTTCACTTTGAGTCACATAGGCATTGAGAAAGACACATGCTTGCTGAGGTATCCCTATGCACTATGATACTCCTTCAAAAACAGTGGATTTTCTTAATATTTGCTAATAATGATAAATATTTATTTCTGCTTTAAAAAATGAATGTCATTGCTGCTGCCTTCGGAATGTCCTTGAGTACATTTTTAGTGTGACTTTAATCAAATGTCATTTTAACTCTAGTCCTATTCTGCAAACCTCTAGTGAAATTCTATTAATTTTCAATTAAACTTCAAGTAAACCAATTAGCATTTTCATTTCTATAGAGCAACAAAGGCAGAATCTGTAATGAGTCTATGCAGTTGTTCACAGAGGAATAAATGGTCTGGATAGATTTCTCCAGTGTATCCTTCTGTGAAACTTTGTCAAGTATATTACCTTTATCATTTTCCTCTCTGCTTTAGGCTCTAAATTGGATTTCTTGTGCTATACAAAACTGTATTCAGCCACTTCTTTCCCTCAGCTGTATTCCAGTATTCTTTGTTTTCATTGCACATGTTTAACATTGCACTAGTGTGTTTTTACCTAAGTTAAAACAGTGTCTCGCTGGGGCTGTAAAACCCTTCTTGTCCTGAACAACTTCTGGAACTTTGCAAGACAGAGGGCAGGAGAAAGAATTTTACCTTTTCATTCTAAATATGTGGATAGAAGTGTCCAAATTATCACAGCTGGAAGCCCACTCAGACCCGGACAGTCTGTGTCTCAATCCAGTATTTCATCCACTCATCCACTCTCTGTTATTGCTGCCTTCCCTTCACAGACAGATGTGATCCCTGCCCTAAAGAGCTTCATTATAAAGAATATATAGTCCCTGGGAGGGAATCCTGGAGTTCTTCCAGGGTGGCTATGGTATGATAAACTTTCATCATGACTTCAAGCTTGCAGCAGCGCTCTGCCTCTCCTTTAATGTTGTGCTCATCTCATTGCTGGGTGCCGCAGTCCCCTACCCTGGCTTGTGCCAGCCCCAGTGATTCTCTGACCCTGTGTAGAGCTGTTGGAGGTCAGTAGGCTTAGAAGAAAGCTAAATTACTGTGTTTGTGGGTTTTTTTTTTGGTTAGCTCAACCAAATATAAATCAGACAGCCCTGCGCTTGCAGAAGCATGATCCCACTAGCCATGACCACAGAAACTGAGCCCATCTCTTGCATACAGGTCTCTAATGAAGACAGTGATATGCCAAATACGTTCATCTCCAGCCCTGGCTTCAAGGATGCTTTAGTCTCTAAAGGAAAAAGAACAAAGGTTTTGCTTATAACTCAAACCACTCTCAGCTTCTGTTCAATCTCCCCATTGGTGATCACAGAATGTCAGGGGTCAGAAGGGCCCTGGAAAGCTCATCCAGTGCAATCCCCCCATGGAGCAGGAACACCCAGATGAGGTTACACAGGAAGGTGTCCGGGCGGGTTGGAATGTCTGCAGAGAAGGAGACTCCACAACCCCCTGGGCAGCCTGGGCCAGGCTCTGCCACCCTCACTGAGAAGAAGTTTCTTCTCAAATTTAAGTGGAACCTCCTGTGTTCCAGTTTGAACCCATTGCCCCTTGTCCTATCACTGGTTGTCACCGAGAAGAGCCTGGCTCCATCCTCCTGACACTCCCCCTTTAGATATCTGTGACCATGAATGAGTCCCCCCTCAGTCTCCTCTTGTCCAGCTCCAGAGCCCCAGCTCCCTCAGCCTTTCCTCACCCGGGAGATGCTCCACTCCCTTCAGCATCTTTGTTGCCCTGCGCTGGACTCTCTGCAGCAGTTCCCTGTCCTGCTGGAACTGAGGGGCCACAACTGGACACAAGATTCCAGGTGTGGTCTCCCCAGGGCAGAGCAGAGGGGCAGGAGAACCTCTCTGACCTACTGACCACCCCCTTCTGACCCACCCCAGGTCCCATTGGCTTCCTGGCCACAAGGGCCCAGTGCTGGCTCATGGTCACCCTGCTGTCCCCAGGACCCCCAGGTCCCTTTCCCCTACGCTGCTCTCTAATAGGTCATTCCCCAACTTACACTGGAACCTGGGGTTGTTCCTACCAGATACAAGGCTCTACACTTGCCCTTGTTCTATTTCATTAAATTTTTCCCTGCCCAATGATGTCTTGTTTCCTCCTGCGTTAGTGCTCTGCCTTCCCTCTGCAGCCACAGCGCCGCCCCAGAGAACCCTTCACACACAGGATCCTGCTCTTTTTCAGGAGCCCTCTTACAGAGATAATCATTATTTTTCCTCCCCTCCTGTGGACTCTGCAGGAATAACACTTGCCATGCTGTTGTCCTCTTTGCAAGGCCATGGTGCCCGCAGCCTGTAAACATTACCTTGTAAACACCTTCCTCTGTTGGTTTGCTATTATTTTTCTTGTTATATGAGCAAAGTATGTTTTTCGCCAGCTGTGAGAAAAGTGTGAGTACACAACACAAGGCTTTTTGTAATGAAGATGTTATCTTCAACAGAACCTGACACACAACACCATTGCCTCCATAATTTGGGTGCTTCAAGGCAGCGAGCAGCGTTCAGAAGCAACTGTGTCTCAAGAAGAATCCCTAATTAACAATCCCCGGTTTTCCAAAGCTTTCATGATTTGGGAAGGGCAGAAGAACTAATGCTGGGTATGTTTTGTTGACCTTTAATACATGGCAAGAGCATCTGTGCTGTGGATCTGCTTCAGCACCTCAGACCATCTACAGTGAGATTTTTGCATCACTGCTGGATGAAATGCCTGACAGCGTGTGTATCTGATGTGTGAATGAGCCTTATTCACCTGAAGAATGGATAAAGGATTAAGTCACCAGCCTTAAAAACTGGGAAAATTGCTCCCGGGGCTGGTTGTAGTGCCTGTGAAAGGACCTGTGTGGGAGGCAGGAGCCTCCCCTGTGCTGAAGGCCTAGTGGCTGGGGCAGCTTTTGCTTGATTTGGCTGTCGAGTTTATCTTGGGTGAGGGTAAAGTGTCTTTTTTAATGTAAGGAACCGCTTCTTTCTGCTGTTGCAGAAAACCTGCTTGTCAGAGCTCAGGAGCCGCTGCGGCCGGGGCTTTGCTGCGACCTTTGCGGGACAGTTGGTGGCAGCACCTGAACAGGAAAGAAGAAAAAGCGCAACCGGTATTTCCTAAAGCCTGAGACCGGAGTGTGTGTTTTGTACAGGGTGTGAGTAGCGTGTGTTTTGTACGGGGTGTGGGTAGGAGGGTTTGGAGGCGGTGGGCGGGAGCACAAAATGGCGGCGTGAGGCGGCAGCTGCCTCAGGAGCACATGGCGGCTCTGCCTGAAGAGACTGGAGAGAGGGAGGAGTGTCTGGGCAGGGGACACACAGGTGACACTGCAGAGGAGGAGGAGGCAGCACTGGAGGTACAGGAGGGAGGCACAAAGGGTGGCGAGGTGCTGGGAGTGAAGCTTCTCGAAGCGCTTACTTAATTCTTGGTTGTCTCTGTTTCTCTGTGCCACAGCCAGTAATTAAAGGTTTATGCTGATTGGCAATGAATTAAATTTTGTGCCTTGAACCAGACCTTGGACTTAGATCCAAACACAGGGGGAAAAAAAGGCTGAATACTCCAATGAGATTTTGCTGTTTGTAGGTGTAAAGGCTTCAAAAGCTCCTGAACAAGTCTCAGTGGGATTTGCAGGTTAAGGTGCTCAACTCTTTAAAATTTTATTTGTCTGTGCTATCAAGAACATAAATACTCATAAACAAGCAAAAGTTTGTGTGTGAGGTGAAGTCCTCGCTGTGTTTTGTTGGGTTATATCTAAGGATGGGGTTTTACTGCCCTTTCTCATCCCAGCCCACGCAGACTGGAGTGGTGAAGTGGCCAGAACTTGTAGAAACAGGAGAATTCATGTTAGAACAGAGCAAAGAATGCGTGTGTTTGGGCAAGAGGGGTTTTTACAATATTGATTTGCTGTTGAAGGAGAGGACAGTGACGAGGGGAGCATCCAGACTTCTGTTACTATTCCTGAAAGATAAAATGCAGCCAAGGCGTAGGCAGGTTAGGCAGGTTACCAGAGGAGCTACAGCAATTGTTTGGCCAGGTATCTGCCTTGAAACTCAAAAAGCGAAACCAAAGAGCAGTGAAAACACTTGATTGACTCTTTCCAAGGCAAAGGGATGCACCACGACGCATGTGTGGCAATGCCTTATTCCACATGCTGCAAGTGAACATCTGAAAATCCTGCTGCTCAGCACCTCTGCCCCGGGGCTGGCATCCCGATGACACACAACTGGGCAACGTGACAATTAGTGAGCAGGTAATACACGCCAAGCATAATAACATTGAGTTCCTATCCTGGAGGTTATGTGGGTCTTGCTGGTGGCTCCATTCCTAAAGCAGTTATCTCAGTTTTAAGGTATCAATCAAATAGCTTAACAATTTCTTTCTGCTGTTAGCAAAGCTGTTAAGTGACCTGATGAGACAAAAGGTAGAACATGTCGAGCTAAAGGTTGAGGTTTTTAAGGTATGCACTTCTATAATTCATGTTACTTTTGCCCACATAACTGTTTTTGTCTGAGATCAGTCTCACTGAAGTGAAATACTCCAGGTTATGCCACTGTGAATGAGAACAGCCTTCTTTTTAAAGAAAGGTTCTGTTCTCTTTCCTCTTGACTTATTTTTTTCCCCTAGTAAAAACTCCTATACAAGGTTATTAATGTTACAGGTTGTAGGATTGACCTTATACGTGATAGAAAGCCATTCGCGATTCTAAATTACTTTTGAGTCCCATTTATTTGTATGGTGAAGGTTAAGCTTGAAAGAATTGGGTTTGGTTTTATTGCTTTTGTTTGGTTTTGGTTTTTTGTTTGCTTGCTTAGGATTCCTATGCACTTAGCACCTGACACATCTTAGTTGGGAAGAGCAGGATGCTGTTTTTTATGAACCTAAAGAATTTTTGAAACTCTTAATATGAATAAGTTCCTATTATTTGAATAATACAATATATGATGTGTGATATGAAACTATGGAAACTGAGCATCATGTGGGAAAATTGGGCCAATCCTAAATTGTTCTTTTGGGATTTTATTCTAAGGGTTTGGAAGTAAGAGGAATCTCTTTGGTTTAAAGTGAAGAGTTTTCACATCTGGATGCATTTCAGGGCTGCTTCTCAGATCTTGGTTCTCCTGACTTGTCCCTGGTCCGCTCATTTTTCTTAGAGAGGAGTAGATGCAGGATGCTACGCTCGTATATAACAATTGATGCTCATTTTGTCCTGCAGAAGGTGCATCGCAGGAGAGAACTGGGCTCTGCATGACTTGTGCATTTTAGCAGCTCAGCCAACATGCCTTATATTTTAGATTATCTATATAGCGAAGCGTTTTAAAATGATGGCCTTGAGCAGCCTAACAGCATTATTGTGACCTCTGGTATTTGCAACTATTGATAATAACAATAATTTGGGAGGCACTTTGTGGTCCTCCGATGAAAATGAATGTGTAATTAGATATTTGAATGAATTACGTTGCACTTGAGTTAACTGAGGTGCCAAAAGGCTAAACGAGTCCCCGGGGGCTCGTGACAAGTTGGTGGCAGAACTGAAAATAAACCCAAAGTGCCGTCGCCTCCGTGCTTTCCCTGTGCCGTAGACAAAACTGGTGGTTGCTCTTATTTTACTTATATTTTTTGAAGGAGGGGCTGTGTATTCCAAAACACAGCCCAGGCAGATTGCCAAGCTTGGAGGAAAGAAGAGCTTTGCTGAGCAGTATTTGCTTTATGTTGTCCTCAGTGTTTTTCTGTCTGTCTCCCACAGGAGATGCCTTTGAATGGAAAATGTGCGGCGCGGTCAAAGAGCGGAAGAGCCTACAGAGAGCTCCATTTGCAGCTTCTTCATTGAAGGTAAGTTATATAAACACACTTCTGTAAAGCAATTTATATAATTGAGGCGGCAAATTAGAGAAAACAACCTAGCGACAAACTATTGTAATTATAGAAAATCAGCCAGTCAACTAATTGAAGTCACAATCTATCAACAAAATTTATATGTTTGAACACATGCTACGTACAGTAATTACGAGGGTAAAGCTGGTGAAATGTCGTCTTCCCTTTTACAAGGGGAAAAAATAAGCAGAAGGCTGAAGTTTTGAAGGCTCTGCTTTTTGGAGGTTGTGTATGAAGGTAAGTAAGTTTGTGGCTTGCTTTTGTTTACTGCTTAAAACACTCTGCCATAGGCAGAAAAGCTTTGAATATTTGCTGAGATTGTGGAGCCGGTGAACTCTTTGGAAAGGAATTTTTGTGGTTTGTGGTCCAGCAAGAATTCCTGTAATAGGAGTTTTAATAGGTTGTGACAGGTGCATCTTCTGTTGATGCACAGTGTTTTCCCACAGATGTACTTGGCATACTGTTTCTGAGCAGCACTAATCATAGCTAGTTATTATTAAGATTGGTCAGTTATTAATTATTACTACACTCGATGATTTTGAATAAATAAGCTCTTAATTTGCATTCTTGCAGCGTTTTTTGTGCTCATCCTTAACACAAGGAGGAATGAGTTGGAACAGAAGTAGTCCTGCTTAGCTGCAGTTATTTTTGACATAGTGTGTAATTGTCTAAAACTCTATTTAGTACAATGCAAATCCAGTAAATGAGACTAAGTATAAGCGTGACTTGCCTTGTACGAGCATCCCAACCTCTGACACAGTCACGGTAACCGGAATGGAAGAGATGGAGTTTTTCCTCTTCCAGACTACTCTACAAGTAGGCCCATCAAGAACATTAAACCCATTTGCACAATAAACAGCATTACTGCTGTAAATAAGGGTGGAAAAGCCAAGGCAGAATGTTGCTACTTTACTTTTGGACTGCAAAGCATTTCTCTGTGGGAATGCTGGGGGAGAAATAACCCTTGCTGCAGTGTTAACAGACACTGTGCTGCTAATAATGCTCCATGTGAACACTTTGCAGAAAGCTGATGGTATAAACAGCAGAGAAGTGAAAAAAGCATGTGGGGACTTGTTCGTGTTCCCAGCAGCTAGAATTTTTATTATCTTTACAACACAAACCAAGGCGGTATCAAAGAGAATGCCAAGACACAGCCACCATGATAAAGCATTTACACACATGTTCTTTTATTGAAAAGAAAGAGGGAAGAGATTATGAACTTCAAAGAGCTGCCTTTAAGCTAGGAATATTTATACGCAAGCTGTCAGAATACAATTCGTCCCTTGCGAACACGGGAACGATCTTCACTTGAGCCACGTCTCGAAATGAAAGCCAGAGCAATAGCCAGCGTGGAAACTTCACCAGTTAGATGATTGGGATGGCACTAATGCCAAATATAATTAACGTAGTAAGAATTGCTGCAACAGTTGGTGCAGATTCTGTGATTCTCTTGGTACATTTGTTCTGTTGTCTAGATGCACTTGTCATAGGTACCGTTACCAAACCAGCTCCAGCGTGTTGTTCAGCCCCAGCCTAGGGGTAAAATTGGGTGTCTTTGGAGTCTTTAAGAATCAAGAGAGAAGTGTGGAAGTTTTGTTTGTTTCTTTAGTTTTTTTAGTCCTGCGTGCCAGGAGAACTCTGCCTTGAGAATGTAGTGGGTAGGGCGTTCTAGGTGTTCTATAGGATAATGTATCTTGCCATGTGATTTGGCAAGAAGCAAGTTAAATACAATAAAAATACTCTGTGCTAAGCAGCTTTCCTCACGGTTTCAAAGTGACACGGTGTTTTTTGGGGGGAGGAAATGCTGGCAAGGAGCGGAGGTGAATTGGTTTGTTGCCTGACTGAATGTGCTAGAAGGTGTCAGTTTTAGGCAGGTTTTTTTTCTGTAATTCTGCAAACATTTGTGCCAAGCAAAAGCTATCAGAATATAATCCCCTAATGAACTGAAAACTGAAGTAAACCAGCATTCTTTGATTAACTTTGTCAATGGAAACAGAATTAGGCCACTGCCCAGTGCTTTTGCATGTGATTTTTATTTAAGGCTTCTGAGCTAATTTTACTGCCCTTATTCAGTATCTTATTTCATAACCAGTTCCATTAAAATCAGTAGTAGAGCATGGGCATTTACATTTTTTTCTGCTATATTTCTTAATCTTGAAACGTTGACATCGTAATTCTCTTTGTCCTTGTATTTAGCGCATGCAAAGTCGTCATGAGAATATATTGCACCTTTTGAGGGATTCTTCGCTATACCATTCTCCTCGTGTTCCCTGGCACAATTTGGCTCCTTCTTCTTCTTGTGATAAGATACATAGTTGGAAACTTTCCGTGGCCCGTGTGTTTATTTTCCCCTCGCTATTTTTGATATGTATCTGCAAAGAAATGGGCAACGCACAGCCATTCGGTAAAGGCTGAATCTTATTTTAGTAAGAGTTATGCAAACACGTTTAACTTGTTTACTGAACAAACATATATTCACAAAGCTTTGAGTTACACTGTTGACTTCTACTACAGCGTAAAGTGGAAATGAACACAGGGATGAAAGTGGAAGAGTAAAAGAAATAAAAGAGGGGTGATAAAAGTGCCATTTTTTTCTCTTAAGAATAAAGCTGTTTTACACACGGCCACAAAGCCCTTCTTTCTTGGTAATATATATATAGAATGATTTAAGAATACTTTAGCATTTTAGATGTGTATTGCGGGATTTCTGAAGCTATGCGCTTTTTGCAGAGCTTCGAATAAATGAAATATTATCTTAGTTATTGGCCTCCATTACTGTACTATCTGAGCAACTCTTAATCTTTAATGTACTTACTCTGACAACACCCCTGTGAGTTGGGGAAGTTCTATTATCCTTCTCACCAGTGAAGAACTAAGGAACAAAGAGGCTCAGACTGAGATTTTCCTTTTAGGCTCCTTGCCTTTGAAAGCTTTCCTATCTAAGTGTCTTCTGTGTTTGCATTTATGTTCGCTAGTGGTGCAGTATTAATTGTGGCAACATCTAAATTTGGTCTATACCAATTTTTTTTGTTTTGTTTGCAAAAGGTGAATGGAATCTGAACTGCTTTGTAATGGAACTAGTGGAACATGACCATGAGCCAGCACTGGTCCCTTGTGGCCAGGAAGCCAATGGTACCTGGGGTGGGTTAGAAGGGGTTGGTCAGTAGGTCAGAGAGGTTCTCCTGCCCCTCTGCTCTGCCCTGGGGAGACCACACCTGGAATCTTGTGTCCAGTTGTGGCCCCTCAGTTCCAGCAGGACAGGGAACTGCTGCAGAGAGTCCAGCGCAGGGCAACAAAGATGCTGAAGGGAGTGGAGCATCTCCCGGGTGAGGAAAGGCTGAGGGAGCTGGGGCTCTGGAGCTGGACAAGAGGAGACTGAGGGGGGACTCATTCATGTTTACAGATATCTAAAGGGGGAGTGTCAGGAGGATGGAGCCAGGCTCTTCTCGGTGACAACCAGTGATAGGACAAGGGGTGATGGGTTCAAACTGGAACACAGGAGGTTCCACTTAAATTTGAGAAGAAACTTGTTCCTGGTGAGGGTGGCAGAGCCTGGCCCAGGCTGCCCAGGGGGTTGTGGAGTCTCCTTCTGTGCAGACATTCCAACCCGCCTGGACACCTTCCTGTGTAACCTCATCTGGGTGTTCCTGCTCCATGGGGGGATTGCACTGGATGAGCTTTCCAGGTCCTTTCCAATCCCTGACATTCTGGGATTCTGTAATTAGGAGGATTATATGATATGATACCTGGGGATAGTGTGTTTTTAGGAACAAGAGATGGGAAAAAAATGTGCATCCTCTGATAGCCAGCCATAGTAAACCAGCCTGTGGTCAACTCAGGTTTGCTAATGTTGGTTGGGCTGGTGAACAACGTTGAGTCTCCATTTGTGTGGTTATTCCTGTGTGCTTTGGGTTGCTTGTGCTGCCAAGCTGCCAAGATTCAAGTGTAGCTACCACCCTTTTCCTGGCTGAACTGGCACCTCTTTAAAACACCTCTACAAATATGTGAATTTTTTCCTCCTGCCTTTCCCTGTCATATAATTTACTTATACGTTGAAACATTTCCAGAATGAAACTTCCTATAAATACCACGCAGCGAGTAGTGAACAGAACTAATCAGCTGTTTTGCCCAAGCTTCTGTATGCAGCGCCCGAATTGGAAGTCGCATGCTAATAAACTTGGAGGCACATTTTGGGAATTGCACAGACTATGGAAATATAGTAAAGCTATTAAGTTCTGGGAGTTGATAAGTTTTCCCCTTGTCTCTTGATGCTGGCAGTAGCCATTTACAACTGCCTCTTTTAGCCACAGGAAACCCCTTCTCTTGAACTGAAGAGGTGTGTGAAATGTGTTCCCTCCAAAGGCAACATCTGTGCTGCTTTGTGAATCACCAGCCAGAAAGGGTGCTGTATATGCTAATCAGCTTAACCGTGTTAATGGGAAGGAATGATAATTATTTTCAAGTGGGAGTAGGTGTTGTTTGGTACCTAAGGAAGTAAGATAGTGGCTATAAATTATTGCAGACATCTGCGGAGATGTACTATTACAAGTTGGCTTTTTCTGTTTATCTGCTTCCCTGAGTGTGTTTAGATTTTAAAAAAAAAAAGGAGAAAACCCATGCACCTCAGTATAGTTGTCAGTTAATCAGAATTTGAGTACAATAAGAGTTTAGAAATCATCATGAAGTGTGTTTTTTGTGGCCTCCTCTGGACATTCTCCAACAGGTCCATGTATACTTGATACTTTGAGCCAGCAAATGAGTCCCTGGGCCAGGGAGTGTCTGTCCAGAGCCTTTGGAAGAGCACATTTCTTTCAGAAATCCTTGGGCCCAGGCATTTTTGCGGCTCCTTAGCTCAGTCCTCCCTCTACTTGCCTCCAGTTCAGGATTGCCGGACTTCAAGATAATTAAAACCACTCTTTGCATAGTAATCTTCTCGTCTTCAGTGAGTAATGAAGTTCTTTAATGGATTGTACATTTCTGCCTCATTTTACTTGTGTATCAGTGTATAAACCTGTTGCAGTGAAACTAATGTCCAGGCTGAAATTTTACACCCTCCTGAATTTTGACATAAACATGATCTGCCAGGTGTGAGAAGCTGATCCAATGGTTCGTTTTCTAACTTCCTGCATGGACACTTTTAATCTTAAGCAAGATCACTGGCTGGAGCCTGAGTGCTTTGGAAAGCTGAGCTGTTTCAAGCAAACTGTGCGATATGGGTGTGCATGAAGAGCATTGCGGAGGATCTCCTGAAACACAGGAGTTTGTACTGGTAGCACAATGCTCTGTCAGTGTCTTTCCATGTCCTCATTTGAGATTTTGAAATAAGTTTTAAGTACTCCATAAGCCTCTCATTTTTTCCCCTGCGTGGGTTTGTATTGCAGACAAAAATATGGATGCGGCGTGGGATGCCGATAAGAAATTCAAAGGACAAAGGTTTAATTCTTCAAGACTTTGTGCAGTTTGCTTAAGCTAAGACGATGCTGGAAGCTGTATTAGAGATTCTTTCTTGCAGTGTTTTAGTTTTGTTGCTGGATGGAATAAGATGGTTCTTCTCCCCGGGTTGCCCAATGGACCCCCTGGGGCTGCGTAGTCTATGAGTTCCAGCAAAGTATCGTGGTAATGTGAACATTCAACACCGTCAATTATTTCTGCGTGACACTGTGGCATATTGATACACCTGAAGTGAGACATGGGTAGAAGAAATAATGCTTTTCCACCATTGTGATTCAGAATCCTCTTCGAGTGGAGTAATAGATAGCAATATAAAATATTGAATCTGCTCATCCTTTATGGCCTTCGCAATAATAAAAGAGCCCCTCTGTGTAATGTTAGAATGTTGAAATATGTATTCAATATCTCTCATAAATTAGTTAGTGGATTTTTGCAGGTGTTGAATTCCAGTTTGAAAAATAGATGGAAAAATAAAAGGGTTTTTAAAACCTTAAATTTTGATGGTCCAAGTAAATGTTAAATCCATGTGTGACTTGGATCAATGATTTAGTTAGTCCACTTCTAATAACAAAATGACTTAGCCAGCATTTCTGAAGGAATTGAATGCTATTGATTTACACAGTAAGTACAATTAAAAAAAACCCCAACAAATAATTCCAATTTTGTTTGGGTCTGTTTGAGCTGTTTTGAATATTCAGCCTCTTGGGTTACAAGGAGGGAAAGTAGAACTGATTATTGATGTGACAGTGTACCTCAGAAAAACATTCCCTACATCCATCCAAAAAGGAATTAAACGTTGCATAACAGTTGAAATTATGCTGAGCTTGAACTAAGGAAGAAATTAACCTGTTTCTTGAAGGGTATTTAGCAAAATGTCTAAGATCTTTATGGAGTCAGTCCCAAGGGGGACTGAAATTCTTCACTGCTCGAGTAAGACTTTGAAGCCATGCAGTCTTACCATACAGGTATTTCTTAGATTATAGTCATATTCTTTCATTGCAAGTGGAGTTCTTATGGGAGAATTTCATCTTAGTTTAGAATTGACCAACAGAAAGCTCCTTATTTGATCTCAATTTAAGGCTTATGTTGAGAGAACACTGGAGAGTTAATATGAAGAGCAATGTCATGATGTGAAAGAGATAGTATGATGATGACGGGACTTGGGTGATTGACATGTTTTCATTGAGTGTAGGCACAGAAAGAAAACACTTCAGCTTTTGCCTAATAGGTTGAAATGGTAAAAGGGCCAATAGTGCGTGGCACTGTGCCTTTTATAGGGTAAAATGTAAAGTTTTGCACCTACAGATCTGCGACTGTGGGGAGAAGAATCGAGGTTTGGAGGGCTTGTCTGTATCCTTTTATTATTCTACTAATCCATCAAATTCCTACCTACCTATCCATTCATCCTGCCCATATCTCGGGGGCACTTAAGCTCTTCTTGTAATCCATATGGATAGCCACAAACTCATAAATTATACTTTTGTAGTAAGAGAAGTACTGGAAAAATATTCATCAGCCTGCCAGGTCCTTATAGCTTCAGGTCTGAACCTGGGGTTCATTTTTTTCAGTGAATCAGAACTGTATTAATAATTCTGTTGCTCACTCTGCATATTAAGGTGTCGGGGCTAAACACAAATGTACTTGAAGTTACAGACAAATAAAAGTCACTCGAAATGGCAAACAGGGTTTTTTTAGACATAGACATCACTGAGTTAATATGAAAAATGTTCATAGACTATAAAGAACTAATTCCAGTTCAGATATAATCTGTGAAGGGCCTATTAGTTTTTTGATTGCTAGGCCTAGAGTTGGATTACACAGCAAAGCAGAGAGATTGTATTTGTCAAAAGTGACGAGAGTTCTTCCAAGAAATCCACACTGCAAGAGCTATAGAAGAATCAACCGAGTTTTCCATTATTGCTAAAACAGATTTCTTAAGGTTAAAGAGGTACTTAACAGATAAGGTTGGGAAGGACAGAGCAATAGGCTAAACTGAAAGGCAGCTTTTGCTAGAAAAGTCAGAATGCAGAAACGTCCTTATGTTCAGTCTGTGTGCTGTTTGTCGGTTGTGTCTATAGGGGACAAGCTCATTAAATGTTGTCTTTTAGTTTGGGGTAGAGTGGAAGATGCTATGAACTTAAATAAAACACATTCCTGTGCCCCCTGCAAAAAAACCCCAAACCTCACAGCTGACAAACTGCAGAAATGCAATCTGGCTTGCTTATCCCTTTGAGAAAAATGGGTTTATTAAATCATAGATGGGGAATTGTTGATCTTATCTCTCTCCCAGACAAGATCCAATTTAGCTGATAGAGAGCTGAACCTGAAGAGGTTCTGTACGTTGTTTATTTTCTTCACAAATAGCTAGCTAATATTTGCAAAGTGGCCTTTGTTATGTTCCTTTTCCAAGCTTGTATCCATCATTAAGATCATGGAAAAATGTTAAGATACCTTGATGCGTTTTATCCAGCTTCTGGAAGCAACCTGGGCTTTTTGCAGGCTGGCAATAGCCACAGGTGACTAATTCCAGGAACTTAAAATGGGTTCTGGATGCTCAAACCCTCCTGGCTTTGCTGGAGACACCACATCATGTGCAGAGTTTTCCTGTTTTTAAAAAGTCTCTTAGTAGCTTGCTTGTGTAATAGGATTTTACTGATTGATATAAGTTTTTCTGTTTCCCTTGTCATTGCACTAGGAAAGTGCGTTGCAAATGCTGAAGAACCTGGAGGTAGGAAATCATTCCAAAATAGAAACACTGCTTATTTAAAATAAGAAAGGACTAAATATCTCCATGAGGATACATCTGGTAAGCTGTTTCAATTTATCTCGTTGCTCATCCCGTATCAATAATAGCGTGTTCCTCCGCCCACCCTGTGTTACAGAAAGCGCTGTCAGATCCAGCAGCAGGTGTGTGGAAAAGAGTTTGTCAGTTATTCAGTTGACTTAATCTGTTGTTTGTGAGTTGATATCCGAGCGTCTAGAGATCAGCAATAATTCAGGTTAGACGTTTGCCTGTTGAAACGAGAGGAGATGCCTCGACATGGGGAAAGCGGCCACGTGCTGGATTTTGTGTTGCAGATTTTGCCATGCTTGTGCTTCAAAGAGCTAATACTGGATTGTAGGATAGCTTTTGCTTTTCCAATAGTGATTTTTGCTTGTATGTGAAGCAAATAAACGGGGACAATGAACACCCTTTCTTATATTATTGTGTGTTTTTTGTTTGGGGTTTGCATGTTGTGTTTTCTTGTTTGTTTGGTCCCCCCCTTGGAAAATAGGTCTGCTTGCCACTTTGTGTTATTATTTTTAGTTATTGCAACATCGACTTCAAAGAGCCAGGAAAACTGATTGCTAATGCAGCGTACATTTAAAATAGGAAAATAATAGTGCTGTGTTGAATAGTTGTGAGTAACTATCCGTCTTTCCCACAGTATTCCCTGCAGTAGCGGCCCTGTGCATCCCGGAATGTTATATACTGGTGTGTTTGGGGTAATGAAGTGGGAAAGGCGGGCAGCCCACATCAAAGTCTGCATGGTAAATCGCATTTTTGGGTCTTTGCGAGGTTGAGATCTTGATTTGCAAACCCTTTGCAGCACAGGTGAACTCTGTCCATGTGCCTATACAAATCCATATGCAAAGGCAGGCAGATCTCAGCCGGGACTTGTGTGCACCGCTTGAAATGAATAATCACAACCTTCTGCTTGTGCTTTTGCTCAGTACGGTGGTGCAGCCCCTCGTGCTGCTGCTGCTTTTGTACAGGCTGTTGAGAATTAAAGCTTCTTGCTTGAGAATTAAAGCTTCTTGCACTGATTTGATTGATGGTCCTTTTATCAAGTGCTGTGCGGGTACGTTGTGCCGAGAACATACAAAGTATCACACACATATTCCAATTGAATGGCTCTTCACAGTGGAGAAAATCCATATTCTCTGCTCTAAACAATGTAGACCAAAAGTCGAATAAACAGTAAAAAACGAATGGAGTAAGCAAGGATTAGCAGACAGTGCATTATGTTGATTACCCACATTGTCTTCAGCTTAATAAATTCTACAGCGCTGTAAGTCAGTTCAATTGTGTGTGAAAATGGAGAAGGTGGAAAATGAGACTGAACAAGAGGGTTAAATGACAGAGCGCCATTCCAGAAGCAATTAAAAAAAGGCAGCCCTTGAGGAAAGAGCAAAAAAGGAGGTTTTGAAGTGTAAAATAAAATACACAATTCTGTTTTAATGTGGGAAGCTGAAACAGTCTGTCCAGTCATCATCATTAAACCCATACAAAAGCAATTGATAAAGTACTTGCAGTACTGCAACATTGGCTTGTGCTATTGAGTGATGGCTAAAAATAGGCAAACAGGAAGCAGCAGTAATTCTAAGTCATAGTTTTGGCATCGCATTCCCTGAATCCAGATTAAGATCCCTGAGACTTGCTGTGATTCAATAAACGCGCCGGCAGATCCTGTCACAGAATAAAGACCTTTAACTTTCTGTTGGAAGTGAATCCCTCCTGTACAGATGTGTCTTGACTCATAAGAATAACCTGGTTTAAAGAGTTGTTTGGAAGGCTCGGTTAATGGTAGCTCTTAATTATTTGTATGCCTTGGTCATTATGGGATTTGCAGTAGCCTGCAAGAAAACCGATGTGTGAGGAAGTACTGTCGTTGGGTGGTTAAAGAAGACGACCAGGCAATCAGGTCTCCTGGGTTATCTTTTAAAAATTTACCTCCTGCTTGCTGGTTGATGAATATACTTGAAAATCTCAGTTTGCCATTTCTCTGGGGGACAAGAGGAGGAGGTGACAGATAAAGCAGCTTTTGGCCCAACTACCTTCTCAGTTTTGGAAGAGCAAAAGGATGAATGTGGAAGACACATGTGCCGCCGTCAGCGCTCTTGTGAGGAGGCGATAGGGAGCAAACTCCATCCCGTTTCAGGAAACACAGGGAGGATGCCCCTGGTGCATTTGTATTTAAATGGGACCGGAACTGTTTAGAATTTGGCAGTTTTATATCTTTTTGAGTGCCAAATCCAGGCATGGGGTAAGGAATGAGCTTGTCAGTCTGCCGGTGGATAATGGAGGAGCGAGCGAGCTGTTTCGTATGTATATATTTGCTAGTAGGCGGCTTAAAAGCAGTTTATAGTGGTTCGGCGGTAGTTTTGTTCATTGCTAATGATCGCTTCCACTGTCAGCGCTTTGTGGAGCGCTCCCAGCTGTACCTTTTGTTTCTATCGGCTATAATCAGTATTATCTCCTGCTCTTCTTGGCAGCAAACAAGCTGGGATGAAGGATACAGTAGTAGAGCTGAATCCCACAATCTCAAATGTTTTGTGGCTGGGGGAAGAGAAATGCTGTGATGGGTTTATCTGTTCCAAAACAGCCCTTTCTGAGAAGGGTCTGAGCCCTGGCAGGGCAAATTTGCAACCTTGTTGTCACTGTGGATCCTGATGGCATTTTGGATACCTGGCGTTGTGGAAAGATCCCGTCCCGTGGGCCAGTTGGAAGTGGACGCTGGTGGGAAAGGGCCATAGAGTCAGTAGCAACTTTTCCTTCTGAATTTTGAAGGTTTCCGCCGAAAAATGATGGCAGAGCTGAGCCTGCCTGCTCTAAACTCCTGGCACCGAGGGAGGGATTTGCATGAGGTGCCCTCCAGCTAACGGAGTGCAGCAACCGTAAAACAAAATGACACGGGGTTGTTGGTCCCTGTGTTTTTGTATTCAGGGCTGGCTCTGTGGTACCGAAGTGTATCACGTTCCTTTATCGGAGGTGACACCTGCATGGTTTAAGAAAGAGTGATTGATTTCCTATCTGTAAAGTAGAAATAGGTATAGAGTGATTACGGCAGGGATTTCCTGGAGTATTTCTGTATGTAATTCTCGTTAAAATCAGTGCAACAGGAGTATCTTTGAAAGAGGTTTGTTCAGGCTCCCTGGTGGCTCAAGAAGCTGAATCCTCATCTCTCAGGGTGAACGCTCATGCTATTTGTGTCTGTAACATTCACGCGGAGCCCTGTCCTCAATTCACATCTCTTCTGACGTTCAGATGGGCTCTGGCTATGGCAGATACTCTGTCTTTCTTAGCTTTGTTGACTTGCCACACTAGCAATATTTAGTTGGCTCAGTGATCCCATCAATAAACAGCCTGTGTGATCCCCCCAGAGAGGGATCTGCAAATAAATAGTATGAGCCAGGGACATCTTCATATCCAGTTGTCGTGTGCTGCATATGGCATTTTTCACATGCATAGAATCTCCACAGCTCTAAATACGGGACCGTTTCAGTGCTCCTCTCGTGTTGCTCACCATGCTTTTATTATAAAAAAGGGGAAGACTCCAAGGTTTTTAGGATGTGTTCCTCCACCTCCTGCTCTGGGGAAGCTTTGCTACCTGAAACTCTTGTTACAAAACAGCATCGACATGATTGTGTTGGCAGTAAGAATATACTGGGCTGGCTGACCCCTCGGAGCAAACCTTTCTCCCCAATCTTGTGTGCAAAAGCCTCGTCCCAGCTGTTGTACGAGCCTGAGGAATGCGGCGGCGTTTGGATCTGCGGCCTGGCCAACAGGATTGAACAAGGGGAGCAACATAAAGGGCAGCCGACTGCAAAGCCGTTAGCATTCTGCGCGGCACACAACTTAGCGTTAGATCTGCTATTATAATTCTCTGTTAATTACATACTGTTGATTATATAACTGCTTAGCAGTTCCTCCTCTTTTAATGAGCACAGCTGTTTTCTGTCCAGCTTCAACAGGGAAAATTTCCCATCTCTAATTTAAAAGTAATACACTCAAAGAGAACTCCAGAGGGCTCTTGGGCTCGCGCTGTTTAATATGTTTTAACGCTCGTGGTGCCTACAGGCTTCCTTCAGCCTAGAGAGCACTTATGGCCATTCCCCTTACCCTCTTAAATGAATCCCTGTAATTAATGGTCTTTATTAATAAAATTAAAAAACTAACAAAGCCTTCACCTCTTTGTAAATAAACCCATTTTATCTGGGCAGGCTGATACAAGCTGTCACGTAACTGTGCTAATTTGGATCCGTGCACTGTATTTACTGTTTTCTGACCAAATGCTTTCTACACAGTGGGCCAATGGGGGTTTTTCTGCCAAAAACTCTTCAAAGAGCGAGTGATATAAACATGTATTTGCTTACACTGAGGTAGCTGTGAGTTCTGGTTTCCAGGAGCTCGGAGAGGCCGAGGTGCAGGAGCATTAAAGGGAAGTATCGTGTTGGCAAACAGCAGCGATGTGTCGAACAAAGACCCTCAGGTCACCGCTCACCCCCAGGTTGGTGTTTCACCCGCGACAGTAACATCCCAAAGAGCTCGGGCCGGTTTTATGAGCTGCTGTTGCAACGCAAACAATTTGAGCATGGACAGTTTTTCGGAGGAAAACATGTTTTTGTCAGGATTGAGAGATTTCCCAGGAGGATGTAGGCTTAGATCAAGTTTAGGTGGAAGAATTGTCAAAACAAATTGCTTCAGCTTCTAAGCTTTGTTTTCACAAAGTCAAATTTGTTTCAGTAAGATTGTTATGACTCTTAATTTTTCAGGATATGATAATACGCTGGCATGTTTTGACACTGGCAGAATACAGTCGTTGTGGCCTGAACAGATTGCCCAAGGATGCTCTTTTTTTTTGTTTCTCCCCCAAACTTTTGACCTATAAGTAATTTTCAAGGTGTGACACAGCTTGAAGAAATGGCTGCAGCAGGTCTATAGCAAGAGCCGAGATTTATTTCCTAACAGGAAGCCCATTATTTCTGCTTAATGTTTATCTGGTCTAATCCCTAACAAGATCTGGGACTTTCTCAATCTGTTAACTTGACCCTACTAACAATATTTTAAAAGTCTAATAACTGATAAATACTTAAGCAAATGGCTGAACATGCTGTGGAGCTGCAAGTTGATTGTAGCCACCTAAAATAATTTGTTGATGTGCTTTCAAGACACTGCCCTGATCTGTAACATCTATTAATTATTTATTAGCCTGCATACCTTTTGTAGGTGTAACCTTAACATCAGCTGAGAGTGCTTGATCTGTTATTGAGAGCAAAGACCGTATTCCTAGAAAGAAGATGATTTATCTGGAAGTCGCTCTTCATCTCTGCCATTTTTCAACCCTGCGTGGATAAATTCGTCTCTTTAGCTGGAGTGTCCTTTTGTTTCCCTGGTATTCATTGTAAACATACATCAACTCGTTTCCCTCAGGGGGATGCAGCTTGAGTTACATTATGGTAATAATGTTCATTCTTTGCATTAGTAATTGCGCCGAACGCCTCCTGTTGTATATCTTTGTTTTCCTTGCTGTTCTGAGCTGCTGTGCTGTTCCTGTGTGTTTTGTGCTGACAGCGCAGGTCGTGCGTGCTCCTCCTGTTCTCCATTCCTCGTGTCTCTGGGTAGCAGCGTCTCACACCAGTTCAACCAGGGCTGGGGGCAGCTCGTCCTCTCAGTTCTGGAGCTCACAGGTAAAGACAGACAGCGTTGGTATCGCCCACCGTGCTGCTCTAGCGAACTTTGCTAACGAAACCAGGAGTTACCGGGCTCAGCCGCTTCAGGCAACAAACAGGAGTCCAAGGTAAAATGGCGAGTGAAAGCACGGTGTTTATAAGATGAAAAAATCAGTTGCACTCGTTCTTATAAAGAAACCATTTCATAATTCCATTGATTTTTATTGGCAATGTGCTAAGACTGAATTTGGCTTACGGTGACTGATGCAACAAGATGTATTTGTAATATTATTCAATATTTGCGTTCACTAATGCCCAAACAGAGGTTCCTGTGTTTCACATGTAATATCCCTCTGTGTCTTTTTTTTGCACTAGAATGATCAAGTATTTCTTGGTCCTGTAAGTTGTTCTTATTTTGAGAACAAATAGAGAGGAGTCGGTTATTTTTTTGCATAATCTTGTTGATTTACAAAGGATGTTCAAGTTTCCCTGAAGAAAACTGCAGTCACACATTAGAACATTTGTTATTAATGCTTCATAAGCTCTTTTTAAAATCAGCAATGTCCAAAAAGTTATTTTAATCTTTAAGTGATGGCATCCTGTGCTTCAGCACCCCCAACTACAGTATCTGCATTAGTTAAAGCAACTGTAGCTAGTCAAAATTTGCCATCTGCTGATGTTTTATCACTCAGTTCCTCTGCTTCTCTGTGGCAAGTGGACTGCAATGAGCCCACAGGGTAGTTTTATTATTTGTTACTGGTATGTACATTCACCTAGATTGGTTCATGTATTGAATGTATTGTTGGGTACCAGCACTAGCTGTTAGGTGCTGTGTTGAACCTGCGTGTGTATTTGCGTGTGTTGGACAGAGGGAGCCAGTAAAAGGTGAAAAAATCCCTGCTGGTGATACCTGAGAATCCTCAACACAGGAGGAAACCAATCTGTTGTAATAAGCCAAAGCCTTGCGGCAGCAAAGGGGGTAATAGCAGCATTTACAGAACCTGCTTGCAAGATTTCCTGGGCAGAAAATATATAGTGTGTGACTGAAGATCATCTTTTAACCTGCTTAGCCTAGATATAGAGATGGGAATAGGGGGAAATGTTGTTTAGCCCTTGCATATTGCAGCTTTCAGTTTGTTGGTCAACTTGAAAGCCGGTCCAGAAAAAGGACAATATTTTCAGGTGCAGAATTGCTGAGGAGAATCTTCTTTCCCTGAAGTGCGATGGGAGGGCTGGGTGAGGCTGCACATAAACCCCTTTGCTGGCTTAGAAAGCCGGAGGCTTTGTTAAAAGCCTGAAAACAGCCGTAGAAAGAAAAGGTCCTTTGGACCTTTCTGTGCTTTCTCCAGCCCTCTGTCTCTCTTCAAAGCAGCGTTTTTTCTCTCTCTGTGCTTTTATTTATTTGCTTTTCCTTCTCAGTTCTGCTCAGCAAAGACTCTCCGGGGAGCTCGTGTGGAGTTGAACTTGGCACAAACAGCCAAGGCGGCGTGAGCTCAGTGTCTGCACAAATGTCCAGGATAAACTGCTTTGTTAATATTTCAAATCGTTTCCTAATAGAGGAAACACTGCACTGGAGCAGGGATCCAGGGAACAAGGCTTTCCTGGTGAAATCTGCCTTCTCTTTTGAATATGCGATATAACCAGTTTATTTTTGAAAACCGTTATGTGGAAAGAGGAATGTTTTTGTTAACGGAAAATCCTGATGCTCTTGTTTTGGCCTTACACAAATTTTGTTTCTATTTCTGTGGAGTTATAGTGACATTTTTTGGGGGGTGTGATGCTGGAGCACTGTTGTTTTACAGCTAGATTACTGTAATTCTCTTCAGAGTGGGAATATCTTTGTTAGAACATTGTTGTAGTGAGTTCTCATATATCGGATGGGTTTAATTTAGATTTACAAGTTGGTCTTTGGTTACGCTGCCCTACCAGCCTCTCCAGGCTCCGCTTCACTTCAAAACAGATGTTGTTGGGGCTTTTTCCACCCCCCTTCATTTGGTGTCTAGTTGGGGGTACAAGTGGGAACCTGCCCCTTTTGCAAAGGTGGTTTGAAATATTTTGTTGAAATGTTTTGCATGCACTTCATAAAAGTGCGGTGAGATAGGCCTCACAAGGGCTATTAGTGCCCTTTTCAATCAGTTATACCAAAGGATAGTAATTTTTTTAATGACTGTAGGAGTTGTGCTTTTCAAGTGATTCTGAACTTGGATATGAAATTGATTCTTGGGCTTGAGTTTTACCTTTTTGTTGGGACTAAGATCCTTCAGGTCCAAATCCTGGCTGTGAAATGTCCCGTTTATATCATTACGACCAGAATTCATGAAGACGCGCAATAAGATTGTGAATTTGCTTTCGTTGTGGAGTATTCCTACTTGTGGACATTCATATGCAGATGTTAATGTGCATATTGAGTTATGCCTTGAATCTGTTAGAGGGATGAATTTTCTTGAACCTTTTAAGTATTTAGGGGGTAAAGAGCAGGCGTGACTTCCCATTTATGCCAATTTGAGTCTGGGCAACTGTATGGGAGTCAGTGAAATGAACTGTAAAGAGCATGTGCATGGAGGAATTCAAACCTGAGGTGGCAGGAGAGAGACTTTAGCGATGGGTAAGTGGCCGCATCACAAGATGATTTCATTAGATCACACATAAAAAAGCTGAGCAGCGGGTTGTACCAGGACATGACTTTTTCTTGAATAAAATCAGCAGCTGTCCAGATGGAGTTGTGGTTTGGAGATCTGCAGCACGGGACACTGGATCTGAAAATCGGGGTGATTAAAGTAGGGGTTTATTTGTCAATCCCCAAAGATCCTCTGTCCTTACCAAAAGTCAGCCCTGCTGCCTTCAGTAGCCCTTGCCAGCTTTTGGGGACCTCTTGTCAAGACTTCTTGAGGCCCTCAAATTGCTTTTGAAGTTGTTTTTCAGCGGGCAGAGTGAGGATTTGACCAACCTTTTTCCATAGCCCGATGTGAAAATAAGGCAGCTTTAACTCAGCATTGAACAACGCCGAAAAATCACTGCTAAGACACTTAAATTCATATTTCTCTGATTACTCCATGTTGTAGGCCATGTAGTTTCTAGCTACTAGAATCTTGACATTTTCTGTGCTATTTTAAAAGCTTTTCAGGAGCTGAATCAGTATGTGTTGTTTGTTTGTGCTGTTTACACTGCCGGAGCCTGGACAGCAGCACAAAACATGTACTTCTTGCTTCCTAATTTGATGAAACGAGAGCAAAATCCGAACCGCGGTATTGCCCAAATGAGCCAAATCAAGCAAGGCTGACTGCAAATAGAAACAAAGCATTTCCCTTGTCTCCTAAACATTAGTGTTTCTCATCCATTTGATTTAACAAGGGCAATCACCCTGCCACTCTAATTATCTCTGTCAGCCCCATGGTGCACTCTGATTTTTAAGAGGAATCAAGTGCCTTGGTGCCCACGTGCCTTTTAGTCCATCACGATGCGCATTTTAAGCACTGATAACACAAGCAGATTGCTGGCATACGGCAAAGGGCTATTTTTGTTATTATTTACACAATAAATAGAAAGGAAACATTGAGTGGCTTTGATTAGAATTAATGGTTCATTAGCCTGGGCTGTCATCACCTGCTAGCACTGTGGATCTGGATGGCAAAACTGATGAATTATTCTTGGTAGAAGAATAATAGTGGGGATGGGGATTCACAGAGAGATCCTGGGTCTGAGTAGGGCAGCAAAGCCGTGGTGGTGCTTTCCGAGGGCAGGGCGTCCAGCTAAATCTCGGGGTGTAGCTAAATATGCGTTTTGCGCCCAGCTGTGCCTGCGCCAGATGTTGCTGCTCTGGCTGCAACGCTAAATGCTGCTCGCTGCTCCCTTACGGAGCTTCCCAGTTCCCAAATCTGCTGGCAGAGCTACTTGCGAGGTGTCATTTATCTGTTTCAGGTTACTGAAGCTGTTTTGGCATATGGATTTGTTTTATTTCATCGTTCTTTTCCTTCCCGAAGCAAGTCGGCGGAGCTCAGCCAGCGCTGTGCAAGAGAGGAGCGTTTCGGGAGGTTAAACCTCCTTCTTCCAGCACTAAATGACTTACCAGTAGAAAACAAGTTGCAGGGGGCAGGTGTGCATTTGCACAAGGCTTTCCCATCTTCTAAGTAGAAATTCTGATTAAAAACGTCAACGTTTGAAGCCTAAACGTGCAGTTTTTACCCTAGTGGGCTTTGATTATTGAGCAGCGATGGTCACCGTTCCCAGGTCAGGTTTATGTCAGGAGGAGGGTTTTTACCTGATTCCTGGTTCTCACGTTGCTGTTGGAAGTTTTTATAGCTTATTTTCTCTTCTTGGCACAATTTACCACGTGTCAGAGGGGGCATGAAGCATATATTTTATCAAAAAACCCCTAAAAAACCAAAAAACCGACCCTCTTGTGGGCTCTATTTTAGCAGAGATGGCTTTTCCTTCTGTGTTGGAGCTGCTGAGAGAGGGGGCAGAGTTAATGTGACATCCATAACTGGCCCCCACAATAATGTAGATATAAGAATTTGCCCTCTGGTACATATTCTCAGTATCAATAGTGAAGAAGCCAACAAACAACCCAAAAAGCAATCCATCATTTTCTGTAAAATTGCCTATATAGACAGAAAAAAAAACCCCACTGCTCCCCGTGCTGCTTTTCTTAGTTCTGTTTTATTGTTTCTATTTAATGAACTGGCAAATAAATTACAAAAATCTATTTTATCAGCTGGTTACTTATTAATTCCGTATTTTCCGCAACAGGTTCTTAGATTAATGAATCAAGGAGATGGAAAAGGCTGCTAATTTAATTACACAATTACCATTGCTGTAACATTTATTTTAAAGACGTGACAGAGCTAATGATGGTTTATTTATTTATTTAAAGTAAGCAATCTTTAATTTTTCTGAGTTTATTGACAAGTATTAAAAAGGAATAGTTGATATGGCTAAAATAGTGACCCTTTTGTGCAGATCCCACTGTGGTTACAAACCGGTTTGGGTCTAAAAATCCTCTTGGCTTCATCACCTGTGAGTATTTCAAACATGCAAGAAACATGTCGTTAATTGTACTCATGTGTGTAACTAAAAAGGAGATATAAATACATAGAAACAACCCATCCAGCATGTTATATATGAACATTTAACACTTGATTCATTTCATACATGTTTGAAGCTTCCCTAATGAAATAAATCCTTAAAACAGGGCTTTGAGGGGCTGTTTGCTGCTGGAAGAAAGGAAACACCTCCCATTCATCTTGAGAGTGCAGGATATATTATTACTATTAATTCCAGTAATTAGGAGCAAAACATAAATTACTCTTAATAAGCCTTTCAGACAGGATTTTCTTTTAATCTACAGGCTCATTTATATGTATTTTTATTTTTTCACCAAATGAAATGAGCATTCTCTGTGCACTCCCAAATGACCTTTATTTTACTGACAGATGCAACATAAAGCTTCAAATACATGATTTTTAACAATCAGGGCAAGGTATGGGGGGAAATGTGGATGGGCTTCCATTCTCCTCCTACATTTCTTGGTTCTCATAAGAGAATTCGGGTCCTTCTTTGGGCATCCCATTCCTATTAACTCCTGAAGTCAGTAGTTCCTATGACAGTGGCTGCAGAGATTTGGTACTTTATTTATTTACACAATATACAGCCTAAACCAGTCCCCGAGGCTTGGAAAACGACTGTAACGTAATAATCCTTGAGTTAAGGGCCAGAGCGGTGCAATCCTTCCCTAAGCCTCCGAAGTTTCCACAGTAAACTAATTCTGTAAGTTTCCCAGTATTATCAATCACCTACAATGAGATTTCCTCCCACATTTAGTCAAATTAGATGAACCCTCATTTTCTCTTGGTCAAACTTTTAAGCCAATTTTCATTTTTTATTCTTTAAAGTTCACCTTTGCACCAAAGTATTTGCTGTTACCATAGGAAGATGCCCGATGGTTTTATTTCAGTCTTGCAAGGCACAAATCTTCTGCAAATAAGGTTTTGATAATGTTTTAAATTCAGATTCTTTACCAAGCTGGTCAACCTAATGATTTTTGAATGATACAATTTTTTAAGTCACGGGCTATCCAGAAAAACAGATTTAACTATGAAGGCATCTTGTATATTGTTTCTTGTGAGGCAGAAGCTGGGTAGTAAGCCTATAATCTTATACCAATTTATTCCCATTCAATAGGATACTGCAAAAAGTGAGGAGCTGATACAACTTGTAGTAATTTTAATTTGTGATGTGTTACTTCTCAGACAAATTCCTTGCTAGTCATCATTAGTGCAAAGTACAAAATAAATCTTGATTCAACTCGCCCGTTCTCTGCTGCTCTCGTATTGAAATAGATGTCAAGGTGAGGAAGCTGCTTTATTGAAAACCTAAACCTTTGCAGAATGATGTGACTTTTCTTTACCCAGATTATGTTTAATTTCTATTTTCAAGAGGTAACTTGTTCCAGTCCTTTTGCGTAACCTTGTCATCTCAAACTAACGATCTGAAGTTTGGGCGGGATCTCCTGTTTATTATTCCAGAAGCATTTGGGATGTTGAGGAACACAGTGAGTTCTGAAGCAGTCACTTCAGGCATCGTTTTAACACGGCTGAAATACATGACGACTTTATACTTGTGGGAGCTCCAGCTATTACTCACCGTGTAATCTGCCTCCCTAAGAGGATTTTCATGTGTAAATCTTTGTTTATCAGAACTCTGCTAGTATTTAAATTTTTTTTCAGAGAGAGAGGAAAACTTGAGAGAGTTGTGTAAGAGCTTTGAAAGAGAAACATGCATTTTGAAAATGCCCTGATTTTTCGGGGTGTGGAATTGTCATAAGCACTGTAGATTTTTTTTAATTTTTATTTTTTTTTTTGTCTTGTGGGACTCAGGTTTAAAATTCTCCTTTTGAAAGCGGGACGTGATCTCTGTTGCTTCAGAGCTCCTTGAGCAGTTTCCATTCAGGCTTTGAGGCTTCTGAGTATAAGCAGAAGCGGCAATTGATTCCTTCTTTTGATTTAAATCCTGTTTGAAATAGATAGTTGGCTGGAAATGCTTTCTGAAAGTTAAAAGTGCATCCCACAGCATCACAGAATCCCAGGATGTCAGGGGTTGGAAGGGACCTGGAAAGCTCATCCAGTGCAATCCCCCCATGGAGCAGGAACACCCAGATGAGGTTACACAGGAAGGTGTCCAGGCGGGTTGGAATGTCTGCACAGAAGGAGACTCCACAACCCCCTGGGCAGCCTGGGCCAGGCTCTGCCACCCTCACCATGAAGAAGCTTCTTCTCATATTTAAGTGGAACTTCTTGTGTTCCAGTTTGAACCCATTGCCCTTTGTCCTATCACTGGCTGTCACCCAGAAGAGCCTGGCTCCATCCTCCTGACACTCCCCCTTTAGATATCTGGAAACATGAATGAGTCCCCCCTCAGTGTCCTCTTGTCCAGCTCCAGAGCCCCAGCTCCCTCAGCCTTTCCTCACCCGGGAGATGCTCCACTCCCTTCAGCATCTTTGTTGCCCTGCGCTGGACTCTCTGCAGCAGTTCCCTGTCCTGCTGGAACTGAGGGGCCACAACTGGACACAAGATTCCAGGTGTGGTCTCCCCAGGGCAGAGCAGAGGGGCAGGAGAACCTCTCTGACCTACTGACCACCCCCTTCTAACCCACCCCAGGTCCCATTGGCTTCCTGGCCACAAGGGCCCAGTGCTGGCTCATGGTCACCCTGCTGTCCCCAGGACCCCCAGGTCCCTTTCCCCTGCGCTGCTGTCTAACAGGTCATTCCCCAACTTACACTGAACCTGGGGTTGTTCCTGCCCAGATTCAAGACTCTACACTTTCCCTTGTTCTATTTCATTAAATTTTTCCCTGCCCAACTCTCCAGCCTGTCCATGTCTCTGGATGGCAGCACAGCTTGCAGTGTCAGCCACTCCTCCCAGCCAGTAGGGAAAAGAATGTCACTCTTTTAGTTTCCAGTTCTTGTCTTAATCAGCAATTACTTTTTAAAATCTCTTTTCCTACTAACAGGTTTGCTTGTTTTTAGTATGAATGCATAAAGATGGTTGCTGCTGATAATTTAGATTTTTCATGCTTTGGCTGAAAATGTTCGTGAAATTCCTTGCGGTAGCTTCTTTCTGTGGTTATCGCTTTGAGATTAAGACGTGACCCTTAGTTTTTCCTGTGTGTTATACAGGAGAATGTTTTCCTCCTGCTTCTACAGAACAGAGCTGACACGCAATATATGAAAAACAAACTTCACCTTGAGCTCCAGAACTGTGATCTGATCAGCCTGTTTCTCACAATATGAACTCAGTGTCTTTGTTTTTCCCCGTATTATTTGTTTATCGGGCAGAATTTAACATTGTTTATTGTTTCGCTTGCTCAATCTCTTCTTTTTTTTCCAAGTTCCACCAAGTTTGTTTCAGAAAAAAGAGAAACTTGGCCCAAGTGAATCTGTTCCTGCAGATGCCAAAGCCACTGACCAGCTGGTTGAATCCAAGTTGATCGGTATAGTTGCTTTTAAATTAATAAGTACTGTGTTGGAAGAATAATTGGAAGTTGCATAAAATATGGATTTGGGACTTCCGGGGTATAAATAATAGAAGATACATATTTGATAAGAGTTTAATAATATTTCTATAAAAAGTCCCACTTTTGTGATTACCGCGGTATTAAAATATGTCATGTTTGTCATCTAATCCCATCTGGTGATTAGGATTAGTAGAATAGCGTTATTTTCTAAACTGCCATGTCAAAGTTTCGCCGTTATTAAAAACTGTCTTAGGGATTTGTCGTTTAGAAGGAGAGTTGAAATCCCTGTGAAATGCAGGTTACCTCCCGTTTGTTTTCCGGTTGTCGGCAGCTTTACGAAGGATTGTCCTGGTTCCAGCAATACCATAGATTGGCCCAGAAGAGGAACAGCGTGGATAAAATGTACAACCAGAGACACAACTGTGACCCACCTTAGCTTGGCAGTAATTAAACACAGGAGTATTTAAGTGTTCCTGTAAAATGGACCTGCACAGCAAAAAATGAAAGCAAATAATAGCAAATGATAGGATCTCATCAGATAACCCCTATATATATGCTAAATATAAGTTACTGGAAGGTCTTTTTTTCCAGGTTAAGTTCTCCCAAGGTGAAATTTAGGAATAAATTCTATTGATACATTCCCCAAAAGTGGTGAGAAATTCTCAAACGTAGGACTGGTTGCCCCTCTCTTGCGCTGATAGTTTCTTAATTAGATGGAACGACAGTCTCTTTGGCTTTTTTTTTCCCATTGCGGACCATTATACCACAATTATCTGAGGAGCGGAGACACGTGTTTTTATTATTTGTGGCTTTTTAGGAGTGGAGGAGAGGAACTATCAGCAAGTTTGCTGATGACACCAAGCTGGAGGAGTGGCTGACACTGGAAGCTGTGCTGCCATCAGAGACCTGGACAGGCTGGAGAGTTGAGCATGGAGAAATTTAATAGAATATAACAGGGGAAAGTGTAGAGTCTTGCATCTGGGCAGGAACAACCCCAGGTTCCAGTATAAGTTGGGAAATGACCTATTAGAGAGGTGGGTAGCGAATAGTGGCCGAAGAAAAATCATGGGGAAGCTCCAATATCAGGGAAAATGAAATATTCAAAGCATTCGAGGGGATAAGACATACGTTTGGACACTTTCTTTTAAGCTTTCATTACATAATGATTAATTGCAATGAGAAATCTGTATGGGAGATGGATTCTCGTACCGGTTAGAAGCATTGCTGGAGAGTTTAATCAAATGAATGTAAAATATTATTTGAAATAGTCGAGCTAATGTTTACATGGATATGAGACAGGTAGAGTTTTAGCAGTTTTGAGCAAATGTTTATGTTGAATTACTGAAATAAGAGCAGGATTCACTCAAGTAGTTTAGGACAATCAGGCCCCCGGTTCACAGGATCTTGTAAGAAATCCCAGACTAAATAAATGATCGTCTGGAAGACTTTTCATGAGTTATCAGAGAACGGGTATTTTATGCAGTTTTCTTTGCTGCAATGTTCATGAAATGTTCTGCCAGGAAAGAAGGGTAAGTTAATATTCCTTACTTGTCTCGCCACGACACGGGCAGGATAAGCACGAGCTGGATCCCTCTCCCGTGGTCCCTCAATGGAATTTGGAAACCTAAATTCACCTTTTTGATTTTCACCTCCACAGAAAGAAACGTGGTTTCCATTAAGCTTTGTAAACAGCGATTTGCAAACAGAACATTTAAACACCTCCATGAGATAAAACGGTCTGGTAAGTGTTGTTCCTTTATCAGTCAACTTCCCATTTGGGAGGGAAAATAATTGAAAATAAACAAGCAAACAAAACAGGAAGGTTTGGTTTGGAAATGCATTGTAAATCTGCATGGTAGGTTTGCTCTAGAAACTTAAGATTTGGGCTGGTTTGGTGGTTTTTTTAAGTAAGACTTGGACACAGACTTAACCCCTATGACGGGCACCACCTTGTCCTCTTGGCAGAGAGGCCACGTAAACCACCACCATTCCCCAATGGGCAAAGACAGCCAATTATCCAGAATAAATTGTGACTCTAACAGCGAAGATCATTTTATTATTGCCTGGAGGCTTTTTGAAGCTCTCCCTATGAAATTGTCTCGTAAATAATTCAATGAAAGTGATTTACTTTGGTGGGGAACTTACAAGGGAAAGCCTTTCAAAAGAGTATTCCGTCAAAAGTTATTTAAATTAATTTCATCTTCAATTCCAAACAAATTGACTCAGATCAAATTTCATTACCGATTAACAAAGGCTGGTAATTTCTTTGTGTGTTGAGTTAAATGGCTAAAAAGGAGCTAACAACACTGTTACATTCGCTCTATTCCTGCCCATAAATACTGCAACACGTTACTGAGAAGCAGCCGCCTCTGATCATCAGCCACGGAGAACCTGCAAGGACTTTAAACTGGGTTTTTGAAGCTCCGCAGCACATCTCATTTACCAACTGTGACGCAGCCGGACCGCGCCGTCCGGAGATAACAGACAAAAACCTCCGTTATGTGGCATAAATTCACCCCCACGACAAGTGGAAGATGCTTTTCACTTGAAACGTGAGCATCCACCCACCTCCTGGACGCGGCACGTTCACAGAATCACAGAATCCCAGAATGTCAGGGGTTGGAAGGGACCTGGAAAGCTCATCCAGTGCAATCCCCCCATGGAGCAGGAACACCCAGCTGAGGTTCCACAGGAAGGTGTCCAGGCGGGTTGGAATGTCTGCACAGAAGGAGACTCCACAACCCCCTGGGCAGCCTGGGCCAGGCTCTGCCACCCTCACTGAGAAGAAGTTTCTTCTCAAATTTAAGTGGAACCTCTTGTGTTCCAGTTTGAACCCATTACCCCTTGTCCTATCACTGGTTGTCAGCGAGAAGAGCCTGGCTCCATCCTCCTGACACTACACTTGCCCTTGTTATATGTCATTAAATTTTTCCCAGGCTTCAGCCCGCGTTGGTGGATGTGTTTGTTTTTCTCTCAGTGTTCACTTGATTTTTCTTCTCTTTTTGGGGGTTGAGGAGTGAAGGTCACTTGGGCTTTGTGCACTGGGGTGGGTAAAAGGTTTAATTCTCAGGAGCTGGTGTACGGGTGGATGTTTATGTACATTTTGCAGAGCTTTGCGTTCCTGCTAAAACACTGAGAGTGTTTGATGGGCGAGATTATTTGCGCTGAAACTCCAGGCTCTATAGGAAATACTTGCACTGATTCATAGCACATTGTCCATTCTTTGTTTAATTTAACATCTAAGTTCCCCAGGATAGATGCATTTTCTACTCCCCACGTACCGCTCTCAGAAGGCATCTTGCAAGTGCCAAAATGTGTCCGTTCGTGCTCCGACACCCACTGGGATTCCGAGCTTGCGCACAGAAATGTGGAAACCATGTTACATGTATATTGATGCCTTTTGCAAAATCCCCCCTATTTTTAAAATTTATTTTGGAATAATAGGAAAGTCTGTGCAAAGAAATTCAACTTGTTGTAGAACGGTATCATTCTGAGTGGAGAATCAGGCCGGATGTGTCCTGGGAGAGCACTCAGCTTTGCTTTAAACAAGCTCCTTTGCCTCACTTAAAGTGCTCATGAGACAAAGCTCCGAAGCAGAAGAGAAAACTTTGCATTAGCTGCAGTAAAAATATTCCATAGAAGAAGATGCAGGTTGGAAAGTAAGTTATAGTGCTGTTTACAGAGACGTTTACAGTTAGATAGACAAGAGAAAGAAAGAGAATTCCCCAGAGCTTTGTTGTGTTTCAGCTGGAAACTTTTGCAGTGCTGTGTTTTTAAACCTGTAGTATATTAATAGACGTATATAGAAATATTATTGGGAAAGTGGATTCTTTGATTCCTTGTTTTGAGCTAAGGCAAACAAAAATTATTGGAAAGGAGACAGTGGCGTTCACACAGAATCCCAAGTAAGTAATGGGGCATTTGAAGGGGAAATCTGGTTGTCCCTGCAAAATTTGTTACTTTTTGGGAATCTGGAATGTACGGCATGCGGTGCTTTTTAACTAAGCGTGACCTTTACAGGACGAAGCGGAGAAAGAAGAGAAAACCTGCGTGTTTGAATGTGAATTTCAACACCTGTTAGGATGTGGAAGAAAGTAGGTTGGTGGCATTTGGATTCTTTCTGTTCTGCAGGCTTAAAAGTGCTTGTTCACATGCAGCCGATGGGAAGAACCATTTCATTTGCAGATCAGGCCCGTATTTTTGGCTGTGAAAAGGTAAACAACAAACAGCGTTTTCATCTCCCTTTTCAGTAAAAAGCTGTCAACCTTTTCAGTTATTGCCACTTAGGAACAATTGCCTGGTTGCTTACAAGTCGGCTCATCTTCTGTCATGTTGTTTTTATGTGAGTAAACAGTCACCCTGTGCCTGCAAGAGCTGATGGATCCTGTGGTCCAGCGCCTCATGGCTTGTGACTTTCTATCATCATTTAATATGTCTTATTTAAAGACTGTATTGTGAGTGTCCCCGACTAGTCTTGGGCCTCGACTCAATCTCCGTCTGCTGAAAAGCAGCAGCTTTCTGCCCATCCTGGACACCGATCGCACACCACAACCAGGTTCTAGACCCATCAGGACACAAACAGTAGGTTACTATCACATTCAGCCGTTTAAACCCGCTGTTTTTGTAAGTATAGGGCATCACAGTGTGTTACTGGCAAAGTATTGTTAATATCCTTAAAGCCAAGCTTGGTTTCACGCTTTGAATGAGTTTTTCTTATAGAATATAAATGGTTGTGTTTCCATTTCTTCTCTTCTTCAGTTTAAGACGTAAATTGATAGTTTTTCGTTCCCCTATTGTGACAAGTACGTACTCAAAATGCGTTCGTCTCGTTGTCAACAGACCTGGAACAATTCTCTGCTGGAAATGAATCTGAGACTTCTGAATCTAAATGTATCAGCCCTTGCCACTCCAGTTTTAAAGATTCCATTACAGTAGAATAAAGGCATTAATAGATTGACACCCCTGGGGGGGAAATAATGACACTCTTGTTCCTCGTGTGCTGCTGTTGTGCTATAATTACAGCACCAGTCAGTTGTTTCTGCGGCAGGGAGATGCTGGCTCAGTCAAATGTTTGGATGGTTAAAACACAAGGAACATATTTCTCCATCTGAGAGGTTTTGGATGCTACCCTAATACAAACAATAACATTTAAGAAATGCACGCTACTGTGAATTCCTCTTCTCCTTAGTGGGAAATGCTGAATATAGCAGATTGCTGTGCTGTCTTGGAGAAAACACCCATTTATGTGGAAGTATTTTTAGGTATGTAAGTTGCGTGAGATCTTGCTCAGTTCTGAATAACAGAATCCCAGAATGTCAGGGGTTGGAAGGGACCTGGAAAGCTCATCCAGTGCAATCCCCCCACGGAGCAGGAACACCCAGATGAGGTTACACAGGAAGGTGTCCAGGCGGGTTGGAATGTCTGCACAGAAGGAGACTCCACAACCCCCCTGGGCAGCCTGGGCCAGGCTCTGCCACCCTCACCAGGAAGAAGTTTCTTCTCAAATTTAAGTGGAACCTCCTGTGTTCCAGTTTGCACCCATTACCCCTTGTCCTATCACTGGTTGTCACCGAGAAGAGCCTGGCTCCATCCTCCTGACACTCCCCCTTTAGATATCTGTAACCATGAATGAGTCCCCCCTCAGTCTCCTCTTGTCCAGCTCCAGAGCCCCAGCTCCCTCAGCCTTTCCTCACCCGGGAGATGCTCCACTCCCTTCAGCATCTTTGTTGCCCTGCGCTGGACTCTCTGCAGCAGTTCCCTGTCCTGCTGGAACTGAGGGGCCACAACTGGACACAAGATTCCAGGTGTGGTCTCCCCAGGGCAGAGCAGAGGGGGAGGAAAAAGTCAATGAGGTTGGTCAAGCACGACTCCCCTTGGTGAAGCCATGTTGACTGCCCCTAATGACCCTCTTATCCCTGATATGCCTTGAGATGGCACCAAGGAGAAGTCGTTCCATCAGTTTCCCAGGGATGGAGGTGGGGCTGACCGGTCCATAGTTCCCCAGGTCTTCCTTCTTGCCCTTTTTGAAGACTGGAGTGACATTTGCTTTCCTCCAGTCCTCAGGCACCTCTCCCGTTTCCCAAGACTTGGCAACGAACAGAAAGGGCAGGAGGCAAATATTTGGGACCTTGCTCTGGTTAGTTCTGCGGGTGAGTTCGGTGGTTGATCAGTCTTAGGGTTTCTCTTATGAATTCCAAAACAAAGGGCAAGAAATTGGCTTCTCATCCTGTCACGCTCTGACAGGCAGGAGAGCATCACTGCTTGATTTTTGCATTGCGGAACAGCATTGGTCAAACATTTAGTAACTTAAGTAATTTAATTAACATGCATGTAATTTAGCACGACATGAACTGTAGCCATGCAACTCTACTCAAGCTTTGTTCATTAAATTCGACATTTAATTGTTGTCGTGACACCTGAAAGATGTATAATCAGTCACCAGTTAATTAGCATCAGTATGTCAGGTACTCATTAGAATAATTGACTGAAGTTTGTCTTGTCGAAAATGGCTTTTTGCTTAATTTTATGCCCTTAGTGAGATGGAAAATACAGTCCTAGAAGACCCAGATCTCACAGGTCATCTCCGTAACTTGTCTGCTGGGTTAATTCAGGCACATCAAGTGTTCTTTGTTGCTTCGCTGTCACACTCAGGCAGGAAGTTTCCACCCCTTCTTTCAGAAAACATTTTGTATTATTGTTAGGTGACCGTAAATAAAAAATGTGTGTTTAGTCTGACTAACCTGAAAGAGAAAAATGAGTTATTTAGCCAACTTCAGAGGAAGGAATGTGTTAGAGAGCAGGGCTTTGCACAGACAGGTTGTGCAGCTGTGTTTCATGCTTCATCCTCCTTTCAGACCACATATTTTTGCATGTGACTGCGCAGCTGGACTCGAGGCACAGGCACAGAACGGTAAATGTGAACCGGCAGCGCTGTGCCCCAAGACGTAGTGTGTGACGGGTTGGGCAATTTAACTCGGGACCCCTTATTATCTATATAGTATACAAGTGCACGGATTTTTGTATTGGCTTTGTTCATGGGAAGGAACTTTGAGGAGGCTTGTGGCTTGTGAGGAGCTCTGCGTGGTTCTGCACTGACTCACAGCTGCCTCGGCTCCGGCTGACGGAGGAGCCTTCGCGTTTGACTGCGGGGAATCAGCAGCTCCATCACACTGTGGAACTGTGCGTGCTCTCCTGCCTTGTGCTCTTTGGTATCTCTTTATTCCTATTAATACTGAATTGCTACACCAAGCGTTGTTACCAGGTCAGATGTCTCGATCTGGCACTTTGTGTCTACAGCGAGAAGGGGAAAGCGCTGGATTTTCTGTCCCCATCCTCTGCCCTATAGGCTGCAAATAATATCTCCTTTATATTTTAATACTTCAGGGGCCTTTCTCTGAAACAAATAGCCTGTGTGCTGTGTTTCTTTTTGGCTAGCAACATACTGTCAGCTTCCCTTTTAATCGATGTTAGAGGAATTAGTATTTGCTTTATTGGTTTAACTCATTAAAGAAATGACTTCTGGAGTGTAGTTCAAACAGCATCCATCACCAAAGATAATTTTCTTTAACACTGGGACACAATAGAAATGTTGTTATTTATTTTTATAACCATCCGCAGTGATTTATTCTTTCAAGGTGAATTCCATTCATGCAATGTCCGTGGTTATTTTGCCTGAATTCCCCTTAAGAAGGGCAGAGAATTGTCTGACAGCATCAGATGAGCAACCTATTTAAGAATACTAATACCACCTTATTTTAGTCCATAGACCTCAAAAAACTTTTCAAAGCAAGTTAATAGCGTTTTATATATCGCATGCATATAGTAAATAAATAGAACTGTGAGAAAAGGAGGGAAAGAGACCTTCCAGGAGGCCACCCAAGAAATAATGGCAGAATTTGGAATAGAGGCCTCAATTCAGCGCTTTAGCCAGCAACCAACAAGGAGTGGAATTAAAAACGTTATCTGAGGGAGAACTTACATATTTACTGTCGCTTTTCCTAAGCTCTGAATTAATGGGTTTGTAAAAAAGCTTTTGGGATGACGCGCTGCCAGTGTGTGTTTGAAGCATCCCAAACTGCCCGATGGACCATTCCTTTTGGAAAAAGGGTTAAAAATTGTTCATTTACTGAGAAGTGAACGCGAAGAAAATGCAAGTAGATGTAGGCGAGGCTGGAAAAAGGAACTATGAGAATAACTGCTCAAGGGAGAAGTATCGAGGTGACCTTTGCTGCTCTGGGTTCCTTTGGTAATGAAGACAAAGTCTCTTTAAAGGGCAGCGAGTCTGAACTCTGTGGCATTGGGCTGTATCTTCCATTACGGGAGCCTTTCTGTGAATTGTAACCTTTAAATATTAAATACACTCCAGGTCAGGACAGCCTAGTTTATGAGGTGGCTGCTACAGCGAGAGAAGAGTAAATACCTGCGTTTTATGGGCGTAATTTCAATCCAAATTCCAAGTTTGTTACTCACGCCAAAGATGTACATAAAAGGACTATAACAATCAAAACGTGAATCAAGGCTCATAAAGCAAAGTGGGATTGTTAATGAAGTTTCTTCAAGGGTTTGTTGCCACTAACAAATCAGCATCGTCTGCTTTTTCACGGCCTGGAGGACAGACCGTTACAACCAAGAGCTGTTGCCAGCTTCACTTCTACAAGGTGAATCACTAACTCTGAAAGTCTCGTCTGGAGTAACAATATTGATTAAAATACCTTTCCTGGGCTTTTTCTGCATTTAGGGATATCGCAATGTGCGTAAATAGAATGGGAACTTTCTGCGGCTGAACCTATTTAGAGGAGCAAAAAGAGCACGAAAGGAACAGGCTTTCCAACATTGGGAAATATTTAGGATGGGTAAGATGCATAACTTCAAAAAACTGTTCTTTGGAGTAATCAAACGTTTCTGTAAATTTGCTTACAATTGACCAAATGGCTGTCAGATTAGTGGAAGCGCTTCAATGGGAAATAAGATTTCAGTTTTCTATCCTGAAGGGCCATTAAGAAGAGAAATTTAGTTGAAACAAGGGAAATAATTGAAACTGAGATACTGTATGCCGTTATCTCAGGTTTTGTTTAATTAGGTTTTACTGACCAAATTACTTGTCCTTGAGATCGGTCACAAGGAAAAAGAAGCAATTATTCCCACTGACTTAATATTGCCTGTGAGAAGAACGCAGTCGCGCTCCATCATAGTTCTGTGGCTTCCAGAAATCGAAAACACAAAACCAACAGCAAAGAAAAGGTTCTTTCTTACTGTTCTGTGTCCAAGGTCCTGAATATCCATGAATGTTTTGTAAAATGTTAGTGGAAGTTAAGTTTTCTGGCACTTAGAGTGACTTAGTGGTGTTCTCAGTGGGGAAAATAGTCCTTAGGACACTTGATTCAACGCTAATATTCCTTGTTTAGAGCTGGCGATGTTGTTGGTGCACAGAACAGTCATTGGTTGCTGTGAAGATCACGTAAAGGTCTATTAAATGGGTTGGCAGCTGGAACAGAAGCAATTGCCTGCTTTGCATTTTAAGGAGAGACGTGCTGTGCGAATGTGCATCCTCTGTTATATTCCTGATAGGTGAGTAAATGCTTGATGGGCCTGGAAACATCCAAAGTTGATTCGTGCACAGTTGGCTCTTCTCAAAAAGTTTGGATCTCAGAGTTCAGCAAGGGTGGGATTCCCTGTTTATCTAATGCATCTGCCTTCTAATACCTTCAACCAACTCTCATTGGTTGCTCCATGTATTTTTATCCTATTGGAGAATTTTTAAGGACCTTCATTTATTTGCATCGGTGTGTTTTGTGTTGCGTTTTCCTTGTACTTTTAAATGTTGAAACCTTTGTGGATGAAATAGATTGTTGGGCATCACACACTTTAGGGCAAGAACTAGATAAACTGGCTCCTAAAAGTTCTCTTGCCGTAGCACAGCACTCCTTGTGGGTAGTATATGGTTGATACAAAACAATGGGAAAAAGGGAAAATAATGCCGTTTTGGCAGAAGACGGAACTAAATGTATTAAAACCAGTTTTGGTCATGTTGGTGGAGTTGTCAGTTGAGCATAATTTTAACTGAAATCAACATATGGCCCACCCTTTCTATCAGCTGGGAAATGCCGTATCGAATAGCACAGCATGTACGTTGTGCCTGAGATAGAACTCCAGCGTTCCGCATACAGCGTGAAGTGACTTCCCTAACTCAGGTTAGTACCTATATCAGTCCCCTCCTTTACCTCCAATTTGGGTGTAAAAGGTGGATCGGGACAGATGGTGCTGACAGGAGAAAGGTCTTGCAGGAAGGAATTCAGTTGTTATTAAGAAGTGAAAGAAGCGGCTGTGGTTTTGATGATTAGTAGGGTAAGAGTCACTTGGTGCAGCCGCAACAGAAATGGGTCTTTTGTACTTCATACTGAGCCAGCACTGGCCGATATCTGCCCTGGGTTAGAACCCGGGGGATGATGCTTTGTGATCACTGAGATTTATCACCTCTGTGTTTGGCACCTGAGTTTTCCCATAGATGTTGAATTTATAAGACTTCTGTGTTTGAGCGGTGTGTTTCTCATGAGAAACAGAGCTAAGGCTGTGCATGTTGCTCTTCCGTAACGTTCAGAAAGGAAAATCAGTGAGATTCTCGCATATGGTCACACCATATGTTAATGTCATCCGTAATTCTATATCAAAATGGTTCCAGCTACTGTTCGTGTAGAGCCAAGACTCAGGTTTCTAGAGGTAAATGGGTCTATGACACATTCAAAAGTTAATCAAATGGGCAATGATGATATGGAAAGCAGCACAAAAATGTAGGTGCGCATTGTTAAAATCACAGAATCACAGAATGTCTAATCCACCCCCACCCCACTTCTAACCCACCCCAGGTCCCATTGGCTTCCTGGCCACAAGGGCCCAGTGCTGGCTCATGGTCACCCTGCTGTCCCCAGGACCCCCAGCTCCCTTTCCCCTACGCTGCTCTCTAATAGGTCATTCCCCAACTTACACTGGACCCTGGGGTTGTTCCTGCCCAGATTCAAGACTCTACACTTGCCCTTGTTCTATTTCATTGAATTTTTCCCTGTCCAACTCTCCAGCCTGTCCAGGTCTCTGATGGCAGCACAGCTTCCAGTGTCACCACTCCTCCAGCTTGGTGTCACCAGCAAACTTGCTGACAGTCACTCTATTCCCTCGTCCAAATCATTGATGAATATATTGAATACTACAGGCCCCAGCACTGCCCCCTGAGGCTCTGCACTGGATACAGGCCTCAATGGACTCTGCCCATTGACCACGACTCTCTGGCTTCTTCCCTTCAGCCAGTTCACAGTCACCTCACTGCCCGCTCATCCAGCCCGCACTCCCTCAGTTCAGCTGTGAGGATGCTGTGGGAGACTGTGTCAAATGCCTTACTCAATGCCCTACTCAAAATGTGGTAAGAAAGCTTCTTCAAAGCTTTAAGTGCTCTCTTTACATCAGCGGGATGGTGTAATAGAAACTTAATGTCAACGTGCTGTGTCCCAAACCACTGAGTCTGTGGTGCAGAGCTCAGGAAATGAGTCCTGAAGGCTGAACTCGCTCGTTATTTCACCTGCTTCTATTCTTGTGATACGAGGTTGGTTTCTACACTGTGCAGAAACGCAGGTGTCGGCTCAGGGGGACACAGCAGGACAGTTGGAGCAGGTATGTTGTTCCAACTCCAGCCAGGAGCAGAACAGCTAAATTGGGGGTCAGGACCCCGACGCTGCCCCTGTCGTACTTGGTACTTGGGTGGTTTTGGGTTGTTCTGCACATGGAGAGATCTCAAGGGTCTTCTGTTGCTGCTGACGGGCTCGTGTTTTAAAAACCGGTGACCTACTTGAGGATGTTGTCAATGCAAGAAAAGGAACCCATTCGATATGGGCTCTGCAGACTGAATGGGGATTAGAGGCATTTAACTGCGAATCTTGTGTCCTCAGGTTTTATGACCGGATTCTTTTGTTCTTTTTAATCTTCACAGAATAAAAGGGTGGGAGGAAGGGAAGAGGGGAGGAAATGATCTTATTACAACTTTAGAAACTGTCTTTGTAACTGAGAATAAGAAACTCCAATGAAATGGGAATGAGATGATAAATTGTATCTGCTTACATGTTATTAAACTTGCCATTATTTTCATTAAACTTTTGCAGGCACAATTTCAGTTACTTAAATCAGCATGATGACCTACTTTAAAATATCACTTGGAAGAAAATACACCTTCAGTTATATTCAGTGATGGCTTTATAAACTTTGCAGAGTACGTAAATGTATTAATATGCATGTAAGGCTCCCACATAGCGGAATGGTGAGGAGCGTCTGGAGTCTGTGTATCCTTTTTGTGTAGCTGGCTGAAAATAACTTTGCATCCAAGTTACAGCTTAAGAAAAACAACAAGAAGTTCTTACATCGAGGGGAATCACCATATTTTTTCTTGCAAAAAGCCTTAGCAGTGTAAATCCAGTCCAGCAAAGTATTTGGGTCAGGCGATTAACTTCAGTTGTGTGAGCACTGTAATTTAATTGATTTCAGAATCCACGTATTGTTTTATTACTTGTATGCATTCCCTGAGGATGTACAATAGGAATGTGTCGGATCAGTTCTCATTTCTAATAATACTGAAGCGGCTGCTTCGCTGGAGAAGAAACAGATGGGAAGCAAACAAGTACCTGGTAACCCAGTGAGCGTGGTGAGGAGGTGGTGAATAAGCTCAGGTCTATCACAACACCTTGTCTGTACCTATGCCAAACTACAGAAATTGGCTGGAGCACAGTCTAACTTTTCTTTTGGCTTAGAGGCAGGCTGATTTCATTATGACAACCGCTATGCGGTACAAATATTATTAATCCATGTTTCCTATTTCATCACTTACCAGGAACGAGCATCAGAAAGATAGTTTGCAGTAGTTCTTCCTCGTAAGCTTGATAACCCACACTGCAGAAATAAGACATATTCTGGGGCTCCTTTTCATTGCTAATGTAGCGCATGAATGCAGAGCTTTTATTTTTCGTATATCTTAGAATCGAGCAAAGATATTCTGCATGATCACAGTACAAGTGCTCTTTGTTCAGGTCTGCTCCGATTCTTGTAAAACACTAAATCTCGCCTTCCTAACGCCCGATCATACCCTGCCGGAATAAATGTCAAAAACAAATGGAAAAGAAAAAATAAAGCATCCCGTAGCTGAACTCCTGAGATGGATTGCTATAGCGCTCTAACTTGCTCTTCCATTTTGCACAAATAGCTTTCTATTTTAGCTACTTTGCATTTAAGAAAAAAACACCCTGAAGTTTCATTTCTATTGGAGATGCAAGGCCGCCAATATGCACCTCGATTAGTTACTGTCGTCTGGGGTTTTTTGTACTGCAAGCCCTGTTGGCAATCCCTGTCAGTTACAAATGAAGTTGCATGCAGGTATACTTCTCAATAGAAATCAATTTTCAGCACAAAATGCCTTATTTGCAGTTTTATGGCTTAAAACTACTTCCATAAAGTGATTTATTGTTTGCAGTTTGAAGAGACTGTCTGATTTTGACTCCTTTTAGTCTTTATTGGCAGTGTTTGCTTTCAGATATTAAATGTAAAGTAATACATTATTAAATACAAAATTAGTCTCAATCATTACAGTGTACTAATCTGTTGTCGCATGGGAATTAGCGTAATATGCAAGATTTTGCCCAGTGAATGATGTTCTCTAATTACACAAGTTATATTTCAAGCTGCCAAAGAGTGGAAAGGTGAAGACCGGGGTTGCGGAAGGTAAAGCAATCTGAATCTTAATTACTGTATTTATTTATTAATAATGATGGCAGTGGTGCCATGGAAATAGGATAAAAGGGGAGCTGGATTCCCGTGTAGCCTTAAAGTTGTTTCAGTGGACAGCCTTACCAAGTCAAGGTAGATCACGTCCGCCGCTCTGCCATCATCCATCCGTCTTGTTATGTCCTCATAAAAGTCAATGAGGTTGGTGAAGCACGACTCCCCTTGGTGAAGCCATGTTGACTGCCCCTAATGACCCTCTTATCCCTGATATGCCTTGAGATGGCACCAAGGAGAAGTCGTTCCATCAGTTTCCCAGGGATGGAGGTGAGGCTGACTGGTCTATAGTTCCCCAGGTCCTCCTTCTTGCCCTTTTTGAAGACCAGAGTGACATTTGCTTTCCTCCAGTCCTCAGGCACCTCTCCCGTTTCCTAAGACTTGGCAAAGATGATGGAGAGCGGTCCAGCAATGACCTCAGCCAGCTCCCTCAGCACCTGCGGGTGCATCCCATCCGGACCCATGGATTTGTGGATGTCCAGACTGCCTACCTGCTCCATACCTTAACAGATATCATTGCAAGTTTCATTGGCAGAAACACGTCCTGACATGACTGCGTAGCCTCAAAGCGTGAAAGGCTCTGATGGAAGGAAAGCGGCCATCTGCAGCTGGTTTTTATAGCCTTGTATTTGTCTGCTTCTTATATACCCCAAGACTATTTCACTATCGTGTGGTCGCTCGCAGTGAATACAACAGAGAAGATTTTTCTCCTTTCTTGCGCTTTTAATTTCGAAGCTATTAATTACTGCCTCCCAGTGCTGCCTAATATCTATCCGTTCATCCTCATTCGAGTGGCTTTTCTCCTTCAAAGATGGAAATGAGAGACACCTCTATATCTTGATTAAAATCTCCACTTGTTTTACTTTTTAACTAGCGCTCTGTATTTAATAATCCTCACTCTGAAGCATTGATTCCTTAATATTGTAGAAACGTACTTTATAAATTACTGCTTCATCATTCTTGTTCTAGTGTACAAAATAATTCCATCCCGTGTAATCTGGTTGAATGGCACTAGTGTGGCAGGTGAATTTATTGTAGTAGTGTCCCCTCCAATAATCCCTTTATAAAGTCTTGTGCTTGGACTTGCTGTTAAAGCATGTTGTTGCAGGAGATGGCGTTAACTAAGTTAATAATGATGAATTAATATGTATTAATAACATTTCAGGATGCCGCGTAGCTCATTCCAGGTGCAAATGTCCGATGGGAGGAAGAGGAGTGGAAAAAGGCCAAGGAGAGACCGTCTCTCTTCAGGATTTTACATCTTCCCATCTCTGATCAGTTCTGAAAAAGTAAAGGATTATTAACTAGATATTTTTTCTCCAAACCTTGTGCTATTAGCAATTCTATTCATGATAAGCATTCACCTATTAAGCAAACTACCCAATTATTAATCCAGTAGCAATTCTATTGCAGAAAAGTTCATTGTAATGGCTATTCAGAAGGCACATTCTTGACAGACTTTTTTTTTGGGGGGTGGGAGGGGAATGTATTGTCTAATTATTATTTAAAAGCTTGGCTTCCTAAGCTTAATGAAGAATGAACGAGTTGCATTATTCCAGAGGACTCTCGCAAAATCTGCTCACAAATTAACTGGACCTCCTGTTCTCTGCCTTAAACTTCTCATGGCTTCCTCAAGCTTTCTACCGGTCGCTCTCCTTTTTTCTTAGGAGCTGCAAGATTGTGTAAGAAAAAGGCAGCAATTACAGTATTAACATAATGGGAACAATTACGACAGCAAAATCCAGGTTTTAATTGAAATGCACTCGTGTCTTTTTCGATGGTCTTTGTTATATCTTGATTTACCTGCTGGTTGTTAGAATGTTCTGCTTTCTCTGAGCGGGGGTGGAAGCCAAGTAAAAGATAAGCGAAGGGAAAGATATGGAAAACCAGCCTTGCAGCTTAGATATCTGACAAAGGCTCAGTTATAGAGCTCATCGGTGGTTTTCCATTGGAAAGAAGGATTAAGTGTCCAAAAAGGAACGTCATGGAAACCTGTATTTGTCCTGGGAAGAAATCCTTGGAAAACCAAAAGTTGGATTGTGGAAACTGGAGGGTGTGGAAATACTCAGAGTCGAAATATATACCAAACCTGTTTTCCCATCAGCTCAGCTGAGAGAAATACAGATCGTGTTCTCTACTCGCTCTCCCCGTTTGCTTTTAGCTGTAGACAAGGCAATTGATGTGTTAGTAGCACCATTTTTCACACCGAAAGGGATTACAAATATTTCCTTACAACTCAGGGTGTTGTTAAGTGTAAACAGTGTGTGGTACAGGAGGCTGGTAGCGGTCTGTGAGCTCGCTGTCCAACTTTATTAAAGCTTGTATTTAATTTTATTTGAGCAAATAACTGCGTTTGCTTTGAAACCTTTCCTTAGGTGAAAAGAGAACTGGACAATGTTTCTTCTTCTCTATTATTTTTTAATCTACTTTTGCGCTTTCTCAGGGCTTTCCCAGAAAAGAAGGTCCATTTATCGTGATTCTAACATTCTCGTTCTCAGCTCCGTGGCTCTTTGCGCTGCATTTCCATGAATACGTAAGCCCAAGTGAGAATGAGAGGAGCCCCATCTGCAGCGCTCAGCACCCGTGTGGCAGAATTGGAGGCGCAGGGTTGTCCGTCTGTACCTGTCTGTCTGTCCACATATTAATAAATGGTCTGCTTTGCCTCTCAGGCACCCAAGGGCAGTGCTCCCTCCTCCCATTCTCTCTGTTCTATCTCTAAATACCAAGAACTCTGACAAACAGCTGAAAACACTTGAAAACCCCCTAGGAAAGTCATGAGCTGCTTTGAGGAAAAGGCAGAACGTTAACTGGAAGATGATAAACTGAAGAAGCCCAACTGTGTCCGTGTTACGGAATTTCTCTAGTTAAAGGGTGCTGAAAAGGATACCTTAGGTCCAGGCCCATTCAATCTTTCATGACTTATCTTCTGTCATACTTTACGAGTACCTATATTTCTTGACAGAGCTTTGAGTGCAGTTTCCAGAGTATAATTCTCATTTTTATACTTAGTGTACGTACTATGCACCCTCTGTGCAAATCAGTAACATTTCTGGAGAATGAATATGACCAAGTAATGAGATCCTGTGCTCAGTTGTTTTGGAAAACCAGAGTTGTCGTGTGTAAATCAATGCCCTACACTGAACAGTGTTGGAAACCCCATGGCCAGTTGGTTTCTAAATCTTTCTGCCCATCCCATAGGCGAATTGTTCCTTCTTGGTTCTTTTTGTTGGTTATTCTAAGAGTTCAGATTAATACATTGTTCTGCACTTCAATGACACTGACTCATTTAGGAGGTGAAGTGCACTGTTACGGCCTTTGTTTTACTGTCTAAAGTACTCTTGGTTTTTTTAAGAGAAGTAATTGTTTTCATTTCCTAGTGGTATTAGTCACAGGTAAATGGAATTAACACCCATCTAATCTTTAATAATGTGCGAAGAACAATTGTGCTCAAGTCAAGAGCTGGAAGAAGAAACTCCATTTTATCTGTGTGCTCAAATTCCTGTATATCTACCCCCCTTATTTGTATTTGTTCCCTTCTCGCAGAGGGTCAGACTGGCAGGGACTTTTGGCCGCACAGATTGAATCTCCCAACCTTCTTTCCCCAGGAATTAATGGGAGTTAGCTGTGTACTCGCCGTTTGTGCCTAAGAGAGCATGTCCTAAACGCTTGAGCAAACACAATCGTGAACCATCCCACGTGTTCAGCGAGAAATCACAGTCATTGAAACTCTGCAGCCCTGAGGAAACCAGCACCAAACCGCCACGTCTTGTTTCGCGTTGTGGATTTAACACCTTTTCCTCTCTGCGTGATACCCCTGAAATCCCCATAGACCCTGCGTTCTGTGAGCAAATTGCGCAATTCCTATGGTGCTAAAAGCTGGTCAGAAACATGAGGGCGTTGCTCCTTGTGTTCTGTTCCGCGTCGGCCAAGATCTGTGGCCGTTCTGGAGGATACAGGTACCTGGTTCCCTGGTCCTGGCAAGGGGAACTCTTAAAAATAGCAGCACAGCAAACTTATGATTTGCTTTGATGAATGGAAGGTGTTTTGCGGAAAATTTACAAATAGTAAAAGTGTCGTTTCAGAATATCAACGCTTCCAAAATGCATTACGGCGTCGTCACAAGTTGATGCGTTCCATTGATCATCCCCTTCTGGACAGAAAATGAAATAAAAAACCCCAAGCAGTTTCTTCGATCACAAACGGGCTTAGTAATGAGCGTGGTTCATTTTCAGGATGTTTAGCTTCTCATTTTTGAAAGACACAATGTACAGAACTTAGAAATTGTATCTGGTATGGGAGTTACGATTCGACAGCTGCTGACTCCAAACATTAATTAAAACTTAAGGCGGAAAAGTAATAATTCATCAGTATTATAAAAAGATTTGTCTTATAGTTAGAGGCATTTGGGGGTCAAAGATCCTAACCTTGCAGAATAAAAAAGGCCTTGCTTTAGTGATCACTGATTCAACATCATTTAAATGTTCAGCTGAAAAAATATAATGGAATGTAATGGTACATAAATTCTCCAAGGAGAAAATAAAGTCTATACGTATGTCTATATTTTATATCTTGAATGTTCTGCAGTTTGACAAGGACATGGATGAAGTTACCTTATGCCGGGGGCAGTAGAACGTTGATTAAGAGCCCAGTAGCAATTAGGAATTGGCCGGCGCCAGCACAACGTTATAACCCGCTGGGCTTATGTGGATGTGTTACCACCTCTGGAATACACTGTTCAGTGCTTGCTTGTCTTTTTTACTTTGCTTTTCTAGATGTACAGACTGAAAATATTTTCTTGATGTAAGAAGCTATTCAGTGCTCTAATCTCCCGGTTTAATGAAGCGGATTTTGGAAGAGTTGGCGTGGGAGGAGAAGGGAGTCTTGGCTGTTTGCTCTATTTTGGCAAGAATTTGAGTGACTTTGCAAAGTTGTTTATCCTATTCAAGCTGGTGTGTATCCTCCGGAGTCTCCACCTCTGCTGTTTGAAGTGGACTTAATTAAGGCCTTTATTTTATAGTGTCTCCACTTAGACCTCGTCTCATGATTTTAAACTGGTGGAGGTGATTGCAGCATGGCGTGCCCGCAAAATAATTCCTCGTTCATTAATTTTCAATATCGCATCTTCTTTCAGAGATATTCTTTAAAATGATTATCCCTCCTTTGAAGTTTTTGACCTTATCAAGCAGTTTTGTTATGGTAAGATGCAATGAGGGCCTTCGGACTTGAATGTTCTGGTCCTTGAAATGATTTACAATGGGATGTTTCTGCCGCAGTTATTAATTAATTAACGTTTTCATACCGACGGTGTTAGTGTGAAGTGGACCCAAGGTGTTTGTGTTACTAATGATTTTTCATCTTCTGTAATTAATTCCAGATTTGCTCAGTTTTCTTCTGTTCCTCGATTTGGCTGCAGGACGACAACTAAGGCAGCAAATTGCTCATTGCCACCGCTCAAAGTAACGATGGCAACAAATAATTATGAGCAATTGATGATCAGAGAGATACGTAATAAAGCACGTTCAGCAATTTTAAATCACAGAAAATGCTTAAAATCACAATCTTCATACGGATAATTTATTACTAGAGGGGGACAGAATTAGTGCAATAGGCTGGAATTTCAGAGGATGCCTAAATTGGTGTGTAGATCCCACTGAAATTCAGTACAAGATCAGCATCCTTTCCTTTCCTACCTTTAGGAAGATCCTGTTGCTTAACTTTGTGCTCTTTGTGCTTTGTGGCTGCTTTTAGTGCTAATCCCAGAAATAAACCGTTGGCTATAAGAAATGACACTTCATAATGCTTAAATTCTCAGAAACCGTCGATGGTGCATTTCAACAGACAGGGGTGGGTTCACACCACAACTCACTAAATGAATTAGGAGTCTTAACTAAGTTGGAGCACTTCAATATCTTCAGCAAAAAGCACAGGGGTGCAAAACCAGAGCATTATTTTTAATATCGCACATCTCTCTTGTGTAAGAGTTACTTAACTGCTCAAGCAAGTGCTTTATGGCAATTAGAATCATTTTTTCCTGCAGTTACTGCTGCTGCTGTGGTCAGTGCTTTCCTATTGATTCTTCTTTGGGATGAGGCATTTGCAGGCTGGACTGTAAAACAACTTTGAGACGGTTCTGACCCTCTTTCTGTCTTGTAAATCACCTGAGGCGCCTTGTCAGTTGTATAAGCAGCGCAAATAACTTTTCTTGGTGGGATTTCTGCTGCTGCCCTAAAATGCTGCAGAATCAGGACTGGGAGGAGTGATCTCTTAAAGTTAAGCATGTGCTTAAGTGCTTTGCTGGATCACTGCCTTGATCTATTGATGTTCTCCGGGTAATTTGCAGGAGCTGTAATTGCCTTCCCAGGTTTTCAGTGGCTGCCCAGCACTAAATCTACACGGCCTGTCCTCCTCCTGGAGCTGCGGCCCAGAAATGCTCCCTAATACTTTGAAGGTTATTGCAGAATAAGATGTCTTGTTTGTCTTGTGGCTGCTCGTATCTCTGGTGGCAAAGGAACGGGTGAAAAGTTTGGTGGCTTGGTCTCGCTGTTGTTTGTGAGATGAATTGGCATGGCCTTGGGAAGCTGTAGAGAGCACAGGTGATGATGCTGAACCTCTTCCAGTATAAGTAGGGGAACGAGCTGTTGGAGAGCAGTGTAGGGGAAAGGGACCTGGGGGTCCTGGGGACAGCAGGGGGACCATGAGCCAGCACTGGGCCCTTGTGGCCAGGAAGCCAATGGGACCTGGGGTGGGTTAGAAGGGGGTGGTCAGTAGGTCAGAGAGGTTCTCCTGCCCCTCTGCTCTGCCCAGGGGGTTGTAGAGTCTCCTTCTCTGCAGACATTCCAACCCGCCTGGACACCTTCCTGTGTAACCTCATCTGGGTGTTCCTGCTCCATGGGGGGATTGCACTGGATGAGCTTCCCAGGGCCCTTCCAACCCCTGACATTCTGGGATTCTTTAGTTTGATTTCTTGCAGGGTTATGGATTGGGATTTCTTTGGTATTTCTGTTTCTTAAAAACAAACAAAACCAAACAAACCCAAAGCAACCAAACAAAAACACTTGAATTAATTTCAGTGTAGCTATTAATAAGCAGAACTTGCCTGTGATGAATCACTCCCTGATGAGTTGGAGATCGTGATCAAACAGCAAGAAGCATAAGGACCCGGCACCATTGGGCAAGCAGCAGCTCGGGTACGTAGCTCTGCACAATTAAGGATCCCTGAATCGGTCAGAAATGGCTCTGACACCAGCAGAAAACCAGCCCAGCTCCTGAGCATCATCACACTCAAAGCTGCAATGCTACCCACGTAGCGTTCCATTCGTATCAAGGCTGCGTTTTTTCCTGCGAGGCAACTTTCAGTCTGTTCTTTCGTGTTTCATTTAGGTATTTACAACATCATTTTCCAAGGGGAAAGTGTGACACCAACATTGTCCTGGAAGTTTGGTAACTGGGGAGATACTGGTCGGAAGTCCAGCTGTCTGTTCTTCAATACAGGAGCCCTAGTAAGCTAATGCTAACATTAAAGCTTTGAATAATTTCAGACTTTAGCTGAGGAATGTGAATAGTGGCTTGAGCAATGTGACTGGAGTCAGTAGAATTAGTCTCGTGTAAAATACAAGTAGAATCAGTTGTGCAGTTTGGTATTTCTTTCAGGGCTGTTGTGGTTGTCTAGTGGTGCCTGGTGGTACCGTACGACATCAGTAAACCAGGCACTGATGTCCTGTTAGCAAATAAATAGTAGGCTATACAAAAATTGCTGGTGTTTTGTGAAGGAAACTTACTTAAATTCTGCGTGGTCATGAAGCTATGACAGGCAGCAGTGCTATAAATTAAACAGATGTTGGCCTTCTCTCTTCGACATTGTGTACAGCAGCAAGGCTTTTAGAAAGGGAAATTATTAGAAGAATTTTCATTACCAAATGAAATTGCAATCAATCACCCTGGCAGAGTGGCATTTTCCTTTAGTCTGTAGCTGTAAGGCAGTGGAGTATATTATATATTTCCCACTCTACCCGCTCAACACCTTCAGCAGCTGCGTGCAGGAAATAGTCTGGAAATTGTTTGCATTTTATAGGCGTTAGGCCTATAATAAGAGCCAGAAATTTTGGACCTAGCTTTGTATTTTGAGCAACCCAGTGCAGTTTGGGGAGAGGTTGATGTATGGATAGAGCTCCCCGTTGCCGTACAAAGCGGCACAGTTAAACCGATGCTTCGGTGAGGATTCTGTGTTAATGCCGATCTCTGTTTGTGCAGGAATGAGCGAGAGTCCGTGCTTGGTTTGTTCACGCTGCTGCAGATGTGTTGGCTGAAGAGACCAGCACCTCCAGGATCTCTGGCCATTTTCCTACCTGAGATGTTCCATTAAGCGCCTGTTGTTTAACTGCTGTTTCTTTAAACCCATTCAGGTCTAAATGAGCTGGATTAGCTGAAAGGTATTTAAATACCAGGTTTGTTCTTGACTGAAAAAGGCCTAGACGCTTTTTACAAGATGCAGAGATTGCTGCTTCTGATGGCAGGACGCTCGGGGTCTCACACAAATCAGACTCGAGCAAAGTGGGTGTGAATTGCTTGCAGCTTATTTTGTTCCTCCTTACATAGACGTTTCCACTCCAAGCAAGGCGAAGGCACAAATGGTATCTAGCTGACCAATACATATTTTGTGTCCGGCTGCAAAGCAAGGTGGCAGCAGCAGCTAAATGTTCATTTGTCAGCAGATAAAGGTTGGAATTTTTCCTCTCTCCTGTGCCTGCAGAACTTCCAACCAACCATAAAAAGTTCAGGAGTGTCAGAGTAAAGATCTATGCTCTAATCAAGAGGGATGTCTCCTCAGAGCTCTATTAGTTGCCAAGAAACTACTTCTGCAAAAGTGGAAATCTCTAACCGCTCCTAAAATCATTGACTGGACGGACACGGAGTGACCTGGCTGTGCTCGGAAAGGCTTCCTGGAACACATGCTGAGATACACAGTCAGGAGTTTGATGTAAATACATAGACAGACGCTGCCAACAAATGGGGAGTCTAATTGGATTTAAATCCTTCTTGTATAGGAAAAGTAGCATAGATTCCTGGCTAACCGAATAGCTATTGAGGAGTGCTGCTCCAGCGACTTTGGCTTTTCTACCCTGGCTCTAGGCTGTAATATTAGCAATTAGTTCTCCTCGCTTTGCAAGGGGGGAGTCTTGCACTGTATCGATCTCGTCTGCGCCGACTATAAATTCTTCAGTGCCTGCCTTTTATTTGACATTTCCAAGGCAGGGAGGACCTGCCTCACCTATTTCACATGTGCTGCAAACCGGTGTATGTGGAGATCCTATAGAGAGCAGTTCTCAGAGGGAATAGTGGTGGTATTTAGGTGTTTCTGTATGAATTTATATAGTATGGCAGACCAACTCATTGTGGTTCTGCCGAACTCCCTTGTTCGAAACATCAGCTGCGAGTCTTGTCCTCTATAAGGGTCTCATTTTGGCTGCAGCCTTGGAATTGTAATTAGGAAAATATGCAGGAGAGAGAAATCACTGGGTAAAAGTTTTGATGTAGGTCTCGGCTAAATTAATTCCACCTTTCCAGGCAGCTGGCAATCATTTGGAGTGAAGGATTTGCTGAATTTTGAAGGGTATAGCTGCATCTGAGGGAGCCTGCAATTGTATATTGACTTAATAAACCTGAAGTGGAAAGCATAGACCTGGTTGATATTTCTTGTCTTTCCAGTGTGTAACTACTTCTTTACCAGTTGTATATACAGGAGCTTAAAATATGTGAGGTCTCTATCAGACAGACAAACAGATCGCTCAGAATCTCAGTGCTGCCGTTTTTGGGAACCTGGAGTTTGGAGAGTTAATGGTTTTATATTGGAGCATCTCCAGTCATCCCTCAGCTCCGCCGCTGTGCTGATCCCTCGCCCTCGACTTTGCGGTGTATGAGGCCCCATTTTTTAAAAGGCAAAAGCAATTTTACTGGAGTCTCCGTGATTTAAAGCTTTGTTCCGTGCTAAACCACAAAAAACTTGTCAAGATTTAGATGCTCTACCGGCTTCTACAACAAGGAGAATTTAGGCTCTTGCTTCCCGTAGACTTGTTGTTGGCTAAAGTTGCACGAGAAGTTTTCTTCGTGAAGAAATGTGGAAAATGCAGGAAAAAGGGTCTGTCCAGACCACAAAGGGGCTTCCCCGGCATCGTGTGAGCTGGGAACAGCACAAAATAGAACATAAACCAACACAAAATAGAACATAAACCAGCACAAAACAGAAAGTCCAAGCTCTTTAACATCTGGACAAGGTTCCTCCTTATAGTCAATTCCACCTCCGTGATACATTTTAGCGCCACAGAGAAGGTACTTTAGAAATGATCTGAAACTCCAGCAATCGAAATGGGAACACAAATAACCTGCACTACTGAAAGTTTTGCGTGGTAATAAAAATTAGCTTAGGAGAATTACGGAGTAATTTCAAGTACCATAAAGTAGCTGTTGGGAATAAAAAAGTGTCGTAACTGCGAAGCCTCAGCCCAGTTTCTGCAGGAGTGAATTATTATCATTAATTATCAGTCTATTTTATAGTTATTGCCTGTAATTTCAGACTTTAAATACTCTAAAGCATAAACAATGCTAATTTAATTATGGTGTGAGAGTTGTTGAAATTTGCATGCAGAGGAAGAAACCATTAATAAAGTTTATTCGGAGAAAAGCTTAAGATAATAATTAGCATTTTTTGGCATTTCTAGTGTAGCGGAATTAACCATCCTTTCTTCGCTTGTGCCCCAGTTCTGTGTAGAAAACAGGCGGCACAAGCTGCGTAAATCACGTCGGGATACAGAGGGTTAGAGAGAGACACACAAAACCGTTCCCTTGCTATAAATTCCTTACATCGAGTTCACTCACCTGTTTGTGTCTGAGTAGTGTTGGAAGAAGCCGTTTGAGCTTTGGGAAAACCGGCATCTTGATCTTGTTGTTGAAAGTCTTTGCAGATAAATGTGAAATACGCCCTGAAGGCACCAGCAGGAAACTCAAATCGTATTTCCTTTGATTTATTCAATTGTTTTTCCTTAATTACATCCTCATCTCCTGTCCTCTGTCAGGAACCACCTCTCTAAATCTTGTTTCATCTTTGTCAGTGTGATGGCCGCTTATGTCTATTCTAAGGCATTAAAAAAGAAGTTAATTAGTATGGGACAGTGAACAAATCAGCGCAAACATTAGACAAGAATACGGGCTGACTATAACCAGCAGGTTGAGCCCTGAATGGGTGGGAATTGTGGCTTTTTACATATTTGTCACAGAACAGAACGATGTCGTTGCCCACAGATAAATAAAACTGCCCGGACTGGAATCGCCAGCTCCGAAATCTCTATGACCACACTCAGAACCATTTGCATCGCTGGCTTGTGGGAGGAATATAAATCACAGCTCTAGCAAATGACTTCTGGATCCTTACTGATGGCATTTAATCACTCTGAAGCCTTAACGGGCCTAAACACAGTATGTGTGTTTTAGTTCTGCCTTCTACCGTTCTCGACAGCGGAGGATTTCTGCCCTGCTCGTTTTGGGAATGATTTTTGTATGGCTAAAAATAAATCAACATATGGCAAATGGGTTTTTCTCCGAACAGATTACGGCAGATTAGACAAAGCTGCTGGTTTTGCATTTCTGAAGTCTGGAAGAAGTCGGCAAGGCTCTTGGACTTAGGCAGCACCATTTGCTCCCAAAGGAGGGCGATGTGGTGAGCATTCCGGAGGATTTCCCTTAGGAATAATAAGACACTTTCTATTAATTTGACAAGCCATTGGTTGGCCAGAGGAGGTGAGCACCATAATGATTGCTTCTAATAATTCATTATGATCTAGTATTGCCTTGTGTGCATATAATGTTTAAATATATAATAATGTTTAAATTTTCTTTCTTATATATGAAACATTATTTAATACTGTTTAATTTAATAAAAGCTTAGTGGTTTTTGTCTATTTTCACATCCATAGCATCCAAAAGAGTCTTGTTAACATGGCATTTTTTACCCAGCAGATGGTAAAGTTGGGTCATCACTTGAATTACCTACTTATTAACAGTGTAGCATCAGTCTTTTTCTTGTAGATATTTCTAAGATAATTTTCACCCCTGCAACTAATTTTGTGTCAAGCTTGCACATGCATATGATACCTAATGACTTTTGAATGGCAATGAACTTCAAGTGGCTATTAACAGAAATTGCCTTTGAACCTTATGATCTGCAGATAAAAGACCCCTTGAGCTGTCCAGGTTTTAAAAGCATATATTTTTTTTTCTGAATACAGAGATAGATAGTTATATCTCTCAAGTACAATTATTACCATTATTTTTCTTTCATTCTTGGTCATGCCTTTTGTTTTTAAGCTTATCCAGTTACTGATCTCACTTTGTATCAAAGGAAGTTTGGTGGGAGCAGATTCAGGAGACCTGTCTGGTTGTTGCTTTGATTTCTATTTAGGAACAGCGGAGAGGTTTTCTGGGTGAGTTCCCACCTCACTGGGAATGAGGTGGGATGGGCTGGTTCCAATGGGATGAAGTTCAACAAGGCCAAGTGGGCTTGTTCAGTCTGGAGAAGAGGAGGCTTAGAGCTGAGCTCAGCACTCTCCAGAACTACCTGAAGGGCAGTTCTAGCCAGGTGGGGATTGGGCTCTTCTCCCAGGCATCAGCAATAGGACAAGGGGCCATGGGCTTCAACTCTGCCAGGGGAAATTGAGGCTGGAGATTAGAAAGCAATTCTGTGCAGAGAGAGTGGTCAGGATTGGAATGGCTGCCCAGGGAGGTGCTGGACTCACCGGCCCTGGAGGTTTTTAAACTGAGACTGGACATGCACTTAGTGCCATGATCTAGTAAACGGACTGGAGTTGGACCAAGGGTTGGACTTGATGATCCCTGAGGTCTTTTCCAACCCAGTCGATTCTGTGATTCTGTGAATAGTCAGTGTTGCAAATAACCATTCCTGTTCCATGGGTGTCTGGTTTGGAAACCACTTGATAGGCTCTTTCTGTCCCAACCTTGTTTTGGGGTGGATTTGGGTGTTGCTGGTGTCTGTGGGTACATTTCTGCTCTTCCCTTTCTGTCCAGCTTCACTGGGTTGGCTTCACTTGGCTCTGCGAATGCCATCGTGACAATTCAGCCTCCGTTCCCTCCAAAGAACACCCTCATTCAACTCAGCGAAGCAGATGCAAACGCTCTAAGTTGCCGATGTGTTCTTCAGTCTTCTCCAGGGTGTTACTCTGCTTTAGGTTACTCTTTATATTGCAAGACCGGGCACCTGAGGACATCACTCTGGATTTATTTATGCCAACAACAAACCTCCATTGATTTTTCTGGCGGTGCCGAGCTGAATCCTCACTGTGGAAATCACCCTTGTGCTGGGCTGTCTCAGTGTAATCTGAGAGATGAATTGTTGCAGACGCTTTATGTGCTGACCTCTCTGCCTAGGGCAGGAGTCTCATCCTACACCAGAACATTTATCCCTACAAATATATATTGAGCATCTGTTTATAAATAAGCTGAATTGGAAAATAAAAGGACATCTGTGTACTTGTAAGAATTTAGCTGTGGAAGCCCCAAGGCTGCAGGACACGAGTTCAGCGGTGACTGAGCATCGGGGCTGGATCTGCAGCGGGAGCTCGGGTGCATTTCCCAGCAGAGCTTCTGTTCTCGCTCCGCTGTGAAAATGCGCGCTCCTTAATTCCACTTGGCCGGAGGGGACTTGGAGGTGGTTTGCTTTATAAAGTACTATTGATCTTTAGCTGTCACGTGTGGCTCAATCATCATCCTGAGCGCTGGGGCACACCGGCCCGGATTGCTGACGTGTGTTTTTGCAGACAGATGAGGGGAGGCTGCTGCTGTCACCCCAGCCCACAAGATCAAGTGTCAGTTTGTTGCCATATCTTTGGTTTTGTTCTATTTTATTTTTTGCACAATGATTGCAAAGCAAGATCAAGCAGCCTGTGTTTATTATTTATACGCTTCTGTAGGAAAAACGGAGCTGCCAAACTCAAGTGACAGAACTGCCCTGAAAATTAATAGAGAACATTTTCTTGGGGTGTCAGGTCTGTCTGGTTTCCTGTCATATTTTTTCCATTATTCATAGCATCATATAGTGTTATGTGTTCAGTTAGTGCTTCGTCGGTAGGCAGTGTTATATCTGAGCTTTATGTATAATCACAACAACCATTAATATGACGATGGACCAATATTTGTGTTTTGGTGTTCAGTATATTTAAGAATGACCGCTTACCTACTTTTGCTATTGTGCCTGGGATCCCTTATTCAGCTCCTCTGTTAATCTGGTTTCATTTCCCTTCCCTTTGACAGAAGGAGAATACCGCCCTGCTTACGAGATGCTGCCTTTCCATGGCGATGTGTTCCTTGCTGTGCCCGCCGCTCAAATCTGGGATATTCAAAACCACCCGTGCCCTGTCAGGCTTTGCCAGTCTGGTCAGATAATATTAGACTTGTCACAAGAAAAAAAATGACAATTCATTAACACTTTAGCCTAATTGGGGAAGCGGAGGTGTGTGTGGATATGATGGAAATGATGCAACTGCTGCGTAACCAAATCCTGCGGGAATTTGTACCGGGTTAACTGGACAGGCTAAATTACACTGAGAGAGCGAGATTTATTTCTTCATTTCAAATCACTGCGTAGGCTCTAAGCACAAAAGTAGAATAGTCCGGAAGATCAACTGAGTGTTTTTAATCTCTGTGATGAATATAGAGATACTCTGTACTTATATAGGGGTATTGGTCTAAAGTTATTATTACCTAGCAGAAAGTGAGCTTGATGGAAACACGGCATGGCTCTCAGGTTTGTTATATCTCGTAAATCATTCTACTGGTCCTTCACACGCAATACAATGTCAGTGGAACCATTAGGATGTAAATGCGGCTATGCAAATTCCCAAGACCCTTATTAGCAAATTCATTAGAGCCGTCCAGCCGCTGTATAAATGATCCTGTTTGATTTTCAGATATTCTCCGTTGTGTGAATTTTTCCGCTTAGAAATATTAGGGAAAGCCAACCTTGTCCCCAGAATGTGGCCTGGGTTTATATTATCTGCTTTATGCAATATTTCATGCTGCTTTCCCAAAGTGATTACTTAAAAAAATCAATGCAAGAGCCCACAATAGTCAAACCACTGGCAATAAAGCAGAATATACATATTCTGTAGAGAGAAGACTGTCAATAACAACATTGATTTTTCTTTCAGATTTGCAACAACCACAACAAATTACAAAACTATGAATAGCCCCTTAGTTATTTTTTTTTCCTCTTTCTTTCTTGTGACATCTTCACCTTCTCTCAAACTATTTTGTGGAGACGTATGTCAAAGGAGCACTGAACCCATAGGGTGCCAAGTAAGGAAAAATGTTCTGGTTTTGATAATGCACAAGCTTACTTTTGTGCTTCCAAAATGTCAAATAGAGACTTTTATTGTTCAAACCTACAAAATACCTGCCTTTTTTTTTTTTAGTTAACTTCTGTTAAAAAATATTGAAAGACCCAGTTATTTTGGAAGGAAAAAAAAGGTGTTTTTTCTTTTTTGTCCCTCCAATTTCCTGTAAATCCTGTAGAATTCCTTTATCTGAGAGTAAAAAGAATGAAGAGAAATCTGGAGAACTACAGAGAGTTCCCTTCCGAATTCCCCCGATCAACGAAGACAATGAAAATAAGAAACGGAAAGAGTTAATATCCTCCATTTCCTTTTATTTTTTTTTCCAATTGCGACAAAACTGGATACTTGGAACATAAATATCGGGCTTTTCATTTTTAGGAGGGAGTTTAGGCCTGTGTAGGCCTAGGCCCTGTAGGCCCAGCCTGTGTAGGCCCCAAAGCCGTGACAGCAGCAGGAGGTTTAAACGTGGAGCGGTGCTGGAGCAAAACTGCACAATTTAAAACAACAACATTTCCCTGAGTTAGCAGCATGTCTCTGCTCTATTTCAGGAGAAATCAGCCTTTTTTTCAGTGCTTTTTTTTTTCCCCCAAAAAAGTGGAAAGCGCTTGCTCAAAGCCATTTCCTACTTGCATCCCGATTGTATTATTGCTATTGCAGTTATGCAGCAAAGCTGCTTTGTGCTCAGTGCTGTGCAGAGGGGAGATTGAACCCTGCACAAAGTAACCGAAAAAGCTGCACACACAGAGTCACAGAATGTGAGGGGTTGGAAGGGCCCTGGAAAGCTCATCCAGTGCAATCCCCCCATGGAGCAGGAACACCCAGATGAGGTTACACAGGAAGGTGTCCAGGCGGGTTGGAATGTCTGCACAGAAGGAGACTCCACAACCCCCTGGGCAGCCTGGGCCAGGCTCTGCCACCCTCACCAGGAACAAGTTTCTTCTCATATTTAAGTGGAACCTCCTGTGTTCCAGTTTGAACCCATTACCCCTTGTCCTGTCACTGGTTGTCACCGAGAAGAGCCTGGCTCCATCCTCCTGACACTCCCCCTTTAGATATCTGTGAACATGAATGAGTCCCCCCTCAGTGTCCTCTTGTCCAGCTCCAGAGCCCCAGCTCCCTCAGCCTTTCCTCACCCGGGAGATGCTCCACTCCCTTCAGCATCTTTGTTGCCCTGCGCTGGACTCTCTGCAGCAGTTCCCTGTCCTGCTGGAACTGAGGGGCCACAACTGGACACAAGATTCCAGGTGTGGTCTCCCCAGGGCAGAGCAGAGGGGCAGGAGAACCTCTCTGACCTACTGACCACCCCCTTCTAACCCACCCCAGGTCCCATTGGCTTCCTGGCCACAAGGGCCCAGTGCTGGCTCATGGTCACCCTGCTGTCCCCAGGACACTATCCCAAACAACAAAAAAAAATGATGTTTACATGCAATTACTGTAGAGAATTCTTCCTGCCTATGGCTACATCTGCATATTTTAGCATTTACCTTCTTTTATAGGGAAATAAGTAGGCAGTGGATGCAGACAACAGGATAGTTTGCTTATGTAGCCCTAAAGAAAGTCCTAGAGCGGCAAAAAAATAAATTCTATGCTAAAAGGAGGGTTCCCAGGTGTCTGTGTTGCTCTGGTGTTTCTTTGAGGTCTTTGTTTAGAACATTTTTCCGTTTTTTTGGTATTTTGTGTTTATTCCCATGCAAAGCGCTGTGACCTGTGTTAGTGCCACACTGAGCCTGGGTTACAGTAGAAAGGGAATTTCCGCCATTCCCGTTTTCAAGCTGTAAAAGGGTATTTGAAACTGCAATGAGCTTTTATGGAAAGATTCCATAAAATGGAGCCCAGCACGCTGAATGTACCAAAATATTAGTTTAACTGCCTGTTTACAGTCCCACCATAAAAGAAAAAATATAGTCTATAAAAAGACCTCCTGAAGCAACATTTAGAGTAGTGGAGTAAGGAAAGTATTGTTTAAACAGATGCCGTAAATTTAATATGGTAGTATTATTGCCACCCAGGATTTTATTGATTAGATCTTTTCAAGTTACTTATCTAAAAATTTATTGTGTCTGTTTCCACTCTTATTTAACCAGGATTTCCAAACCAGAAATTATTAATGAGCTATTATCTGAGAAGTGAAGGGGAAAGTGATTTAAATAAAACGAAGCATCAAAGGCAAACACAAATCATGGTACTGTAATATCTTTGTCTTTTTTTTTAATAGTCTAATGAAGAAAAATTTAGAGAGGAAGCAGCTTTTGGGACAAAACCATGGTATTTTTTTTCAGTTGCAACACAGTGGTTTCAATTTTCTGTTGGGTGATATTTACCCTCCAACTTCTTTTGTCCCTTTCCCCCTCAGCTTCCCAGCCCTCTGTGGGTGAATCTTTGCCTTAGAGAAAAACCAGGCAAAGTAATTCTTTAGACACTGGATTTAGATGATGGAATTTGGAATTGACGGAGAAAAAAGATATTCAAATATATTCTTCCAACTTAAGGCAGACATGCAGGAGGATTAAAACATGTGGCAGCCTGCATTCCATCCTCACTTAGGTAATGATCATCCAATGTGTTACGGCAGCATTTCATTGTATGCCAAGGATGCAAATAAAGTCTTGAATGTTGCTATGTTTCTTTAACCATCCTTTAAAAATAGGTATTTCTTTTCCTCTTTGGGAAGGTTGTTCTCAGAAGCTGGCAGGGAAGAGGATAATTGTCTTCTGTGAGTTTACAAGAGCATCCTCTATGTTGAATTAACTGCATGAAATTAAGAGATTTGCTTTGTGTAGAGTTGGGGCATGAGCCTGGCAGCAGTTTATCACGCATGTAAAACATGGACACACACCTGCCGTTGAGAGAAGTCTTAAAATGTGTATTTTATTTGTTTTTCCCCTTGAAAATACCTTTCTAAAACGAGGCACAATTTATATGACCGCCTTTGGGATTCTGGCTGAGAGAAGCTTGGCTGTATTTATGTTTGGACCTCAGGGGCCAAGACACCTTGTTGGGTTGAAATAAATCACTCGGTGGCAGCGCCTGGTCCCAGCCCCACAGATTGAGTGTCGCCACGGCGGGGCTGACACGCGGCTATTGTGGGGCTCAACCTTCGTATTTCATCCGCCAACCTCGCTGGGCGCTCGGCCTCTCGCACTTTATTCCCCTGTTTTCTCCTCCGGCTCATGAACCGGCAGCTCGAGGCGACTACAATTTGTGTGCCTGTGTCTTGGAGACTTTTGAAGATGCTGGTAACCCCTACTGGGTTAGAACAAAAACACGCGTTGTCCCGTGGTGTTGAAAGCACGTCGGAATTGTTTACATGAAGTCCTATATGAATTCAGAGCTGGTTTATTGTCATATACATCAACAGCATCTCTGTGTGATGCAGTTGACTTTAAAGGTCTTCTGTACAATTTTTATGTGTAGCCTTGATATTAATATCAGTTGAACGGTGACCACTTTGTGTAACGTGCATGCTCATTTTATTATTCATGTAGGAAATCACCGTAGAGTAGCGTGTGCTACAAAAACATGCTGTAGTTGACTGAGCACTAACTTCTCCAAGCAGAAAAGGCCTTAAGCAGCAACTGTTAAAGGGCACGCTGATCCTGTAGGACTTTCATTTCTGTCTGCAGTCGCTCGTAATATTTTCCTGTCACTGTGCCACTTTGAATTAAAATGTCATCTTTTACAAGGGTCAGTTCTGTATATTCTCTGATTCCTTCTCTACCTTATTTGTCTGTTGGTTTTTTAGAACCTGGGCAAAAAGCCGCACTTGCGTTGGCTGGCTGGGATTTGCAAAGCTTGATGGCACCTGGGCATGATATTACTGTTCTTATATATCTTTACTTATAGAGAATATGTTTTCTGGATACCGAAGAAGGGCCGGTATATGGAAGGAAATTAAGAACCATAGCTCTAAAGCATTTTCTGTAAGTTGCCTTTAAGTTCGTAGTTGTTTGGAGATGCGGATGGTGCCAGAGCCCGGTGGCTCCTGGTGCTTTGGGCTCCCCAGGACACCCATTGCAATCACCTCCTGGCTGAGACAACTCAACTCAAAACCCGCTGATGTGCGTATCCCGTGTGTTCCGTGGTTTGGTGGGTCTTTAAACAGCAAAATCCTTTCCAACGACAGCGCTAAGTCAGCACTGATGTGCATCTTCCTTTAGTTTTACACCCGCGAGAGCCACCGGTGCGTGAAATCCAACCTTCCCGGTGCTTGGGGGTTTCAATGAGCCGAAGGTTTTAGCCCTTTTCCCTGAAAGGGCTTGGCTACAAAAGTACTTCTATGACAATTAATACACACATTTAAAATGCCTGGCGTGCAATATTCCAGGCTCCAGGCAAGACTTGGGCATTTCAATATTTAATAAGCTCACCCTCCCAGTTGGGTGATGGTGTGCGAGGAGACGTGAAAGGCCATCCCGGTTGCGTTCCGGCCTCGTTGGAGGAGCAGGATCTCATTGAGCACAGGGAGCAGCAGTGTCTGAATTGCCTCGCCGCACTCGGAGTTGAGCGGGGTCCCCCTAAATCATTCCAGACTTTACGGCGCGGGTTTTATTGCATGTTTGTTCTTGCTTTTGTTCTGAGCCGTTGTTGCGTAACAAGGCGACTCTGACTTGTTGCTCAAGCGTCCCTCGGATCTGCGAATCTCCAACTGCAATTATAATCGTGGTTAGAGGTGCAAAAGGCGAGACCAAGCTGCTGGTCTGGTGAAGAAGCTCCTGAATTCTGTATATCAGGCTCCCATTTTCGTCCACTAACAACATATCCTCATATCCTCCTTCCTACACCCCCAGGGAAGGTGTTATCAGGGCCACCCAAGAGGAATTTGCACATTGGAAATCAGGCTACAATAAGTAGTTAATTAACAGCATTCCATCCATGGTATATAGAGGTGAATAACACACTTCCATTCGGTTGTTTATTCAGAGAAGGTGCTATTTAACAGCTCAGCAAAGTGATTTCTTCGTTTTGTTGGAGTAGCTCTAAATAAAATTGAAAATGTTTTTTCCTTATTCAGCATATAAAAAGGTATTAATTGATGAAATCTTGAACCATAGCTAATTCTGTGGGAATTTTTTCACTCCGTTGTATCCTATGGCATTGAGTTATAAGAGTTGAATTATGCTGGGTGTTGAAATGCTGTTTGTATACTGACTTTTCCATTTCTATAGTTTATCAGATTTCAGTCCCACGAGGAACAGAAAACAACTTCTTTCCGTGTGCTCCCTCCAAGATGTGTTTTCTAGGGCTGAGAACTGGAGAACGACTCTAATTACGAAGGAGAATCAAGGCAAGACTCCACTTAGGAGAACACGATTTGTTCAGTGGCATCTAATGGAAAAATAAGGGGTGTAATGGGCTTTCCTGCCCATTATCCGCTCGAGCAGCAGCTGAACTGGGTGACCTTTGCTATTTGGAGTCATTTACTTGGCTCGTGGTAGAAACATAAAGAGGAGAAAGAGTTGCTGCAAGTTCGAGGGCAAATCTCAAGAGGATTTCATTGCAGAGACTCGCACTTGGCTTTGCCCCCAAGAGTAGGGTGGAAATACAAGTGGGTTGAACTCAGATCAGTGAGTATCAAGCAAAATGTTATTAGTGGAAACAAAAGCCGCTTTTTTCACGCCCTATGGACAGTAAAAACATGGCAGAAGCTTTTGATCCAACTCTAATTTGGATGAGTCTGATGTTTAAATAACTCCGTTGTTTGGTTTGTAGCAAATCCTTTCAAGCAAATCCCTTTCCTCTTAGCAAGTTTGCCAGTTATTAATTTGAAGTCGTGTTGTCAGGTGTTTTTTTGTCCCCTTTTATCTCCAATACAGAGTTATAAGCACATGGGGACAGCCAACAGAAAATAAAGACCACATGCTACTTTGAGTTGCTTAGGGGGGTGTTTTGAACGCCCCAAATAATTCCTTAGGATAAAGTGTTGCACCAACTGAGCGTGTTAAGTTGTGGGACAGAATGGACCAAAGAAATGGTGAGATAGTCGTTGGGTTTGTTCTGGCTTTTTATTGGAAGTTTGGTTTATGTGTAATGAAATAAGTTATGGAAAAAGTGACCAGAAAGAAAACAAATGTGCGGTTTTTGCTCAGTTGTAAGAGCTGGTCAGGAATTGTTTGTGGGAATCCTGATGTGTCCAAATGAAATGAAGGGCTTGGAAAAATGGAATTGACAATCAAAGGTTCATCCAGAATTAAAGCTTGTCTGGGTTTCATGAGAATGAAATGGCTCGGTGTTAATATGCGCTGGGTAGGCAGGTTTAAGGGCATGTTCTTTGTTCTTATGGCTCCTTTTACGCTAAGGTATAAAAGCAATTTATCTGACCCGTGTTACAGTGGGATGAATCACCCTGTGAATGTGCCTATTTCTTTTTTTTAAGCAATTACATAGCCCAGTGAATAAGTAACCTGGCTGGAATTCTTCCTTTTCTGTACGTTAGAGGAAAATTGCGATTTTGTATTTTTACCCTGATTTAGCAGAGGAAACATTCTGGGATTCTGTGATGCCTCTTTTTTCACAATACACGTGCCGGTGGATCCAGCGGTTGCACCAGGGTTGGATTTGGGTAATGACACCTGCAAATGTTTGTTCTGTTTGCATCAACTAAAGGGAACGAACCCTTCACTGCAAAGGGGTTTCCAACCAACCCTCATTCTGGTTTCATATCCGAGTGTGTTTTTCAGTTGTTTGTGCTTAAGGAAAAGCTTTAGACTCATTTTACAGCTGGTGCGCAAACCAAACCCCTAAAGAAAAGAGGGCAAAGCAGTGGAGTCCCCTATTTTCCCCATATCTGAACATCCAGTGCCATTGGGAAGAATCCCATGGGATGGATAAAATATCATTCCAAAGGCATTGATTTCAAAGGGCTGGCTGTGATATCCACTATAATTGTTCAGTATTGCTGCTCCAAGGCTGCACACCAGACCTCAGATAAAAAGTAAAGCACGTCCAACATCTGACTCTGTTCAGTGCTGATTTAGCTGATTGTGAAATCATTACTTGTGCAGAAAATAATAGCGATTATAGCCAAAGCTAGAGGAGGGGTTTTTGAGCTTAGGAAAACGCATTAATGTAACTTGGGCAATTGTTTTAGAGACCCGCTATACTGAGATTTTTCACAGTAGAAACCCCAGAGCGCCATTCAGAGTTTGCATTTCTATTACCCAACATGGTTATAAAAACAACATTTACAGTTCTATTTAAAGGGCTGTTTGGTGAGGAATGTTTCAGACAAATACCTGCTATCGTTTTTGCTTGATCATTAATGTCACTGTGTGCAATAATAATAATGTGTCCAGCTATTTGAGCTCTGGCTCCCAGCCTGTGTAAATTCCAAAGTGGAGCTTAATCCGCTTTTTCAACGCTAGAGAAATAAGTTGTTAAGATGTTTTCTTTTGCAGGATGACTTCAGCAGGATAGTTTGCTGTGAACAAGCCCAGTTTTGAAACGCTCAGAGCAGTATTGAATCCATGGCTTATCTAGGATATCACCTTCTCAAACTGGGAGGTTTTTTCATATTTGGCTTTTTCCAACCTTATGATGGAATTATCTTGCTCTCTGTTCTAAATCTTCTGGTAGACTGTGATAAATAACTCCTCACGTTAAAAGATATATTACTGCATGGACACTTTCAGAACAAGAAAAAATCTGTGTCCTCTTAAGAGCTGTTAATGGCCACGTTATAATTCCGATGATGATTTAAACTGCTGCAGGTTCATCTCCCACCCTTGTTTATCCAACGCTTTGCCTTAAGAGGTTTCAATAAGAAGGTCCCTGTTCATACAGTGGTTTTAGTTCTGTGTTTTGTGAAGGCTTTTCTCCTTTTATTTCTATTTCAATGTTGATTTATATAGGATTATTTACATGAACAAGCTGGCCTGAAGTCCTTCCCGCACACTTGCTTTGTGACGTTTCTTTGGGGAAATGCTTAACCACATAATCATTTTATTTCCACTTTTAGTATTAGACATCCCGGCTACACGTATCCTCTTTACATTTCAAACCCGCTATTATTTTATAGTTTAACAGCATGTCTCGCTCTGTGTATATATTTTAAAAGTCAGATGATCAACCAGGCTCCATCATCTCCAAGCGACTATAGATCTTGGTGCGGGCAAATTTATAGCTATTGCATTTTTGTGCTGGTGTCAGCTGCCCTTGGCAGGCAGAGCCCCACTCGCTATGGGGATGAAACGTATAAATCTCTTCCGCTTTCTCTTCCTCCTGGTTTTGAAACCTTGTCTTAGACCTTGTTGCCTCCTTTATTCATGGCAGCAAGAGTATCCTGTGGGTTGAAATTTCAAGGATCATGGTGTAATATTTCATCTCCTTTTTTTTATTTCTTTCTCTCTTACCTTGATGCATAAAAAAGTTTAGACACCTTTGTGATGCTTAATATATTTGTTTATAGCCGGGAATTTTCAGGAACTGAAGTAATCTCCTAATGCCTTCCATTTCAATGAATTGGTTGGTGACTGAGAGTCCTTGATTCATTTGATTTTCTACCACAATTCGGTGTCTCTGAGTAATACGGTTCTACAGTAATACAGTTTCCTCTATGCAATAAGCTGAGTGTTCTATGTCCAGACCCCTTTTGCTTTTCTCTCCAGACGGCTCCAAAATCCAGAGCGGATCTTCTACAGCATGTCAAACGTTATTGCATTTATTGAAAGTTTTTCTGATTTCCTATTTTCCATTCTTTTAAACTAAAAAACAAATGATGGATTGAAATAATCGCTTAGATTTTTAAGCCAAAATTAACTTTGCTTCCTGAAGCAGTTCCAAGTTTCAAGGATCTATAAGGTTCATGTGTTTGGAAAAGCTTTGCCCATTGCAAACCCCTGACCCTACAGCTCCATTTCTTACCAACCGTGGCCTCTCTGGCAGCAGGTGATGAATGTTAAATGCATCTCTCCTTTTAAAAGATACTTTAAAAGGCTTGGATTTTAAAGCATCACGCCTTAATTGCAATAGCGCCGGACTTGCTCTGTCTTAATCATGAGGGTTTTACCGCTAATCATCCCTGCAAACAAACGAGATCCTCGCCTCACCCTGCTCATCCAGAAACACCCGCGCTGTCGGGTCTCATTAATTCCCAGGTTTTCACCCCAAACCTGACCTGTTTACACTCCAGCTCAGCAGATTCATCAAGTCCAATGGCAGATTTATACAAGCAGGCAGCCGGCCGCGTGTGGGGAGCGACGGTGTACGCAAGAAATATGCAGATGTCCAATACAACCGTGCAGTCGGCGAATTGACTTTGGGTATTTACATATAATAATTACCAGTGTGGGGAATTTGAGCATAATCCTATTTAGAGAGGCCACGCGATGCATATGGAGCAGCCCAAATACAGACTTTTAACTCTTTGTCTGGCAGCGGGGATCCGTTTCTCGCAATAATTCAGTGGTACTGAATTCGCTGCACCTTAGCTATAGGATTGCGGGAATTTTTCCAGGATAGAGCTTTTCCAGAGATATTTTGGGTTCAAGAATGTATCATTTCCTGAAAGTGAACTCCTTTGGTGCTGCTTATTGCAGCCGGGATAGCTACGGATGTTCTTAATAGGCAAAAAGAGCAGAAAAGACAAAGCTTTGCAGGGTGGTCTATAGATGCATCGTTCACTTGATGGGAGCGGGGAAGGGCTGACGGTTCCAACGATCAACGGCTCTGGGGTGTAAAATCAATGGGTCTGGAGAAGGCGGGTTCAGATCCCTGGAGACAAACACGTCCCGGATTCGACTGTAAAAATCCATATATAGGGTGTGCCGTCTGCTCTTTGCGTGAGGATGCTCCACTTCCCCCCGTTCTTTCTCACCTACGGTTTAGCACACTTTTCACCTATTTTTACCATTCAAGACCTGGAAGCTCCACAGATCTGTTAGAAACGGGAAATGTGTTGTGTGTTTGAACTAAATCTTTCGGGTTCTGTGCTTTAATATTGGGGTGGATGCTGCGGCACAAGGAGACAAAGCTCATTATTGATCTGATGCTATAGCTCAGCTCCTCAAAACATGCAATTGATTGTCCTGGGTGTCACCTACCTGGTATTTTTCTAGAAAATGACAGCACATAAAGAGCCTTCCCCGGCTTGTTTTACCATCTTATGCTATTAATGCTTTTTAAAGGTGAAGATTTGTATGGTTTCCTTTCTCTTAAAAGGCTTATGTACATACACACCAGCTATAGATGAGGTTTCCCTTTGCGGATTTTCTTAATTTGGATAAGAAATATTAATAGCGATGACAGTTGGATCAGCTTGAACGGAGCTCCCGATCGATTTTCTTATTTTGTTTGGTTTTACTGGTTTTTCGTCTCAAGTTTCGCTGACAATCGGCATTTGAAGTGGCTTCCAAGTTGAGTTAAAGCAGCGCCTGACGTCTCTCTCCAGGATGGGGAACCTGACAAGCATAAAATCATCACCGGAGGGTCCTTATTGCTGCGAAATGCAGGACCAGCAAACCTGCTGGGATGAGAAGATGAGACGGAACGTGGGGAAGGTTCATGGTCTGTATTTTCCCCTCTGGGCACACACTCGGTATTTCTCCTGATCTTAAGATCTGGTCACCCCCAGCACTGCGATTCCCCCGCCTGTTTTATGCTCTATTGTCATCGAATTAAACAATTGAGAGGTATAAACACTCCTCTGTCCCTTCCCCCTAGTTTCCCATCCATCCTGGAAGCGCATTCATTATGATTCTCACGTAACGAACAGAAAGCAGGGTGATGATTCGCACAGATGAAAACCACGTTAAATAAGTTTCTCCTTATATTATCATTGCTGGAGAATGATTTTGTCTGTTGGGAATTAAATACCATGAAGCTGGGTTAGCAAATCATCTGCATCTATTCTGATGGAATCTCTAGGGCTTTGTATCTAGATAAGCACACAAATAGTAATTGGAGAGCAGGGATAAAAATAAAAAGTAGCTACTAATTTTTTGCTAGACTTAAGGTTTTTTTCAGCTTAGTTATGCAAATATTCTAAAGTTAATGGTGCCTTCTGTGACAGCAGTAATAACATTTCTACATCTGACCATTAAGTCCTTGGTTTTGTTCCATTCACTTGTGCCTAGATAATAAATCTCTTCCACCAACCGAGTACAGACTCACTCACGACCCTCTGCCCGCTACATGTATTTTAATTCTATTTTAAAATGTCACGCAATCTTTAGTTTGGCGTAGAGATATGGTAGTTACTTAGATGAAAAATCATAACCTCCCAGCGAATTCTTCAGGGAATTAAAATACCGAGGATGCGGTGGAATTTTTTTATAAACTCATTTATGTAGATGAGTTAGCTTAATTTTTATCACCGAACGCAGGCTGTGCGGAATTCTAACCAGCTGAAGCACAATTCTCTGGCTTTTCTGCATGGCTGCGGTGCTGCCCGTTCTAATAATAGCAGGCGTTTTGAAACATGAGATAGGAAATTCCTGCATGAAAGAGGGAGTTTGGCTTGTTATTGTCAGCTCGAATTCTGGCTATTCTGCTGAGCAGTTAATAATAAATAAAGACCAAGGGGCATGTAGCACATTATGGGTTTGATCCTGCAGTTGCTCCCTGGAGATGTTTGCTTGTCTGAGGATGGCAGGATCAGGATCTTACTTGGAATATAAAGTATCCAGATTATGAATTGAGGAGACGAGGCAGGTTTGAGCGTCTGTGTGCTTGGCGCTTGATTTAACGTGTAGATTCCATACATCCGCAGCTACTGGGGGAACAAACACCTGCCCAAAGGGGCTGGAGTGAAGACTGGGATGCAGATAAGCACAGGAGTGTGTGTATTTTCATACAAATAACATAAACGCGTGTGCAAAATGGCATCTCCTAACGGACCCGAGGAATCCCAGGCTGAGACTTTAGAGGGATCTGCTCTCCCTGTTGAAAATTCCCAAGTGAAATAGGTCAAGAAGGGCAGAAATAGGTCAAGAAGGGCAGAAAGTGATGTTCCTGCTGCTGCTTTTCCTCCTGCCCTGTCCTGTTTTAGTCTCTTTGCCTCTATTTAATATTTGGATTGTGAGCTTTTAGGTCAGGGACTGTATCCCAACCAGCGGTGTGCAGAGCTCCTCCTTCAGATGGCATCCTGAGGCCACCTGTCCGACCCATTAAGACGCTTCTGCTGAATGAAACGCTGCTTAAAAATGCCCAAATTTAAACCAAGTAAGTCCTAGAACAATCGAATGTGAGTGGCAATGAATGATATCCCCCTGCAGCACAGAGTTCGGCGCAGGATGGAGCGTTTTTCTCAGCCCCTTGATAAACGTGACGATCAAGTGTCGGCAATTTGGTGCCGCGGCCGTGTCGCTGCGGTCACAGCTCCGACTTCATTGCGCTTGGTCCGTAAATAAGATAGATAAAGAATGCGAAAAAGGACATTTTTAGTGAGGTTTCTGAGTTTTCTGGTGGATAGAACTAAGCAAAAAACCCTTCCTATTTTAATAATGTTGTGTCATCCGTGGTCCATGAGCAGCATCACGTCTCGGCGCCGCTGCGCTGTCAGGCCTTTCACTTCTGGGCAATTAACACTGAGAAGACAGCGTCTAACACATCCCTCCTCGCACAGAACAAACCTCCAGATATGATTATTTCATCACAAAAAAAGAAGTTAATGCTGCTCTGGTTTACAAGCTGGATTTTAATACAGCCTGACAACGTGTTCTTGTATTTCTCTGCTAAGTACACATCTCGGTGCTGCTGTTCTGTCCCCGGTGCAACAAGCTGACAAGAAAGAGCATATTCACAGGGAAACTGGGGTAAGAGCCGAGATGCAGCTTTTGAATCGGGTCTGGTTAAATACATTGTGATGGCATATCAGATCTTTTACTCAAATTAAAATTTGAAGGGCTCTTGTGGCTTTTTTTTAGGTTTTTCGCTTCTTTTGCCACCTCAGAAAGGGATGGGAAGGTGGAAACCTTTGGTGTTCAGTGAGAAGCAGACCGTGAATTTGCCTTTTGCGCACTGGAGAACCCGGTTTCACGTGGAGAAACCTCTGTGCAGCCAGCAAAGCTGAAGTACCTATGGAAAGTTACCCTTTTCCTACACAGGTGAGACCAAACGTCATCTCAGCAGATAAGGCAGGAAAAGCATAGCTGAAGAAAAGCTTCAAACCACACCTGAACGCGGTTTAAACCAAGGTGCTGTTTGTGCACGTGCTCTAAATGTTATACACCGGTCTTTTTCTGATTGAATTCATTTCTGCGTTTTCTTTCTAACATTACAGTCAGTTAAAGCGGATTTATGTGATTCAGGCCCCGTTATCTTTATGAGGAGTTGGTTGCTGGAAGTGGATCTGCCCGAATTGATTCTCTGAACTAGTTTAGGAAGAAGGGGATGATGCAGTGAGTAAAAATGGAAAGTAGGAGAGTTTCCAAGTAGCAGCGGCCGCTTTGTTTGGATAGGACGCAGTCTGTATCACAGCGTAATAAATGACATTGCGCTGTCTGTTTTCTCTCTGCGGAATGGACAGGGGTTTTCATTTCATGCTTCATTCGCAGCCGGCGACAAGGATTTCACAGAGTCAGCACCTGCGCTTAGCACGGGGAAGAACAGCGCCGTATTTATGGCCTACAGGAGTTGCATTGCAGTAATGCCGTTTCCAGAACACCAAGAACATGATCGATGCGGAAAGGGAAAACCAGTTGGGGCAAAGGCCTCGTGTACGTTTGCCATACGTGGAAAGCTTGACAGGAGCACCCGAGGTTTGTAGAGGACGCTCATCTCCTTTTGCAGACTGGAAATGGCGCTTGTGGCTTTGTCGGGATGTCGGGATTTGGAAGGGAAAGAAAAGGTTGGTTGTTTTCGAGAAGGGAAGCCAGTTTCTCCACAAATACAAGAGGATGAGTAATCTTATCCTGGAATATGGTTGTGATGGACTCAGCATCCTCCTTTTCCCTCTCAGGAGCTGTTTTCCAAGCGAACCTTTCATGGTCCTCCTGCTTCCTCATTGCTATGACCTGCAATTATTTAGTATCTACCCTCCCATTTCCAAGAGCAATTGAGTTTCGTTCTACACCACATCAGTGGTATTCAAAGAATTGAAAGGTCTCTGAATATCTCAAAAATGAGGTGTTTATATTTTTCTTATCATTGCAACCCATCCCACTGAATTAGGAAGCAAAATTGAAGCTCAGACACCAGGTTTTCAGAACTCTTGTGCAGGGTAAGGCGCTTTCTTTTACTGGAATGTGAGTAGCTTTGGGTGGAATATGAGCAATTATCTAGAAAGATCTGTTAGTGGATTAGCCAAGGAAAGGCAAAGAGCTGAGTATCTTCTGTCTCATACAAATAAATGAGCTACATCTGAAGATTTAAGCAATCAAATTTGCATAATGAACGTGTTTATGCCACATTATAGTCACCTGGTTTACAAATTCAGTGAGCATTTCCCCACCATTATCTGCCGTCAGAGCAGAAAAATGAAACATTTGGGTGAAAATAGTCGGTAAGGCGATGTGAATGTATTTTACTTCATGCTTCTTAACATCTGATCTTCAAGAAAATTCCGTATTTGAGGGGTAAACTCCCATTGCCATATTAGTGGTTGAAAATGTAGGGTTGGCGCATCGAGCTTGTGCTGATTTTGGGCAGGGGATTGAAATCCTGCCAGCACTATTGGACTATTTGGGCAACTTGTCCACATATTCATTAGTTCTGGGTGTTTCTCCCTTGTAGGCCTAAGGAATTTCTCTCTGACCTCTAGAACATCCAAAATGTGAACTGTGTCTCATTTTCTTTCCTTATTTCATTCGTGTTATTGGTGGGAGGTTTAGTGTTACCTCTTCCCAGCCATTTTGCTCAGGAAATCCATAGGTACCACGCAGATCCATTCCGTTAACTCTTTGCTCTGTAGTTCTTCATCCACTCCGGACTTGCAAGCTGAGCTGATGCCCTTATAGGAAACAACCTTTTCATTCAGAAAGAGAACAGATCATAAGAACAAACTATAATACAGAGTGCCTGTAGTGTAAGGGACCAAAGTCATCCGATTCATTCCAAATTTATTAAGTTATCATCTTCAGGCTCTAAATGAAGGACAAATTTAGCATCCAAATTCATAGTATCGAACGGACGATCTACAATACGGAATGCCTGTGGACTAAGGGACTGAAGTTGACTGATTTAGTCCAAATCGGTGACGTTCTAGTTTTCAGACTCTAAATAAAGGGCAAATTTAGCATTCAAATCCTTTTTTTCTGTCTCCCTTTTGCAGTCTCTAGGTGACGGAGTCAGATTTTATGAAGTGCAGCTTTCTTCCAGACTAGAATAAAGGTGATTTATACGGTGCTTCTGTTTTCTTTTATGCATCTTGGATGCGTCTCCCTCTTTCATTTTTTTTTTCCTCCTGTAGCATGAAGCCAATTCTTACACTAATGATACATTTTCTTGCACATTATTTTGGAGACACTAAATAATACACAAGTGTTAGATGTCATGTAATGTTTCTCAAACTCACGTTGACCTCACAAGACAAAGATTCACAGAACCACAGAATCCCAGAATGTCAGGGGTTGGAAGGGACCTGGAGACCCCTCAGTGTCCTCTTGTCCAGCTCCAGAGCCCCAGCTCCCTCAGCCTTTCCTCACCCGGGAGATGCTCCACTCCCTTCAGCATCTTTGTTGCCCTGCGCTGGACTCTCTGCAGCAGTTCCCTGTCCTGCTGGAACTGAGGGGCCACAACTGGACACAAGATTCCAGGTGTGGTCTCCCCAGGGCAGAGCAGAGGGGCAGGAGAACCTCTCTGACCTACTGACCACCCCCTTCTAACCCACCCCAGATTCAGATTCTTAAGGCAACTCTTTACACCAGCCTTCCGAGCTGTTTTTTGACTCATCCATCCCACCTTTTGACTCTCCAGGTTTTAGGTCGTTGGTTCCTTTTTGTAAAACTTTGAGCTTAAACCTGCTCCTGGTGAGGCATCCCAGAAGGAGAATGTTTTCAACCTGTTAAATCTCAAATGGTTCACTGCAGTTCTAATTACAGCCCCTCATCAGAATAACCTCCCATAGCAAGAAGTGAAAAAAATAAAACCACAAAAAGCATCATTTCTCTATATGAAGACAATCGATTGCAACCTATAAAGCTACCGATTATCCAAGATGTGCTTGTTGGGTATTTTAACTGCTACCATAGAATAAAATGCAGGTTTCCAGGCGCTATTTCGTTCATCTGCTGTGACCGAACAAATGGGAAGCTTTAAAAACCACGCAGTAAGTCACCGACTGTAAGCATTTAATTGCCATTGACAGTTCTGGCCAATTAAATCTCTGCAATAATGATCACATCAGCAAAAATTACCGGATCTTTTGTGTTCGGATAACCGCAGTTCCTAATTGGAATATGGTTCCAATGAAATCTCTTGTCTCCATTACCAAAATGAGCATGAGGGGTTGGGGGGATCAGCAGGTTTTGCTTGGGGTGCAAGAGGCAATTGGGATTTTTGCAATGGACGCTCTTGTGTTACAGAATTACACGATGGGTTTGTTGTTATGGACAGCATGGTAGGTTTTTATTTCACTTTTGTGCATTCCAGTTAAGTTTGGGATATTTTAAGGGATGATAAATTTAAGAAACACAAGCAAAAGGAAAAACAGGCTGGTTGAGCAACTGTGATATAAATGTGGTAGAACTGTAGTTAGGTGGGGAAAGCTCCCTCAATCTCATCTGTGTATTTTTACACAAGAACGGGGGTAAGATTGTTAGTGCAGTATAGAGATAGTAGATTGGTAGGAAAAGCTTCTAAGAGCTGTAGGTTGGTGTGAGTGATGGTTAAACCCAGAGCAAAGGACTCAAATAGTGGATGAGAAAGGTTGAGTTTTGCTGAGAGCGTTTGTGAAATCTGGGTCTGTTCTGGAGTTGAGGTGGAGTCACATCCCACCCCGACGTCCTGTCGAAATTCTGAATTTTGCCACTTTGATTTTCACTTTATATTAGTTGTGGAATTTAGAGCGATTTATTGTTGCCTTTCTCCTGACTGGATGTAATCCAGTGCCCGGCGTCTTCTGAGTAGGGCAGGATGTTAAACGGCTTGATAGAATCGATGCATTCTTTTGATTGCTGTAATTTGTAAATCAATTAACTAAATCAAAAGATAAAAAGCTGAATTGGCAACAAGGGCAAGTTGGGGTTGTTGTGTTCTTTTTTTTACATCTAGGTAGAGACAGACATTTGCTAATACACAGGAACCAGTGGCAAATCCTGGCACATGAGTTGTGTTGCTGGAGAGCACAATTTCACAGAATCCCAGAATCCCAAAATGTCAGGGGTTGGAAGGGCCCTGGAAAGCTCATCCAGTGCAATCCCCCCATGGAGCAGGAACACCCAGCTGAGGTTACACAGGAAGGTGTCCAGGCGGGTTGGAATGTCTGCACAGAAGGAGACTCCACAACCCCCTGGGCAGCCTGGGCCAGGCTCTGCCACCCTCACCAGGAACAAGTTTCTTCTCAAATTTAAGTGGAACCTCCTGTGTTCCAGTTTGAACCCATTACCCCTTGTCCTATCACTGGTTGTCACCGAGAAGAGCCTGGCTCCATCCTCCTGACACTCCCCCTTTAGATATCTGGAAACATGAATGAGTCCCCCCTCAGTCTCCTCTTGTCCAGCTCCAGAGCCCCAGCTCCCTCAGCCTTTCCTCACCCGGGAGATGCTCCACTCCCTTCAGCATCTTTGTTGCCCTGCGCTGGACTCTCTGCAGCAGTTCCCTGTCCTGCTGGAACTGAGGGGCCACAACTGGACACAAGATTCCAGGTGTGGTCTCCCCAGGGCAGAGCAGAGGGGCAGGAGAACCTCTCTGACCTACTGACCACCCCCTTCTAACCCACCCCAGGTCCCATTGGCTTCCTGGCCACAAGGGCCCAGTGCTGGCTCATGGTCACCCTGCTGTCCCCAGGACCCCCAGGTCCCTTTCCCCTACGCTGCTCTCTAATAGGTCATTCCCCAACTTACACTGGACCCTGGGGTTGTTCCTGCCCAGATTCAAGACTCTGCACTTGCCCTTGTTCTGTTTCATTACATTTCTCCCTCCCCATGGTAATACCCACTCACACCAGCTGCTCTCGCAAGGGTTTTACAGTTCCACCTTGAAAGAAACATCAGTGTTTTCCAAAGTGCTGCTTTCTTTAGGGTTCTGCACCCTTTCAAACCCTGCCCGTGGATCCCAGTAGCAGCTGCTGAGTGTGAACCATTTAGGAACATTTACCCCCTTGGCAGCTGGAGAAATGTGACCAGAAAACTATCACACATGTAGAACGTGACAAAAACCATTGCGAAGAAATAAGGAGGAATTTGGATGCTACAGTAAAGCTCCTTTGGACCAGGGCTCAGTGAGACCCCGGCGCTTTCTGGAACTAATTTGGGCAACTGCAAGCAATTTAATATTGAATTAAGCATTATACAAGATCAGTTTAAACCCAGACAACAGCCACCTAAAAAGTGCATATTTTCCTTCAGTTGCCAATTTGTCTGTTGCTAATTAAAGGGAGGACCAGATAAAATATTTGTTTTGCTTTCAAAGTATGATTTACACCTGTTGGTAAGAGCAATTAAGCTTTTAATTCTGTAAAATACCCTGGATTTTATTTATGCAGAGATTTGATGCTTTTATATTAGTCGAAGTCCAAACAGAGGAACGGAGCCCAAATGGTGAGGGGGTATCCAATTACTTTTGTCTCAGCCAACAAACATGCTGCTCTAATTAAAAGTCTGCATGGAATATTTATAACCAAGGAGAAGAAAAGCTCCCGACAGTAATTGTGCCAAAAGCAGTGGAAATCCTGCGAGTTGGGGACTCAGCAGCTCCTCTGTTGCTGTTTGTCTTTGTTTTCCCAGCTCTCAGGGCATGAGTGACAGTTTGGATGAAAGATATACGGTGTTATTAAACACTAAATAGTTGAGTTCGCTGCAGGAATTACTGCGTGAAATCACGCCGCTTGCGTTAGGGAGGTCAGAAGATGCTTATAATGTTCGTTACCGGTCTTCAAAGTGGATAAATGCGTAATAGCGGTCGGTGGGAGTGCGTTCAGAGAGCGTAGCGGTGCTGATCCCAGCCCTCAAATCAAGTTTCCCTTTAGTCAGTAACCTCAAAATGCCTCTTAGGGTATTTTCATCAGTGGATTTTGAAGGACTCGGCACCGTTGCTCCCATTTGTGGGGATGTGGAAGCTTTACCTAAGGGTCACCGACAGCAAACGCCGGGGCCGGAAGGGAACAGGAGTGTCTGTCTCGCTGCTCCCCTCTTCCCCGCCTCGTTTCCCTAAATACTGGGGTTGTTTATGAGATTCTATTCACAAATATCCTTTGGAAGGGCCCTTTTTGGTGAGGTTTGGAGTTAACACGCCAAGCAGCACCAAACTGAGCAGTTCCTGCCCACACAGCGGCGTGTGGGTCAATAATTCTCCCAAATCCCCAAGCGATACCTGGAAAAGCTGCGGGTGATGAGCAGCTTTTAAGCAGAGTTCCCATTGTCTCCCTATGTGGGGAAATGAAGCGCTGGGTGTCTGGTTCCAGCAAATGGAAAACTGAATTTTTATACGCTATGATATATATTTTATTATTCTTATTTTCCACTGGTCATGGTCTTAACTGTGTATTACACAACTTTAATTATTGTCGTGATGGTTTTATGTCGTTCTCCCCTGCCTTCTTCCCAAAGTACTGAGCATAACTCTATATCCTCTTATAGAGAGAACTATAAAAATCCAATTGGGTGGTATGTGCCCTACAAGTCATCTTTCTGTTCAATGGAGAAGAGATGGGAGCAGAATGGAATATTAAGCTTCATTTATTTAATCGTTATCTGAATGGAGTTCACCTCGTAATTCCCGTGAGGTCCCTTGGCTTTGCCGTTCTGTAATTTTATTGCTGGAAACAGTGGCTCTGAAAACCGCTATTTAGAGCACAATGAGTGTTGGGGGAGAGGAGAACAAAAGGGGTCTCGCCCCCCCTTGCCCTTATTTAGCATATTGGTTGAATAGGTGGGTTGGGAGCTCGCTAACAGCTTTTCTAATGCAGTATGTGGGTTTTCCAGCCGCCGATCGCCTTGTGCGGAGCTGCTCCTGCAACCCCAGAGAGAAAAGCCGCAGGAACTCAGGTGCTTTCTACTAAATCCCTGCGATGGAAACGTCCAACCATCTCTAAAAGCCTTAGTCTCTATCTGTGTCATGCAATCAGAAAGGCTTTTATTTACTAACCCACGTGTAGCTATTTAAAAACTCATTTCTATAGAATGAATTTAACGCAGAACATTGTTGGTCATTATCTTTGCATAAGGTTCCTGGCGGTCTCATGGAGCTTTTTTGGCTTGTTAATTGTTGGAGGCACGTTCAAATCTCCTGACCTCAAAGAAATTTGTCATTAAATATCTATATCTACACATGATGCGCAGTAGGTTTAAATACGTGTATTTAAGTCAGGGTTTATAGCAGCATCTGCTACAGTGGACTGCATTGCACAGTTGTGCTGCAGCAAGTATATCCTGATATTCTTAGCACTTCAGCTCATCATCTCCTCTGCTGTCCACCAGTATAATTATAGCGACCAGCATCACGTTCCAAGAAAACAGGGAAATAACCCAATTTCCCATAGTTGCAGGGACTTCTGAGCTGCTTCCCTGTGCTCAGGGGCTTCGTTTAATCCCGTTTTGATGGGGAGGGAGCGGAGTGGAGCAGCCGGGGGGTCTAGAGCGAGTTTGGGCTCTTGCAGAATCCACATTTTGTTTGGGGACTCTGGAAGATTCGGGATCGTTTGCTGCTCTACCTGATCCAGAAGTAGGCAAGTTGTGATTTATTTGCTCAGAGGCTGGAAGAATAATGACGTTAGTACGTATATAGGTGGTTTTTCCTGCTGCTTTGGGTGTCCAGAATTTTCCTTTGATCTTGCATAATTTTTTATATGTTGCTCTGGGGGGGGAAACAATCCCAGGATTGACTATGACATGAACTATCTGGCCGTCTTCTTAATGATTCCTAACAATTGGATTTAAAAGATAATGATAGGTGGGACTTAGTAATGTACAATAATGCCTGCAGTATGTTTTTCAGAGTGACACTGATGTTGCTCTCGATGCTCCATTTTCTGATTGTTTGAGCATATCGCTTGGTGGTTTCTTTTGCTTCTTTTGAAGACCTATTGCAACAAAATGTAGAGATATTCTGCTGTTAACATCAGCTTTAACAACACAACCAAATGAAACATTAACACAAGGAGAAAAGTCTTGTTCTTCAATGTAAAAAATAAGGGTTTGTTACTAAGGTGGGTAACCTGGCAAAAGCAGAAAAAAATAAAGCTTTAAAATCTATTTTTTCATAATAAGTTTAAGGAACTAAGTTTTCTGAACTGGATACAAGGAGTCATTAAGCTGAAATTTGGATTTGCGTCATGAAATGCACCGAATAGACCCTGTACGTGAACAGAACTTTCTCCGTCGCTAATGAAAGTTCATTATGGATCTTTGCATATTCTCCTCGCCGAGGCCAGCTCATTGCCCCGGTAGATCAATTAACTTTTCTTTGCCATCTGTTCGCTCAGCCATTCGTTCTGTCAACACCGCGTTTTCTGGTGGCTTTGAACATCGTCCGGAGCTGGCGAGGAGCTGCTGTCTGCAGCCTGAAAGACCTTGGGAAGAGTCTGGAAATGAGGATTTACCGATGGTGGGCGGCTTGTTCTTCATTCCGTTCAATAAACGTTGGATGGGGTGCTCCTCGTGGTTTCCAGAGGTAAGCGGATCCATCCCTTCAGCTCTAGGCCTGATTCTAGTTTTGTACAATAGCGCTGTGATCTCTCCCTGACCCGCCGTGAGATTCGGATCAACCCATCGGAGACCAAGAGTCTGGGCCTTCTGAATTGCGGGAGGACTTTGAGCAGCGTATTGTGCTGAGAGGCTCCTGCTCAGAACGTCGTGGCTTCGTTAGGAAGGCACAAAGTGTTGAAAACTTTTGAGAACACGGAGAACCGAGAGCTCCTGGGTCTTATTGAAAGTGTCTCTGCCCCAAGATACACCAGGTATGTCTGAAGCTATGAAGGTTTTGCTCATCTCCTGATGCTCCTGTAGAACGAAACATAGAAATATAGCTATGAAGGGTATACTATAGGTTATACATGCTGGTGTTTGTAAATCCTTGGGTGGAAAAAGAGAGTTTGAACAAATGGGCTGGTTTGGGGTACGGTGTTGTCCTGGTTTTGTTAAAAACAAGTTTCTCTTGTAGTGAATTTGCCTGTCAGCTAAAGCTTCATATCAGCTGCATTTTCCTGGAGAACCAGACACATGTTTTGATAACATAGCAATGGAATGAGAAGTTATTGATAAGCATGGATGGACATCTGGCGAGAGGGGCAACGAGAAACTGGTGACCAAGAAACTGACCAACTGTGTATAACATCCCATTCATGTGGATACTTCATATAAAAGTGGGAGATCACAAGGATCTCGTCCCTTTTCCTTATGGTGACATTAGGAGAGGACCTTGCGAGTCGTCCCTGTGAACTGAGGCCTAGAGAGAGACTGAATCCAGCTCCGGTTGGCTGCAGAGTCCAGTCCAGGACTTCGGGTGCCGGCTCTGCAGTTGCTGAGACTTTCAAGATTGGTTTTGTATATTTTGTATTATTTTCTCTATTCTTATTAGTAGCATTAATAAAACATCTCTAATTTTTCCAGCTCTCTTCTCTCTGCCCTTCTTTCCCTCCCGATCGCCTGTGCTGAGTGGGAAGCGGGGAGAGGGAGGGGTATCACAGTATCACAGTATGTTTGGGATTGGAAGGGACCTCAAAAGATCATCTAGTCCTCGACAGGTGCCTCTGTGGAACGTCGCTGCTTTGGGGCTGTGCAAAGCTCAGTGTTTCTTTTTAAAGAGCACCAGCGTTGCTTTTTCCTTCTGCAATCTGATCTTAGCGCCTCTCCTGCATTCAAACCTCGTATCGTTCAGCGCTCGCAACTCCCGGTCATCTGTGCAGCACCAAAGTGGTGCGAGCGCAAAGAGGAGAATACAAAGCAACTTCAGGAAAGAAATCAATTTAGTGTTTGGGAGCATTTTGCCATACAGGAAAGCTAAGAGGAGAGTTTTATTTTTAAATCATGGAAAAAAATGACAGGCGTCTCTTAAAACATGGAATCATACTTGCTGCATTATCTGCCATGGCAAGTAATGGAGCTTCGGCTTCAGAGCAGCCCGTATTAGGAACTAAATGTCTGGAGAGTTATAATTAAGAGCCAACGAACGTTTTGTTGTGAAAATACAAATTTGAAATGCATTTTGAAAACCCTGCCGATTTATGGAGGATTTAATACCTCACAAACAATATTCACAGTATTACGCCTTCCAGTTTCTAATATGTTGAGCAGTCATAGGAGAAAAATATCCCTAACAAGCTTTTAAGTTATTCAGTCTTACCTAAAATCATTTTAGATCCATACCCAGCAGAGTTCAGATCTTGTCCTTAGTCTGTATGGGGATTAAAACCCCCGCTTATTCCTGGCCATAGGTCACAGCTCAGACGTGCAGATCTCTTGGAATGTTTGGTTGGGCTGAGATGGAAGTGTTTATCAGAGTTTACTGTCACCCTAGGCCGCTCTGTGCTTCTATCATAATGCTATCAATAAAAAATAAATAATAAGAGCACCTCCAAAAAGCCTAGAGCATCCATCCTCCTTGAAGAACATCTTGACCAAATAAAACGGCAAGATTAGATCTTTTTGTGTGTGTTAATGTTACCTAACTTGTTATTGCTCAGGAGTATTGCAGATCTCACTTTTCTTTCATCTCTGCAGAAATGAATCAATAGCAAGAACATTATGGTTTAAAATAGTAATAATCTTTACTGAGTTCCTGTTTTTCACACAGAATCCCAGCATGTCAGGGGTTGGAAGGGCCCTGGAAAGCTCATCCAGTGCAATCCCCCCATGGAGCAGGAACACCCAGATGAGGTTACACAGGAAGGTGTCCAGGCGGGTTGGAATGTCTGCACAGAAGGAGACTCCACAACCCCCTGGGCAGCCTGGGCCAGGCTCTGCCACCCTCACCAGGAACAAGTTTCTTCTCAAATTTAAGCGGAACCTCTTGTGTTCGAGTTTGAACCCATTACCCCTTGTCCTGTCACTGGTTGTCACTGAGAAGAGCCTGGCTCCATCCTCCTGACACTCCCCCTTTAGATATCTGTAAACATGAATGAGTCCCCCCTCAGTGTCCTCTTGTCCAGCTCCAGAGCCCCAGCTCCCTCAGCCTTTCCTCACCCGGGAGATGCTCCACTCCCTTCAGCATCTTTGTTGCCCTGCGCTGGACTCTCTCCTCAATCTCTACATATTTCAAAATGTAGAATAATGGCAGTAATGGTTAAAACCATCCAAGAGGTTTAGGAACATGTGGTGAGCTGGCAGAGGAGGAACAGAACCAGCTATGAAATACAGTTTAACTGAGTGAGTCCCTCACTGGCTGAATTCTGAGGAGCTCAGGTGCCCTTTGCTCACCCCACTGGTTTTTCTCTCCTCCCCTTTTGGCTTGGCTCTCAATTTTCCAGTTGTTACATGCGGAGGGGTGAGATCGGCAGGGTCAGTGTTTCTGGGACTGATGTGATTCTCACTTCAAAAGACACTCTGGGAAACGAAATAAAACAAATCGCAGTCATTTTCTTAACCTCGTGGCTCCCAGAAGGCACAAATAAAAGTCCCATATTTTTGTCATCAAGATGACAGCAGCAATCTTCAGACCTGTGTGAGTCCACAAACAATTTACCTGGCAAAATCCCTGTAAGTCACAATACAAAGATAAGCCCAGAGCAAATTCCATTTCCCTGGTAGTGTTTCTGTTCAGAACTATTTCTGAGAAAACATAAATGGGAGCTGACTGTTTAAACCCCTCTCAGTAAGTGGCAAATTCTGGCTCTTGCTTGTGTTCTTGGAAGCAAGAGCAGAGGGATATGTAGAGCCAAGATTACAGCAGCTTTCCTTTGCTGACACTTCTCCCAAGGCTAAATTTCTTCTCCCAAGACATGAGGTGAACTTTGGGTCTTCAGCAAGAATATGAAGGTTTTGACATAGAGCAACAGGTCTCTCAGGTGCCTGTTCCGCACTCACATGCTACGTATCAAGCAGTCATTGAACACGCACGTTGCACACATCTTCACTTGGCCATGCGGGACGTTACCTCTGCGGTTCATCTTGATTTTACGCCTCTGCAAAACAGGACACGGTACAGTTTTCCTGAAGTGGTTTGTTGCTGAGCAAAGCCCATAAGGAGGAATCATTCACTGCCTGGGAAGGAGTCGAGATAAGCACCTGAAAAACAGCTGCGAGGAAACACCCTCACGGGTGGGACTTCACGTACTTCCAAGGATGCACAATCTGTGCATTTCAATTGTGCTTCTCATCCATTTTGTATTCTGCCTCTTCTCATCACTAAAAGGACAGCTCAGTTGAAACACTAATAAAAAAGCTCTTTGCCTTGTACAGACAGGTTTATCAAATGTATAAAACGGTGAAATCCACAACAGACAGATCTTAATAAGGAGTTAATACTGAAACAAAGCAAAAAGCATCAACCCATCCTAAGCCCTAACTACAAATGACAGAAAGGATTGCCTCTCATGTCTGTAACTGCTTTTGGTATATCTGCATCTTGTAAAGCAATGTAATTCCATTTTCATTTTCATTTACTTCTCTCAATAGCTTTCCCATTTCCTCCCTCCGAGCTCTACGTTATTTACTGATTGCAGGAAATACTGCTTGTTCCGTTATCCCTTGCTCATGATTAAGAAGCAAAAAGTTTCTCAATAAAGAAGAAGGAAGCGGGAAAGAAACAGGGAAAAAACCCAAAGTGTAAGTTATACTCAAGTTATACTCTGGGGATGAAAAGGACAAGGCCAAAGGGACATACAGCTGGGTTTTATTCTTAATAATATATAATAACTATTGAACGTTTTGCATCTTGTCATAGTTCTGGCAGAGCCCTGATGCTGTTCCAGTGCACCTGAAACAGCATTTCCTCCTTGCGCTAATCCTGAGCTGGTTTTCTCCCTTCTTCACGTCTTTGAAAGAAATAACAAATGAGTCAGATGACCCATTTTATAATTTGCAGTTGCCAAGCAGCTTTCAAGCAATTTAGTGATTTGGATACTTATTTCCTCTGTACTGATGGCAGGAGATGATATAAGGATATTGAGTCTTAATAATCTATTCATTCCCCTGATCAAACTGAGGGAATGAGAATCAAAAGTAGCTTTTTGATGTTAATTTTGTTTTTTACAAGTCTGTTTTTCTACTCTGCATTGTCTTTGCATTCAGTTCAGAAAGCTCTGGAAAACAAAGGCTCCATTGGAAAAAGTACCTAAACAGCCCTCCACGGGCATCTTGCACTCATCCGTGGATGGATGTCGAGGAAATTTAAGATGCATTAATTAAAATGGTCAACTTAACGAACATCAAAGAAACGTGAGCATCGCCATTCGGAAGTGAAGTGTCTTCTGCTCACTGCGGTTTAATCCTCCTCCAATTAATGGCAACAATAGAATTGAAATTCACTAAACACCTTATCGGGTTGGCATTTACCCAACTATTCAACATTTATCAGAAGACTCAAAGCTTCCATCTTCAGCTTTTCAGCTGCACACCTCAAACTGCTTTGTCAAAGAGGCCTACAGCAGATCTCGCTTGCATCGTACTTTGGAAAGGCCAGGTGTGTTTCCTTACAGAAAAACACACAAATTCTCTGATTTAAAACAAAAAGTTGGAGAAGAGCAGAGAGGAGGTGACGACAGAATTGTTTAAATGTGAATCCCTTCCCCTTCCCAAGCTCCAGGAGCAGCCGGCAGCACAAGGAGAAGGTGTTTGCTCCTCCAGCCTCCTGTACAAATCCTGAGTCAAAACCCTTCTGCAGCTTCAGAAATCCATACTCCACGGCTGCAGCGTTCCCAGATTTGCCTCTTCACTGGCCCGCGTGATCTCTCACATTCAAGACACCAGAGGTTTTTCCTGGAATAAGGAAATATTAAAAGTTATTTGCAGTCATTCCGTGTTTCCTCCCCTAATGGATTCTATGGCACTTAGCATGCACTTACCTCGGTTTTTATCTCACTGCCCATCGCCCGGTATCTGAGTTCTTCCCATCAAAGGTAAAATCTCTTTCCCTGAAATACTCATGATGAGAATGGACGGGTTGTTTGCTTTAGAACAGCAATAAAAAGAAATCCAAAAAGGCCAAGCTTAATGAAGAGCAGCAGTTGCATTTAGGAGAATTAGCGCTCACAAATCAAGTCAAAGAGATGGGTTTTATATTTTAGATCTGAAAGGGATAAGGACTTTTTCTTTCACTCATTTTCCAGTGTCGCAGATTTGAAAGGTGAGTGTCTGTTTTTCCCCTTGGTGGTGTGACAGAGCTGGAAGGATTTGTTCCAGGAAAGCTGGTTGTGGCGATGCCATTGTGCAGGTCCCACAGAAGCTTCTCTCTCGTGCTAAGACAACGTTCTTTTCTTTGACTTTCCTGTAAGAAGCCGGACTTCTGGGAAGGGCTTCAAGAGCAGTGAAGAACGGCCACTCTCTGGTTACCGGCTGCAATAGGCACAGAATCCCAGAATGTGAGGGGTTGGAAGGGCCCTGGAAAGCTCATCCAGTGCAATCCCCCCATGGAGCAGGAACACCCAGATGAGGTTACACAGGAAGGTGTCCAGGCGGGTTGGAATGTCTGCACAGAAGGAGACTCCACAACCCCCTGGGCAGCCTGGGCCAGGCTCTGCCACCCTCACCAGGAACAAGTTTCTTCTCAAATTTAAGTGGAACCTCCTGTGTTCCAGTTTGAACCCATTACCCCTTGTCCTATCACTGGTTGTCACCGAGAAGAGCCTGGCTCCATCCTCCTGACACTCCCCCTTTAGATATCTGGAAACATGAATGAGTCCCCCCTCAGTCTCCTCTTGTCCAGCTCCAGAGCCCCAGCTCCCTCAGCCTTTCCTCACCCGGGAGATGCTCCACTCCCTTCAGCATCTTTGTTGCCCTGCGCTGGACTCTCTGCAGCAGTTCCCTGTCCTGCTGGAACTGAGGGGCCACAGCTGGACACAATATTCCATAGTCACACTTGGGGTATTTGCGTGAAGACTTTGAGGTTTCAAAGACCTCTGCTTTCATTGCCTTTGGATCAGGTTCTCTTGTACCTGAGGAACTATAGGCTCCTATGGAATTTATGGAGCACTTGGCACCAGTGGTTTAAAGAAGTGCCAGATACTGCTTGGAAGACACCTATCAGTCTCTTCGCCTGTGAGCCTCATGTTCCCAGTATCTCCATATTTCTTCTGCTAATTTGTGAGCTTGTCCTTCCAGCAGCTCCTGTAAGCTCAACCTGGCCTGTAATTCATCCTTTTGGCTGGAAGACTGAGGCACAGAGATCCTGAGCTGCTTCTCTGAGAAGAGCATCTGCGATACAAATGGCACTTGTCCCCACGTCTCCTGTTCCTTGGTCCTTTGAATCGAACCAAAGCTGCCGCTTTAAGCTGAGCCCTCTCTGACCTTTCCAAGAGATCTCAAAAGTTTACTTACCCCTAGGGGTGTTGTGAAGCTTAATTAATGTTTGTAAAGTGCCTTGAGTTCTTTGGATGAAAGCGCTTTGGATTATTAATATTAATAATAACAGATGAGCCTCTGAAACACTCTAGTACAGTGGAATGAATTAACATGAAGCAAGCAATCAACAACAACAAATCAAACCAGTAATGCCGTCACCGCCTCGGGCAGCGCATCCAGCTGGTGGTCTGATAGATGTGACAGATGAATCCGCCGATATTCTCAGTCATTTCCATTGTAAATTAAACTGTCTCCCATGGCCTCATAACGGCAGCAGTTTAGCCAGAAGTCACCTGCAGCATTAACTTGATGTTTCCAGTCGAGGCTCTTTTTTTGAAATTGTCCTTTGAGGGTCATATTTAGACATGAGGTCTGAATACGTAACTTTTTGGGGTAGTTTTCAGGGACTTGCAGAAACTGTGGCAAATTGGGCACCATCCCCGTAGTCGCAATAGCCCATGGACCCCAAGAGAGACTTGATTCTCCTGTGATGCTTTCAACTCATGACAGTGGGTTGCTCCTTCTACACAACTCTCAACAGGCACAACAGACAAGAAAATAACAAGAGAAAGGATGGCAGAGTCTTTCTGTGTATCAGAGAAAGGGGAGAATATAAACTCCCTGGTCCATGTCGAGTATTTGAGGTACTAAAGAGGGTATTTCGAGTTGTTGCGACCTCCTTTCCCTGCACAGGAGTGTAAAAGAACCCAACCCTGATTCTGGTTTGGAAAGATATTCCTGGTATTTTTAAACAATTCTGGCTGACACAGATTAGCTTTTAGCAACATCATATTCAGGATAATCAGGATGATTACATGCATATCCAGTGTTTTGTGTTTGAATATTAAATAGCCTTGAATTCAGCATAGAATCTTCCATTGCATTGTTGGTATCGTTCTTTGTTTTTTACTATTTGAAGCACAGTAAAAAGTGGGCTAGGAAGTGTCTGAAGTCAGGAATGTATCCCTGTCCTTCAGTTTAGTGGCAGATAATTGGGCCCTGAAGGAGCTGGCTGCTCTCGGGGCTGTGGGCCGTGTACGTTGGCTGTTCCTATAGCTGCCATACGTTTGGGCAGGAGCCCCAAGGGCTGACACCTCCCAGCGGCAGAAGGATGCTTCGAGTTGCGGGATCGAGTTAATATGATCCAGAGCCCCATTCCATGGAGGTACCACAAGGGACAAACTCCACGTGGTTTAGTACATGCAGTTTTATTCCTAGGAAGGGAAATTCACCTGCAGGTATTTATCATTCGCCCTCCCCAGCGTTGGCTACATGTCACTCTTATGAGCCTCTAAACCTTTTAGACAAGCCATTCTGCTCCACTAGCGCACATAGAATAACCTATCAGTGTAAGCAGTGTGCATTTGGTTAGTCGGGTTATATTTTGGGGGCTTAGTAAGACGTTACTGATTAAAATTTAGCTGGACTCCAGGGGAATATTTCACAAGTACTCACTAATTTAGGAGTTCAGGTCTCATTTATGAATGTGCTGCTGATGCTCAGGAGGGGTTGGATAGTCCATGTGGAGGTCAAAGCATTTATGTAGTATATAGAAAGTATTAATATAGTATATAATAGTAGTGAAGAACTGAAGAGAACTCCCTTCTCTCAGGGACAATGGGCAATAATTGACGACTTTGGGCAAACCACGTAGGTGTGGTAGCAATTTCATTCTGTTCCTTGTACTTCTGCAAACCCTGCAGCTCCGTTTCCCATTTGTAAAATGCCATTAATTATTTCCGATTGTAGTAACGGCGTTGCAGCGGCGTTGATCCTGGTGGAGGGGTGCGCAAATACTTGATAGAAATGGATGACGGTCTTCTGGAGAATTCAATCTTCTCATTGTTCAAGTTGTTTGAAAATGGTGATTCTAGACAAAACTCCTTGGTCCTGTATAATCATCCATTTTCTTCAATGAGTCGTAGCCCAACGCGTGGATCCACTGGATAGATTCCAAATATAAGCCTGTTTTAATGCTGAGCATTATAATAAATAGTGAATGTTCTTCTACATTCAGGTACTTTTACAAACCACTTTTCATGCAGTTCTTCCATATTTTCAAATAACAACACCCAATTAAGCACTTGAATCAGTGCTGCCCTCAGCAAAGATGTAATTAAGCAGGTGTTTAAATCCCTTGTTAAATTAGTCTTTTATGTTTTTCTTTCCTAATCTACCATTACTATTCCTGTCCAGAAAAATAATGGGGGAAATGAATCCTGGAACCCGAGCGTTGGGCTTGTAAGGGTCAAACTCTATCAGCCATGCAAAGTAGATCTATGGAATGTAATCAAATTGAAGTGAGACAAAGCAAATGTAACTAGAGGCTGCTGGATAACAGCAGGGAATGGCAAAACATCACTTCTCCAGAAAGGAAGAAAGCTAAATGAAATAAAAATTCACTTCCAAAAGGGCATTATGTGGCACTTTTCCCAACTAATGGCTTCACGGCTCTAATTCCGAATGCTCACAAAATGCATCCATGGCCTGGCCATAAAGAGAATAGGGAAACAAAGAGGTTGCTAATTCAATTACAAATGTTATAGATCAAGCTCTTTACTATTCATCCAAATGGAAATTTACACTAAATAACATTATCATGAATTGGCTCAGCAACTTAATGGACTAAGACTCTCCCATCTAACAGATTGCCTGGTCTTTACTAGGTCTTGGAAATGGTCCCTCTTGTGGATACCTCTACCCAAGTCTCAATATACTCTTGTTATGGAATAAATGAAAGTCACATCATCATTTTCACTATGTTCACCGAGCTGATAGATACTTTAAATAGTTTCTGTGTAAACCTCAATCTTGTTGGTTATGACCAGGGCAGGACATACAGGGTCTTTCAGGGGTCTGTACTTTTGGATGCATTTCCAGTGATGTTTGGTAAGCCAAGCATGAAAATTCGTTCTTCTGGATTTCAGTACCATGTATATGAATTGAAATAATTCTGATTTAATGTTCCTTTGTCCCAAGAGTGATGGTATTTCAGACTGTTGCATTAATACTTATTTACGGTGTGTGTTATGTATCCAGCTGTCAAAATTTGCCGATACTGCAGCAGAATGGTGGTGAACGCCTTAAGATCAGCCTTAAGATGATTCAGGACTCGGTAAGGAGGAGCTTAGAGCCTTGAGAACATCATATATTGTGAGGGTTTGCTCAAAGTAAAAGCAGATGGGAGGAGAGGAGCGTGCAGATGTGTGCGCAGATGGGCCCTAGTGGGACCAGTTGCTGCTGCAGCAGCTCTGCTGGTGCTGGGGAGGAGGCGCCTCAAGTTGAGCAAACGAGACGTCTTCACATTTTAAATACGCTGCTGCTTTGCACTGCTGAACTGGATTAGTTCAGCTTCGCTTGTCGGAGCGTAATTAATGGCTTGGTAGCAGAGGGGCTCAGATTTCCTACTAGGATGCAAATTGTGACGTTGGTTCACCCCACAAATGAGGTTTGTCCTGAGCCTGCAGTGAACTTGATGGATTTCTAGAATAATTTGGATGGAATGAACTTCTTGGTGTGTTTCTTGTTTTCCATGATGTATGATGCTGTGGCCAACTAAACTTCTTCCAAAGCTCTGGGTTTGGATTTTGGTGGTTACAGAAACATATGGTTCTGGTGCTTGATATGAAACACTTCCACACTTTTTTAGCATGTGCTTAGATCCCCCAAATCCTTCAAATTGTGCAACTATTACTTAAAATAGCCTCAAATTTTTGTTAAATCTTGAATCCTGGACGAAGCAGCAAAAGAACACATTTCTGCGCAGCTCCATGATTTCTCAATACAGACTGTGAAATGCTATTGATGGAGAATTCATTGCTTTAAAAGGTTACTTTCCTAAAAATAAAAAGGGACCCAGCCACATTTGCTGTGCCAAGGCTCATTTCTCCTGCCTACAAGGGACAATAAGCGTGTGATTTGAAAGGTCATCGGTTCTTTTGTATGCTAATAAACAATTAGTACGGCTGGGGGGGAAGATGCGGCATCAACTTCTTTGGAATGTATTTCTGAGCAAATTAGCCATTGGTGACAAGTCAGGAATAGTGAGGCGAACGGCTCGTGGATGATTTCTTGGCCATCATTTTGGTCCCTGTGAAAATATTGCTGTTTAATCAGCTCTGCCTAACAATTATTTTTCTCACCTTCTGGGACTTCACCCCTGAGATTATTATTATTTTTTTATTATTGCAACATTTTACAGCTGATAAGGGAAAAGGATTGAGGAAAAGAAAATAACTGGCTTTTCCTTGCAGGCAGTGATGTTGTATGCATATAAATATATGTGCATAGCATCTGAATGTGATGTTACTCCAGTTGTTTTATTGCAGTGGCGTTTCACACGTTCTGTACTGACAATCCTCCTCCCTTACCCCCCTGCCCCTCACACACACACAAACTGACCATCTGGGCAACATTTAGAAAGCAAAATAACCGTGATTGTGGGTGGAAGCACCAGATAGCGCAGTTTAAATAGCACCCACAAAACCCCTGCTCTTCCTATTTCCGAATTGCTCAGGAACATCTGCAGGCTAGCAATCAATTTATGTTATTTTTTTGCCTTAATCGTTGGAAAACACATTTTAGACTTCCTGGAATGACTTTTACCTGTCCTATTTCTTTACTTGGCTTTCGTGTTAGTTCTGCCTGGCATTTTTTTGGATGCCGCGGGTTATTTTCTTATTGAGTTTCCAGAATACAGGTGTGTGGCGGTTGAGTTAAATCAGCTGCACCTTTTGTTTGGGGGAGATGCTCACGTAGTATCAAAGATGCTTGGACAGTATCAAAGCAGCATCTCAAATACCTTTAGCTGCTTCTGTTCGTTGAAGCTTTCAGTTTATAACCATGTGTTGATGGTGCAGGGGTCTAATTTTCTAGCTTTTCTTTATTTTTAATTAATTGTTCTGCTCTAGTGTCGAGGGTTTAGATTGTGGGGTGACAATAAAACCCTGGCAGATGTATTGTTAACCTCCTCTCCCCCTTTTACCCCTCTCTCTCCCCTCTTCCCACTCAGCACAGACGATCGGGAGGGAAAGAAGGACAGAGAGAAGAGAGCTGGAAAAATTAGAAATGTTTTACTAATGCTACTAATAAGAATAGAGAAAATAATACAAAATATACAAAACCAATCTTGAAAGTCTCAGCAACTGCAGAGCCGGCACCCAAAGTCCTGGACTGGACTCTGCAGCCAACCGGAGCTGGATTCAGTCTGTCACTGGCCTCAGTTCACAGGGACGACTCGCAAGGTCCTCTCCTAATGTCGCCATAAGGAAAAGGGACAAAAAAAGGGGCGAGATCCTCGTGATCTCCCACTTTTATATGAAGTATCCACATGAATGGGATGTTATACACAGTTGGTCAGTTTCTTGGTCACCTGTTTCTCGTCGCCCCTCTCGCCAGATGTCCATCCGTGCTTATCAATAACTTCTCATTCCATTGCTATGTTACCAAAACATGTATCTGGTTCTCCAGGAAAATGCAGCTGATATGAAGCTTTAGCTGACAGGCAAATTCACTACAAGAGAAACTTGTGTTTTTTAACAAAACCAGGACATCTGGCTAGCGGCAACCTCTGAAAACAAATTTATACTTCTCTCTTATCAGCATTGCTGGGCCTGGCAAGGGGGAGTGTGGATGTGGTGCTGGGCACTGTCTTCTTCATAACTTTCTGCCTGACCTGGGTTTGAACTGCTGAGCTACTTTTAAAACACTAATAATGACCAACCTTCACATTACCCAGGAATTATAACTGAAAGGCAACCGCTTTGGGTGCTTACTCACAAGCCGTTTTTAATGGGGTTTTGCGTGTCTGTAGAATTTAGTTGAAAACCAAATGCCGTGGAAAACTCTCATGACACCCCTGAGTTTCATTGAGCAGAGAGCACTTTTCAATTCCAGAGTGAGCTGCAAAGCTTAAGCCGGGCAAAGAAATCATTATTTTAATGATAATAATTTACACTTGCATGGGAGCTTTCATCCAAGAAAATATCCTGTTAGAATTTTCCATTCATATTCTCTCCAATGTGGGGTAATTTCACCTCGATAAGTATGTGTTTTGTGTTTGCCTTTGCTGTTTGGGAAGGGAAAAAATGATGATAGTTTGTACAGTCGAGTGTTTATTATAGAAATGTTTTGCATTTATATTGTAGTTTTCTTAAAATCTGAACGTGGTTTTGAAGCACTAGTTTAAACCTGTCGATACCCCTATTATGTCAAACTAGTCCCCTCTTGTATACTTGGGAAACTGAGGTAATAACCTCCTTGGTCTCTTCTGTTTCTTGGGGTATTTTTGTATTTGAATTAAATTGAAGCAGTAAGTGGTTTGTGTGTCTGGAAATCAGGTCCCATTACGGAGATCAAAACGTGTGGTCCAGCTGAGCCGTGTCCTCAACTATAAAATCTATTCATGTGCAATTCTCTATGCACTATTTACTTATATAAAGATTTTTTTTCTTTCCCAAAAAGCTGTGGGGAAGCTTTAATTTAAACATGTGCAGACTAATAACACAAAGTCATTTCATGGAAAGTGTTGCAGAAATGCTAATTGATCTAAATGCGCTTACAAAGTGTTTTACAGAGAAAGCACCCAAAACACAGGATGGATGGCAGGATATGTTCCCTTTAGTGATATGTTACCGCAGTGTTTTGTTCCCGGATTTATGTATCGGTTTTAACCACTAGTCTTGAATATGTTATAAAGATTTCATGCATTATTATTGAGGTTTTTTGCTCTGCCACTAATCTGCTTTATTAACTGGTGGTTGAGAGTAAAAGAAGTTTGATCAAACGTCAACTTTTAATGCATTGCAATTAGTGGACAGATAGGACATCATGTCTGAATTTGTCATTCTCAGAAGTGTTCAACCGCTTTAAAAAAATCACCCAGCGCTTTGGCTCTGCAAGACTTATGAAACACTCTAAAGACAAAAGTGTTAAAGCAATTAATCATTAATTAATCATTCCAGCAAACAATCCCCAGTAATGTTAACCCAGAGACCAGGGTTCAAGAGGGACTTAAAGCAAATATGTGGACATGAAGATACCTAAAGCTCTTCATGACTCGCAAGATAAGTTTATTTCTCCCCATCCCCAATTCTTTCCTTCTTTTCCAGCAGTGCCCTTATTAATGAGCTGTGAAAGCTGACATTTCCAATAAGGAACAATTAAATCTGAAACTAAATGAAGTAATTCATTTACAAATAATAGCTATCTAGCATGAGGATGGGGAAAAATGATTGCAAGTCCTAGGAAAAAAATAAAGTAAATTAAGTCTGACTGTTTTAATGGGAAATTAATCATTAATTAATCATTAATTAATCATTCCAGCAAACAATCTCCAGTAATGTTAACCAAGTGTAGGGGAAAGGGAGCTGGGGGTCCTGGGGACAGCAGGGTGACCATGAGCCAGCACTGGGCCCTTGTGGCCAGGAAGCCAATGGTACCTGGGGTGGGTTAGAAGGGGATGGTCAGTAGGTCAGAGAGGTTCTCCTGCCCCTCTGCTCTGCCCTGGGGAGACCACACCTGGAATCTTGTGTCCAGTTGTGGCCCCTCAGTTCCAGCAGGACAGGGAACTGCTGCAGAGAGTCCAGCGCAGGGCAGCAAAGATGCTGAAGGGAGTGGAGCATCTCCCGGGTGAGGAAAGGCTGAGGGAGCTGGGGCTCTGGAGCTGGACAAGAGGACACTGAGGGGGGACTCATTCATGTTCACAGATATCTAAAGGGGGAGTGTCAGGAGGATGGAGCCAGGCTCTTCTCGGTGACAACCAGTGATAGGACAAGGGGTAGTGGGTTCAAACTGGAACACAGGAGGTTCCACTTAAATTTGAGAAGAAACTTGTTCCTGGTGAGGGTGGCAGAGCCTGGCCCAGGCTGCCCAGGGGGTTGTGGAGTCTCCTTCTGTGCAGACATTCCAACCCGCCTGGACACCTTCCTGTGTAACCTCATCTGGGTGTTCCTGCTCCATGGGGGGATTGCACTGGATGAGCTTGCCAGGTCCCTTCCAACCCTTGACATTCTGGGATTCTGTGATTTTGTGAACCTCAGCTTCGGTATGTCTCATTTTCAGTGTTGTGATGGCTTTACATGGAGGGAAAAATTGTGCCCTATATGAGAAACTTCAGCCAAAGGGCTTAATTTTTGAAAGCTGGTAATCCACAGCTAGTATTTCACATAAAATCCATCCACTCACACTTGTTGCTCTTGCAGCTGGATTTTCAGGCTGTCCGTCTGACATACACACAACATGCTGATCCCTTTTATACCAAGATGTGCAAACACTCTAAGAACATAATGGAAAAGAACACAAACCACACATTTCTTCATGTTAAGGGAATGCTGATTTGCTCTGGCTGAGGCCATCGTAATGCATTTTCATTTACAAATGCTTTCTTAAAGTTTATCTCTGAATCTCTTAAGGAACAAGTTAATTTTGCATTCAATTGTTCATACAGGGATTTATAGAATTCACAGTTCTTCCATTAGAATTGGAGTTTTACTTAAATTAATCTTAAAAACTTCGAACTTCCTGCATATATTCTCCAAACCCCTGTGTGCTTGCTCTCCCCTAAGCTGAGGAATATTTGAAAAGGGGAATTATATTTGGACCCATGTTGAAAAAACCCCACTGATTTCCTTAGTTATACTTAAGGTCCTTTATGTTTGTAATACAAATAACCTGAATAAACATGTCAGGGAAGATTAAAACCTCATTAAAAAGTGTAAACAGAGTGCAAAGAAGATGAAGGGGGGGAAAAAAACCCACCTTGCCTGAATTGAATAATGGAAATAATAAAAATCACTGCACAATATTGCTAGTTAAAAGTCCTGTTAAAGCGAATGTACCGTTGAGATGGGAAGCAGAGCTGCTGTTATCTAACACTCAGGACTGAGATTTCTTTTCAATAATTTGATAACAACATAATGAATAAATTAATAACGTTACCCAGGAACTGGAGTTCATAGATAAAGTCGATTCCTCACCAGCGCCCAAATCTAATCAGCGACGTTCTGGTCGGGGCTGGTCAGCTCTGCCGTATTCCTCCCTGCCCACAACCGCTGAGGCTGCCGTTACTGCTTTATTTGACAATATTAATGCAAATTATGGCTCTAAGGCTGGGAATTATGCATTTTTATTTCACTGAGGTGAGGAGGATTGTTGCTTATGTGCTTTAAAATGCTACAAACAACTCTGCCTTCTTTTGAAGTGATGTACTTTTGAAAGCGAATTCACTAAAAAGGAGAAATATCACCTGTTACAGAGCGGGTTTGGAGAACAGGATGAAGTTGTATTAATGTATTGCCAATGTATAAGATCTGTTCTCCAGATTTTTAATTTAAATTGGTAAAGGAAAAGCAGGAGAGGGAAGAAGCTAATGAAGGACAAGCTAAAACGAGTGCAGAGAACGACCATTTCCATAGTAAATTAGTGGATCAGGAGAAGGAATTATTTTTGTGAATGTAAGGTAAAATGTAATACAAGAGGAGGACTGGAATCTGACTTAGCACAAATACCCCGTGGTTATCACCTTTGTTTCACTCTGACAGAAGGCTGCAATAGTAAATACTGTAATTGTCTGCCTGGCCTTTCAGTCAAGATCAAGCGCTGGAATTTTAATAATAAGACCTTTATTCAAGGCTCCAGAGGTGCCTGAGATATTGATGGATGAGGTTTTATGTCTTCACTGCGGGGTTGCATGTGTGCGAGGCTGCGAGCTTGAGTGCCAGAGAGCGTACGACCGTTAATAGTTCACTGGAGCTAATTAGTCCTGGTTCATCCTTTTGGCTTATTTTAGCATGGTGTGATGTAGACAGTCTCACATCATCATCATTTCAATAGCCCACCTGACATCTGGAGAAAACCCCTCTGGATCCTTCCGTAATAACAGGATGTCATCCTCATCCTTTCCAAAATGTTTGTCAGATTTTTGCTCTTTGTCTAGTATCATCCCTGTGCTGTCAGACTTAAGTGTTTTCCTTCACCAGGTCTCCTAATAATACTGTACAAACCCAACCCAGGCAGCGTATCTGCCGCTGTAATGCTAAATACAGAAGGGTAATGCTAGATACAGAAGGGCAGTGCTAAATACAGGTTACTTCAGCCAATATTGCAATTTATTCAATATTTCTGATCGAGGAAGATGTTTTTCACTTGCAGTGCTTGAGAAAGCTGCCTGGAGCCTGTTTAACACACCTGTTTCATAGCCAGGATTATGAAGATGATGTGTTTAAAGACAAATCAAACCTGTGTCTGGGCTCTTCCTCTTCCAGAGCTTCATCTCCTCAGTCGTGTTTCCCAAACCTTTTCCATATGGTGCCCACAATCCTCCTCCCAAAGCAGTTCACTTCAAAAACGCAGTTGTCCTATATAACATGGCCTATAGGTCTTCACCAAGAATATGGTGTTTTTATTCCAGAACTTGAAAATTGGCTCCTTCAAATGTGTTTGGTGCAAAAGGATCTCGTGAGTCTCTCATTCCAAGGCGGGAGGACCGTACTTGTCTGATCACATTGTCAAGTAACGCAAGTTCCCTCCCTCGGGGTGAGGGTATAAATAAAAGATATTTATTTTCCAGCCCTGGTTAAGTATATTAATGTAAATGCTGATGTTACACTTGTGCCCTGTAGACACAACTGGCTCTCCAGGGAGAGCGAGAGAAAGCCACATACAATAATTTGTTTTTTGCTAATGACAGCAATACTTCATCCCCATCCGCTTAAGAGCATTCATTTCCCGCTAATAAGTCACTACATTTAAGTTGATTCCAGGAGTTTATATAGATCACAAGCCGCTCGGATTTGATTAGCAAGATGTCTCACATGAGATCTTGCGAACGGATCGGCCTGCATTTGAATCACTTTCAGTCTCCTCTAGCTTAAGTTTATTAATGTGATTACTCTGGTAAGCGCATTGAGGCGAAACCTCGAAGTCTGAGGCAAAACCTCGAAGTCTGAGGCAAAACCTCGAAGTCTGAGGCAAAACCTCGAAGTCTGAGGCAAAACCTTTTCTTTCGGGGGCCGAGTGTGTAACTTGAAGCGATTAGAGCGGCGCGGCTGCTGTGGTTTGGCTGGGAGGGGATCGTTTTAATTGCAGGGCGGGAGGAGGCGCGAGGCCGCGCGCTTTGAATTCAAACGGCGCGTGCGGCCCAACGGCTGTAACGGTTCCAACGGCCGCCAGGGGCCGCCGCGCCGGGCCGGTCAGAGAGGGCGGCGAGGCGACGGGAAAAAAACGGTCGTAAAGAGGGAGGGGAGCCCGGCCGTGGGCGGGAAGGAGGGGGCTGAGTGTGGGGCTTGGGGTTTGGGTGGTAACCGGCTCCACACGCGGGTTGTGTGGGGAAGCGCGGGCAAGATGGCCGCTCGGGGAAAGGTTGGAGCTGCCGCCTGCTGTTATCCCGCCCTTCGCACCTCAACCAGAGCTCAGCCTGGGGAAACCTGGTGAGTATTAGTCGTTTAATGAGGAGTAGAGGCAGCTTGAGCATGGGCTTGTCCAAAAACAGTAAATATCAACGCTGGGAAAGGTAATGAAAATGGCTCTTTTTCATGCCAGCCCTTCTCTGACCTGTTGCTATTTATTGTCTGCCTTGGACTTACCCTTTTAAATGTTTCTGTTTGTGTAACTATGAAAACACTTCTCAGTCTTATAGTGTTTTATGACTTTTGCCGTAACTTCCACGCTTTTTATGTTAAAGACTTTACAGTTGGGTGATTGTGATGAAGCGTATTCGCATTTTAAAGCATGTCCTTAGTCCTGGTGGCTGCCAAGGAAAGCTCAGATATTTAATAGAACTTATTTTCTGGAAGAAAAGGCAAAGCAATACCTACAGCTTCATACTTTGTGCCATCCAAGATCAGAAATACCCAAAGAAACGGATAGACACTGTGTAATGATGTACTGCTGGGACAACAATAATTAAACAAATTCAGTTATTTTTGTTTCATTATGCAAACAGTATTATCCAGCCTATTTTTTGAGATGTGTTGGGTAACTCAGACCCTCTTGATGTGCAGTTGTTTCCTGGAGATTCAGGAGAGATTGTCACTTAAGCAATGTTTCTTCAACGCTTGGATTCCCTTCTTGCCCTTCCTTTCCGCTCTAGTTCTTGTATTGACTTTATTCTTGTGGTGTCTTAAGTGACTGCAAGCTTGGAGTAAAATCTTGACCCTATTGGAGTTGATGAGAGTTTTGTCATTGGCTGAAAAAAAGATGGGATTTAATGTATGATGATTATTAGAGCACCAGACTAGATTCCTGTTGAGAAAAACGCTTCTTATCCCTGCTGGTTCCAGTGTCAGTGACCTTCCTTCCTGTCCTCAAAATCCCATCATCCACAAAAATAAGCATATAAACACATTAGTTGAGGGAAGTTGGGAAATAAATGAATCCTCTAGTGGATCTCGAAGTGTTTGTCTTTCCTTATCAGCCCCATAATGATAGTGCAGTGATGGCAGCTTAATGATAGCAGCCCCAATGACGCCATTCGGTGCCAAAGAGGTGAAGGCTGCACATTTTATTTTGGAAAATAATTATGCAGCTAATTACAGCACTTGACTTTCGTCCTTCCCTTCCCTGTGATTTGGGGGGGCTGGTTTGCTCAGCTTGCAAAAGACTGCGTCAGTTATTATAAAGGTCAAAAGACTCTTGTATTATGATTTGTAATTGCTACTAATAGTGAATAAAATAAATACAGCGTCATTTTGGATCATTTAACTCATTATTTAACTTCTCTGTTATCAGTTGTCATACTGTGTGACCCAGGTGGTTGAAAGAAGAGAAAGAAACCAGAAGTTGAGATCTGAACTCTTCTGAAATTCTTCTGAGACATTTGGAATCTGACTTCCGAACGTAGTGATCAGACCTAATGATGCAGAACAATTTGTCTTAGCAGACAGCTGTATATTGTTTTACAGATGGTCCTAAGGACAAAAGTGAATTTCAGGGCAATGCCATTCTAAAAGTACCATAGCTGAAGAGTCTTAGTAGATTTTGACTCTGTGTGGCTTTGACATCTCGACTAGCTTGCTAAGAATTAAGAGTATGCTTGTATTTAAGTAAGGAAGCCCTAATACGTGTTTTGTACAGCTTTTAAATTCTTTTATCTGCCCTTCTCTGAAAACCCTGCTTGGCAGCTATGGAGATGGACACCCCTTCACCCTCTACTCACAGCTCTGGAGGCCCCATACTATTTCCATCCTTTATCCTCCGCTCCGCCGCTCCATCCCAGGTTGTATAATTGCTCTGGCCTCAGAATGCAGCGTGTTCCCTCATGCTTCAGGTCAGCTCGAAGTCTTGATTCAGGCTGATTGATTTCCATTTGCATAATCTCCTCAGCCCTCTATGTTTCATTTAGACACCAAAGATTTAGTTTAGTTACAGTCTTGTATCATTTATCATTTACTTGTCGTCTTTCAGAGTTTGATTTAATCCCTTTGCTTTACTTTAAAAGACTGATTTCTTATCCACACAGGGCTTTATTCTGTTTTGATTTTCAAGCCTTCGTATTTTCTATCTGGATCTTCCTTACTGTGATATTTATTTTATACCTAGAGATAAACCGCTTTCATCTGTGATCTTAAAGAAAGTCATAAATTTAACAAGCAGTGTCTAGGCCAGAAACCTACACCAGGACATTTGTGTACTGATGATGCTTTTTCTGATAATTGCCATGCAGGTGTTTCATTGTAGGGAGTCAGTATGAACTTGCTGTTTGGCATCCAGGATTTATGTCTAACCCTGTCACTGAGTAAACTACATAACCGGAGGCATGTCAGTTCACTTTTGTCTCTTATGCTTTGTCTATATATTTTTTAAGATACTTGTATTTTTGAGCGTAGCACACTGCAGTTGTCCATTTAGTTTACATCAGACAGCAAAGTTATACCCAACTAGCTGATAATGCCAAAATGCTTGAACAAGTCGTGACTTCTAGCATTTGCAAAAGTATTTTTCTCTGGGTAAATTTTCTGGATCTGATTTTCTTCATCACTGCCTGGCAACTATGACAAATTATCTTACTGATAATTTTATTTTTAATGGGAAAATGTATGTGTGGTAATGATTTGTAGGAAGTTTTTTTACTTATAATATGAACCCTCCACTTCAGTACTTTAGCTCAGCTGAGCAAGGTTTGCTTTGTACTCCTTTGGCTTTAAAAAAATATTCCAGGTCAAGAAGAGCAATGTTAGAGAAACACTGGTCCCAGTTCATTGCTCCCTAGCTAATGGATTTTTCTGTGCAGTTTCTGATCTAAAATAAAAATCTGTAAATAAATACAGTAGTAAAATTACTGTACCTTGCCTCTGCAACTGCAGTGATAGGACAAGGGGTAGTGGGTTCAAACTGGAACACAGGAGGTTCCACTTAAATTGGAGAAGAAACTTGTTCCTGGTGAGGGTGTCAGAGCCTGGCCCAGGCTGCCCAGGGGGTTGTGGAGTCTCCTTCTGTGCAGACATTCCAACCCGCCTGGACACCTTCCTGTGTAACCTCATCTGGGTGTTCCTGCTCCATGGGGGGATTGCACTGGATGAGCTTTCCAGGTCCCTTCCAACCCCTGACATTCTGGGATTCTGTGATGCTGTGAGTCAATCTGTCCTTTAGGAATTTGTCCAGTCTCTTTTTAAATCCCATACTGTCTTCTATTTATTTTGAATTTGCTGTTTGGTAATTTCTCTGCAAGGCTGCATTAAAAACCATGGAAATTATCTCCTTTGTGGTCTTTGGAGGTTTATGATTCACATCCTTTTATTTGCAGTTATGAGGACTGGAAGTGTCCTCTTTTCTTTGAAAGAACTCTGGAGCTTGGGCTTTAATAATATATTAGATCACATGGCAATGGAATCACAAGAGATTCAGTAACACTAAAGAAGAAAAAGAGAAGAGTACCATTATAGCACTCCTATATAATTCTGTTGTGAATCACAGCGCCAAAAATGCCTACTGTATTATTAGAAGAACTAGTAGAGTGCGTCTCCCTGTGACAGCTCAGTCTCATCCTCTCTCTTATGTATCCACAGTAAATATTTGTATTGTAAACCAGTATTTTATTGGAGGAAAGAAGCTTGGCTTGGCATGGGGCATTGAAAGTAGCTTCCTGGAGTCCTCAAAAAAGTAAAAGGCTTCTGCGTTGAGGGAATAAATCAGAGCACAAGTATTGGGTGTGAGGCTCGGTGCACAGGTCGGAACTCGCTCTGTACCTGTAGGAGCAGCTGGATACCGGAGTGGCTGGAGCAGACTGTCACTGTACACACACAGCTGCTTTTTGTGGATTATTTGAAGTGGAAAACACTCTGTGGCCTATAAAGTGGAGGAGGGGAAGAGCCGTAGTCAAACAGGCAAGTCGGTAACATTTTGTTGCTAATAATTCAGCCCTTCCTAGCATATGTGAGGCCTGCATGCTTTCCATTCTGAACTGACAAAGCACCTTGTTTTTGCAGAATGTCTGAGGCTGGTGAGTGTTTATAGGTGTGAACGTTTCAAAAGCTGAGTCCTGCTTTGTCTTTGTCGGTGGATGCAAGTGCCCTGTAAGAAGCTGACAGCGTAGTTACAATTTCTTCAGGATAATTGCTAAAACATGCTTGGACTGTCAGAGAGTAGCTTGCTTTATTTTTGAGAGTGCTTTTGGTTTCTGCTGTCAACAAATCAGTTGTCTTCCTGGATTGAGCGATTTTCTAGGCATAAAATGCTGTTGTCTCGTGTGCCTTCTGATACTTATGTTTTTTTCAGGCTACCTCATCTTACTGTGTTGGGATACAGGGGGAAAGCTGTTGGGTCTACTCTGGGGGCCTCTTACTGCAAGTGATGACATCTCTTCATAGTCCTGAGCAGAGTAACTAGCTAAATCATTGTGGAAAAGCCTCTTTGCTTCCAAATACTATTTGTTTTCTCAAAATCTGGTTCCTTTGTCGCCAGAGTAGCGTGTAGCTGTTGTGCTGGTCGTTTGCTGAGGATGAATGTTTGTGTTGGAACACTCTGAAATTCAGACCTTTTTCATCATTATTTCAGCCAGCCACATGGGGGATTTTTTTTGAAGTCTGTTCTTTAGTTTATCTGATTCCAGTAGGAGGAAGATGAATATTGGGTAGTGTTGGAAAAATCAGTTTATTCTTCCCAGTGAACTTATGTTATCTCATCTTGCTTAAGAAAACAAATGTTTCGGTATTGCTCAAATGCACCATATTTAATGGGTTAAAACTGCTATTAACGACTTCATCCAATCTCTTTTGCATAGCAAATTTTGTCCAGCTCAGACTTTTTGATTTCATTTACAGTCATCTGGTGGAAGTCTGCACTAGCATTCTATCTAGGCTCTATTTAATATGCACCAGAATTATTGTATTTGATATATATCAATTTTAAATCTGTTTCAACACAACCTTGAACGCCTTTCTGGCAGTATATCACTTCATCAGTCTAACTTAACTAGAGCTGCTTTTTCATTTTTTATTGCCCCCATAAAATCTAGGAATGGAACACTTCGATTTTTCTTGCAGTAATTTTTATTACTTTTTGCCTTTTTTTTTAAGTACTTGTCAGTGAGATACAGTACTTTGTACAGAGTATATTTTTCAGCTATGCATTATATTTTTATTTCCGTTTATTTCAGATGGAATGTATAGCATACATCTAAATAATACCTGTGGTAGTTCAAATGAGTGTATTATGAAGGTAATTAGAATGGATATAAAGTGGGTTCACCCACTGGGATTGGTGTGTTGCAGTTCCCTGCCTGTAGTCACAGTCACTTTCAAGTCAGGCTTGAAAGGATAACTCATGTTGTAGTTTTAATGTTGCGCATAAAATCATATTGCAACACAGGAGGGGAAAATTAATTTATTGCGATTTTTATGTTTTCATTTTAATTTTTAGGTTTTTCTAGATTTTTCCCTGGAGTGTGTTATCGCGCTACTTTTTCTTTTTTTCCCTTCGGAACGCAGAAATTGCCGTGTTAGATCAGACTAGTGATCTGTCTGGCCAGATAGTCTGGCTTAACAGGAATGTGTGCCAAGTGCATTAAAGAGAAATGTAAAGGCCTAAAATGGGCCACTGTAGAAACAATTGCTGTAGAAAAATCTCCCTGGTGGAAAAGTTTGTCTAATCACCTTTAATTCAACACTGCTCTGTGCTCCAAAGTCTTCAAGTTCATATCCTGTTGTCTAAAAAATACGGTTTTGTTTGTTGATCCCTTCTGTGCTGTGTCTGTTGATAGCAGCTGGACAGAATAGGACATGGAGCATAGTCTGGTGTTCTGTCGCTGCTCTGGACATCTTGGGGGCAAGTTATTTCATCCTTCTGAGCCTCTCTGGTTTCTTTATGCAATTAGGTAAACGGTACAGATTATCTTTCTGTAAAAAGCTTTTGAGACCTGCATGTAAAAAATGCCTTGGAAGTTGTGGTAGTGCTATGAGATTTAAGATCCAGTTACATTCTTAGCACAGTTCAGATCCGAGATGTATTTGTGTGTTTCCGTGAGGTTCTTTGGCTCAGGCTGATGAAGTTATGGTAAGTTCCACAGCCAACTGGTGGAAGTTCTTATTTCCTGAGAGTTTAGGAGGGAGGAACAAAGGAAAGAAGAAAATGATTTTGCTCTTCAGTTGGTTGAAATTATATATATACCAGTTATTTTAGAACATGCCTTTTGTGCTGTCTCCAGTAATAATGCTGAGCAAGAACCTGTGTAACATGAGTTTAATGTTTCTGTCAGAAAAGAAAACTGACCAGGTATGTCTAAACAGCGTTCCTCATCTATATAGGAAGTATCCCCTCATTATTCTCATTCTGCTTAATGAATATGAATAATACATTTTGAATAATACCTATAATAATAGAATACAAGTGGAGAACAGGAACAGTTTTCTAATTAGGGCTTTTGAATGACATTGGAAAAGGGTACTGGGTTAAATCATCTTTCCTTGCTCTGGGTTGAATTAGCATAGATTTAATGCCAGTGATAATTTTATGCAGTTGTGAGATCAGTAGTTTAATGCATCTGGCAGCGAGACAGGGATTTTCTTTCTCTGACAGCACTGTATAAACCCTGTAATCCTTTTCCTTTAGCTCTCGCACCCATCCAGACTTCATCTTAATGAAAGGCCAAAGAAATCAGGAGTCTGAGCGTCTATGACTCAAGCAAAGGCAGAACGAGATGTTATTTTAGCATCTTTTGTGGCTCAGAATCATTAAAAAGCCTAACAGCTGGATTGGAGGGCTGAGTTGACATTTGCACCTCCTGTGTATTGCAGAAGGTTCCCAGCATAGTCAAGTGTGTATATTGCTTTACTACTTTAACAGCCTGCAACACCAAAATTGGAAGTAAAACAAGATAATCTGGACCAGTTATGATTTTAGCATTTAACCTTAAGTGTATTAACACTACTGTATTAAACTGAACCACAACCTATGAACTCCAGTGAAGGTGCTGTTAAATTTTAAGGAGAATGGGACAGGAAGCGTTAAACGTATTTGAAGGGAAGCAGTTTACCGTGCAAGTCCACTGGTTTTAGTGATTGTACAAAACCTAAGAAGTGACTCCAGTTTTAGTGGCACAATATTTGTTGGCTCTTTATAGGCACATAAAGGTAGGGGTACCTCTGGGCATCATAGAATCCACATGTCACGATATTTGTATCGGTTTGTGTGAAAGCCCAGAATGAGGTATTACTGCTGCTTCAGGTCGTGGTCTGATTTAATAACAATAGGGGAGAGCCCGCAGTCTCTGGTCAAGTCTAAATTTCAGGTAGGACCGGATTTTTGCTTGTTTTTAGAAAGGCGCCTGTTTCTTCAATAGCCCAGCGTTGTGACTATTGTAAAAAGCCAACTGTGCGTTCCCATCAGGACTCCTCAAGCCAAGCACTAATATATACTTGACTTAGATTTTACATCCCTTTGAGGAAGATTTGCTCTGAAGGTCCAATCTCAGCTGAGTTATTAATCTAATGAAAAATTGCCCGTAAGTGCCGTTTTTACACGATTGTCCAATATTTTCCCCCAAATTATTGTCATTGCTAATTGTATCAGTTTCTTTTCTGACCTTAAATTCTTGTTCTCAGAAGAGCCTTGTGACAGTATGTTTCACAGTTTGCTTCTGTTTTATGAGAATGTATTACCTTTTATCTCAAAAGTTTAATAGAGATTTAGTCTCATCTGTGTTTTCTTAGACAAATCCTCCAAATTTAGCACTTGAGTAACATCAAAACACTGCACGTGTTACAAGCGTTAGGACAGTGTCCTGGTTTTGTTAAAAACAAGACTGGTTCTCTTGTAGTGATTTTTCTTTCAGCTAAGTTCTAGCTGGCTGTACTTTGCTGAGTTTTAGCCTGCTTATTTTTCCTAGTAACATTAGTAAAACCCTTTAAAATGCTCCAACTTGAAGTCTGAGTCTCTCTTCCTTTCCCCTTATCTTTCTTATCATCTTTCCGATCTAAAGGAAAGGGGTGGTGGGAAGTGAGGGGATAAAGGGAGCGTCTGCCATGGTTTATTGCCTGAAACCTGACAGACAGCCTTATACCTGAAGGGCGATATGTGGAGTTGTTTAGTCTCAGTATGAACTGTGGATACGTTTCTTCCGAAGATTTTAGACCTTTAATGTCTGTGGTTTTATGTTGGGACTTTCAATATTGGACTTACCTTGATGGTACAGACAAATTTAATGCTGCTGTCTTATCTCTTAACAGTCAATTAATGATATTTCACTGTATTCCTCATAAGGTATAACACTGGCCGAAAAGAAAAAAGGTTTGTGAGAAATGAGTCAGGTGTACTGAATTGAATTCGAGAACTGTTTTTTGCTAATAAAGCTGTGAATTTGATTCAGAGTGATTAGGAGGGGAGGAGTTTTGGGTAGGGATCGCTATGAAGATTTCTACGCAGAGTTGAATAGTTTGTATTCTTTTGGTTCTATAGAAAATGTGCATGTCAAGCGTAAACGGCTGCTGCTGAAAGTACATATAACCAAAATATAATGTACAGCAGGCACTGCGACTTGTAAAGTATAGTAAGCACATAACTAAGTCCGTGAGAACAGAGTACCAAAACTGCAGTGTTTAAGTAGTGAAGGCTCAGGTGGTGATGATGTGCTGGGAAGGATTTAGTTAAACCTTGCAGATTGATTCTAGTGCTTTTAATCTGGGTAAAAAGCAGGTAGCATCAGGGGAGCTCTCCAAAACTCAGCGGAAAGTTGTGAACGCATTCCTTTGTGAAGAGGGGTAGATAGAGGCTGCAGATATGCACAATCAAGCTTGATTCCCCCAAGTTTAAATAAAATACTGTATTTTAATAAAGCATTCAAGGATAAAGGCCATTTGGGATGTGCATTGGAGCTGCTGTTAGCTGCCAGCTCAGAAGCAGCACAGAAAACATGCTCTGATTAATACATCACACTTCAGATGTTTCTCATTGCTTGTGTAGCCTTATTGTTAAATATCAAAAGAGGCTGTTCACACAAGGGTTTGTTTATTTACAAGGATTATAGTTGTTAACTGACAGTTTAAAAGGAATTAAAAGGCCTCTGCCGTTGATAGGCTAGCATTAAAGAGAGTATTAAATGCAGACCTTGGATTTATTTACAGACCTTTTCCCTTCCTACCCCCTAGTCTGGAGAAAAGATGAAAGTTTAAATATGCCAGAGTTGATAATCTTAATGGGAAGAGATGAATGATGGAAATAAAATTTCTGCTGGAAGTGAGTGTAGGTGTTTGAAGGGATGATTGTAGACCAGGGAGATTTGCCAGTGATGCTCATTGTGTAGCTACAGGGTGAAAGGTCTTGGACCAAGGTGTTTACACAAATGTCTTCTGGACTTCATATTCAGTGCCCAAAAATGTTGACAGGAGCTCTTCCATTCACCACAAAGGAGTGAAATGAAGAACAACTTAAGCAGGAAAGGTCTTTAAAATCACAGAATCACATAGAATCAGAGAATGTCAGGGGTTGGAAGGGCCCTGGAAAGCTCATCCAGTGCAATCCCCCCATGGAGCAGGAACACCCAGATGAGGTTACACAGGAAGGTGTCCAGGCGGGTTGGAATGTCTGCACAGAAGGAGACTCCACAACCCCCTGGGCAGCCTGGGCCAGGCTCTGCCACCCTCACCGGGAACAAGTTTCTTCTCAAATTTAAGTGGAACCTCCTGTGTTCCAGTTTGAACCCACTACCCCTTGTCCTATCACTGGTTGTCACCGAGAAGAGCCTGGCTCCATCCTCCTGACACTCCCCCTTTAGATATCTGTGAACATGAATGAGTGCCCCCTCGGTCTCCTCTTGTCCAGCTCCAGAGCCCCAGCTCCCTCAGCCTTTCCTCACCCGGGAGATGCTCCACTCCCTCCAGCATCTTCGTTGCCCTGCGCTGGACTCTCTGCAGCAGTTCCCTGTCCTGCTGGAACTGAGGGGCCACAACTGGACACAAGATTCCAGGTGTGGTCTCCCCAGGGCAGAGCAGAGGGGCAGGAGAACCTCTCTGACCTACTGACCACCCCCTTCTAACCCACCCCAGGTCCCATTGGCTTCCTGGCCACAAGGGCCCAGTGCTGGCTCATGGTCACCCTGTGAAAAACTTCCCTGTGAAAAGAAGAAAAAAAGAGTCTGATAAGGGATGTGATTGAGGTCACATCGTAGCATAAAATACCGCACTGAGCAGGGCAAACCTGTGGAAGAACATGGTACTTGGGCCGCGAGCGGGAATGAAAACAGTGGCTAAATTGGACAATGACTTGTTCAATAGAAGAAAACAGTTAAAAATGTGCTATCTGATCTTACTCTGGTCAATATTTCAGGTTTCTTACAGGACAAAAATTTCTGATACAGGAATACCTCAGAATGTGTTAGTGCTTTATTTTCGATGAAAACATTATGGAAATTCAAAATCTTCTATTTAAAAATGATACATTGTACCTTATTTTAATATAATAGGATTTATCAGTATAAAGAAACTGAAATGTTTCCAGAGGTTTTTTTGACGTGAGTTGAAATACTTCAATTTTGTGTTCAGCATGCTTTTCAAGTTTCAACATTTTGTCCTCATTAGGATGAAAATACATTTTGACATGACTGTAAATGAAAATCATATCTGACGATTACTTCCAACTATCTTCATCTAGTACCTTCTTACCGCAATACAGCTGTGCGAAAAGGTCACTTTGGAAACGTCTTCTATGATGAAACTCCATGTGAAGGAGAACTCCTCAGGGGAGCCGATGACATTAATGGGAAATAGAAAATGTGACATTAATATGCTGGAGTTTGGGGGGGCTATGGGATGTGTGTGTGTTTCTTGTTTGTTTATTTTTTAGATATAAAGGACAGGAAAGTTCCCTGAAAGTAAATGTTAATTAACTATGTTTTTAGCCTACAAAAATGAAGATTCATTACCCATTACCCCTTGTCCTGTCACTGGTTGTCACCGAGAAGAGCCTGGCTCCATCTTCCTGACACTCCCCCTTTAGATATCTGTCAACATGAATGAGTCCCCCCTCAGTCTCCTCTTGTCCAGCTCCAGAGCCCCAGCTCCCTCAGCCTTTCCTCACCCGGGAGATGCTCCACTCCCTTCAGCATCTTTGTTGCCCTGCGCTGGACTCTCTGCAGCAGTTCCCTGTCCTGCTGGAACTGAGGGGCCACAACTGGACACAAGATTCCAGGTGTGGTCTCCCCAGGGCAGAGCAGAGGGGCAGGAGAACTTCTCTGACCTACTGACCACCCCCTTCTAACCCACCCCTGGGAAATGTTAGCTGAAGATTAATAGGAATTTTTCACAACTTCAATTAAAAACAAGACATTTGCAAATCAGTAGGTACCTTTGGAAATCTCAACTTTTGGTCTGTGTTCCTCTTGGCTACAAAGTATTATCACAGTCCCACCACATTTTGTCTTCAGACAGGCCCTGCTCGCACATGTTGCATATTTGAGGAATAGCTTGATGAAAATCCATGCTGTATTTTAGGATATTGGTGCTGTTGCCAGGTAGTGAAAGGCTTCCCCCCACCGCCCAGTCCAAAACCTGGACTTTTCAAGGCAAAGCATTTACCATAGCAACAGATTGTTGGCTTTTTTCCCCTCCAATTGGGGTTCTGGTAGTAGGAGGTAATACAAAGAAATGTAGAAGACATTGTATAGGGAGCACTGAGGTGCATTATTACTGCTGTCATCTCCTACTTACATGACTGCTTATTTGTGCTGCTTTAGATGCCCTGAAGTTCCAGTCAAGAAAGAAAATTGGTTTGTTCGTGGCACGGTAACTACACGGAATATAGTGAGAGCACAGAAAATTTGTGCCCGATGTAAAGCAAATAACAAGTTTGTTACGTAGACTTTTTTCTTCAATGGTTCCATTGGTTTGACTGCAGCCTCACTACAACTGCCAACTGGCATTAGTTGCTTTGGAGTGGTTCTGAGGTGGGCTATGATATTGAATCCTGCATTTTAAGAGCAATTAAGATGTTAAAAAAAATGATAATGAACTCTCTTCCCACTGGTATACGTTGAACTTTGTCTCCTCTCTGTCAATCTTGGCCATGTTGCCTATCAAATAGTTGTAAAACATTAATTACATAGCCAAGGCCATTTTGTCTGGGAAGGACTTCTGGCATATATGGAAAGAAAAGCCTTTAATATTCTTAATCCTTCAAAAATGATGCATTCCTGAGGAAGGGAGAAAAAAACCTACCTGTGTATGTATATACGTGCTTTTCTAGAGACCTTTAAGTGGAAGGCTTCTTCCAAGTAACACGCAATTCGTATGGTACAACACTATTTATTTATCTCTAAGTTGACAAGACTGACCTTTCTCACATTAAAAATGTCGCTTTCTTGAGACCTAAAATAAGCCATAAAGGAAAACTGCACTCTAGCTTATTGTTGAGCAGAAAAATTCCTTCTTTTAATCCTATCATCTTTCCTTGCATCGGGCAAAGCACAGTCAGGGAAAATTACCACCAGTTCAGGGGACTGTAATTTGCGTAGTTATCATGCGAGTATAAAGCTGTTAAATTCCTCTTTTCCCCTGCTCTGAAATAATACTCGAGGATCGTTTTGTTTGTTTTCCGCGCCCGGTCTAGCAATAAGTCCCGCGCAGAGGGAGACGTGCGACTCCGGCACAAGAAGCCTTTCTCTGCAGATTTGTTGATTGCTAATGTTGCAGTATACTATCATGTAGTATATCAGAATTAGTATATGAGAGAGAAAACCATGACAGTCGCCCTCTCTACTGTACGTTCTTTGTCAGATTTCAGTTCATTGTACCTAACGAACAGTTTTGGCCATTCTTGAGGGAGAGAACACCTGACAATAGTAGCAACTCTCTTATCTCTGCAGGCAGGAGCTCAACATCTTTCATTTATGGAGCAAATCCTGATCTTTGAAAATCCCAGTCATGGGAATAAACCAAGAGAAACCTTCAGGATTGCACTAGTACCCAAACTAGCTTGTTTCATTAGCAAACAAGTCGATCCTCGCTTTTGTGTTTTTAGGTGATCATGACGCTACAGATAGTGTTAAAGCTTCTGTTGCTTTAGACCCTTGGTGCACTGTCCCCTAAGTTTGTACGTTAGACTGTTCTGGACATTGCCTTATCTATAATAATGAAAGATATGTTAAAAGTGATCTGAATTATTTTTCTAAAACAACATAGAAACGTTCCTGATGAGATGTACCAGCTCTGGCTCTAAATGTTCAGAATGAACTTCTCTGTGACACTGTCATTCTTGCCGCATATTTGAACTAAACAGAGATCTTATTTTCTCCTCTTGGTGTGATATAAAGGGTTATCATTTCTACAGTGCTGCTTCTGTATGAAAATCTCATTATGCATTTCAAAAAGAATGCAAGCGGTATGATTTTCAGGAAATGTAATTACTTTTGGAGCTGAAAGGTAGCTGTCGTGCAACATTTGACCTTCCTAATAGGCTGGGCTGAGCATGTAATGGATACTTATGCTTTAATGGTCTTGGAGGACTGAGTAAAGGTGATCTTTAAATAGGGATCCTTGTACCAAGGATGTATTTCTAGCATAGGCAAACTTGTGATGGGGAAGCAGTGTCTGTATAAGGATTTGTGAGCAGGAGCACTGCAAGTGTGCCGGGTGCTGGGTTTCCAGAGTGGCTGCAGAGGGAAATCCAGGCCCACGAGAATGAGCACCTGAGGTGTGACCCAAAAGCTGCTCAAATCCAAGGCCATCGGACTGCTTCAAATCAAGATTTTGGGGTGGGAAGGGAATCAGGCCTCACCATATCAAACCTTTGCACTTCATCCTTGCCTGTAGAAACTTACATTTTGAACAAAGCCGTGCTTAATGTTTGTTTATTTCAGTAATATTTTCAGAGCTGGTATCTGTATTTAAGCGGTCAGTGTTAAGCACATAGTTATCTGTTCATTGGAAGAGAGATAACATCGCAAGTTATAATGCAAATTAGAAGAAAAGGCAACCGATTTTTTTGATCTTTTATATCTAGAATTCTGGATTCACAGTTTTATTCAGTCTAGCAAGCTTTTCTTCTTGCATTTTTATTGCGTTAGGCATTTCCTACATTAGAGAACATATGGATGTACATATGTGTGCAATACTAATATTGCGATTATGAACGCTTAAATCCATTAGGTGAATGAATTCACCCTTGGTTATAGGACTCAGCATGTAAGTATCTCGGGTGAGGGACATCTCGGCTCCCTTTAAAGGCAGGAATTGGAGTGTGGAAGAGCGCGGTGCAGTGCCGTGACAGCATTACCCAGTCCTGTCTGATACATCACAGTCTTTTCTGTCCTAACTCATGTGATTTCCAGCAAGATGCTTTTTATGGCTGAAGTTTGTCACTGTGAGACTCATCTTCTTAGGCTCCTTTACCAGTCAATACTTCTAACTGCACTGAACACTTAAATAGTGATGATCTTAACATGTCTAACGTTACCCTTTGTGAATTCTACTTGTATTTGCGTGCTTTCTATGTGCAGAATGGTGATGATAGGACTACTCCGTATGGTTCTGGTGAGGGTTGTTACAGCTCTGTATTATGAAGCTGAAGGCCAAGAGTATCACAAACATCACATGTAAAAGCTCTACACTGAATAGCACTCTGTATACTCCAAGTGTGTAAATAACTGTGAGCCAAATGGATCGGTGTTCATTTTTGTTACCTTTACTGCCGAAGCAATGAACAATGTCCAATATTATTTATTTAAAACCTCTCTGGAATGTTAACAGCCAGCAACATTCAGAGGCTTGAGCTTTACTAATACCAGCAAACCTTTTGTGTATGGGAAGTACAAGCACTTGGAGATGTATTGTATGCCACGTGACAGAGAGACTACTTGACATCTATTTTATTTCTAAAATGTCACTAGCTGAAAATTAATCAGACCTGTAATGCATGTTTGAATTCATTTATATTGCTGTTGGAAGCAATATCTCAAGAGCCTCAGACAGATGTGTGAATGCTGTAAGGCAGCGCGCTCAATGGATTAGAAAATGCTTCAAAACACCCCCCACCTCTCCCAGTGCCTCTCTGCCTTTGCCTGCCTGACCTTTTCGTACAAACTGGAGGTTTTAACACAAGGAGAGGAAAAACACCCCACCATACCCAAACTGATACCTTCTGCTACCCCTCTGGACCTTCTCTAGCTTATCAACATTTGGAGTTTTTCCTGCAAATAGTGCTAGTGACCTGTAGCTGTTTGTGTAGCCTGCGGGACCGCTCGTTGCAGCTCTACTTTATGTAGCTATGGAGTTGGAAGATAGTGATGTTTGCTGGAAGGACTGCTCGGCCGGCCAGCCGCAGTCCAGGAGGTTCCTCCAGTGCATTGACGATAACTTTGTGATGCAAAGGGTGGAGGAGCCGACTAGGAGAGGTGCACTGCTGGACCTCATCCTCACTAACAGAAAAGGTTCCACTTAAATTTGAGAAGAAACTTGTTCCTGGTGAGGGTGGCAGAGCCTGGCCCAGGCTGCCCAGGGGGTTGTGGAGTCTCCTTCTGTGCAGACATTCCAACCCGCCTGGACACCTTCCTGTGTAACCTCATCTGGGTGTTCCTGCTCCATGGGGGGATTGCACTGGATGAGCTTTCCAGGTCCCTTCCAACCCCTGACATCCTGGGATTGTGTGTAATTGAGTTTTCTGCCTAGTGAAATCCTGAGATGATCCCCTCTGTTAATAGTGAGTAATATTAGGAATTGCCATTTGTTGAAGCCCCAGAGTTCGCAGTTGTCAGGACTCTCCGCACAGCAGCTGGACTGGGTGTGATCATGTAGAGTGCGGGGTTGCACACATCGCTGCTTTGGAGCCTTTCCAGCGCTGCGGGGTCGCTCTGCACGGGGTCCCCTGCACTTCCCGCAGGTGAGGGTGCAGAACAGCTCCCCCCTGGGGACCGTGCTCTGGAGATCAGCAACAATTCTTATGGCTGCGCTTTAATTTGGAGCTTTGCTCAAATGATCTGGAGTCCTTCAGAAGGCAAAAAAAAGAAGAATTTGACTTTGGCAGCTGTCTTTACAATGCCTGCCAATCACCATAGTATCTTGGCTATTTTTAAGTCTCCTGAAATCAGTCTGCATTAAGGCAATAGCTGTGCTTGGATTTAAGCCCAGGACTCTATCAATATAAAATGATTTGTTGCAAGTTTAAAGATGCTTCATCCCTATTCTCTCTCTTTCCATTTACATTTTAAGCTTTCATCAAAATGTGGATCAACAGTACTAATAGAGGCTTTTTTTCTCTCTCCTACTTCATGCTTTCTACAAAGATTACCTGAGACTGTATGTTCTTAACCTCTGTCTGCTGCAAGGGCCTTTTCCTTCCTGTTCAAGTAAGAAGGACCAGTTTATTCACTGAAAAACCCTGCTGTGAGTCTTGCAACCTTGTACCATTTGAATGTTTTCAAGTAAAGTTCTGAGGGATATGAAACACATGTATGAAAGCGTGATCGGAAGCAAAAAGGAGATGATCCTTCAAGCTTGTTTTAATAATAATAATTATAAAAAAAGAAATTAAAAAATTGAGATATCTTAATTGCTTCAGCCGTCAGTAGAAGCACAAGTTCCCTGTATGTTTTTTGCCAGATTTCAAGGGGTTTCTATGGCAGGCACCATCAACAGAAAGAAGACATTTGTATTCTTTGACATAAAGCCAATGATTCTGTCCATCTCCATGGCGTAATCTTTATCTGCTGTTAGAAAGCATTAGAGCTCTGTTCTCCCAGCGCTCAAAGCCGCGTTGCATCAAACTCTACTGGAATTCTTTGAGGGGAAAGAGAAGGAACCTTCTCAAACCAAAGCCTGTATTTTGGCTCTTTTTCTGAAACTGTTCAAGACAAGATCATTAAATATCTTATGAAGTCTAAACTCCAAATAAAACCTGTTACTTCATCCGTGACAAAAAGATTGGACACTATTTTTCTCAAAGCTGCAGGTTTGCTGAAAATATTTCTTAACAATGGCATCACTTCATGTGTTCTATCTGAATCTGATTTTTTATGTGTAAATGTAATTTAAAGGCAGAACTATTCGGTGTTCTCTGTGGGTGATGGAGTGTCTAAAAAAAAACCAAACCAGTTTTCTTGCCTGTCCTGTCTCAACGTATGCACTAAATATTATATAAGAAAATAGTCGCTTGTTTTTCAGCTTGGTTTTGCCTTCAGGGCATGCTGCAGTAGCATTAGTGCCTCTGGAAAAATAGTTAATTCTTTAAAGTTTCCTAATTTGTATAATTTCTGTACTTTTTGCATGAAAACCTCTTGAGGCTGTATCACTATTTTCACTTCTGCCTTAGCACTTTGTAGTTTATCAGCAGCATAAGGAAAATCTTCCTGGAGACTTTCCATCAAACCCATTTGTTGATGAAGAAGGGAACATCTCTTTTAATGCTTTAAAACAGGATCCATAAATTTTAAAGTGAACTTCGAGTGCCCCTATTAATAGATAAGTAATTTTTTTAGCATCGCCCTGACCCGAGTGGGTAAAAGGGGCCGTGTTGGGAAGGTGAATGCTGTGAGATCGGCGTGATTTAGAGTTGTGTTTTTGCTTTGCTCCTTTATACTTTGTGTGTGGGTGTGGAAGAAAATTGCATTAAAACCAGGTGTTTTGGGAGATTGTATTTCTTCAAAGCTCTCTGAGAGTGGCCGCTTTGAAAACAACACTTGCCTTCCGTTCTTATTTGACTTTTTAAAGTAGCCTGGAATTTATAAGATGTAAATAGAAGGGGGGCGAAAGACAGGTACCCACCAATCGTCGTCATAAAAATAACCAAGAGAATCAGTGTGATCATAAAAGCGTCCAATTATGTTGTGCTGCAGAACTAATAAAAAAAGATATAAACAGAATATAACCTTGAAATAAATACATTCCAACGTGAACTTCTGGACTGCAGGCTGTTATTTTTGTATTATTCAGCTGAATCTGAGGTAGGGAAATGAAGGTAAGTTATCTGAGAAAGACGAAATAAGGAAAGTTGGGTTGGGACAGTGTCAGTGGAATAGACGGAAAGCACTGGAGAACTTGCTGTATTGATTTTAGGATCATTTGAATTTCGTATGTATAATAAGATAGATGATTTGAACGGGAAGGACAGAAAAAATGGGTCTAGAAGATGAGAATATTTAAATGCAGACCATTAACTTCTTAAGGAGCAATTGAATCTTACTGTCTAGTACTGCTTTTTGTTTGAAAGCTGAAGTCTGTGGCTGACATAAGAGCAAGTCGTACTGAAATGACAGTCCTTGTCACACATTCTCGTCCCGTTCAGCTTTACCAGCACTGAGGAGGAAGATCATGCTCAAGGTGCACCTGGGATTAGGCCGCATGTGCAGGGCTGGAATCCTCGTGTAGCTTTGCCATTAGTTTTGGGTTGAAAATATTTTACTTCCTATAGCAGTTGTTTGTTTTTCTCTTACTATATTACAACGTTATCATTACTTCTTCAATTAAAGGCTTTTCTGTGCAAGAGCTGTGTTCTTGTGTGGATTCACAGTGCTTTCTATAACAGAGGTTTGGTTTTGATTTGCCTTGGGCTCTGCTGCAATAGAAATATTTAATAACAGTGTTAAAAGGACAGTGCAAAGGTGATCAAAAGGGTAGATGCCTTGGAAAATTCAAGTAGAAGGTCAGGGTGAAGATGAATGGAATGTAGCTCTTACTTCAAATATTTTTTCATATTTTAAAGTCTAATATAGTCCTTATTGCCTGCTCTGTTCACTGCAGCCCAAACACTATGGTTTTTCTAATTAAACTGTGTGCTCCATATTGCAGCTCAGGTTCTGATGAACTTCAAACTCAGCTTTGCTTTCTCAGGGTTGTATATAAAATAAACCCAGTGTGTATTGATATAGTTGAGTCTCTTTTATGTTTGCAGTGGCAATAGCAGATTTTTTCCTCTTTGAAGTCAGCAACAGCTTGTGCATCCTGTACTTGTTGTTTACCAGATCAAATGCTGATCAGTTGTGCAAACTGTCAGCCTGGTACCTGGAGCGTGCGGGTCGCCGGGACTGAGCCTGATACCAGAAATGTCTTAAGTCACTGCTGGAAAAACAGCTGGAATTTGGAAAGCTTCAAACATAGTATGATTCACATCCAATTACATGCTATTTTGATACAGGGAATTGACAATTAACTAATTAACACTTAAAGAACTAACAATTAACACTTACACTTAAAGAACTAACCCTTCTAACCCACCCCAGGTCCCATTGGCTTCCTGGCCACAAGGGCCCAGTGCTGGCTCATGGTCCCCCTGCTGTCCCCAGGACCCCCAGGTCCCTTTCCCCTACGCTGCTCTCTAATAGGTCATTCCCCAACTTACACTGGACCCTGGGGTTGTTCCTGCCCAGATTCAAGACTCTACACTTGCTCTTGTTCTATGTCATTCATTTTTTCCCTGCCCAACGCTCCATCCTGTCCAGGTCTCTGATGGCAGCACAGCTTCCAGTGTCACCACTCCCCCAGCTTGGTGTCATCAGCAAACATGCATCCTTGGGTGAACTAGATAACAGAAATTGGGGCACGTATTAGGTGAAATGATTCCCCTTGTGTCCAGTGTCGTAACCAAATACTTATAACCTTCCTTATAACCTCAAGGGTTGTAAGGTCATTTCCAGGTCCTGTGTAGTAGCTAAATACAGTCCACTCAAAGAGCTCACAATACACAAGGCCCTGGTATTTTCTGTACTCCTCCTTCTGCCACTCTGTAACCGCCGGCCTCGTTAGAATTGAAATCAGTTCGTAAGTGTTTTGGCTTAAATAAGCTTTATTTCTGATCAGCATAATGCCACGATATGATGTCTCTTTTAAAAGAGTTTTTAGCTTAGACTAGATGAGCTTATGATAAATAGCGTATTGGAAGTTGATTAAATTAGTAGTAGAAGTGGGCAGTAGGCAAACAGGAGGAAAGATGCTCAGAGAAGCAAATTCTGGATTTTTCAACTCTTCTCAATCTTTAACGGGTTCACTCTATTGTTGAAAAAATATAAATATTAGAAGACTTCTTTAAACTGAGGATTAGCCCCTGCTGTAAGAATGGAGTGCTCTGTGAGTCATTTCATGTGTCTTCTAATATAATGTATTTTTGATGTAAATTAGGAAAAAAGTTGTAAGAGGAAAATTAAACTCAAATTTCTTCCCCATATCCCCCCAAAGAATAATAACATAAAATAAAATAAACCCAACCCCAAAGGCCTTTAAGACCCTTTCTTAATAAGATTACTTAAAAACGCATGTGGCTTATTTTAGCGATGGGTGAGATGAAATTATGACTTAGAAATGCATAAATTGCTTTGCTTTAAATACTTAAACCTTGCCTCAAATGGCTTTTTGAAGTTCAAAATGAATTTGGTTGCCCATCTGCTGTCAAATCCCCACGTTTCTTGAGAGTACTGAGAACGGGAAATACAAATACCTGTTTATGGCCGACCTCCTTTCAAATATTAGAGGGTTTTTGGCAAAATGTCTGATCTGTGGCCACATTTCTATCATCCTATACAGGAATTGAAGGTGACCTTGAAGAACTCTGTACCCTAAGAATCTGAACTTAAAGCTCCATAAAAGGAACATGTCACCTAGAGGTATAGGAAATTACTGTTGAACCAGATTTACGAGGAGCAAGTGCCCAGCAGTTAAATATGATGATTGTGCATTATTCCGCTATGCTGGCTTTATTAACAAAGTGAGGATTTTGGAAAAAAGGGCAGATGTTATATCATCCCCTCAGTTGGTTGTATCTGAGATACTTTGGGACAAATTTTGTTCTATTCTATTGAACAGAATATTGATTCTTTTTTTGGGTGTGTTTTGTTTTTTTTTTTCCTCTCAATGGGCACTTTGGTTCTTGAGAGACCTGGAAGCTCCTGGTAGCCCTTGTGAGAGCAGCTGATGTGAGTGGGTATTAGCGCGGGGAGGGAGAAATGTAATGAGATAGAACAAGGGCAAGTGTAGAGTCTCGTATCTGGTAGGAACAACCCCAGGTTCCAGTATAAGCTGGGGAATGACCTATTAGAGAGCAGCGTAGGGGAAAGGGACCTGGGGGTCCTGGGGCAGCAGGGTGACCATGAGCCAGCACTGGGCCCTTGTGGCCAGGAAGGCCAATGGCATCTTGGGGTGGATTAGAAGGGTTAGTTCTTTAAGTGTGTTAATTGTTAGTTCTTTAAGTGTTAATTAGTTAATTGTCAATTCCTCCTGGACACCTTCCTGTGTAACCTCATCTGGGTGTTCCTGCTCCATGGGGGGATTGCACTGGATGAGCTTTCCAAGTCCCTTCAACCCCTGACATTCTGGGATGTAAATCTTGAAAACCTCTCCATAGCAGTCAATCAATCTGTTCCCTTCTGATGGGGGAGTGGAATTTGAACAACTTTTGTCCTTGTTGTGTCTGGGTTGTAAATGGCTTACAAGAAAAGGCCTTTTCCTTGAAGAAAATTGTTCTGTCTCTCACTTACTGCTCCAGTGGTGTAGGCTCCACAGTCTAGCCCATGTGCACACATACTCATTCCCCTAAAACACTTGCTATTTAGTGTCAGCTGCTCACCCAGCCTATTTTTCAAAGGAGAGACGGGCTGGAGTAGCTGAAGTATCTGCCGTATACCTCAGGCTCCCTGTATCCAGTTCTGCCCTGTTTTAACTCCCAAGTTTCCTTGAGCTGTGACCTAGACTAGTGCTTTTTTTTAATTGCAAAGGTACTTTATGTGAAACTTGTTTCTCACATCCAGATAATTCCTTCTAGTTTAAAGATTTTTATTTTTTATGAGCAGGATATACTAAGGGATTCAGACTATTGATTCCTTTTGAATAGCCTGAGATGCTAGCCGCTTTATCCTTTTTGTTCATTTCGATGGGTAATGAAAAACAGTTTAATATCATTATGCTCATCAGATAAGGCTTAAAAACTCACTAAGGTTCAAAAGAAACTCCCAAATAGATTGCGAGGCTTAGCACTATGGATGACTCTGTCTCAGGAGAGCCGGATATTTTCCAGACTTCTAAATCGTGCCACATACACCCCTCCTCCCAATATTTATTTAATACCATCAGAGAAGCCGTCTGGGACATGTTTTAATATGGTAAGGAAGAATTTGGTTGGAGGAAGAACATGGCAAAGTTTGTTATTCTATGCTGTTTTTTACTCCCTTAGATACTGGCCATGCTATCTACTAAATAACATAGCAATGATTGAGTTCCTCTTGTCTTCTCTGCTTTTGGGGTGTTGGTTGGACTGTATGGGGAGCAGGCAGAGCTCTTCACATATAAGTGCAGCTCGCCGGCTCCCAGGAGGTGCTGGAGAATTCATTGTGAGCAGGGAATGACTGATACTGAGCGGGGGGAACCACATTCTCCATGCACATCTTTGCTGTTCCTCTGTATGTGCATCCAATATTGTATTTTTTCCAGCACATGACTCATCCCGCTGGTGTTCTGAGTGTTAGTCAGCGCTGCTGTTTGGGCTGCCTGCTCATGGCGAAGAGTTCAATCAATGGTAATTTTCTTTTTCCAGCTCTGGCTTGGAAACTCTTGCTCAGGGGAAGGCACCAGGTAGTCTCGCATATAAACACCACCCCCACATGCATACCCTTAAAAAGCTTATTGCATATTTTTGTGTATTTTGCTATCACATTTATCTTATATGTGTTGTGCAGATGTGTTCTTTTACAATGGAGAGTTTATGATTTACAACCATATGAATATATTGCCATATTAATAATCTGGTTCTGGGGAATTACTTAACTTGAATTTTTAGCAATGTTTAATAATAATGTGCATAATGTTGTTTTCTAAACTGGAAGGAAAGTTTCCTCACAGTCAAATGAAAGACAATATGTGAAATATTGCCCATGGTGCTCAGATAGCTGGAATAAATTCTGGAGTATCTGTAGGTTTTATTGTCCAAGATGAAGATGTATTGATACTATGTGCACGTCTCGAGTGCTTCCCCCAGCAGTGGGAGTTGCCAGTGTTACAAATGTCAGCACTTCAATGGAGGGAAGTGAAGGGAGAAAGGGTGTCACAGGGGCATCTCCAGCTTCTTTTCTACTGTCGTTTGATGGTCATTTTTTAAATATGTGACATGCATCACTGGAGAGTAGCATCGTTACCTAGTCAATGGAGTATATACTAGGATGAGGGGAAATTCAGGGTTGGCTTTCATAGTTCAAATTATTAATAGAGCTTAAAGGGTGCCAAGTTGTAGGATGAACCTAAATCTTCACTCAACAAAATCTTCATTTGAGCTGTGGAATAGATAATGCTGGGTGCAGCCTTCCCGGCTCAACCACGGTAAAGAAATGATGTGGGTTATTTACCATCTCCTTCACAATGTACATTTGGATTCATCTCGAGGGAAATTATGCGGATTGCATGATTGCAAACTCATGGCAAACAGAAGCGGTGGGGTGTGAGGAATCATTCCACCCACCTCCTTGCCCCGAGGGAGGAATGATACACATGTGCTGTTCCTACGGGTTCTGCAGCGTGTGTTCCTGAAAACCTCCCATGCTGGGAACTCATCATCTTCCTGCATTTAATTCAGGTGCTATTTCAGTGCCGGTGTCATAGCAATTAAAAGTTTTTCCCAGTGCCTAACTTACATCTTCCTTGCTTCTATATAAGCCCATTGCTGCTTGTGCTGTTCCACTATGGACACAGAGAACAGATTCTCCTTGCAGAAATCTTTTTCCTATTTAAAGGTGATTTTTATTTCTCACTTCAGTCATTTTCCTCCCAAAGTAATCACTACCAATATTTTCAAAATTTTGTTGTTGTCAGAGTTCTAAACGTATTCACGGTTTTCGTCCACGTTCCTTTTCGTTATTGCATCTCTTTACTGAAATGTGATGCTGAAAATTGAATACTGTATTTCAGATGGTCGTTTAGAGCTCTCGTGTGGGCAGGTACTAACCTGTGATGGTTTTTTGGGACACAAAAGGCTGAGTACAGAAGTGAGGATACAAGTAAGGAAACACTTGAAGTGGCTGATGCCACCGGGATGCCTTTCTGGGCAGAGGGAAGAGAATTTCCCTGTGGATCCATTCCGTGATATTTCAGGTTTGCGCTAAGCTAAAAAGTTCCTGCTCTGACTTGTTTCAGTAATGGATTTCAATCGGTTTGGTTTTTTTAAGGCTGCCCGTGACCCTGCTTCATCGACTCGGAACTGCCCTGTCATTGCTTCTGAATAAGGAATTTTACCCCGAAGCTGAGTGAATTTCAGCCAGATGTTTTCACTGCCATGCATTGTCATTTCCTCCCTGTGAAGAAACCCTTCAAAAGGCGCTGGTCAATTGGATTGGGAGGTTGTTTTACAAAGGCGAGCGCTGCATGCTGAATACAGAAAGGGCAGCTGCTCTTTCCCTGCTAAGGAAAAAGGTTGGCTGGTGGCTGGGGAAATCCACTGTCAGAATGGAACAGCAGGGAGAAGCACCAGGAGCATTTGTACCTCTGGGGAGAAGCGTGGTTTGGAGGCAGCTGTGCAGTGCCAATAGCAAGTGAAGTGTGTACAGCGCTGTACGTCAGATGGACCAGCAGAGAAAGGCAGAAAAAAAGACCTCAGGAACAGAATGGTATCTGTACATTTATTATCACAGTCAAAAGAAGCAATGTATCCTTGTCCCCGTTCCTCACGGATGTTTTGTATGGTATTCCCTGCGTGTTTTTTCCGTCCACAAATAATAAGTCAAGTTTGCTCTCCCCTTTCTTCAAGGTGAATTTGCATGAGTTTCAGAAAATGAGAGATTACATGTGGAAGAGTCATTAGAGAAGCAAAAACTTCCTTATGTTTATCAGTTGGAAAGGCAGGCTGGCAATTACATGTTTAGCTACTACTTCTTTTTCTTCCACTTCACCCACTAGTGGTCATCTGTTGGTAGTAATTAACCTTTTCACCCGTGCTCCAAATGGGAAGATTACTGGCAGTAATTAGATGAGAAGTATTCTGAATGCACGGGCTGATCTCCCAGCCTGACTTTTGGATGCCTTCACAGCAATTTGCACATTAGTAGGATGAATGACACAAACCCCTGTACATGAACAAGCCCGTCAGAAAATACAAATTAAATCCCTTTGAAAACGTTGGTTCTGGAGTTGTTGTCGAGGATTTGAGTATTGATTTCAAACTGGAGCTTCAGGGAAGAGGAGACCAGGTCTCATTCCTGCTTCGGTATTTGTGTGTGTCCCTCAGCCACAGTGTGAGACCTACTGAGACCCCCTGTGTCTCCTGCCTGGAAAAGCTGACAAGCAATCAAAATCCATTCAGGTAGAGTAAGGACCATCCAATTTATCCCTCACTCAGGCGAATTGAGGAGCTGAACCGAGGACTCTTGACCTCTGAAACAAAACAATATTTGTGCCGTAAAATAACATCTACGCCTCTGACTCGTGAGTCTGGCCTATACACGGAATTACATTTTAAGCGTAGCTTGGGTAACTTGTTCTGTGTGTTCTTAGATTAGAAATTCAGAAGGGGTCGTTCTGATCCTCTGGTTTACAGTCCTGTAGTAAATCAGCTCTGGGATGCAAAGTCTTTTCAGGCCGGGTTTGAGCCTCAGATTAATAGTCATGATGAACGGTCAACTTGACTTAATCACTAGTGGCAAGCAGTCTTTAAGTGAAGTGAATTTTCTTTGGAGGTTAATGTTTTCGATTGATATAGGTCTTTAAAAGCAACGCACAGCTGACACAAATTATCTGAAGAACTATTAAACAGAAAAAAAGAATCCGGAACAGCTATTATTGTCATGGAATTTCATGAATCATCCAGTAGCACTAATTAAAACAAAGAGTGTTTTAATACCACAGATAAATCTGAGAAACAAGGAGATCTTTAATGATAAAGTGAGAAGGAGTATTTCTCTTCTTTGACAGTGCTGTGTAGTGTAAGATAGATCAGCTTCTGTACAGCAGGATGGAAGGAATCGAGATGGGAAATATGTAGAAGGGGGAAAAATGCGTAAAATGAAGATGAGAAATGTGTTATGTTTCTAGTACTGAGATGGATGGGAGATGCGCTTACTTTGCGTGATAGTGAAGAATATGCAGTGTTAGCAGGAATGCGATTTTGTACACTAGTGGCAAAAGTCATGGACTCTGATGTAAAGATTATAGTCAGAGTAGTTAGAATTGAGATAATCTGAAGAACCCTGGAGATTGTGATGTGTTTCATTTAGCTGACTCTTAAAGGCCTAAAACTGTGATGCTGTTGAGGTTCAGCGGTTGATTGAAACCAGCCCCGAATGTGCAGAGCTGGGGCTGGTTCAGCACGATGCTCCGGTGACCACCTGTGGCTCAGCAGGTCCTGAGAACAGTCTTTAGTTTAAACCACTAGGCTGTACCAGCAAATGTACATTTTCTGTATGCCCTGTTCTCATATTCTCCTAATTACGTGGTTTTTTTGCTTGCTGTTAAGAAACAGGATGGGGGAAACTGTTGGAGACACTGAGATAGAACAAACTCTTTTTCCCGGCTTTAATAATTCTCATTTTCAGTAGTTATTTCAGAGTTAGTTGGGCTAAAAAATTACTGACAAGTCAGGCCTTTAGAGTCGCTGTTTACAAGAAGATGACATCTTTAGAGCTCGGTAAAGAATGCATTTAACCTTTGTTAATTATTACCTTTCCGTACCTGTATCTGTGGTATTTTATTCAGAATAACTGTCCTTCTGCTGAGTACACGGCAGAACTGAGGGAGGTGTCTGGACGTATGTGGCATTGTGGTGCGTTTGTGGGGTTTTTAATGAGTGTCTTTATATATATATATGTATATATATGCATGTTTTTGGTCAGTTAAGTTGGGCACATGAGCAGCTATACACAGGAGCCGAGATACAGCATTTTCTATTTCAATGATGCCGCGATAAATCTTAGGAGCCATCTGGGATTTTTTTTGATTAAAAAGTACTTAAGCAGAAAAGGTTGATTGATGAAAATCAAGAAGGGTGTGAATCAAAAACCATCCTTCCCCCCCTTTTTTTTTTTCACATGAAGATTGAAATTCATTTTGTATAGTTCAATGAAGATGAATATGCAAGTTAAATAGGCAAAAAAAAATGAGCTTTTCCAGAAACGAGCACACATTAGCAGAGAGAAATGAAAAGTTGCCTAAAGCTCAACAGACAGATCCAGATCTTTGTTTGCTCTTCAGTCCCACAGTAATAGAGGCATTACAGGAATGTGGCCAGGAATGGACAAAGTAATGTTGGTGCTTCATCTCTCTGCGAGTGTTGGACAATGGGCTGTTACAGGGACATTGTCGGAATACCAGGGAGCTGGACTCAGATTGACCTGAATGCTGAATCGTGGCTTGAAGATGGTGAATTTCAGATAGATCGAGGCACACGGTGAATTGTTTTCCTCTACCAGCCACTAAATTGTACTTGTTTCTTTTATTTGAAAGAGATTGGCCTCTGTAGTAAACACTGTTTCTTAATCTCCAATAAGAAATATTATGTATAAAACCAGAGAGACTGTTATACCAGATCCTTGAGGTTTTTTCCCCCTTTTTTAGCATCAAAGGGACTAACAGCACATTTTAAAATATTCAAATTTGAGAAAGCAAACAGTCAAAAACCTTGAGAACATATTGTAGTGACTGTAAGAGAAATGATATGTGGAACGGAGAGTAGGTACTTTCCATTTGCTTTAGCTGTTTCAGATTCTTCAGATTTGTTTCCATTATGAAATTGATATTTGCTCTTTTTAGAAGTCTGGATCTTTTCTTCTCTGTAATCAGCATTTATTCTGATCCTTCACCCTCTAATGCCTGCAAATCCTGACATGATCTGAAAGTGTCCAAAAATAAATCAGACCGGAAAGATGGAAAAGGTCACATGCAATAGGAGTTTGAATAGCAGGAGCCAATTTACCGGAGGTGTAACACAGAATCACAGAATCCCAGCATGTCAGGGGTTGGAAAGGACCTGGAAAGCTCATCCAGTGCAATCCCCCCATGGAGCAGGAACACCCAGATGAGGTTACACAGGAAGGTGTCCAGGCGGGTTGGAATGTCTGCACAGAAGGAGACTCCACAACCCCCTGGGCAGCCTGGGCCAGGCTCTGCCACCCTCACTGAGAAGAAGTTTCTTCTCAAATTTAAGCGGAACCTCCTGTGTTCCAGTTTCAACCCATTACCCCTTGTCCTATCACTGGCTGTCACCCAGAAGAGCCTGGCTCCATCCTCCTGACACTCCCCCTTTAGATATCTGTCAACATGAATGAGTCCCCCCTCAGTCTCCTCTTGTCCAGCTCCAGAGCCCCAGCTCCCTCAGCCTTTCCTCACCCGGGAGATGCTCCACTCCCTGCAGCATCTTTGTTGCCCTGCGCTGGACTCTCTGCAGCAGTTCCCTGTCCTGCTGGAACTGAGGGGCCACAACTGGACACAAGATTCCAGGTGTGGTCTCCCCAGGGCAGAGCAGAGGGGCAGGAGAACCTCTCTGACCTACTGACCACCCCCTTCTAACCCACCCCAGGTCCCATTGGCTTCCTGGCCACAAGGGCCCAGTGCTGGCTCATGGTCACCCTGCTGTCCCCAGGACCCCCAGGTCCCTTTCCCCTACGCTGCTCTCTAATAGGTCATTCCCCAGCTTATACTGGAACCTGGGGTTGTTCCTGCCCAGATTCAAGACTCTAGTTGGGTGGCTGATGCTGGTCCTGACACTTGCAACATGGAAGGGCTTTGTTTAATGATCTTTCAAAAGTAAAAATTAGACAAAAATAGGAAAATAGGTTTATGCATTGAATATATGAAGTAGCTCGTGTTTGTGAGGAGAATGTGTTTAAGAAACGACTTCAAGAGAGCCTGAAAAAGGCAGAGTTTTAAAATTCTTTACCACAAAAGCACTTTCATTATGTAACTGGGTCTTGGTTATTTGAACAATAGTTTAGGAAGGGTTTTGCTAAAACCTGTCAAATCTGATCTATCATGTTTGTGCGCATGGACATGCAATGTCTTCCCTTTATTTCAGTCAAGTGCATTTTTACACTCCGGTTGAATCGTGCTTAATCTGTTGGCTGGATATCCAGTAGAGCATGTAGCATATGGATGTGTCAAAGTGGGACTTTGAGTGTATTAATAACATAGCACTGAATTCTGCTTCCTCTGTTTAGTTGAGAAAACAGAGAAGTTTTCTACAGCTCTAGAATTGAATGTTTTCTCTCCTACATTTGCAAGGCAGCATATGAAGAATTCTGTTGAATACAAATGGATTTACATTTCCCAGAAGAAAAAATGTCTAGAACCGCTTAATCTGAACTAGAAGGATTGTAAAAATCTAGTATCCTTCAATACCTGTCTCCGCCCTATCAGTTTCATTCATCTCTTCAGCAAGGATTGTCTGTAACCTTGGCAACTGTCTATTTGTTTTCTCCTCCTCAACTGGAAATGCTGCTTTATTTGTTGTTCCTTTTTGTGTGTGGAGGTGTAAACTAGAGTCCCACCCATATCATGGTCAAGGAGGAGAAGGCTTAGAATGCTTTTTTGGTGCAGATTTTACACACCTGTAAAGAAAAGCTGAAGAGTAGCTGAGAGCTCAGATGCAATTGTAATGTCTTCAACAAGGTTAGTTTGTCAAGAACTGTAATACTGTGGTGTAGCCAAATACCGGCTCAGGTGTCTGTACTAAGTGCTTGTACCAACAATTCCATTAAGGTCATGGTTTTGACTTTGTTTTTAGACTCAATGAACATGAGAAACTCATGTGCACATTCATTTTCTGGGATTCAGGTGTCACATAGGACGGCCACGTGTGCCATATTCAGCTTTTTCTCTGGTTAGTCTAGTTAGACACATTACAAGCACTTAATACTTGCTTTTTATACTAGGATGCTACACTTTGAAACTGAAAATCCTCTGCTGTGTTGTTCTACAGTTATGATATATTATTTAACTTTAAATGGACTCTGATAGAAGGTCAAGCTTGTTGATTAGAAAAAAGTAATTGAAATTTGTTTTATTGGAGTGGGGGTAGGAACGGAAAATGATTTCTCTTTATTTGATAATAGAAAACATTATGGTCATTTATTTTAGTTTCTATAATTGAATTTCAAAGCCTTCAAGTTTAGGTATGTGGATACATCCAATTCAGAAACTTCCTGTATTTCCTTTGTCCACTCTTGAGCAGTTTTAGCGATTGTATAGATTTGTCTTTCCACAAGTTGGTTCCCAGACTGGAGAGTAATCTCGACACGAGTGACGGTATTGACAACAGCCTACCATAGGTCACGCTTCTAATTGATGCTGCCAGCGCCTGCGGAACAGAGCTGGTCTGGAATGCAAAGAGAACTTCGTCTCCTCCGCCTTGCACAGGCCGTGTTCTGGAATTTATAATGAATGGTTTTCTTTTAAACCTCTTCCCAATCGGAGTATATTTAGTGCAACTCAGGAAACTTAAAACCAATCGACAGGACTAAATTTGAAACACGAAAGGTTTGTCACTTGGATCTTTAGACTTCAGCGCAGTCTGCAGAACTACATTTGCTATTCATGTTCAGCGTTCCCATGGAACCTACAGCTGGCTTTTCAGGTGAAACAACACAGCACCACTGAGTGATGCCATAAGGAAATAAAGAAATGCTGTCCTTCAGTTTGACAGAACTGTGGTGTGGTCTCCTCAGGGCAGAGCAGAGGGGCAGGAGAACCTCTCTCTGACCTACTAACCACTGGGATTCAGGTGTCACATAGGACGGCCACGTGTGCCATATTCAGCTTTTTCTCTGGTTAGTCTAGTTAGACACATTACAAGCACTTAATAACCACTTGATTACATCCTGGTTAATCCTGGTTCTACTGTCTCCTTTCTTTCTCATACCCACCTTGTGTTGGCATATGAAACATCTTCAAAAATCTCCGTGATATGTTGCACAGGTGTTTTTAAACTTAATTATTTTCAACTAAAATGAAAATGTAAGCTACCTCTAATGAGAACCTTCAAATAATAGTCTTTCCTTCCTACTGGATTTTTAGTAATGCCTCCTTTTTAATAATGTGTAACATGCACTAGAAGAAATACTGCGTTGGAAATCCTTGTGCTGCAGACGGAACACACACCAGCGAGGGAGTTCAGGGACGAAGCGTAAAGTAGACCAGTGAAAACATATTTTGCTGGTATAATTGCATTTCTGCAAGGAAATTTTCCAGCATAGAAATGCCTAAAAAAAGAATTACCCCATCTAGCAAACATTGTGAAGGCAACGTCCTGCAGCTGCCAGTCACACTGATTGGATTTCTCCACTGAATAGGATGTGCACCTACTGAAGAACTCGATAGACCCCGCAACCTCCCTCTCATAAGTTGCTCAACGTAGGTAATTTGTGTTTCTCATTAAGAAAAACCCCGTGCTATTCCTTTACTATTAGATTTATCATATTCATCACCTGGTGTGGTAGGATTTATTCTATTTTCCCTCTTTTTCTGCGCAAGTTGCACAGTTTGTTTAGCAGGGGCTATCGGGGGCCGTGCAGCCGGGAGCTGCTGATTAGCAAAGTGCTGGTGGGTGACTTCATCACGGGTTCTATTTTCTTGCTGCGAGGGAGCATTGGGGAGAACTTTGCGCTTTCATCTTTTATTTCCTGGTGCACCTGATTGACGTACGAACGGCGAGGCTGCCAAACCTGGAGAATCAGACTGAAATCCAAAACATAAACGTGTTCTACCTTCAGCCTTTGAGTAGAAATATTTTGCCGTAATTACTGTGTCAGATTGTACTGATAAGCAGTGTTTAATCAGTGTACGAAACAGAGGGAGCACGTGAATATTTGGTGAATATTTGGGTTTTCTCTTGTCTTGATTTGATGTGTTTTGTTTAACCTATACGTTATACAAAATAGTACAGAAAGTTTTGAAGCATGGCGAGCTTTAGTCAACACTTGTCAAAACAAAGCAGTTTCCATTTTATTATTCTTTCTGGTAACAACTAGCAGACTGAAATCATATTAAAAAGCTGGTTATTTATGACTTGTCAGGCGTGTTGTGAAGAATTTACCCTTCCATTGCCCAGCTAATAGCATCTTATGGAGCTTCGCTTCGTGAAGTTCTCTGCACCTGCATAGAAATTGCAGCCCTTTTAAAATATTTCAGATTGCGATGCTTAGAGTCCAATTTTCTCCCTGCAGTAGCTGCTGTCTGGTTGAATTCTGTTAGCAGCAACGTTGGATTTTTCCCCCAAAAAAGCTTTCGGCAAAGAAATGGTTGAGGCCGCTCAACTGGATTGAGAGCAAACCCAGTGTGACCACAGTGGTGGTGGCCCAGGAGGGATCATTTCTAACTCACCACCTTTGTACCAGGAGAATGGCCAACACTGGTCTGTACTGGGCGGGCTGCCCGTCTGAAATGGCAAATTACCCCAAGCTGGGCTATTATTTGGTACATCTAGTTCGCTGGTAAGCGTTGATATTGGATGCGAAGAAGGAAAAGCCAAAAAGCCTACGTGTATGAATTTCCTTTGCATTAACCTTGAAACGCAACTCAAATTTGATCATCGTGCGTAGTCTTTTGTTTTCATTACTGCTGATAAAAGAGACTGTGTAAATGTCAGCTTTGGGATGTCTTAATTTACAGAACTGCGATTGTTTGATCCTTGGAAAGGCTAACATGACATCTTATTTTTCCTTTAAATATGCCTGGTTTTGGGAGTGGCTGCGGACTGCAGATTAAATCTCCAGTTCATCACATCACGTCAGGACTGTCCATTACTTTGAGAGCAGTTTTCGCGTCCAGAAAGCTGAATACGTGCCAGGCCGCTCCGTGCTCTGCAGGAGGAAAATCGAGGGACACCTGGCAATTGAAGGACCCTGGTAGGGTGTTTAAATCTCCTCCAGCAAACACGGGCTTGTGTCGTTTTCACAGCAGGTGTACAGGAGGAACACGGGTTTGGAGATTGCAGAGCTGCCTGCTCTGAGGTTTGTGGTTTGACAACTGAAAGGACAATTCAGGAACTAAGGGAAACCTTTCTGAAGGTGAAGGGTGAGAACAGAGGAAATGTTACTGCTAAAGAAGGAAGAAACCACCTCTGTCTGGGGACTGGAAGAGTTTCTGAGATATTCCACAACTGAGAGACGTCTTTTAATGATTTAAGCTGTGGCAGTAAATACTTGCATTGAAATACGGATAAGATACAAGCCCCTAAGCTTTTTGTTTTCTTTTGTGGACCTACTCCTTAATTTACCTGTGTCTCCCCTCTAAACTGAGCATGAAGTGAAGCTTGGGCTTTCTGTTCCATCAGAAACTGGTGTTTGGAAATATTTCTTGCCTCAGATGAATAGTGAATAATCAAAATGTAAAGTAGTGGGGAGGGGGGGAAGAAAAGAAATTAAAATTAAATGATTGCACTGAAACAATTTGAGTAGCACTAAAAAACTTGCACAGCTGTTCGCTGAACTGATGGAAAATTGGATCAATTGGGGTGACAAGTTTTAATTTCGTTGGTTTGACATTGTATGGCAGGCTCTAGTGCAATTGCATTTTTTTTTGTCAATGGAAATACTGCCAAAATTATGAAGCGGTGGTTCAGTTTGTGCCCTGAGATCATGGGTTCTTTATCATTTGAGTAGGGTGCGTATTCCTCGTGCCTCCACAAATACCCAGGCTTTACGTTTTCTGAGCTTCTATGTGACCAGGGAATTGTACACAATAGGAAGGTGCAGCATTGGGAACTTGTCTGTGTCTTCTATGATTGTACCTGTGTGGAGACGTACAGGTTGTCAATAGCTGGGGAATGGAGGTGGCGGTGGAGCAGGGCAGGAGGGGGAGCTCCGGGCGCAGGTTCCATGGGAGCCAGGGGCTCAGCTCTGGAGCCGCTTGCATCAAAACTCCACTTGGCTCTTAGATTAGGAGGGAAAATCTGTTTCCAGTCTGTCCCTATTATTGCTTAAAGCCACAAATGACCTGGATTTGAACTGGTCTCCTGAAGGGTAAAAGGTTTGAACTCTGGTTGCCAATCCCCAGAAACGCGCAGTTGCTCCCAGCGCAGATTTGAAACTAATCCCAACCTCCAGTCATCAGCCTTAGGTTTCGGTTACTCTGATGATAGATGGTAATTTAAAGATTTTGCTTTCCTCTTCTTGTACCCATTGCACCCTATTCTTCCTTCAGTCGTATAAATCCAACTAAATCTTCTCAAAGGAGATTATGAACTGGTAGATTTTAAACAGTGTAGCAGTCCCTAAGTGAAGAAGGCAAAGTGGATGCACATCTCTGCTATCAGTTTGTCCAGCTTCTTGTATAACTTCCCTATTGCGTGTTCTCCAAATGCTACTTTATGAACTCCCAAGAGCAAGTATTTCTTTAAAACACTACTTAAACCAATATAATCCCTTTGTATTTTATTTTCCTAGAAGTTGTTCTTGTAAAAGAAGTCATAGCAAAAGCCACAGCCATAATAGGAAACTCATGGAGATTTATTTTGTAGCATTCAGATAGAGTGGATACTGTAACGTGTGCAAAGACTCCGTGTCATTGTCCTATTGATTTTCTATTCTTTGCATACTTAGCGAGGCTGAGAGGTGGTGGATGAGGCTTCCAGAAGGGGCTGCTGATCTTGCATCTTTTTTTTTCATCTTTGGGCAGTCCAACCTGGAATAATTTCCAAGCGTCTGATGTTTAAACTTGGAGCTGTCCTCACTTTCTATACATGGTGTTTTCTTGGGGGTGTCTAAACCCGGTGAGTCAACTCTCAATCCTCCCCAAAAGATCCCTCTAGTTAAACAATATTCGAACCACGTGCTGTCTCTACTTTAAAAAACATAAAGAAAACTCCTTTCTTGAGACCAGTAAGGTTACCTCCTACATTGCTTGTGGGCTCTTTGCTATTTTTACCTCAAACTCTTTTTTTATGCAGGGGAGGGGAATGTCTTTTCATATTCTCACCTGTTTTGGATCGATACAGTGACCTTCACTGGAGCTATAATTACATTGGTCAGGGATGCATCAAACCTCAGAATATTTGATTTGTCCTCAACCTGAGGTGAGGACTCTGAATGCATTTTTCCTTCCCGACCCTTTGCAACTGTAATTCAGCTTAAATCTGTGGGGATCACTTGAAGTTTACAGAAATTTAAAGGAGGTAGGTTAATATCCCTTCTGTCCTTGGCTTTACTGCAGACAGTAGCAACAAGGGGCCTAATTAGTGTTTGGGTTTGTTGATTATGGACATTGCTCCAAGAGAAACTGGACTGGCACCATGAAACTCATTAGACTTGGGTCTTCCAACATTGTGTTCTTATATTAAAGAGAGAAGAAATCTAGCAAGGGGGAAGTCGAGGGAGTGCAAAGTAGAAACCTCATTAGAGTAATTAGCGTAAGTCATTATTTCCTAGAAGCCTCAAATGGCCACATTTATTGTAAAGAGAAGCCAAGGGTATGGCTGAGTGTAGCTCCGACATCTGCCTTGGGGAGGGAGGGAGGGAGCACGGTGTTTGCTGCCCATGTTTGCTTGTGTTCCCTGGCTTAGGTGATGCGTGATCCTATTAAGCTCAGTATAGCTAATCCTCTTTCATGGTACTAATTTCTTGCCATTATCTTTATTTGGCTGCTAATTTCCCTTATGGTATTCTTCTACTATCCTAATATTAGTAGCTTGAGATATTTCTGGAGTATCCTGTTGGAAAAATCCTGCCTGGTTGGTGTCAGTGTCTCTGGAAGGAAAAGGAATTGCTGGTAGGGCTGAGAAAAAGCATCTCCTAATAAAACCCTTTGCTGTTAATGATGTCTGAGAATCTAGTGTGTTTCCATTTCTCAAATTCATCTTGTACTTTCATGCTGAGGCTCGAGTTCTGTTGCCTCAGTGAATCTTGATGAGGGGATTTACCATCGAACTTCTTGCACCTCGAATGGCTGAAGGGGAAAAGGAGGTAACGGAGTGGAGAAGTGCGGTGATGTGCCGCGGTCCTGGCACATGGTCCTGGGACATGGTCCTGGGACATGGTCCTGGGATATGGTCCTGCTTCTTCGCTTGCAACTCACGTGGAAAGGTTTAGTTTGTTTCTTCTTCCTGTGAAACTCCTCAGTAGTACCCAGCACCGTGGTCACAATGTGCGTTGCGAGTAATTGGTAACAAAGTGGGATCAGCAGAGTGAGCCCGAGAACCTAAGCCGTGCTAGGGATAATTACTGGTTTTAAACCTAATTTGTCAGGCAGTATTTTCCTCTGTGTTATCCTCTTAACATCTTCCTTTGTCATGGTAAGGAACAGGTACGGTAAATGCAATATGATTGCATTTGGAAAAGGTGGAACTGCTGTGTTTTGACCTGGAGAGAAAACGTGTCAAATTAGCCCTTTCAGCGTTGAGATGCTGTGTGCTTTTAATGAAATCTGTCAGATACATGAATCGTTAACCTACCTTTCATTTTCACAGCTTATTAAAATCATTAAAATACAGCAATAATTATGATTCTTTCTGACTCCTATATTTAGATCAACCCCAGAGACCTCAGTATACCTAAAGGATTGTGTTCTGATGTGAGCTGTTGCAGACGGTTAGTGGTGCTTCTTCCTGACAGCAGAATGGGACACGAGAGCTTTGTCATCTTTGCTTTATATCTCTTGGGTTTTTTAAGTGTAGGATCTGACCTGAGAACCCAAAGAGGTGAGATTTCTGTTAAATATTTTTCATTTTTCAATGAGCAGTTGCAAATGAAGTCAGCTTGTATTCAAAACTGCACAGCTCCTCATGAGAATTGATTCTCTGTCACTTGAGACAAACCGAAGAGATGAATCTTCACAGGTTTAAAATAAAGATGATGGGCTAGAATATTACCTGAGGGAAGACCTAATCTTTTAAATCAATGCTCACGCGTCCTTGCAATGACATTATGTTATTTATTCTCTATTATTTGGCCAGTAGATATCTCTGTGTGTTTTTTTTAATAATTGAGATTCCCGATACAGAGGAATTGAGCTGTAGCGTTGGATTTAGGTTCTATGTATTCATACAGGTGTTTTCTAAAGTCTTGGTAGCAGACCTTTGGTTGCGGTTTTGAATTTTGTCAGATTTGCTACATGCAGTAGGTAGAATCATTTACTAACTGTGCTACGTTGTGAGCGTCTGTTTCAAAGGCCTGAAGATTCAGAAAGGTCCTTTGTTAGTTCAGATCTATAGCAAAGGACATTTCTACAACGGCAAAAGGATTTTTCAGGCTTGGTACTTCCTTTCTACTTCCTTTCTACTCAACTCATGGAAATGAGCATAACGGAGCTGATTTCTGGAAGCTGAAAACACACAGATTTTCATGGAAATCAGTAGAAAGATTCCTGTTTGCTTTATAGCAAGCCCCAAAAGACCCTTTTTGTTCCAGAGTTGCTATTTGATCTTGTGCTTGCCAGTCTGATGTGGAAGAATCGAGCTATCAGATCTGTGCCTTAAAGGCCTCGGAGGGGAGGGAGGGGAGTTCCGTCCATCGAAGGGCCCGTCCTGCTTCTGTATCGGCGATTTCAAGCAATGGCAAAGTCATCAATATAATTCTTTTTCGTCACAGATTATGCTGTAAAAGTGAAAAAAAAAAATGGCATCATCGATTTGGTCTTGTACTAACATGACAAGTTTGTGATGATCACCAGTTTTGGAGATGAAAGAAATGTACTTTTCACTTTTCTGACATGATGTCAATATCTTTCTCCAGCTGTTTTGAACGCCTTCCTGGTTCTTCTCTTCAAAACCGTTTTTGAGAAAGATAAGTAAGGGAAAAGCCTAGATCTGCTGTTGAAACAGCGTCGCTTCGCTCTCTGTTCTAAACCCTTTTGTGTTTGGTAAAATAGCAATGTGATGGTTTTATAACATCCCAGGGCGTCAGGGAAGGACCTTGCGCACCGTTCCAGATTGCTCGTCTGATCCTCTGCTCTTGGCGTGTTTGATTTCAGTGGGCAGGAGGGACACAATGACATTTATGTTTTAGGTGAGTAGATGGATTATTTCAGTGTGATTGCCTTGCCTGAACTTCTGCAATCTTCTTGAAAGAGAAGTACAAATTACAATGAGAATGGAGGCACAGCGAGGCTGATGTGACCTTGTCGCAGCCAAATTCATACGGTGTAAGTAAACCGCAAACAGTCTGAGAAAAGGCGGTGGGGCATGAAAGACATGGGGTGATTTCGATTCGGTAGCGCTAAACAGACAAGGGCTCTTCGTCTGAGAAAGAGGCGACTTGCAGGGTAGGACAGATCTGTAAAATCACAAATAACACGGAGAAACTCAACAGAGAAGTCAAGTTGGGATTGTCTTACAATAGGAGGTGTGGGTCCTCAAATGAGAGTAGCATGGGGAAAGGTCAGAACAACCCAAGGGACAGATTTTTCTGCTTCGGGTTTAACACTGGATTTCTCTGATGTGGGATACTGAGAATACTGAACTTGTAAGTTTAAAAAGCACAGACTGATGCAAGGAAGCCCCTAGAAGGGGAACAACCCCCTTATTTTAAGGTATTCAGACTATCAATAAACTTGTATCAGTGTGATTATAATGCTCAAAGCCAAACTACAGTGTCATCCCCACTGTCACTAAGTGGCCTTGAGTGCATCCCCTGCCTTCTATTTCTATTTCTTCTGCAAAGGGAAACATTTCTTGTGCCTCGCAGCCATTAGGAAAGCCTGACCCTGGTTAAAGCTGACGAGAACCCACCATGGACAGGAACAGCCATGGTTAAAATTGTCAGCTGCTTAGAAATAACTGGCCTTTTTAGTTGATATACAGAAGAAGAAATATCAGGGAGCATGTTTACTGGTTGAGATGGAGCTTTTGTGGTTGCTGGCTGTGGTAACAAGGCGATTGCGAGAGCGGTTCCCTCAGCAGCACAACCTGCTCTGCCAGGAGAGAATTCATCAGCCGCTCAAGCGACGTGACCTTTGGCTTCATCGTACTTTACCGAGAAATGTTCTATTGAAGCGTCTCAATTAAGGCAGCTTCCCAAACTCGGGTCATCTAGCTCTGAAAATACCAGATCCCTCAGATTTCCTTTTCATGTCGCATTTTGTTAGCGGCTCTGTGCAAATCAAAGCTTCCTTTTCTTGATTAAAAAAAGCAGATGGAAGATACTTTACTACATCCGAACTTAAAAATGAAGTTTTCAGTTGTTGTGAAACATCGCGAAGCGTCTCTTTGATGCGCTCTACCTAGTTTTGGTTTCCAAACTGTTCATAGCCTAAAGCGCTTTGATACCTTAAATTATTTATAAAGTTTTTAGTAATAATTATCTCTAAGTGGTGTTTCATACCATAGTGTGGACCATAGGGGTCTATAGTAACCTGTTTGGAATTTTCACATGGATTAGGCATGTAAATACTAGTGGCACTTAAAGAATCAGAGAATCTTTAGGCCTCTTTTAGGGGGTAAGACAGTGGTTTGCATTTTTTGTTCCTGGTTTCCAGTGTATGTGTGGTTCACTAATGCAGACTCGCCTGTTTGTTTCTTTGGGTCTGCGTCTGGTTTGACACTCACAATTACCCTGTCAGTAGATTTACTCTGATACACATTTATCAAAGTGAACTCTGGACTGGGTTCACTACAAAAATTGCTCCCGAAAATACCGAAGCTGATCTATTAGTTTCCCTTATTCTATCTGCAGAGGCCACAAACCCTCCTTGTCCTTTGCTTTCACTCTCTATATTCCACAAGAAAGTTGTGTGAATTTAGGGAATTGAGTTGAAATTCAGGCATTTGTTTTGTGTTCATGTCACACGTTGTTTCTGCCACAGTTGCTCGCCTACCCCCTCAGCGAGTAGCAAACTTAAATAAAAGGAGCTTGTGTGAAATTTGGCTGCGCAGCCTGTGCTCGGTGCCTGTGCCAAACAGCTTAAAGCTGCAGGAACCCACTGGTGAGCAGGACAGCAACCGCTCCGGCTTCACTGCTTGGCTTCGCCATCCTTGCTTCTCTCCCCTTTAGCTGTTAGTTATTCTGAATGAAATGCGGAGGGTCTGATCAGAGTCACTCTCTGTACACCTAGAAATGGATTAGGTAGCATTGCACTGGTTGGACTGGGGCGCAGGCAGGCGAGATGGGGGAAAAAAAGCAGCTGTTTATTGGGATTCAGCCACAGCTTGAAGACCCTGGGCTGACTAAACCTACGTGAGGTACTTTTTCTGTGCCTGCACATCCTACCAATCCCTGTCCTTGTGCTGCTTAAATACACTGAAAACATCTACAACAGGGCGGTTTTGCTTCGCATGGCAGAAGTGGCAGAACATGATTGTAACGGTCATTATTCAAAAATATCTATGCTGGAGTGTAGTGCCTGAGTCTAACTTCAACTCACTGCAAAACCTCCTGAGACTCCATCTTCAAGTCAATCAGGTTGTTTAAAACACTTCCCGTTCCATCACCTCACTCGTGTCAGGCAGGAGGTTCCAGCAGCACCTGCAGTGCAGGCTGAGGTTGTGCTGCTGGATTCTGTTCCTGCTGGTGCCTCTTCTTGCCCAGAACTTCAGCAAACTCCTCATTTGTTCCCTGTCTCGTCCTTTGCGCTGCAGCCTGACTCACCTGGAGCATAAATCGATGTTACCATCTCTTGCTGCTGAAAAGAATTCCCCTTTTCTGTTCAAAAATGGAAATAGAAACAGGCTCATACTGTGTCCACTTCTGGGCCCCTCAGTTCCAGCAGGACAGGGAACTGCTGCAGAGAGTCCAGCGCAGGGCAACAAAGATGCTGGAGGGAGTGGAGCATCTCCCGGGTGAGGAAAGGCTGAGGGAGCTGGGGCTCTGGAGCTGGACAAGAGGAGACTGAGGGGGGACTCATTCATGTTGACAGATATCTAAAGGGGGAGTGTCAGGAGGATGGAGCCAGGCTCTTCTGGGTGACAACCAGTGACAGGACAAGGGGCAATGGGTTCAAACTGGAACACAGGAGGTTCCACTTAAATTGGAGAAGAAACTTGTTCCCGGTGAGGGTGGCAGAGCCTGGCCCAGGCTGCCCAGGGGGTTGTGGAGTCTCCTTCTGTGCAGACATTCCAACCCGCCTGGACACCTTCCTGTGTAACCTCATCTGGGTGTTCCTGCTCCATGGGGGGATTGCACTGGGTGAGCTTTCCAGGGCCCTTCCAACCCCTGACATTCTGGGATTCTGTGAACTTTTTCAAGATGCCAGAAGTGAACTGTTGTCTTGTAGAAGAACAACCTGATTGCCAGCATCCAGGAAAAGGCGTTTCTACAGAACAGCGTTCTAATCCGTCCATCTAATCCAGTTCTTCTTAAAATAGAGACTCCTCTTTCTCCTTCCTTTAATAGCTGAACATGGCTTTGCCAGGAGAGGGGCCTTGTGGCGATGGGAAAGGATACAGGAGGCCTGGCAACAAGTTTTGGCTTTCCTACACAATTTGTAGCATTGGGCAAATCAGTGGGTGCTTTTGCTTTTCTAAAAAATATATATGTAACAAACACAAACAGCCTTAGTAACATCTCCTCCTGGCTCTGGATTTTCACGAGCGCTTGCTGAACAGCAGGCCCGGCACAGATGGTCACGATCCCTCGCGGAACCCTCCTCACCCAGCTAATGAAGCAAAACTCCACCGGAATGGAGAGGAAAAAGCTGCTCAACTCTCTGTTGGATCGTGAACCTGTGATATTTAGAGCACATTGCCTTGTCTTAAGCTTAGTGTAAGTAATGGCTGTGATGTTATCAACTGCGGTTGGAGATGAAATATTTTCATTACGTCTGGATTCTTTTCCACTCCTAAGAGCATTTCTGGTTTCCTGTTTACCCGGCACAGTCACTTGGCTGTTGATGTTTATCAATAAAGATATGAAGATCTTCCTTTTCTAATAGTGTTAACGCACATTCCCATGTTCCTCCTGCAGTAGCAGTGGGGAGAATTGCATTTAATGGAAATAAAGCAAAGCAGAGAAAATTTTTTGCAGTTTTACTCAGAAAAGAAAAAATATTTACAAGTGAATAGATGGTTGGGGAGCAAAGGAAGAAATAGTAGGCAAAGAAGAAGCCTGATCTTCTTGAATGTGCTTTTATATGCTCTAATGAAGTATTTGGTACCAGGCCTGTTGACAGCAGCCGCGCTGCTTGGTAAAGGCTTTAAGGGCAATGACGCTTCACATTGATCCCTCTTGGATCCTGGCTGCATTAGTATTCTAGACCCCGCTCAGCCCGGTCATCGTCAGCGTGGCATGTTAATTAGTGCTGTCCCTCTTTTGCTCTTCCCTCCCCCTTTGCTTTCCAGCCCGACCGTCCCTATCGCCGTGATGGACGGTTTAGATCTTCCCGGCCGTGATGCTGATGACCCAGGGCAGTTCTTGCCACTTTTGATAAACTGTCAGATTATTTTTGGAATGTCCACATATGCTTTTCTGGAGGTACAATTTAGCGCTGGGATAATCTACTAAATTGCTTTCTGTGCTATGCCAGCTCTCACTTGTGCTGCTCTTTTCAAGCTTTACATGGCCAGAGAAAACGTGTGCTGAGCAAATGTGAAGTGATGCAGCGCCCCAAGAATGGGAGCAGTGTATTCTCCACTAGACTGTTTATGAAATACAGGATATAATAATGTTTGTTTCCCTTTTTTGTGATGTATACGCAGAACATAAAATGAATGGAAAAACGCATACCCATTTTTTGCCTTAAAACATCTGTAACGTGGAGCTCCCTTTAATTTCACAACATAACCAACCGACAGCATTACAACATCATAAAGATTACCTAGCATAACTTTAATATGAATAATGAGTAAACCTACTGCTCATAAAATATTAAAGAAAAACCGTGCTTAAAAGTAACTGCATATTGACAAAGGTTGTTTCAAATTGGAAAACACATACTTGAGCTCTCAGGGAGAGGATCCACAATGTGCGATGGGCAGAGTGTGAAGGCTTTATCAGATAGTCTTTATTTCTCAATAAAACAAGTATAGGCTGACACTTGATTGTATTAGCAGAGCCAATTTAAGATACAAATCTATGAACCTGTGTATATTTAGCTTTTGGGTTATTCCTTATTGGGATGCAACAAACTTTACAATAATTGTTTTTTCTTAAAGAGCGTGCAAATGTCTTATTTTGATTTTTAAATAGCACTATGCGTAAACTTGCTTTTGGTTCATTTTGGGAAAAATGTGGCTGACCTAAATAGAAGAGTTATCTTTGATCTTGTAGTGATGGAACTGTTAGCAAAAATTAATAACTGAAAAACCAACATGTGTGGCATCCCTCCCGAGAATAAAATACGGCTTTGAATCACAGAATCTTCATGCGTGAGAAGGCTGTGGTGGGCAGGGGCTGCTGCTCCTCGCCTGGCAAGGGCTGAGGAGGGGGAGAAATGGCACCTTATATCGAAACCCTGAAATACTTGGCTTGATGTTTCACAATTGGCCAGCGCTTCGTGTCCATGGAATTTGGTGGTTGCTCAGCGCATTTGAAAATCTAAGTTATTTACTCCAGTCCTAAACGCTAAGTTAGAACCTGAAATTTCTACTCATTGTATTGAAACTTGATCGTCCCTCCTCGCAAATCTTGGTTCTCCATCTGTAAATAAGGACAATCTATGATTTTCTCTCAACTCTATCTTCTGCATTTGAGTTTCAGGTTCTTCATTCATTACCATATGTACCCTCCTTAGCACCATGGACTTGGGTTTCAAATAGGTCCTCTACGAGGTTCTTTAATGTAATTAACAATGGTCAATCTGATTTAAGTCATAAAATATGTGTAATACTCTACTCATGGAAGACTTAATTAACATTCATTTAATGTAACACAGAGCTCGTTCAGTGAGGAGCATGCTGGAAATACCAAGTATTATTTATTACTTCTTCAGTGAAAACGTGGATAATAACTTGGGATTGTGGTTCCAATTTACAGGATTTGTATATGAACTCAAATTCCCTAAGAGAGAACTTGACCTCAATTTCCAGTTATTGACAGTGTGTCTGGCTGACTCACCCTCCTAAGGCATCGCGGTGTGAAATGGGAGATTAAATTAAAGAAAGAATCCAAATCATTGCTGCTTTTTGTATCCTGGACCTGGTTTGTAACACAACTGAAAAGATGTTTTATATTAGAATCTGAATTATCCAACAGAAATACCTCTTCCAGCTCTCTGCTTCTTCCTTTTGTTGTGTTTCTTAGTACACACGTGGCACATGAAGATCAGCTTTTAGTCTTTGATTTCTCTTCAATTTATGATTTTATTTTTTCCACTTAGAACTCCAGAAGCTAAACCAGACCAGATGCCTTGGGACCTGCTATAGCAAACATAAGCCTGGCACTGCTGGGCTTTAATTCTTTATTTACCACACAAAAAGGTAATTATGGCATCACCTCTACACTTAAGAGTATATTTGAGTGGTAAATTTTCTCAACGAGTCAAAGTCTATAAGTCTGGTTTATTAAGTGAAGCCATTCCATACTCATTAACTAGGGAATTGTACCTATGGATTCTTGTTCTAATGTAGAAAAGGAGAAATGAAGCCTGACCTTAGTGGTAAAACACCCGTACAGCTTTGCGTTGCTATAGATCCGGGCTCCAGAACATCTTGCTGTTGCTACTGGTGGCCACGTACCGTGAAAGCAGCACCAAGATCCCAGGTACTCATCAGCTCGAGAGCCAAGGACAAGCTCCCGGTGCCTTCTCAGTCCGTTTGAAACCAGTTCCTGCTTTGGCCTTGCTGTATGTCACAGTGAACAGCGTGGTGTCCATTTTCAAACAGCACGGGCACATTTACCACGTGCACCCAACGGACTGACAAATCAATAGCGGAATCACATGAGAGAGCTGGGGTTTGTAAGGTGGAATGTGAGCAGTTCTCCTTGGGTGGCTGTGTATCGGGCAAAAATGGAAATATCTGAAAATGCTGATTTCTGGCCTTTGTGATTTTAGTTTCTCAGAAATGCATTAGTCAAGTCCGCTGGTGGACAATTCCTCATAGAGCTGGACTGGGGAATTTTAGAGAGCAGCCTCGAAACCAAGAGCGACATAGGTACTATAGCTAAATATACTTGAGTGGAAATGTCATTTCAAGACGTGATGCTTTTTAAGCATCCCGAAGATAGTCACTAGCAAAGGTGTTATTATCTGCAGTATGACAGTCCAAAAATACCTTAGCAAAGCACTTTCTTTTTAAAAAAAGAAGCATTTCTTATGGAACACTTTAGTCTTCTGCCATTGTCATGTGTCAGCGCATCTATTTTGTCCCCTGTGAATGCATGGCACTGGAATGCAGCTGGAAGGCTGCACGTTTGCATTCTGCTGGAGAGGTAATTCACCTTTGCTGTTACTCTTTGAATAATCTGCAAGAAGTGCACCACGAATTACTCTGCATCTGTTCTTGATGCTAATCCTATTACCAGCAACAGGATTAGTTCATAAACAAAAGAGCTGTCCTAGTCTGTTCTATATGCTCTGCTCTGAAAGCTGAACAGGCTCACATGCAGTACAGCACTTCTCTTACCCTTAGCATTGCATCCAACTGCTGAAATTCGCTGTACTGATATGTAAATCAATTATTAATTATGTACTGGCTGTCGTGATCTGAGGCTGCTGGTTTTATGCTCCTGCCTCATTGTGGGGACAAGCGTGTTGGAGAGGAACCCAGTTCCCTTGCTCTTCAAGTTACTCGTCTGTAAATGGCTCTAACGATGCTAAATTATTACTGGAGATTGGGAGATGCTTGGGACTGTTTTATTGATGGGCATTGCTGCTAAATCTAATTTGCATAGGAATAAGGAGCCAGTCATCAGATGAGAACACTCAGCTTCCTTTAATTTATTGTAATTCTCTTTCCTTGTTCCAGGATTGTGTTTGGAGGCAGTAAGAGAAAGGAGTAGGGATAGTATACATGAGCCCTCCGATTCAGGAGCTGCAGGGTAGCGAAGACACGGCTTTGCTTTTGTAATTATTTCTGCAAAACCATGTTGGCAGATTCTCCCTGTAGAACTACAGCATATGCCAACAAAACTTTTTCTGTTAGCATTGCTACACGAGTTCCTCAGATGATGTGAGCTAAGTTGACAAAAGCAGCGTATTGTCAGTGGTACTACATCTCCTGGATTCAATATTTCAGGACTAGACAGCATATCTCTATTTTTCCCCCCCCCTCACCCTTTCCTTGCTGTTCCTCTGCTCTTTGCTCCATGTCTTTCCCCATCATTTTCTCCGCTCAAGAGAAGAAACAACAGACAAACCCAAACCAAATGCTTCCCAGTGCAACACTGACAGTATGATCCAACTCACTACAGATACTTAATTTCAACTGTGTATAAAGGGCACAGAAATATTTTGTCATTTCATGCGGCTTGCCTGACCCATGCTGTTTGCACATGGGATCCAGCTTTTTAAAACGGTTGATCTTCTAAAAGAGAGAAAGACCTTACCGAAAGAGAGCAAATGCTGCCACTTGACCTTTTCCGCCTTTGGATTCTCAGTGTATCCGACTTGGCCAGACAGGTCTGGGGAAGAAAAAATAACCAGCAGATGGATTTCCAACAAGAGCTCGGTGGCAGATGGTGCCTACAGACATTTACTGAGATGTCCGCGGTCTTAATGGGGGTGTTTTTCCCCTTTCAGCAGCACTGATAGTACATTAATATTTGTGCATGTGCATAGTAAAGATGTGCTGACAGATAAGGGGCTGCATTGTTATCAGCAGAAAGAAGCTTAGTGACCTCTAATATTTAGTTGAAGTTCTTCAAAGTTCATCTTTGCTCGTGGTTTAATCTGATGGCAAGTGACATCGTTGGGAATCTTTTAGTCTCCTTCATGCCATTGGATGAAATCTGTAAGTTCTTGAATCACCGTTTTTCTGAAACAGTTAATCTTCAACATATTGGATTTATTTCTTTTGATAATAATTATCACTTGTGCATTTAAAAGCAACTCAGAACCTTCTGACTGCACTGGTACAATTGGAAACAATTTTAGAATTTTTAATACTCGTTAGCTGCGTCATTTTTTTAAAAGATACTTGGGATAGACTTAACCAAACCCCAAACATTCTAGGCATTAAGCACATGAGCAGGCTTAGAGAGTCCAGCTTGCCTAGAGCTGAGTAAGCAGCATATGAAGTGCACAGTTGGGTCTGCTGACCACGAGCAGAAACTCAACATACAGACCCAGGATTTGCCAACAGGTGCGTCGCCTTCTGCTACAGAAATGCTGTCCTCAGTCTGTTTGGATTTACTTGACGTGATGATCTCTTCTTGTCCTTTGAAGTCTTCCCCATACATGTAATTTAGGATTCATTCACAGGGAACTGGTACTTCACAGAAACCGGGTCTTCAGTCTGCTTACTCCTGTTAGGGACCGCTGTGCTCTGACACATCCAGCTGAGTATCTGCTGTGCTTTCTGCTCGAGGCCTCGGGGAGAACATCCACAAAAGAGGTGAGAGCAGCACTGAAAGGGAGGCGATGGCCTTGATTCCTTGTCTTTCAATGCATCCATCTCAGCCGTTCCTATCAGCAAGGTTTCCCCTCGAAATGGAACCTAAGCTGCCCTCTCCCTCTCCCACAAGCTGAAAATCTGCTATCTGAAATCTTTAGAGAGTGATTTATTCTCCTCTGAGTTGGCAAAAGGAAACCTACCCAGTGACATCCACAGCCCTGGACTGAATCCTAATGGTTCTTTACTGGGTTGTGTTCAATCTCTCCTTTCTACATATCGTGAATTTTGCATTGGCTGAGAAGAAGGATTGTCTTCTGGAGTCAAAGGAGGAAGATGAATTACAAATGAGGAGCAAGTGCACTTAGGTTATAATAGGCCAAGTTACTGCTTTGGATGTTTTGTTGGTGTAGAAATGTGGATGGCTGTGAAATATGGCAAAGAACACTTGGCTGGAGACACCCCCCGAATGGAAGGATCTCTAAACCCCGTCGCACAGAGATAACGCGATCTCTGCCAACGTGGAACGTCTGAGGGAAAATGTTGTTTTAACCCAAGTCAAATCGGGGCAGAATGTTGCTCAGGATAAAATTGTCATTTCCAGACTAAAAAGAAGGTTAAGTGTTTGTATTTTGCCTTCCAGTTACTTTCATTCTGTTGCTTTACTGACTACATTTGTCACCGTGACACAGTGATGTTCTTCCCATTACTAGATCATTGTTTTTTTGCCCCCAGAGTCTGGGGCTCAACAGACCTGAGTTGTGCTGGTTCTACCAGTGTCGCGCTAGATGGTTTGCAAAGGTAATTTGAGGTTGGGGGGACATTCACATCACTTCAGACCCTCCCAACTGGAGACAGGGAATTTTCTCTGTAATTCCCAGCTTGCAAAGGAGTGAATTTGGAATTGTGTCCGTCATTCCTCTCACTGTCTGCACCCTGGTAGACTTGCTGCCCAATTTCAGCGCCGTACGGCTCTAAACTCAGAGCCTGTGCCCACCCTTCCACTAACGCATCAGTTTGTGTACTTGGATAATGGAGATAATGATGCCGGACTTGTTTGCGAAAAGAGCCGAGATTCACAATTTAGAATGTTTCTATATATGAAATAGATATAATTAATTCCATTTCTGTCGTTACATGCAAAATTCTGTAACAGATGGACTAGTATCATTTGGCAAATAATTCATCTGACGTTTCCCTCATCAATCATTAAACAATTGGTACATTTCTTTATTGTGCAGTCAGCTTTCAATCCTATTTTGTGAGATGTTTAACAGCATACTGATGGGATTGGGCTGGATCCATTGAAATCAATAAGGAGACTGACTTGAATCAGGCCTTGTATTTTTGTACCAGATAATTTCCAGGTTCCAGTATAAGTTGGGGAATGACCTGTTAGAGAGCAGCGTAGGGGAAAGGGACCTGGGGGTCCTGGGGACAGCAGGGTGACCATGAGCCAGCACTGGGCCCTTGTGGCCAGGAAGCCAATGGGACCTGGGGTGGGTTAGAAGGGGGTGGTCAGTAGGTCAGAGAGGTTCTCCTGCCCCTCTGCTCTGCCCTGGGGAGACCACACCTGGAATCTTGTGTCCAGTTGTGGCCCCTCAGTTCCAGCAGGACAGGGAACTGCTGCATATGAAGCAGGGCAACAAAGGTGCTGCGCAGGGCAACAAAGATGCTGAAGGGAGTGGAGCATCTCCCGGGTGAGGAAAGGCTGAGGGAGCTGGGGCTCTGGAGCTGGACAAGAGAAGACTGAGGGGGGACTCATTCATGTTGACAGATATCTAAAGGGGGAGTGTCAGGAGGATGGAGCCAGGCTCTTCTCGGTGACAACCAGTGATAGGACAAGGGGTAATGGGTTCAAACTGGAACACAGGAGGTTCCACTTAAATTTGAAAAGAAACTTCGTCCCGGTGAGGGTGTCAGAGCCTGGCCCAGGCTGCCCAGGGGGTTGTGGAGTCTCCTTCTGTGCAGACATTCCAACCCGCCTGGACACCTTCCTGTGTAACCTCAGCTGGGTGTTCCTGCTCCATGGGGGGATTGCACTGGGTGAGCTTTCCAGGGCCCTTCCAACCCCTGACATCCTGGGATGCTGTGAAAGGTATTATCGAGTCATAATTAGCGGATGGAGAAAGTCTAGATTTGTTATAAGGTAGTAAGCATCATGGTCTAACTACTGAATTCTGCTGAAACCCCCATTCCCTTCCCTCTCCCTTGGTCATTGAGTGCTGACAATTCCTGATGTTGTAAAGAGCTTTCATGATATTCCGTAGTTTTCTTAATATCCACTCAATGCATATTAATATCCCCCTGTCCCAAGACAGTGATTTTTTTCCTGTATAATCGTAGGACAGAAGTTTGAAAAAGCTGACCTGAATGGATCCTACCGGCTCATTAAACAATGGCAACCAATAAATCTTTTTTTTAATAGTCTCTTGAATTTTTAAGTCTTAAGAGTCGGTAATGCCCATACCGTAGATGTATGGAAATGGCTATTTCGAAACTAGGCCCTAACTTTAGGAGAGGCGATTTGGATAAATGATTTCACTTTTCTTCCACCTTTTAATTAAAACTACTGTGGCATGGACTGCGTATTTCAACAGATTTCGTTTAATAAATTGCATTAGGTGCTATTAGCTTTCAGGGTATTACACCAGATTAACTCTCTCCTTTCTTGGATTTCCTCACTTCTTTGCCCTGTCGTTTGGAGTGAAAGCAGCCAGCTTGCTTTCCGTCTCCCCCTCTCTTTATTGCAGCAGTATGCATTGCAAAACCGGTGGCTTGTACATCCTAAGCTAAGATAATGAGACCAATATTAATTCCACTACAGCTGCTACAGGCATGTAAATGAACCTTTCATCTGTCCAGCAAAGCAGCTCTGAGACTTGCACAGAACACCCGGGCTGAGCAGCGGGAGATGGCAGAGGTGAGGGCGTGCTAAAAATGGCCCAAATTCACATGTCCTCAATTAATATTTCCTACTCCAATCAATGCTGTTATTACCCGCTGCATTAATTATTGCAAGGACATTTTTTCCTGTTTGTCCCTGCTGGTGGGGACGTCGCAATCGTCGTCCTGTTAGCACTAGAAAGGACGCTGCTTGAACCCCATCGCACAATTTGCTGAACGCATTTGGGACCACGTCTTGTAGGCTGTGTCCGCGTTGTGCAGAGCTGCTCAGAGCAGGCCGACGTGTCTAAAAGCACTATAGTGGTAGTAGGGCAGTGCACGGGCTAATTAGCTCTGCCTCTCCGCAAAGCTAATTAATAGAGATGCAGTGTTGCGCTGATACGACTGTTGCTTTGAGTTGTGGCAGGAATTAGTTTGTGGCTGATGTGACTCAAGTGTCTCTGCAAGAGCTCTACAAAGTAAATAATCCTGGTTTTTAAAAAGATCAGATTTATTCTATGTAACAATGCGGCAAGTAATCTGTGGTTATAATACCAGAGTGAATGACTCTGCATTGCTGTAGAAAGCTGGATCCCTTCAATACAAACCTGGAATTTCTGTTTGTCGAACGTCCTCACTTCCAGTCCTCTCCAGGACAGCACTTAAGTGTGTCTGAATGGCTTCAATGGGCTTTAACCATATGTTAAAGGTAAGCGTATTCTAAACGCTCTGCCGAATTGAGGCCTAAATGCAAACAACACGCGGAACCTTTTGACAAACATCTGATTTCCCTGAACTCAAGTGGTCCATTATTACAGGTTTGAAACCTCCTGGGTGGCAGCCGATGTGTGTGGAGTAAATTACAGTGTGATGTGATTATTGTAACGTATTCACTCGCCTGGGAGATGCTCAGAGGGGCCTGTGCAGGATGGCGCTTAGTGCTGAGTTTTGCACCGGTGGCAGCAACAAGCCGATGAACCGAAGTATCTTTTTATCGGTGTCTCTTGAAATAAGAAGCACATTCAGAATGCTTACATTTCTGTTTAATATAGTTAAGCCAGAAATAAGCAGGGACTCAATTTGGCAAGTGTTCCTAATCTTTGATGAAGCTGGAATCCAGAGACTCATTTTCTTCAGATCTCGCTCCCGTAGCGATTTGGATGATCCAGCTGTTTGAGCTCTGCTCGTTAGTAATCCTTTAGGAAACACTGCGTTCGGATGGAATAGTGTGGGACGGGATGCGAGTGTGTTGACTAGATCCTAAGTATAAAAGCAAGGTTTGATATTTGATCTTATTAAAAACACGTAAAACCCAACACCGTTGTGAGGAGGACTTCAAACCTCTCCGTTAATTAACCGTGTAAACAGAAGATAATTCCTTATGCATTGTAGTTTTTGGACATCTGTAATCTACATTTAAATAATAGCAGCTTTTTCAGAAGCTTTGTATTTCAGAAATATAAATTTTTATTCATGTGAGAAAACATTTACTTTTTAGATTTTGTTCACTGTGGAAGAGCTTTGCTGGATTCTTGTGGGATTCTTTCTAGCTCCCTGATGGGCAGAATTCTCAGCATGATACTGGGCTTGCTTTGCTTCAATTCAAGGACTTTATCCCTAAGCCAGCGCTAACTGGGGCCGAGCAAGGTCAGGGGTGTCTTGTGTCACTTTCTTTTGAGCAGAGAACGTCTCTTGAGGTTCTGCGGATCTTTCGGCTGCCGGCACAGCGTCAATCATACCCAGCTCCTCGTCCCGCTAGGAGGAAAGGTGACAACAGCCAGGGGAGGGAACTTGTCAAAACGGAGCCAGAAATAGCAACCGAATTTCCAGGTTCATCCCACACTGTCTGCTGAATGAGGTGCTTTTGCTGTGCTTTATTTCCTGATTTTTTTTCTTTTCCAGATAAGTGCAGGTCAGCATTTTTAGGGCATTTATAATCACAACTGAAGGTTGACTCAAAAAGTTATGGATCACGTAATTTCCTGGAGTGGATTCTTGCTTTTTTTCCCCTCAAGGCATAATCTTGAATCGCCCTCATTCTGTGTGAGAATTGAACCCCAAACGATGGGCTTCTGTAGCCTGACAAAGAGCCGCAAGGATGGGAGCTAGTATTTAATTCCCATGGTCTTTATGTAGATATGTAGTACAGTTTAGTGTTTCTGTACTGAAATAAAGCAGAGTTTGATCTTTACGACACTTGAATTTTGTTGAGTTTTGGGTTGGTTTTTGTTCTTTTCCCCCAGAAGACTCAGATTTCCAGGAAATGGACGTTCTCCAATCCTCAAACAGCAAGTACTGCTCTATTATGGACGAGTTCTGCAGATAAGTAAGGAAAGATAGTAATTCATTAAGTTAGAATGAGAACCAGTGCCTTAAAAATGATGCATCCTGACAATTGATATATTTTACAACAGCCTGACAATATTTTTTACATGTTAAAATACTATTAGGCCTCTTGCGCACTGTCTAAAGATCCTCCGTAAAGATAACCCCTCACGACTCGCCCGAGTCTTCTAAAGCAGAAACTAGCATAAAAAACTGCATAAAGAATGAATAATTGGCCTCTTGAGTATGATACTGTCTGTTTCGAAAGGACATTTGCTTGTGTTAAAATCAACCTTTTTCCTCAGCAAAAAATACACATTGCTGTGGCACGAAAGAAGTAATTGCTAAAGTTATTTGTGTCACAATAACTTATTAATCTGGAAGGATGAAGACACTACCCAGAGGTCATGGATGACCTGGTAATGAGACCATCAAGCATCGCCATAAATAATTAAACCAAGACACATTACTCGAGAACTTTTTCTTTTTCCCTTCCTCGGGCACCTTGAATTTCCTTCATTATCTATATAATTTGTATAAAACTTGAACAATGCTGTACTTGATTTACCCCCCAACTCTCCCTGAGAATGAACAGCTCTTTAGAGAAAGAATCAGTTAACTATAGAGGGCAGAGCAGGAATTGGGATGTGTGTGTGTCCAGTTGACATTTGGTTTATATGGAAAGTTGAATGATTTGGGCTTTTTAGATTCTTAACGAGGTCTTGTTGTCAGGGTTGATTCAGTACCTCGTGTTAGCCAAGATGACAGTCATCATGTTTACCTGAAAGGCATAATTAATCTACAGTTAATTGAGTAATTCTGTATTTAATCTGTGATAACAGAGAATTCAATTGACTTCCTGAACGAATCAATTTTTGTCTCGGACATTGTTTTTCAGGAAGGATTTGGGTCTTTGGTTTTTAAGTAATGTCCAAATCCACTTTGGTTTCACCTGCAGCAGATCCAGACAACTCGGTGTATCCGTCTCTGAACCAGCTCTAAGGCATTTTGTCAGTCTGTCCCTCCTCACTGTTACCATTAAAAAGCCATGTTGTAAAAGTCCAGCAAACATCTTTTCACCACCATTTAATGTGCTTGGTTCCTAAACAATTGCAATTGATTTTGTTTGCTCTTGCAAACACGAATTATCCTGTAATCATCTCAGCCTTCCAGCCATCCTTACATTGACTTGTTTGTGTCTTAAAGTGAGAAAACGCAGACGTTGCCGTGGAACGTGAGAAAGGTTAGAGGCAAAGAAAAGGTGGGTTTTTTCATGGTGGACAGGACGTGCATCCACTTCAATTAATCGCCACCCTTACAGCTTCTTTAGTACAGTGCAGGGATTGAGGTAAATTTGAAAATTAAATGACCTTTATTTTTGCTTTTGCTTGTGGTTTGTGCTAAGTGGCTATTTCAGGGTTCATCAGTGACAGTCCCTTGGACTCTGATTGCTTTTACTCCAACAAGTACACGCAGCGGAATACTAAAGGAGACGGTATTTTCCACCTACAACACATTTCTTTACAAGCACAGCTTTGTGACTTAGCGCAGGCTGAGTCCTGGAGGATGAATTCGTACAGCCAGTTACCCACCGTTTTTAATAACAGAGCATTTCTCTGACAACCACGGACATACCAGCGATGAGCATCGCTGGTGCTTTGACTCCCTTTTCTGGCTAATGTGTTTTATTTTTTAAATGGCTTTATCCCGCTTTTTCTATACTCTTTAGATTTTTATATGGTTTGGATTTCTACTGCTTAAAGAATTGATAGTTTGCACTTCTTCTGTGCTCCAATGTGTATCTATGCATGCCCATTTTATCCAAATTTATTGGAAGAGTTGTATGTGATATATTAGCCTGAAACCAAATGGTCTGATCCATAGTGAGTTATTTTGCAGGAAACACAAGGTGGGTGAAGCTCAGTGTCCTCATGGGTCATGAGAAAGTGGAGGTTCAATGAAAGGAGAGGGGTGCAGGTTCTCATCCATTAAACGCCTTCGCTCTTCTGTCCCACCCCATCTGTTGGATGAAGATTTTTTTGTGCACGGACCTTCTAAGGTAAAACTCTAACTAGTGCACATGTACCAACAGATGGTGGTGATTTACACAGGTCGTCTGTCCAGGTGTCCCAACCACGCTTGATTCTTCACACCAATGCCCTTGGCAATGAGAGGGAGAGATTGTGGGAGGCCTGTTGTGAAACAGGCAGCGTTATAGCGAAAGAAATGGTGCTTTTCCGCTGCTTTTTGAGGACGTGGGGCAGGGTTTGTTATGAGCCGCTCTGGATTTACTGCTAGATAACTCAGAATTGGGCCTGAGTCGTCTTTGAGTTGTCGTAGGTGCCAGCAGCATTCAGTAATGCAAATGAGTGGTTCTGGAAATCAGCATTAGGTTTTATTTTCATTTTTGGTCTGAAAACACTCAGGGGACTTGCAGTGAATGAATTAACGGGGGGGATCAAAGTTTTTGTGCTGCCTGGGAGTTGTACCCAGATCACAAGAGTGGGAGTGTTGGGTGGTGCCACCGGCCCCTTCTAGCACTGTAGCTTTGTGAATCATCTTTAGTTGAAAAGAAACTACTTAAGTATCTCTCCTTGTCCAAGGGACTTCTTTGGTAGCTGCTCTGCTAAGTAAGGCTGGATTTTGTGCGGTGCCCTTGCTGTCAGTGGCTTTAAGGATGCTCAGCGCACTCCGGGCAGGGCTCTCACCTCGCTCGTAACAGCTCTAATAATGAGAAGCGGCAAGGCAAAATTGGCCTGTTGGTGCGCTTGGTATTTCTTCCACATTTCATACCTCCTGTGGGATCTTTCTCAGCTCTTTTTGTTCATGTCCCTGCTCATAATGACTTAAGCGGTCAACTAAAGTAAGTTTTTCACAAGGAAACTTGAGAGAAGCTTTGTCTTCTAAGACTTGCTTGTCATAGAAGGTCCTTAGAGCTCTGGAAGAATGAAACTTACTGAGTTCTGGGCATTTTCCATTTCAGGTTCCAGTTGTGGGTACTTCCCATTGGCAAACCTCTCCGTTGATGTGAGAACATCATCCCGGTCAACAGAGTCGTTTCCTCGCTGAACATGCTGAGCGGTGCCTGATAGAATCATACAAAAGCACTGAGGTACGGAGCTAATTCATCCTATGAGTTCCAGGTGCTTAGTTTGCTTTTATAGAGTAATTGCTGGTGGAAGGGACCTTGGGACATCTCGAGTCCAGCCCCTCCTGTTCACAGCACTTCAGCTGGACCACATTCCTGTGTCCAGCCTGGTTTTCAGATACTTCCAAGGGTAGAGATTCCACAACCTCCATGGGCAGCCTGATACTTTGTGAGACTGTGGGCATGTCAATCGTTTGACATTTCAGTTCTTCATCTGTCAAATGAGGAGACAGCGATGTTCCTTCTGCACCTTCGTTTAGCTGCTGAATTCTCGGTTACCTGTACATACGATACCGTGCGTACAAGTGGGCAAACAGTATTGCTGACTGTATATGCCGCATTAAAATTGACAATACGTTAATAGTGTAGAAACACATTGAGGAATCCAGAAATGGTTTTGTTGTATACTGGTTTTAATGTACCGAACAAATGGCGCTGGTCATGAATTGCTGATAATTAAACACTTAGCATATGAAGAGTCGAAGAAGAGAACTCAATGTGTACATTTCCATCGATAATTCACAGGACATTAGAGCCTCAATGTCAGAAGTTGTACCTCTGTGCGGGATGGCAGCAAATTAATGAAGTTGCTCCAGCCATTACACTCCAATTGCTAATTTATTCATAGTCTACGAGCCGTGGGGAGAGAGGGGCAAAGGAAAACCCAAGGTCTGAGTTCAGTAGCCCTTGAAACAAAGCTGCATGCTGGCTTTATTTGATTTCTCACTCATGCATCTAGTTCAGCCTTGGTGAATGAGACTGGACTCAAAGGAAGCAGGTGAATACAGCTCAGATATTGGGCTTGTCACCAAATCGTTCCATTGGAGCTCAATGCTAACAAAAATAAGGCAATCGTGTTCAAAATGATACGGTGCAACGTGTTCTCATTTCCCTAAAACCCCTGGGTTTGTAGCATTTAATCCTGTGATTGGAGTTGTTCTTGTTGGCAGGTTCACGTATCACTAAGACTGTTCTCAATGCAAAAACACTCACCATGAGTTAAAAGGTATGGATGAGATAAAGATGCGCCTAAATACCAACCAGTTACAGTAGCTCCTATATAAGAAGAGAAGCAAGACATGGTGGCTTCTCCTGTGCCCTTATTAACCAGTGTATTCTAGAAAAGTGTTCCTAGTTACGAACACAAGTGAAGAACACGATTTTTCAAGTCGGTTGAGCTGTAGAGCTCTGACAGCGGCTGCCTCTGTCATCAGAGCCCACATGTCACCTCGCCAGGCTTGTGACAGCCCTTCCCAGCGGAGAAACCCAGAGGTTCAGGAATCTTTGTGAGGCAGAAACCGCAGCAGCAGCTTTTGGGTGGATTTGACTCATGCTGTCCCTCCAGTGTAAACCAGTGGGTTACCCTGGAGACCTGCAGTGCGTGCACACACCCAGCGCTCAGCGTTCCACAAACTGCTCAGATAGTCCAGCCATGCGGGGTCCAATTCCCTTCTTGTTCCTCACCGGCGCTCATTTGCCAATACATTGAAAAATTGGGTATAGATACCTTAGAAATCACAAAATCACGCTCCCCTAATTATTGTTTTGCCTGTAAATTGCATTGAAGGAAGTCGTGTTTTGAAAGGCTTGCCAATTACCTTCGTCCAGATGTCTGCGGTTCTTCTCATTTCGGTGGCATTGTGCAAAGTACGCGGTAAGCAAAATCTGATGCGCAAGCTAGTTCACGAAATACATACCCCCATTTATATACATGCTGTTTATCTGTGTATGGACGTTCCTAGTACACATCAAATGCAGACACATCTGTTCCATTCAAAATGTGCCAGATTAGCACGGAGAATTTATCCACATTTTTAGCCTATAGAATTTGCAAGCTCGTTTGGAACATGGTGACTTGAAGATCTAACCGGGATCATTGGAGGTGGCAGTAACTTCCAAAAACGCAAAGTCAAACTGGATGGAGTAGGAGGGTTTCTTCAGATTGCAATAAGGAGTTTTGGTGAGATTTGTTCCACGGTTGACAAATAATATCATTGAATTAGATTTAATAAAAAAGGGGCGAGGGAACAGGAATATTAAGTCTCCAGGACGTAAATCCATAGGTTCGTTAAGGCTGCACGGAAGTAGAATAAATTGAGACTGATAGTTGAACTGCAGAGAAGTCTTGTTGAGAGTGTGCAGGTAAACCAGATTTATTAACCATCGCCCCATTTGTATTCCTTTTATTCAATTAACTAACTCAAGGATGATTTTCAGTGTAAATGGTGACCTTAAACACCATCACTGTGGAAAGGAGCAATGAGATGTGGGTAAATGGCACATTATTACGTGCTCTCAGCAGCATCTTCGGTTTAAGAAGTGAAATTCAAGTGTGGGGGAGAAGTGTTTCACTAACAAAAGGTGTGTGTGTTTGGTTTGTGGTTGGTCTGTTTTCTTCTTGTTCCTTTCAGATATAATATGTGCTGCTTCTGTGACAAATACATGAGACTGGGACAGGTTGGTTCTTCTCATCCAGCTGTGGGCCAGGTCACCTTGCAGGGATCTGCTGGTGTTTAGAACCAATCCTGACATGTAGGGAGGTTGGGAGGCAAAATCCCTTCAAGGATTTGGTCCATCAGCTTCGTTCCCCCGCAGTCTCCTCTCTGTCCATGGGCTGGTTGTGTTCAGAATGTATATGCAAGATTGGCAGGTGCCAAATGATTGGCGGGGGAGGAGAATGGTGAGGGAATATAAATGCCAAAGATTATCCATCTGATAGATAAAGCCTCAGGATTTAGCTAAATAGAAATTTACTTTGGTACAGAACAGATGTCCAGATGTCCTTTGGGATGAGTTCATTTATTTAAATCCTATCTGTTTTAATGAAACACTTTTTAAAAGCTGGAATGAAACCTGACTTAAATGCCCACTCAAATGTTTGCCAAAGCCCAGCTGCTTGACAAGAGGGGTCTAAAAACTGTGCTCCGAGGTATAACCCGGTGGTCGATCAATACTTTGGTGTTGTCTTCAGTTAGATGAGAGCTTAGTGAGTTCCTCCCTGTGCCGATACCGCTGATCTGAATGTCTGACCAGGCGGATTTTTGGAGCCGGAGGGGCAGTGGGAGGTTATCACCTCCAGGCCCATCTCTGCTTTAGCTGCTTTAACTCTGCAGCACTGGATGTTGTTGGCTCAGCCTTCCAGTCTTGCTTTGCTGGGTTTCCGTTGCATTTCCCACCCTTAAAAATCCTCCTTCCAGCCGCCTAGAACCGCTGGGACTGTTGTTATTGCCGGCGTGTCACGAGGAATCACTCGCTGGAGCACACATGAGGGAATATACATTTTGCTATAAGCACAGCGCAGGGCAGGAGTTTCACTGTTTATTGCAGCCAAATGCAACAAAGCAGCAGAAGTTGTTTAATCTTGAGCTCATCGGAGGGATTTTGTGTTGCATTTAGTTACTGTGTGCGTTTGCACGCCTGTGTTATCTCTTTGCTAGGCCAGCTTTGCTTTTGTTTGTTGCAGATTGCCATGAGAGTTGATATTGTACCTATGATACTACTCATTGATTACTTTCTCACTGCTCAATCAGTTCCTTGATTTGTTGTTATTTGGCAAATTTGACAGCAAAAAACACATTAAGTATCTCTTGGCCCTATCATGCTGCTAACAAATTCTCATCTGGGATGCTGCAAACTGTTTGTTAGTAGCATAAATTAAGGAATTGGTGGATAGAAAAGCATGGCTTGCATTTGAGGATGTTCTAGTTAATCTTAGGATATGCAATATGTGTATTGTTGGGGATCTGTATTGTTGAGCTGCCATTTGTTTTTAGATTGGGTTTGCTAAGGCTGTTAGATGCTTTTAGAGCTGAGATTAGACCTTTGCCACTGAGCAGATACATTTATAAATAAAAATACTTATTAGATGGCTGAGAAGAAGTTAAATAAAACCTTAACTGAATGAAGAAATGCATCTTGGTGAGGACGATACCCTTGTGAGAGGAGTGGTTTGAAAACAAGCTGGAGAGCATCTAAACCCTGTATTTGGGCTGGTGTTGGCTCCAGCTCATCCTGGAGTGCGACCTGTCATCGTGGAAACATCAAGGGAAACACAAAGTGCTGTTTGCTGAACATCGTAAAGGTGGTGCCAGCAATACCTTGGACCGGCCCAAGCACCTCGTACGTTTTGCTTCTCTTTCTCATGTCTTTCTCACCGAGGAGTATTTTGAACAGACTGTGCAAACCTTCGAGGACTCCATAGGCAGAAAATAAGAAACTGGCCGAAGGGCTTGAGCTCATTTCTGTCCAGCAGCAGTTCTGCCCCTGATGCTGCGAGGAGTTCTCAGGGCTGGAGATCCGCAGTGACGGAACGGCTGGTGCTCCAGGGACCTACAGAGACGTTCTTCTCCTCCTCACGGACAGGTTGTGAGAGCTGGTGGTGTGTTTGCCAAAATCAACGTACCATGTAAGTATTAGTTATTGTTGTTATTTGTGAATGGAAACCAGTTGTTTGCCTCAAAGGCTCAAGGCCAAAATTCTAAGCATACTTGAAAATGTGTGTGTGTATATATATATATACTTAACGTATATATAATAACCACAACTGTTAGTATTGATAAAAACTGAATTAGACATGTACATTGTCCTGGAAGAGAAACTACAGATCCCATGCCACACAAACTTATTGGATGGTTGGTGAGGTGGCAGAAAACGTTGCCAGCTGGCTGCGGATCAGCCGAGCACTCAGAACATTGGCCGTTCCTCTCACATCTTGTACCTCTCGGGCTCTGAAGAAATGGAACACAACCACAAACGGGCGTTTTCGTCCTCCCTTCTAGGAGCTTTTTGTCTCGTATCAGTGCGGTTGCTTCAGCCATCGCTCTCCTCAGTTCACTCGCTCATCTGGCAGAGCTTCAAATGGATTCTTCCTGGAGAACTATCGACACGAGGTGTAATAACTGCACATTTGAGCTTTTACCTTCATTAGGAAATTATATCATGAATAAATATGAATGCGAGCTAAAGCGATCCTGGCCGTAATGCAGACGGAGTTAATAGGGATGTGGGAAAAAGTACCTTGGACATCATTTATAATAATTAAGCTCTGATCTTGTTTGAGGGAGGTGTGTGTCTTGCTGGCCAACTGAGAATAAAAATAGTGATTAATACTGGTATTTTTCTTACAGAAATCTATCTCTGATCTATAGATAGCGACCAATTCTCAGAACAGGACAAAGAAAACCAGTTTTTTATTCAGAAGCTTTGAGATGTTGCAGTCTGGATGTGGATTTAGGGGATGAAACTTTGGCATTCGTGGATTTTCCTTTTAAACGGAGTTGAACTGCTCTGCCCATGCTGTGTCCCAATGCTTTTGCTCCCATGGAGAGCGTCAGAGGGCCAGGTACTGGACTGGGTGTGGAATGGATTTCAGGGGCAAGGAATGGTCTTGTTATCTGAGCCAGGAATACGGAACTAAAATAAGATAGCTCAGAATCCAGCCTCGAGTTTCATACAGTTTTCATGTTGGTTATAGCAGCGGAATTAGGAGGAGCAGTAGGCAGAAACCTCAAGAGATACAGGCTGTGAAATGCTGAGCAGGGTGCTCTTTAGTCAGAGGGCAAATATTTTAAAAATACTTTAAAAAATAACTAACACACAATGGTTAACTCATGATGGACTTTTTGTGAAGAACTTCCCCATTTTGGCATCAAAATTCAAGGTTCGGGCAGGGAACTGTTCTCGAAACACCTGCTGTGTGTGTAGCACGGGGAGCAGCTGGACAGACAGCACAAATCCACGAGCTTTAGGAACCCGGGTTAAAAATGAGAGAGAACAGCACAGTGCTGCCCTCTGAGAAACCTCCGTTTGCTTTGAAACCAAAGGTAATCCGCGTGTGTTTGGGGGCTCCACTGAGGCTTCTCTGCTGGTTCTGCTTAATGGGGGTGCCCAGCACTCCCTGGAGCAGCTCAGGGTGCTGCTGCTCTCGCTCCAAATCCTTTGCCATCTTTCTCTTGACCTGGGGGAGAATTCATGTAAGCCGGCCAGCCAAACAGCAGGAGGTGAAACAGTGTCCAAGCATCATCATCATCATCATCATCATCCCCCTGGATCCCAGCGCAGGGGCTGGGGCTGCATCCTGCGCAAATCCAGACCAGCTCCTCAACGGGGAGAAAAGATGTGCCACTCATTCTGCAGCTTCAGTTCTGCGTTTTGATCAAACTCAGGATTTCTCTGCGATGAAAAAAGAAACACTGGGCTGTTTTCAGGCTGTTTACAGTTAGATCTGATGCATGCAATTAAATGCCTTTAGTGTAGACGATCAGTTTGTTTGTTTGCTGCCCCCTTCGACCCTTTCACACGACTTTTGTTTTTCATCTGCAAACGATCCTTTTCCTGTTTTCGCCCTGTGAATACTGTAAAAGAAAAACAGTTTAGAATTTGTCCAAGAAAAATATACAGGTCAGACAGATTAGAAAAAGATCAGGTCGCCAGATACCCAGGGAGCAGGTGTTTTGTTTGGTGTTTTACACCGTCTGCCAGAAAATCCACTATCTAAACATTTAATGATCTCGGGAAGGCAGAGCGGTCCGGGAAGGGATGATGGTGGGCAGGGCAATACTGTGTCTTTAATTTTCTTTCTGAAGGAAGAAAGTCTGCATAGCAATGACAGGATCGCTTGTTCGTGCCTTTAACGTGTGAGCTGTTTTCTCCAGTGGAGGGCACTCAGTGTATCACAAACTCCAGCATTAGCACCACAAGCTCCGAAGCATCATCACTCTCTGGAAAACCTTCGGAATTAGACAAGAGCTGCCTCTCAGCACAGCTACAAAACACTTTAAACTCGACCAGCTAAATGGATAAACCTACCCTGCGTAGCTTTTAAAGAGCACGGGAGGCCTGTCTGCGCCGGAGCGGGGAGCCGGAGCATGGATTGCTGTGTCTGGGGATGGCAAAAGGCAGCAGAATGAGAAGCGTTGGGTGCCGGCAAAGATCTTCCCATTTCTGCCACAGAAGTTGGTTTCCCTCCGTGCTCTCCTCTCGCTTTTCCTTCCCGATTGCCACTTAATGCTGCTGGTTCTCTGCTGACTTACACAATGGCTCTCAGAGCTTAGAGTCCCTCCCTACCCCCCCACTCCCCCCCCATCCTCCGTCCTGTCTTCCCCACCCCCAGCCCCTTCCCTGTCCTTTCCCTTCCTCAGCCCCCAAATTCTCGCTTGTCCTCTCTAGGGAACTTCGGGGGGGTTGCTGGTGATGCGAGTGGCAACCCTGCCGTGCCAAGAAGATTCGGATGGTTTAGGGAAAAGAGCCCGGGTTTGAAAAGGGAGAGAGGCAAAGGAAGAGAGAGGGAAGAAAACAGCTGGAGAAAGGAAAAGGAGGACGTTTGTTGATGATAGAAGGATGGGTAAGTGAACTTTTCGTGTTTGTTTCCTAGCACAGCTGTATGGTAGATTTTTCGGTTGGATTATTAGCTGGCGGAGAGGGGGAAGCAGCCTAAAGGCAGCAGTGCATTCCTTTGCCAGGTGACTCACTGTACTTGCCATTGTATTTTTAGATCATGCATTCACCCCCCCCCCACGCACACACACACCTTTCCTCCTGCGGTGCTTTGATATGTAATTAACCTGTGAAGGACCGTCCAGAGTCCGTCTGTCTGTCCTGCCCACCCACACACCTGCACACGTCCAGACCCATGGATGCGCGAGCCACGCTCCCGCAAAATCTCTCCTGCCTTCATCTTCCCATTCGCCGAGGCTGTAGTGGGATTATTGGGGCTGTCAGGAGGGCCCCTTAACACTTTGCGGCGTGTGGGAAGCCGCGGGGAGGGGGGGATTTGGTTGTATAGGTGGTTTTGTAAAGGCTGCTTTGCTCTTTGAACAGATACCCCTCATGTTGCTGCTGGATTTCCAGCAGTCATTTGCCAGTCTTATTTTTTTCAAGTGTGACAGGTTTATTTCCCTCCCTCCTTCCCCCTCAGCCCCCAGGTCTGTACCAGCCAGAACATATTTGTAGCTGGAGCAAAAGATGAGGATTTACATTAAAATTCAAACCATTAAAGCGACCGGCAGAGGCACAGAGTCAGGGGCATTTTAGATGAGGAATTATTTTGCAGATTGCTCCTTGGTTGAAAAAATTGGATGAAACAGTTGCAGTACAGGGATGTGGTTTTGTGTATGTGACAAATAATAAAGTGATTCTTTATCGAGGAGATAATCAGCCCTTAAAATATTTCCTCTTGGAAGAATGCGTTTTAATTCTTAGTGAGATTGCAACTCTGGACAGAGACACAAGTCCTAAAATGATGACGGGCTAAGGAAAGCGTGCGTGTAGATGTTGGATTTTCTAGCAACCTGTCCACCCCCTTTCATAATTATTCCAAGCATGTGTTAAATGTGACTGTCCTCACGTAACATCATCGCTACCAGATGATAAATCTGACATCTCAGAGGCAAAAGCTTCAAACCAGTAGAGCTGTGGAGGAGAGAGGGGAGTTGAAATACAAATATACCCCTTTAAACTTGGTGTTTTGCTGCTCCTAATGCAGTGCTTACATGTATTTGTGTTGATATCTTCATACGTATACTGTATATACAAAATAAATGCTTAGGTATGCACAGCATCATGGCGATAACTTCAATATGTGCTAAGACTGATTCATTTTTAAGAAATATGTCTTCTACCATTATCTTGGTATTGAGGTCCCATCCTAGCGTTACGTGGTACACTTCTCGATGTGGTCGTACTTTATTTCTGTGCATCTATTGATATATTTTAGGTATATAAAAACAATGAGTAAACCTACTTAAACCTACTCTTCAAAACAAGCCCTTCTGTACAAAAAGTAAAAACCTTTGCTTACCGTTTAATTTGACAATGAATCCACATTTTAAAGATGGATCAAACTTTATGACAACTTGATTCCTCGCTTTTTGCAGTAATTTTTAGAGGAACTGGACTTGCAATTGCTTTTATTAAAGGGCATGTTTAGCAGCACATAAATACCAGCAGCTTTGGCTCATTTCCTTTCCAGCACTGTGGAGCATTCAGCACAGTGACTTGACAAATATGTTTATGTGAAAACCTCAGCATCTAGCGATAAGGATATACCAGCTACGTTGAGAGAAGATGTACAGGAGAAAGACGAAGAGAGAAGAGGCTCTTGGTCCTCCTGAGGGTTCATCAATCACACCAAAGTCATTGAATCACGAGTGGTGCTGGTGGTGGTGCGGTAGGAGAGCCGAAACACCACCAACAGGCATTGACACGACAAAAAGTGCAAGACAGGAGGCAAACAGGTTGCGTTCCACATCCACCGCTTCACTAATGCTTCATTAGAAACCCCATTGACCTTGGTAATCTGTCGGCGATTTATTTTAATAGCTTTCCAACGTGCATGTTTTCTTTTTAATGTTTTAGGTTGCCATTTAATGAAGCGGCTGAGAGGCATGAGCGTGGCGTTAGTGCTGCTTCCCACGGTGCTGCTGGTGGCGCTGGCGGGGGCTCAGCGAGCCTGCCCCAAGAACTGCAGGTGCGATGGCAAGATCGTGTACTGCGAGTCCCACGCGTTCAGGGACATCCCGCAGAACATTTCTGGAGGGTCCCAAGGCTTATCGTTACGCTACAACAGCATTCAGAAGCTGAAATCGAATCAGTTTGCGGGCCTCAATCAGCTCATATGGCTTTATCTTGACCATAATTACATCAGCTCCGTGGATGAGGATGCATTTCAGGGCATCCGCAGGCTGAAGGAATTAATTCTAAGCTCCAACAAAATTACCCATCTGCACAACAAAACCTTTCACCCCGTCCCCAACCTCCGCAATCTGGACCTCTCTTACAACAAGTTGCAGGTGTTGCAGTCCGAGCAGTTCAAGGGCCTTCGTAAACTCTTGATTTTGCATTTGCGGTCCAACTCGCTGAAAACCGTGCCCATCCGAGTTTTCCAAGACTGCCGAAACCTCGACTTTCTGGATTTGGGCTACAACCGCCTGCGGAGCTTATCCCGTAATGCTTTCGCTGGCCTTTTGAAGTTGACAGAGCTCCACTTGGAGCACAACCAGTTTTCTAAGATCAATTTTGCCCACTTTCCACGCCTCTTCAACCTTCGCTCGATTTATTTGCAGTGGAATAGAATCCGGTCTATCAGCCAAGGGTTAACGTGGACTTGGAGTTCCTTGCACAACTTGGATTTATCAGGAAATGACCTTACAGGGGTAGAGCCTGGGACCTTCCAGTGCCTCCCCAACCTGCAAAAGCTCAACCTGGATTCCAACAAACTCACCAACATCTCTCAGGAGACCATCAATACGTGGATCTCGCTCATCTCCATCACTCTGTCCGGAAATATGTGGGAGTGTACTCGAAGCATTTGCCCTCTGTTTACTTGGCTTAAGAATTTCAAGGGAAATAAAGAGAGCACTATGATATGTGCAGGCCCTAAACATATCCAGGGTGAAAAAGTGAGCGATGCTGTGGAGACATACAACATCTGTGCCGAAATCCCGGTGGTGGTTACCGAAAGATCGTACCAGGCTCCCAAAACCCCCCCGAGACCCATCTTCATTCCTAAACCTACCGTTTCCAAACTGGAAAGCAACCAGCCGACGTCCGTAGTGCCGAGCCCGTCTGCAGAGCTCCCGACGCCCGGGCTGGAGCCGGAGTACGAGCACGTTTCTTTTCACAAGATCATCGCCGGGAGCGTCGCCCTCTTCCTCTCCGTGGCCATGATCCTCTTGGTCATCTACGTGTCGTGGAAGCGCTACCCGGCCAGCATGAAACAGCTCCAGCAGCACTCGCTCATGAAGAGGCGCAGGAAAAAGGCTCGAGAGTCTGAAAGGCAAATGAACTCCCCTTTACAGGAGTATTACGTGGACTACAAGCCAACAAACTCTGAGACCATGGATGTATCGGTTAATGGATCTGGGCCCTGCACGTATACCATCTCTGGCTCCAGGGAATGTGAGGTATGAACCATGATCCTCCTAAAACCATTTCAGCTGCTGGGAAGGAGAGGTAAATGTTTGAAGCTCTTGAGGTGTCTCTAAACGCTAGAAAAAATGAATGAGAGTTTTTCGCTTTTGGGTTTGCTCGGTAGAAAGGGTTATCTCATTAAATGCTGCCGGGCAGGGAGGTGCTGGTTGATGGTTTTGAGCAATTCAGACTTAACTAAATTAAAAATAGATTAAGTTGAAGTAAACAGCTGTGATAAAAGGCATTTGGAGTGTTATTCTCCTCCTACTTGTAGCCATTTATTAGCAGTGGCTGTGAGTCCCATTTTAATGTGTTGGTAGAAACAGGGGAGTTTGAGAAGCTTTTCTGTTTCAAAAATACATCTAGAAACCTCTTTGCTCCAGACCTCACGGCAAATCTTGAGGGGTATGTGGCCTATTTAAAGGCAATATCGTAGATTTTTCTGCATTTTCAGGAGTAAACCGGAGGCCAAGAGAACTGCAGTGCCAGGCCAGAGTTAGGCCCCAAGTCAAACAGCACATTTGCAAATGTCTGCGTTGCGAGAGGTGGATTCTTGGGTGTGTTTTTTACTTCGTTTTAGTGGTCAGTGAGGGTTTAGCTTGAGAGACAACTCCACTGGAGTTAATGGTTTCCTATGCTTAAGGTCATGTTACAACGTTGACTCAGCAACGTGGGAAGTGCGCATAGGAAAAGCTCTCGGTGCTTCTTGTGTCTGTTTTTCAGCTTTGGCAAGAAAATACCTCTTTTCCTTGCTGTATTGTCAATTACTTACTATGTATTTTTACTTGTGAATTCCATTGCTTAGTTCTGCATGGTGAGGGGGATTTGAGCAATGACACTTCAGTACTTGGAACTTCATCCTGCCCGTGACGTGGTGTTAGGGGACCGCGGTTGATTTTGCTTCCCTGGTTGTGTCCATCGTACCTGCGAGTGCTGAATGGGCCTGGATTTCTATCCATCGATGAAAACTGGGGTTGACTGGGTGAGTTCCGCCCGATGTCTCTGCTGGGCAGTTCCAGGGTCCGCATGTCCTCCAAGTGGACATTCTCACTTTGTGACAATAGAGCATCTTTAAGGTGGTTCGTATTTGACACCTGGAATCTCTTGCTGCCCATGGAGCCTGAGGGCAAGAGAAAATAAAAAGGTGTATGTTTCAAGGTTGTTTCCTCTGGAACAGTTTTATTTGCAAAAAAGAAAACCACCTGTCACGCCGTTGTCATTTCCACCACTATCGTGTGATTGAAGGTTTGGGGTTTTTCTTGTAGCAGCACAAGTAGAAAGTAACTGATGCTAACAAAGTTATTCAGGATATTCACTGGCTGTCACAAGGAGCATTAATTTGACTTGAAAGGCTGTCTCTTCATGCTGAAGTTTCATTAGCTTGAATAAAACGCTGTTTAATTTACAGCAAGCTGATGTGGAAGACAGCTGAATCTGAAAGTCCATGTACTGAACCCATAACCTGGAACGGAGTTTGGATCACGATTGTAGTGCATGGTAGATAGGGAGTATGTGATGTTGTTTGGGAGACTGAAATTCAGGTAATTTCGATTATGACGGATAAAAAGCTGAAGAGTCCTCCCAGATCATGGAGGCACATGTAGCAACCATGAGCCTCCACTCAAATACTATCTTCAGCTTGGATTTAACAGTTCTCGTCTCCATAGCTACAAGGTTCCACTTGTAAAAGGGTAGATATGCACTGTACAGTACTTAAAAATGGTAGGAAAAAAATCCTTTGGTGTCTTCAGCAGTGGAAGGGATTTCTGTTTGGGCAGGTGGGTAGTGAGGGGAAGGGAACATCTCGTTATGTGCTGATTTACCCAGAGGTACTTGTGGTAAAGGATGGTTTGGATGAGCGAAACGGAGCTCAGGCCAATCCTGTAGGTTTTTCATTCATTGTGTTCAGCAGGAAGTTTCTCCCAAAAAAGAGCCCTGAGAGGAGGAGAGTGGCTGGTTATCAAAATGAAGGCACTTCAGAATTCATTGATTTTACCTTTTAAATGAATATTTTTCTAATTATTGTCTACTTCCACATGTCTACCCGCACACGCACCTGTACCAGCTAAGATGTCCAAAAGTTGTGTGTATTTCGGGGAAGAGAGAATGGCTTGGTTCCCTTTTCACCTGGGAAAGGTGCCTGAACGTCCTCTGTTGCTGGTCATTGGTAATAATTAATGTTTTCTGAGCGTGGCCTGGGGCCGCGTGAACACACCTGTTATGTTCACAGCCATGATTTTGTGTTCAGATTCGTGCAGCTCGTCTCATCCATAAACCACTTGTTTCCCATGGCAGAACTGGCCTTGAAACAACATGTTTAGGTATTTACGCAGGTTCTGTTTTCACAGCAGCAACACACATGAGCAGGAGGGGGGGTTGTTGTTGTTGAAGTTCAGTGAGATTTGTAGCATGTAACAAAGCACTGCGTGTAGGAGATTCGCCCTGTGCTGGGTCCTTGTGCTGCAAGTTGAGGAGTTGCAGGGACGGTTTGTGCGGCTCATTTTCACCTCCCCGCTTTCGGAATTATTCCTTGTGCTCCAGCGCGAGCGCCAAAGTCAGGCTTGCTGTAAATGGGAGCAAATCTCTTGGCATCGCTGGGATTATAATCACCGACACCTGGCCTGCGATATTCTATTTAGTCTATTGGCAAGGGTTGCTAAAATAACTGGATGCTTATGATTTTGGCTCTCGCCATCCCGTTAGCAGTCTGCCGCTATCTCATTTCGGTGTTTGCTTTGTGCATGTGCATCTTATTACCTCTCTCTTTCATATTTATTTGTACATTTGCTGAAGATCTGGGAGCCATAAAAAGTGAGTTCGTAAACCAAGCTATTATGTTATGTATTTCATACATACCACACACAAAATATCCATATATAGCACGTTACGAAGGTATATGGGGAAAAGGAATATTGCTGCAAAAACGTTTCCTCCTTTCGCTGGAAGGTTATTTATCTCGCATTTCTCCGGCTGGCAGTTACTAAACAAACAACAACCACCCAAACAAGTGAACATCTTTTCCGTGTTAAGCGAGCACAGCTGATGTGCAGCCCTTGGAGAGAAGCTGACACAGACCCTGCGAGTTACTTTTGACACTTTAGCATCTCCGTGTCTCACTACACCCCAGCGCCTGGCAGACCGGCCCACCTGTTCACACACACGTTCATCTCCGCCGTGACGCTGCCGCGTTTGCCATTGGGCTGAAAACCAGGGCAGTTGTCACTTGGACTCATCCATGCTATAGCAGTCATGCAAAACTCTCTTCGCTTTGAATTCTGCTTCCTCCTCCCAGTGGGAAGAGATGGATTGATAACAACACGCGTGGGCTGTTGCTGGCCTCCTCCTTTTAAGCCTGGTTTTAAAGGAAGTCTTGACACGCCACTGGTGTCTATTGTTTATTTATTAAATATCATTACTATGTTGTTTGGAACGAGATGCAAAAAGAAAAGCCAATATTAGTCTCCATGGCCCAGATACTGTTCGGTCCAGGGTTCTGTGACTCGATTTAAGAAGCGTGAGCTTATGGGATATTGCGGCCTCAGGAGAGAAGTCACGCAGTGATTTGGCAGAATTCCTCATGATTTTTTTAAGAGCAGTGATTGTAATTCCTTTGGTCACCAGCCCCATGTTTCTATAAGGAACACTCAGCAAGGACTTGGGGCAGAGATGGAAGTTCATCGTAGCTTGGAGCAAAGCAAAAGGAAGGTGATCGCGTTAGGAAGAGAGGAACATGGGCAACGATGAGTGAGGAGTATGGGAAGCAGCAACTGTTAATTAGAGAGCTCATGGTCACCGTTTCTGTTGTCTTGCCCGTGACCGTTTTGGAACGCTGTAGGATGGACAATGTTAACGTAGCTTCCTCACATCCCGTGCTATGGCTCTTTGCCTCTCCTTTTCCACCTCTCCACGATTATAGATGGACCTTAAATTCTTGCTTGAGTTGGAAACTGAAGGGTGAATCAATCTCATGAAACTCTGTCATAAGCTCCGTGTTTGTCCTGGGAGAGTAAGCAAGGGCTGAGCTGAGCGCTGCTCCTCGCTGCAGTATATTTGGAAGAAATATGCCAGAAGTGGCTCAGAGGTGAACTGTTCCAGGCACAGGGCCAGAGAGAGGCTTGAGGAGAAGGTAAATTTTAGAAATGTCTTCAGGATTAGGACCAAAGGTAGAAATTTGCCTTTGTTACCATTCAGAGAATCCATCAGCATCGCATGCGTGTCATTGCAAGTACAATGTCAGGGTACAGAAAGTCGTGTTCTAGCAGCGCTAGGGATGTAGCAAGAAATGCACAGGGGCAAACGTTCCTGCTCAAATGGAGGGGATGCTGCATTGCAAAAGCTTTATAAAAGAAAAGCAAGTAGTTATATTCCTCCTCTAATCAGTGCTCTGGCTCTCTGAAGGAGAATTGTGACAGATGCAGTTTGCCCTCTCCATCTCTCTTTTCCTTTCTCTCCCCCCCCTTCTGCATTTCTCAGACTCTGTGATGTGCTGCCAGTATTTTAAGGAGGAGAACAAAAATCAATCTTAGTCCATTATGTAGCTCATGCCAGGAGGGATAATGCTGACAGAAATAGCCAAGGAATCCGTTGAACTCCTTCATTTGATGGTTGGTTTTGTTTGGTTAGTTTGCTTTTTTCTTTTAAACACACACACAAAATGCTCAAAAAGAGGCGAACGATCTTATTAAGTATCCTGCTGCTGGAAATATTCCTCAAACTCTCCTCCAGAATCATGTCGACCTGAACTAGACAGGCTGGTACCACCCAGAGCTCCGAGCCCATCACGCTGCCCACGTTGGAAACGCTCGGACATGAACAATTCCTGTGCGATTTGTGTTTATAGCGCTCCCGCCATCCCGGTTACAGTCATTTCAATCCAGGTATTTCAGGACTGAACACAGCTGGGCCGCAGCACTGAATGTTTTTGACACTAATCAGCTTTTATCACATCTGCCTGTTGTGCAGCCAGATCGGCTCAGATTGCCTGTAGATCTCTCCGTCCACACTAAAAAGATGCCCGGATCAATTCAGAGGGATTTCCTGGCACTTGTTGTCTCTCTTTCTAGCTGCAAAAATTGAGGGATGGCGTGAGAGGGTGTTATTTTATGGGAATATTGGCTTATTGGCCTAATGAATTTGTCTTTGCCTTTTGAAGGCAGAAGGACATAGAAAGGGTTTATCAGCCGTGCTGTTGTCATGGGCACTTGGGTGGGAATTGTGCCACATGTGAGGATGGGGAAGGCAAGAAAGGCCAGAAAATGCTGATGGGCTCTAATCTCTCCCCATATTCTGGCTACAGCAAGATCTCCACCCATGTTTCATGCATCATGATCTTATGCAACAGCTCTTTGCTGTAAAGATTCCGTATTTCCTCTTCTGTTTCCGTTCTCGCTCTCGCACACCCTTACTTAGTTTTTTTTTCCAGACTTTTCCAGTGAATCGAGTGTCTTTGATGAATGGACTTGAGTTGTGTGATTTTGCTCATTTTCAAAGTTGGTTCACATTAGAAATCAGCTTCTCCTTCCATGTGATGGCCTCTGAAACCCCCGATGATTCTTCACTGCTCTCATCTCTCACTAACGCATCCATTTGGATTATCTTTGTGCCATGACGGATGCTTTAAAAGTAACAACAAGGCCATCAAATTCTTGCCCTGGTTCAACTTGCATTTGTTAATGTTCTAAATCATCTTGGGCCTGAAACGTGCTAGTTCTTAAATACAGAATGAAGTGATTGCCTGAAACCTCTCAATGTGTTAATTAAATCATCATAATTGTGGTTTCTTGAGACTGACAGGTTATAAATAGGTTTTCTTTCCCCCCTCCTGCAATAATTTGGTGTCCGTGATGGCAAACCAGCTATTGTTCTACTGTCCATCTGACACGGGCCTTCCCATTCAGACTCCACTGCTCTCCTCTTATTTGATTGTCCTGAAATAATGGACAGTGTCATTCTTAAAGGCTGGTTAATTACCACGCACTTCTCACATTAGGTGAACATGTGAGAAATCTGTTTTCTCAGCCATCATTATCCATTTAATTTAAGGGAATGTGTATTAAGGAGCACTGAAGGTCAGGGCAGGTGTTCAGTGTCTGTATATACACACACGCTCACCAACATGCAGCAGAACACGCTGAACAAGTCCTAAGATTAATGTATTTTAGTAATAAGTTGATTTCCATCTATAATGTCGTGTCTCATCCAAGACTTTGTGGAAGTAGGAGCCTCCGTGTTCTTAATATAGGTTTAGTCTCCGCCTGAGAAGGTTCATCATTGCTGGGCTGGAACAACTGGAGATGGAACATCGTTTGGAAACAATCTGATTACAGTTCTTTTCATTCTTAGTACTGAGAAAGTAAAAATGCTAAAAATACTGAAGTTGACCAAGAATTTGTCCCAAACTCTCTATTTGCCCCTGGATCTTCCCCGGCTTCAGAGCAGCTCTGTCCCCTGGGGTGAGGATGGAGCACAAATGATGCTATTGGGAGCATCATGCCCAGGTTGCATTGTGCAGGATCCCATCGGGCGATTGAACATGGGTCTGTGCACCCTTTACGGCTTTAATTTGTTGAAGAACCTGAGGCTCGATCTCTCTGCTGCTCCGGAGCCTCCTTGCTCCTCCCATTACACAAAGGAGCTACCACTTTCTTAGGTGAACTCTTGAGCACAGAGATGCGTCAGGGCGTAATTCAGGCTTAAATAAGCTTCAGATATATATAGGAGAGAGATTCCATGCAGGTCCGAGACTGGAGGATGTGACCTGGGGAGCAAGGCGACCACCGGCAGCTCTGGCTGGAGGCCGCAAGATTGAGGAACCGTTCTCAACTCTGCTTTTAATTTATTGTGTGAGCTGGGAGAGACGGTTTCATTGCAGGCTGTCGAAAGAAAAAAAGGAAAGCAAGGTCACGTTGCCTTTGATTAGAATTGGAGCGTTGAAAGCAATCCTTAAACCTTTGAAAATGCCCCGTGTCTCGTAGTGTTTGCCCTCCCCTCTGCTTACCCAGGCCCGGCTGGGCCCGCGGCCTTTCCCTCTCCTCCTACCTGGTGCCCAACAGAATGGGGCTGGGGCTTCAGCGACTACTGGCACATAAAAGAACAAAGTATTGTCTGAAGCCTTGAGGGACTCCCGCTGCCTCTGTTTTGTTCCTGCCATAAAAGCCAGTCTGGAGTGGTCCGCTTTGTCTTGCTCCGCTATTAGCACATGCCTATTTAGTTCTTTTAAAACCTCTATACTGTATTCAGATGCAACAGAGCCCGACTCACAGCTACTCAGGTGTTCCCTTGTCCCCGTAGTTTTCCGCAGCACAGTGAAATTGCATGATTTTAATGTAAATTTCTGATCCCTTTTTTCCCCCAGCATTACCATTTTCCTTCTCAGAGCCTCGAAATCACACGTTAGGCTTCTGGCTTAAAAACCCACATCAGTGTCGCCCGCAAAGTGAAGCGGGGAAGCGAAGGCAGTTTGTATGTTTTTGCAACCCACTGGTGATTTAGAATTATTACAAATCTTTATTTGAAAACAAAATCTATGGGTATTTTCTTTGCTGCCTTTTCTTTGTTGAATATATTAGGAGTCCCAGTGTGTGCGAAGCTTCGACAGTCTGAGGAATTGATTAACCTTTTTCTATTTGTGATTAGCTCCCAAATATTTATTGTATTAGCTTGTGAGAACAAGGTCCAGGCTTTGTTTTTCTGTCATAGACAAGGGACTTGAATTAACGTTGCTTCAGTGAATTTTCCACACAGTTTATAACTAATAGGTAAGAGTAATGTCTTGTTTTTCACTTCCTCTCATGTCTTAATCAAGATTGAAGGAGGAGATTTAATCCTGATATGCATAAAATGAATTGGAGAAGAAAGTGTGGTATCTGCTTTGCCTTGTGTGTATCAAGAGCCACACAACTTCACCAAGTTCCACTGTTTATAAAACCGATAGTTTATTTGGACTAAAAAGTGGCTTCAGAGCGTCGCTTGGGGACGTAGAGAGAAACTTCCACTTTGCTGCTGATTTGCTCCAAAGGTTAATAACCTGCCCAGTGAAAACCACCCTGTCCAGCTGTGAAAATCATCCCTTTCTCCATAATGACGTGAAGTTGATGGGAGAGGACGACATACCTGGTGTTGAGTATGGGGCTGAGGAGATGTGGGGATGTTTGCAGCTCCGCAAAGAGCCGCTCAGACACAACCCAGCGAGACTGACACAGCCCCACTGGAAAATGACGTGTTAATTGGATCCTTACAGGGAAATATCTATTTATCCAACCTGCTGAAATAAGCAATTTTCAGCGCATCTCTCCTCCTCCTGTTCCATGCTTATCATACTGTTAAATACCATTTTAGGCACATCACTAGAACAGTGTAATGTAAGTTTGCGTTCACTTGAATGTCACCAATTTTCCTATGGATGCTTTCATTTCTGAAAATAAAATGCTTTTTTCACTTAAATCAATGACAGTTTTAGGAATTAAATATGCAGTAGCTAGAATTCCTGTTCACGGCCAAGGTCCTGCTTTGAGATGTATCTTATAGACATAGAACATTACTATAAAATAAATCCTTACCTGAAAGGGCTTAGAGTCTATCTTTTAGTTTTAGCTATAACAGCATGTTAGATCATCACTAAGCAGAAATAGCAGGATCCGAAAGGGAAAAAATAATATTCCTTTTGAAAATGTGTCAGGCAATGATTTCTCTCTGTTCCTGGTGAGTATTAACTCTGCCTTCAGCGGGAGTCGTGGGCCGGGTTTAATCCTGCATACCACGTGCCTTTGAATGATTTAACTATTCCACGTTCCCTCTCTTAAGTAACGATGAAACATTAATCCAGACTTGCAGCATCCAACTGAACTCAGCTCAAAGGAATAAAGAGACTTGTCCCTCATTCGTTCCAATATGTAGAAAGTAGAAATAGCTTTGTTTCTAATCAGGACTTGCGCCGTTTCCTGTTCATCATTACTGGTAGCAGCAAGGTGGTTGTTTGAGGTACTGAATTTCAACCTGGATTTCTCCTCAGATCCTCCCTACCCCTGCCAACACTTCATTTTTTCTTTTTAAGAATAAAATGCTTGTTTTTATTGATATACAAGTGTAACAGAAGAGAAAGCTGATGTGGGCCTTAAATATCCGGCTGTTTGGAACATCTCATTGAGGGTGGAGAATGGGATGCTTACCGGTGGTTTATCTGAGGACCAGAGGGAATCAGTGACCCAACAACAGGTTTTCAAGTGTGTTCCATTGGAGAATTGAAAGTTTGCTGCTTGCTTCTCCAGCCTCTAAACCTTTGTTTACAACCTTTTTTCTTTTTTTACATTTTTATTTTAATTAATTTTTTAATACATTGTTATTTTGACTCTTAAAGCAGCAGGTAATGTGTGGTGTTGGTTCACCACATCTCAGACTTAACGCAGCAATTAATTACTCACTATATGTACATTTTATAACAGCATTAAATAGTACTAGTTAATCATTGATGAATTTTAAACCAGGATAAGCACATAAATAAGAGGTCACATGTGATTTCTGATAGTTTCTTACAGCCTGCATTAATTATTCATTCATTCTTGATAAGCTGTTTACAAATGCACGCCAGATCTGAAACGTACCCAAACGAGCTGCAGTCAGAAAGCAAATAAAAACCTCAGAAAACTCATGTCTGCTTCACCCAAACAGCAGTTTATCGAGTCAGGGAAACGAGGCTGAAACGTTCCGTGAACAAAACATAATTTATAATTGTTGGTATTTGATGCTGAGATGAAAAGTGGAGACTTGGGGCCCATCAGTCAGGCGGTTCCAGTTTAAAAATGAGCTCGCTTTTAGAGGTCTCATTTTGGATATTCTGATATCCAAGTTCTCCAGATGGGGGTGAGAGCTTGACCTTGTGCAAATGTTGCACGCACATTTCAATGCAATGAAATCACTTGCAATGAGGCTTAATTTCCCTCCAATTAGGAAGCCTTAGAACTGGAGCCCACAAAACCAGCGCACCCGCAACACCGTCCTCCCGCTCCCAGAGAGAAGAAACGCCGCACGGCGTTTGCTTCACTACAGGATGGATTCAAATGGAAGCAGTTATTGCGAAAAATGCCCCATTTGTGAGTCGCTGTGTTTATGGAAGAGCAAAGCGTGTGCTGCTGTATGTGTCATTTAGGGATGGATACGGCACTTACAGATAACGCGCACAATTTGTTCTTTGAATTCCAGAGTGTTTATAGATCTTTCAAAAATGGGAAAAGGGAAAAACCACCTTTCCTCTCTGCTTATGTTTACGGCATCAATCTTTCTATCTGCGGCTCTCCTCGCAAGCCGCTGTTTCCGGCGGCTTTTCCCCGTGCCTTTGTTTCAGAACGCTGCAATATTCTCTTTCAGGTAGGCACTGAGATAGTTTTCCTCTCTCCTGTGTTGATTGCTAATTATGTGGATGCAAGCTTTGCTTTGTTTCCTTTTAAAAGCGTTTGCTTGGGACCGTTTCATCCTCATCTTTGAATCAGACAACAGCGTGAATATCAAACAGAGAGCTGGTGGAAGCTCCGCTTGCCACCTGTCTCCAGTGAGTCAGTTCTCATTTGATTTCTTATTTTATTTCTACTTCTTCATCCATTTGATGTTCTATCATCTGAAGCGTTTCTCTCCTCCCTTCCCCCTTATTTTACTTCACCCACCTCTGAGCCTCAGCTGATTTCTTCAAGGAAGGTCCTTGAACTCGCCAGGTTTCTATACAGTGAGGATCCTTAGAAGAGGCTGCTGCTCTGCTGCTGTCCATTTTTATCCTTTATTCAAGGCGGTTTGAAGTGTTATTTCCCTCCTCATGTTTTACAAGGCTATCTTAAATTCTCTAGGAAAAAAAAATCACATCATCCATGAAAAGTTTTATCATGATTTTCCTCCCATTTTTCCTTTTTGTTGTAATAATTTCTATTTATTGGAGTATAGCATGACCACGAGCCAGCACTGGGCCCTTGTGGCCAGGAAGCCAATGGGACCTGGGGTGGGTTAGAAGGGGGTGGTCAGTAGGTCAGAGAGGTTCTCCTGCCCCTCTGCTCTGCCCTGGGGAGACCACACCTGGAATCTTGTGTCCAGTTGTGGCCCCTCAGTTCCAGCAGGACAGGGAACTGCTGCAGAGAGTCCAGCGCAGGGCAACAAAGATGCTGAAGGGAGTGGAGCATCTCCCGGGTGAGGAAAGGCTGAGGGAGCTGGGGCTCTGGAGCTGGACAAGAGGAGACTGAGGGGGGACTCATTCATGTTTACAGATATCTAAAGGGGGAGTGTCAGGAGGATGGAGCCAGGCTCTTCTCGGTGACAACCAGTGACAGGACAAGGGGCAATGGGTGCAAACTGGAACACAGGAGGTTCCACTTAAATTTGAGAAGAAACTTGTTCCTGGTGAGGGTGGCAGAGCCTGGCCCAGGCTGCCCAGGGGGTTGTGGAGTCTCCTTCTGTGCAGACATTCCAACCCGCCTGGACACCTTCCTGTGTAACCTCAGCTGGGTGTTCCTGCTCCATGGGGGGATTGCACTGGATGAGCTTTCCAGGGCCCTTCAATCCCTGACATTCTGGGATTCTGTGATAGCATCACAGGGGCATGAAAGGACTCTGCATTCCCACTGCTGTTTTCTCCCTTGGTCCTTTCAGTGTCAAAGCTCCTGCTCAGCTCGTGCACTATGCACCAAAGTGTTGCTTTGGACACAGGTGGGTTCATGAGGTGGAATATTTGTCTGGTAGCCAGACAGGTCACCAGGCTATGAAATATCTCTCTACTTTGATTTCTTAGGCTAGAGACTTGGCTGTAAAGTCACTGTGTCTTTCTACGATGTTTTCCTCTTGTGCTATTACCCAGACCTTTCGCCTATACATTGATTTTCATAATCTCCTTTCTCATGTTGGAGCCCGTTGTGCTTTAACCGTGTAGACAGACAACAGGATCAGGACTTGCCAGGTTTAAACTAAGTTATCTCTTTATCCACATGCCCAGTACGTCTAGTCCGGTTCCCATTTTAGAACGTTGTCACGTCTGTCCAGTTTTCTTTAATTAACGCACAGGAACGTGCCCAGGTCTGTAAATCCAGGTCCCTCCTGCCCCGCTGGTCCCTCGGGTACCTGTGCAGGAGGATCCTCTTAACGAGCACAGGTCAATTAGGAGTTGATCTGCGTGCTCCCAGGATCTGAGGAACGAGCCGTTCGGGTCAGACATCCTCTTCCCCTTCAATTTGAACTGCTTTAGAACAGGCTTATCGTAAAATTGTAGCTTTATATGTGCAATAGCAGAAATGGGACACAAGAACTATTTATGGAAACGGAGCCTAGAAATGAAAATTAGAGTGTGCCGTTCATTCCAAAATTACAGGGAGACCTTGAAAACCTCTTTATAATGCTGGTATAGGGTGTGCTGACCCATTTTGGCCGTGCTGTGTGGTGCTGAGTGTTGTACGATCAACTCACAAAACGGTCATTGCAACCCAGAAAAGAGCTGAACAAGAGCAAAGTACAGGCAGAGGGGAAGGGTATCGGGGTGAGTTGCTGACCTCCTGCAATACGTTGGCATCTGGTAAAAACCGTATCAGATCTTACCTCCAATTTGTCAGTTTAAATCCAGCTATGTTAATTACACAAGAAAAGCTCAAGTGTTCCGGCCACGTGAAAAGCACTTGCTGATTCTCAGGTAGTTTCTTAAAGGATGAATGGAAGTATTTGTCTGCATTTGCGTTGCACTCAGAACTCGAGGTTCCCGATCCACGGGATCGCAACAGCAAAAAGAAGCAATATATGCACAAATAGGCCAGTGCAGAAACAGCTTTGATGGACATACCAGGAATTAAAGACTTAGTTATTCCTTCAAGCTCAGGTTTGAAACGCTGTGCGGTTTATTTCAGTCTCTATTAAATTACATGCAAATGAATACACAAAATATTACAGCCTGTCCCAAGCTGTTGATACTTATTCAACATATGCCCAACAGCTGAGAGATGTTTTCTCTTAAGTACCCCAAATTTCATAAAGAAAGTTGGGAGAGAATGATGTTCCCAAGTCTGTCTGTGCTTCCCCCTCTGAGGTCTCACCTCCACAATAAAAATAATAATGAATTTGCCCCTTTCACTTTAGTCTTTAGCTTTTGCTGCCATTTAGCAAAGCAGGCAGCACCTGACAATATGAAAATGTCATTTGCAAACATTTACCTCGCCGGTGCTCGCTGTGGTTTCATGGGACGCTCGCTAAGAACACACAGCTAGGAAATAGGAATTATGGAGCTGGGGCTGCCGGAACGGGCTCGGAAAAAGGCACAAGGGAAACCAAACCAACGCGCTCTTGAACAAGGGGGCTATCAAGGTTGTTTAAAGGGAAATTAAGGAGAAAAGAAGAGACACTTAAGAATAAAAAACAGCTCAGGCCTATGAAAGTCATGAAAGGACAGAAAAAAGAAGGGAATCTTGATAAGGAAGGCTTTTTAAATTTGTAATTGTATGGTGGGCTTTGGCCTTTCTTCTTTTAAGTGCTGACCAATATATTTTAATTGAACAAATCTCGTTTTCCTTAATGCTTAATAAAAAGATTTCAAGAAATAAAACTCGTGTGGGCTTTAAATAATGAACGTGACTTCCCCTGAGTCCTTTAGGAGTTGGAATGGGTGACTAGTGGGGAGGTAAATCCGCTTTTCAGATGCTCTGAGACTTGGTTGAGCATCAGAGTCCCTCGTTCTCCACTACCTTGTCATGCTGGTGTTACTGGTTGTTTTGTAATATGTAGCACAAGAGGAGTTAAGCAAAGGGTAATTTTTTTGTCCATAGACAAAATTCATTCTGTTTATTCTTCTTATTATTGTTTTTGCAAAATCCTCGACTCAATTGCAGGTAGAATAAGCCATCTGGTTCCTGTCACAGCTACTGTATATTACATCCGAATGGGGAAATTGCTTATTGATTTAACCAAGTGTGAACAAGTGCTACTAGGAAACCACCAAAGTATTCGTAATACTAATAGATACTATCAGAAGTGACATGCTGCAGTTGATTTTTGGCTAGAGGGCATCAACTTTTAACCAAGGATTTAAAAAACCCTCAGTTATTGCTATATGGATGACTGGGCTATTAAAGCTTTAATGAAAAATTTCTTGGAGAAAGAAAGGTAATACACTTAAAGACAATCGTGTATGTTTTATTGACCTTATTCTACTTTATGTACTAGAATTAGGCCTGTCTCCTGCTAAGTCTCTAAGTTATTGTGTCATCAAGAGAGTCTCGGTGTTGGCTGTGTTCTGGTTTTATAGCATTTGTGTACATATATTTAGCCAGTTATTTGCATGACCCGGACATTATTTTTAACCAATTTAACAGATGAAACCACTGCAAGAAGGTGGCACAGGACAACCTTAAACCTGGTGTATTCCTGCAGTGACAGGACAATGTATTAATAAGAAACCTCCTTAGAGATGCTCTGGATTTCTCGTATTTAATTTAGGAAGCAGCCAAGTGTGACTCGCAATGCGCATCATCCGATCTGAGTCCTTGCAGAACGACATCTGTGTGTTTGTGTAGGATTCCGGAGTGATTTTGCTCCTAAAATTGTGAGTAATCAAATAGCTCATTAATTTGGTGCCATAATCTCTGCTGGAGAGACGTGTGCGATCTCTGCACAGTCGCTGTGTCTGTTGCCCGTCGGGCGGGAGCTTTGGGTTTCTTCACAAGGCACGACTTGTCTTGGGGCAACGCAAGGTTGGGTCAAAAGAGTCATCAAAAATAATCCTCAAGAATAATCCTAGAAATAAACCTTGTTTCTGTGTCCACGGCGTCTGGTCTTTAACCGAAGTTCCATATGGAAGAGCCTGTTGAGCTGCAGATGCAGGAGTTTGTTGTTAATTGTGTCCTAGTGAGAATGTGAGGTCGCTTGGATCTTTAAAATGATGTTTTACGCTCATCAATAAATGTTATTTAGCTAAGGTGCTACACCACTGAATTAAGCACATAGTGGCCGCGCTGCTGCTGAATGAACCAAGCTGCATCAATGGCTGTAACATCTTGATGAAAAATATAGAGGAAAAAGGAATGTATTCGCTTCAAACTTACGCAAGCGCAATTTCCTAAATTCTTAATTTGGGCTTGAAAATGTGCCAGCTCATCTCTATCTTGGAGCTCGTGGCTGTTACTCATCCTCTGCATGGTTTAAACTGCACAGCTCCGCACCGTCAGCTGCACCAGACCCGTTCCTTTGTGTTGGCATCTGAACTTGAACTCCAAACAGCACAATCCACCACTCAGTTCTGGTGGGTTCACATCTGATTCAAATAAAACTACACCGGGATAAGATTGTGCAGTTAGACCCCCAGAACAATCCAGATACACGTTAATAGCAATGACTCATCGAAACGTAAAATATTTGATTTTCATTTTCACACTGCACTTGATTTAGGAAGCGTTCGTTTTAGCATCTGTCAAGAGTAATGTATGTACACAAATAGACTGTCAGGAACTGAATGTGATTGCGAGTTGTGTAATGAATCTTCTGACTTCATAAACGGCCGCCAGAACCCTTTATGCACCAAAAAGCTGAGCGTAGCAACTGGCTTTATTCAGCGTTTCCTTGGGCCATGAACATGTGCAGAGGCACCTGTGAGGTCCAGACCACGAGAATCTTAGTGTGAGATGCTCCTGCAGAAGTTCAGAGGCAGGAGGTGAAGGGCTTGGCCTTTGCAGATGAGAACCGATCCTCCTTTCTTTTAGCATCAAAGTGCAGGCGTGTTTGCTTCCATTAGTGTCCTTTGCGCTGAGTTTGGCAGCTATAAATCCCAATATAGTGTCTTGCAAATGATAGCGGGCTGCTCTGACATGGCAAATTTCCACTAGGTTTACTTCTTGTCTCAAAAACAAAAGCAATGCGCTATCAGGCATGGTTGTTCGGAGCATATTAACCTGTGATGCTTATGGCAAAGTTACATTTGTCTTGCGTATAGTGGAGATTTTATTAAATTAAAAGCCCTTCTTAATGGTAGTACTGCACTTCCTCAGAGTTCTTTATTTCTGAGTCTCAGAAGCTTTTAACATCAAATAGGTTTTTGGTGTTTTTTTCTGGCAGGAATTGAATAGTAAGTTGCTCAGGCTTGTGCAAGTACAGCTCTATCTAGTGGCTTTTGAGTGGTTAAGGAATATCAATATGAGGCACCTGTCTGGCTTCGTTCCTTGAGTTATCAGGTACTGAGCATCTGCTGTAACGCTCGGAAGCCCCTGGAAGCTTCTGCTGCTCTGTGAAATCAAGAATCGGTCTGATCTTACCCGATAAGCCTTGCCCTCTGCCACCTCCCGTGTGTCAGATAAAATCCCGCCTCTATTTCAAAGAATGATCCCTTGAAACGGCAATAAATCATCTCGCTTCCGATCTGCTCCGCAACAAGGGAGCTGTTAGTACTTCGAGTGCCTCATTTGTGCCGTGAATCTCACTTCTTGACAAAGGATCAGCAGACACCATGTTCAACTCTTGGGAAGAGTGTAGGTGATACTGCTCTGAGTTATTTAAAACTCAATGCTCCTCAGTTAATAATAATGCTTAAGCACATTACATCTTCAGGAAGCTGTACAAACATTAACTAATTAGTACCCCAACTAATACATAATACTCCATCATGGTATGTAATTATGTATTACCGTTAAAACTGGAGGAATTATTCGTTGTGAATAAATTATCCAGCGAACTTTCCTTTTCCCCCTTACTGTCGTGAATTTGTTTGCAAAATAATCCCAGGTGTTGTGGTTGTAGTTGATCTCTTTTTGCCATCACGACAGTAAAATGTATCCTTTATATACTGCGTAATCAATTCCTTTAGTCACTTGAGGCTGGTTTGTGATTATTATTGATATTGCAGCAGCACCTCCAGGCCCAGTTGCGTAGGAGACTTTGTTGTGTGCGTTAATACCATTGACCCGAATGGGAATTGCTATAAAGAGAAGGAACAAACGGGTGAGAAGGGAAATAGATACAGAGGGAAGGAATAAACGATAGGCCCGTGATCGAGGAGCGTGCCGAGCGAATCCATTCCGTGTGATTGCATTGGAATGAAATGCACATTTCTTGAAATCCATTCCCTCAGCCAACGCCTTTGCTCTAATTAGGCCATAACAATTCATCGCAGTGGCACGGTAGCTGCGTAAAGTCCCCAGAACTGCTGTTCTCTTCTCTCTGAAACAGGTCAACGTTTCCCGCTGTGACACGGGCTGTTCCCACCCCCAGCACTTTAGGAACAGCGGGGCCCACTGAGCTCCATGCCCGGCCTTGTCCAGGCCCCGAGCTGCTGCTTTCACAAGCTCTTTGCAAATAGCCCCCGTGGCTCCGTGCCGGACAATCCGTAAATCTATAGGTACACCAGGAGTCAAGTATAATCCCTACTTATTCTGCAAATGGCTCTGTATTCGTATTTGCTCTTGAATTGTTGTTGCTTTCCCTGCATTTTTAGAGCATGAGATAGATTGGAAGTGTTCAGTCTCAGGGAAGAGGTGACTAGGATGAGGCGTGATTGAAGTATTCTCAGTAATGACTGATGTGGAGAAGAGTTGTTTGGAGCTTCTCCTCCACCTCAGTGCTCAAAAATGTGAAGATAATGAAACTGAAAGGTAAAGAAACCTGTGAAAGTTGGTGCCTCAGTTGTAGACTGAGGTTTCCTTGCTTTAGAGAGGACTGCCCAAGAATAACTAAACATGTTATAGGTAATGTTGTAAAACATGCACAGATCTAAAATTTCATTCTTCACATTTAAGGCAGTCTCAGATAATGAGGAATAATTTTCCTGTCTCGTTTGGTCCATTATTTTTCATCTTCTTCCTTGTAGAGTTTCTTGTGGCCTCAGCTGATCTACCCGCATTTGTATGATGGAGCTGAAAGGCCCCGGCTCTTAAATCATTGTGTGAAATGAGGTTGTCCCTTTATGGAAAACGCTGCTATATCTGTATTTCTTATGGGACCTCCTCTCCTGTCTGCCATATTCACACTTGTGGTTAACAGTTGCTCTTAATTCGCTCTGCTTTTCAAAGCCACGCACTAAAATTACCACTTGAATTTTCTGTGTGGAATGCAGATGGAACAGAAGGTGAAGGGTAATAGATGTGCAAGGAAGTCTCTCGTTTCTTCATCTTGTCATTTTTTTTTCTCCTCTATTTTAAAGAAGAGGAGGTGAAAATACAAATACGGTGCAAATGCAGAATGTCAGTGTGTGGAAGCTGCGGGGATTATGCTGGTGGGCACAGGGTTGGTTGGGGAACCACAGCACCTGGCTGGGGTTTTGTGTTCTTTGCAGTGAGTATCAGAAAATGCTCGTTTTTTTGTCAAATGCAGTGAATTTATAAATATCTGCCTGGAACATACTTTCCAGAATTGTTCTCCCCAGTTTGACACTGAGTGATTTGAATGGTATTCCATTAAAAAAAATAGATTTTATTGAGAAACTAAAAGGAAGGGCCGACATGCCTCCGAAATAAGTGTGTCTGATGCGATTGCAGCACTCATGTTTGCTCCATCCAGGTGTAGTTAGCTGGCTCATCTTCAAAGAATTTCAAAGCAAAAGGCATTAATTAATCCTCAAAGCCGCTCTCACGCATGAGGCTTGTCAGGAAGTGAGGATGAGGATGGGTCTGCGCCTGGTAGTTCCTTTAGGAATGAAAATGAAAATTCCAAGCTATAGGAATGACTTCTGGAATCCCAGAATGAGAAGCCAGGGCAGGTTTTGGCCGCCACCAAGTTCTCTGAGGGTTGTGGGTGGAAAACTTGCTGTTTAGCGGCCAAAAAGTAGGATTTGAGGGTGACGAACGAGCGCTCGGAGGCGTCAACTCGTGTGCATTTAGGGAGCGAGTTTGGATGGACTAGAAGCTCTGGCTGAAAATTGTGTGTTGCATCAGGAGGGGAACAGATTCCCCGCAAACCGCGAGCGGTGCCGGGGTGGTGACAACAGTGTCACCAGAGTGTCACCGGGCCGACGGGTGCCCTGCATCGCAGTCAGGGGGTTTGGTTTGGGCACAGTGTGTCTGCAAAAGTTGTTCAGAAATGAAGAAGATGTTCATAACTGCCCGTTGCCTTGACAACCAGAGACTAACAGATGATTGGGCAACTGATAAATATTTTTAAGATTAAGCACAGTTTATAGCCTGGTGCCAAATTGGATATTCGAGATCTGAGACCTGTTCCTGGCTTTTGCATAGACTGTCTAGTCTCGTCTAAACCTAAATTGACTTTATCTTAGTTTTGTGCTCCTTAACGGTTGTTGTAGCTATTAAAGCCGAGTGCCTTCTAATTAGTAACAAGAAACAACCTCCTCGTGTTCTGATGTATGCAGAGGCACGCTTTGTTTCTTCCACTTACAGCAGTAGTCTCCAAATGATCATGGGAACATTACAAAGGGCTTATTCTGACCAAGTTAAATTAAAGAAATGGATGCTTTTAATTTCCTTAGCTATGAGATGAAAGTAATTGTGCTTATTTCTTTTTTTTCTACATATGGAAATTCACTATTATATGCATCTGTCGTGGATACTAATGAGGGCTGGTTAAAAACTTGTGCTTTTGATGAAAATTTGTGCTAAAGATAATAATTTGCATTTTTTTCTATCCTCTCCTAGTCAAATATGAAGTTAATAATATCTCTAAAATAGACTAGAATTTGGATGCCACAGTTGCTGGGGAATGACCTATTAGAGAGCAGCGTAGGGGAAAGGGACCTGGGGGTCCCGGGGACAGCAGGGTGACCATGAGCCAGCACTGGGCCCTTGTGGCCAGGAAGCCAATGGGACCTGGGGTGGGTTAGAAGGGGGTGGTCAGTAGGTCAGAGAGGTTCTCCTGCCCCTCTGCTCTGCCCTGGGGAGACCACACCTGGAATCTTGTGTCCAGTTGTGGCCCCTCAGTTCCAGCAGGACAGGGAACTGCTGCAGAGAGTCCAGCGCAGGGCAACAAAGATGCTGGAGGGAGTGGAGCATCTCCCGGGTGAGGAAAGGCTGAGGGAGCTGGGGCTCTGGAGCTGGACAAGAGGAGACTGAGGGGGGACTCATTCATGTTCACAGATATCTAAAGGGGGAGTGTCAGGAGGATGGAGCCAGGCTCTTCTCGGTGACAACCAGTGATAGGACAAGGGGTGATGGGTTCAAACTGGAACACAGGAGGTTCCACTTAAATTTGAGAAGAAACTTGTTCGTGGTGAGGGTGGCAGAGCCTGGCCCAGGCTGCCCAGGGGGTTGTGGAGTCTCCTTCTGTGCAGACATTCCAACCCGCCTGGACACCTTCCTGTGTAACCTCATCTGGGTGTTCCTGCTCCATGGGGGGATTGCACTGGATGAGCTTTCCAGGGCCCTTCCAACCCCTGACATTCTGGGATTGTGTGTCAGGGAACAGACTGAAGAGAAGCTTTCCCTTTGACAATATTATCCACGTGTGTTTCCTGGGTGTGCAGAAGCTGAAGACAAAATGAAATAATGTGTAGAAGAAGCTTTTTTTGTTGTTTTTTGTGGAACCAATATTCCATTTGAAGCGAGTAGAGGAACACTAATAGTCCAGTAGGGAATTTGGTGAAAGGAATTTATGTGGAAGGGAATCGATTACCTGCCTGTCCTTGCTTCTGTGATTTTTGAAGCCAGAGCCAATACCTGTTGGATGTTTTTTAGCTGTATTTACCTCCTTTGAGGAGGAGATGCAAAACTTGATTTCCCTACTAGCTGCCCTTGAACTGTTACAGCAACTCTTTGCTGAATATAAACCATCATTTGCATGTGGTGTCCAAGGTGTATGAACGAGAAAACTCCTGTGCTGTTGAAATGATAAACAAGTTACATTTCAGAAGCTTGAGGAGCCAGTTAACACATTTACTAACCAAAACACAGATATAATTTGTCATTGCTGACTGTAGCTATTGGTCAGACCATCGGTTTTGCACCTCCCTGTGCCTCTTGTAGCTCATATTCCCTTCACTTCATCGCTGCTTCTTTTTGGTTCTTTCATTCCGTTATCAAGAAAATATCACTAAAAGGATGAGCATTTACAAAATCAGAGTGCAAACAGCACAAAGCATCCATCTTGAGTAGGAGGCAGCGGAATAATAACCACCACAACAAAATAGATATTTTCCTGAAGCCTGGGCTGGGTTATCATTTATTGAGGGGTGAATGAAATTATTCCTTCTGTTATATTAATATTTCAGGGTTCTATCTCATCTTGAATCACATAACAGAAAAAGAAGTGAGATTGCTTACAAACAGCAAAACTGAGTGAACCTGAGTATACAGAGAGTGCCCAGGCAGGGTTTTTAGTTATTCAAGTGGGAATTGGGGCAGCTGGTAATTGGGCCTTAAAATAACGCGACGTTCTGAGCAGCAACTGGAGCAGCGGGTGGCACAGGATTCATTATTTATGCACACACCACTTAGCTTGTAATTATAATTAAGACTAACTCCTGATTCGGATTTCTCTGTAACCCGCATTGCAAAGCGAACGCGGTTCCTAACTTGGTCTGAAGCGATTTATTTCGATGTAACGCGAAGGCAGCAGTGAGGGCCTAGTTCTGCCTTCTCGCTTCTCCTGGCTCCTGCTCCTGCTCAGGATTTGACATCCCTCTCGCAGCTCTTTGCGGTGCAAGAGCTGTCATTGCTTTGCCCACCTTGTAGTCACCGCCGCTTCGACTCGGCCAGTAAAGGACACGCTCTTTGTTTTCCTTTGCTTGATGTGATGTCCTTTACAGAGCAGGGGGGAAAAAAAGGGTGAAATATGTGTTCTGTCAGAAAGATAGTGATTAACATCCTGTTTTTGTAGCGCTAAAACTGAGCTCAAAGTCTATTCCAGTGCATAACATGAATAAAATAAATCAGATATCATCACGGCTGCTGCCGCGGTGACTCGGGCCAGCGCAGAGGCCAAAGTCCTCGTGTATTTGGTGAGGTTGGGATATATCCTTCTAGTTGCTAATTAAATAAGTCTTGAGCACGTATTGGTGGCTATATGCAGCTGTGAATGGTGAGGTTCCCTTTATGTCCCTTGGGGTTGCGTTTCTTGCCCGTGTTGGGTTCTGCGTTGGCAGTGTCGGTACCCGGCTCAGTGTCAGAGGTGGTTTGGTTCTAGGCCAGCTTAAAAAAAACAAAGCGAGGAAGAAAACCCCTCCGAACCAAACCCAACCCCCAAACCATCCGTAGCATTCACGGGTGAGCCGGAGGAAGAAACAAATGGAGTCAGTTGTGGTCAAATTCGGTTGAATAATGGGCCAAAAATGGGCGCTGTTAACATTGCAGGACTCTTGGTTGATGGAGACTGGCAAGTCCGGTGTCTCTCCGAGCAGGAGAGGAGAATGGAATTAAATGAAGAAAAAGGCAAATGGTGTTGGAAAGCTTGCATGTGTCAATTCAGGCTTTCTGGAATTAGTTCCTTTCCAAGGCTGTGAACATGAATTGTAAATTCCTTTAAAGAACACTTAGAATTCTGTTTTCCCTTTAAGAAAAGGGAACAGAAAGGGACCCTCTATAAATCTGCTCTAATGGGCAAGCCGCGTTCCAGAAGATGCAGATGTGCTGCTCGGTGCCTCAGGATGGTGTTGGAAACACTGCAGTCGTTACCAGGGGTTTTAATTTCCTCTCCTTCCCGTTCTGTTCCAGCAGCGATGGGAAACACGACAACCCTCCAACGGGCTTTGCGAGAAATCTGTTCAGTACCATCCTCCAGCCGCATGGGCTGAGCTTTCCATATGTTCTCACGCAGGCTTGGGAGACGCGAAGAGGCTGATCGAGGGGATTTCTCATGGTTAATTAGGAACATCAAACATTAGCACCAAGCACTGGAAATTGTAGGTGTCACTCCTTAGGTTCAATAGAACTTGGAAGAGACATCCTCTTCAGTGTCACCAAATGTCACTGGCATGGAAGTGATTTAGAGAATGATATTTAATGCTGCTAGCATTGCAAAGAGATTATATTTTATTTGTCATAAGCAAAGCTTTCTGTTACAACATACTATATTTAACTTGATACGCCACTAACCAGGCAAGCAAAACACAGAAAAAAAAATCCCACTGTTAATCTGCACTTAATAAGAAAATACTTTTCCACTTGAAAGGTTGTTTATTATTCTACGTGAATGTTATTATTAAAAAAAGTGAGCTCAGCATTCACAGCTTAAAGATTTTTAAGCTTTCCAGGTCCCTTCCAACCCCTGACACTTTGTGACTCTGTGATTCTGTATTGCATGGCTGAGAATACAATGCATAGAGATAGAAATGTTGAAATATTTAGAGGTAGATGTCGAAGTTGCGTTTATGAGGCTACAGCAAGATTGTCTTGTCCAAATTGGATTATTGCTCTTTGGTACCTGGATCTGATGTAATTCTGATATAATCGAAGTGCTGTTGTATCAAATGATCCAGCGAAAAGGACTCTTTCCCAGCCTGTGCTTGGGTCGCTGTTTTTCAGTGTCGCCCATTACATTTTTAAGGGCAAACAGTTGCTTTTATTTGAAAGGAAACAATTTTTTTTTTTTAGAAATAATGCTTTTCTCCATCCCGAGATGTCCCTGACGAGCCCGTGATTTCCCGTTTGATCACAATAGCGCTTATTTCTGAAAAAGAAGCAGCAGATTGTTTCCTTGGCCCCGTTTGCTTCTTGGATGGATTGTGACCAAAGTTTAGTCTGGTTTAAAAGCAAAGTGGCCTCTCTGTGATGCCTGGGGTCAGATAATCTGATTATAGAACTCCATTCTTTCTACTCCATTGATCCGGTTTATTTTCAGCGCTATCGGTGCTGAGTGAGTTGATTCCATTAGTCACTGGAGGGAAGGCTGTAAATGATCCGTTATCATCAGCGTGGAGCTGCTGGGTTGGGTATTGTCCACAAAAATCAGAGGAAAACGTAGGTAGAGATCAGCCATTGCTTCTCAATACAAAAATGGGGTGTTCTAGGTGGCTTGAGTTCAGAGGTGTATTTGAAATTACCTAATTTGATCGTTTACAGTTCAACACACATTCATTCCTATTCACCAATAAATAAAAGATGAGGTGTTGCTGTACCTTCATCTGTCCCTGCACACTGAGAGATCCTGCGTTCAGACTGAGTCACATTTAACAAACGCCACATGCTAATGATGATAAATCACTTATAAAATAACATGGAAAGGGTATAAAATAACATAGAAAAGGTATAAAATCCAGCTAGGGTATAGAAAGGTTTTTGTATCGTCTAATTTGCTTTAAAAACGATAACATTCTAGATCTGGCATCCAAATCAGCTCTTCAGCTGACAGATAATTTGCGCTGCTCTGAATTAACGAGTCTGCGCTCATCAAGGGGGCAGTGAAAGCATTGTGTAGTACTTGCATTTCACTTAAAAGCCCAAAGAATAATGGAACCTTTTGAGGAGCTGACAAGAAGCATTTAAAACAAAAGCTTTTCACTGCGGTTTCTTCATGTTATGTAACATCAAGGCGTTCTTTGGAACTCATGACTGCGACGGGGCTTTGAAATCAAGGAAGCAACAAGGTGTAAAACTAATGTGTTTTCAAAAGACGTGTGTGATTAATGAGGATATTCAGGATTAAAATGGTTGTTCAATGAATCTTGATTTCTGGTGGGGGTGCCAAGTCTGGTGGTCAAGGACATAAACTAGATCACAAGGGCTGAAGTCTGGGAGGTCAAGATATATGATAAATTACAAAATTATAAAGAATTAAGCTCTAGGCCAGAGTGTAGTCTCCTCTTGTCCAGCTCCAGAGCCCCAGCTCCCTCAGCCTTTCCTCACCCGGGAGATGCTCCACTCCCTCCAGCATCTTTGTTGCCCTGCGCTGGACTCTCTGCAGCAGTTCCCTGTCCTGCTGGAACTGAGGGGCCACAACTGGACACAAGATTCCAGGTGTGGTCTCCCCAGGGCAGAGCAGAGGGGCAGGAGAACCTCTCTGACCTACTGACCACCCCCTTCTAACCCACCCCAGGTCCCATTGGCTTCCTGGCCACAAGGGCCCAGTGCTGGCTCATGGTCACCCTGCTGTCCCCAGGACCCCCAGGTCCCTTTCCCCTACGCTGCTCTCTAATAGGTCATTCCCCAACTTATGCATTGTGAGGAGAACCCAAAAATCCTAGTGTTACACTCACATGGACTCTCAACTACACACTTGCTACGATTGGGAAATATGTACAATTCCAGTTTGCCAGTTTTAAGCTGAAATCCTTCCTTTCTAGGCTTGATTTGTAATTGAGTCCCTTGCAAACTAATCTTGTCCGTGTAATGCTTCTCCATATAAAAAGCTTGCCTTAAAATAATGAGGTAGTTTAAAAGAAGAGCGAAGCTATCTCTGTCCTTCAAGGTACAGCACTCGTTAATAAGTGTTCTGTGCTCGCTGGAACAGATAACGCGTCAAACATTGCAGGGAGCTGCTCCGCTCCGCGTACCCGCGTGTCCTGTGCGCTGCAAAACCACCAAAAAGCCTCAGACCGAACCTGATGAATGGTGGAAATAATGAGGAGCTCGTTTTGCTGTTCCTCGTTTAAATCGGCTTTGCTTTCTCCACTGAACCATCCAGCGCAGGAGGCAGGTGCTGCACAGCCTGCACTTGCTTTCTGTCATTTCTGAACATTTTGGGTACGGTCCTTTTTGTACGGCCGGTCCTGGGAACGGTGGCCAATCCTTTTCCGCACTGTAGTGGGTGTTTTACACACACAGAACTGCCTCGCAGAACGAACTTTCAAAATATTTCACCAAGGCAATAGGTAGATTTGAATGGGAACGTAAGTCAAAGCTGTTTGATGCATACGTGGTAATACAATGATAATTTGTACTCGTCGTAATTCCAGTAATAAAAATGTAGTAATTGAAATACCTAAACCAAAACAAGGTTCTGGAGACACAGATTAATAATTGGCGTTGGCTTCTCAACTGCATTGCTGGTTGCATAAAATCCACTGACAAAAATAACAGCCACATGTACGATGAAGCTGAGCAGTGAGCTGCTCACTTATTATATAGCCCCATTAGTCATTTCATCACACCTCCAACCTTTCCTTTTTGTTCTTTTAATTTCTTCTGCATAGACTTATTTTTAGAGGAACTTGCTGCACTTGGATTCACGCTCAGCAACACAGCCTAAAATATCAGCCTTTGAATTAATTCTGGTTTTTTTTTTTGCCTTCTACATCAAAACAACTAAAATTATACCACATGGCATATCCCAAGCATTACTTCTACCCACCCTCTGCTTTTTATGTATGAAAAATATATGCAGTCGATGTGCAGTGGCTTGACTGGGCTAATTCTAGTTAATGGTGTTGAAAAATACTTTGTAGCTCTCATTTATCGTGCGCTTTCAAGTTGCAGAAGAATTCCCCTGGATGAACTGCTGGGGACGTGCGGTGGATCTGAAGTGGTTTAGTTCTCGAAAAGAACCCGGAGTGTGAGCTGGGGGGGTCTCCGCAGGTGGGATCCGCAGCATTTGCGGATATACGAGTGTTCTTTGCTCGTGCGCTATGTTGGAAACTACATTGAGCTCCCTCAACTTAAAATATGTTATTAGATGTGACGCTTAATCAGTTATTACTCACGCAAATAGTTAAAGTCTAACCTATAAATCCTAAAGAACACAAGCAGTAGGACAGATTAGCTGCGTCGGGTTTTCAGCAGCTGAAATAGAATTGCTATAGCTCTTAATGTAGGTTACAGTAGCACTGAGTTTCCAACCGATGTGACTCCAGCCTCTGTGCAAATGTGAAGGGACAGTCTGATTTTTTCTGAAGTCATTTGTATGCTGAAAACTCTTTCTGCTCCCAGCCCGGTAACAACAAAACAAAGTACTTAACCTCGAATGGTTCTGAAAGAATATCTTTAGAAGAGACTCTGTTTGTCCTGAGAGTACTTTTCTTCTATATGCATCCTCTCACTTTTGCACTTACATATAGAACGATAACAAATCTTTTGTCCGATGGTTTTCTGGCTGTGGCTGCAACATACACCCTATACTTGGAGGCAGTCAAGTGCACCATGTAGCAACAGCAGCGTTCCTAGACGTTGAAAAGCATCCAGATAGTCGCTGAACGGGGATTAATGGTTTTCCATCACCTTTGATATCACCTGAGATCCTGCAGTCTGTACTGTGTGTCTGTTTGTATGGAGTAATAGGCTAAAACTATTTTCCTATACAGATGGCAGGCTCACTTTTCTAACTTGTCTAAGGAAACTCCTGACCTATCTGAGAGCTCCTCCGTGTCACCTCCTCACATGCACCGTTCTCTCCCCAGTCCTATGCATGATTATTTATTCTTTATCTTATTCCGTGGTGCCATGTTACAGTTTTTCCTCGTCGTTGGTTTTGCAGGTTCAGTAACACCCCACTATCCATCAGCTCTTTGTCTCAGAGTTTAATCCTTGATCATGCAATACCTTGCTTGGTTAACTGTCACCATCCTGTTTGCTGTCCTTCACCCCGGATTGCTTTGATTGACGCTGATCGGCAGGGTGCATTTGAGGTGGACGGTGACAGCAATGCCGGGGCATCAAGAACCTTTGCACTGGAAGATTTGTTGGGCACTCAGATCGGTCTGAGACCAGCTGGGCGGGATCCTCAGGGCATTCCCAGATCTGGATCTTAGGAAGAGATCTGCAGGTCAGAATCTCAGGTCAGCAAGCAGTCATGGCTTGATCTTCATTTGAAGAGGTTACCAGGATCTCCAGCTGCCCTCAAGCCAGCTGGGTAGCGCTATGGTTCCACAGCCTGTTGATGCCCACTGCTATATACAGAAAACACGTGTGCCGCAAATCAGGCTCGTGTCTCCTCCTCTCTGCTAAACCTCGTTAATAGTTTCTCAGACTGTTGTCTCTAAAGTTCCTTCATTGATGGACTTTGCTTTCCTCCCATGTCCTGGCTGATTCCTGTGTGCTCATTATTCCAGGAGGGAAATGAGTCTGAATGGGGCTGAAATGCAGCACAGTTCTCCAGAATCTTTACAAAGGGGTTTTTTCCTTATAAATCTATAGGCTAAAAGCAGCAGTGCAGCTGGCACAGAGCTCTCCATGGCCTGCAGGGACAGTGTCCCCCAGCTTGTAAGGCCGTTTAACCCTATGGATAGATAAAGGATGCCTGGGAATACCTGCTCCCTGTGCTAATGAATACATAGAAGAAGGAGGCAGAGCCATCTATCTCTGGCACAACCAAGGTATGAACTAAACAGTTCTGGGCTCCATTTCCATCCCTGTTTGCCAGAATTAGACCAGAGAGCAATTTACTTGTGATATAAGCTAACAAAGAAGAATTACACAAAGTTGTCAGTGCAACAAAGTGCTTCTGAATTTGATTGTTGTTTTGGACATCATGCATCCTGCACATATTCCCTTTCCTTTTCCTCCGTGGCAGAGGCCGAGCGTGGCTCTCCAAGGCAGTACGGTATCGCTAGATGGACAGAGTTTCCTGCAATCAGCAGGGACTGTATTTCGTCTGTTTTGATACTGCGTTGTCACAAAGTCCTTATGAAAGTCCAACTGGAACTCAGGAATCCTTGGTTTCACATCAGTCTCTACCCCGATCCACTGACCTCGAGTGACTCATTCTGGTTCTTCAGATAGAACGTGCTCGCATGTGGCGTGAAATCCTGTTTGCCTCTGAAGGAATATCAAATGCCAGTGGGCTATGGCATGTGTTTCTTTATTTTATTATTTTATTTTTTCCCCTCTTCCCTACACCCTGCTGCTTGGTAACGGCAGTATTTTTGGGACTGATTCTTTTGCTAATTGCTAACCAGAAATAGCACCTGAGTTTGGCAGAGCTTTCAGGAGAAGAAGAATGAAGGCTTGGTGGGGGGGGAGAAAATTCAGATATGCATAAAACTTGCATAAAAACCTGTTTTATTCGTCTCTCTGAAAATTCATCGCTCAGGCATATGCAGAATGAATGTGATTATGCCAAGTGGGAGAAGGTCCAAAAAAGCTGGACTGCTTTAAAGAGGTTAAATTCTCTTTTTGGCCCTGAAAACAAGATGTTCATGGTGCTGGAGCCTCTGGTGAACTCACGGCCATACTGTGGATTTAGTGCTGGGTGGGGAGCGTGGGGCTGGAATGTCGAGTAAGAATGAAACGGGAGCAAAAGAGGCTGGAAGTCTTGGAATCCCTCCCGTTGTTAGTAAGTGCTCTGCAGTGGGACTTGTCCTAAATCAGGCCCGTCCAGATGTGCTCGTGTTACCCAACAGCTGGAACGGGGCACTCGGAAAAAGGAAATCTGGGATTTGTGTAGTTTCTGCATCTGCCGGGGTGCTGTGTGTCCATCGGCTTTTACTGCGATGGGGATACTGGTGTGTATGGGATGAAATAATGAAAAGCTGCAGAGCGGAGGCCCCTTCACAAATTGTTGACCTGCATCTGTTTCTTTCTATTTGGGTGTGAGAAACAAAAGCGATAACTATATAGGGAGCCAAATTATAGATGTTTGACTGGTCCTGGTGAGCATTTACACATGTGAGTAGCCTCATTGACTTCAGTAGTTAAATGAGCTGCATCGTTAAGCTTTTAATGCCCATCTCCATCTCTGCCGACATCCGTGTGGCACGGCCGGGCATGGCAGCCCAATCTGGCCACAGCGGCACCTGTTGTTGAAAAGCTAATAGAAATTGATGTGATTAAATAGGCTTTGAGGCTTTTATCTGAGCCCGTCACTCAGTAGGGAATGCTATAATTATTTTGTACTGTAGGGTGAGAGAATATATATCCGTCTATTTTTTTTTCTGAGTCACGTATTTTTTATGGCAACTGCAGGAAAAGAAACCAGATAATGTACAGAAAGGGGAAGCTGGAAATGAAGCAGCTTTGAGCTGTATCATCTGAAGATGTACATTTAAAGTAGGCAAGAAAAAGAATAAAGGGAGTTTATTCTTCCTTATAGAATAGCCCCTTTATATTACTTATATTGTTACGGTTTGTAAAAGGGCCATCATGTGGATAGAGCATTAATTTAAGAGAGTCTTAATTTCAGGGGGTTTTGGAACTGAGTTATATACTTATCTGTCTTTAATACTTTCTGTAAGCTTGACTTCTCAATCTAACTTTTCCTTAAAGATTGAATATAATTGAAAGCCTTGTTATATTAATGTACAATAAATCCACTGGTGAGTGCCTCTCACAGTGGTGTCAGTAGTATTGCGGTAATCCGGATGGATTTGCACATCGAATGCCGTTTGTAGAGCACAGGAAAGGACTTTGGGGTCCGGGGCTTCAGACACTCCGTGCAGAGACTTCAGTGCCCACGACTCACTCGTAAAATGGATTTGGAAGCCTGATTGCTCAATGGTATTGAGCGTGCTCCAGTATTCAGATCGCTTGCCTGGTGGAGGTACCCGAGTATCCCGATTGTCTAATGTCAGAATGGACGGCTGGGGTGATCCACATGCCGAGTGAGGGGTAAAGAGCCCGTTGTGTTCGGATCCGCTGTCCACATAGTGTGTTCGGTCAAAATCCTGGAACATCCCGTGTTCCCGTCTGCTGCACAGCGGAGGGGAAATGTTGAATGTTCTGTTCAGCTGCCGCTGACGTCTGTGCAGAAGGGATGCGATTGTTGATGGTAAATTTGCCCCTTTTAATGAGGACACACTCTTAATGAGCCAGTGTTTTGGAGAAGAGTTCATTAGTCATTTCCTATTCTTGTCCCAGCTCAGAGTTGAGCTGGAATGGCTGGTTTGGCATAAATCCTGTTGTGCCTGAGCATCGGAACGACTTGAGATGCAGCAGGACACGGGGCAGACGGGCGGATTGGGGATTACTGCTCAGCAAGTGACTATTATGGGAATGCAGGTAGGCAGACATGCACTCATCTTCCATCTAGTACTTACGGATTGCAGTTTTAAGAGAGGATTCTCATGAGCTGGACTTTGGTCTGGATTAGAAGAGCTTGCTTGGACCTCAGAGTATGTACCCCAGTTACCGACTTCAGAACAAAGGGGAAAAAATCTATTTACAGGAGCCATATATGCATTCAAACTGGGTTTTAATGTAGTTAGCTGGAGGACAGTAGTACTGAATTCCAAGCGGCAGGATTTGGAGTGTAAACCAGTCATCTGAGCATCTACCCACAGAATTCTTGTGCTCCCATATTTTGCAGTTGTGTTGTGAGGATAAGTACAGCGAAGACTGTGACATGTTCGGTTACCATGGTAATGGAGACTATATAAGTAAATTGGAAAGGTTCATCGGATGTTGAAACCATGGGAGAAATAGGCTGTTGCTGATGGAAAACACTTTGTACAGCAACTCAGTGGTCAGTTGTTCATTATTATGCCAATGTTGGCACTCAAGGGGATTATCTGATCATAAGCACTGTGGTGGAAGCTGTACGGACAGAGCTCAAAGAGATGGCCCAAGAACCATCTCCGAACTATGTGGAAATGAATCTTGGAGGATTTTCTCATGGCTTTTCCAAGTCCCACAAGGGAGTGGGAGGAAGAACCCACCACGTTGGGACGCAGGTCGTGCAGAAGGTCATTCCGGTGACACGGGACACACTGAAGGATGAGAAACTTAACAGATTTTGACCCAAATAGAGAATGACAGACTTAGAAGAACCATTCAGTTCCTCTGATGATCCATTAACACATTGTTTAGATGATTTAAGGTGCCCCGCTGAGTAATGAGTGAAGCCCCCCTGGTTCCTCTGGTGGGACAAACACAACAGATCTTGCATAGTTCCCACTAAAGGGGATACATTGCTGTGCACGGATCTTCTCTATATCCATAGGAACCTGCCTGTGACTTCACCGGCGCTTTCTAGGTTTTGAAAATAACGTCGTCATTCATTTATTTTGGGCACTGACAGGGCAGAGGGTGCGAAAAACTCGCCTTTTGTTTCACTAAATGCTATTAAACCCCAAACCCAATACCCTCGAGATTTTAATCCGTTGACATAATGTGGTGTTATACATCAGCCAGCTCCCACCAAAAAGGAAAGAAACATGGAGTATTTTCAGAAAGCCTGAACATTTTATATGCATCCCGCAGTGTTCATCACAACTGCAGATTTTCATATCCCTTTGTTAATTTGCCTCTTTTAAAGTGCAGATTCCAGTTTTGTTGTTGCTTTAAACGATACCTTGATACCTAATAATGAAAATACTCTTTCATTTTGGAAGTGTTTTAATGAAAAAACCCTATGACTTAGTGTTTTGCTGAAAGCAATACTGTGTTCACTGATGTTGCAACCGAATAGCAACCTCCACAGCCATGAAATAGGTTTCTATTAAGATATCTGCATTGTATAGGTTGGGGAAATGAGAAAGCTCCACTAGCAAAGAGCTGATTTGAGATGCAAAATTAGAAGCTATTTTCTGGTTCACAGTTGGTGATCGTATCACTCGGGCTAGTGTTGTCCCACCCGGGACAGCATAAAGATTACCATGGGCATGGGCTTGTGCCCGTGTTCAGCAACATATCAGGAAAAATGTTTGTCGTACCTCTAATATAAAGGTAATTTTGTGGAGATCCATTTTCCTCTTCTTTTCGTTTGTCTCATAGACACCAAAATTGTCCTGGAAGGGAAAAAACCAGCACTGATTTAGAGTTGAGAATGTCTTACCTTGTAGGTTCTGGTTGAAAACTGTGGAGTTGGCAAGCTGAGGTCAATTATCCACTGGAAATCCGCTTTCTTCACAAATAGATGACCTTTGAATGTTTAATTAATAGGTTATATGTTGTTTCTATTGCTTTGAGATGTTTGCTATTTGATTCAGCTGGCTAAAGCAAACATCTGTGAACTGCAATAAGAATACTGACATAGTGGGAATGAGGACTTGGCTGCTGTTATCAAACAGTATCTATTATTGTATTGCAGCACTTCAAAGAGTCTTTGTTGTTGTGGACTCTCCAAGGGTGTAGTACATGGTGTTACACGTAGCAAGAAGCTCACACACTTCACTAATGAAAAGCAGCTTCCAATGGACGAGCAGCAAGGAGAGGGAGAGGTGGATTTTCCCAATTGCAAAGACAATTAGCGATAAAGAGAACAGAACTTTGACATCTCATCAGGGGACCTGTGGACTGGGCACACGCCTCCGAAATGCAAAGTATTTTACCAAAGCTGCTGCTTGGGCAACCAGACCTTGTTATACCAGGTAACCAGATCTTGTTATACCAGGTAACCAGACCTTGTTATACCAGCTAACCAGATCTTGTTATACCAGGTAACCAGACCTTGTTATACCAGCTAACCAGATCTTGTTATATCTCCGTTAAACGCAAACACCTGGAACTGCCGTTGCTTTGGAAATGGCCAAATAATTCAACGCAACAGCGCACGCTGTAAATAAGGCGGATGATGCAGAAAACCAATTGCATTTGTGGTGGCTTCACAAAATGTTGTAGAGGTGACAGATCATGCAGTAATGGCCAGTAATCTCTCTCCTGTGTTAGGTCGTTGAGGGAAATCTTAAGTTGACTCTTTGTTGTAGTCAGATATTGGGATGTACGTGGCGTCCCCAGCCATCTGGTGTGCTGTAAATCCAACCAGTGCTCTGCTTCTCCATCACAGAACTTTAATTCTTATCCAAACCTCTATGCTGAGGCCTAAACAAACAGCTTCAAGCACGGACAAATCTCAAGGGAACGTTGGGCATGGTATCCAAAGAACTCCAGGCCCAATCCTTGGAAAGATAAACAGAACAAAGGGATTTTACCCAGCAATCATTTAATCTTTCTTGATTGCTGATTGATTCGATGGATGTCACTAAAAATATGACACGTTCACAGCACCGTAGTCTCTCATCAGTCATTTTAATTTGCACTCTCATATATTTCAAATATGTTCTCAAGGTGACTCTGTGTAATTCTTTTTTCCTTTTCACAAATTAGAGCCAGAAGAATGATGAGAGGACTGAAATTCAGAAAGTGCTAAACAGATTGGGTTTTTTAAGCCATGGTAATGTTGTTAGTGACAAAATGAAAAGCTTTAAGTTGGCGGTTTGTGCCAACAGAGAGGAGAAAGCTTTTGGGGGGGATGAAGAGTCTTTGCAAGGTATTAGTGTCATATAATCAGCTTCTCTAAGGTGACATGAATATACTTACAGGACCTTTCTTCATGGGAGTTCCAAGCGCTCCTGCCTCCTTCTGGAGTCCATTTGGGTCAGGAATGCAGTTTAACACTTGAGCTACAAGAGCTGTCCTCACCAAATACAGAGCTGCGGGAGAAACGCTTGCATTAAAAGGAATAAAAATACTCATTTAGGGAGCAAAATGAAATCTGTGTCTTCAAATAAACAATTGCTTAATCAACAGTGCTTGACCAGATGCGGGTACAGGTTTGTGTTTTAGTCAAGCTGGAGATAAAGCCCACGGACTTAGTCCAGATTGCAGCTGATGTGCTGGGAGCCAGTCTGGCCTAAGCTGGGTAGGAAGGACAGATAGTATCTGATCTCGCATAAAGCCCGTGAGACTCGCGTGCTGAAAACATCAGGTGTTTTGCAATGGAATTGCGCTCACAAGGCTGAGTTCCTACCAATGGTCGCTGTGCATCACGTGCCCGCCGTGGGATTTGGGGCCTTGGTGTTGGCCCTTGGTGTTTCTCCACCAAAGCACAGTTTATCCCCTGGAAGAGTCTTGATTCTGATTTCAGCCAGCGGGGAGGGAGAAGTTTGAGACACAGAAGGTTTAGAATTGTAGGCACAACTTCCCAAAGTATGCGTTTCATTTGCTGCTTATGTATTGTTTGTATGGAAGGAACATCCTGCGATTTTAAGCAGACTTTGGAAACCTCTCGTGTTTTACGCTGGTCAAACAAATACCTATTTTAATCAGGACTTAAAAAAAGCCCAAGCTTGAGGGAAATGTAGTGGATGGTACAAGAAGAGTGGGGTGTTTGTACCCAATTCTACTGCTGATCTGTCTTATGTGCCTGGAAAAAAACCTTCACAAATGTGTTCATCTGATTCCTTTCAGATTCCAAACTCTCTGGAGAAAAAATGCTCTGTTATTAAAAATTTGCACAGTAGCTCTCATGCTACATGAGCTTTTGCTCTTTAGATATTAGTATTATTTATCAATAATAAAAGAAAATTACATTTTCTCCAGTTTGCATTTGTTTCAATGAATGTTCCTTTTCCTCCTTGTGTTACAAGAACAAGTAAATAGTAATATCTGCTTTATGTGGCTTCTGTGTAATGATACATCTCTCCAGCAGCCGAATGCAGAGCCTTGATTTCCTAGCGCTGTGAATGAATAATGCCATTCTTTATTAATTATTCCTTAAAATGCGGATGATTTTCAAGATGCCTCATTGACATTGAAGTTTTAACTGTGTTGATCATTCCGGGGATACACGTGAAACTGGGAAGCAGAAAAACAGGCAAGTTGTGTTAACGGAGCTTTGAAATCCAGCACAGGAGTGTTGTAAAGAAAGAGAAGAGTGCGCATTGATGGGGCAGGATTGCTTTTATTTTTGACTTGGTCACTGGCTCTTTGTGCGACCTTGAATAAATAATCCGGTGCGTTCACGTCCCAGTGGCTGCATCTTTAAATGAAGTGTAAATACAGGTCGGAAGGGGAGTGACAGTTTAATTACTGCCGGTAAAATCCCTGGTAGTGTTGCAGGGAAAGGCGCTGAAGAAACGCAACATGAAAAGCACTCGTTGTGTCACCATTCCGTGTGTTCTCTGGGCCGGAGCTGAACCCGTTGAGAACTGGTGCAACTGGTTCACAAAGCAAACCACAAAAGCTCAGTCTTGAGAATCCTCCTGAACTCGGATTGCACCGAACCCTCCAGTTTTTGACCCAAATCCCCACATGGGCTCGATGCCAAAATCAGGTAATTCCAAGCAAAGTCTAAAAGCGGGGCCAGTCAGCAGAGAAGTGGTGTTCTGAGTAGTAGTAATGTATTAAATCCAGTTATTTCTGGAAGAAAACCCCTGTGTTGAAGTAGTCTCACAACACACAAAGCTCTTTCCCTCCCTTGAGTTGCACTGATATGTCTCTTTTTTTCCCCACCATTTTCACCTGGTGAATGCTCCATCAGGACCTTTAGTGGTTTAGTGTTCTAATAATATATGGAAAAACAGCAAAGCAAGACAATGATAACCATGATGCAAAGGCAGTAAGAAACCCGAGCAGTGGAAAACGAGGCAAGTATTTCACATGGAATTTAAATGTCTGCTTCAAAATTCCACGTTATTTGAAACTTGGTGAGCTGTTGGTTTTATATTGGCTGCGTTCCTGTGTCACTGGTGGTGTAAAAGCATCTCTGCCCTTGGTTGGTTTTTGTGTTTAAATTTGCACTTGTTTTAAATGATGTCAGGGCCGCGTGTACATGAAATTTCCTGCTTTCCTAAGTTTGCCCTTGACGGTTTACAGACTCCATCCAAGCCGTTTTAGCACAGCGAGTAGCTTAGTGGTAAACGTAGTGGTAAACTACTTAGCCTGGGGACACAGGGAGGAGAATTGGAAGGAAGGGAACAAGAATTAAATCATGTTCTGGCGTCATTTCTGAGCTGCTGGCACGACGGACACCGGCGGTTGAGCTTTGTACTAATTCATAACCAGTAGGTGGAGCATTTAGTAGCAGAGTTTCTGTCTCTTTCTCAGTGATGAAGACTTCTTGAAGTACATTTTAAATAGACAAGAGCAGCTGAAGTATGTACAGCTATAGAAAAGAGAATATTGTACGTGTGACAATCATCTTCTGTTGTTTAAATGGAGTCCGTCTTATTTTGAGAAGCAAGTCAGGAACTTGCATGCAGACGTGTTGGTAGAAACACTCCAAAGCACATGCGGTGATTTCGAGGTAGCAAACGCACACATGGAGTTCAAAGAGCTGCTCAGCCAGAGATTGGAACAACCGTCGGATTTTCAGAGTGTTCGGATGCTTTGAACATTTGCCTTGTAAGTAAGCAAGCGGAATTGAAAACCGGCTTTAAACCCAATGGCCTCACCGTGTAAGTCCCGGCCACCTTTTCTCATGGTTTGATCTGTTCTCCATCCTCTTGAAGCCGTGAAGGTGCTTCCCCATCGCTCTGTATGTAGATTTGGTTGAATGAACAGCACAAATTCTGCTGTTAATGCTTTATAGGTAGGAATTACGCGATCCAATGCGTATCATTTTTCTGGATTAAATTGTATCAGCTCATTTTCTCAGGTGCGATTTGGCAAACGTGGCTCCTGTGATTTGCTAAATACCAGAGTAATGAGTAAATCTGGGAAACGCCGGTTCCTTTTTTACGAACACAAAAGGCCGTGTACGCTCTGGTGTAGGGAACTGAAAGAGTCGGGGGAGAATAGTAGGAAATAGATGCAATTTTGTGGAATCTTGAAAGGGAGAAAGACCTGGGTGCTATAGAACCCAACAGCAGAAAGGGAAGGTAGTTTTTAGTCATTATGCACCAGATTTTCCAAAGGGAAAAGCATCTTCTGGGTGAAGGCGGCTGAAAGCAAATGGGACTGGAGTTGCTGAATCGCGTAACTCCACGTGGGCTTTTCAGCAGAGTTCGCTGTGGGGGATCTGATCAGAAATGAAAGGAGGTGGGGAAAGGGAAATGATTTTCCTCTGCTGAAAATCTGGATGGAAATGAAAAGCATTTTGCTTTCAGATTAGATTGGATTTTCTTCAGGAATCGGTGTTAATAATGTGAGCGCCAAGCTTTAAAACGTCATTAACACACTCTTTAATTGCTGTGTCGTCTCCCAGCAGCCGATGACATAGGATGGGCAGCTCTGGTATAGAACTTCCATAGGCTGTACAATTCATAGATCCGCAGAGATTTATAGTCCCATTGGCTCCCTTTGGGGAACGTTTTTGAGAGCTGGGTAATGACCTGAGTTCTGAAAGCAGCGTGCCATCAACTACATCCTCATACCCTCCTTCTCCTTATTCTTGGTCCTGTAGCTGTCTCTGGTTTAAAGCTGGTGTCTTTTGTATATTTTGTGGGCCTGCAGTGTTTGTCTGGTGAACAAATTCCCAGTGCCGGCAAAGAGCGTTGCAAACAGGAATTCAGTTGCGTGATTCAACAACAGAACCATCCCACAACCATATGATCATGTAATTACTGCTGTAACATATATAACAAAATATGGGTGTGAAACCCCGAGTGTTCATTTCTGGGTGGAATTTCATGATCCACGGGAGCAGCTCCGGTGCTGCCCATCGATGGACTTGTGGCTTGCAGGTCCAATTATTAAAAACATCTATTAGCAAACTGGAAAATAAGATACATGATGCACGCTTTCTACCAATATGTCTTTTGCTGTCTATATGTTATGGTCTTTATGTTGTACCTGGAGTGTCCAAGAGCGAGTGAGGAGGCACATTTTATAGTCCTTTCCATCCTTTGCTGCTCTTGCAGGGTGGAGGCAGATTAGAAAGATCATGCAATTCTTTTATTGAAGTTCCCCCAGTGGAGAGCTACCATGTATATTTTATATTCATAGAGAAATTTCAGCAAGTGACAGTTCTCAGAATCAAATTCGGAGTATAAATTCAATTTTCCAAAAGGATTTATATGCAGAGGACCCAGATTGAGCGGTTTTTATGCTTGTAACCTGCAAATGAAAGATGAGAACATCATCTTGTAATCCTCTGTATGTGCAAGAATTCCCCAGGTGGGGAATGTCACCCATTTCTAGTCTTTCTGAGCCATTGGGTCATCTTGGATGTACAAGTCTGGCCCTTCGCTCTTTGTTCTTGTCTTTATTTCCACCATTAGGCAAGCGAATAGAAATCAAACTCGTCCTTTTTGCCCTCTGTTTAGCATCGCGCCTCGAGCACCAGAGTCATTGAGGATAATGTTCATCCAGTAAATACAAGTGAAAAGGATACTATTCATTTGCAGCTCTATTAGTGGAAGCTACGGTTAACAATTCAAATCTAGGGAGAAAGATAATTGCAGGAGCTGATTGCCAACCATCCTCCTGTGTTGACTCACAGGGCAAAGCGAGTGAGAGTGAGAAAGAGAAGCTAAAATTATAATACAACTCTCCAAGGAATATTAATGTAATAGTTTTAACACGATCCCGCTCACATTTTATCAAGGAATGTTAATAAAAAGGATGGTTCCGGTAATTCTTGCAATCTTACATTTTCCTTGGAATAATTGTAACTTGACACTCACTTTGCAGCCTAATGAAACTTTCACATTTCGGCATGTTTTTGTTATTGAGGTGGAGATGATACCTTTGGGCTGAGAAGCGCAGTCTGGAATTTTAATCTTGTTTGCTGAAATATTTATGTGCAATCCTCTAAAGAAACTGCACAGCCAAGGACCTTTCTTTGTGCGAACATGTTATGAAATCTCTGGGATTGCTTTGCGAAACCCCTTAGCTGTGCAGAGTAGGTTCATTTTGGGTTAACGCAAATATGACATTTTCATTCTGGCCGCAGCCCCAGCGTTCCTGGCTTTGTCACCAACATCCGGGCCCTTCCCGGAGCAGGAACCGTCTGCTCACCCGACAAAATTGCTGCGAGCAGATGAAACACACGAGGAGGTAACAACGCAACCAGCCGAGCTTGGCTGAAGAGCAGAATGAACAGTTCACCGCCTGTGTGGCCGCTTTGGAGATGCTGAACCGAGGTGGGTTTGAGCTCGCTGTCCCACACAACCCGCGTGCCCTCGCACTGTTAATGTCCAACCCGCGCTGTGATAGCAATGGAGCAAAGATGCAGAGATTTAGGGACCGGAGCCGCTTTCTCGCGTGCCTTAGAGGTCACGTAATAACTGTGAGAGCCTACGAGAGTCCTCAACACCAAGAACCATCTGAGAACAAGCAACTGAAGGACAGAGGATGATGCTCCAGCTCCGTCGGGCTCCATCGGTGCCCCGCAGCTCGGCTGTGCTCGCCGTGGCCCCTCCGGTTCCTCTGCTGTGCCATCTCCTGTTCATGTGCTTTACGTCTTCTATGTCTGGAGGCCCTGCCCGTAGGTGTGATGTTGTTATGCTAAACAAGTCCAACCAGCGCCTGATAATGAGCTGGTTTGCTCTCCGCTGACTTCCCTACAAACTGGGACTGAGACAGACATTAACTCCTTCCTGGAGTGGGACAGAATAGGCTTTTTTATGCTGTCATTGCTAAGTCAGACAATACTCTTCTCCGTTCCCAATACATTTCTAGGTAATCTCATTTTTAACTCTCCTGCTTTGCTCCTCATCTTAAACCCAGCTTATTATTTGCTACTGTTTGCTAATGCTTTCCCCCTACACAGTCAACGTGTTTTGTATGATACACGAAAGAGAACTAAGATTTTCTATTAGGTTTACGTTTCCCTCCAATGCCAGAGGTTTAATGAAGCCAGTCCAGCATAAAAAATATTAGCATCTGCTGTATGGAGCAGCGCAGAGAGCTAATGCAATGCATTCAGGTAGGTCTTCTGTATTCTGTCAAGAAAAGTACCTCCTGGGTGTTCGTTCCTGCAAATGAGATATAAAATAGTTTCCTATTTCCCTGGGGTATCGGCACCGTTGGCTCCATCAGGCTGCAGTGGACAGAGATCCATTAGAAGTTGTAAAAGGAGTCGTCTGCTGGGTTATGATGTCCTCACCCTGCTTGCGAGGGTTGGCAGCTTCTTGTCACTTGCAAGGGACGGTATTTTTGCAGCTATTAACAATCTTAATTCTTCCAGCCTTGCTTCCTACCCCCCACCTTCTGAGCACGAGTTACATTCGGGTTTGTACCATGTCCAGCGCCCAGCAGAACAAGGTCAAGAAAGCATCTTTATTTCTTTTCCAACATACATCTTCAATACAGCCGGGTTGATTTGTTTTCGTTCTCCGGTGTAGCTGCAGCGGTTGTAGCTGATGTGGTTGGATGTTCTGCTTTGTAAATTATACGCCGCTCATTAGACCCCCCTAAAGAGGTGTGGATTCTTTTCACAGGCTGCTGAATGCCTTCCAACTCTCATTGAAGTAAATGGGAATAGTATCCCATAGGATCCGCGTTCCTGGGGTTTACTGAGGCTGCTGCTGACCCTTGTGCGTGGTCCTGGACGACAGAAGAGGCCAAGTAGGGGAGACTCAGGTGATGACTGAAGAAAAGATCATAAAATAACCATGAAAAGCAGAGTATTTCAAAGATCAGAAGGTTTTGGAGTACAACTTTTTGCTTAGCCCTATGATCTAGAAAGTTGTGGTTTGTTCATTTGTTTGTTTTAATATAAAGGCTTAAATTGTTGTTTACTAGCATGACCCTCAGTTTAGAGCTGTGTTTTCCTGTTCTCATTTCTGCTGTTATTTGGCTGACTTTGAAAGCTGATAAACAGCTGATATTTACAGTGCAGGAGCAGGTAGATGCCCTTTGATACCGTTAAGTTAGTCTGGTTTTGCTTTTTACCATCTCTAAGACATTATTTTCTCTTCTCATGAACTCTGTATATCTGTCTGTATATTGTGTACTAAAGGCTGCACAGAACACAAGTGCGAATACCATCTCTATGAATCTGCACCTCCCAGGGAGACCTTTTCTTAAGAAATGAGGTTCTCATTTAAAACAAAGGGAAGAGTTGCCTTAGTATGGCACGTATTTCAAACGTTGCTTTCTTAACACAAGATAGGAATATCCGTAGTGATTTACACCTGTATTTCATCCATTCTATTCTAACTGAGCGTTTTTCAGTATTTTAGAGGTAGAGGGAGCTAAACTGAATTTGGAATTGTTTGTTGCAATGCACAAAGGGACAGGAAAGCACAATGTATTGTTAAAATGATTAACACTGCGCACTCAATTAATACATTCAGGGCCAGAAGGGACCATTAGAACATCCCGTCGTGCTTTCTGAATATGCGGCGGTGCATTTCACCTGGCGTTACTCAACTCGGTAAGTTCCCTCTGATGAATGCGCTTTGCCCAGGTGGTCGTTGTGTCTCGGTGTGAACACTCGAAAGGACAGAGATGCCTCCGCTTCCCTTGGCACTTTGTTCCGGTGATTAACCACCCTCACCGCATAAATAACTGAATAAATCTGGACTTCTCATTTGTATGAGTCTGGCAGTTCACATCTGGCTGCTGGTTCTTTTGATATCTTTCTACACTAGATTTTAAATCTCTTTTGTGCTTCGTTTGCCTTTACAAAAGGGATGTCTACACGATAAGCTGGTCACTCTTCTTTTTTAATGGGATAAATAGATTGAGCTCCTAAGGTGTGTTGCTGCAGGACATCTTCTCAAGCCCACCAGTCATTTTTGCCTGTGTTGCTGTACTTTTCGTGTTTTCCAATATCCTCTACAAATTGCAGTGCTGAGCTGGCCATCACTGCTATAGAATTCTCCTCAATTCCATAAATGCTTTTTCTACATATCCTCCTGATCCCTCGGGTGTGGGTTGAACAAAACGAATAAGGGTGAGGATGCACAGCTGGGTGACCCATTCCCCGATTCTGCTCATGCCGTTTCCATCCTATCTGCTTTGTCAGAAAGCTGACGTGTGCATTACCGATGAAATAACCAACTCTTCACCTTTTTCCCATCGCTTTGACTGGCGTTTGCAAAGGGAGTTGCCTCTGCAGGACCTTATGGAGTCTCAGGGATCTGCGTGACTTATGGAATAAATTTATCCCTAATAAGAGTTTTGCCTTTTAGTTGAGAAAGAACCCTCAATATCCAAAGAGCTGGATATTTGCAGCAGTGAGGCAAGACATTGATTTCAAATATGCTCTCAACATCCAAGAATGTTTATTTTTGTAAGAGGATGAGTCAATACAATCATCTGATGTGCCGTAGTATTAAGAAGGGAAAAAGAATATAAAAAAGAGTAGGCCAAATGTCTGAATGGATAATGGACTTTCTGCTGGAGCCGTAACGATTTTAAACCAGCCCTGACCCAAGTGGCCACAATTCATTCCCAGCAGCACCCAGCGAAAAGGTTTGTAAGGGAGCTAAACAACATTAATTCCAAGCTGTAGCAGTTTTGTGTCAGCACCGCGCCAGTCTGGTTTGGGGCTCTAATCTAAACGTTTCCCACAAGACCTCAAAACCTGCCAAATCCTCTTAGCCTTCCCTGCTCTTTTTTTGCTCTCTCAGTCGTCCATCTGAAGCTTTATAGACTTAATTTGTTCGGAACAGAGAGTTACGCCGCGGTAAGAGTCCATGGTCGCTGTGTAAGTTGCTCAGCGTGCACAAATAGCGCCCAAAGGGTTTGCTCGGAGTACGGTATGTGCTTAAATACCTCGCCCAATGAGGCAGGCAGGTCAACAGGTGATGGAAACAGGTGGGCTCGGAGGTTTGGAACCTGGTTTTCAGCTCACCCTACGTTGTCTTAACATGTGGGTGGAAAGGGTGCTTGGGGCTGTTAGTAATGAGTTGGCACTTTGCATTGAAAACACTGAATTTGCACCAAAGTTTGAAAGCCCCAGAATTTCAGGGAAGTGGTAACTTGGCAGAGAATGTCAATAATGATGGTAATTTGGTTCAAGGGATCTTGTCTGAGGCTCCAAGAGCAGGTTGTGCGATGGCTGAGCATCGTCTTTTGATGTGCTTCCAACTCGGAGGGTTTGCTGGCCGGGAAGAGAAACCTAAGCAAGAACAGCACCTACCTCTGCTTAGAAAGGCTGAGAGTAAAGGGGAAAAAGGGTCTGATGGGAGCAAAGTTTGCAGAGGATACTTTGAACATAACTGATGTAGCTGCAAGAAAAACTAAAGGGTGTGGGGAATCAAGCTGCTTTATGCATTCAGAGGCCAGAAAGAGTCTTCATGCTCAAGAGCTTTGGCTAAAAAGAGCTTCATCAAAGTCAATGGACAATTAGCATGTTGGAACAAATGATGATAAAATACTGGAGCTTGAAATTGGTCCAGGGGAAGACAGAGGTGCCTAATGTTTTCCATAATTGATTCCAAGGCTCAGATGGGGGATACTGTGTGTTATAGAAACATCAATTGTTGCGCTTTCTTAATAATTTAGACTGGTCGTTTCTTTGATAATGATGTTCTCGGCAGCTGGGAAAACAACGTGCTGGGTAAACACGGGGCGAAGGCGAATGGAAGTACTTGACATCAGAAGCAGGAAAGGTTGCGCTTTTTACAGCAGCGTTAGGAGCAAACAAAAGAAAACAGAAGCATTTGGAGTCCCTTATTTAGTTATTTGTATGCAGACGGTTTCTCAATTACTTTGTGACCGCCTGGGCCGGCAGGAGACACGCTGAGGGATTTCGTGTTCCAGTTGGATATCGCCAGTAATACCCAACCTTTTCTCATGGATCTCGAGGCGTTTTACAGAGTTATCCTCATTTTACAAAGGGGCAAATTGAGGTGCAGAGGCATATATTGATTCCTTGGCTGAATGTAGAACCTCATCCTCATCCTTGCTGTGTCAAAACAGTGTCATAGTAATAGTTCTACCTAAAGTTCTGAATGGTGATGAAATCAGGCGTCTCATTTCTGAAGGAGCTGGAAGCTTTAGCGCCCATTACGAAATCACGGATTTTCACAGAAGTTCGGAATTTGAAGTTTGATGTGTGACAATTCGGGGTTTTGTTGGTTTGGTTTGGGTTTAGATTAAAAAAACCCAGCGCTTTTTATTAGACAACATTGCAGAATATGAGAGCCATCCATATTGAATAAACACATGGACAGCGGTCCAATTGCCCCAGATCTTCCAATAAATTCTTTCAGAAGTTAACACAAAAATCTTTTCTATATTACACTATGCAACGCGGCTCAATATCGGGCTCCTTGTTGCCATAGCTGCAGCTCAGCAAAATGCATTTTTCTCCAGGATTTATCAACAGGGATTGCAATGTTTTAGCTGTGTGCAGCAACACGCTACAGCCAGTGTCCCCGAGTTGCATATAAATTCAAACACGGGGGAGTCATTCACATCACATTTGAGTCTCCGTGTACATGTAGCACCAGAACAGTGTCATCCGCATCTCCATTAATGCGTCTTGTAGTGGCCACTCAGAAGATCCATTTCGCCAAGGAACAGAGGAAACACTTTTATCATTTGAAACCTTCGGGATTGTCGCACTAAGCTGACTTCATTTTTAATTCTTTCTTTTCCCGCTCTGCAATTCTTGTGCCAACCTCAGTTTCAGTCCCAGATCCACTCGTGAAGATCCCTGTTAGTACCACTAACATGCTTCGAGGGTCCAGGGTAACACAGTTTCAGAAGACAAAGCACATATCGCAGTATTTCAACAATAGAACGTGGCAGGCTGGGAGGACTCAGATGTCCAGATGCAGCTCCTGGGCAGCTATTCCTTTGGTCTGGAGAATAATGGGGTTTTGGGCCATGTCCTCAGAGTTTGATAACGACTTTCCAAAGGCACATTTGAACACAATAATAACGTGCTTTCCAACGGATTAATATAACGCCAGACCTTGTCATTTCTCCTCCTTTGCCCGTTAAGTGAAAGCTGCTTGTGTTATCTGCTGGATACTCAATGGTTACAGAGAGGAAGGGTAAAGCATCGCTCTTTAACATGAGTTTTGGTGTCTCAACGTTAACTATAAACCTGCATTAACCACAGAAATTACACAGAACGGAGCTGCTTTCATTAGTCTGTCATATTTTCAGCTACCAAATGTTGCTGATTCATAAGCAGAATTATATTGTTTTTTCAGTCTGCTGTACGTAAAGAAAAGAAAATGAAAAGCAAGCAGATGTGCTCTTAGGAAATGCCTGAAATAACCTCCACGTCTTCTTTTCCAAGACCACTCAGCACCAACAAAGGGTCAACGAGAGTCTTTAGGAAGTGATCAAGTTGTTAAGGAAGCAGAGTCATCCCTGAATTTTCTGGGAACGGTGTGATCCTTGGATAGAACGTGTTGCAGATGACAGAGACGGTTCTTTCACAGCTCGTTGCCTTCTACTGTATATTCTCTATTAAAACGAGTAGTAGTTTAAAGGATAGTCACAGCAATATCCAAGATGCTTTAAATTGAATTATCAATGTATTTTAATGATATGCTAAGGAATAGTCACATCAAATTATGTGTTTTATATAATGCAGATAATAACTTTTCTGTCAAAACCTATTGACACACCTTAATTTGGACTTATTAGCATCATGTCGAAACTCCTGATTGACTTTTTGAATCCCAGGCTTTGAACCTCCTTGGAAACAACCTGTAAGACAGAATAAGTCGTTGAGGCTTGGAGCTCATTTGGCAACGTTTGCATACAGTCACCAATGATGCTGTTAGTGGGCAGACAGACAAAAAGATGGTTGTTCCCATTCATGTGGGACTATCGCCCTGTTAGAACAATGAAAGAAAGAAAATAACGGTCAGTATTTCTTGTGTGTGTTGGTCTTTGCGTGCTGCTCGCAGACAGATTGCGCTTTCTAGGCGAAAAGGTGCTGTGCAAAGCCATCTACCCTCTGGCTTTGTTAAATTATTCTCCGTGTTTACTATTTTCAGAGCCATTTGAAGTCCGAGCCGTACAGAGCGGAGCGTGGAGGCCGTTTAGAGTTGATACTGACAACTGCTTGAGTGCAAGTTGATTTTGGAATCCAATGGTGATAGCTCCTAAGTGCAGCTGCAGTTTCAACAGCCCTTTGCCTCTGAATAGCTCCCTTAAAACACTTGAGCCGATTTTAAACCACTCGGTTTTCATCCCAGCGCAGACGGGTCCACACAGGATTGCCAAGCGCACAAAGGCAGCCTCAGCACTCGGGTTCCTGGGAAAGGCCTTTAAAGCGGTAAAGGTTGAGGGCTGCCTGGGTTCCAGTGACCATGAGATGGTGGAGTTCGGGATCTCATGTGACAGGAGCAGGATAACAAGCAGAATTGCAACCCTGGATTTCAGCAGGGCAAACTTTGGCCTTTTCAGGCAATTGCTGGGGGAAATGCCATGGGCAAGGCTGCTTGAAGGTGAAGGGGCCCAAGAGAGCTGGTTGGTGTTCAGGGACTGTTTCTACCGGGCACAAGATCGGAGCATCCCGACACGTAGGAAGTCAAGGAAGGAGCCAGGAGACCTGCGTGGTTAAACAGGAACTGCTGGGTGAGCTCAAGTGGAAGAGGAGAGTTTCTAGATCATGGAAGGAGGGGCTGGGCACTTGGGGAGAATATCAGCCTGTTGTCAGAGGGTGTGGGGAGGCAACCAGGAAAGCTGAGGCCTCCTTAGAATTAAACCTGGCGAGAGGGCTCAAGGACAACAGGAATAGCCTTTTCCAATACATGGCAGATAAAACTAACAGCAGAGGCAATGTAGGCCCACTGATGAACGAGGTGGGTGCCCTGCTGACAGAAGATACAGAGAAGGCAGAGTTACTGAATGCTTCTTTGTCTCTGTCTGCTCTGCCGGGGGCTGTCCGGAGGAGCATATCTGGCCATATCTAAATTCGGGCAGTATTTGTTAATGATGGTCAAATGGTTCTTGCTATGACAAAGCCTTCCATTCAGAATGATCCTTTTTATGACTATTTTGTATTCTCTCTGCCTTTATTTTTTTTTTACTACTTTCAGAAAAGGTCCAAATCTTATTCAGTAGCAACGCCCAAGCAGAACTATCCATGAGACCTCATGTTATCCTCATCGACATCTGTGTGATACACAACAAAACCCTGGGCTGGTATAACTTGTAGGTTAGAGGAAAGTATCCAAAACACCACGCAACATCTGCTGGAACATCAAGTAGACATTACGACTAATGAGGCTCTCCCAAATTCCTGTTTTCCGAGGGGCTGTGGAAACGAATAATGCTTCAAAATGTGAAGCGCTAAAGGGCAGCACTTGTGGCTTGTCATTCTTTTAGCCCCCGTTTACCAGAGGTGCTCGACAGCTTAACAAAATGTGCCATGGTCTGCACTAAAAGCTGAAATTTTGCCTTCTGCTTACTCTGGGCCAAATTGCCAGCTCTGTATGCTACAGAACTCTATTAATTTCAAGAGGATTGCATGGGATGGAAGAGCAGGCAGCCCATGATTTTCAGGCTCCAGCGCACTAAATGTGAAGTGTAGCTGAGCTGCGGAATGGAGCCGGTTGGCACGCCGTGCCTTCATTAGCAGTAAACGCGTGTGCCAGAGCCTGGGCCATGAGGCATTTGTTTCAAACGCTGGGTCTTAACAGTAGCAATCACATAAATAATTCAAGTGTTGTGATGTCTGAACCGAAGTTTAATGTTGGAATCTACAATTCGGCCTGGTGATTGAGTACCTCTTTAACGTGTTGGCCATCGCTTTTCCAATGTTCCTCTTGAACTCAGAGATATTACCCAAAACTAGAGTCCCGGCCTGTTTGGACACTCATTGCACAGGCAATAGTGGATTCCAAAGCCCTGAAAAGCTACACGGATCAGATGTGCGTGTCAGATTTGCTTCTCCCCCTCCCACCTTTGCCTGGTGGGTGAAGGACGTGGGGATATTAATCATTCTGTACTAAGCAAAGCGCAAAGGTTTGTGCTGTAGGTGCGTGTGGTTGTAAAGCTGGGGCAGCCGGAGCTGCAGATGTGGGGCGAATATCTCGCAGATAGTCCTGTGCTGGGGTTTCCTTTCTGTTCCCTTGGCTGTTGGAGTGGCCATTCTGCACATTGAAGGTGGGTTTATTCCCTGGTACTTACACCTCTGGGGTAAAGGAGATAAAATGGCAGTGCTTTCCCCCAATGGTTCATATTCTTTTGCATCTTTCATCTTCAACTCCTACTGTTTTTACAGTGAAGACCCAAACCACTGGACACAGCCAGTGGAAAATGTCATTTCCTCTCGTATCCATTCCTAATTCTAATCCCTAATTCATCATCCCTGATGCATTTTTCATCGTTCTGCATGCGAGTAGCTCGGAATCCATAGTGTTCACGAGTCTCGAGTGGTTTAGAGAATAATCTCTAGGGTTCATATCCACCACTCGCTCTCCTAAAGCCCTTTCCTGAGAGGCCGACTGTGTGTTCCTAAGACTTCGCTCTTCAGAACCTGTTTGTACAAATCAATGTAATACTCCTAACATTGTACAAAAGCAAATTAGATTTATATGAAAGAGTTCAATGAACAGCATTTTGAATGGGATCCATAATGAGCTTTTTAATTAAATGAATATAGTCATTTCATAGAGGCAGTTCTCATTAGCGTGGCAATATCGAGATGACCATTTCCTTCTAATTGCATTGTGTATTTATGTAAGAGGCTCTGGTTTAGGTTTGATTTGAATAGATTGATATGCGATTGTGTCTTGACACCTAGTGCACATACAAAAGGTAAAATAGCTCTGTTTTCTAAATGGAGCTGTTAAATATTCAGTTGAACAAATGGCACTTGCTCACTGTAGCATGTCTTAGTTGGTCCATGGACACATGGCAGCGTTTATCTGTTGCACTGTGTAGAACTTCTTTTGCCCAGTAGGGTGAATTTTATTAAACTCTTTACCCAAATTAATACCATATTTTTGCGTGATTTAATCTTGTTCCAGAAGGAGGGGTCCTGTGGTAGTCACTGAATTACCTCAGTAGCTTGTTCTTCAAATGCTGATGTGTGTTCAGGAGTTTAACATCTGGATTCCACATGTTTTTCTGTCATCAAAGTCTAAACCCGCCCTCAGCCTCCAGCGGGTGAGTGGTTCAAACAGTTCACACCGTGAAGCTCCTCTGCTTCAGTGACACAGCTGCACAAGCGCTTCCACAGGACCAGCTAGAAATGTCAAAGCGCAATTTAAAAATGTTAATTAAGTTTCAGTCTTTGTGGACAACATTGTTAATCACAGTAGCAGAGTAAAACAGCGACCCTTGGTGTTGTCTGTGTCACTTCATATCGAAGAACGATTCGTTCTCCCTCCTGTCACTTCAGCTTCCTCTAGTCCGTCTTTCCATGGGAAAACAAGTCACTTAATATTGGTTCTTTGGTCAGAAACTCTTGTCAAACATCCAATATTAGCTGATCAATTTGATCTTAATTTTTCCTCTTTTTTTTTTTTTTTCCGGGCTTTAATTATCAGTGTTGTTTTGATATGTCCTGAAGGCTGTGTGCTTTTCAGGCATGAAGGTTCAGTGTTTTACATGATAAGCCGGTGTGGAGGAGGTGTCCCGCTCCAGCAGAGATGTGGCAGTGGCTGGTACATGGACATCACGGTGGGAATTGCAGCAAAGGCTGTTCCGTTTGGGGTGCGAGTCGGTACTGATGTACTGATCCCCGCTTTGGGAACGCTGGCTTTGGCATATCTGGGTGTTCAGCAAAAGCAGGAGAGGGGGGACAATGAGGAGAAAGCGAGAGGAGTGTTATTGACTTTTTACCTTTTATTCCCATCTTCCTAATCCCGTTCCTGCCCCCCCAGTGCCACTTCATGTATCTCAGCATCTCTTCACTCGGGATCTTGGTCCCCCAGCTGCTTTCAGCATCACTCACACGTCGGGTATGTCCGGCCTGGATAACGATGCTCAGTGTAGCCCAGACCTTTATGCTATGCCAACAATTCTTAAATTCCTTCGAATATATTTCCCTTTGCTCATTATGTCACCTCTGAGCTTTTTGACATATACAGGAGCTTACTGCCGCATCCGCTGGGTTTTATTTACAGCACTGTTGCCTTCTGATGTTTTCCCCCTTTAATTATTTCCATTACTCTGAGCCGACATACATTATTTCTCTCAGCTGTCAAGCCCTTGCAGAGGGTTTTATCCCGCTAACCGTAATAACATTTCTTCTTTTCTTCTTTTCTTTTTATTGAAGTTGTAGCTTAAATCATACTTGCTTTGTTCTCACCCAATAAAGGAGGATGCTAACAAGGCTTCCAGTGTGCGCATATGTATCCTAAATGCATTTTGCCTGTCTGCTTTTAAACTGGCTAAATGAGAAGTGGAAACCATTTGGGGGAAAACAAACAAAACCCAATACAACCCCCACACCCCAGATTGTCCTTTAGTTTATATCAGGTGTATTTATTTGGATATAGGAAGGTAAGTGTGCGGCGTGGCGTTCACATGAGGAGTTCCCAGCCCTCGGCAGGGCAGGAATTGCCCTTGCACAGAAGCGTCTGCTTTGGTATCAGTGCCTCCATAAAACCTTTATTTGACATGCGTGTAACAGCCTCGATGCCTCAAGGGAAACACAAATGCTCAGGAACAGTTTTGCCAATCCTGTGGTTGCTCGTTGCTACTGAGACTTGCCCGGGATTCTTTCAGTATTGGGATGCTGCAGGGTGAGTTCCACTGAAAATGGGTCTGTTCTTTCAGAATTTTACCTTTGGGGTTTTATTCATTGTTTGGATTTTCTATAGATCTTTACAAAGTGTTTATCTGTGCTAGTGTAAGAATCTAATAGTCAATTATGTTTTGGAAAAGCTGGTACAGGTAAAGAACTTTACAGTAGTTCACTGATAAAATTAGTTCGAAAAATGAGGTTTTGCAACTTTTTGTTTGTTGTCCTCTTCCGAGGACAAATTGTTGAAAGCTATCTGAATAGAAGGCCTTTAATTAACTAACTTTTGTCTCCATCTACTGCCTCTCACAACTGGGACCTCCGAGTTGGATCAGCTTTAATTAAATGTTCTCAACACCTCCATAAGATGGCCAGGCATGATAGTGAACATATTGAAGAGGGGATTTCCGAAATCCCACTTTGCTCTTGCTCTCCTCCGCCTGAAGTTGACAATCGCTATTCTCAGCGACTTGAATTAGAGCAGCAGGAAGTGAAAACCAAATGGGTTTTGTCTGCAAATCTTGCTCTAAATGAAATATCGCGCTCATGCGATGGTAAGGGGTGGAAATCAAAGTCCAGGATCTGCTCTTGGACCGAAAGCAGTGAATCGGGGCACCAGAGAACTGACTTCAAAGGCACTGACCACTTACGATTGTTTTACAAAACCAGCACTTTTAGTTTTCCTTCTGGTTTTCTCAGTGGGGAGGTTTTCAACTCCCATCAGTTCTTCAGTCATCTGAAGTGTTGGCGCGTACAGAGGGGTTTCTGTTTGGTTTTCCCAGCCATAAATTGCTCGTTCTGATGTATAATGATGCTGTAAAGTGATAAGTGGCAATAATACTTTCTTGCAAGATCCTGTGAGCCTGGCTCTATTCGCAGTGCCTCCATTGCGGGTAATATTGGCGTTTTCCAGCTCTGTCTGCAATACAGAAGAATCTGCTGTGCAATGGCCCCGAGTTACGGGTATCATTACAGACAAAATACAAACATCGCTCTTATTTTGTACTCTTTACAACACAGAGCTTCCTAAATTGTGATTTGTAGGTCACCGATGGTTCGTGGCGAGATCGCTGTTGTGTAAGATCAGCTCCTCCTCCTTATTTGGAGCAACAATACTCCAGACATAGAACTGTGTTTATCTCAGATACCTTCTTAACATCACTCCACAAGCAAGTGCTGTATATGTAGCACTGTCATCTGATCATCCCCAAGAGGAGCGGCTGGAGGATTGTGAAAGAAGGAGCAGAATGGTTCCTAATGCTGTCACAGCTGAGAGAAGGGGAAGATACTAAAGAAGAAGATACTAAAAGCCTCACTCTAATCCTGGTCAAAGATCAGTCTCTTAATCTTTCTGACAGTGCAAACTGAGTCGCCATCTGAATAAAATATAAAACCACTGAACCACTGGTAAGAGAAAGAAGTGGGAATAGTGTCTTTGGTTTGGTTGCTCCGAATGTTTGGATGCTCTGTGCTGATATTCTCAGTAAATCACAGTCCTGTTCAGTACTGGCTGTAGGGAGAAACAAAACTGGAATTCAGGCCCATTCTGAAACTTTTCTGAACTCAGAATCATTTTCTGAAGATTTATGAGAGTTGTGGTTTCAGAAGGAGAACGTGCTGCAGATTTTGGAAGGTTTGTAGCAGATCTCTGTGGAGGAGACTGAGGGGGGACTCATTCATGCTTCCAGATATCTAAAGGGGGCGTGTCAGGAGGATGGAGCCAGGCTCTTCTCGGTGACAACCAGTGATAGGACAAGGGGCAATGGGTTCAAACTGGAACACAAGAGGTTCCACTTAAATTTGAGAAGAAGCTTCTTCATGGTGAGGGTGGCAGAGCCTGGCCCAGGCTGCCCAGGGGTTGTGGAGTCTCCTTCTGTGCAGACATTCCAACCCGCCTGGACACCTTCCTGTGTAACCTCATCTGGGTGTTCCTGCTCCATGGGGGGATTGCACTGGATGAGCTTTCCAGGGCCCTTCCAACCCCTGACATTCTGGGATGCTGGGATTCTGTAATTTACCTCTCGTAGCCTTACGAAGCACGTAAAAGCGTGTCTGCTTCTGCAAGGATGTGCAGAGCAGAGAATTTATGTTCTTCTAGAGGCTGAAATCCTATTTCCCAATAGGCAGATGAGTCTGCTGAGACAGGGATAACAGAGCATGGAATTAGCAGGAACACAGGTGAGCAGAGATGCTCTGAACTCTCATGCAATTACTTGTTTCTTTAGAGCAGAAAGATGATGACTACGATTACTGAGGGAGATGGTATCACTTCATAGTTAATTTAATGCTTCTGATAGCTCGTGTACAAGTATCACAGTGTCTGTTGTAATTGAGAATAGATGGTGCGAGCTGGAATGGATTTAGATAGTGCTCTCTCCAGGATGGGGTGTAGGAATGATATTATTTTATCTTATTCCAGACTGACTTAATGCATCTCAGTTTAAACTAACTTCAGTTTTTCAAAGAGCCACATCCCCCGTGGTTTATACCTTTTTTGACCGCTAGGAATCAGACATATATTAACAGAGCATGGCAAACACTCAGTATCTATTACAACAGGCATTTTGTATTTCAAAGATCCCAGCGAGCTTCAGGCTTCGAGTTCGGCCACGTCAACCAGCAAAAGCACAAAGAAGTTCCAATACCTGCTTCACCAATGCCAGAAAAGAGACGGCGAGATGCAATTGTAGATGGCAGAGAGGACGTTTTCCACTTCTTGCTACCACTTCTCATCCTTTATACCCGCACAATTTCTGGAAAGAGCAGATGGAAGATCTTGGATGGGAATAGTTGGTGTTCACAAAGCATCAGTGGTGCCCATGGCCGGGCTCACAAGTCGTTGTTTTCTGTTGGTTTTCCTCATTTTCATTCAAACAAGTAGAATGACAGAATTGCAGCTTATTCCTCGCTGTCCATCTCCAAAATGGATTGACCTCAAAAGGCATTTGCTGAAGGTGGATCTCTAGTTCTGCTGTAGGGCAGAGAAGAAATTTCATAGTATATATGGTAACGCTTCAGCATAGGATGTAGCGGAAAAAATTCAAAAAATTCAGATAGGCACCTAATGGTGCTTTTAAAACCAAAAAAATATCTCCAATAAGTGCAGATCTGCCATTGCAAGCACACAGGAGCTGGACAGTTTGAATTGCACGGTGTCCTTGTGAGCGGTGTAAAGATGTGCGATTACAGACACTGAAACATCCTTGTAAACTTGACCGTAGGTCTCTTAAACTTTATTACTGATGTGGTTTAATTTTCCATTATTCTTTTCTTGCCAAAGTAAATGGCTTCCCAGGTTTCTGGCAGGAGATTAGAAAACAGCTCAAGTTGAGCGTTTCTAAGGCGTCTTAGTGAATTTACTACATCTTTCCTTAGATACCTGGAACCTTTTTCATTTCTCCACTGCTGAGGCCCTTTTTACAGTTCTGTCAATGTTCCCAGTTGAACTGAATAATTTACCCTTTTAAACTGACAGCAGCTGTCATTATGAAAATTGCAGGGCCAACTTTGACAGGATTCACACAATGGGGGAACTGAAACTTTTAGCAGCTTCGAGAAAGCCCAGACTTCTCCGCACGGCTTGTCAGTCGGTACATGAGCTCATCTCCGCCTTGGGAAACGTGTGGCAGATTAGAAGATTATATGTGACAGATCTGAAACGGCACTGATGGCATCCTCACCAATAATACCTCCGGGAGGGGTGATAATGAAGAAATTGTTAAAAATTGGGTGAGCGCTTTACAAATGGAAGGGTGCTCGGTGTTTCTGGCCATCTGTTTAGAATTCATTCCTTTTCCGTAGGCTAAACGTTCACAGTTGTTAATTATCCGGAGATTTGCTGCTCTCTTTCTGAAATGGTTTTGGGTTTGAAAGCTTCTTGTAGTTGCAAACGTTGTGCCCTTTCATATTCGTTGGTGATATTAGGGGTTAGTGGTGGCGTTTTTGAGTTGTCTGGTGCTATAAACGGGTTGTGCTTCAGGTTTTTCCACCCTGGCTGAGGGGAGTGTCAAAAATACTGAGAATATTCAAAACCTATTGGGTTTCCTGAAGGTTCTGGAGTTGGTTGGTTGTGTCCGTCACGAGTGCGGGACAAGGAGGAGGCCCAAATATTACAGAGGGTTTCAACTCTCGTGTTTTCTGGTCTAAGATACAAAACGCGGCCTGAACTGAATGCAGTGCAATGGGAAGTAAAAGGCACAAATTGCTTTAGCCTTCTTGTCAGCATCTTTAAAGTTTATCCTTCAGTGTGTCATCCTGTTCCTTTGAGTCTATCTTTAGGCTTCCCTCCCTGTCTGAGCCAGCAGAAGCGCTTTTGTTATCGCTTCTTACTGTTTAAGAGCACATCAGGAAAGCAAATAACCCTTTTCTGACTGTGTTCATGCCGGGGAATGGAGAGACGGCCATTTAGAAACATTGCGCTTGTGCCTTGTCGCGCAATATACCCCTAATAATTCTCTTTGTAACAAATCCAGCGCTGCTTACTGCAGCGTCACCCTTCTCAAACCCAACGTTGATACAGCAAATCGTTAAGGGATATTCACGGTATGTTGTGTTTTTATGGAGCAAACCTTCAAAAGAAAAATCCCACCTAATGAGACCAATGTTCTCACGTAATATAAATACCGAAATGAATGTGTTGCGAGCGCTAAAACCAAATCATTTCATCTCAACAACCCCAAGTGTCTGGATATTCTCCCGATGAAGCGGGAAGCCTCGAACCAAACATTTTCGCTTATGCAATCGCTCTGCCAGTACAGACGTGTTTCCTTGAAGTGTTTTCAGTTTAATGACATTGTACATTCTGACAAGAAGCTGTTCCTGAACCACGTGTGCTCATCCTCTGAAGAGCCAGGGTTGGGATACTTGGAATAGTTTTCTTTCAAGTGCACGCTATAAAACCCAAACTGTTCAGTTTAGCAGTTTGAGATCAAAGCAACGTCCTTTCAATAATTAAGAGAAGAAAGAAGGTTCCTGAGGCTGCCCGGGGTCTGCGGCTCCGTATCAGGCGCTAATGAAACCCGTTACGCTGATGGTTTTGCTGACGATCTCCATAGTTACCTTTCCCCAGGAGACCTGATCAGACCGTGGCTGCTTCCCATAACCATCCACTTCAACACAGGAGCAAGATTTCTCATCCTCCAAAAAGTTACCCATTCCCCAATTGTTTTTCTCAACTTTCTTCTGAAAAAAAACGTCCATATGCAGTGCAGAAGGGCTGTAAAGTGTCAAACCTGTCGTAAAGGTGCAAAGGGATTAAGGAACAGCCCAGCGAGCTGAATAGCTGGAGTTTGGCTGGGGACGGGCCGAGCGAGGGTGTTTGCACTAAATCAATGAGCGCGGGCAGAACGAGGAGCAGGTAGCGCTTCCCCACTACGGCATCGCACATTGGCAGCTCTGCGGAGCGGTTCCTGTTGGCATCGTGGAGCAATGAGCGCGTTGCGGGAGGTGTTATTATCCAACTGCACCCGACTCCGAGTGATTAACATCACGTTATGGTGTTTAGAAGTATTGCAGCAATTCGAGTGGCTCTGCCTTGGGTAATTGTGTTTGTTTCTTTATGTTAAATTTACGAGCGCTTTATGCCTTCTCCCCATGGGCTTGCAGATTTTCCGTGGTAATTTGCAAAATAACCCTGATTGCTCTTTCAAAACTCCTTTCAACTTGCTGGCTGGAAAAAGTCTGAAATGGTATTTGCTTGATGCTGACAGTTCATCATGTGGCTACTGATGCTTCCCCGCCATCCTTGTGGTTTCCATCATCCTCAGTGCAACCATTTGGATGAGCGGGCAGTGAGGTGACTGTGAACTGGCTGAAGGGAAGAAGCCAGAGAGTCGTGGTCAGTGGGCAGAGTCCATTGAGGCCTGTATCCAGTGCAGAGCCTCAGGGGGCAGTGCTGGGGCCGCTGTTATTCAATATATTCATCAACGATTTGGATGAGGGAATAGAGTGACTGTCAGCAAGTTTGCTGGTGACACCAAGCTGGAGGAGTGGTGACACTGGAAGCTGTGCTGCCATCAGAGACCTGGACAGGCTGGAGAGTTGGGCAGGGAAACATTGAATGAAATAGAACAAGGGCAAGTGTAGAGTCTTGAATCTGGGCAGGAACAACCCCAGGTTCCAGTATAAGTTGGGGAATGACCTATTAGAGAGCAGCGTAGGGGAAAGGACCTGGGGGTCCTTCCAGTGCTTCCAGAGCTTGGAAATCCATCTCTATTTTTCTGCTTTAAGCATCAACTTTCAGAATTCTCACTGGTCCTTTGTTCTAAAACATGTCATGAGGTTTTATTCCTAGTTCTGCCATTGCCCATCTGTGGTAACTTCGAGGAAATTATTTCCCTTTTGGGTACAAAATAGACCCATTTAGGTCCCAAGTCCGGGGTCGCCCCCTGGCTCAGTTTACCTGTTACTCGGTGAAAGGTTTGGGGTTTTCTAGCCAGATTCAGTGGTTGAATAGAAATGCTGATTTCCATTCTTGCAACCAGAAAACTCTTCTCAGGAGAGTCCTCCATAATATGGACTGAATGCCATAAAGATGGTCCCTTTTTCTATAATTGGGCTCAGAATGGTTGGGAGCCAAGTCACATCGGGTATATTGTAAAACAGCCTAATAAAAATGACTTATTTAATGACAGTAGGGAGTAATTAGGGTGTTTAATTTAGGGAGGGAAATCTCACTACAAAATGAATTGTTATTTTTATGTTTCATTATTCATTAAAAATATGACAACATATTTTCACGGAGATTAAAAGAAGCGTGGCAAGATACACTGTGCAGAAGTACAAGGAAACAGCGATCGGGGCGTGACAAGGAAAGAACTTCAGCAAAGAAGAAACTTAGTGCATCCTATAGAAAACATCAGGGGAAGAGAAGTGGTTTGTGTAGGAATCCGATCCCAGTGCTGCCTTCACACAACGCTCGCAGTAACTCTGGCGTGGATTTGAGGTAACATTGGAGTCCTGAATGCAATCAGACAAATATATTAATTAGATATATGACACAGACATGAGGACTGTACCCTCCGAATGGCAGGCACTGATTTCCTTTTGTGTTGGGAGAGTGACTAAGATTTACTCTCAGTGGCTTCAGGCAGGTGCAGTGCTGTTTATTAGCCTGGATGGATATCTGTAGCGGCTCTGGCTGTACTTACAACCCGTATAAAACCACAAGAGTCAATATCCTGTCACCTGTGCCAACCACCGAGGTTCACGTCTCGCTATTTATAGGAACTGCATCACCGCACACGTGGGGCTGTGTCAGGACAAGGCTCCTTTGATGTGGGACTGGAACTGTGAAACAGCATCAGGGCTTTGATCGTCGACTCGCTATGTAATTGTGTCACTTATCTCCCTTGTGCTAAAGGTGCCCACTTTGGAAATCCCAGAATTGCTGTTCACAATTGCCAGGCAGAATTGTGAGTCTAAAGAGAACTAAAAGTCACTAGAACATAACTGCTGCCTTCTTCTGCACGTTCAAAATGCAATCGAGGGCTATAATGTGATTTATCTGTAGTCACAAATAAAGAGCTCATATCCAAAGAGCACTTAGCGTGGCAGCCGTTGGAATTCTAAACCCAAGCTGGCTTGTGCAGCAAGCCTTAAGCCCGGCTTAGCACACCCTGCCCGACAGCCTGTGCAGCACGCCAGATGTGCAGCTGTTAACTGGTTAACTTCTGTTCTCACGGAGAGATTTGATAGGCTGGCATGAGGCAAATGAAGTTGAAATTAATTATCATCAGGTGTTGTTGTTGTTCTTACATTTTGTGACCCGTGCACTCCTGCACAAAGGGCACTTGAGGGTCCTGCTTGCAATGGCTTTGTGCAATTAGCCAGGTGAGTTTTAATGGCCTTTTCAGCACGGTAAATGCCAGTAACATAGATCAAAACCATGATTATGGTAAAGGAAATATGGAAGAGAAGTGTCTGACTTTCCCCCTTCAGTTCCATTAGCTGATACCTCAGAATTATCTGTGCCTTTATTGTCAGTTTTTGTCACCTTCCTTCCTCCCTCCCCTTATTACTATATAAGTAATACTGTAGTCATCATAATAAAGTGACTTGGCTTAATTTCATATTAATATTACCATTTTACTACCTGAGACACCACATATGTAGCCTACATACCTTCCTTTTATTTATTCCTCTTCTATCCATGTCCATTGGAAGCCTGTGGCAGTTTAATCTCTCAGATTTTAAGGAGATAAATCTCATGTGACAGTCCCTGTGTTCTGCATTTGGGCTACAATTGCAGTGAGGGACTCTGAATGTTAAACTAACTGATAAAATAAGATGATTTTAAAAGAATAGTTGAGTCTTGGTGCTGCCAGTGTATATTGCTAATAATGTGTGTGGAGTGGGCAGGATGAGTCAGGATCTCTGCTAAAAGATACGGTATATTTAGGGGTCATGCGCTTCCTTAGTAATGTGTGAGTAGTCACAGTCAAGCTGATTTGGATCATACATATCTAATTAAAGGAAATTTAGCACCCGTGTGACTATCAGAAAGTGATGGTTTGATAAGATGCTGAGCGCTGTGACTGTCGAGGGGGGTCCTGGGGACAGCAGGGTGACCATGAGCCAGCACTGGGCCCTTGTGGCCAGGAAGCCAATGGGACCTGGGGTGGGTTAGAAGGGGGTGGTCAGTAGGTCAGAGAGGTTCTCCTGCCCCTCTGCTCTGCCCTGGGGAGACCACACCTGGAATCTTGTGTCCAGTTGTGGCCCCTCAGTTCCAGCAGGACAGGGAACTGCTGCAGAGAGTCCAGCGCAGGGCAACCAAGATGCTGAAGGGAGTGGAGCATCTCCCGTGTGAGGAAAGGCTGAGGGAGCTGGGGCTCTGGAGCTGGACAAGAGGACACTGAGGGGGGACCTCATTCATGTTCACAGATATCTAAAGGGGGAGTGTCAGGAGGATGGAGCCAGGCTCTTCTCGGTGACAGGACAAGGGGCAATGGGTTCAAACTGGAACAGGAGAGGTTCCACTTAAATTTGAGAAGAAACTTGTTCCCGGTGAGGGTGGCAGAGCCTGGCCCAGGCTGCCCAGGGGGGTTGTGGAGTCTCCTTCTGTGCAGACATTCCAACCCGCCTGGACACCTTCCTGTGTAACCTCATCTGGGTGTTCCTGCTCCATGGGGGGATTGCACTGGGTGAGCTTTCCAGGGCCCTTCCAACCCCTGACACTCTGGGATTCTGTGGATCTTTTTTTGGCAGAGTGCAGCAGGTGTTTTCTTCTTCCTTTGTTAGAGGAAAATTAAATTTGCAACCAGCAGAATTTCCCTGGGAGGAAAATTCCATCTTCTGGGAGCAGCTGTAATACAGGTTGGTTTGTGTTTTCCTTTATTCTCTGGTTTGTTTTTTATCTCCTGATTCATGTCTTGTGGCTGGTCTGTCGAGGAATCAGCGTTCTGACCTGTCCATACAATATCTATAGATCCTGATGTGCAAATGGAGGCTGAGATCCTGATTGAATGTAAATGCTAAGTAAGCAGTGCTGAGATAGATTCACATGAAATGACCAATGTAAACAAATGTAACCAGCTTCAAACTGAAGAAAGACTTTTGATTATTGAAAATGATCCGTTACACAGTGAGGAAAAACATGAAGATTGTTCATAAGATAAATATCTAGAATGTAGACGTAAACCTGTAGATACAACCCAGCTCAGTTCCTCATACGAGGCAGAGTTGAAATTCTTTACAGCGCAAACGGGTTGAGTTGGATGGGTCAGTTCTCAGGATTTGGTGTCGTTCCTACGTGAGCAGTTATTTTATCCCTTGGATTTTCTGTGTACTCATGATTTTCATGGGTAATGTTGTAGGGAAAGTGGGGACGGTCAAGCTGAGAAAAGAGGCAACACGACAAAAGTACTGAAAGAATTAGGTGGGAAAGAAGAGACAGTTAAACAAGTGTCAGCTCCGTTCAGTTCTGAGCGATGCTCCGTTCTGTTGGTTCTGTCACCTCGTGCTGTTGTGACGAGGGAGCCAAAGGGAAACATAGGAGTGCGACTGAAGCTTTCGCCCTGTCCTGTTTCACTGTCGCTTCAGTGACCTCGTCCCCCGTCCTGTCCCACATAACCCATCCCCGCCTTGCTGGGATCCCTACAACCAGCAGACTTTAGGGGGGACACCGTAGTCTCTTCCATGCCCCTTTAAAGGCAATCCCAGCGTTTCTGCGTGCGCAGCCGTTCCTCGGTGGTGGCGTGCACGTCGTTCCTATCCGCTTTCCTCAAGTGTGCATTTAGCGAATCAAGGCATGGACAAGCCTGCTGTTCTCACAGCTTCTATTCCCCAGCCGCCCCTAATGTTTTCCTCGGCATACAATAGCAGCAGTACCATCTTTCCTATCGATATCTCCATTTCTTCTTGATAAGTGTCTTCCAAAAATATTCCCACCTCTGCGGATTGTTAACTATTCCCCGGTGGCACACTCCCCCTGCACAGCTTTTAATGTAAAGAATCAGATGATTAAATATTTGACAAGCGCATTCAGCACTGAAATGCTAATAAATTGCATTAGCTCTCGGGGCGGAGGGTTATTTTTTTGTCATTTTACCAGCAGAAAAGAGCGCTGATGCTTTTGGAGACGCGTGGGCAGAGAAGGTTACAGTTTTGCTGCATGTAAATGCAAGCAAGTCCTCTTTTCTTTTCAATAAGACTCTAATATAATTTGCAACCATTGTTAACTTGTCATACTCTCCCTTAACCCCCTCAGAAAAAGAACCCCAATAGTTGAAGAATTCAGTGTGTGCGTATTAGCCTCACGCTTTTAAAATTCAGTTTTTTATCATTGAGCAAACTTGAATACCAGCTTCACTATGGCAAGAAAAAGAAATCGTTGTATTGATGTTAAATGAATCTTTGGGCCTGCTCTCTAGTTGCTGATAAAAATTACCCACTGTCCTGGTTTTGTTAAAAAACAGGTTTCTCTTGTAGTGAATTTGCCTGTCAGCTAAAGCTTGATATCAGCTGCATTTTCCTGGAGAACCAGATACGTGTTTTGGTAACATAGCAATGGAATGCGTAGTTATTGATAAGCACGGATGGACATCTGGCGAGAGGGGCAACGAGAAACAGGTGACCAAGAAACTGACCAACTGTGTATAACATCCCATTCATGTGGATACTGCATATAAAAGTGGGATCACGAGGATCTCGCCCCTTTTTTTGTCCCTTTTCCTTATGGCGACATTAGGAGAGGACCTTGCGAGTCGTCCCTGTGAACTGAGGCCTAGTGACAGACTGAATCCAGCTCCGCTTGGCTGCAGAGTCCAGTCCAGGACTTTGGGTGCCGGCTCCGCAGTTGCTGGGACTTTCAAGATTGGTTTTGTATATTTTGTATTATTTTCTCTATTCTTATTAGTAGCATTAGTGAAACATTTTTAATTTTTCCAACTCTCTTCTCTCTGTCCTTCTTTCCCTCCCTGAGTGGGAAGGGGGGAGAGAGAGGGGTAAAAGGGGGAGAGGAGGTTAACAATACATCTGCCAGCCTCAATTTCCCCTGGCAGAGTTGAAGCCCATGGCCCCTTGTCCTATTGCTGATGCCTGGGAGAAGAGCCCAATCCCCACTTGGCTAGAACTGCCCTTCAGGTAGTTCTAGAGAGTGCTGAGCTCAGCTCTGAGCCTCCTCTTCTCCAGACTGAACAAGCCCAGCTCCCTCAGCCTCTCCCCATCGGGCTTGTGTTCCAGTCCCTTCCCCAGTCTTGTTGCTCTTCTCTGGACCCGCTCCAGCACTTCAGTCTCTTTCCTGTTGGGTTCTTTGTGTTTGAGATGAGCACCTTAATCCTTCTTTTCTTGAGCAAGACGAAGAATAAGAGGCCTGATCTGTAGATCCCGCAGGTAAAATGATTCTCACTTTAAGCGAAATACAGACTATATTATTTACAAAGAAAAGAGCTACTCATTGCTCACCGAACATTTTAAAAAGAGGGAACATCAGCTCCTCGCTTTTTTATGACCCTTGTACATCAGATTTGAATTATCTTAAAATATCATTTTATGTCTACAGATAAGCTTTTCTGTTTGTCCTCATCAAGATTATATTACGGCTCATTTGTTTGGATTAGAGAGGAAGTATCTTGAGCAAACCAAGAGGTGTTTTTATGGTGACTGGAGAGTTAATACGACAATTTGAAATTCGAGGTGAAATTTCTCCTGCATCTTGAGATGATTTAGGAACTTGGTGCCTCTGAAAGTCCCTCTGCCCTGTGTATTTCACGTTATCTAATCCGTTTGGTATGGGGCGGTAAGACTTAAACTAGCAGAAAATCATTAGATGATTTACAGAACGGTGCAAGCGCGCAGTGAGACCGCGAGGCTTCTTTTGGTGGTACGACATGATTTAATTATTCGTCGCCGTTCAAAACATTTGTCTTGGTAAAAATTAAAATGATTGTGTCAGGCAGAAAATTGTGTTCCATGTTAATATTTGCTGTAAATGAACAAATGGCAGCGTGGCAGTTGATTCCTCTGCTAGGCCTGGAAAATGAAATACATTCCGTGGGCTTTTTAATACACAGTAGTTTTTCAAAGCTAATAAGGAAATTCTACAAGCCTGCTTGTGCTTTATATTTTAATTTAAGGAAATCCATCTCATTGTCTAGTGGAATTATTCTCTCTCTCCTTTCTCAGTGCTGGAATTCCTGCTTCTGAGTGTTTTTATGTGTGTCAGATCCATGTTGCCAAGTGTCTCATCTCCCCGGACAGATGACAATTCATACCGTCGCTGTTTTCCGTGGGTACCGAGGGCTTTGAGTGGCTTTTCCTGCGTGTTATCCCGGGGTTCTCGTGTCCATCGCTCCTGTGCAACTGGGATGGGAAACGCACGTTCCTTCTCTGCTTCACCAGCTTTTTGTACCCGTTCCACGTAGCAAGAACACAACTCCAGCTTCCTAAGAACTTGTAATACCAGATGGATATGCATAGAGGATTTTATTTTTCATAAAAAATAGCTAAAATACAGTAGAAGCTGATCACGCCGGTCCCCAGACTGGATGCACAGTGCATTCTGCTCTTATTAAACCTGCGGGACTGAATTTTGCTGCCCTGCAGATGTCCGTGGGGTGCAGAGCCAGCGGGACGTACAGACACGTACAGGACAGAGCTTGTCTGGCAGTGCAAAAACCGAACAATTAGAAACCTTGCACGTACTGTTGTATTTCCATTTCCTTTCCTTTCGTAAGCTGGTGTTTTGCACTTGTTTCTCCAGTAACCCAGGGTTCAGGCTTAGGATCCTGAGCCAGAAAATCAGCTGCCTTTCACAGATTTCTCTATGTATTTTTTTTAAAGCCAGAAGGAACCTTTAGATAATCCAGTTTAGTCTCCTCTCTAGCTGAAATATCTCCCTTGTTAACCCTAGATGGAGCCCGGGGGTCTTTTTCGAGCCAATTCTGACGTCTTGCACCCGAGGATCCGGTTGTTTCATGTCTCTTCAAAAGGAGAGAAGCCCCCGGGGTCAAGTTTAAACACTCCAAATGAGGCCCCCCTGAAAGCCTGGGGATGTCTAGGAGTATTTCTGGAGTATTTCTGGAGTATGTGCAGTGGATCAAGGGGGAGAGACGGGGAGACGTTTCCAGCTGCCTGCGCTGCTCTAATCTCACCATTTGGGATAATCCACGGGAACATTAAAGCGAGCGAGACGGTTCCGTCCTGACGTGTCCGACCACGGCAAATCCAGCGCATCCCTGGGCAGATGGGAGGGAGCGAGGAGGGCAAACTAGATTAATGGTTGTGTTGGCCCATATGGCTTTCAGACCTTTGTTTGGAATCCCCTTAAGGTGATCAAACTACTCCGGCATAAAAGGGATGAAGATTAAAATGGTTTCTGCTCGTTTTGACCTTGATAGTTTCTAGAATGTTAGAAATAAAAGTATGTGCTGCGGTACAGTGTGATAAACTCTGGTTTTCAGGCTAAATGTGATTACGCTTGAAGGAAAAGATGGATACAAACCCTTCCCCTGGGAAGGGGAGGGAAATTATTACCTCTTCATATTACATGCAACCCTCGATAGATAAATATTCTTGTGGGGAAATCACGGCCCAGTTATGGACTGGGATACTGGGAATAATGTCTCTTCAGAGCTCGAGTACAGACTTACAATGTCTGCTATTGTCAGCTATAGTGATCTTTGTTTCAAACCTTTAGTTACAATAATTTTTTAATCAGGAAAGAGCATTTGCTTAATTACAGATCTGATATACTACACAGCCAGGAATAATGACATTAATTAAATTTAACTGACAAAGCAATGTAAGTAGCGTGCCACACCTGGTCTTCACTATTCATTTACTTGTATACTGTACAGGCAAGTGTCTGCTCTTACTCATTCCCTCATTTTTTAAGATCCCTCTTTGCTGGGATGGCCTTGCATTTATTTCCATATGGTACCCTGCTTGTATGAGGAGAAAGAATTGGGGGATTTGGCTTTCAACTTTACGTTTCCTCCCCAATTATGCTATTGTATCATATCAGGCACTTGCTGACATTTGAAATGCTTTTATATAACCACATAGCATGTCCTGTGGAGAGTCTTTTTAGCCTTTAATGCTATGGTGAGCAGTTAGTTAACAACGAGGAAAATGGAGAGGCCTCTTGTACCCAAGTTCTCATGATACATATTTGCTTGTCATCCTTTCAGTTGAGATTTTCATCATAATGTACATACACAGGTATAATGGGTCTTATATATGTTTGTATATAAAACAGAGAACCACTGAGGACCATGTTATGTACATTTTAAGCCACGAGTTTCACAGTAAATGAGAGGATGCTTAATTATGTTCAGGCCTCAGAAATCAGTGAGGTCAACCCTCTTTCCAGGCATTAAGCCTCAGTCACAAACCCGGAGATTCCTGGCGATGGCGTCATCTAAATCCATTCCCGTTATGCACAGACAATATCCCCTCCGCAGATTTGTTTAAAACTGGTAATACATTAAAAGCTTTTATATAATGAGAAGGAGCTGAGCGCGGAGCTTTTCTGTGTGTTCTTTATGAAGTGTTTTATTTGTTGCACAAGTTCTATACACGGCGCTGTGTCTGCGGTGGAAGTTTTGCGAGTCTCTTCCATAGGCAGCACCGTAAAATTACAGCGACTGTTCTCTGATAGAGCTCGTTTAGGAAGCACTGATCAATATAAAGAATTGGTGGTTGCTAGGATAAAAGGTGTTTCCTGTAGTAGAGATTTTAGTATAATACATGAAGATTAAAAATAGTGTGTTGACAGACTAGTAGTGTTTTTGTCCCTCCCTTCCTAGGGCTAATTTTTTGATAGTTTCCTCCCCACAGAACCACCTCTGGCTGCAACCCGCTTTAGGCAATGGGAGAGGAAATGAGGCAACGGTAACGAGCAACCGCTGCGATCCTGGTATTCCACACCCAGGTAGCTAGTTCACAGCAGATAAAGATGTATGTAAAAGTCAGCTGCCGGAGTTGATTTCCTTTACTCTTTAAATGGGGAAACATAGCTGTCCTGGGGCTTAAGTACAGAACACGCGGGCATTTATTCTGTGAAGTGTGGGACCAGACACCTTCTGTCGTTCAGCCACCATTCACTTATCCCTGAGAGCCTCACTGGAACTAGAGATGCCGTTGAGTATCATCTCCATTACAGTGGGAAAAAAGTTCCCAACATATTCCTTTTTAATTTCTATCCTAATCGTAGCAACATCTGTTTGCCAGTAGTTCTCAGAATTACGCTATTAACTTTCCCTTCTTTGAGAATATCTGGTTATTTACAAATTTGAAAAGCTTTAAAACTAGAGATACATCTTTTTCTGAAGTGGTGCTGACAGTTGTAATTAATTCTCTGTCCAGGCTTGTTTGCGCTGCCAGCAGGTTGTTCTCAGCGTTTAGAATTTTTAATTATATTCTTATAAACTAATTGGAATGAATAGGTGTTTAATTTAATTTTTGCATAGATCGGGAATGTGTTGTCCCCTTTCTCGCCCTATTGATTTTTAGCACAGTAGTAAATATGTTCTTTGTTAGTGCCACAAAGTTTGAATCTAGAGAGGTACTTTTTCTATATGATTCCCAACGCGTTCAGCCCAAGGTGTTTATTTTCACAGCTCGGAGTATTAAACCCATAACATCAGAGTTTGTAATGGAACAATTCAGTGTTAGCTATAGCAACACTGCTTATGCACATGACAAATCTTTAATGTTTGCCACTCATCTGATTTATTCCACAAACACAGTTCGGGGAGTTTTCTGTGAGACTTTTTCAAGGAAGCATATGGATTCTGCTCCCGAGTCCCATCTGTCTGCGGATCCTGCGTCTCCAAGGCAGAGCACAATAGTGAGATCATGGATTTGGGTTGGCCTGTTTGCTCAGTGTTTCTTCACTCTACCAGGTTTTGTTTCTTCAGACTATAAACATGGTAGCACCAAAACAGGCTCCTTGCTGGCGTCAAATTTACAGGTGTATTCACGTGCTTGTATAAAATCCATCAAAGTCGGGGATCCGAGGAGCTCCTGTTGTGTTAAAAGTTCAGTTGCATTAGCAGCGGCCTACCCTCTGCATTTATAAATGGCTGCTGCGCGCTGCCCCGGATTGTTTGTTTTCCTGTACCAGAAATTCTCCATTTCCTAGAGTAGCACGTGGAATAGTTTCATCCAGAAACTTCTGTGGCAGGTCTGAGTGTTCAGGAGGGACGTGACAGGGTTTGGTGTGTGCGAGGGGCCTGCGAACAGGCCTGTGGACAGGCCTGCGACTCCGTGTCACGGCTGAGGGAAGCGATTCTCTCTCTATGTGTGTTTGTCTATTACCAGACAAAAAATATTAGTTGTTGGACTTAGGACATGTATAAGTTGTAGCCTTTACAGTGCCGTGGAGGTCAGGCCAACACTTGGAGCTGACGCACTCTTGTATGAGCTTGAAAATCAGGCAGGTGAACTCAGCCAGGTTTGGGACTGAAGGTGGAAGTGTCTCCACGCTGCAGAGTTAACAGCAGCGTGTTCGGCTCTGGAGGTTCCATTTCCAAACTAGTTTGCCTACTTAGTATTTTTATTGCATGTTTTTGACACATCACAGATCGCTAAACCTGGCTACTATTTACCTGTGTACTCCAATCATACTAATTCCAGCCACCTTGCCCTGCAGCTCGGCTTTAGGAACTCTGTTGTTCAAACCAGATGCATGTGTGCAGCATCCAAAAACTTGGGAAAATGAAAAATCCAAGTCAAAACTGAGCGGCTGTGCCGTCCCCAGCTCCCAGTAACACACATACAGCTGTTGTGTGTCGCCCATTTGACCTTTCCATTGCTTACGGCCCGAGCTCTGGAGTGGGGAGCCATTAAACGTGTATGTATTCAGTGTGTATATGTCCTTTTCAAAGTTACTGGGTTGTTGATTTTGTTTCCTTGTCAGAATGATCACAGATAGTGCATCTGTTTGAGTTATAACAGTGAGGGTCAGGACTGATAACAGACTATTTTAAGCTACTCTTAACAACAGCCTGTGAAACCGCAAGGTTGTGTGAAAGATAGCAATCGAGGTTTATGGAACTGTGGAGTGAATTATTAACTTGACGCTTCTAGCCCAACATGACAAATAAAATTCTATTGCAAAAAGATACTCGGTTGTGTCAGGCATCGATTTTTGAAGATGTCTAACAAATGGCTTCTGGGTAAGCACACTATCGTTCTTAATTTGTCTGTCTGGTCAGTGAAGTTGAATGGAGAGTCACCAAATAAAATTACCATTTTCTTTCAGTCATTATCTGTGCTTTCTTAATAAAAAACTTGCAAGCCCTGCTGATTTCAATGTATAGTATAGACCTACACACATTTCAGATGTATTTATTTCAGTTTCCTGCTGAAATCACTGAAGGACCGTGAATCAACTCCAGATGTGGCAAAACATAAGGGTATAACCCACTTTTCTGTCGTGTGTATTGCACATGATGATAGAGCCGCCGTCTGCCAGGAGCAGCGCTTTTATCAGCCCCACAGATTTATTTCATAAAGGAAATCATTAGAAGCTTTAAACTTGGAGGCATCTTATCCTACAGAGGTACAAGGAGTTTTTCATAATAGTTTGGTAGATGAGAGACTGAGGAGCGAAATGATTAATTACTTTCCAGATAGCATTGTACTTGCAGTTTGCGGTGCTACAAGTGAGGGAGGGGATGCAGAAATGCTGGGTTGAAATAGAGACGTAAAGGCTGGTTTTCCATCACAGTCACATCTCGTTGTTCATTCTCATTGCCGTGTGCAGAGTATGAGAGAGACTGTAATTCACTGCGCTGAAGCATCTATATTGTTTGTAACTAGTGGCATGAATTAAAAATGGAAGAGCGTCTTTGGCTTTTCATGTTCAAAGAGGGTATTGTCACAACTTTCTTCATCATGGTGACTTGAAATCTAGTTTAAACTTTATTCTCTTCCATGTGTGAGGCTTAGGATAATTCCACCCCGGTGTCAGACGCTGGGTTAGCATCGGCATTTACATCGTTGGCTTTTTATAGTCAGTATTCTGAATTTCTGAGTTGATCTAATGGACAGAAAGGGATTTGGGAGGGATAAAAGGTAATATTTTCAGTTGTGACTTATGGCCAAATTTGAAAATGCTCAAGTATCCAGTGCTAAACAAAATAGATATAAAATTCATTTCTCGTTCACATTGACTGCTTTCGGACATGCTTGTGGTTGTCTAGCAATCTGTATTATTCAATACGGCAAATATGACTCGGTGTTCATAGGAGCCATTAACTGACAAGCCAGGGGCTCCAAGTGCCTAAATATTTTAGTTTGGTTTGGTTTTTTACCCTGATTTTGAGGAGCTAAAGCCAGGTGAGTCCTCTCCGCAGCTTCGTCTGCTCTAAGGAGATTGTGCGCTAAGGCCGGCATTCCAGAAACTGCTGCTGTTCTAAGGAGCACGTATCTATATTTTGCTTAATCTTCTGCATTGCTGTTCCCATCTTGTGTTTTATACCTTGCCCTGTGGCCGGTATTGGAGATCTTTTGTTGCAGAAACCTGTTACCGCATTGAGAATAGCGGTACAACCTCCGCATGCTCAGAAATATCATTGTGGAAGCTACAGAGGAGTTCATGTACTCAGGATTGAGAGAGGAAAAAAAGCGTTGCGAACAATTTTCATTGCAAGTTTCATTATAATGCGTGGTAGGAAGGCGTTCGTGTGCCCTGTTCGCATGATCTGCTATTAGTGCTAATCATTCCTCTCCCTGAAATCCAACTGTTTGTCAGATGCGCTTATTCACTGCTTGGTTTTTGAAGGTTTTGAGGGTGGTGGAATGGTTTGTCAGTCGTGCTATTCTCTTTTTGTAAGCTTTTCCTACAGAAAAGTTGCCAAACGTTGTAATAGATGAGCGGAAATACAATTTCAGAATGTTAAAATTTACCTTTTCAGCCTTGCAGAATGCCGAGGGGAAATCCGTGAACTCCCCAGCGTTGTGGAGCCGCATCACCCAACATTTCTGCCCCTTTCACTTCCATTTTCTTCACAACCTCCTCATCATGTCCAGCAGCAGCTGGGAGAAAAGGTACCACAAAGATGGCAATTAAACCTCTGGGATCTGCAGCCAAAAGAGAATTGGCAGCCCTGGGTACCTGCAGTAACAGGAGCAGGGTTGGTTCTCCTGCCTGTAAACTCCCCATGAAGGCCGGATTGTGATATAACTGCCCACGTTGTTCCCGCACCGGCCTCTCTTGAAACCCTGAATAGATGAGTTCAGGCTGTTGTGAATCTTACACAATGGGTAAATGCTGCTAAAGACATCTCACCGTTGTTCCTTCCCAAAGATTACATCTTGTCTTGAACGTTAACAGCCGATATAGTCCTTGGTATTTATATTCACTTCTATTCTCGGTTGATTTTACATAATCTCGTGAAGCCTTTTTACTTTTATGTAAAAGGAGATTACTATGGTTAGCGGCAACTGACGCCAGCACAGATAAAATGGCTTAAAATAGTTGATAGAAAGGCCGAGAAAGACGGTAGCTTGTCTGGAGCAATAGAGCATGTAGAAAGTTGCTTGGCATTCACAATTTATTTGTAACACAGGTAATCTGAGTTCCTCCCACTCCCCCCAGGTGTTTTGGCTTAAGACCTTGTGATTTGGGATTTTATTTATTATTTTCCTGACTTTTCCATTGCTTTCAAACACGAAGCAAGAGCCTTTACGCTGTCAAATGTCTCCCCGGTATATTTGAAAAATAGTTGGCGTGTGATACAGTCCCTTCCAATTTCACATGGAGATAGAAATAAGAAGAGGAGTTTTGAATTGTTCATTGAACAGACTAATTTTGCTGTTCCTCCCCACCCTTGTGAAGCAGCTGGAAGACACTGATTAAGCTCGACGGTCACCGCTAAGACCAGAGATGTAAATTGCACGTTCATCCTGAAGAAGCCCTTGGTGATAGCAGCATATTGGCCTCGGAACTGTCCATATTCTCCTCTCACGCGCGCTGGTCAGGTTAAATTAGCGCAGCAACATACGGTCACGCTATGTTTGGATGCCATACATTTGCATGCCTGAGACTCCCTGTTTAAATGACGCGTTCTTGGTGACATTTGGGATCAGCAGCGGAATGGCCACGTGGTATTGCAGGATTGACATGAGGAACGAGCAGTATTACAGACACATATGTGTGTATATATATATATATTCTCCGGTACGGGCTTTAGCTTCACAGAAACAAATGGAGTTCTCCATTATTCTGTTAGCATCGCTGGGAGAATTGCCACGACCGTTTGATGGGGTTAGAGCATGTCTCTGTCAAACGGAGATGAATCCAGCTCTTCTGAGCTCCCCAGCTGAGCGTGCTGCCCACAACAGCCCGTGAAATGTGTCTCGAGTCGTGGATTTTCAGGGCTTTTTCACAGGTGACTTCTTGGCTACAAGAGGAAAGAAGGGCAGTGCCTCTAGGTTTATATTTCATAGTACTCTTCACAATTTTGAGATGAAAACTCCTGGATGCTTTCCCCACCGTTGCATCCGTACGAGGGCCAGAGTAAAGCGGATTTGGTGATGATTCTCATGTTTGCATGTTGGTTTTTTTTTGTTGCCATGGGGCTGACTTGATAAATTGGAGTCAGGCCAGAAGGTGCCTGTGTCATGACAGGGTTTGTAGCGCTGAGGGAAGTATTTATGTCGTGCAATGTAAAGCATTTGTCATTTTGCAGTTCTCCCTCGCGGTGCGTGTGCGTGCCAACCTGCCTGCTGCAGCGCCTTGAATTAATGTGTGCCCCACTTAAATGCTTTACAGTCTAGTAATTGTCACTGGTAACACAATGTTGTTTTTAAGTTGTTATTATGCAGGCAGAAGCCCATATGTCATACAAAAATTGATACGCTGCATTATGTATACTACTGCCAAATTAACTCGGTGTAGTATTTGTCTTGTTAAGAACCAGCTATTGTGTTGTGTCATAAACAAATGCGTCTCCTCAATTTTCCTTATTCAAGAGAGAAAAAACCCCACCACCCTCCCCCAGGAGCTGAGGTCGGATTGAATTGCAAACAAATAGCTGGACTTTAATTATTAGCGTTCATCCAGGACATCGTAGAGTAGGTCCTAATAATTAAAAGAGCATGAATTAAAAATTAATAAAAGGAAATACGCAAGGACATGGTAGGCTTTTTTTCCCATGCAATTAATAAATCTGCTTTGAATAATTGGGAAGTGGAGAGTAATTAGCTGAGGCAGGTAGCTGGCTTTGGAGGCGGTTTGCACACAGGCTGCGCCTGGTTCCTTTGAGGCTTGTTCTGCGTGTGTAAACAGGTTCAAGGGGGCGATTTGTTGTTGAGTCATGTACTGTTTCATTCTATTCTTCCTTTTGTGTCTGTTGGCTGTTCTCTTTGAATGAGTATTCAGTTCTGAGAAAGCAGAGACCTCGCTGACGACGCTGGGTAATGGCTGTTTTGGTGTAGGAGCCGGATCCAAAGCCCAGTGAGTGTCTGACAGACCAGGACACACGGAGAATCGGGCCTTGAACATTCAAATTCCAGGCCAGTTCCTCCTCTCGGTGCCTTCTCTGTTCTTCCCGGAGATCATTCCAACTAAGGTGCTTTCTTCATCCCGACCATTCCCAATTACCTGAGTTAGACACAGATAATTTACGGGTCCGGTTCCATTGCAGCACTTTTTCTCGCAGTGAGGTGGAGAGCAGGAGCAATAGGTTGTAGTGAGACCTGAACCAGGGAGATGCTTTACAAGCCTCACGTGGCTCTTTTTCATTAACTTTGCTCATTTACAGTGAGGCTTTTATGTGTTTCTTCTTGGTGATAATCCTGAAAACGGTGGAGTAAAAGAGTCCAGTGTTTAATCAGGAGAGCAGCTCATTTTAACCCACTAAAAGATTTAACGCTGAAAGCAAATTCCTGCTTTTGCTCACTTAAAGAACGCGACAACAGCACCGAACTAAAGAAGGCTGAACACGTCAGGCTTGGACTAACAAATATCTGCTCTGAAACAGGTTTTACCCCACCAGATGGGGGTGGGACGGCATCAGATGAGCAGTCGGTTGCAGAACAGAATATACTTTCCACGTGGAAAGATCGAGTGCAGTTATGAATCACCTGCAGCCCCCCAGTTGTTTGAGTGATCAAATTTCCTTCCCGTTTAGTGGCTTTTCTTCATTTATCCATTTATCTAGAAAATATGTAACCGCAATACATAACCAAATACATAACCAGTGACCATGATACGCGTGGCAGCGGTGATTTCCAGAGGTTCATAGTGCTCCATGCCCAAAATTCCAGATTGCAGGTATAATTAGATATAATTACACTGTTTCAAGAGAGGGATGTTAAAGAGTTCTTCAGCTGATCAAAGATGATGACTTTTAAGATTAAACTCTGACTTTTTACATTATATCTGTGAGACATTTTAATAACATATTCATTTTCTCTTTTATGTTTCCATATAATTTTACACACCTGCAATGGCGTGTGTGTTCTAGCGATAGTGCAGCCTCTCCGATATTAACAGCACCTGGTGGCTCTTGTAACGGTGAACAGACCCAGCTACTCAAAGCAGCAGCCACCTGTGGGTTAGCAAAGCAAACGGGGCAGTTGCTGTTGCTTTGTAGCCGAACTAACATCACTTGACGCGTGTGGTTGAGCGGTTAGAGCAGAGGAACCTCTGTTTTCGTTGCAGGCTCTGCCGAGCAGCGCTGAGATTTTACACAAAGGCTTGGAACTCTCTGCTCCAGCTCTTCTGCGGCCGGCAATGGTGAGTGGGCGTCTCAAAAATTCAGCCTTATTACTAATGAATGTGCAAAGTGTTGATTTCTTCGGGGACAGGACGGAGTTCTTTTGCAGCTTTGTTGTCTTGGAAGAGTTTTGGAGCTTACGGCTTAGTTTGGTACCTCTAAGGAGATTTTCCTTCCTTAGCCGAAATGTTACATCATCCTGATGGGTTATTTTGGAGTTGATGCAAATAATGGGATGGGCTTCAGTTTGAACAAAGATGATGCTTTCAGAACATAGATTGGACACAATGTATATTTGGTGAAAGTTTTGATTGCTAAATATCGGCGATGTTGTTCAGTGAAAGATGCGCTTTTAAATGCGGTTTTCTTTACGCTGAGCCAGTTAAACTATAGCTGTTGTATTCCTTAAATTACAACAGATACCATATTCAGCAATGGAGTATACAAACCAAAACTGTAGCAGTAATTAAATGATGTTTACTTTGTCTTTAAAACATACACTCGAATGGAAAACAGTTTGAGATCTGTTGTGTGCTCCATGCAAAATGTGAAACCGTCTTTCTGTACCCGTCATGTACGGTACAGAACCGAAGCAGATCCCTTCCTTGGACTGACATACTCAATTAAGGCCTTTGTAAACATGCTGATGAGTACGCTAATTGGTTTGTAAGATGTGGACGAGGGCCAACTGTTGTGTCGTGTCCCCAGGACAAGATGGTTTGGGCTTCTGAGACTCTTCCCTTCGCATCTCGTAGGGGCCCGGAGAGCAAATCACCTTCGGAAAGAATTGGGAGCATCGGCAACTCTGAAGTTTTTGTGTAGGATCTACTCTTCCAAGATAGATAGTTAGGCATGGGAAAACATTTCCTACTGAATTTTCAGAGGCTTTTTTCCTTCTGATTCAGTAGAGCGTAGCCCTAGAGATGTAGCTTTTGATGGCAGATGAGTTTTGCTCAGCACGGTGGCACTCGGTGTTCAGAAGGCTCGTTGTTATTGCGTTTGGCCTTCTTGGAGAGTTGCAGTTTGTTTTGGTACGGAGGGTTCTGGCAAATTGTTTCTATCTCCAGTTGCTGGGGTTTTTTTAAATGAAACAAAAATGGAATCTTTGCCACATCACACCTTTTGGCTGTGGAACTGTATGTGAGACGAGTGGTGTTGTTCATAATTAATGTATTGAGAAGCAACATGAAGTGGCTTGTCTGTGATTGTTCATTAAGTCGCTGGCGAAAGCTTGGAATAAAATCAGATCTTGAGTTTGCATCCCTTGCCCTTCCAACAGCTCGCTCTTTTTATTTCTTTCTTTATTCGTAAAGGTTTCCATTCCCAGCATCTCTGAAAATCACTTCACTTGCCGTTTAGTAGCATTGACATTGCGGCTGTTGCTGGCACCTGAGTAACTCGGGTAGCACACGTGTGAGTAAATGTTTGCACACTCGAGGAGTTAAATCTGCATAAGCTCCCGGTGGGGATCACAGATGGGCTGTTTCTTGTGTTGATGAGGTTCTCCCCTTCATTTCAAATGATAGGCAAGTGCGGTCTTAAACCATTTCATTTCCAGTTCAGGGAAATGCTTTTGTTCTAGCAATGAACAAATTGGAAACTCTTTTGGCAGCTCACGTATCTTCATGTGCCAAGAATTGTTTCCCTAGAATATACTTTTAATGCTCACTGGATTGATTTGGAGATACAAGTGGAATAGCGTGATGTAGGACAGAAAGTGTCTCCCCTGCATTTGGGAACAGTTTAAAAAGTGCCTTGAGATGTACTGAGCTGTATTAGAGTTAAGGTATTCTTGTCACTTTTCTTGGCTTATCAAGTAGCTAAAAGACTGATGTTAATAGCTTTAATTGCACTGCAAACCGTAAATCTCCTAACAAGTGAAGTGCATTGGATGCCGCAGTTGTCTCACTTTGAACTGCCTTGGCTTCCCTGCCATGCTTTTAAAAACAAAATTACTTGTTCTCAGTACTTGCTCCTGAATCTGTTTGTATATCTATACACACGCTGTCTACACGCATTTGTAAATCTTATATTTCCATTGGCCGTAATGTGGCAAAAAGGAAACTTGGCATCGCTAGAAGTCGCAGATCAATAGATTCGATCAATAGCGATAATTATTGAAATCATAAGAATGGTGAATAACTCTGGGCTGTAAACACTTTGGAAGTGAGATCTTGGGAGCTTTTCCTGTATTGAAAAAGCCAGAAACCTGAGTCGAATTATCATCATTATTATGAAGTTTAGACCCTGTAACATAGATAATTTTGTTCATCTGTGCTAATGGTGGCTTTGTACATGGGTTATAGCGATTTAATCTGTTTTCTGTATGTGAAGATAGGGTAGATACAACCATCTGAAAGGGCTTTGGGTGCACACTGCCATCAGATGGGTCCCTGCTCTGTGTGACGGAGACATTGAAACTACAGCTGCACTGGAGCAGCGTCGCACCCCTGGGAGAGAAAACCTTCATTCTGTGAGATGTGCAGCAGAGGCTCTGACATCCGACAGCGTTTGAGCGGGAAAATCGGACCATCTTTTTGTTGTTTCTTATGCAGGTGTTGTGCTTTGAGATCAGAAACTAAATAGTGCCAAATGTTAATGTTTTATGGTGCCCAATGTGGGGCTCAACAATGTTAAAACTGGTGTCGGGGACAGACAGACGTTCCGTTCAAGTCAGTGCCGTGCCTGGAAAGAGCTTGCAGCTCCCCATTATTAGTGTTATTCTGCTGGCTTGCTAATTCGTCTTTGGGTTTATGTTTAGCAGCAGCATTTCTTTTCATAGTTAGATTGTGAAGTTCTGAGCAGCGCGGCTTTGAAAAGGAGGCGGAAGGAAGAAAAAGCAGGGCAAAAATAGCAATTTCCCTCTGTCCTTTTCCAGCTGACTGCTTGCGAGTGGTCCCAAGGCATCAGTTAATTCTGGGACAACGTTCTCCACATGGCCAATGATCCACCGCATGGATTCGGTTCCTCGGGTGCCAACAGCAGAGTTGGGAGCATTAGGATGACATTCTGGGATAGTATAACAGCCCAAGCTTTAAATTCCATATTACATTAAGGCAGTGCTGCCTATGTGAATTCCTGGTGTTCTGCTGGAAATAAATACGTTTAGTGGTTTCGTATTTTTCTCTCCTTCACTTATTCTTTCAGTGGTGCATGTGCGCAGAGTTGACAATTGCAGTGGTTAAATATGAAACACGTGCTGCTTTTCCCCTGCAAATCATGGTCCTGCATGCACTGTATCAGTTTATTGAGTGTCCTAGAATATTTTACGGATTCCAGCTGATTGTTCTCATTATCCATTGTGTGCCATTGAAGAAGAAAGCAGTTTTATTAATTTAAAAGTCTAACACATTGAAAAGCACAAACAAAAAGTGATGCGTGATTTTACTGTCCCTCCAGTTGTGCAGCAAAACCCTTTGCAGCTCCGTTTATTTCTTAAAAATCAAAATGAATGATGTGTTTGAATACCAGATGGGGACATAAAGTATACTATTCATTAGAGATGTCAGTATTAATTGAATAATATAAATGATTAATAATCGTCCAGCTTCAAAAATTAGAATTCCAATTCCAGGTCATTGATTTTGTTTTGGGTTTTTTTTAAATACCTACGTTGAATCAGTTAAAATTAACATTATCATTATCAGCTTCTGGCTATTAGAGCTGATGGTAATGCTTGTTTTTTATATTCCTCCACAATACTTGAGGCATAGTTGCTGTCTAGACACGATCATTTTCTATTCAATCCCAAATTGTTCGCAGTGTGGTTTCTGGTGGTAGAAATACCATGAAATGAAACAGCGATCCGTGCAATCTCAGGCAGAGGAGAATCCACTTAGAACAGCAAACACGGTTCAGCTTTTCCTCTAAATTAAATTTGGTGCGTTAGTTATTTATGACCAGATAGCAACAAGATGTCCAACATTGTCAGGATACAAGGCATTCGCGTTCTTTCCCTTTTTATGGGGCAAAAGACAAGACAAAGAAAAGATCTCAACAACGTGTTGTGACTGCGTCCCATGCTGATCGATACAACCTCGGTCTGCCTGAGCTCAGCTTTAGTTTGGTTTCTTGATTCTCTGCAGATGTTCGTGTCTCTTTTCTCCTTCAGGCCTCATCGCAGCCAGTGGAAAAAGGGAGTGGAAAAGCAGACTTTGGGGAGTTTAAGACACTCAACATAGAGCTCAGTGCAATAATGTTCACCCCATGGTCTTTATCAAGGGTGCGGTACAGACGTTGAGACGGCATTGAGACTTTGGAAAGGACAAGCAGGAGCGAGCGTCTGCTGGCTTTTGGGCCAGAAATTAGTCTTAAAACCTATTAAAAAGACAGAAATAAATTGATCAGATTTATTTAAATAGCGAATAGATCGGAATTTGGGCATCTCTATGAAGATAGAAGCAGGAAAAGAAGCAGAGCTCCATTTCAGGTAGATTAAACGTGCCTGTGGACAAGTGAATTTTGAATAGCGAAACTTCCCCCGACAGCTCATGGGAAATATGAATCTATTAGGCAGGATTCAAGCGTTGAATTTTTACTGCACTTTTAGTGATTAAAGTGCTCTTTTTCTCCACTGCATGAAAGAGATCACGGTGGCTTTAAAGACCAGTTTAAAGTCATAACAACAATGGAGAATTCGTAATTGCAGTGGATTTCTCTCTGGGAGTGAAGGGCTGTGTCTGTTTGCATCCAAGCGTCGTGTTTAGAGCATTAGAGACAAAAGAAAATGGCTCATTTTGAGAGGACCCAATGAGCCAGATCCGCTTGAAAAAGGATCTTAGGACGTTGTTGTTTCTGATAACAAGTTATTGGGCACCGTTCTCTTGCTCTGGTGAAGGGAAGAGTCTTGAAGAACCTTGGGATCTTCAGAGTCCAACTTGAACAACCATTTCAAATTATCTTAAAGATGGGTTTGGTTGTTTTTCCAGTGAATTTCAGCTATTAAAGCAACTCAAAGAATGGTGCATATGGATGAATAGATGTGATATGTGTGTGTGTTTTCTGCCGATCTCTGATATTTCTCACAGTGGGTTATATTGGAAGATGATTTCAGTTAATTGTTAACACAGCTCAGCTTCTAGAGATGGTTTTCCAGAACAAAGCAACAGGAAAGGTGAAAACTGGTTTTTGAAAGTGGCTTTGGCACATAGCATCTGCTCTCACTGAGGTTTATCCTCTGGACTGGCAACTGGGAAGCGTCTCAAAATGAAACTTCAGCTCTTTGTTTGGAAACGTTAGAACGGGTAGCGGTTTCATTCATTTTCTTCGTTACCAAGGGATTTCCTTTCAGAAAATCGACCAAGTCAATCTTGGCTCTTTGATCCCATTTTTCTCTTCTTTGTGCCTCCTGTCCCATATTTCCATATTTCCCCAGCTGGCATTTTTGGAATATCTCTTGCTGCCCTCTCCTCTCCATCCCCGCACCGGTTGATCCCCTATGTCGCTGATCCTTTTCCATCACCCAGCTGTGGGTAATTTGCGGCGATCACGCAGCTGCTCGGCAATCAGCTGTTGGGCTGCTTTGCTGGAGAAGTCCCCGGGTTAATAGACAATTGCTACTCAAGTATTTAGTAGAGCACAGAAAAACATCCTTTTCCCAGCGATGCCAATCTCAAGGCTGTAATAATTAGGAGTTATTATTGGATTGACTGAAAAACAGTGAGTTGAAAAAAGATATTCTATGTGTGTATTTTGTTTCTGTTTCTCACAGTTGCAAAGCACCGTGTTAATAAAATATGACTCCAGTATGAGCTTAATGACACATGTTGAAGGAAACTCTGGATTCTTAGTCCACGAAAGGCTTAAAATTAGGAGTATAGTTGCTTTATTGCTTAGATTTTCAGTGAATAGATGAGATCTGCTTTCCGATTATGCCTTAGGACTAAGTTAACCTCCTAAACTAGAGATTAAGCGAAATAAATGCGAGTCCTACCCCTGTCCGTGTCACCTGCTCCTCTCAGCTCTGTGATTCTGACCTGAGCAGTCCCTGTCCAAAGCTGTATTGTTCCCTTTGGCCTGAGGCTGAGTAGTAACACGCTGCCAATCCACACATTTTATTGTGTGGATGCTCCATAGAGGGAGCCGTTATTCAGAATGACACTTGGAAGCATTTATCTGTAAGGAGCCCACGAGCTGATTGTTTTGCTGAAGAAAGTAAAGCTTGAATTCTCTGCAGTTCATTCCTTCAGCCTTTCCAAGGCGACAGATGAGGGAAACCGGACAGGCACGGAAATAATTGGGGTTGAGTTTTGCCTGATCACCCAATGGAAGCAAAGCAAAGCTCCTTCTGTCTGTAAATAAGGCGTTGAAGGTTCTGGTGGAAGGATGAGGTATTTTTAGTATGTGTAGGATCAGTGAATTATAAAACTATGTGAATTTACAGAAAATAAAGAGGCTTTAATGTTTGATATTGCCCTGTCAGACCAGTGGATTTCTTAAGGCTGTTGAGATGTTCCCAGTATGTATTCATAGAATCGTAGAATGCTAGGGATTAGAAGGGACCTGGAAAGCTCATCCAGTGCAATCCCCCCATGGAGCAGGAACACCCAGATGAGGTTACACAGGAAGGTGTCCAGGCGGGTTGGAATGTCTGCACAGAAGGAGACTCCACAACCCCCTGGGCAGCCTGGGCCAGGCTCTGCCACCCTCACCGGGAACAAGTTTCTTCTCAAATTTTTTTTGTGTTCCAGTTTGAACCCATTACCCCTTGTCCTGTCACTGGTTGTCACCGAGAAGAGCCTGGCTCCATCCTCCTGACACTCCCCCTTTAGATATCTGGAAACATGAATGAGTCCCCCCTCAGTCTCCTCTTGTCCAGCTCCAGAGCCCCAGCTCCCTCAGCCTTTCCTCACCCGGGAGATGCTCCACTCCCTCCAGCATCTTTGTTGCCCTGCGCTGGACTCTCTGCAGCAGTTCCCTGTCCTGCTGGAACTGAGGGGCCACAACTGGACACAAGATTCCAGGTGTGGTCTCCCCAGGGCAGAGCAGAGGGGCAGGAGAACCTCTCTGACCTACTGACCACCCCCTTCTAACCCACCCCAGGTCCCATTGGCTTCCTGGCCACAAGGGCCCAGTGCTGGCTCATGGTCACCCTGCTGTCCACCAGGATCCTGACAGCTCCTTGTTTTTCTGAAGGCACCGACAGTCTGCAGGCATCTAGTTTTTAAATCTTTATCTCTGGGATAGGTATTTGGAGTGTCCCATCATACATAGATGAGAGAATTTTCTGTGTATTTAATACCGTTATAGTCTAGCAGAAAATCTTTCTTACGGTGCACGTGATGCCGTGTTGTATCTCCACTAAAGCAGCTGTTCTTCACTCCAACAGCGGCAGAACCTTCATTGCTCTCAGTCAGCTGCTCTTCAGTATTATTTAGTATTATGTTACGGTTGGAGTTGATGATCTGAAGGGTCTCTCCCAACCACAATGACTCTATGATTCTCCGATGACACCATATCTCTCTGTAGTGTTACAACGGCACAGGAGAAGGTTGGGAGCGAGGACTATGAAGTGGTTTTCTACTCCTTGTTGTTTCTGTTTGTAATAGTCCCCTCCATTAATCCCCACTGGAGAGAAAACACACTTGTCATAATGATCTTGAAGAGCAGCGCAATCTTCTCCACTCTCTTTTTTTTTCAGTTTTATAGACTTAGTTTAGAGCAACTCCACATTACTTGAGCTCACAATGGATTTGAATGATAAAGTAGCTCCGATAGCTCCATTAAAACAGAAGAAGCTGAGAACTGTATTATTTGCTGCTAGACTACAATTTGTACAAGAAGCCCTAGATAACCTATTCACCTTCCCCCACAGAGCTGTAATCCACGGCTTTGACCATATGGAGCTGGTTTGCACACAGAGTCAATGTAAATAAAGCTTTTCAGTGCCTTTCATATGCGAGCTATTTATGCCTCTCTCTCAGCAAGCCCTTCCATTCTCTCGCAGACATAGTTAGCATAAAAGAGCAACCTACTGGTTAGAACGCATTGAGAGTCAAAGGAAAAACAACCGAGGCAAAACCAAACCCCCCCACTTTGATTTCTTGTTCCCTGACTTCAGAAGATCACCATAACCTTTTATCCCACCGTTATCATTCCTTATTATTTAGCAAACAGTAGAAGGATGCAGGCAGGCAGAGCGCACAGTCCAGCACTGGCGTGGGCTTCCAAAATTGTATTAGTGAATATTTGCGAAAGCTGATTTTAGGCATTTAGACATACACACACGCATCCGCAAACGTGTATGTTCTAAAATTGGATGAGGTTAATCCTGCCCTTGAAATCAATTGCTAACAGTCTGAGCCTTGCACACTGCTTTGAAATGAGAAATTCAAGTGTTCTTGCATGTAAAGGAATGTTTGTTTGAACAAATTAGCCTTATTTTTAACTGAAAAAATCCCTCCCGTCCCCATTGAATGGAATGAGCTGCTCAGCTGAGTTGTTATAAGACAGGGTTCTAAAACCTTGAATAATTCCTACAGCATGTTGAGAATCCTTTGCAATTTCTTCCCTATTATGAAGTTGCATGTGTATTAAATAGTACTATATATATATACAAGTATATTCATTAAAGATTTGTTTTGCTGAAAAAAAATTATCAATCCCCATTCTGTCAAAGCATATGAACATTTACATAAAAATACAATAAGGAAAATACCCGAGTGGAGCAACACAAAACACTGATGTGCTGTAAAAAGAGGCCGTTTGGAAATGGCTTTTTTCCCTGTGCAGAAATGAATTCTTCAGTCTGACCAGTGTAGGAATTTCCTTGGGTGGTGGGTACAGTAAAAGTGCTGTAGGCAAATGGACAAAATAATGCCCAGGGATTTGCTGAACACGTGCAATTTAGCACAACTCTGCAGAGCGACACTGAGATTTCATCCAGCGCTTTGTTTCATGGGTGGAAAAAAGCGGCGTGAGTTGGCGATGAGAAGCGATGTCACATTTAATCCTGCAAGAGGTAGTAAATACCTAAACCCAAACGAGCCTGTATTCACATGGCAGCTTTAAAATCCAAGGGCCGCTCCTGATTTTCATTGGACTTGTACCTCTGGCAGTTTGAAGTTTCTGGAGGAGCATCAAAGCTAAACACAGAAACCTACAGCTTGATTAAGCACATGAAAACCTGCTCTTAAATGAGGATTCGAGTTTTCCTTGTGAGTCCTTTTCTTTCATTTCTTTTTGTTTCACTTCGACAGGAAATTATTTTACCCAGTAACTGTAACCTGTGGAGGATCATAAGAAAAGAAACGAGCTACTTCAAACCTCTCTGTTGTTAGAGGGTGAACTTATATGTCTGTTGAGGACAAATATCACCCCAGACATCTTTGTCAAGCAAAATTAGTTAAGATCCTCAAACCAGGATCATCTGTGCAGGTGTAACGAGGTCTCAGGGAGCTGCATCTCTTATACACTTTGGATGTGATGACAGGTACAGAAAATAAAAGACACCTTAGTGAACTAAAGGGTTTCCCATGGATGTATCTGAGCTATACAGTTACAATTAAATTGACTGCCCCTAATGACCCTCTTACCCCTGATATGCCTTGAGATGGCACCAAGGAGAAGTTGTTCCATCAGTTTCCCAGGGATGGAGGTGAGGCTGACCGGTCTAGAGTTCCCCGGGTCCTCCTTCTTGCCCTTTTTGAAGACCAGAGTGACATTTGCTTTCCTCCAGTGCTCAGGCACCTCTCCATTGGAAAGGATCAGGAAACTTCCAAGGGAGTCCAGATACAGAGGGTCAGATTCACCACCAGACATTCGAGAGAGTCTCTAAGCTCTCAAAGCAGCAGATTCACTGCTGGGGTTGTGTAAAATGTGTTTATCTAATCTTTTCAGTCTATCAACATATAGAATTAAGCATATTATTAATGATATCAGAGGAATGCTGAGGTGTCCTGATGTTAAGGCAGAGCTGCTTAATGAGAATGCTCCGAACAGACGAGTCAGAGAGGAGAGCGGTACAGACGGCTGAAGGGATAGATCCCACAAGAAATAAGTGGCAAGGCCAGGCTTAACATTTTAATTAGCTGCCCGGTCCCTTGTCTCCGTTCCTGCAGCAAGCTCCTATGTGTCGTGTGCGCTGGAGCGTGGCTGAAAGGGCACGGAGTGAACTCCTGCTCAAAGCCAGAGCCCAGGCGCGAGGAGCTCCTGCCGCACACCTGCAAACGTGCTCCCCGGCTTTCAGGAGCCGCTTGTGGCCTTTGGTGTGAAGTTGCTGTCCCTTTGCTGTCACCCGCGCCCCGTCCAGCACCCGTGCTGGCTCCTTTGTCTGTATTTGTGGTGTTTGCGGGACTGTCCCTCGGTTGCAGTGAATCCATTCCGCTCTGTTTTCATAGCGGTGAAGGTCAGCGACGTGCACAAGAAGAGCGTTCCTGGATGTGCTTGTGTGCTGGTTTGACTGAAAATTAGTTCATTTTCTCTGTGCAGTTAGAAACCTTTATTTCCATAGCTAGCACAGCCATTATTTGGACTTAGTTTGAGACCAAGCAGATAACACCCCAGCACAGAGTTAATGTTTTTAATCGCACTGTTCAGAGAGCCAAGGACACTGATGAATTGCCTTGAGCATCTTTTATTTCTATTTTATATCTATATTTACTAGTAGTATGGTAGTATTCTGTTATTTTATTAAACTATGTTGATCAGTCCAAGTTTCTCCCTTCCCTTTTGATTCTCTCCCGTGTTGGGCTGAGCGAGCGGCCGTGTGGTTGTATCACAGCTCGAGTTAAACCACGACAACTTGTTAACGCTTGGCCAGAGTTTCCAACAGCCGCGGTTGTGAGCGGGATATGGTGTTTCTAATCAAAAGCACTCAGCACCAAGCATGAAACCCCAGAATACTTTTGTGGGAGCTGCGGGGTCTGAAAAGCCCTGGTAGGTGTCTAAAGGAGACAGCGAGCGGGCGCGGAGCTCGTCTCAAATCTGGCCGTAATGAGCGTGATTCACACGCAGCATCGGCTACAAAAGCAGCTGGTCCCTTCATTTCTGCTAAGCAGAAAGGAAGATATTCCTCTTGATGGCTCCTTCCATAGCGACGTGTGTTGCTATTATTTCTAGAGCTGTCTAAGTGGGAGGTTTTAGGAGAGCGGAGAGGGAGGGCAGTGCTACAAGCAATAGCTTTTATCTTTGCTAATAGTAATCTAATGGACAGAAGAGTGGGCCTGTAATTGGATTTTGCTTCAGACGGTGATTAGGAAGATTGCTCTGCGAACTGGATGGAAACTGCCAGTGAGAGTTACACGCGGCTTTCTGCGATACCGAACAAAATAAAGCTCTGATTATCGCATGGATCTGAATTTCAGTAGCGAAGGGTAAAGGGAAACACTTCAACTCTTCCGAAGTTGAAGCACAGAGGAGCAGATGGAGGCCTTACAGTAAGATATGTGCGTAAGCAGCGAGTTGTAGCTCAGTTTATGCTCCAGCACATGCTCTGTAGTGACCATTTTGCACAGAACAGCAGTGTTTCCTGGAGAAAAGGTGCAAACACCGTATGATTTTCATTAAAACCCATGTGTAGGTAGCACCAGGCTCTCCTGTCTTTTAGAAACATCTCATTGAGTGTGCTTGGGCACCTCTGGAGAGCATCTCTGTTTCAGTTTATGCCCTTTGCCTCTTGTCCGTTCAAACCGGAGTGTGTGGCTCCAGACTTTGTCTTCACCAAACCCCCTCTCTCCAGCAGCCCATTGGATGAACCCACACGCCGATGGGATCTCCGAGCAGAGCAGCCCCAGCTCATCGTCCTCTCATACAGCAGATTTTCCAGTCCCTTCATCATTTTAGTCTCACCTCTGCCAAAGAGAAGGAAAACGCTTTGTGGAACGCAGCCCCGAATGCTGTTGGGTCTGGCTTTAATCACCTCCCTGCAAAACGTCTCAGACAGCGGAGTCTCGGAAGGTCACCTGCAATAAATCAGTCATGATTCACAGCAGATCTGATTAATTATCGCTCAAGGTCACACAGATAAATTCCGCTGCGTGTCTTGGTTGTTTCTGAAGGTAACGCGTGGCTGTTTAAAAGCAATCTTGTGTGTAAACTGCTTGTTTGTTTGTTTGTGCATGTTGCATAATTAATAGATCCCAACAGGAAGACTGGAAATTGATAAACTAGGGACTGAGCAGCAACTGTAGGGCACTCGTTTCCAGAACCTAAAGAAAGGTGTGAGATAATTTGTGATGTAATTTGTGTGTTCCGGTGTGGGGATTAGTTCAGCAATTCAACTATTTGGTACTGAATTAAAATAAATAATAATAATTTAAAAAAAGGCAAGAACCCCTGAATTAAGGACTTATAAATCTATAATAGTTTGGTATAAAGGGTATTTGAATCCTTTTCATGTTAACGGCAGCGGCGCAGGATCAATTAATAGAAAATAAGGGCTTTGATTATAGCGCTCTGATTCCTTCACACCCAGAATTGTTAATAATACAGACTTTATTTTTAAACCTGTGATTTTCAAAGGAGCCTTAGAGTTATCAGTCTCAGCTCGATTAAAATTATCCTAACACCTCATGATTTCTAGCATGCACATCCTTCATTATCTTGATGAATTTAGGACTCACTAACGTGAATTTTAAAGAAGATGAAAGTAATTTCCGGGCTCAGGTGTTTGAAGGATTATAGTTATGTAAGTCTCTGTGCTTTTATAACGGAATAACGTGGAAATACCTGCGAACATAAGGGCCGATGGGAGCTAAATCCAAGTTTTGGACAGACTGAAACCAGCCTAAATCTCCTGCATCTTAGGTGGGTGAAGGAGCGACGGAGCCGCTTGGCTCATCCAAATGCCATTTTAACGCCATTTACACGCGTTTGAAATTGCCAGCATAAATTTATGCCTTTAAAATGGCAAAGGAAAAAAAATGAGTGCATGTAGGTATGTGCAGAAACCGATGTTAACATTAGAAATAGGGAAATCTATTAATAGAGCCAGTCAGCGGTGCTAAACACGGCGATAAACGTGTCGTGAATTCAAGCCGGTGCTTTTAACTGGAAAAAGTTGAGTGGGGAAAATAAATCCAAGACTTCTACTCGGATTAGCCTTAATCTTCCAAAAGGAGGAGGGAGCGGGGGAAGGAAACGCATTTTGGCTCTTCAAATAACTGCATCATTTTGGCAGGGCTGCACAAGCCTGTGCCCAGCAATGGGTGCTGTTGGAAAGGGGAAAACTCCCCTGCGATATCTCTCTCTATATATCTATAAATATATATATAAGATGGGCACGTCTCCTTCCTGAACACGGCATTGCTGTGCAGAAGAGCTCATCCAAACCACACACACGTTGATTAACCGGGCTGCATAATTTATGCTCCTCCTCATTTAATCGCTCTGGAGTTCTGATATTGGCTGGCAGTTGCTAGATTGCTTTATTAAATTTAGGCTGCGTTGAAGGAAATTTATTTTGGTGTATTCCTCCTTCATAATTTTGGGTTTTTTTCATAAATGTTGTCACATAAATTACCGCATTATCGATGAATCTGCATGCAGAGCCTTGCTGTTCAGTTCTTATGCCAGAATCCTCTAAATCACGGATGGCGTGTGTATTATATCTTACTTCAGGCTATCCTTCTCTATGATGGATTTACTTCCTTTGCTTTTTTCCCTTTCATAGCAGACAAAGGCATTCAAACTTGAAAGCAATGGAGGAGAAAGATAAATTAGATTGTGTCTCTTTACTGATAAAAGTATAAGACCTTGACATGCATAAACCAGTGTTAAAAACCCATTAGAGCCACATTAGAACATTGAAAAGTGCCCTGTGTTTGATTTTTAAGGCCAGATACCTCTTTGCAAAATTAAGCACTTGTTAGAAAATAACCTTTTTCTTCTTTAAATTAGAATAGAGGTATATTTGAATGGAAACAGAGTTTTCTCCAAAGTTCTTCCATGAAGCAGAACTCGTGTATTTATCCATATATCCTGATGTGTATGTGCTGCGGGTTTGCATTTTATTTCATACTTGGTATTTGTCTCAACGTACTTGATTTATGAACATATGTGTATACGTAGATATCATTTGGATGGTTGAAAACTACCCCATGGAGCTGTTTTTAATGGAAACTTGGTTTTCCAGTTATTCATCTCATTGCTAATATCTGCTTCCAGTGGTAAAATTAAGTTTCCACTGGTAATTTTTCTCAGGCAGCTATCAACATCATCCTGATCCTGCATTTTGCTGCCAAATTCACATTATTCCTTAGCAAAATAAATCTCACATGAGCTACAGGAATTCTTTTGTTATCTCTAAAGTTATCCCTTGGATATACACGAGTGCATAGCTGTATCACTGTAAATCCTACAGAAGGGGGGGGAAAAAGAGACGTATGAAATTATAGCTTTTTAATGAGAAAATTAACTTTACAGTGGTTACTTTGGGCTTTGAAGGATTCTCAAGCACAAAGATTGCATTTAAGGTTTTTCTGTCTGTATCATTAACCGTCTGAAGTGGGACAGGCATAATCTCCCTAGATTAAAGTTCCACAAATTTGAGGGCTCTAGTACATGCAAATTTTCTCTTGTAGTTTTTATTCAAATACTTTAATTCTCAGCAAAGTGGGCATTAGACTTGTAATCTGGAAGTTCTGTGCTGTGGTTTTTAGGGGAGCTCTGCATATGAACTGGGGTCAGAGTCACAACTTCCCAGGCCTGCTGAGGAATGTGCTGTTATTGGATGTTTAAATGTTTAATTTTGGGTAAATAACTTGCGTATTCACTTGGAAAACTGATGTCTAGTACCTTATTGATCACATATTTGGAATAGTTACAGCGTGCTTGTATTAATGCCTTTCAAGAAACGAAAAGAACCCGAATCCTGGTTGTTATTTTCTAATGTAACTTTGTGACTGGAGTTCCAGACCAAAACTTACTATGAGCTGTTGAAACCGTTGGCCCTGAACTTTCTTTGCAGGTAATCGATGCTTTGCATAGAAAAAGCGATGCCAAGAGGCAGCGATATCCAATTTAATGGATGAGTGATCAGAGGGGACGCGGGGCCCCGGGTGCACCCGGGGTCGGGCCTGGCGCGGTGGGCGAGAGGAGCGCGGTGCTGCAGGCCGCCCTCGTGGAATTTGAATTCCTTGTGGAGGTTTTCCACCGTTCCTGGAAAAAAAAGGGCCCTACAAGTGTAGTTGTGCTTGCACATTGTTGTTGAGAGAAGGAATCCAAGTGCAAGGCGCTCAGTGTCTCCTGCTCTGGCGTTTCAGCGGAGCCTCGCCAGTGCCCCTCCCCAGGCCCGAGTTGAGCGGGTGGCAGGGTTAGAGCTTCCTCTGAAGAGAAAATGGGAATCTCTGTAATTTTGGTGTTGCTTTAGTGAATATGAAAACAGAATCCTTGTAATTTTGGTATTGCTTTAGTGAATATGAAAGCAATTTCAGGCTGTGTGTGTTTTTCTGCTAGAACTGCAAACAGCTCGAGTTGTTGAGGGTCTTACACATCCCTCATCCACATCCTCCCCTCTGTACCGACTTCTTATAGAAACCTTGAAACGCGACTCTTCTATATACACACCTGACAACATTTTCTTCCAAATTACAGCAGCAGCATCATGGAAAATTTCATTTCTGAATTTCGCTAGTTCAGAGAGGAAGGAAATGTCTTTGTCCTTAAAAGTTTGCGATCTGAAGTCACTATACAGTTACTAGTAAAAGAAAGTTATTTTCTTGATGGAGTGATTCAGATCTTTTTTGCATAGGAACTGTGCTGCCTTAACTGTGAACAGAATCCAGATCTCTGGAATGAATTAATATTAATTCATTATTTACGTAATATAAATCATGTCATTACCATGTGCAATTTCTGTTTCAAAGTTGCTTAATTTATCATTTTATGTCCTTGTAGACTATTGTTGAATACAGCATCTCAGTTTTATCTTAATGTAGCTTTTGTTAATTAATTTTTCCCTAACATAACCTTGGACTTTTCTAACTGACGTATGTATAGCCGTGCTTTTAGCTGTAGTCTGTAGTACCAAAATGTGACATCAGGGATGCTTAGTCCAGGGCGGGTCCCTCCAAAGGGACTGGATCTGTTAGTCAGTGCAGGTTTAGGGATGTCAGGTTGTCAGGGGTTGAAGGGCCCTGGAAAGCTCACCCAGTGCAATCCCCCCATGGAGCAGGAACACCCAGATGAGGTTACACAGGAAGGTGTCCAGGCGGGTTGGAATGTCCCATTACCTGGGAATAATTTGGGTCACTTTACCATGATCTTTTTTTTTTTTTTAAATAATGTAAAACTATTAATTAATGAGAGACTACCATTCACACAGTGACCCTGGCTGCCAGTAACTAAGGAATGTGGAAATAACCGCATTGTCCTTACAAACGGCTCTCCCGGGCCTGCTACAAATAGCGTGAGTTTCTCTTTTGTGTTGTGTGCGGTCAGAGCCTGTAAATGCCGCTGTTACTCCCAACGAGCTCACCCGGGAGAGCATCACTCGGCCATTTGGCCTTTTGACTTTGTTCAGTGCAGCAGCATTTGAACATACGATAAGTTCCCTATCGCAGGGTTATCTCCTTGGAAAAAAAAAAGGAGATCTGAGGAATATAACGTCTTTTTCATCTCTGAGCATGATCATGTTCTCTGTCAGTCTTTTCTTCAACCCCCTTGGTACCAAAGAGGATTAAAAATTGCCCCTTGATTTCCTCAGTGAGCTCTGGATCAAGCCTGTGCTTTCTGGAATATTTTGGATGTGAGGAGAGAAAAGTGAACGGAATATTAACAGATAACCTGAGAGTTGCAGCAGTTCCCAAGGTATTTCTTATCTGGGTTTTGGGATCACAGGCTCTATTAAGAGGTCATCTATTAATAGGTATAAAAGATTAGGGAGTGATCATTAGATGTTAGTGCTGTTTCTGTGGTAGTGTTTTATCTATACACAGACATGCTTTCTTAACACACTCTCAAAAACTACATGTCCCTTAAGTTTTTGATAAGCACATTCTAACGATGTTTAGATTCTTTACAGATACCTCCTATAATGCCTCCTGGGCATTTTAATGTGTTTTAGTAATCTTTTAAGGAGATACTTTTAACATCACCTGCACCTGATTTTATTTGATTTACATGTCAGTTCATCCTTTCATCTTCCTAGTTCGGCATCCCCTATGGAACGACTTCTGGAAGTTTACTTTAGATTCGACATTCTGAATGTTATATATTACATTATCTAGTAGGCTGCTTCTCTGAGTCCATGCGACCTTTTGAAATGGTTTCAGAACTGAGCCTACAGTTCTCAGAATGACTCTGAACGTGGCTCCATCTCAACACAGGTATTTTTGCTTAGACAATAACAGTATTCTCTATTCAAATAATAAGTGGTAGGGGGCATCAACCATTCATTTCTAGCCTGCTTCGTATTGTATTGCAATGTAAATGCATCAAGGAAAGTATGAAATTGCTTGCACTACAGTATAATAAGTCGCATGTGCAGACATGGATTCTTTTTTCTATATCATTTTGCAAAGCCCAAGCCATCCCAGAGTGCTTTACCAAGTCAGATTACTTATTTATGGACGTGTGCAAAACAAGTCTGATGCACGGTCCTGCCTGTGTGGCTTTCATCACTGTAATTGTCTTAGTGTGTCTGCTAAATAGTTACAAATACGATACCTCATTACTTTCAGCTTGGTCAGCATTTCTGGGATTTAATTTACTCGAATTGCTGCCGTATGATCTTTCCGTGGGTATTTCACCCAAGGTGCTTCGGTCCCGACCGCGGTGCCTCGTGTGCTCCGACAAAGCTGAAAAAACAGGGGCCCAGCCAAGGTGACCTACAAGCTTTTGTGGGGAAGAGCAAAACCTTTTTTCCTCCACTATTTGCTTTATTTCTGCTCCTGCGTTTTCTCCGTTGACTTCTGTGAGGTTGAAAATAAGACTTCGAGCTCAGCCGCAGTCCCCAGGTAGTTGGGGAATGGCAGAGAGCTGGTGCTGTGCGTCAGCATGGATTAAATCAGGGTGTTATCTTGCCTTCCGAATCAAATTTGATGCACTGGATTACCAGTAAAGCTTACTGGGATGAGGCCGGTGTTCTCCCAGTCTCTCTGAACTGTTCCAGCGTACAAACGGACTGGACTCCCAGTTTACAAACTGTGGTTGTGCGTATAGATAAATGCACAGTATTTGTACACTGAGAACCTGGGCTTGAATGGTCCCCAAAGAACTGTGACCCCAGAGCCCGTGTCCCTGGGGGTTTGCCTTTGGGAACCAAAATCCCAACATGACAAGGTCTAAAAGCAATTACTGTCTCGGCATGCTACCAGAGTTGATCTTTGAAGGTGAAAATCAAGTTTAGTTGTTAGTCTAGACTGCCTTAAAGGAGCTGGTTTGCTCCTAAATGATGTCCCAGATACTGTATTAAAACCAGCAAAACTGGTGCCCCGGTGTTCTTCGTCTCCAGAGCTGGTGTTACCGCGGTTTTATTATTCAACCCATCAGGCAGCAACGGTCTCGTAAATGAACACGATTCCATGCCGGGCTGGTGGCATTACCGAATAAACTGGATTTTCATCCAGCCATGACCATTTGGATTATAACATTTAGAATCCATCGCTTCGGTAACTTCTCTTAAGCAAAGATCATAGCACAACTTGAGCTTTTAAAAGAACAGGAGGGGCAGAGGAAACGTTTTAAAGGGCTCCAAGTTGCATGTACAGATGAAGGGAAATCCAAGTGGGAGAGGTTAATAGAATAATGACTGTGAGCACAGGAAAACAATTGTTGTGTTTCTTAGATCCAGCATTTATCCCAAAGCTCCCGATACCAGGTTTCTTCTCAGTGCTATTAACAGCTGAACCCAAAGAGGTTCAGAATTCAGCAGAATGCGCAAATGCTTCACGTCAAAACAAAACTCAAGGTTTGAATGTAGGTTGTTCGAAGGATCGGTGTCTTTGTGTGGGATGTTAGTGCTTCGGACTAAACCAGAACCTCTTCTGATCAAACACTGGCATCCACAGTCCTGCCCTTATCAATTAATGATTCCAGAGTGATTAAAGGAACCGATCAGATTTTCCTGAAAATCCTCTTTTTTCCCTTCTTTTTGCTCAGGTAGGAATAGCTTCTTTTAACTGGTTGCTGTAGCTGGGAGGATAAATTTGTCTTTTCTTGTGTCTCATCTTTGTTTCAATTATATTTGATTTGAGTCTGAACGGAGGGTGTTTAGTTGCAGTACTTGGCTGGTTCTCTGGCACAAACCTGGATAATTTGGGGGCAATTTGCTGAGCCTTTTTGTGCATCAGTTCTCTATTTTTAAGCAAAGATAATGAGCATTCTGTTCTACCTGTCTATTTGTGATGTCTCCTAATACATGTTCCTTACCTTGCTCCTATTTATATAACTTTTAGTTTGCAGTATAGACAATTATGTTGATACTATATTTATGTTTACCCATCAGGCTTATGGGGGTATTTTATTCGTAATACTCTTACTTGTGTTTGTTCCAGTAGAAATTATGTATGGTGAGAGTTTTGTTCTTCTATTTTCCCTTATTGGACTGAAAGAAAAGATGAGACAGACCAAAGCGTTGCTTTTCACCTTGAAACCATTGGTGAAACCCATACATTTTACATATTGGCTTGAAGGTTTTGAAGATTCTGGCTAGAAATGCTACCAATGGAGAGGCACCCTTGGGATTTACACCATACTTTGCTTTAATTATTCTTAGAGAAGCGTTTTGTCCTGTCAAGGCGTTTTGTCCTTTGCTGTCAAGGCTGCGAGCACCAATTGCACTTTTTCATAGTAGTCTGATAATAAGTAACTATGGAAAACTGTGAATGTAATTATTCTAATTGTTGGTGTCGTTGTGTGGAACACAGACCCTCAAGTTCCACCCACGTACCCCTGGGTAATTCTTCACTTCCAGCCTTTAAACTTTTATGTCGGGTTCCTGTGTTCATCACAGAGGCAGCGACATTGCAGTGAGATGTAGAGAACCACTAACACTTGTAGGAGCCTTCAGAATGAATAGAACTTGGATATACGTTTGGTCTGAGATTTTCCAAACTGCTTAGGGAATTAGGAGGCTCAGCTCCCATTGATTTTTATGAGAATTTAGCATCTAAATGCCCTGGGTAGCTTTGAAAAATCTTCTCTTTTAGTAGGAGGCATAAAAGTAACCATTTGGAATTAGTTGAATTGTGTATGGCGCTCGTTAGGGGTAGATACTTGACAATAACATGATAAAAACTCCTGTTACAGACAGTTGTACAATGACACGCTCTGGGGGTGACATTTTCTTCCTGACTCTGAGCACTTTGTTGTTGGCTTAAAGCTCAGAAGTTTATGCTCCTTTTTAACTCCTTGGCCCATTTAACATAACTCAGGAAGTTCTTAGGAACTGTAAAACTCTCTAATGGCATTTTAAGGTTCTGCTACTTCATCAATATTGGTATTTATGAAGTAGGACAAAACTCCTAATTGTTCACTCTGCGCTGACACGTGAACTACAGCTCTCATTAGCACCAGCTTTACTGATACTGGAACTTGCTCAACAGGGGAATGAATTTTCTCTAAGCTGGCACTAATGGATGTTTATGACTCTTAGTAATAACTGTTCTTTGACTGATATTTTTTGAGGATTATCAGGCATCAGACTTTCAAGAGACTTCAGTGGTCATGGTATTCAGCGTTTTCTGTTCAGAGTCAGGAGGATTTACAAAACCTCAACTTTACTCTCTGCAAAAATCCCTTTTAAGACATGGTGACGTTTTGGAAATGTACTGGAATGCTCTACATCCGATGTATTCTCACAGCTTTTCTGTAGATCGTTCTCCACTTTCAGGGTGCTTAATTGTATCAGGGCTTGTAATTGTGTTTGAAAAAGTATCTTGATCCCCCGGTCTTTGGCAGGGAGGTTTTCCTCACTTACCGTTTCCAGTTCCTTCCAGTCACTTCTCATTGCTCTTCATCATACCTACCATAAATAATTGTTCTCCAACGTCTTATTTTATATCCTTTGGGTACCTCTGAGCAGTTCGGTTCTGTCTCCACGATCGCTTTACCAAGGATGGGCTAATGGAAGGCAACAGCTAGTAAGAAACCTTGTAGTATCTATGGAGTACACCTGCCTTCCTAATTACTACATGCCAGGTTTAATTGCATGACTGCAAATATCGGATCAGACAACTTCCCGTGACATGTTGTGACTAAACCAGCCCACGTTTATTCCGAAGGTACATGTTGCCCGATATTGAAATATTTGTCTTACTTGACACAAATTATAATTATCCGAAAGAACCTGAAGGTTCTTCCTCCTCCCCTCCCCCTTTTTTGTCTTCCTAATTATCGCTCTAGCTCCCAATAAAAACGGTTGGTATTGCTGCTCATTAGCCAAATAATTTCTTGAGCAATTATCAGAAATTTAGGCAGCCGATTCAGAAAAAAAAATTTGTAGTTCAAAGCAGAGCATTTGCCTTTAGAAAATGCCCAGATGCAGGTAATGTTCTCTGTTGGTGTAAATGCAAGATCCACAGAATCCCAGAATGTCAGGGGTTGAAGGGCCCTGGAAAGCTCATCCAGTGCAATCCCCCCATGGAGCAGGAACACCCAGATGAGGTTACACAGGAAGGTGTCCAGGCGGGTTGGAATGTCCGCACAGAAGGAGACTCCACAACCCCCTGGGCAGCCTGGGCCAGGCTCTGCCACCCTCACCAGGAAGAAGTTGCTTCTCAAATTTAAGTGGAACCTCCTGTGTTCCATTTTGAACCCATTACCCCTTGTCCTGTCACTGGTTGTCACCGAGAAGAGCCTGGCTCCATCCTCCTGACACTCCCCCTTTAGATATCTGTAAACATGAATGAGTCCCCCCTCAGTCTCCTCTTGTCCAGCTCCAGAGCCCCAGCTCCCTCAGCCTTTCCTCACCCGGGAGATGCTCCACTCCCTTCAGCATCTTTGTTGCCCTGCGCTGGACTCTCTGCAGCAGTTCCCTGTCCTGCTGGAACTGAGGGGCCACAACTGGACACAAGATTCCAGGTGTGGTCTCCCCAGGGCAGAGCAGAGGGGCAGGAGAACCTCTCTGACCTACTGACCACCCCCTTCTAACCCACCCCAGGTCCCATTGGCTTCCTGGCCACAAGGGCCCAGTGCTGGCTCATGGTCACCCTGCTGTCCCCAGGACCCCCAGGTCCCTTTCCCCTACGCTGCTCTCTAATAGGTCATTCCCCAACTTACACTGGACCCTGGGGTTGTTCCTGCCCAGATTCAAGACTCTACACTTGCCCTTGTTCTATTTCATTACATTTTTCCCGCCCAACTCTCCATCCTGTCCAGGTCTCTGATGGCAGCACAGCCTCCAGTGTCTTCACTCCTCCCAACTTGGTGTCATCAGCAAGAGACCAAGTCTCTCAGTTTTACCACTTCACTCTCAGCAGCTTCCCTGTTGCATTTTTAGCTGAAGGATCAGGGCTCACAGGCGTTTCTTGAACTTCACGACGTTACTATATGTGTTGTTCTGTCCTACGTGTATAGGGAGCACTCTGTAGCTATATAAATACAGATATAATCCCACAAAAGCCCGCCGTATTCCTTTATTCACACCGCAATCCTGACAGATGTGTTCGCAGCAAGATTCCACCAGATTCCACAGTTGAGAGGAGACTGTATGCTATTGAAATAAAAGAAGATTAATTAGGCTGTCACGGTGTGAAATTGGGTTTGTGGATGGCAGGCACACTCAGTAGCCTGCGTGCGGGTTGTCCATTTTTTTTAAATTATCCAAACAGAAAGAGATCGGTCCATTAAGACCTAAAATTCCTTGTGTGAAAGAGGCCAGGGGTGTTGCTCTGTCCTGGGGCCTCCTCTGCGGGCAGCTCCTTTGGTTCCAGTTTTACAATAAACAGCTGCTTTTTTTCCAGCCTGAGCTCAGGCTTGTTTATCCGAGGGCTGAATTGTGCTTGCAGGCAAATGAGTTTGTGGTATCAATTCATTAAAATGAGACAGCGTCTAGGTAGCAGACTGGAATGCAGCTCCCCTGATTCAACAACAACAGCAGCCACCTGCAGGAAGGGAAATATCTGCCCGCCTGCAGTTTGAGACCTGTTGTATCCTTCTGAAGATCCAGGAGATGAACATTGTCTTCAAATTATTTCTAATTTAGTTCTCCTCCATTATATGCATCTCCAAAATGAGCACCTGCTTTATTCTTTCAAGAGAAAGGGGGGGAATCTGCTTTTGGGCATGTTCCAGGTAATAATATTGCAGCTTCTTCCCTGCTTGCAGTTTCAATTGGAAAATAAAATCTGATTGTTTGCCTTCAATTGCTAGAGGAAGGGCTAAAGTATCTCCTGATGGAGACGAGGGCTTCGTGGTTGGACAAATCTGTATGTAGGTGGCTTCCAGACTAACAGAACCAACCCCAAATGAGTGACGGTATTTTGGGTGCTTTTTCGTGCCCTCTTGGGCGTTCGGTGCCAGGTTTTGTCACTTATGGCTGCGTGGGGATCATCCCAAGGACAGACCGTCCCTGGGGCCGAGCACCGAAACCCCTGAGGGTTCGCAGCCTCCAGCACAGCCCCTGAGAACCCCAGAACCCACATGCTGAAAAACATCCTACGAGTTGCCAGGATCGCACAGCTTGTGTTGGACCAAAGGGAGTTTGGGTGATTTTACTGAGCCTGGTCCCAGGCAGCCGGTTTGGCGTGGCTGGAAGGTGCCATGCAGCTGTTGGCTTCCAAGTTTGAGCTCTTTGTGCTCGCATAAAAAAACACAGAACAATGCTACAATTACCTAAATGAGCACTCTGCTAAAACGCAGGAAATAATTCTTTGTTTACTGTTAATTAACATTTGCAAAGAGTGATTAGCATGATAGTTAGCAATGTGTATGATGTGACCTTTTTTAAAAGCCTGACGAGGCAAACGAACAGGGGGAGTCAAAGATGTTGCTTCTGCTGCTTGCTGGTTGAACAGCAGTTTGAGCCGCAGCAGTTTTACCAAAGGTACATGAACGTGCTGTCCCACCCCACGAGCTGGGATTTCGTACCTGTCCTCTCGTCTCTTAAACCTGGCGGGTGCTCCTTTCATCTGCAGGAGTTACAGCTCAGAAAATACCTTTACTCATCATGTGGAAGCAATATATTCTTTATTATCCCTGTGAAGAGATTCTCATGAATACTTCAAGAGACATTCATAAAGAGAGCCTTAATTATTTAAAACCGCTTTCCCCCAGACTTAAGGATGTTGCCTTTTATCCACCTAAGCTGAATTTATTGCAATGAATAATAGTTTTAATTTCAATTAAGGTTTGTATGTACACATCTCTGACTCTTGTATCCATCTGTTTGCCATCTGCTGATTGGTTTGCTGTTTGTATAAAGCTTCAGGTTTTTAATCGTAGATGGTCATGTACTCGTTATCAGTTTCATCATTCAACTCATCTTGGAGACAACACATAACTGTATTAGTCTCTATGTAAATTAGATTGCCAAGGCAGATGAAATCATCAGATGGTTTTAATTTGGCTACTTTTCTGAGCGTGCACTCTGAAGACGTCTGTACTACTCTTTAAAAAGGGGCTGATTTTAGTGGACTAGAGGCAGCGCATTAGTCGGGAATTTGCTCTTGATCAGCCGTAATTACGATTGCTCTGGTTTTATGAGTCACCGTACATATGCATTCAACTATGTTGTGTAACTCGCCAGGTACAGGAGACACCTGGTAGCTCCTAACAGGAGGACGCAGCTTATTTAGGTGCAAAATATTCTGCTCCTCTTTTTTTTGCACGGAAAGGATGTGGCTCCATTTGGTAGGGACACATGAATCCAGTCCTCTGTACCATGCATTATTCCCATTTAGTGATCCAGCTGTTTGTATAAGTATGTATAAGCTCATCCCATTTCTCTGTTGAAGGCTTTACAGGTGGGCTAAGGGACTTAAATCTTTGGATAAACTCGGGCTTAGGTGAGGTTGTGTGGGAGTTGAAGAGGGAAAAGCGCTTTTCAGAAACCCCGAAACAAAACCGAGAGCTACAGGCACACTCCGTATGTATTAAATCAGATTCTATCTTCTCCATAGTAACCAGCCTGAGCGTACGGTTTCTCTTTTCATTGTTGGTTGCTCAGACACGGTCCCGCTTGGGAACGTTTCTTGTAGCTGAGACGGAGGTTTCGGAGCTGACCTCGCAAACATCCTGAGCACCAAATGCTCAGGGCATCCCCGCTCTCCTGCTCCACTGAGCAAACAGTTAAAAAACGAAATAAAGACAAAACCCACACCAAATTCAACAGCTGTTCTGGAGCGGGGAAGAACTAATTAGCTTGTAGCAGGTGCTGCTCCAGGTTTCTGTCTGATTGCAGTCTGGCAATCTGCTGCAAACCTCCCGACACCCAGTCAGGGAAGGCCAGAGGGAACAAAGCGTTTCCTTGAAGCACCGGGAGCCGGGAGTAGTGGAAGGATTATTTTTGGAGCTGCTACCATGACTCAGTGTTTTCGATGGCTGTGAATAACTTTTCTTTCGCTTCCTACGCCCAAAATGTCATTGAGCCGGAGGCAACTGTCACATTGATGGTTAGAGGATGGGACTTGGAGAGAGTAGGTCTGAGGAAACTCTTTGTTGGGCCTTATTGGGCCCTGTCGGGCTTTACCGAGCTCTGTCAGGCTCTGTAAAACTTTGTTAGGCCCTGTGAGGCTTTGTTGAGCCGTATTGGGCTCTCTCGGGCTTTGTTGGGCCCTGTCAGGCTCTGTCAGGCTTTGTTGAGCCGTGTTGGACTCTCTCTGGCTTTGTTGGGCCCTCTTGGGCTCTCTCAGGCTTTGTTGGGCCCTGTTGGGCTCTGTCGGGTTCTACCATGAGTATTCTTCCCTGCCTGTTTCAGAAAAGTCAGAGCTTTTTGGGAAGAAAAGCTCTCGAGCTTTTAGAAATTCTCTCCTAACGTAAGTTTCAAAGTGTTCAGGATGATAAACGTTCCTTTCCAGATGTGGCGCAGGCAGTTCGTAGCCTCCTTTGTAAGAAACAACCAAAACCACTCTGAACTCCCAAACCCTAAAAGTCTCAGCTGCTTTCATGCTCCAAGGCACTCAAAATTTAAACTGGAGTTTGAGTGCTTAAGTCGGGTCTGACAACCAGATTTGAGCTTTTAAGCCACAGAGTCGGTTTTCAAAACGTTATCCCAATTTTGACTCCCAGTAAATAAGTTGTTTTAAAGATGAAATCTTACAATCGCTAGTGCTTTTTGTGGCTGCCTCTGATTTTTTCCTCCCCAGGCATAAAGCCAAATTACAGCGGGTCTATCCCATGTAATTCCCTTCCGGGCCCTATCTTATCTCTAGCTCTTAGCTGATGTGATTGAAAAACTCTGCCATTCCGCGACATAAATCCAAATAGCCCATCGCTGTTCTCCCAGGAGCAAGTCCAGTCTCTTCAAAATGGTGTGTGTGCGCTTATATATAAATACATATTGTTTTTAAAAGGGAAAACATCAGGTTGCGCTGTTTAATGCCACGCTGGAGCGGCAGAACGGGCGATGGGCTGAGGTGAGGAGGAAAGATGTGTTGGTTACGACTGGATGCACTTGGATTCGGGCCTGTTCTATTTTGCAGCTACCTAAAATCCACCATTATTCTGTTCATTTATTGCTGTTTTCAGGTTTTACTTTATACGTATAGTCCAAGGCAGCTGCGAGTCTTGTGTGCGCCTGGCAGCAGATGTTGAGGATGGAGAGGCCTAGTGGAACGAATCTGTAGAGAGACATACCAGGTATCAAAGTGATTATGATTTATTTAATGCACTTAGGATTATAACTCTCTGAAACCATGTTTTTAAAACTGCTTTCTCTTGTACAATGACCTGGGAGAGTTCAAGTGATACATCCCGAGTTGCTCACACGGATTCTCTCGCTCCGATGCTGACGTTGCTCATTGGAAGCTGCTCAGGCCATCAGCTGAACTTCCCCTCTTTAGAACACCTTAAACTCTGGATCCAGACCCAGGCTTAAGAATTCAGACAGATATAACCATCACAAATCCTCCCCAATGTATTTAATAAGAATATTTCTGAGACAACAATTACTTGAGCTGAGTTAGATATAATTTTTGCTGGCATGCCACGGGCAGGATTTAGTGCTTCATCTCTTTGTATTCATCTCACTCAATAAGGCAGGAAATTTATTTACTATCCAGAGGCGGTTAACTGTCTTTCTAGCACATTGTTTCAGCAGTCAAAAAAGGCAATACATCTATATATCTATTTTTAAATGAGTGACTTTCAGTACCCAAGGAGAAGGGTAAGACAGATACTATTGACAGAGAAATGAATTTCTCCGCCAAGTTCCATCTCAGACATAGATTTGATTAGTTTTCTTAAGGAAGTTTTTTGTTGCGATTGTAAAGTTTCCACTGTTGATCCTAGAAGAAGCAATTTAAAAGATGTATATGTTCTGTATCCCTTTCTTGTGAATGGCACGGGGCCAATCTCGGTGTCATTAGCAGCCAAAATGTGACTGTCACTTAAGGGGAAAGATTGTTCCCATGTGCAAGATCTGAGACTCCTAAAAAGAAATTAGAGTTTTTGACTCAGTTAGTATATCAAGAAAGCCAATGCAAGTATCTTTTTCTTCATATCTACAACAGAACCATATAATTGAAATAAAATTCTGAACTTTACTGATTAAGAAATCAATCAGGATTAGCATGTTCCTATGAAAGGCTTGGATTTTTGGAGAAATGGTGGGTTTCAATGGAAAATTGCCCTCTCAAAATGTTGAAGTTCTCCCTCTTTTATATATTTTGCCCGGTGTTTCTTTTCCCGGGGGCAGAAATGGTCCGCATGGAAAACTCAGGGCTACACAACAGCCTTTCTGAACGATTTGTGGAATCACGCAGGTAGAAGAGGTTACAGATGTGGCTGAGCTGATGTGAATATGTCACGACGGTGCGTCAGGGTTGAGAGCAGCTGACTCGAAAAGGTCTGAAAAGCGCCGGTTTGGAACAGAGCTCGTGTCTTCAGTGAGTATTTGCTTTGATGGTCCACTCCCTATAGCTAGTAAGGCTAAATAATCATGTTCCATAAAAGCATAATTAGCGTTACGTTTTATTTTATGGAGCATCTTTTCAAATCATTATCCTCAGAAGTGAATGCAGTTAATTTTGTCTGGTTTATTCCATTTGACTGTACTTTTTATGTGATATATCAGTACCCAGCTGGGTGATTTTCCAGTCCTGTTCTCCCAGCTTCAGTATAACTTTAACCACCTTGTTTTGGGCTAAAACTGCAGAGTTTTAACTCTTTTGAACAATCAAGACGGCGCTGTGTGAAGCAAGGTCACCCCATGATGGAACTGTGCGCATTTCAACCGTCTGACGACGTCTTGGTCTTTTAAATTTTGGTTAGTTAGCACTTAGGAACATCACATATCAGTCCGTATCGATTTGCAGATGCGATGCCAGACGAGTTTAATTCCTGATGGCGCTAATTACCCCATGCTGCTGCGTTTCATCCTGCACCGTGGCGAATGCAACCGCGTCGCTTCAGGGATTAGTAGAGCCATAAAAGCATTACTGGCTTGATGAGTTTTTTACTGATGCGAAAGATTAAGCACTTCATACTTTCTAGCACTCAGGTACTTCACCTATATGGAATCAGGGTTCCATCACTCTCTGTTAGTAAGATATAGCTTGTAAAAAACATATAGCAACTACTCTTTCTGCTCCACTGAAGCCCTGATTGCCCATGAAGTTTGAGAGACTTTTTCCTTTGCTTAAAAAAAATAAAGGCAAAATTAATTGGAAATGACAAGAGGAAAATGATCCAGCTGAATGCTTTGATAAGCAATCACGGCTTAATAGATTAGAAAATATAATTAATTACTTAATTATACTCAAAGTGGTTGTTGTTGGGAGATTGTTCGTCGAGAAGCCATTGTTGGATGGAGGGATGTGCCTGTTGCATGAATATCAGTCTCCAGGCAGCCAGCACTGCTGACTGTGTATATATGTCTGTATATATATATATATATATGTATATGTATATATGTGTATCATCTCACCTGGATATCCCAAAGCACTCAGTGAAAAATTGTGCTGTTTTGAAAATCTCCGAACTGAAAAAGAGGGGAAAGAACCGACCTGTCCAAAGCTGCTCGGCAATATGGACACACAAGGCAGGTCTCCTGAGGCCCCGTCACCATTTCTAGGTAGCGCTGCCATGAGAAACCGTTTGTTCAAAGCAGGAAAGCAGAAATTAAACAGAAACCTTCAAATGTAGAATCACAGAATGTCCTGAGTTGGAAAGGACCCACAAGGATCATTGAGTCCAACTCAGTGCACTTACTGTTTCAAGAATTCCATATTTGAAAAGGTTGTACTTTTTAATAAGAAATTCTAGGATCAGGTTTTAAACTTTCAAGGTGGTTTTAATTCTGGAAATAATTTCCTTTTGTGGTCTATGCAACACTGCTTAGGAAATCCATCCATCGCTGCAGAGCCGCTGCTTTTTCTTATACAAGTTCTTCTTGAGTTTTTATCGGTGACTTGTGAATCGGGGCCTTCAGGCACCAGCTGCACGACAGAAGTGCGACTGAGAGAAATTAATATCAGTTTTCTGAAAAACAGACCTGTTTTTCAAGTTAGGCCCTCACAGCCAGCAGTTCCTATAGAGGAGATTGGTCTTTAATGATTTCATTTTATGTATCTTTTTCTAAGCTCGCGAAGGCCCTCAGAGGTGAAATCTAGGGAGCAGATGAACGTAAGAGGCTTCACTTAATTAAACGAGAGCTGTGCGTTGGTTCTCCAAGTGCTGTTCAGTGAGATGCGGTGATGGCCCGACACAGATGGAGCCCAGCTCCGCCGGGAACCATCCTGTCACTCCCACGTGCTCCAGCATCACCCGGAGAAGCCGATCGCGCCGCGTTGGTGAAGCAGCAGCTTCCAACATCCAGAGAAGCCGCGTCCCCGCGGTCTCCATTCGCCCCCATCAGCTCCTGCCGTGCCGGGAGCAGAACGGGTCCATCTCTGGCGGGGCAGCAGTCGCCTGCGCTCGGCGTCGTTTTGCCTTCGCAGGAGCAGAACGGAATTAATTCGCTAACAGATTGGCCGATGCTCGTCGCTGTACTCGGCGCCGGGTTGCGGGACGCCTGCTGCTGTTTCACTTAGCGATGTTTGCCATAAGGGAAGGTCTCACGCTGGTTTCTTTAATTGCACTTGGGTTTTCTTCTAGGCGTGTTATTTGCTGCTGTTGGCAGGAAGCTCAATGTAGAGCCACTTTCCTCAGGAGTGGGGCTGGACAGGAGCAGGGTGTTTTACATTTGCGGCCTTTGTAACGTGACCCATGGGATGGTCATTCAACAGGCAGCAAAAGTCTGACAGCTCCATAGCAGGAATGTAGTTCTTCGACTCCTCTACTGAAGAAAATCAAAGATGCAGAACAGTTGAAGGTAGCGGTTTTCATCTTGGTCTGTTTATACACTACAGAATATTCTTACAAAGTCTTCACATAACCCCTTTTTCAGGAATACAGTCACTAATCCCAGTGAGAGACTTGGTTGAGAGAGGAGTTAGAGCACCTGCGTGTAGGAAACTGTGACTGAGACCAGCCTGAGCTGGAGACCCGAGCTTATCGTCCTTGGTAACGTACCCTAGAGATCAAGTGCTTGGTGATAGAGGATGCCGTGGTTTATCTCTGGTTTTGGATGCGGCGATGTGGTCCTGACACCTGTAAGACAGTTGTAGCGATGTCTTCTGTCCCTGCTGCTTAGAACGGCTCATTGTGCTGCCCCAGAACAGGCATCGAGCCTAAGATCAAGTCTAAGACAGTGCCAGGTTTAGGCAGGAATTACTAAGCGCTTTAACAGTTTTGAGCACAAACTGTGATGCAAAACACCTTTCAGTTTTCAAAAAATCATTCTGAAATTCCAAAAAAGATTTTGCTGCAAGGTTTTCTGTGCTGGTCAAAGTTACAGTGAAGAGTTACTAATGGCGTCAGTTTGCAATGAGTTAGTAGTTTGGTTTTATTTCCTCAAAACCAGAAATGTATTTCCCATCTATATGTTAAAATGAGCTAAATGTAGATATAAGGAACTGCCTTGCTGTGCTGGGGCTGCTGCTGGATTGAGAAGTGCGGTATCCATGAATATCGAATTTTGGAAAGCCTTTAAATGACTTGTGGTCCACTTGCATTAAATTCTGCCCGTCTCAAACCTCAGAGCTCTTCCCAGGGTTGTTTAGGGCATTGGGGCTGGAGTTACTTTGCTCATTCTTGAGCTTGGATCAAGGCCTGGGGACACAGACGTGGGGAGGGGACACAGACGTGGGGAGGGGACACAGGGCAGCTGTGGGGACATAGATGTTAAAATGATAAAGGACAGGTGGGTGTCTTGGGTTCAGTGGGTTTGACGACATCAAAAGAACACAAATGAATGGGAATCAAATTATTATAGGAGACAAAGGGTGGAGATGAGCTAAATTCTGGCACAGTAGTTGTGTGATAAAGGACTGGGGTTTAGAATGACCAACCTTCTGACATAAAGGACTCTTGGTTTATTTTTAGAATGAACAACCTTTCGACATGTTTTTGCATTTAAAAAACCAATGTTAAAAATCAGCTCTGTGAAAGCAATATCATGTTACCATGGCAAAGAACAAAGCAACGCAATGAGGCTGGTTGTAGTGAGTGAAAAGAGATTTCATAGCAGTGCCTCTTTTTTCAGCGGTTACACCGTTTCTTACCATCAGTACTGGATTTCTCGAGACATGGGATTTTCCTGATGGAAACCTAACGCTGCTTGCAGTTTTCCCTGTACAAATCAAAATAGGAATAACGGTCCTCTTGGTAGTTATAGAAAGAAGGAGTAAATCTACTGCCACCACCAGAAGTAACATCACTAAAAGGAGTATAAGCCACATATCCTTCCTTCTACCTGTGTGTAGAGGGTAGTATAGGTGCATTTTACATATTTATATGGAGATATGATTTATTTCTAGTTTCATAGATTTAGTAAAGGTGCAGGATTTAAAACTGCTTTTGCTGTTTCGAATACAATTAAGTTTGATGACTTATGTGGAAAAAGCAACTAAAACAAAAAGAAATTCACCTTTGCCTCCCCCCAAAAAATAAAGCCAGTATTACTTTTAGGGACAAATTTAAAGTAGTGGATTTTCATTAAGGGGAACAAATAACTGTTACTAGTAGTTTGAGATCAAATGGTACAAAGTTGGTTTAGGAACAGGGGCATCTCCCGCCTTCTTTCGGCACACTGTGCCAAAAAGTTGCTGTTAAATGGGTTGGATTACATAAATCGTTTTTTCAGTGCCACGAAAGATTGGGCTGTCAGAGCTTGTTTGGTTTTAATTAGTAAACACATGTTTAATATTATGTGTGGAAATAGGTCTGCGTGCTGCGGGAAGTGTTATCTCAATTTACTTTAGTGACGCTACTTTCCTTTAAATAAAGATAAACGGATTACCCAACTCGAGGTGGGATGAAACATGTCGAAAGGAATTGCCGGATCCAGTCCAAGCTGCAGATCAGTAGTGATGTTCGATGGAAACGCCTGTTCCTTAGATCAGTCGCTGAATAACAGAAGTAGCCAATATATTTTTATTATTATATTTTTTAATAGGGCTCTAATAGATAGAATTCATAATGGAATGGACAACACCCCACAGCTCAAGAGAGATGGCCAAGGGGCACATGGGATGGAATCTCTTAACGTTATAAAATGCACTTACAAAGTAGCCAGGGAAGGGTTACCCAGCGTTTCTCACTGTGGGTGAGCTCACGTTATCCAGCTCCAGGAAAAAGTCCATGCAAAACCAGATTTCAACAGCAGGGTGTTTTCTGTAGGTTTTGAGAAGACGGAGGCTCCATCATCTTGCTATGGACTCCACACGCTGCTTAGATTGGGGTTTGTGGAGTCAAAATAATCCAGCACAGGCTAAAATCGCCGTGGAGTGAGTTTGCTAGACAACAGAACTCTGGTTCCACAACTGTACTAATTATATCAGCGAAAACAGAGACACAAAGCGAGTCGGGGACAGGAGATAGTTGCAGTAGTTTGTTTCCCTAGTGAACACTGGATGGGACACGGTTTCCCTGGATGCGTTTTTGGACTGCTGTTTTTATACAAAATATATTGACAATTATTCCTGGCTTCTGAGAGCATATAAATGGGCAGGGGGAAGAGAAGTTTCTGTCGTATCCCATCGTTAAGGTTGCTCATCAAATGAATATTCCGGTTCTGGGAAGCGTGAAGGTCGCAGAATAAGGATCTTGCCTCCCATCTGGGTTGGGTAAAGCACAGCTTGTCAGAACAGGAGAGACTGTAGCTTGATAATTACATTTACCTCTCCTTGAAGGGTCTGATTTCCGTCAAATGAAAGGGAAAAGTAATTTGTTCTTGTTTCTTGCCTGAGAGGGCATCCCGTCGCCCGGCACATCGATTGCACAGGTTCTATTAGTCTTCAACAGGACCAGAATTAATTGGTTTGTATTACCCAGAGGTCTCAGGCTTGGATCAGAGCTCTGACGGGGCGGCCTCGGTGTTCAGAGCACCCAATCTGGGCTTTGCTGAGCCTGACCTAAACAGCGTAACCACGATTCCAACAAACCAGGCAGTTCCATGGATATACGTGAGTTAATGGTCAGCGGTCCCTCCGCTCCCTTGGTGCACAGCCAGAAATGTAACAAAAGTGCTTTTCCATGTATTTGTCTGTTGTCGTTTCTACCTGATGCACTTGTCTATTTGTGCAGTGTTTAGCCTGCAGTAATAGGGTCTGTCTGATAAGGTGTTTTATACATGTTGGTCCTTCTGTTCTGTCCCGAATTGGTGTCAAATCCTAATGTTTATTATTTTGTTGTGTTGTAAACTTCTCTTCCCCAAAATCATAAAGTTGTAGCAACCGTATATAAGAGAAAGGGAAGGTTATACTTTAAGTAGGCTCAGGCTGCAGTTCAGTTGGAGTGGTTGTTTTTCCAGATATCTTGGGTGGAACTTGTTGGAAAAAGGAATATCGGAGCATTAATAAATGGAGAGCAGGCCAGGCGGAGTGTGCTGCAGCAAAAGGTGTAGAAATGACCTGGAAACCAAGGGTTTTGGGAATGAAACACCCATTGGCTTGATAATGAAGGAAAAGGATGAGGACCAGTCCCTCGAAGGGAAGAGTGAAGGGTAACAGGAAAAGAGAGGTAGTTTCTTGATTTGCCAGACCAAACCATATGGTCAAGGCTACAGCTGAGCTGCGGTTGATCTCACTCGCCTCTAATCTGCAGCCGTTTTCTTTCTGATGGATAAATATGTGTTTAAATAATGCGTCCTACCTACCTCTGTCCATTTTTTTTTAATGCTTCCTTTGACAACCGAATGCTTCCATTATGCCCAATAAACATCGTGGAGACTGACCCGTTCCCGCTTTAAATGCCCATTAAGGCTGCGTTTCCTTCGTTTCACCTTCCAAAGGAAGTGCTGCAGCTGTTCATTATTTGCAGCACTTACTACAAGAGACTCATTTTCAGGAGCTAATTTCTTTTTTTCCCCTCCCCTTAGAACTTCATAGAACCGGTTTAGTTCCTGCCCACGAAGCCGCGGTGAATAGCGATTGCGGAGGAGTGCTGGGAGCTTTGATGGCTGAGCTGTTCTGCTTTCAAAGGCCGCAGCGCTCTGTCAATGGCACTTTCTTCTCTTCCGTGGCCATGGGAAGAGGCTGCGCCGCATTGTGCTACGTCGTACTAAGGTTTTGAAGGTGGACTTACTAAATACCTGTAGGATAAAATAAAAAGGGCAACCACGTCAACGCTTGTCCAGCTGGCAGCCAGTACTATGGTCCTCGTAGCCCGTCTTACCTCGATTAATTGTTTATAATGAGATGAAGGTTCTGATGCTCCTCCTCGAAGCAGCGAGTATTGTGTCAAGGCAGTGAGTAGCTGGTTATAATCACCATCTATGTTGGTGTTGCTCATTGTTTTGTGTTTTGATGTAAGTGCTTTATTCTAGGGTAAAGAATAGAGAGGGGAACAATATAATTCCTGGGGAACTAATGGATAATTAAGCAGCCTTCCCATGTTTTTGTTTATATGAGCGGGAGAACACACAGGCCAAAGAAAAAGCCTGTGTTTGGTATTTAAACTGAGGTGGCACCCAGAGGATTCAGTTTTCCCCAAGAACCCCATTGTTTGTGTCCCTTCTGTTAAGTGTTGTGATTATTGGTGGATTATAGGAGGTGCCGTGAGCTTTGCTGTGATTGCAGCGTGTGGAGCTGCGGTTAAGGAAGAGTCGGTCACCAGAACACGTAGAGCACCTCGTAGGAAAGTCCTGTCGGTTTGAGAAAGGATAGAACCGGTTGAATGTGATGGAGATGAAATAAAAGGGCTGCAGAAGTAATATCATAGCTTCGCTTTGCTGAATTGGAAGATCATCTCTAGTTGATTTAATGGCCCTTGATCTTCAACATTGGGGCCAGGCAAGATGCAGCAGAGCAGAAAAGGCCGCAAGGAACATTGTGGCAGAAGTGAGACCCCAGGGAAACTGTGCCAAAAACCGGTGAGAAACAGCAACCAGAAACTCCAGCTGAATGGTTAATTAGTGTCGAAAACTCACCACTCGCTTTGTTTGAAGCAATAAGCAAGCACGGGGGTGCGTTAAGATGCAATAAATTATGATGGTTGTTTCTACATAGAACTGATACTAGTTGTTAAATTGGGAGGCAACTCTCAGGTGGAGTTACCTTAGAGACCAAAGATCCAGAGCCAGTTATCTGATGGGGGACTAACAGCTTCAGCTCATCTCTGTTTCCTTTTCTTTTTGGTAGGAATAGTCGTGTCAGTCTTTGTTAAACCCTTTGATGTTGGTACCTAACGGTTTGCGGTTTCACAGAGCCCTGGTGGGACTGCAGGGCCCTTGCTGTGGATCACGGCTTATTAGGACTATTATCCACATTTCACTCTGTGGAAGATACATACGCATTAGATGTCGTGTCGTCCAAATCTGAATTATTTCTGGTTGCCAGACCTGAACTATTCCACCGGTGTGAAGAGGATGCGGGATCATATGGCTCCTGAAATACCCAGTAATCTCATGAACCCATTCTGTTAGTGATTGAAAAACACTGTTATGTATAACGTTAAAGGATATGGAGAAATGGCCAGTGCTTTAAGCTCTTTTTTACAGAGCTCAGATCATTGAGATAAATTGCCTTTCTTGCATTCCACATTCATCTTCATACACCTATTGCTATCCCTCATTTGCTCCATCCTTGTTTCGGGGCAGACGGAAGATAAAGAGTGTACCTTAAACAGTCTGCTCTGTATTTCAGGAAGCTTCTCTGGTCCCTGGAGAGAATGAAAACCTTCTCAGAGATATTATGATTGGCTTTGCTTTCCGGAGACCCCGTGGACAGCATTATTTGATCCGATGCCTTGTTCTCCTCGAGGTTCTGAGGGTGGCGCAACCCCCGGTGCAGCGCGTGTCCTGGAGAGCAGGCTCTGCGCTCTTGAGAAGCCCCAGTGCAATAGAAATCCAGCCTCTTTTCCACAATCTTTTCTCTCTTTCCTGCCGCAATTACTGCGGGGTCATTTATTTCAGCCTTCCTCTTTCTGTCTCTCCAGCGGAGAAGTGGCCTGGAGTCACAATGTCTCCTTTGTTCTCTTTCGAGTTAGGAGCGAAGAGACAGGAAAGGAGCAGAGGGCTCCGAACAGCCCCCGGTTCCCGCCAGAGGTGCGTGCGGGGCTCTGCTTCGCATGGGTTATCTTCATCTTTTTGGGCCGCAAACCCAATTTGGGGGGATTCTGCAAAGAGCTGTTGTCCCGGCGTTGCGGGATGCAGCGAGATGGCTGCGCTGCCTCTCGAAGAAACCCAGTGTGTGAGCATCCGGCTCTGCAAGCGCTCAGCTCTGCAGAGGCTTTGTTGATCTCGGATTAACTGCGCCAAAGGAGAGAGGGCTCTCAAAAATAGCAGTAGGCAAAGCCTTTCTGTGGAGGTCTGCAGCATCAGCTTAAATTGTGGATGTCAAAGGAAAAAAACACCCTTAAACTGGAAGGTTTGAGTTCTGTTGTGCTGTCTTGGGATATTAGAGAGCTGAATCACTTCTCTGGTCCCCAAAGGATGTATTTATTAATAATTTATTAATACATTGGTGGTTTAGTTCAGATCAGGATTGTACTTTTGACACGAGTCTCAAGATTGTCCCCCCTTAAGGTGCTTCAGCACAGCCACAGAGATCAGAGACTGAATCCTTTTGCGCTGAAGCTGAACTGGATCCGCTCTGAGGGTTTATGGGACCGGCCTGGTGGTAGTTTGCTGTAAATCCTCTGCAGTGTGTATGTTGTGGACGCTGTGTACTCGACACCAACCCCTGCGCTCTGCAGATTTGCTCATACTGAGCTGCATTGCTTACAAATACACACAGTCACAGCGGCCGCATGACGAGGGAAGTCATTTGGGGATAAAAGATCTGTATTCATGTATTTAGCTCGTGGAAAAATCTGTCCCTCAGTCTGCGCATCACTTGAGAGACCTCGGTTGCTATTTTCCTTTCTCCCACCCTTCATCTGTCACGCCTGTCTGGAGTACAAGCTCTTCAGGGCAAGGACTTACTAAACACATGAGCATTGGTTACCACGGTGCGGTCGCATTTTTGGCGAGGCCTCTAGGCACTGCAAATAAACAACAGATTTTGCATGTTGAGAGGCTTCTTTATCTCTTCGTATTTCTTCTCCCAATCCGTTTCACCCTTGCGTGGTTGGGGATCTGGTGGTGATATCACCTGGGTCTCACAGATGAAGATGTTGAGTGTTTATTCTGTGTGATTGTAGAGACCCGTCAAAGGGAAAGATCCCATGCACCAAAGTAATATCACCCTCAGAAAAAGCTGAATCCCTTCTGACACACCGGTGTTACCTTTGCCAAACAGGACAAGTTTACATAAAACTCCGAGTAGCCGAAAGCCTTTTGGCTGGTTGAGCGATTGTTCGGGCATCCCGCCTCTTGTCGACATGAGCCGCGGGGATTTCTAACAGCAGCTCCTTTGGTTTCCAAAATCTCGCTCACAGGGCAGATTTTCTTCTCCAGCAGGATTCTTTGAACCCGATTCTTTTCATTTACACTCCGTCGCTACCGCTGTGCTCGAGCACAGCGATGGTGCAAGGCAGCAATGACTATTTTTGCTTATTAATGTTGGTTGCATCAGAATAAGTATGAAAACCGCTTCGTTTGGCTTTCCTGAAATGCCAGAGTCTGTACAGAGCAAATATTAAACAGCTCCAGGAAGCAGAGTCCGTGTACTCGACAGCCCTCTCCTGGCCGGATTCAACAGTGCTCACCAGAGCGCTTTATTTCTGTTGGAATGTGGCTGGACGCTTTTTGTTTTTCAGAGCCGGTCTCAGATTTACACATCACGAGCACTTTGCCGGTAATTCTAGCGCTCGCTCTTGGCAGCTGTTTGGAAGGGGAGGATGGTGATGTTGACATAGAGACCTCCCAAAGCTGCTCTCACCCAACCCTCCGTCGCACCGGCTCCCTGGCACTTAAAATGGGACACAATTAACACAACTCGCTCATTTCCATCTCCCCAGAGAAAAACCAGCTTGGAGCATCTGTCATCTGCTTCTTCATCATCTTGACCATGTAGTTCGTGCCAGTTCTCAGTGGGTTGACCACTCAACCTTAGTTTCTGGCTGGTTCTTCTGCGGAGTCGCTGCTCTCTCATGTTACACGGCGGCTGTTTTGAGGATTCAGCATGTGGTATGTTTGGAGTTTTGGTTTTTTGAATGTCATCCAGACATTCCTTTCTGCTTTACAAGTGTCACTAAACTACTGTTGCTCAATAATTCTTTCCATTCTTTTTGCTTTCACGGAGTAATTGAATAGATCCACGTGGTTTTGTGGCAGCAAAGGTTGCTAAGCCAAGGATATTTTCGAACCCAACTTTCTCCCGGTTTTCTCAGGGATTCTGAGTATGTCTTTCCTGATGATTTCCCTGCATATTACAAAACTTGCCCAGAGGAATGAAAAAGTCATTTGTTCCCTGTAGACTATTAAAAAATAATGCTATCATTGTGAAATGCCCTTGCCTGCAATGCTGGCCAGTCTTGCATTCATTTTCTGCTTGCTTAATCTCTGATGGACAAAGATTCTCTAGAACATGACTGAAGCATGAACCCGTGTTTGTTATTAATTTCCTAATGCTGTGCCAGTCCCTCCCCTGCCTTCTCCGTCCCCCCTGTTCGCCAGTTTTATTCCAAAAAGCAGGAACGCTGCTGCTGGTCCTCCCTCCTTTGCACATCACACACTCAGAGGTGAACACGGGCAGAATGCGTTTGGGAATGCAGTGAGTTGGAGCAATTCAAGGGTCTCAAGGCATTTTATGAGCTTTAATTAAAGTCCTCTCGTTATTCTGTAGCGTCTTGTTTGGACGCAGTTTGGTGGGAGGTGAACGACACAGCTGAACCTACTAGTAATGTATTTATAGCTGAGCACCCTCCTGCCAATTCCTCATCCCAAAATCCTTCTATTGCCTCAACCTAAATGAACCATTTCCCTCCAGCTCTGCCCTACGCTGCCCTGTGATGTGCGGAGATTGTTCCCGAGCCTTTCTGGGAAGATGGGGATTATAAATCCTCGCCCCGATATGAATCCCCTATCGGTACCTGTTCCCATCGGTGCCCGTGGAGGTGACAAAGTCACGTCGGGAGGAGAAACCCGTCCCTTCTGCAACCGGATTAATGGTCTCGCCAGCACGTTTGCAGCACTGTCCACACCGATTCCTCTGCTGGGAGACAGCGGAGGCAATTAAAATCTTGTAATTTCTCATGAATAGAATCCTGCTGAGACATTCGCTATAATAGGAGCTCCCTCCCGTGTCCGAGAAGGTCTGTAGTGCCAGCGGTTTCTTTCTTCTCTCTTACTGGAGTGAATTTATCTCACTGTTCTCTCAGGAGAAATGAATAAATCCTTGAACTCATGCTCAGTTTACAGTCGCGATGCTTTGCTCGCTCCTCTCCTTGTCGTTTAAGACAATCCCGTCAAACAGCTCTGGATGTTGATGGTCTGATGGGGACCATCTGATCCGCTGAAACCACAGTACCACGAGCATCTCTTTTCTTTCTTCTTTTCCGCCAGTTATTCTTTGCACCCATTTTCTGTCAAGGACACCTTCAAATTGTCTTGAGATGTCTGAAAAATAAAACAAATGATCTCCTCTCATAGGTGAACGCCATAAAGTTGAGCATTGGGTTTTAAATGATGGCAGAAGAGGACTCTTGTGTTGTAGCTTGTTGGCAATGCAGGGCTGGATGCCATCTGTGTATTTAATATCGCCATATTAAATGGAATTAGTCACAATTATAAATGTGGCTCTAAGCGTTTTTTGGGGCAAAAATGAGTTAGTCTGTCATCTGATTCCAGACAAAACCATTTGGGTACAGTATAACTAGATGACATAGAAGAAAACCTTCTATTTCTTTTATCAGTCTGATAAGACACCCAGTATCCCTTTTCTTCCGGCACTGCTGTGGGTTTTAATCATGAGCCATCATGTTGCCTTGGTTATACATCCTCATGTCTTGAGAACAAAATATTGTGCAAAAATTGAGCTTTAGGAAGTACATTTCTGGTATCTTGATGTACAGAACCCATGTACAGCTTCGAACAGCATTTAAAAATCCTCAGAGAAGCCATTAATTTCTGGATAGCTCTTTTGCACCCTATAAATTCTAAGCAGATCTAATGAAAAGCCGTATTTTAATATGAGACAAAGACTTATTTCACTCATTCTCCAGCACCTTCATTTGTCACAGTGGCAGCAACATTATCAGATGTTCATATCAAATACTGTACATATTTATTGTGAGTAATGGATGGAGCTCGTTACCATCTAAAAAACTCCACATTTCCCTTAGCGTCAGGATTTCTTTTCGACAGATGCAACGTGTTTCATGTCCCTAATATCGCTCTGGACCCGGGGTGTGTGAGGATGCTCCGAAACACACAGGAATGTTCCAATCTGTGGTATTTCAGGCCCGAAATGCTGGGAATTCAGCGCGTTGGAGGTCAGGAGGATGCTCTGCCGACGTTATTACCCCATCATTGACCTGTGCTCTGCTCTTTCTTCTCCATCCCTTGGAGACTCGGCCAACGGACCTTTGACTCGTCCTGACAGATGAAGTACAAACGATCTACACTTTGCGGCTCTTAACGCGATGCGGAGGGAGCAGAAGTTCCCGGGGAGAATATAGCTTGTTAAAGTATTAAATAACTACTGAGTTGCCTTAAAAAATACAGCATTTTGGAAAATATATGTATTTAGGCACCCAAAGATGGGGAGAGGCGCCCAAAGGGTTTCTTTGCATCTAGATGGGTATTACTACAACCTTCCGCATCGCTTTTGAAAACTCATCTTCTGTCCCCAAGCAACGTAAAAGCTTTTTTTGACCCACCAGGCTTCCATTCCTATTGAATTCTATAGGAAATTATCCTAATAGCGCTGAAAGCAATATTAATGGCTTTCCAATGAGAATATCTGGATAGTTTGTTTATTTTATCGGATCTCCAGAGCGGAAAATCGAAGGCGACTGTGAATCTCGCTTGAAGTTTTTCATCAGTGGACCTTTTTGTCAGGAGCCAGATACTCCATAAAACCAGAGAAAGCAATTGAAAAGAAATATTTTGCCCAAGGAACAATAACAAGGCTTGGAAGAGGTTTCTTCTTTCTGGGAGTTTCCTTCAGGGAGAGCTTTTCATTTGCTGATTGAAAGATCAAATTGGCCCATAGAGGGAGCAGTGGGGTGCGCGTGATTTCTGCTCTTGATCTCTAGAAAAACACGCTTAGTTAAACCGTCCATGGAGAGGTTTGGTTTTAAAGGGAAAGGAGTTTGTGTGGTAGGAGAGAGAAGGATTAGGAAGTTCTCTGTAGCTTAAAATCCAGTTCACAGTGTCAGCAGAACCGACAGGTGATGGGGTTTAAAACATGACCCGATAAATCATAAAATTTTGGCTTTACGGTATACCCTGTAAAGCTCAGAGATGGTCTAAGAAATCGGTGAATATACCACATAAGAAATTAATAGATATACTTTCACTTTGTTTTATATTAAATCAATCAATTTTGTAGAGTATTATATAGTCCCATAAGCTTCTTATGAACACAGCATATAATTTATAAGGTTAATATGCTTATAATCGTATCTAATACAGTGATGTTTGTTTAATTCCTGTAGTTATTAATTATCAGGTAACTTTTTATGAGCTATAAATGGACCTTCAATAGGACGTGAAACCATAATCTGCCCTGCGCCTCCAGTTTAGCCGTGGACTTGGCAGTCCTGGCTTAACAGTTGGACACAATGGCCTTAAATGTCTTTCCCAGCCAAAATGGTTCTATAACTCTCTGATTTTTCATAGTAAGGCCTCTCTTCTGACAGTCCGTGTCGATTTGGGGATCTCATTTTCCCAGCCAGGAGGACAAGAATTGAGTAAGATGAATGACCCACCTGTCAGTGATTTGTAGTATTTAGGCTCCAAATTTCTACTGATACCAGCTTCTTTTTTTACTAGGAAATGGTCTGAAACCTGCCAGCCACAACTTTTTATTTCCAGGTTAATTTTTGGCAAAGAAAAAGCTTCTGTGTATTGAAGGAGTCATCCTGCGTCCTCCTCCAACCCCTCCATCCTTCAGAAGATGTCAGCCCTGGTTCTAAAGACCTTGATTTAATCCTCAGCTCTGGTAGGCCCAGCTTTGTTGGGGCCACTCATTGCGTGTTTTGCTGAGGAACCTGCGGTCTGGTCCAAATCTGGTCTGATTTGGTCCAAATCATGTTCGTCAGCATAGTTCAGTGACTCTGCATTAGCCACAAACCCGCTGGACCGATAGATCCAGCTCTAAATGGATGTACGGTGCTCCTAAGACCAGTTCGTGGGACTATCACATAACATAAGGCAAGGGAAAAGACTGCAGAGATAGGATCAAAGCAGATATTGGGCTTTATTGAGAAGAAAAACATAGATGGTACAGCACTTTGACTTAAGAAATAGGCAATTTTCTATGTGTGTGTGCGAGAGATGGAGTCACATCCCTGCGGAACATCAGCCCCCTGTGTATGTTTAGCAGCATGTCCTCGATTTCTTGGGGAGAACCGGTAGATGTGGATTTGGGGTTCTCGTTGCGACGCTGCTGATTTTCAGTTCACACCACGTGGGGTGGGACCTTTCGCTACAGCCTGAAGCTCTGTCTTGTCTCTGTGGTCTCCCCGCGGGAGCTGCAGAGACCGTTAATCTGATTTGGTGGGAAATAGAGGAGGCAAAAAGTGGGAAGGAAATTGAACATGAAATTGCGCGAAATTGGTTGTGGGACCAGAAGAGTCTTGCTCGATGCTTCATGCGTAACATCAGCGCCCCAACCCCAGGTGGGATCTGTGCTTCTTAGAAATCCTGCGCTAATTAAAGGGGTTTTTTAAGACCTTCACATGAAAATCAATTTGAGGGGTTTCCTGATCAGCTCAGATGTCGCACAGACAACCTCAGCGAAAATGGAGCTTGTCAAAACCTCGTAGCACCCAGTGACACAACACTCAGGCTCCTGAGTTCTCCATTTCTTAACAAATGAGGTTTGGTTTTTCTTTTTGTCAATATGAGAATTACCTCAGGAACCACTCATGTCAGAACAAGAGGCTTATTTTAAAACACAGCCGGGCGCTTTTGTGTTCGCTCCAGTTGGAAACAGAAGACGACACGTACCCATTCGTATTGCAGAGCTGACTTTGGTGTCTGCGTTCGTTCCTTTTAATGGGTTTAATCGGAAGTATATGGTTGTGAATTTTCCTGAATAGGAATGTTCTTCCGAGCGGCTCCAAAAGGATGTTCCAGCGTTGTTAACTGTGAGTTTGCAGCAGCGTGGAATCCGCTGAAATTGTTTATACTGGCTATATCTGCCTGATGAATCTATCGCTGTGATAGTATATCTTGCTTATTTTTACTCTAAATTATGCTAGGGTTTAAAATGAACTCGGAACTTGATTTATCAACAGCTATGATGCTAATTCAGCGATGGAGTCGTGGTGTTATGAGTCTAAATATTAGCACTAATGAGAAAACATAGCTTCTGTATTTTGTAACTCTGAGTTTCCACTCCTTATGGACGACTTCTAAAGTTGCGTGTAATTTAATCATGTCATCATTAACTAGGCAAGTATTTACACATAAATCACTTTACCTGGATCATAGACTACCAGCAAATGTGAAACCAGATAAGGTTCATGCTTTAGTTTTGCTTTGCAGAATATTATATTATTGTCCACTGGCTGATAATTCTGGTCCCGTGAGTCGCTTAGACATCCACAGCCATTCATGTTTCCCAAGGAAGAGCTGCCTTCTCTGCGGGTTAACGCATGGTACGAGATCTTTCTTCAAAACCGAGTAGAAAGAAAGAAACTCGTAATAATTCCGCCACGAACTAGATCTGTTCTGCAAACCTGCCTTTCCAAAATCTGATTTAACGGTTCACCAGGAAATTATTTCAACCCGGGACTGCTAGCAATGAGGTTTTGCTGAACTGCAAGTGATTCTGAGCGAGACAGAGAGTTAATCTCTGTCTGATCCGCGACGAGTCTCCCCTGCAATGAGTCTGTTGCTGCGGGTACAGGAGGAAACACTGAAGCAGGAGTTGAGATCAACACGAAGAACTTGGGTTTCTGTTAATTCTCTTGCCATTACTTGGTAGACAAGTGTCAAACCTTAGCCTGAATTTCAGGTTGTCTGAACAAGCGAGAGATTCTATAGAACTACTGTGAAAGAGTTGAAAAAGCAGAGTGTTTACCCACCATTTAGGGTTGTTGTTGAGATCCTGATCCTTTTGACTCCCGTTTGGAGAAGGGGAGAGAACAAGCAAACCCGGGTGGGTAATGGACTGTGTTTTATTGCGGTAGAGCCGGGACCTCAATCTCTCCGCTCTCCAGAACACAACCAGCCCTTGGCTTTTATAGAACCATCAAGAGCCGCCTTAAAGGCTGAGGACAAATTCCAGCCGTGATACGAATTGGCGCGGATATCGCTGTATCCAAAGGGAGTTAGAGTTTCTTGCGCAAAGGCTGAATTTGATCCACAGGCGAGCACAGTTGTCCCATCACATTCTCCCGAGCAGCTTGTCTTCAGCGATCTTGCCATTCAGCTGTCACGTCAAATGACATTTTCAGCTGAATTCTCGCTGGTGGAAGAGGTTTGGAATCTCTCCAGCCTTCTGCAGAGAAGCAGGGGAGGAATCGAATGCAAGAGGAACCCTAACCCTGCAAAATTTAACAATTATCCTAATGCCTTTGCTTTTTAATGCCTTTTTGAATGAAGTGTGCCCTGCAAGGGAAATCTATGATAAATTAGCTCTGTAGTCTTCACTTGAAGTTCAATGTGGAAAATAAAGGGGCGTTTGTTACAAGATTGAATTATGTGTAGGCCATCTCCAGCTGTAATGAGCTCAGGTTTTCGAGCGGCGGTAGAATAAACTCTTGTCTCTATCTCCTGCAGCGCGTGGTTTGTCTCCCTAAGAGCCTATTTCTTTCGACTCCATCAGCTCATCTCTTGCAGATGATAAAATTATCTGCAAAGATTTGTATCTGATGTTGCACCATAAATCATATTTAGTTGCAGGATTAACATTTGCAAGCATAGAACATTTATGGAAAGGGGGGAAAAAAAAAAAAAGAAGATGGGGGGGTTGGCAGCTCCTGGGTATTTATGTAAAGAATCACAGAATCATGTTGATTCAGGGTGGATCTCGCAGACTCTTCAAGTCCGTGAGCATTTTCCAGGCTGTGGGTCTGCTGAGCTCCAGCGAGCATCACTCAGGCAGCTCCTATAGCGTTTTGGTGAGGTGGGAAGGTGGAGAACCCAGGAAATGGTGACCTTGGGCAAGGTTTAGATTGGATATTAGGAACAATTTCTTCCCCAAAGGGCTGTGGGGCATTGGAACAGGCTGCCCAGGGCAGTGCTGGAGTCACCATCCCTGGAGGGGTTGAAAAGGCGTTTAGACGAGGTTCTTGGTGACATGGGTTAGTACTAGAGTTGGGTTATGGTTGGACTCGATCCTGAGGGTCTCTTCCAACTGAAATGATTCTTTTCTATGATTTTTAAAAGCTTGCGTTACCAGCAGCTTGCAGGTCACCCTCCATAGCCAGGTTGTCAGAACTCAGCACGTGAGTCCCTTTTGAAAACCCACCCTCAAATATCGGTGTTGAAATGGAGAGCAGCCCCCTCTGACCCAGATCCAGCGCGGGTCTGTGATCCCGTAGCCTCGGGCAGGTGGAACATCCATCCCCACATGGGGACCGACACACAGTCCTGTTCCCGAGGGGTCAGTGTGTGCTGCGGATGGCCCAGAATCCTCACTGGTGTATCTTGCTGCAAAAACTGTGCGATGAACACAGATAATGCTGTACAAACGCACGCCTAACCCCATTATTAACGTATTTTTCTCTTTCTCGCTCTCCGGCGCAGGTTCCTCACCACATGAAGACTTTACCCTATTACAGCTACGACCAGCCGGTGATCGGGTACTGCCAGGCCCACAAGCCCCTCCATGTCAACAAGGGGTACGAGGCCGTGGGCCGGGACCAGGCCGAGACCACCAACCTGGACCTGAGCCGAGACCACAGCTTCATCGCCACCATCGCGCGGTCGGCCGCCCCGGCCATCTACATCGAGAGAATACCAAACTAACGCCGGGACGGCTTCTTCAGGCGGCGGAGCGGCGGTTCTTGCGAGGGACCTTTCATCTCGGAAGAGACCAAGGCAAGAAACTAAATCAATCTACCATTCCGGTTGCAAACGTTCCAACTCAGACCAAGGGAAGGGGGCTGGACGCCGCGGACTGTGGAAGTGCTGGCTGGCAGTACACGCTGAGAACTTCAGGATTTTCTTTGCTTTAAACTTTCCAACAAATTCCTCAATGTAAATATTAAAGAGAGATTGTCAAGTTCTTATTAAAAAAAAAAACAAAAATAGATTTCACTCTAGCTACATAAAGGGATGGATTAAGAGTTTTGTTTGTATATTTGATTTTTCTACATTGCACGGTTCCAGGGACAGAGAACCACAGGTAAAAGGTGAAGGGGATGGGGAGGGCGACGTTTGGGGGGTGGGTCAGCCATGTTTCCTTCTTAAGTGTTTATTATCCTTCACAGATTTGCTTAATATTTTTTGTTCTTTTTAACCAAACAAAAGATAGAGATCTATTTTCTTTTTTGGGGGGGCTGTTTTTCTGTTGGTTTGATTTATTTTTTTTCCCTCTTTTTATTTTAATGGTCAAGCGCTAATATTTCAAACTCCAGCCATGGGCATTAAAGCTTATGTTGAACCAAAAGGACATTGGCAATTGATGCAGCAGAAACAAAGAAACTCGGGTGCATGTACATTTAAGACACAGGCTGTACACTATGGAGGGTGCTTCTGATTTTTACTATCTTCATTGTGCTTCATCGTTGACACTATAATTACTTTTTGGGCTCTAAAAAAGGGGAGAACATGCAGCGCAGTAACGACTCTCAGATTTGACCATCCAGCGGCGCTGTGAGCAAATTTAATGGACGTTTGGGAACCAAAATGGAAGCGATGTGCTTGAAACGGAGCAGAAGGAAAATCTTACAAAGCAAGAGTATTCGGTGAAACTCACTGGCTGACACAATTTCTAAACCACAGGAGAATGTGTAACATTGGTTTTTGCTTTGTTTTATTATTATTTTTTTTAATTAATTATGATGATCAGTTAGTTTTTGTGTAGTTTTTATCAATAAAATGACAACAACAACAAAAAAGTGGTGGAAACAAAAGAAATAAAGCTATTATTTTGTGGTTGGGACACCACAGCCGAGCTGCCGTTTGAATGATTTCTCTCGCTGTGCGACAGGGCGGCTCGAGGACGGACGGACGGACCGACGCTCGGTCCCGTTTCACCCCTTACAAAGGAGCTCAAGGATTGTTGTGAGGTTTAACAAATACCCTGAGCCAGAAGCAGCTCAATCTCTTTGACTTCGTCTCAGAAAAGGTTAAGAGGTGATTTTATCAGAACCTGGAGGGGGGATAAGGGAGAAATAACTTATTTATTTTCCTAAAGGTATTTTTTGTTTCTTCTTTCAGAAGGCTTTTCAGATACAGACCTGAGCTGAAGCTAAACCAATTCAGACTAGGAACATAAGGTGTAAGTTTTTAACTGGAGGGTGAATAATATAACAGCGGGGTTTAGGACATAATGAATTTAACGCTTGTTTCAAGCGCTTATATTGGATGTTTTTATGAGAAATACACTTGGCCACAAGTTAAGGGCTTAATGAATTCCTGGAGGTGTTGAGCCTTGTATCACATGTATGGTGTTATATTGTCTAATGTGTTTCTCGCCTGACAAACTGATCTATTTTTCTTTGAAAGGAAAGGAGGAGTGTGTATGGATGGCCGCGTTGTGTGCGCTAGGCAGGGAAACACGGCCCTACGAAGTCAACTCGATGCATCAAAGGTAATGCACTTAGAATTCAGCGTTGGGTAGGAAATGAAAAGAAAATGGAGTGAGAGGCCAGGTGATGAGTTTACACCGGCTCCGATAGCTTGATATCCGTCAGCTTCAGCGCCGCTGCGGCCAGAGGGAGAGAGCTGCTCGGAACGCTGCTTTCCTTTAAATCGAGTTTAAAACATTGACCCACAGCCCATCGAGCTGAAAATGGAAGAACTCCCGGTGCTTCCTGTGGGCTCCGGATCAGCGCTGGGATCCATTTCAATGAGCTTCAGAAGTGTAACGGCATCCCCGTGCTCCTGAATGACGAGGAAGGTAATGTTATTATTATAAGGTTCGTTAAAGACTGTTGGGTAATTCTGGTTCCATTTTGAAGAGAGCAGTTATGTATCTGCTATCCTATTGTAGCAAAACCAGAGAGGGAAATGTCAAGCAGAAGTACTTGTTGTACTTATTGTACTTATTCTACTTATAATCTTTATATATATATATATATATATATATCTATCTATGATAAACCCCAAGCTTGCTGGGGTTATGTGTCTATTGGAGAGGAGCTGTTTAGTTTTTAATTCGATTTATAATCATCTTCATTGTAACTTTCCCCCATTGTTCTGGGAAGAGCAACTTTGTGACTGCTGAAAGGGAAGGTCAGATTCAATAGACTCCCTTTTTTTCATTTCCTGATCTAAAATCAGATTAGCAGTGATTTGGGGGGTTTTCTTGGCAATTTTTGGGAATCGTGCTGCCCAAGGAGAACAGAACATGCAGCTGTGTGCACGGTCTCTTGAACTAATTCATATAGTTGGTCATGGTGATCGAACTAAAAGGGCTCCATACCAACCTATCCGGGACTCTAGATAGAATAGAAATTGTAACTTAAACTACCGTGGCTGCAATTAAAGACAAAGAAATGTGATGAAAAACTTGCCCTTTGGCCATAATGCCAAAAAATCAGAACTGTAATACTTTCATCTCCGGTCTTGTGGTACGAGTTTCATATTGTTTTTTGGTTTAAAGTGTCAGTTCCTGGAATCGTGTGATTATATTACAACTTCAGCTTAACAGTATGTCTAAACTCTTCTTAGGGAAGGTCTTTCTCCTGCTCTTGATACAGTTCTTGTGATGGAAGGGACTGTGCTCTGAAAGGGAGGACGCAGCAACTCACTGGCTACCCAGGTAAGACCCCAAAAATACCATTTTTCTACCGTCTCCCTAATGATTCCTCTCCTAGTAAACAGGGCCTTGCTAAAGAGAAATGAATATTTGCTTGTGGTGACATCTTCCTGGTCATCACGCAGTGTCCGAGCGCCCCAGAGCGCCGCGGTATCCGGAAAAGCAAGAAAAATAAAGAACCAGATTGACCTTCAGCCCAGAGCTCTTGAACTTTGTGCTGTGCAAAAGGCAACAAGCGATGCGACCAAATAACAGGTTCTGGAAGTTAATAATTGTCTGGCGAATGTCAGTAGGGCGCTGATACTATTCTGTCCTCATAATGCTGCGAGTGGGAGCTGCAAGTGAGGAAAAAGAGCCTGTGAAAACGAACGGAATCATTTCCAGGGCTGGCAATATTTTGCTGTGAGATTTCAGAGTCTTTTGGAACGAGCTGCCCTTTTCCGGAATGAATTACAAGCGTCCTGAAGATTGATCAACACAATTTGATCACCACTCCCCACTGGAAAGAGTCCCTGAAGGAATTTGGCACGTTGTATGTGGGGAATCTAGAGTTTTTATAGATTCGAGAGTCTAATGTACTACCTATAAGTTTTTAGGTGGCTCTCGCATTCGGGCTCCTTTAAATGTCACTAGTTGCTTTTCTAAACCTCTGCAAAGGGGAGTTGATGAGGCTGAGAGTCCATCAAGCTGGAACATCACCTTAAATTAAGAAAAATAAATTACCTGTCGGCTATTATTGGTCACACACAGCATTCCTCATAACATTAAGAGCAATGAAGAGGGCTCTGACAGATTGGGTTGAGTTTGGGCTTGTTAGAGGGCAAGAAATCTCTCATTTTTTCCCCAGAAAACAGGGGGAAAGACTTGGGGGGCACACAACATGCGCTTCTTAGCGCCCAGCGAGAGCAGGAAATGTTCTTCCTCCTCACCACGGAGTCCTGCTCGTCACCAGAAAGATGAGGTTTGATTAGCGTTATGTTAGCAAGTGTAATTATCAGTGGCAAATAAGATTAAAGCAGCTCTTTCCTCAAAAACCCGACCAACCTGACTGCACTGGTAAGAGAGCTAAACAGAAAGACTTAAGCAGGCAGGTCAAATGCAGAATAAGGAAACTTAAAAACACAGTGTTGGGTACCAAAAAACCCTGCATTCATTTCTCGTGCACTAGTACTTAGCGCCCTTTATTTGCTTTGAAACCCCGGTGGTTGGCATTTGAATAACACGTAGGCACGTTAAAGTAAATTAGTCTACAGAAGAGAATTATATCCGTCATGACTGGAGTCAAGGGGTACGTTACACGTTGGTCGTTACTGTGCTAAGATGTATTTTAATGTGGCAAAAATAAACCCACATTTGAAGCAGGAAGGCAATGGAGTCGCTGGTTCAGCACTTGCGAGGTTTTTGGTGGCCTGCGGAGATGAATGGGAACATTATCCGCTTGTTTTGAAGACGTGATGAGCTTCAGTATCCTCTAGGTACATCACCTTAGACAATTATTTAGGTGACTTTAAAAATTAAGCAAGCAATATATATATAATTTCTTATTTATTTTTGTTTGTGTGATCGAACTACAGAGAAGACAAGTGTTCTGAATAGCTACAAATAAGCTGCTAAACATATTCATGCTGCTCTTAGTGATTTTATTGTATTTATTTTTTCCTCTAGGAAGTATTCAAAATTGGAGGAGAGTGCGTCCAGACTCAGAAGCAGCTGCAACATCGTGTATCTGCAGGGCAGCCTTGAGTAACTGAGGAGTTTCTGCCTCTCAGGAGGGCACCATGCAGATGATGAGCCAGGTATAATAATAGATCTTATTCCTGTTGCATTCCTGTGTCCATTCCTCTGCACACTACAGAGAAAAGCCTTGTTGTAGGTGCGCTTAAACAGCAATTATCAAGTCCAAAAAGCCCTCTGTGTCTGCCCGCTTCCCTGCCACCCCCCGGCGCTATTGGTTATATTCAAAAGTCAAGCGGAATCAAGTTGATAAGGCAAAAAACCGACGGTAGGTCGTGACTTTCAATCAGCGCTCGGGACTCCCCGGTGATCTGAAGAACTCTCGTTTGCCCAAAGTGTGTTCTCAGAACAGCGGGAGCGAGGGGATCTTGATGGGCTGATGAAGGAGGGAAAAGAAAGCGCTTTCCTCCAAAGTCATCTGGGGATTTAGAGATGGAAAAAGCGAGCAGGCTCACGTATGCAACACGATTAGTGTTTTGCTGGGAAAAATAAAAAATGCACGTCCCAACAATTTAGAACAAAATATATTTTGCGGCTTGCTTGTTTATTCAGGCTGAATTTTTAGGGTGAGATTGAACTTAACTCCATGCGGACATTTAATTCATTAAAAGCAAGAGGCCTGGCCAAATTAAATGGTAGGATATCCAACCTGGGTTGGAAAGGTCCTCTGGAGGTCATGGAGGTTGGGGTTGCTCACAACCTGGTTTTTCTGGCTGCCCAGCATGTTTCTGGGGAAATTCCTGTGGTTTCGGTGTCCCCGGGGTCGCGCGTTGGCAGGAGCTCACACCAGCTGAGCACAGCAGCATCTTCTCACCGTAAACCCCTGGGATCTGCGCTTTCCTCTGGATACATCTGTCCCTAGAGGATGTTTTTGAGGTTGTGGCAGACATGAGGAAAATTTGGCTCATTTAGGCATATTTCGCATGTATTCTCTGAAGCTTGACAGACCGGAATACTGGGAATTTAAGAGACGTAGTAAGAAAATGATTTGGTGTTAATAGCTGCGCTCGGCGCACACGTGAGCCCGTCCTGGATTTGGGACCTGGCTGCTGTAAATAATGTAAGAAAAAGGTAATTTTGCCTGGAGAACTTTTTATCTGAGGGTCATTCGAGGCAAAACAGATGGATGCAAACGTGTAAAAGAGCACGTGAGCAGAATATCGGCTGTGAAAAGGGTTGGAAATAGGCTTGTACTTCTTACTGCTGAACCCCAAGACTCCTGTTTAAATTCCTTGTATTGAGCAAAGGAACAAATGTTTCTATAAGCTGTATTTGATGGTACACAGGTTATAATTTATAAGCAGCACACTCAAACATTGCAGTGTTTGCAGTGTATTTATATCACATTATGTAAGATAAATTGTTGGCAAACACTCATAAAGTATTTATTGGACATGCCGCTGTTTGCTCGATGGTTTATATATCAGTGCTGTGAAGTGTAAAGCGGTGACAGACTTTCGGATAAAGTATTTGGGCAAGATTTGCGGTGCATCGATAATTCCGATATTAATTAGTTTCCAGTTTATGTGCAGGTGCTTTGGGAATGATTTACAGCTCACGTTCTCGCTGGGCTCCCGGTCTGGCTCAGGCGATGCGCTGGACCTACCGCTGCTTCACGGGTCGGTCTGGAACCGAATCTGTCCCTGTTCTAATCACTCTGAAGAATTGGAAAGAATCAGGGTGAAAGCCTCAAAGTTAAAATAACAGGGGTGCTAAGCCTTCTGAAAAACAAAGCGTTTTATAAGCTTGTCCGACGCGTTCTAGAGCGGGTGAGAGGCCTTAAAAAACACTTTGTAGAAACAACAGACTAAGGAATCATGTTTGAAAGAACATCTACAGTTACTTGGTGCTTCAGCAAAGAGTTTTCACCTTGATTTAAAAAGAACAAAGTAATTTGCAGCAGCTGGAAGGTGAGACACAGCTGAGGGAAGGGTTAGGTCGGGTTTAGGGTTGAATTCCTTCACCTGAAGGGGTTTTGGGCACCTCATTCCGATTCAGTTGCTCTGAGGGGCTTTGTAGGAGCAGATCTCAGCAGTGAACTTCCTTCTGTGCACTCCAAGTAAGTACTTAAAGCATATAACTCTTAAAATACACCGAAATAAGGAGGCCTGAGTCTTTGAAGAGCTGAAATTGCACCCGTTGAGATGCAAATGCACGCTAGCTTGTATTTATCTATGCAAATAAGTTTTGAAGTAGTGCTTGAAATTCATTCTGGTCCGGTAGATCAGCATGGAGTCGTCTTTTTGCTTAAACTCGTTGAGTTTGAAAATGTAGTTGGTTTTAGAACTGTAGAAATAAAAATAACTTGTACTAATAGAGTGTGTATCCTCGTCTACTTCTGTGCTTATTTACATAGATAAAACAGCCTTCTTAATGGACAAGAAGTTATTCTTAAATGAGTGTAGAATCAGCTTTTTTGATGGTGTTGGAAACATCTAAGTATAAACATATTAACTAAGTATAAAACGTATTAACTGCTATCAACAAGAGGAATACAGAGCTACCAATCTAGGTACTCCAGCATCTTTTGGTTGACGGTGGTTAGTTAATTGATATGTTTTATTCCCATTCAATAAGATTTTGGTGAATAATTATGGCACACTGAAATAGCTGAGTAAAGGGATCCTAATTGCAGTTTTTTTGGCAATTTGGGGTAGGATTTGTGTCGCTCTGTGTTGTTCTTTCACTTTGCAAACAGGCTTGTGGAGAGGGGCTCTGCGCTGGTAGAACTGTGTCTGAGCTACATGGGACTATCTGATTACTTATTGTGCTTATTAGTATGATACATTTGGAAGGGAATTTGTCTTGTCCGGTCCCTTTGGCAGATGTTCTGTGCACACCTGGCTCTCCTCTCATGTCCCTTATTGTCCCTTTTCGGTGACAAGCTCATCCAGGCAAGGCCCAGCTGCTTTAGCGTGTTTTTCATGGAGCGCTTTTACACTATTTGATAAGTAATGGAAACGCCAGACGGTTAAGCCAGGTTGATAGAGATGTAGATGAACTAGTGGGTGTCGTGGCATCTGCAAGTGCAGAGGTAAATGAGCTGATGCAGAGGGTAGAAAGGGATGCTGGTGAAAGCTGCGCTCGTGTGAACTTCTGAAGGCTTCGGTTGTGCATTTCTGCCATGCACAGTGAATTTGTATCTTTATTCACGCTTGGTAGCTTAATAAGTACATAAAAATACACACACAGGCCTCAAGCTCCACCAGAGCGTGGAGGGGAAGGCTGAACCGGGGCTAAGAGCAGAGCAAGAGGAAAGCGCAGCTCCACCTCGAGAGGGTTGGGATGGGGAGTCAAACCAAAGGAGGGATCTGAGATTTCACCGCAGCGGGAACCTCACGTGGCGCTTCTGTGTCTCTTGTACGTCCAGGGTTGGTTTTGGGCAGCAGAGGTTGCGGTGCCGGGCAGACATGGCCTGGGGCTGCGCAGAGTGTGTGTGTGAATGCAGTCAGACTGTTGGCTGTTGTTCCTGCCAGGTGGGTGTAATCCAGCAGGTGTTTGTGCTCAGCCCTCCCCAGGTGTGGGTGATCACACAGGTACCCACCCGTCTCTACCACCGCTAAAATACACTTTGTTGTTAACAACTGCGATGGATCCTGTAACATGGAGAGGTAGGAAGCAACTGTGATCTGTGCTGTTGGGTAAGCTGTTTCATCTTCTCCTCCTTCTATAGTCTAAATCCATAGAGTTTGTAAGATCGTTGTGAGTGTATCAATGCATTGAACTGCGTTTTCCTCTGAGCTCTGCCTCTTCAGCGCTCTGTGCCTCAGTTTCCCTTTTGTAAGTGCCTGCCCGAGTTAAACTGCTGTGGAAATAACACGTAGCAAACATTAAAAGCTTTTACCTCTAGTTTGCATTAGCAGAGCATGCAGGATTTTGGCATATTTGCAGCACTAGTCTCAAAGTGTGTGCAGAAAAGCCTTTAAGAAATGCTAGTTGGTAACAGCAGTGGGTGGAGATTGTCCTTAGATTCAAATACTTGCTCTTGGTTGTATCTCTTGCGCATCTCAGTCGTAGAATGATGCGGCGTAGGGGAGACTGGCACGCTGGCTATGAGTATTTATCCTGAAATATTGGTTGTTTTAGTGTGAATTACAACAGCGCGGGTGAATTCTCCCCAGTAAAAGCCACCTATACTCCTATTAAGGTATGTAAATATTATTAAAGCCTTTTAGGGTAAGCTGACTATTGTCTGTGGATATTATTTGATACTTGTTTATATGGAATTTTCTTCTCTGAAGTAGTTGATTCCGCGGCCGTAGCAGGAGTGATGGTGCTAATTGAAAAGGTTGCTGGCCTAACGTGGAAATGTTTGAGCTTGCAAGACATGAAGGTTTGGCAAAGATAACAAGTCCTTTCTGAACAAGGAAAAGGAGAGAAAGGGAGAAGCGGAGCACAAACATGTGCTTTGAAAAACCATAAAGAGCAGCCCGTCAATTAAGAAAAATACTTAGTTTTTGCTTTTGTGTGGATTAAACTACAGTACTTCAGGCTTCATATGTGGAATTGAGATTTCAGTAGAGGTTTCAACCTTCTGAAAGGCATCAATATTTCAAAAGCACAAGCAGGCTGGTTTATAAACTGTTCAGTTATATTAAATAATGTATATATATACTTGTGAAGAAAACAAAAAATCAATAGCTATTGCAAGTTTTACTCTGCAAGGATCCTAAAGAAACGTCAACAATTCTTTTCTGTGCTGTTTCTATGGTGCCCATGAAGTGGTTGGAGCTCCCTTTTGAAATGATTTGTCACTGTTGGCTTTGTGGTTGGTTTTATACTGAACATTCCTGGAGGAGCCGCACTTCATGGATTTTATCCTCAGTAATGAATTTGCAGAGACCTTTTGTCATTTCTGATACCATTTTACGATGCTTACAGATGCTTTTGCAGCTAAAGAATAGCCCTTCTTTCTGAAATAATCTCTATCATTGAGTATATCATTCAATAATTATAATATTGCTAAAGATCGTCTGACCTTTAGGGTTTTGAGAACACCTGTAACATTTCACACTGATCCATAATAGTTGCCTTTTATAAAATGGGTTTATAAATGAGCAAGGGTTGCCACCTGTGACTATAGAATCTATATTAAAGTTCTATATGCTTAAAAGTTCATTGTGGAAGCTCTGGAATTGTGGATTGCAGCGCAGATGCCGGCACCGAACAGCACGAGTGCTCTCGGTGGGATTAGTTGGAACATATAAAAAGTCAAGCAGTACTTATGGTAAGCAAGGGCGTCCTGATCTTACTCCGGGAGGGAATAGATACGCTGTCCCTAAAAGTCACATCCTCACGGGTTTTTCTGCAGCATCCTCGGTACTTTAAACCACTTTAAAATCACATCACACAATGATTAATACAGACGTGCATCTTAACCTGGCGTAACTGGAACCAGAGTTAACTCTTCAGCCACAGCATCAAGAACCACCTTGCGAATCTGAACAAGGAACGACGGGGAGTTTCACCCGTTAATGCCTAATTTCACTGTTTATTGACAGGAACTGGGAGTTTCCAAATGATTTGTAAGTATCCAGCCTAATGACTTGAGTTGGAGCTTTGCAAATATTTGCAGGTAGGGTTGTGGAATTAGCTTGCGGAACCCACGCAACAATGTAATTTTCCATTGCCTTACCAATGTAAACATTAATTTAAACCTGATGCTAACGCTGGTTTGTGTAACTTGACAGTGTGGTCAATAATTTGCATGGTGTAGTCACAGGTATCCAAATCAGATTGTCTGGTGAGTTTTCCTAAACCCCATGATCCTGGGAATAACCCAGCAATATGCTGCTGGGAAGCAGTGGGATCAAGGCACTATAATATATATATGATAGTGCTTTAATCTATGTATGCACTGTTTCTGTGAAGAGTTTACAATCCAGCCGCATAGGAAAGGCAAGAAGCTCTTCTGGTTTGCACATATAGCGCCATCCATAACTCACAGCATCGCTCGGAGTCCATAGGCGTTTCTGTCCTACAAATAGCATTAACCACTTTATTTCAATGCTTTGTTGTGCTTGCAGAGCTCTCTTCTCTCGGAAACACTAACCCAGCTTTCTGCTGAAAAAAAGGAGGAGACTTGACACATTATTCCAAATATTTTTTTGCTTGTATAGCGCGTGCTTTGAGAACAGCAAGAAATCTTTCACAAAGCAAATCTTTTTGTCGCTTTCTGTTTTTCTCTATTATTGTTTAGCAGATCGCAATCTTATACATAATGTATGTGTGACTGAAATATTCAAGGTAGTTAACATTTAGCATTGTTGCCGAGGGAAGTGATTCTTTTCCAGAGATACAACTTTAATATAGAAGAGTAATAGCTGATATTGCAGCGTTCAGATACAGAAACTGATAGTGGAGCCCTGTTGATATTTAATATCAGCTGGATTCAATGAGCCTTGCGCAGCAATACTTTGGGAGGTTGGATTTGTGGCTCTGTGATGAATAGCTGGAATAATTACATCCATATAAAATATAGTGCCCGAGAACTGTCTGTCGTGAAAATACACCCCTGATAAACTGCTTTTCAATTTTAATAAAATTGAAGAAATTTGATATTTCTGGAATAGGACTTAAATTTAACTTAACCTGGCAGAAAAGTTCAGTTTATCCAGAAGTTATTAATGCAGAAGAACAGCAGAGGGGTTTTTTGGATAGCGGCTTAAATCAACATTCCTTCTTTGTATCTCCGTTAATATTCTCCCGGAGAAGAGAAAAAATCACTACCTTTAAATTACGTTATCGCTTGGATACCGCAGCCCGAAGTCTTTGTGATTGGGCCTAACGGGGAGAGATGTGAATTATCTCACGTCTTACCTTGTGCCGTAGACACCACCGCACCATTTCTCTCCTTATTCCTCGCTCCGTTCCCTGTAGCTTTTGTCTTCTGGAGGTAACTGGTGTTACACCAAATCTCAGCCCTCGTTCAGTTATATTCAGTGTGAGCAATCACAATGTGTTGCAATTCTTGCTGCGGAGTGGACTTTGGTGTCTGAGTGACATGAAGCCTGGGAGGGCAAAAAGTCCAGAGAAGGGAGGCAAACAACCTTCTTTGTCGAGGTTTTTGCGGTCAGTGTGGCAGCGGAGGGTTCAGCGATCCCAAATGAGAGCCCATGTCCTTCTGCCCGTGACAGACGGGAGAGCCGGGGAGCAAAACCTGTCTCAGGGGAGCAGCTGCTGCACCGAGGCACTTGGAGCTGAACATCTGTGCGCTTTAGAAACCAAGGTGGGAAGAGGGAGAGGAGCTGGCGGGGAATCAAGATCGCGGCGCCGCTCTGGGATGAACAACTGCTCCTTTTTGTGCCCCCGTTTGGGTCCGTTTGTTCGGACAGGCGAGCGAAGCAGCAGGGCCAGCGGCGGCCAAGGGCTGTGAGCAAACCAAGCACTGCGTGATGGAACCGGCTGGTGAAATACGTTAGCGAGAGCACCGGGACGGCAATAGATGGCTTGCGGGCTGCCAGCCGGCGTCTTGTCGACGGCTCAAGTTCTTGCCACGGGTTTGCAGCAGGTTTCTGCAAACACTCTGGAAGTGTGCTTTGCAACATGCTTGTCTGCTTGTCTAAATCTATTTCTGTGCGTAACTGTGCCTTTTTCCCCCTTCAAACCAGCCAAGGATGTTTCCCCTTTGCTGGTTCATCAACTGGAGGAGGTAATTTGTCCCCAACTGGAGGAGGTAATTTGTCCCCACCTTCAGATGTGAGACCGTTCCGTGATCTTCAAGTCTTTTCCCTCGAGTTGATGCTCCTAAAGGTGAACGAGGGAGGCTCTCGGTGTGATTTTGGGAGCAGAGCAGTGGGTTGCTCGCTGGTGCTGTTCAATCAGCAAGTCCCCATGTATTTCCCTAAAGTACTGGGGCAACAAGTGGTTGAGTCTTTGTAGTTTTAACAGCACCTTTGTCTGGGGACACTGAACTTGGAGCTTTGAGGTGCCACCCTCCAGCTCCATATTTAACAATTGGGATGAAACCAAGAAGGGCCCAGCACCCTCTAAACCAGACCTGCAGGTGCCACGTCCCCTAGTGCAGAGTTCTCGCTGTAAACTCAGTGCTGAGTCTTGACCGCGGAGCTTGTTTCCATCCAGGATATATTAAATATATATAAATAAATTAAATGTGCCATCATTCTTTGGAAGCTGAGCTGGATGGGCTGGTTGTTGACATGTCGGGAAGGTCTGTTTGAAAGGCTGTAAGTGCTCTTTCCCACCCAGGTCCTCCTCTGCTCCATGCTGGCACACACAGATCTCATCAGAAAGCAATTAACACATCCAAGTGCTTGCTTATTCTGGCGTATTGTTCACCAGACTCTTGCATGGGATGACCCATGTTTGTTTTGGTTTTCTATCAGGTTTAGTTTTTACATGGAAGAGCTGCTTCCATCCTTTATTTCCTGTGTTTGACACAGAGACAAGAGGGAGAACCTTTTTGTCCCTCTCCTATTCTCACACTTCTCCGGATGAGATGTTCGTTGTGTTGGAGTCTCGATGGAATAGACGCTGCAGCAAAACCATTGCGGAGCTGGATGCTCTTTCTGGAGCTCATCACAAATCACCGCGATGGCAATTTGATTCCTCCCTGGTTGTCGCAGTCGCTTTTTCTTCATTTGCTCTTGCCGGATGAGTCAATCAGAAATGGAGAAGCCTGAATTGTTGTAGAGCATCCGTGGTCTGCTCTGACTTGCTGCATCAGCTGCTCCGTGTTTAGTTGAGTGGCTTCTTTTCCCCCTCTCTGAATTTTGAATTCGCACGCTGTAAATTCACGTGCTGAGAAGCAGGGCACAGGGCTCTCACAGCAAAGGCCACCACGCTTCTTGTGACAATATTATCCCAACGAAAAGCCTAAATCATGTTTCAAAAATCATCACAGCACTCAGGAGCTTTACCTGGTTGCTACAGATACCGAAACTCCTGCTCTATTTTACAAATTGAAAGCAGCTTCTAAGCCACGTAGGTGGGCTTGGGAAGTATCGTTCTTTGCTATTTCTTTCTTTTTGTCGTTATTTAAGTGTGTAACTGTGTCTGTAGGTGCAGATGGTCGTTTACCAGGAGGCGAAGGGTCGAGCGCTGGGTCCAGCTGGTCCTCCCTGCGTGCTGCGGTTGCGGGATGTAGCAGCAGGTACACAAACACGTACGCCGCCCGGTCGGGAGGGGTTCAGTGAGTCATCCCTCTGCGATAAGAGCAGAGGATGAGCCCCCATCTCACCGTAACATCCATTTTCCACTTGGGAAAACCAGCCGCTGTTTCTGCCTTTGCTTCGGCACGTTTGCCTGAGCTTTGGCCGAGTCCCCGCGCAGCACCGAGGGTGGTGTCAGATCCTTTAATCGCGGGGGGGCTGCTGCTTTCTTCTGTCTCATGTGGTTTTGAAGATTCTTCAGTGCTTCTTAAGAGAGAAAACCTTGAAGTTTTCTCCCGCTGCTAATTGCACGGGCAAGAGGGGAATAAGAAATTAGCTGTTTCAGATTTGTCAATTTTGAAATGCTATTAAGCCGCCCCGGTTTAATTTTGGTTAAGAGCCGTTTCGTTCTGAATGCAGGGAGGAGGTCATCTCTAATGACCCTTGGGACATGCCAGAGCGCTTTAAGATCAGTTTGGGTAGTCAGAGACGTGTGAGTAATAAAACGTCTGCTCTGGAAGGGCCTTTGCCCACCCTTGGCAAGGGACGCTGGCAAGATGCTCTTTGCCGTGTCGCTTGCCGATCGCTCCCAAGCTTAAAGAGCCCCCTCCGTCTTCTTCCTTTTCATCTTTGCTGTTGCTTCTTCGATTCTTTTCCTTCTTTTCCCAGCATAGAAAGCTCAGAAGTTAAGGCACCGCAAGATGCAATATGACATAATCGATACAGGAACTTTTCAAGCTTGCCAAGACTTTGATTTTCCTTTTTTTTTAAGTGTCTTGCTATCTGTCAGCATGTGCTAATTGAGCCTACATACCCATATGGCATCTGCTCTCTGGAGGAAAGTGTTTCAATAGTCCTGTGGAGTACAGCAAATAGTGGATGATGTTAGGGAAGCATTTGCTCGTGAATATGCTTGTAAAACAAGCTTGGATTAGTATCCACAAAGCATATACCTGAGCTTGAGTTGGAGCCTTCGGGGTCATTGCCGTGTTAGAGAAGAGTCTTAGGGCGCTGGGATTGGATGAGGTATTGCAAAAACTTAGAAATGTTGAAAATAATATATATATATATATATCTGAGGAGGGCGAGAGAGATGGCAGCGGGTGGTTTTTAAAAAGCACTAGCGTGCGGCCGGTGGAAATGAAGCAACAGCTCCGTTAAACATGAGAAATGGTGGCTGCACTTCAGCCGTTCCCCCGAGCGATGGGGATGCTCCTCCTGCGGCTCGATAACAGATGCACCCGCCTCACTTGACTTCAGAAGCAGAGCGGGATTTCACATCCGTAACCTCCCCATGTGCTGCTACTCGCACACTCTTCCCTTTGCACCAAAAGCCTCAGAATGGGGTGCGGGTGGGTCTGCAGAGGGGCGAGTTTCACCCGTGGAATTAATGAAGCATCTGGCACCGTGGGGAAGGTGGATGCTCCCTCACGTTCACAGCTGGATAAGCAGAAGGAGAATGGGTTGCCTGAAGCCGCACACTGACGGGAAGCATTAAAAAATACAATAGTCTTTTGCTTTCCTAAGGAAACAAGACGCAGGCAATGGCGCTCTGTGCGTTTGGACCCAGTGACCAGTTCCAGTCGCATCTGACAACAGTCCTGAAAAGTATTAAATGCCTACAAATGAGTGGAAATGGGTGCTGGGGAGCAGAAAGGCGCCCCACGGGCAGGTACCCAAAGGTTCAGAAGGGGCTGTTCTGCACATCTGTAGAATTGCAGAATTGTTTTGGTTGGAAGAGACCCTTAAGATCGAGTCCAACCATAACCTAAATCCAGCACTAACCCTTGTCCCTGAGAACCTCATGTCCGTCTGTCCAACCCTCCAGGGATGGTGACTCCAGCACTGCCCTGGGCAGCCTGTTCCAATGCCCCACAGCCCTTTGGGGAAGAAATGATCCCAAATTTCCAACCTCAGCCTCCCCTGGTGCAACTTGAGGCCATTAAACACCTTGACAAGCATTTGCTCAGCACCCAGAAATGCAAACGCAGCATCTGAAGAGAATAAACTGGGCTTTGATCGTAGCCCTGTTTCTGTTAAGCAAATAACTGGAAATTGGGATTGAATTGCCATGCCACTTGCAATCTGTGATGTTGCATAAATCATACCGTAGTTCCTGGGCTTTTGCTGTAGCCGTCTTGTTCTTCAACCCTAATTGACTTACTTGAAATCAATAAGGCTCGTTCTGCGGGGTGAGCGTGGGCAGACTGGGGTGCAGGAGAACAACCGCCCATCTTTCCTTGGAGAGGAGTCACCTGGGACCCGCTGCTGATTTGAAATGATGCTTCCAGCCAGAGGGGAGCGGGGAGATCCCCCCAGGTGAAGCAGGCACCGCTTTTCACACGGCGACTCGCTGCTGCTTGAAACTGAGCCCAGTTTCATCTCTGCGATTTAGTGTTTTTAAGCATTACAGCGTTTTTACCCAGTTCTCGCACCGGCGTTGCGCTTTTCAGCTGCTGCTGGCTTGAACGGGGGTAAATCTCCAAGGGAGGAGCGCGGCTCTGATGTATCGAGGTGAGAAGTGGATTATAGACTAAGTAAAGAGCCGGACTGAGAATGTAGCTACCAGCATTTCCTTTGTGTTTGGAGATAGGAAGAGCTCTGATCCTGTAAAGGCTCCGCTGCCGGTGGAGTCACAGCGGTGATTCATTGGAGCTGACGTTTGCTGCCTTGGGCTGCTTGTGTGTATCCTTCAGTGCAAAACAGAGGGGCCTGAACGCTGCTTATCTCTTCTGTAGCATTTGCTACACCTGACAGGGCATATCCAGATGTGGAACAGCCACGCTTAATGGGATATAAGCAGCTGAAGTGTAGAGATGATAGAAAAAAATAGAAAAGCCCTAGAAACTTCGCTTTGTGCTCTGAAGTTTATTTAGGAAGGAAAATGATTGTGACCAGATGCGTGTGGGTGCAGGGAGGAGATGCTGTAGGTTTGCAGAACTGATGGCAAATAGCGAGTGGGCCTAATGAGATTAGAGTAACCTGGATGCCTCTGCAAAAGTGGTTGTTTGATGTAGATAAAGCTCGGCGGTGCCGCTTTGGGGCAATACGCTGGGGTTTGGGACGGGAGCGTCCCAAGTGTCTTGGATGTGCTGCGGGAAGTTTGGCGGGGTCTGCTCAGAGCCGGAGATGCTTCAGCTGAGCACGTCTTCGTTGTACAACAGGTTGAGTGCCGCTCGAATAGAAGCGTCAGGTTTTCGTGGCGCGTGGGTGCGAGGCGGCAGACAGTGATGCTCAGGTGGGGACGGGGAACCAGAGCCTGCGGGAGAGCGAATGTGTTAAACTCGGCTACTAATGTGGAACCGCGGCCTCAGCCCGGCTATAAATTACCACCTTGCAAAGCAATTTGAGATTTTACTATGTTCTCACTTGTGATATATTTGCCTGTGTTTTGCCTGTGCTTCCCTGTGCTGGTTTTTGAGTCTTTTCCAGGGTATTTGTCTGTCTTGTGCGCACATGGACGCCGCACGTCTCAGACTTGGAGACCCGAGGGAGGCAGTTTTCTTAGGAAAATGTGCTGCTTGCAGAGTATTTGTCTTTCAAAAACAAAGCTTTTCGGTGAAGCGTGGTGTTTATGACTTTTCTTGCCCAAATTTGCAGGCTGAGGCGGGCAGACTGAGCACAAAGCAGCGGGCGGTTGGTGGAGAATCCCCCTGCACGGGCTGAGCTGGGTACCCGGTTCCCGCTCCGCTCGCTCCCCACGGCCCAGAGGAGCGTTTTCCATCCCAAACTGTCAGGTCAGACACCGCGTTGTTCTGAGCTGCTTCTGCATTGTGTGTGGACCGGTTTCCAAAGGCGAATCTGTAGGAACAGGACGTTCCCCTGGGACAGCGGTGATTCAGCTTCACCACCTTGCACCGTACCAGAGAGAAGACAATTTGAACTTCAATCCTTATCACTTCAGGTGCCTTCTCTGGCTTGTTCGCTTTTCTTTTTCAAACCCTGTCATAAGGTCTCGGTTTGTTTTGCCGTGCTATGGAAATAAGTTGCAAACCATGACTTTTTTTTTGCCTGAAATATAACTTGTTTTATTGTGTTTTTGCCAACCAACCCACAGGGAAGACTCTCAACACCCCGAAGAGCGGAGCTGCCGTCCTGGCTGCCAGGAGAGCAGGTTCGCAGTTGAAATGACAGCTTTGTTTTTGCGTTGCAGCGTCTCTCCAAGGATGACTGACTATCCTGGGGAGAAAGCGTCTCCTGATTTGAAACCTCCTCATGTGTGGATGCAGGGAGGCAAAAGATGAGATCTGAGTGCGCCAGGAAGACAAACCCTTCGCAGGGAAAATATTTGTTGTAGTTCGTAATGATGCGCACTGTTTCCCTTTTCCAGGTTACTTCAAGTGTCTTAAATAGCAGGGTGTTTTATTTTTTAAGCGTCTATTTATTTCATTTTGACACACTCTGGTCTGTTAGGGAGTGACTGTTTGTCATTGGGCCGGAAGATCTTGGTATGGGGAGCGAAACAATAAGCGGTTGTGGGGAGGGCAGGAGAAATGGCTGTTTGTCGAGGGGTTTGATTGCGGGGTGACAATAGAACCGTGGAAGATGTATTGTTAGCCCCCTCTCCCCCCGTTCTCGCTATGGACAGGCAGTTGGGAGGGAAAGAAGAGGAGAGAGTTGGAAAAATTAGAGATGTTTTACTAATGCTACTACTAAGAATAGAGAAAATAATACAAAATATACAAAACCAATCTTGAAAGTCTCAGCAACTGCAGAGCCGGCACCTGAAGTCCTGGACTGGACTCTGCAGCCAACCGGAGCTGGATTCGGTCTGTCACTGGCCTCAGTTCCCGGGGACGGCTCGCAAGGTCCTCTCCTAATGTCGGCCATAGGGAAAAGGGACGAGATCCTCGTCATCTCCCACTTTTATATGAAGTAAGACGTGAATGGGATGGAATGCTTCAGTCGGTCAGTTTTTTGGTCACCTGTTTTGTGTTGCCCCTCTCGCGAGCTGTGCATCCATTCTCCTCCATCCTTAGCAATGACCTCGCGTTCCATTGCTATGTCTACCAAAACATTTATCTTCAGGAAAACGCAGCTAAAATGAAGCTTTAGCTGACAGGCAAATTCACTAGAAGAAAAGCTTGTTTTTAACAAAACCAGGACACCGTTTCGCGCGGCTTTTCTAACGCAGTTGTTACTGGGATGGCACATCTGTCTCATCTGGTCCTGCCACTCACATCCCATCACCAACAGCCCTGAAAAGCGTCAGAGCTGAATAACAGCAACACAAAACACAGCTGGAATTCTTGTGATTGAATTGACACACGTGTCCCTTGGCTGATCTGGGTCTGCCACATCCCAGTGGGTTGGGACAACAGTCTCCACGTCCCCTGGCTGACTTAATATGCTGAGCCGAAAAAGGGTTGTTTAGGAATTCAGGAGGAGATGAGATGATGCTCCTCAGAGCTAAAGACTTTAATCCAGTGCCACATGGTGAGGGCAGGGATGCAGCTTTAAGCTACTCAACTGAAAGTTGATTCCAGAGTCAGCTGGAGTGTATTTTCTGCCTCTTGATGCTGTATCTTGGCAATTTGGTGAACCCGAAGGAGTAAATTCAGGCTCAGGTCTTTGGTCTGTTATCTCGGGGTGACATCGGTGCCGTGTGGGTGGAACCAGAAGGGATGAGCTGATGCAGCAATAACAATAAAACAAAATAAGAATCAACTTTCATTCAAGGCATCTGATCCAGTTGCCACTGAACCCCATGAATTTTCCTGATGAGTTTTATAGAGATGGAATCCAAGTGTGTAGGTTCTGCTTTGGTATCTGTAATTTATAGGTAGGACAGGTGGATCTGGGGAACCAAAGGTTTCAAAGCGTATCAGTACATAAATGCGAGCGTTAATAAATTCAAACCATAGAATGTTTTCTTTTTTTCCTAAAGGTCACTGGGTTTGAAGGAAAAACTTGAGAAATAAGACAATCTTTGTTTGGTAACGTGCTGTGAGCTCGAATCCCCAGGGCAACGCCAACGGCTGCGCTCGCTGGAAACCTTGTACCAGTCAAGAATTTTAATCGTTTTGTTTGAAATAACTAGAAAAATTTAAGAAGAGCTCATAATTTTGTGTGTCACGTTCAGCTGAAGGTGAGGATGCCCCATTCTGGAGTGTTCTCTGGAAAAAAGAGGTAAATGTAGTGATTCAACTCACCAAGCTGCTGGAGCTTGGAGTGGCTGGTGCCAGCGGGAACAGATGGTTTTATGCTTAACTGTGGCTCAAACTAAGCACTTGTGTCCATGATTCAGGCCAAGATTAGGATGGGGCTCAGGGCTTGGCTCTCCGAAATCCGAGAGGAACGGGGAGCAAGCATTTTCCCTTGGGTTCACATCGCCGTCTCCATCTCCTCGTGTGCTCTCCGGCTGCCGTGACAGGTTGGTTTGACAGAAAGGATCCTTCAGATCCCAAAGCACACCAAGCAGCTCGGAGGCAGCAGCAGCTGCGCGGCCGTGCGGAGCATCTGCTGCGCTTGGGCAGAGCGCGCGGTGTGGGCGCTCCCAGGATTAGCTCGAGCATATGGACAACTCGAACAGCTTTTCTTTAGCACTTAGTTCAGGTTTGTCCAGATAAATGTGATGATTCTCCGTGCTGAAACAGAAGCTTTTTGGTTTGTTTTATTTCTTTTTTTCCACTAAGCTAACAGGTCTTGATGTAAGAAATTTTCAGGACTTGTTTGAGACTGAGATGTTCATAAATCCCGCGATTGGTGCCCAGTTCTCCCTTGAGCTTCCTCATAGCTTGTGTGGAACCTCTGCTGAAGCTGCAAATATTTTCTCAATACATTTTGAGGGGAAACTTGAGAAACATGTACTTATTTTTCTGCATTGGTCAATAAGAAAGTATTTGCCTGTCTGTGCATGTAGCGTTGGAGAGTTCTCTGTGTAATCCAAGCAATGTAGATGAAAACCCATGAAATGGAGTCTGTGTGCAAGTCGATTAGATGGGTCTTCAAAAGCCCCTCTGAAGTCAGGGAGATATTAACCAGCAGCAGAACCGTGTGGGTGAGGAGATAAACACGCGCTTTGTTTTGCCAGCGGCTTCGGTTGCTTTGATTCAAAGTTTATTTTCGCACAGATCAAGGTACTTTGAGTTTTCTTAAGACTCTTTTTTACATTACAACAAAAAGTATTTTAATAATTAAAATTGCAATTTTGAATTATCAAATTAAGATATTGCACGGTTCTGTCTCTTTGAACCGCCCAACCCGTTTCAGAGATCAAATTCCTGACATGGGTGTCACTTCACCACTGAAATGTGTGTTTCTGTCCCCGTTTGGCTCTGCTTTTCCTCCTGCAGCCAAAAGGATCGAAGATAAATTTCGCTGAAGTCCTTCAACATGGATAAGATACCATGATCCTTTAAATTGTGTTGTATTGTTTTTAGGGGACAAATACCCTTCTCTTCCAGAAGTGCAGTAGGAGACCTACACACCATCCCCATTTAATTGAGGTTGTCACTTCAGCCTTGTCACTTCAGTCTGACTCTCCTCCTGCTAATTGGCACATTTCTTAGCCTTGTGGGCAGAAAAGGAACGGACGGATCGCAGGGAACTGCCCTGGGGTGCCTGCGGAATGGGCACCTTGGGAGAAGTCGCTCCATCCCCTCCGTATCAATTCTATGGATGCTGAGGGTTGATTTCTTGCATGTCAGTCTCGCTGGAGCGGCAGCGCCAGGTTCGCTAATGCGGAAAGGCAGCGCACGCCGAAAGCCAACGCTCTGGAATGGCACCAGCTCAAAGTCAAGTTTAGTTTTCCAGTGGAGCCGACAAATACGGTCCTTGGCTTCCCAGAAACGCACAGAGCGCTCGTCGGGAACCTGCTCTGTTGTTTCACTGCTTCATTGCCTTGACTTGAAAAAGGTTGGAAATATTTCTCTTTTGTTCTGTTTCTGTAGAAAGTACGCAGAGAGGAGAGGGGTGCGCAGGAAGGTCGACAGCGTGTGTCACACAAGCCTTTGCATTGATGCTTTCTAGAACTATCCTGAGAGATGGCAGCGTGTGGGGTCTGAGCTGCTGCTGTGACGTTTCTGCAGTCGTGGGGTGGCACTGGAAGTCATTTCAAACTTGTCTGTGTTATTTCCATGTTCCACGCTGCTGTTTCTAGAGCCAACTCATCCCACATTAGATTTGTTGCTGACAACATACGGGCGCAATATTTCCACTTTAGACCTGGGTTTTGAAATGTCCTCCTGAGCTCAAACTGCCACGTTAGATCCCACACCTTCCAAGACCAGAGGTTGGGTTTTGTGTTTGGATCTAATGGATTTGTTTCACGTGGCTTCACGAATATGCTGCACGTCTCTACACCCGATACTGAGAACGCTTTTGTGATGGATTAATTTTACCCTGACAAATGTGCTTCTGCTCAAGTGGTGCTCGGCGATGGCAACGCAATCCTTGTTTCGCTTAAACCCTTGGGACGTCGCTTTTTTCTTGCAAACTTCTGTTGTTTTGCAGGAAAGCAGTTGCTGCTCCAGCCTCACGCTCTTGGCTGCTCCCCCGTGCTCCTGGGAGGTGACGTGTGCCCAAACAATATCGGTGACGTTGTTGTATTCAGTTCCATCATCTGGCCGCCCCCACCTCCGGGGACGCTGCAGCAACCAGATCTATTAATACAGTGTGGAAAATCGGTGCCTGTTAACACATCATGTAAATTTAACTTGCAGAGAGCCGTGTTCATCTTTGGGATGTAAGCTGGTTGACGTCAGCGGTCTCCCATAAATTAGGAGTCGGTTGTTCTGGTTTCAGACCCTTTTTAGGTTTATGCGAATGCGGGGGAGTTTTGAGTATCTATGCGTGTAATGGATGAAGTGAAATAATGGGTCATATGCTCTTTTGTTGGCCAGGGTGTTGTCTGCTCCTGTGAATGGTGGGGGGACCTGAGATGAAATGGAGATGGGGAGTGTCTGGTTTGTGCTGAGACAAACTACTGAGACCATTCCTATATGGACACTGTAGTTATTGACAAAAGCCGAGCGTCTGCACGTCTTCCATTTGAGAATGAATATCTGCTGCGTTTCTTTCTTCTGTTTCAAGTTGAAATTCTATTGCCAACCGTTCTGATTCTTACAGAGCTGCATATTTCAACAGAATGACATTTTCCAGCAGCAGAAGTTGTTCCCTGCCCCTTGTTGACTGGCTCCTCGTGTTGCATGTCTTCTGTGTCCATGAAAATGTCAAGACCGCAGAGCTGTGTCAAGCCAGCAGATACAAGATGTTGATCAAACGTTGATTTCCATATGGCCAGTTATCTTTATGTTTCCCGCAGGATTAAAACATGCAAAGCAGGTCCAGGGTATGTTCATCTTCTATATGTATCTACATTACCGGCAGTTGTAAATGGCTCCAGTTACCGGGATACGTGCGTTCCGAACTGGGGGTCAATATAATTTTAAAGCCGCGTTCTCCTTTTGGGCTTGATTTGCCAAATAGCTCAGCGTGTCGCTTGCGCTTTGCGTTTGGTCTGTGAACAATGTTGTCAGAAGCATTTGGTGTCAACGTGCTGAGCTCTGCTGAAAATCTGGACTTTTATCTGTTCTTACACTGGCTGTGGTTACACATCTTTGGAAATAACTGTTAGAGAAAATATGTTCCCCATATCCCAGCAGCCTTAAAGCTGCTGTTATCTTAGAGGCTGGACGCATTTTTCACTTCCAAGGAGCCTGGTGAAGCTGTTCTGGTTTTGGTTTAGACATCACAGTGAAGGATTCTGTGGTACCACTGCTTGTTTTCTCTCCAAAAGGTCATTTTTAGCCTTTTCTTTCCCACACTTGCACATTATTACAGGACCAACAGGATGCTGCTGATAGTAATTTATTTCTAATTCAAAGCATACGTTAAAGGTGATGGGAGATATAGCAGCCTTTGAAACTTCTTTCCATTTGAGAGCAGCCTCTGAATTTGGAAGTTACTGAGCAACTTCAGGTAAAATTAACAAACATTGTAATAATTTAATCCTGTTACCTTCCCTCTGGCCGAGCATCTATTCATTTCGATATTGTTTTACGATAATGTGGAGCTAAGGAGCATAAAAAGGAATAGATTTGAGTGTATTTGGGGGTTTTCTATATATTAATAGCCTGAGATTCTGAGGTTGCCCGTTGTGTTTAAGGCTGGACTTAGCCGTGGGGATCCGAGGGGCTGAGCCGAGCCTAGAGAACCGGCTGGCGTAAGCGTGACACAAGTGCCCAGTGTGCGCCGTGCCCCTGTCCGAGCGCCGAGAAGGGACCAGAATAGAGAGCTGAATGTGACGGACGCAGGGCTGCCCTGCCCGCAGGGAGATGGGAATAAGATCAGTCGGGGCGTCCTGCTCTCTGCCTTGCTCTGCGTCTTCTCCTGGTTTCCTTTCTTTCCTCCAGCCCGTCTGTGCTGCGATATTCCTGCTTTGTCCCCATGCACCTGGCACAGGAGCAGCAAGACAAACCGGGCTCTCCACAGGCTCCCAATTGGCTTTGCCCTCGTCTCACCCTGGGGATGAAAAGCTTTAACGTGCGGGACTTGGATGACCTTTCTCGGTCGGTTCTGATGGCAAACAGAATCTACCTATTTAAGCACTTTCTCTAATAGTTAATTTTTCTGCAAGTGTATTTAAAAACAAACAACCCCCCCCAAAAAAACAAACTACTCATCGATTGCTGCACAGTTTTAATGTAGGTACCTTTAAAACCAACTCAAAACTCAGCTTTGTTAATTGTGTCGTACGTGGGATTTGTAGATTGGGGTTTTAACTTTAGGTTGGTTTTATTTTACGACTGTAGTTCTTAGGAAAGACCCTTTGAAAAGTGAAATCTTTCCCTATCCCCACACTTTACAAATAGGCAGCGTGACATATTGTAGATGGAGGGTAAGACTTTCAAAACCATCTTGTCGCTTCCAGAGCAGGAGCTCTTGATCCTTCGCGTTCCGAGTCTCGCCGGAGCGTCTGTGAGCATTAACATTCAACAGAGGTACTGAAAAGAAGAAAATGAGCTCCTGCCTTCTGCAAAACCCTGAAAGGGGATTCTTTCAGGGGCAGTAAAACCAGTCCCAACACGGAAAAGCTCTGACTTGTCGGAGGCAATGGTTTCGTCTTGATGTCTGAGCCCTTTAACAGGGGTCATCTCACCGTGGAACCTGCTCTGAATTGTCAGTCTATCCAAGTTTGACGCTCCCGTGACCCAACTTCCAGAAGCGCTGCTCATTGGTGATGCAGCCGGAGCGTAACAGAAGTTTGGGACAGTCTGTGCCTCCAGGGCCGTGTTCAGGCGATGGAAACCCTGCCTGATCTCTTCCGAGTGACAAGGGCTCAGGCTTTGGGAAAGCCTTGAGAAATCCCTCGGTGCTTAACGAAACCACCGAGCAGAGACCTGCTGGCCACGGACTAACAGGAAATCAGTTTCTACTCTGGGTTTTCAGTGATTTTTAGGTGCCTGCATTAATAGGGTGTGAGTATAAAGAGAGATGGGGAAGGTGACAGAATAAGTTTGTTTTAGAGATGGGGCAGCGCTCATTCAGTTACTGCTGCAGACTCCAAATCTCATTAGGCGCTCTGGACAATTAACGTGCTTTATGCTGTGTCCCAACATGCGGTATTTTTGGATTTGTTTACCAGACTTTTTATTTTATTTTATTCTTTTTGCGCAAAGCTCTGTTACTGGAGGTCATAAATACGAGTTGCGCTGACTTTTAGCCCTAATTTTCACTACTCATATGGCAAAGTTTTGCCTTTTCTTCTGGTCATGGAGTGCTAATTCAATTGCAGGTAGTTTCAATGGGCCTTGTACTAAAAGAAGTCACTGCCGCCCCTGGAGTGTGTGTAGCCAGTTTTATCCTATAATATTTCTTTCCCCTGTGAGCACTAATTTCTATCTTGGGGAGATAAGCTTTATATTTCGTGCCTGTATTTCCTTCACCTCCTGACCTGCCTCTCAAAACTGGGTGCTGTGCAGCTGTGAAAGCCACAATAAATGAAACAGAGCTGAGGTCCAGAACAACGGAGCCTTTCCTTCCGCTGCAACAGCCCGTTGAAAGCTGCCCAAGCAAGCAGATGTGACTGTCTGACTTGGATGAAAAGGCTTGGCGAGGGGCCTTGAAGAGGCCACTACAGAGAGAACCTAAAAGTCGCCGCGATGAAAGGTACTCGCGGCTCAGAAGTTGATGCTTCAGAGAGCGAGTGCACAACACACCCTTCGGTAGATGTTCTGCGGCTTTGTGCTCATCCTCAGGCTTATCTAGATCAACCGTGGAAAGCCACAAGAAGGAGAAGCCGGCTGACCTCGGGAGCTCTGGAGGGCAGAAGATGCAATAATGAGATTTACCCTATTGTCAGATCCTCCTCGTCAACAGCAGGTGCGTGCACTCTCGGGGCCGCCGACTAAAGATGGGGTAGGAACAGGGCAAAGGTTGGTGAGACTGGTGTAACTTGAACTCCCTTTTTTCTTCATCCGAAGTTGCACAGCGAGCTCAAAGCTCTTTGAGATGGTTAGAGGCTGAATGTTGGATCTGATGCGTCTGCCGAGCTCGTTGAAACACTTGGACAACTCGTCTTTAATCCAGTGAAATGCAGGTTTTACTTAAACCTGCATCAGGATGGAATTTCAGATCAAAAATGAGACCGGCAGTATCCTCCAGTCGATTAATGTATCATTACTAAGTTATAGGGTGATCGTGTTTATATAAGGCTTAACTATTTTGTAGGTATTGCCTGCTACTGTTGACTGCAACACTCCAAAAAGAGATCGTTGCAATGCCTTAACGAGAGAGAAAAGGAGCGAGAAATGAGATGTTTATCTCATAGGACAGGTTCACCTTGACTTGGTTTTGCTTTGCGGGTTTAGGTGAAAACACAGCTGTTGAGCATTAATTTGATATTTAGTGTTTGTGCAGCCGGTTGCGACGTAGCTCAGGTTTTACTTCTTGCTGACGCGTTCTTCGGAGCTCAAGCCTGACCTTTAGAATCTTTATGAGGTTGTAATATCGCAGCACTAAAGCAACAAATGGAGGAGGGACGGAAATGCTGAGATCAGTCCCAAGCGCTTGACCAAGGCTCTGACAGAGGCCAGTGTCAGCAGAAGGTAATATTTTATGAAAATACTTCTTATGACCTCTGTAACCGCCATTATATTTTGCGGTGGAATTGCCACTAAAAAGACTTTTTAAGTCTGAGAGCCAGCATACCCTCTCAGTGAAGTCTTTTGGGTATAAATAGACTCTGAACTAAATGCACAAGGCTGATGATCCCCACAGGTGCTTCTCCCAGATGGAAGGTGCACTTGGTTCCTCTTGATTTACAGGAGCGACTTATTTTTCTTTCATATTTAAAAGCATTTCCAGGGTCTTTAAAAACTCATCAGCAGGTTTGGGTTTGTTTTTTTGAAAAAGGAGGTTTTGGGTTAGTTTTTTCCCCTGTGGCATGTTATCCAATGGTGGAACTCACAGCCACAGGGTGTTTTGGAGGAAAAGCTTCAAATAAATAGAGGGAGAAAAGAAGATATACGGAGAAAAGAACAGCCTCTGGGGACCAATAAACAAAGATGATAATGTAAGTTCTTCTGGCTTCAAAAATTCACAGGTTGCTCTATCTGCGGAAATTGGAAGGGTGCGTGAAAATAAGGGATGAATCGTTGCGTTGCTCACACACCTTTACAAATCATCCACCAGATCTCGTGTGTGTGGAAGGCAGCGCTGAGCTGGGACGGGCGAAACGCTCTCGTGTCGTGGCGGTGAAACGTGCTCATTTGGGGAATGGAGGTGACGATCTTTACTCTTTTCCTTCAGAGCTTTCAGTCAGAACCTGTGCGTGTATTTTGAGCTCTCAGTGAGCTGCGGGGGGATGAAAAGGTGTGGGGGCTTTTTTGTTCTTTGCCCTTTTTTTCTCTTTTTTCTCCTTTTTTTCCTCTTATTTTTTAAGCAAGCACAGTGACTGATACCTTTCCAACTCACAGCCCTCCCTCAATCTTGATATCATAGCTCCTTTAATCTTGACACGGTAGCTTGATCAGATGAGCATTCCTGTAACACACCTTCATAAAAACACGAGCCGAAATGGAGATTTGATTGATTTATTCCTGCGATAGTCGCAGGACCGATCTCTCAAGATCCAAAGTTCCCGACGTTATTCGCTCGTACAGCCATCAGCTTTTCCCTGTTGCTGGGCAAGCTGATTTATTTTGATACTTAATGATGTTGATGATAACAGAGGATCCATGTCCTTGGAAGATAAGGAGCAAACAGCAGAATTTTGATATGTAGCTTTTCCTCTTTGCCCACGCGATCAAGTATTGAGTGGCAAGTAGGTTCTGGAAAGATTAAGTTATTCCTTTCCTAATAACTTTAATGTGTCCTAATTAGAAATGGAAGAGATAGACCTGTTTTAAAGTGACTTTTCTGCAAAAGGTTTGCATTAAAAATTAAGGTATTTCTTTTGTCCTGGTTTTGTTAAAACAGTTTCTTGCTCTTTCTGTCCCTGACTAATATACCCTGAACGGTGAGATTAAAGCATTGGGATCATCAGAATTGTCTCCGTTTATTCCGCTTCTAGGAGGGCTGATTTAACTTAATAACTCTCATGTAGCCAACTCGGATAACACGATAAATATCTGCTTTACTGTACTAGCGTTATTTCAGACCATTTATTTTCATTAAGCCATCACTCACTTTTATGTTTCACCTCCTACCAGCGTTGCCCTGGAAATGAATTCCCATTCCGAGATTCTACCAGAATTGACAGGTTTCCTGAACCAATTCCATGAAATTACTCTATTAAAAGTATTTTGCTAGAGATTACTCCTCCTTGGAGCTCAAGTGCTCTTTCGATGTTAAGCTATTAGTTCTTTTGTGAGCTGGGGCGATGGAAGGAGGAATTAGTTGGGAATTTCTTTGTGTATTTTAGGGTCCTCATTAAGAAATCGTATCCCTGGCTGGCACAAATACGTTGTGGCTTTATCGATTTCAGCAGAGCCAACTCCGTGTTCTTACACATGAGCTGTAGTCGACTCGCTCCTTTTCCTGAAACTTGTCGCTACTTGTTCATTGTCATAGTTGAACGCAAAATTCAGTCTAAATTGGAGGATTACTGTCTGTTTTCAGCAGGTAAAGATGGGTGGGAAGCAATTCCCCGCCAATAGGCTCAACTGAGTTGGGTGGATGAAGCATCTGTTGCATGGGATGGAACCAGCTTGAGAGGCTGGGGTTGACCTGTCAAGAATGTGACGGGATGGAAAACACACAAATTGTGAAGATGCTTTTGGGGTGTCAGCTTGGCCTCGGTTTAATGGTAACTGGGGCGTCTTCTGCAGCGTTATGGTTTATTTTAAACCACGATGGAACAGAAGGATTGAGCTTGGCTTTAAAGAAGGACAGAATTGTTTGTGCTGGCTGTGGCATTTCACAGCAACGGGAATAACCATTGGGAACTGTGTTGTTATTCTTGAAAGGATCTTTTTTTCCTCTCATTAGCTGTAGATAGAGTAGATTAACCCGGTTAAGCTGGAGCCAGTGTCTGAATAGCCCTTGTAATAGTGCAGGGGATGGTGTGGAAGTTAAATGAGTTTATTAGGAGAAGGTGGGAGCACTTAAAAGCAGTTAACGGTGCAATCTGCATTTGCTGGACAGATATTCCTGCTGGTGGTGGCGAGGAACAAAAAAGACCCCCAAAAATCTAAGTAAAATACCTTTTTACTTCCATATGCATGCATTTGCTTTCCTACTATTGCAAAAATTAACACGTTTTGTTGTCAAGTCAATGCACATTTTGCATCTGTTGGGCTCTCAGTAAAATAGCGTCAGGCTGGAGATACAAAATATAAAGGAGGGGGGGGAAAAGTTTGATTAGTATCACATGGATGCAACTTGTACTTTGCAATTCCACTGCTATAAAATAGAAACCTTTGTGCAAATAGTCTGAAGTCTCTTCTGACTTATTGATGGAAAAACTCTATGAAGAGTAAATCGAATATTTTGGAAGACTTTGAAATTTTGGGCGTGTTTTTTCTGAGCGGTTATCTTTTCCGCCTCTTTCTGTGTTGCATTTTCCCTCTGTAACAGCTTTATTAGTGAATTTTGCAGCTGGATCTGGAATTCGCAACATGACCTGAGCCCAGTTGGTTTGAAGCTGTTGGGTACTTCGAGCTTCTTGTATTAATATAAGAGTTTGGACGTGAAGAAGCACTTGGGAAAGGTGGGAGTTGCGTTGAAACCTGGTTTAAGAGCTTTTCTTCAGTGTGGTGACTAATTAAATCCCCTGAAGATGATTTGAAGTGGCGGGTGAGCCAGTACAGGTCAAATCAAGTGAGTAATGAATAAACAGGCTGATAAATTCTTCGAGAGGTACAACGCTCTTCATAGGATCAAACTTGTTGCCCTGAAGGCAATGGAACAAATGGAAAATAAATAGAAAATAGAGAAATTGATACTGGCAAATTTAGGCTTCCGTTTTAATCCAGGGAACAAGGTCTGTGGAAATTTCATCATTGAAAGTCTATATGATATTGAAGGTTTATGGGATGGTTTATCTCATTTGCTGGAGGAAATGCTGGATGCTCCTGCTTGTGTGACGTGGTTACTTTATAATTCTTCACAGACTGAAAAAAACAATAAATTGTAAACTGTTTAGGCTCAAATATCCTTAAAATAACAAAAGATTGTGCATAAGCAAAGATTTAATGGATTATTACCCGAAATATTTTTATGCATTACTCCCCAGGAACTGAAACGCTACCGTATGATTCAGCTCGCGGTACAGAAGTCCAATATATTAGATACAACAGGCCTTTGGGTAAGTTGGTTTACAACCCCTTAAAAAGGAAACTGAAATAGCGTATTTTTTGAAAACTGGGTATGATTCAAGTATTTCAGCTGGGGTGCTCAAGCACGGAGCCCCCTCAAGTCTTATGTTTCTGGGATCATCCGAAAAGTTCACCTAAAACTGGAAACTTAAATGAACTTGTAGGTAAACACTTAATTAATGGGCTGTTTCAGTTCCATTTTTGGGTGTTGAGCATTAACCTCTGTGGAGTCTGGACCCACATTGCTCAGAGTCCTGCAGCATCGATTCTCTTGCAACAAACCTCCTTTGAGGTGCGTGGGCTGGGATTGAGCATCTTTTCCCGTCCTGAGGCGGAGATGAGTCTTCCCTTGCGTATTTTACACCATTTGTTGCTCGTCAGGATTCTTGGGGGAGTTTGGCTCTTGCACCGAAGTGTCGCCGGTTAGTTTGAATCGTGACTTTTCAACTTTATTCCGCTTCAGGGAGGGAAAAAAAGCAGATTCGCTGTATTTGTTTCTTTGGGAGGTGCTGCTTTCTCCCGTGGCAGGTCAGGTATTGGATTTTCAAAAGCGTTTTTGTTGGCGAACGCGCTTTGCGATCAAAATTGGGATGAGTTATTTTCTCTTTGGAGACCTGACCCCGCTGTCGCTTGCAATGGAAACGAAACCCCGGTGACTTGGCGGTGCAGCGGCATTTTAACAAAGCCATTTTGTGCCTCGCAGGTCGCACAGAAACGTCGGGGGGGCGTTAGGACTTTGCTTTTCCCTGTTCTGAAGCGGAGGGGTGAGGTGCAGGGGGTCTCGGTGAAGCCTTTAGCAGAATCCGATGGTTTGGATTATACATGATGGATGAAAAAGTTGGGGTTAACCTGCCACCTCCAACAGAAATAGCGTGTGATAAACTGATTTTTTTGAGCCTTTTTTGAGCTTTTGCAAAAGCTGTTGGGCTGGTGCCGCCCGATTTCCAGGAATACGGGGACCGCCCGCTGTGCTGAGGTCTCTTTGGGATCTGATGTTATTATTCATCACCTTTTGTTCTGCCGAGATGAATGAAGCTCCTCCAGCTCCCCCGCGTTTCGAGCCGCGTCTCCTTTCTCTCCCTTTCTTTCCTTGCCCTGTTTTCCCCCGTTTCTGACACTTTTCGGAGCTGTGGCTCCTCTGCACCTTTATTACAACAATTCCAATCCTGGCAATTTGCATGAAACTCTTTATTTTCCATCACATTAGAGAAATATCTTCTTTTGCCAGCCATTGTAAAAATAGTAGCGAGGGAATCCCGCTGGTTCCACCTAAACCTTTGTTATTCATTTGTAGGATGCTGATGCGTCGCTGTTCCTAATAGCGGCTGAACCCAGAAGAATATAGAGCACTTAATCCTTGTTAAAAGCAGCAAAATTCTCAGTAGCTTTTGTTATTCTACGCAGTAAATCTGCTCCTACCCTTAGGAACTTCATATTTTTGGGTAAATATACAAACGCTACATACTAAAAGCAGAAAATAAAGTAGCGACAGACAAAATTGGTCACACATCAAGCAATAACCTGATGCTTTTTCTCCTGGAGAGAGAACAACGTGGAGGAGTGAGAAGGTGGCATCAAGGTTTCCTCTTGTGGGTATTTATCAAAGGACATTGGAAATTTGGATTTCGGTCAGCGCTGTTTTCTGTGCAGACACCTACTAAACGGGTCGTTGCGTCCTATCAGGAAAACACATTGTTGTCGTTGCCTAAATGATTCTCAGCGATCAATATTATCTTTTCTGGGGGGAATAATAATGTTTCGTGACTGTCTGGAGTTCAAGTGATTTTCAGCGCTTATCTACACTTTGTTTTCTCTCATCCTGAAGTAAATTCATTCACTCTTTACTAGTGTACCAAATTGATCCATAAACATTTCATTACCAGTAAACATGTTGCTATTTCCATCTAGTATTTTATTTCTGTGATGTTAATTGCATCCACAGCCGAACGCAGGGACGGCAGATAATGAAACCAAAGCTGCTATTAACAGGCAAAGATTAGAAACTGTATTTTCTTCCTACTTTTTTTTAAATTCAAGTAGTTTTTCTGCAAAGCGCAGCAATCTGCTGCGTCACCAGCAAATGTAGCGTCATTTTGTTCCGCTGAGCAGCACAGCTCAGCCGTAGGAGGGAGAACTTCCATCCAGAGCAACGGGGTTTAACGGGTTTCCCGCTGGCAGACAAGAAGGAGCTTTGATCTCCCACCTCTCGGGCATGTGCCCGCACTACAAAGGTTTGTAGGAAGAGGCGCCATCGCTGCTATTTCTGCTGGATCTTCAAAGGCAAATCCTGTCCAGTTGAGCGTGTCCCCGTGGGCGTCTGGTGGCTTTGCTGGAGGAGCTCCCAGGAGGAGAAATTCTGCCTCTTTCAACTTGCTTCAACTGCAACATCCTTCTCAGACCTGCAGCTCAGGAAGCTGGAAACCCATCCCAACAGCTCCATGGAGGAGCTAAGACGGGTTTAGAAACCCGTCCTGGGTCTACGTGTACGCAAGGGAGGAGCCGTGTTAACGTAGGCGGTTGGATAAAGCTCAATCCAGTCTTGAGCTCGGCTTAATTGAGACGCAACATTCAGAATTAACCTCTGAGGACACTGGGGGGGTTGGACAAGGCCTGCGCAGGAAAAGGTGTTGGGTAAGGAGAGGACTTGCTTGTCCGTGGGGTCCCAGAAGGACCTGATGTAGCAGAGGACAGGGAATAAGCTCGGTCGTGGTGTTGGGGGCTGGAATTTTAAGTGCGGCCACCAGAGACGTGATACGTGAGGAACTGGCTTTGTTGATGGCTTTGTAGATTGGAACCAGGGCTCTAACCAAAGGAGAACAACTCGGGAGCTGTGAACGTACTGAGGCCTTGAGACGTGAATGAATAACTCCCTTTAGAAAGCGCGATGGGGAGGGTGTTGAGTTCAGCTCGAGTAAAGTGTGATAAATCACCCTGGAAGTAACCACTGTATTAGGCGCGACATTATTATTAAGCATATGTTTGGATCAGCAAATTCAAGAGGTAAAGGACAATGTGCATCCTTTTTAGCTGCATTTTCTATATGCTCACCATTAATGTTCTGCTCCCTTTCGTTGTAGGTACTTGGCATTGTCCACATAAGAAATAGCAATTTGCATTATAGAACAGCAATGTCTGTTTTGATTAAGAGCAACACTTTCCCCTGCTATCCTGTTTCCATGAATATTTAAATTAATTAAGCCCGGCAAAGATTTTATTTCAGCTTAATGACTTATAAATGTGACTTCTTATGTCTGTGGAAATGAGTGAAATGCGACAGCCACAGCTCTTAATACACCTAATTACGGAATTGATGCGTTCCGAGAAGCTGGGGCAGCACTTTTCTCCTTGAAGACATCACATTGCACGCGTGTATTGGATTGCTCGGGCTTTTTGTTGGACAAATAATTAAACACATAGACCAACTTTCAAAACTGGATGAGAGCGAGAGCCTGGTTTGGGAAATCGTTGGATATGCTTGGAAAACCAGGATCTTAAGGCTTCTCTGTTGTGGTATTTGATTGAATAAAAGAACATAGACATAATCATTGACTGCTTTGGAAGATCTTACTTTCTTAGGCATATCTGAAACTCAGACACCCGTAACTTAGAAAAGCTGGTATTACTAACTGGTAATGAGGGTTAAATAGAGTCTATATTTAAACTAGTGGTCACGTTGCATCAAAAGAACCGTATCTAAAATGAACTCAGTGATCCCATGGGGCAGGGGAGTTCAACTCAGAACGGTTGAATGTTCCCAGGTTGTAGTAATATTCCACTTATTTCTTTTTCATTCTAATCCTGTTGAGTGTCGATAGGACAGATGCAGATTCTGTCTTTAGCAGATCGGTTTTAACTCCATTTAAATCCTGCTAAGAGTGCTAAATCGACACCTGAGTAGGTGAGTCAAGTGCTAAGAGTCTCTTTCAGAACAAGCCGGAGATGTGTTGCGATTCTAATTTATTTCTTTATAACTCTTCTAATGGTATAAAACGTACAAGAGGGATATAAGTATGTGGATGACTAACAGAAAGGTGCCGGGGTGTGGTTTTAAGTGAAGGCTGGATCCCCAGAGGTAAATGACAATTGAAATTAAGGATGTTCTCACCTGGTGGAACCCAGAGCGATGCTCAGCCTCTGGGCTTGTCTCAGGTTTGGATTCTCTCCCTATTTCTCTTACCAGTTGAGACAGACAGACATCCAGGGCAAGAAGCAAAACCACAACTTTGTATTGTCTCCCACTTGCTTTCTGAAAATTAATATTCCATAACGAAGTGAACAATTTGAAACCAAAGAATTCTCCTTGACACCAGGCAGAAGAACTTGGGCTCGGTATAAGCGCTGGTGTTTGCTGGGATGAACTGGGATGAACTGGTGCATATTAAATAATGGGACAACTCAGTGTCGTTTTTAGAGACAATGACAAAATATGGATAACCCCCCAAAGTTGTTCTTGGAGTAAAACAGATTTGTATTTCTTTGTGAATGGATGGATTAGGAAATAAGTCTTCACAAGCGTTTACAGTATAAAAATTAGAACTTGATATTTTGCCCATAAAATCTTTTCAGGAGGCTGAGTCTTTGGTTCTTACAAATTCTTTATGGTCTCTGTAAGTCGTATGTGCAGAATCCTGTCAGGTGTGTCAGTGAAGAGCTGAAATACTTCCTTTTCCTTCTTTTTTTAATAAGGTATCTCTCTCTTTTTTGGCTTAAAGGTACGAGGAAGATGAAAAAGTGAAATATTAGAAGCCTTTGTATGGAGAACTGTCTAATGAGGCAGCTTTATCTGCACCACTGAGCAGATTGGGCTATGAATCTAGGTTGAAAAAGCCTAAAATATGTCATTATTGCTAATCTAGTGTATTTGATCTAGCCAAGAATCTTAATCTTCAGATATCTTACAAGGACTGAGACGGATTGATACAGCGGTTTGTCGAGTCTGAACTCTCTCTGTTTTGCTGCTATGGTGATGATCTCTGAGCTGGCAAGTTCAATTAACTTACTGAAGTTGTCTTCTAGAAATGCAGCAGAAAATGCCTTGAAGCTCCTATAGATTTTGTGCTAATCTTAAAGGAGTGCCTTAGATTATAATGAAACAAATGAAGGCTCTAAGAATATTTTTCATATTTTAAATTAATTTTATTGCCAGCAGGGAACGCCGCGCCTGAGACTTTGTAGATTTAAGATTATCTTGACATGTTTTTAATTGCATTTTGTGAGATGTTTCCTGTAAGAACGGGCGGAGGAAAGGTGAGCAAATGGGATTTTTAGCTGCTAGCAGGGAGATTTATGTAGAGGGGGTGATTTTTGGAGCCCTGTTGTTGGTTTAAAGAATAAAGGGGAAAATAAGAGGTACACGGGAGCTGGGCTGGAGGGGACAGGAACATCTTTTCCTAAACACGTTCCAATTCAGTGTCCCATTTAAGCATCCTTAGGCTACCACCATCGCCCCTTAAGGTATCTGGGCTGTGTTACAAGGGAGAGGATTCTCTATCAATGTCAATAGTAGATTTATTTGGTTTTCCCTGTTCTGTGGAGGATCTAAAAACAATGCAGAAAATACATTATTTGAGGTCAAAAAATACATTGTTTGAGGTTGAAATAATTATTTTTTTTATTTGGGGGTATTTCTCTAGTTCTGTTGACAGCCTGGATTGCGCGTTTGGCTGCCTGAGCTCTATTGCTAAACTGAGGGAGTGTGTAACCTCATCTGGGTGTTCCTGCTCCATGGGGGGATTGCACTGGGTGAGCTTTCCAGGGCCCTTCCAACCCCTGACATTGTGTGATTCTGTGATTTTAATCTCTTTTAAAGGAGTTATATCTTAGTTCCTCTCTTTGCTCCCCAGGTATCAGATATTTGCTCCGTACCAGAGAAAACGCATATTCCCCAGAGCAAGGCGCTGTGCAAACTCATCAGCTTGGCCATTTACATTATTGCCTTCGTACACGAGTTCTTTCCAAGCAGCTTGTGTATTATCCGAAGCTCTTGTTCTGTTCGTTAGCCCTGTCAAAGGAGAGTGGATGGGCACAATTACCGGGGAGTTCTGGACTGCTGAAGTGGATAATGAAAAGTGCTACTGACACAGGCTTTGCATGCCATTAAAAAAAATTAAGATAATGACTCAAAAGCCGGAGTTTCACCTGTACTGTGGGCAGCAGCTCTTTGTTCTGTGCTTTCCTGAGCACCCGCGTCACAGGCTGTTCCAATATCCTCTTTTTGACAGCAAAAAATACCCTGTTTGCAGTCATAAAATTAAGTACCCTCGAGGGAAACTTTCCTCCCGGCATCAATTAATTAGAGGCTGTTTCTTGAAGTAAGACGGGAGTTTATGATTTCGAAAATGAGGTTGTTTGGGGCTGGGCTTTTATATGCATCAATTCCGGGTAGTTTTTTAGCCCTATTTGTGACCTTGGCTCAACTCTCCTCTTGAAATGATAACCTCAGGCAGTGATATTTGCTGTGGTTTAGTGTCGTATGCAAGTGCCTGGGGTATTTTAAAGCAAATCACATTTATCCGAAGGTACAGGCGATTTCTCAGCCACTTCATAAAGTTCTTAACAGCCTGGACCCGCCGCACTCAGCAGGGAAGGTATGAAACACTCCATACCTGCTTTCAATTTTACCCGTTAAATGAAAGAAAATGAAAGGGTTTATTTCCCAAGCAAACCACTCAGTGCTTTATGTAGGGAAACCATTTATTTTTTAATGATGCTAAAAATTTGCAGCTTATGTAGTAGCCCGGCGGATGACTTCCACTCTTGGAGCATTAAAAACGGAACGAGCGTTGGGAAGTGATTTGGTCCCGGGTTAATGGCACCTTTGCTGTTGACTTGTGCGGAAATGGATGCAATCGTGTAGGTAATAAAGTAAAAATCACAAAGTCCGCTAAGAAACCAAGGGTTGCCTCCGAATTGATAGAACATATCTCCTCTTATGTTAATGTATTTAATTTACACTGAGAATTTGATTGTAGACCAGGCAAGACTTTTTTTCCCCTCTGCCTTTAAAAACTCAACAGAGTTCTTCATTAAACCCTACGAGGAGGTTTGAAACACTTAAAAATGCATGATTAATTTCTTGGCTGTTCTGTAGGGCTTTTAGTGAATTGTTCATCCTTGACTAGGGTGTCCTGGGAGACTTGGGACAGAATTGCTCAGAAAATGCCATATTCTGGGCTGGTTTATGCTGCGTATCCCCTCGCTATGAAACGCTGCTCTGAGAATAAGGGGGGAACATTGCACAGGAGGCGTTGCACCGCAAACATCTTTTCACTGCTAATGTGATTAAGCTCATTTTGTGACAACCGATGAAGATCCATTGCAAACGACCGAATCCTGAAAATCAGCAAGTCTGTGGATTCATATGACCAAAAAACTTACTGCAAAACGTAAGTATCTGCATTGTGAACAAATGAAGACAAAACACATTTCGTTTCTTCCCACTCGCTCAATCTTATTGTTGCCCATTTCTCCCGACCTGCAGCCGTGTTCTTCTTGAAAATCACATTTATAATGTCTCCTAGGAGGTCGGTAGGGCTTGTTCTGTCCCTACCAGCGCTCTCCTCATTTTCAGTCCAAGGCAGAAAGGAAAGAAGCAGTATTGTCAGTAGGGCTCGGTTCTTACAGCTCACTTGCTCTGTGTGTGTATGTATATATAAATATATATATATATATATATATATATATATATATATAAATCCCAACTTCTTTGTCTCAGTCAGTTAAACACACCACTACGCACCTGCTTGAAGCGAGTCCACTTTATAAACTCATATACCAGTGATATGAAAGAACGTATTGGGGATGCAGTAATGGGCCTGATATTTAATAAAATAGCTTATTTTCTTTTCGGCGCTTTGCAGAGAGCTCCCACGCGGTTCCTCCGCAGCGTGTGCCTCGCGTACACGAGGCTTTATGCAACGTTATCTTAGTGTCTGCAAAGGAAACGCCGGCTTGGATCGGAACTCGAGCCGAAGAGATGAAGACTGGTTTATAAGCATTTTTAACTCAGTATGAACACTCGTGTCTCTCCTCATCTCATGGATCTTTCAGAAGAGCTGAAGATCTTTCTGTGGAGCCATCAGGGGCTGCAGGTCCTCAAACCTGCAAATTCAGGTGCCAAATTTGCCGGGGGGTCTTTTTGCACATACCGCCCTTTGCTCGTAGCTCCTTGGTTCTATCCCAGAGATCACACCCCGCTTCTAATAAATGGTATTTATTCTGCTTTGCTCCGGTGGATGTTCGTGGAGTGTCTTCTCCAAGTGCCATAGCTCAGAGGGATGTCACTTGAATGGCTCTTAAAATTAGGTCTGTCTGGGAGAGAATCATTTAAATTCCATAGTTAAAGCTCCTGGTGATTGAGAACAAATGAAACTGCTCAAAGGCTTCAGAAACGCGTTAATGGCTGGAAACAAGAGGGTCAGGGACTTGCTGGGGATGGTTTAAAACCCGCCCGTCCCCATTACTCACTCTTTAAGTGATAACTTGGTTGCACTGGGGTAGTTAAACATACATTGTTAATACCACAAGTTTTTCTAAGTCGGGCTTTCTGCTCCAAAACGAAACCCAGTTATTTTTGTGCTGGTTGCCACGTGTTGTCCAGGCTATTAAATATTCTTAATTACATAGCAATGGCTTCATGTAATAGAATGATAGCAATTCGCAGGAATCTTGTGGATGGGTTGTTGGTGTGTTATTCAGCAATCGCTCAGAAACGATGAGCTCGTGGTCACCTAGTGATAAGTAATTAAGAGATAAGTAATTAAGCCTCGTTCTGTCTTATCTTCTTTTATTGCTGTTTTTTTCACCCGTGATATAACTCTGTGGCAGATTCAGCACTTGCCATCTTCTCAAAGCTGATTTTTGGGGTATCTTGTGCGTATGCAGAGGCCTCCGCTTGCTGCTTGTAGCTCCAGGGAATGGAACTGAGTATCCCCTGAGTATATTGTGTTCGTAGCTAGAAAACAAATCAAAACCGCTCCAAAATTACAGTTTTTCCTTAGGGAACAAACTTGTAATGTGGTGAGGAGTTATATGAAAATCCACGTTATTAGCAGGTGATCTTTGGCATGTTTTGAGCGCTGCTTTGCAGGTGCACGAGCGGTTCTGTGTTTCAGGGCAGGGTCGCTGGGTGTCGCCGCGATGGTTTTGTGGGCACGAGCTGCATCCTCCAATGCAAGTAAAGAGAAAGGGGAGATTAATTCAGGATAAACCCTCGTCTCGGGGATTCCTCACAAGCTGCGGCTCTTGACGTCAGTGCGGCGATGCCGCTTTCCATCTGCCGAGGATCCAGCCCATTAGAAGCGCAGCAAACCCGGGTGAAAATACATTCGTACAGAGAAGCCAGAATCCTCTGCAAGCGTGCGTGGGTGAAGCCTGGGGAATTCTCACACAAACCAGGGCAGTAACACCTTCAAACGAGCCTGCTCCGCGTTACATCCCTCCAGCCCCTGTGCAGCGGACCGTAGGCGTGCAGACCATCCTCCTTTTCCCCTCTCTCCTCTTAAACTGGATCTTATTTTATTGTTTCCTGAAGGCGCTCCCATCATTTGCTACGCAGCTTTGATCCAGTAATTAGAGACGCGCTGTGTGCTTTGGAATAATCCTCAGAAAACCTGGGTTAAAGGGGGTGCGGGGGGGCCGTGAGGTTACACAGCATCATCTCCGCTATTTTCCGTTCCCATTCGGGGGCCCAACCACATAAAGCACTGGAAAGGGCACAGTTTGGAAAGGTTATTAATGTTGGGCAGATGCTTTCGGGGACTGATCTGTGCCCCCCGGGGCAAGGGGCAGCTCAGGCTTATGTTCCCAGGTATAAATCCAGGAGAAGGTTGAATTAAAGCAGATCTGAGGGATCTTTTCTCATTGCTGCTGGGTGTACCCACGCACGTATCTCATCGTTGGGTGTAGAACTCACCTCAGAGCCCGGCAACTTCACATTAGGGAGGTGCGAGCAGGTGTTTCCCATCCTTGCATCATTTTTCATCATTTTCTACTGGAGAATATGGGTGTTATTTCCATTTTCTTAACATACCAGCCATCCAGAGCCTTCTAAGCAGCCCACAGCAGTTCTTCTTCTTCCCCTCTTGAACCTGGACTTTACATGAACTTATAGAAGATGTATAAAGCATGTGGAGTGATGTTGGTACGATAGACTCTCCCGTTCAAGGAGATCGTTTTGCGATGCTTTGTACCCTGCTGTATGACCCCGAGATGGATTTCTGTCCAATAACAGCTATTGTTAAGCTGGCAAACAACAATTTGCTACCCGAAATGAGGTGAAAAAACACAGTTTGAATTAGCGAAAATGAAAACACGGCTTTTCTTGTTTGTTTGCTCTCAAATTCATGCCAGGCCTAGTTCTCTGAAATAAAGTGAATATTTTGGACACAACCCCCCTCTTCCCCAGGGTCTGAGCACATAGTGCTGCCCACAGCAACATTGGAATGTTCGGAAATGGGATGGGAGCCCTCCAGGGTAATTCCCAATGCGTGTTGGTGGTTCAGGAAACGCAGCTTAGCCAAACTATTGTTCATCATGTTTATTGCGGCCTCCAGGAATAGGCCTGTGCTACGTCAGCTGAATCTGCTGCAGGTATATGGTGAATTTATAGCAGGTACCAGAAGGATTTTAGAAGGAGGAGAAAGCTCTGGTGTGGTTAACGCTGCTGAAAAAGCGTCTCTCTCAAACTCAGAATGATTTTTAGCCAGTTTTTAATAATAAGTTGTGTTTTCTAAGATCGTATCTTGATCTCATCCTATGCCGTGTGTCCCTCATTGCTGGGGATCTGCTGGCACGATGTATTTGGCGTTGTTGAGATTGCAATAGACTAGTTGCAAAGCGTCAGCTGAACAAGAAAACCTTGATTATGCTTCTTGACTTGCGTTCACTCTCAGCCAAGATGACTGATTTGATTTCCATTTAAATTTGTACATACAGGTGAGGACCCCATCATAACGAATCTCTTTTTAGTTGGTTGGCTTCCTGGGTTTGATCAAAACGAAGATTAAAATTGAGGTGTGTATATGGTATTGTTTAAAATTCTAGAAGCTGTTTGCAAGAGAAGTTTGTTCCAAGTGACACAACCGCTTCTGAGACCTGCAGAACGTAGATCCTCTAATAGTAATAATAGTAATAATGCTCCTCTAATAATAACTTTTCAGAGTCTGGATTCTTGAGACTGGTTTCTTGTTTCAGAGCAGGACCCGTTGGGAACACCTTTCTGGTTTATTTGTGCGTGTCCAGTGTCTTTACACCCCTTGGGGATCCGGAATCTGACCCAGCTCTGCCAGGAGCAGCTCACAGATTCATGGATTGTGTTAATTTATAAGGGTTTATAGTGTATTTTAATCCGGTATGTATACATATATATATATATATATATGTTGGGACTTGGCATCCTAAGCAGTATTTTTATCTTCATTTATACATTTTATTGTTTTTCTATTTTGCATGGTAAATCATATACATATTTGTAAAGAGGGCTATAAATTTATTCAGGATGGCATTAGAGTTTGAATCCCCAGCTGATTTCTCATTTCCTCCCCAAATTCCCAGAGCTATTAGTTTATTTACAAGGCTGATGAATGCCCTATTTTTTTCCTTATCCTTTGTGAATAGTAGCACGTTACTATTTTTTTTAATTAACACTTTACCTACAAGTCTGTTAATAGTATATTTAATAGCATCTAACTAGTAAATAATTAGAACAATAACTCGGAGCTGTTAGTGTAGTAATAATAATTAATATTATTATCTCATTGCCGTGGTGTTTGTCCATTGCCCACCTTGAGCAGCACTAACATGAAGGGAACCCAGGGAGCAGGAGCATTTCTGCAGAGCTTTCAGCAGGTGATTTGTGGTTATTTGAGGTTATTTGTGTGTGGTCGCTCACCCCTAATGCCACAACATGCAGAGCAGATACTGGGGTTCGGGAAGGTTTGTCAAACTGGAAAGAAATGTCTTTCCCCTGAGAATGGTTTGAGGGATTGCGAGATGTGCATATATAGAATAATACACTCATCAGAAAATAATCGTAACACGATAGATTTGACATTCGAAGTCTAAGAGAATAAAAAGGGATTTCGATTAATGTGACATAGCACTTTTAGTGCCTGGAAGCTAGCAGGAGCAATAAAGAACTTCAGGGATTTTAATCTTGTTTGTCAAGTAATTTATCACAGTTGTTTTCCTGAATCTCAGAGATAATCAGCAAATGGAGACTGGATTAAACACGAGCCTGCTCTGTTGAGCTGTGTCTGGTAGCACAGCGTGTCAGGTTTAAACTGGGCACGACGCGATGTGAACGGTGTGTTTGGAAGTGCGGTGTCTTCTAATAATTCTGTTAACGAGCATGTTTGCATCTGTTTCAGCTCTCCCCTGGGCTACAGGGTGGATAAATGGAGAAACAAGCCCTTGCTTTGACATCTGAATGCCCGTGTGGGCTTCTGCAAAGCTTGAGGTTTCTGGATGCAGGTGCTGCTAGTTCAGGTGGTCGTTATAGAGCAATCACTGCCTTTCTGCAACGGGCACTGGAACTGGTTTCTGTTATTAAGCATTGCTTGAGAAACTAATGATTTGGCTTGTGAGGTTCTTTTACCCTTTTCATTAATTGGAGGAAGGTTTGTGGAACTGCGCGTTGCATTTGAAGTTCTTCGGAGCAAAACCTCTGCGTGACTTGTTAATACACAGTTCTGAAGACACTTATCTCACCGCTATAATCAATCGTCGCCTTATAAAGGCTCATTGTCCCGGTAATGGGGAACCTGAACCCCGAGGTGACCGTGGTTCTGTGTGCGGGTCGGGCCGCGACAAAACGGCTTCAGGTTGTAAGAGGGGAGGTTGAAGTTGGAAATTTGGGATCATTTCATCCCCAAAGGGCTGTGGGGCATTGGAACAGGCTGCCCAGGGCAGTGCTGGAGTCGCCACCCATCGATGGGTTGGACAGACAGACATGAGGTTCTCAGGGATGTTTTTAGCGGTGGACTTGGCAGTGCTGGGTTAACAGTTGGATTTGGTGATTTGCAAGGTCTTTTCCAACTCAAACGGTGTGTAGGGATGTGGCTGAACACCCGGACTAAGTACAGACACTTGTGCTTGAGTTAAAACCGGCAGGGATGAATTTTAAATCAGTACTTGAAGTACTTGCTTCCTTGAATCGGGACCAGATATTGGATTTGGTGGAGAGCGCTCATGCTCGGCCAGAGCACCGAGATCTGTCTCCATTAGCGTGTGCTCTGCTTTTCAGTTCAGGGTGCCTTTGGCTTCTGTGTCAGCTGTATTTTATCACCTTAAAATGCTGTGTAATGCTGCATCAATAAATTCTGTATTAGTGAAATCTGCAAAGAAGCAACAGCCTTATCTTAATTAAGCAAAATATATGACTCCTGCCACAGACTGTACCAGGAGCCAGTCAACCTTGTCACAGTCACTTCTTTCCTTGATACTCCTTTAGGTTTAAGGATTTTTGCTGTAGAAATTGGTTTTAGGGAAGAAAAGTGTGCATCCTAGAAGAACGACAAGTGGCAGGGACAGAAGGGAAAGCAGCTATATTAGTTGGTAAAGTGATACCTCAGATGCTCTCTCCTCTTCAAGCCCCTTCTGTACCTTTGAAATACAGACTGATGCTCAAGATGTAACCCTGGTGTCCTCCATCCACCTCCCGGCCACCAGGGATGACATCTGGCAGCTAAAAAGAGATCTGCTGCTGGCTTGGACTGTTAATTTTCCAAAGAACTTCAAGTGGCTTAGATCCTGTGGATCCATTTTCCTACAGGTTGGTTTTGTTTGAGGTCTGGGTTTGTTTTCTTGGCCCGAAACACGCGGTCTGATGCTGTATGAAGCTGAGGTGGGTACCTTGAAAACAAGGGCTGTAAAGCCACATTCCCTCTGCCCCTCGCTGTGTCCCTGGAGCTCTGATCGCGCTGCCTTAGCTCAGTGTTTGCCGAGCTGATGTTACTCCGCATCTCCAAAACGCAAAGAAATGCATTTTAAGATAATTTCTTCTTTGTTTTGGCTTTTCAGAAGCACTTGACTTGCTTTGCTAAGAGCCGCTGCCGCGTTCCGCTGCATCCGTGGCTGGTTTGATTTGGAGCTGACCGACCTTTATCTGTATATAATCAGGAAAGCACTTCTCTGGTTATACCGAATGGAAGGCAGTGTATAAACTCTCTGTACCCACCTGGGATCATAGCTCTGCAGAGAGGGACCGCACGGGCGGCGTTTTGTGTGGCTTCCTTCCCTCCGTCGCTTGATTTACAGTCGCTGCGTTGCCTGCGCCTATCGCTCTTTAACCTCTGGATTTACACAGGGAGGTTAAACCACTCTGGCTTTAGGTAGGTAAGCGAACATGCTTCTAAATCAGCTGCAGCGCCCGATTTCAGCCCTGACCATTTAAAGTCCAGTTAGCGATCTTTGATTGCTTCCTTGCCTAAAGGCAAAGGTGGCAGCTGCTTTTCTGGTTCTGCTCGCTGAATTTAACTCTTTGAGGTGAATTCCTGGCTGTTTCTGCATCCCCTAAACACACTAAGATCCATCGATAGGTGACTTAAAGCCAACCAGACTCGCTCGTTCAGTCGCCAGTTGCAATTCAGCACATCTGTGAAGCGGGAGCAGCTCTTCCCACTGCAAGAGGTTTGTTGAAGACAATCTGCTCCCAGCTTTTCTTTCTGATCCAAAGCGCGGCTTTGCAGAGCACGCGGGTGTTTAATTCCGCGCTCCCAAAGGAACCGGCCGCGTCGCCACCGAGCTCTTCCTGCTGCTTTTCTGCGCCGTTTCTGCTCCATGGGAATTGATGCTGCTTAGTGCCAGAAGGAGAAAGGCAACAGGGAGCAGGGATGGTTTATTAGCTCATCGAGAAAGAATTGTAGGGCTGGTTATCACTGATGATAAGGTTCTCGAACAAAAAGCTGGTATTAATGCACGTGGTGAATGCAGAAGAGGAGCTGGGAAGCCTTGGAGCTGGTGGGAGGAAATGGAATAAGCACAAGGAATGTTTAATTCTAAGGTTTACTCAAGGTTTTTGGAAATATATCACTGGCAAAACTACACTGAGGATTTTTTACAATGTGTGCAAGAATGTATTTTAGAGGATCTGCAAGACCTGAGTCAGGAATGAGACAGTAGGAGAAAAGAATCCCACTTTCTCAATGAAAATTTAGATCAGCTCTTCCCCATATCAGGCTCTTGGGCATCCACAGCAGCCTAATTCCCAGCAGAGCTTACACTGGGAGTCAGTTTAATACTGGTTTGTAAATAGGAGGAAAATGAGGCTCCTTGATCTTTATAAAACAAGGAGTTTAGTGGTGGAACAGTGTTCATTCCTCCTCCTCCCAACTCCTACGGACAACCAAATGCTATTACTCACGGCTGCTTTCTGAGATCAGAGAGGTACAGATGGTATCGTATTGTTTGGAGATACCACAAATAAGCGGCGATGAAAGTGCTTTGTTACCCGTGATTTCTAGCTCACTTCTGCTTTTAAATATGTTTATTCAGTGAAGGAGAAAGAAACCATGGGGCTTTTTCATTTTAATTTAGAAACTTCAGTGGCTCTCTGCTGTTGCCGTTTAAAACTTAGTTAAGGTCAGAAAAACGATGCGATGGAAAAATAAATGACCTGGAGAGCGCCGTAAATTTTGCTCTCTCCAAGACTCCCGGATCACGTTTTCTCTGCTCACAGATCCAAAAGATGTCTGTGCAGATTGCCCGGGAGATGGGAAATGGTGTTGGGAATGGTTCTTCAGCCTTTCTTTGGGTCCGTGCCGAATTTCTGTGCTCGGGACCAGCCGGGTTGCTATGGCAGTCAGACCCGAACATTGATGGACCATCGCCTTGCATCCTATATCTAACAGCAACGAGCGTCTGATGCTGTTGAAAAGGGTGTGGGAAGCTTCTCAAAAAGGAACAGTGTGGTACCTTTTGATGGCTTCTTGTAGAGCTCCAAGTGTCTTTTTGCTCTGCGACGAGCCTGGTTTTCCATCTGCATTTGGCTTCATAAGGAGCTGCCCACGCTGTTAATTTTACAAAAGAAAAAGGTGCCACTTGCCGCTGATCCTCTCGCACAGGTTTTGTGTTCCTGAGAGCAGAAACCAGTTTAGCAGAACAGTTCCCATCGCTCCCCACAAGTCCCGTTGGTTTCGAAACAGACGACGAAGCGCTGGAGTGGAACAGGCGCTGTGAATTCAACACGTATCACGATGAGAGCGGAAAGCGTTGCCGTAATCCCGATAAATGGAATTTGCAACGTCTGTTCCTCGCACCAGCTCCGCGGGGACCGTGTCTCTCTAATTCTTTTTCCGATTGCTGCTGTAGTTTGACACCGACGTCGACTTTTGAGCTGGAAACCCCGCGAGCGCTCCCCCCTTGACCTTACAACACAACGGGAAAGTCACCGCCGGCTTCTGCGCCCGGTGCTGTTCTTTAACCATTTAACCACATTATAAAGGGACAGGTTGGCCCTTTTTGTGGGGATTTTTCCCTTTTTTCTATACTCAGATTTGACTTTATTGCTGCCAGAAATAATAGAATTAAAGCAGGTTTGATGAAGGAGATTCGATGGAAGGTTGAAAGGATGGTGTAGCTGTGAGTGTATATTGGGATGTTAGTCCAAATAAATAGTCCAAATATTGAATTGTGCCCAGCTAAGGGGGGTATGGGGAAACCCTGCTAAGGGGGTATCTGTGCTTTTACTGACTCAGAAGAAATCCGCCTATTTGGGTGGGTTTTATACACCAAACCTCCCACCTGATGCATCTTGTGCCTCACTCCCATCAGACTACAAACATCTTTAGGGTGAATTTCCTGGTTATGCTTCACACCAAACAGAAACTCATCATGGTTTTCATCATGAACATCAAGAATAAACACACAGGAGAACCTCCATCTCCACCTCGTTGTACAAGGAGAATATAATTTGCCAAAGCGACGTGAGAAACCGGGTTGTTTTGCCAGGAGCTCAGCTGGAGGCAACCGCAATGGCTTTGCTTTCTTCTGTTCCATTTGTAATTGCGTTGTGCGTGGTGGCTGCCTGGATGACGCAGGTTTGGCTCTCGATCCTCCCCCTTTACGCACTAAAAAGGTTGGAACACGTTAAAAGTTGAGGAGAAGTTTCTTGGTTCCTTTCCCGAGGCTGTCGCTCTGGATTATACAGCAGAACATGGAAATCCGCGTTGTAGCCAGGCGTTAAGAATGGATCACTCTATTTTGTTACCAAATAACAGAGGAAAGTGAAGCAGCTGTGACAACTTAAGCATTGAAAAATCATAAATCATCTTCACTTTCCCCTGTCCCCTGGAAATCATGAAAAATAAATGTGGAGCCCTCTAGGACAGATTTTGCTGCTTTTCATTCCTTATGGCTGGGAGGCTGAAAAATGTGGCGCTTTTGACATCATCGTGTGACTTTAGAATTGGGAATTTTAATAAATAATAAGTGCAATTAAAATGGCAGCAGATAACGCTAAAGAAGCTTTAAAAATAAAAGAGTCTCCCCGTCCTTTTGCTCCGTAGATAGACGTGAATGTTCGTAAGCGTGGTCTCAATTTGTGCTGAAAGTGGCAATAATATATTGGCTTTAGCTGATAATCAGCATTGTGCTTATTTAACAGTTGGGTGGGTAAAAGTACCTTTATTTGGTTGAGTTTATTCTGTGGGTGTTCTGGGTTAATTAGTATTGGAGCCACATGACTCGCAAGCTCCTATCTCCCAATTTTCTCTTGCAGCAGATAAATCATATCTTTGTAATTCGGGCCTGTTTTCTTTCATCCTATGACCCAAACTACAACCAGAAAGGATATTTGTGGCTGCAGAGATTTTCTTAATATTGATTTCTCTGCTTGCAGATGCGAAGGCGTCTCCTGGGGTGCTCAGGAACAAACGTTAGTGCTTTTCTTTTGACCCCTCCATGGAATATTGGGACTCTTAACGCACGAGCTTTTCATTAATAAAACCTCCTTCACCAAACCTTCCAAGTTCTCTATCTAATCATTGCCCTATCACTGCAGAATGGGAGAAAAATACCCAGTGTACTTTGGTTTGAGGAGATTTTTAACCTTTTTCCTTAAGGTTAATTGGGCCCATTAGCAGAAGTTAATTAATGAGGTTACGTAGCTTATTCTCCGTAGTCTTTGCTAAAACTGGGAATTTAAGGGCCACAGTAAATATCCAGAGACGAATGAGAGCGTTCTGCTGTTGTTTATTCCCCGATATCCTGGTGATCAGTGCCCCATCACTTCTCCAAATGGTTCTTTCTCACGTGGCTTTATCATAAATATCATAAATAGCCACAGACCGTTCTGTGCTCACTTACTTAACGCATTAAACTTGTATCCTTTTCATCACACCGCGTCGTTGAGAACCGGTGCCCTGGTTGGTGAAAACAGAAGGGTTTTTTCCCCCCTGACGGAATCACATTGCGCTTGGTCCAAGGAAGCTGTTGAAATATCTTCCCTGCCGTTGCTTCTGTTTAGTTTACAGCTTGTCTTGAGCTATTCCGACGTCTCCTTTTGGAGCTGTTACGGTTTGACTACAGCTGTTTTCTCATCTCTTCAGCTTCTGCCGTCACCGGGCAGCCAGGCTGGGTCCACGTCAGCCCGCATCTCGTCTCAGATAAGGCAGCGGATGCTGGAACAAGCAGATATTTCTTTTAGACTTTTTCTCGAGACAATACAGATCTGCCTTCCCACCTGCCATTTCTATGTCCACATAGCAGGGGCACAGGAAGCATGCCCAGATATTCCCTTTAAAGGCTTCTTTCCTTAGTCAGACCTTGAAACTTCTCCCATCTCAACGCTTGGTGTGACATCCAGACCTTCCATTCGGCTGCTGGTTTCAACATCTGGCCAGTGCCCATAGTCCAGGCTCCTTTGGCTTGGTCAGGGTAGCAGCAGATCACTGAAAAACCCCCTTTTCACACATCACAGCTAAAACACCACAAGTGCACCTCAATTCCCCCTGAATATATATATTTGGGCAGATTTTTTCCTGTTGTTTCCATAGTCCGCCTGCGTATAACTGATAAAGCACTGGAGCGTTCTGTAATTTGTCTGTATTTTGCTTTACTCGAGGCAGGGTCAACGCTAAACGCTGAAGTTGGACCATTCAGATGATCAGTCTTGCATTCCCTAAGAAACTCTACTTCTTTTAGCATCCAGGCACGTCATTTCTTGCCCCAAAAATGTGTCGCTTTGGGATGAAAGGTAATTTTTAGAATGCAAATATTTTTAAGATGCGAGAAACACCTCTGGTTAAATCAGCGGAGAAATTCATGGCGCGGGAGGCTGCGGTTACTCAAAGTGAGCTGGAAAAAGATGCCAAGTGGCAGCTCATAACACTTGCTGATGCTCCTGCATCCCCAAATGTGCCCTTAACTAGTTCCTAGGGTGTCGCTTTGCTGCTCCCCGCTCACGGCAGCAGGCGGCCGCAACCTGGTAACTGAAATTTGCATTGCAGCCCGTAGGAAAAGCGACTCTGTTCCTTCTAAATAGAAACCCCAGACAAAGCGCTGGCTGGAAACGGGCTGCGAGTCCATTTGGGAGATGAGTTGAGGCGCGGACAAGCCGCAGAAACCTTTTCAAGGCTTAAAGCTGGGAGGTTGCCATCCAATTTTCAACCTGTCCTCAATTAGCTTTACCCCTTATCAGTCTGGAAGTCTCGGGTTTGAATAGAAGTTGGACATAAGCCTCCCGGTGATTGCGTATTCCGGACCAGCGTCTTCCACCTTTTCCCTGCTTGGGTGAGAAATAATCACTTTTGCATGCTGTAAAAAGGCTGATGATAAATCCATGCACGTACAGGAAGAAGCTCTCGGATTGTTTGACCTTGAAATATGGGAAGAGTTGGGTAGAGAAAGCTCAACCTGATAAAAGATGTAGAGCCGAGGTCGCCCCGTTAGCGGCTTCTGCAACCGTAACAGCAATTGGTGCAATTTCCCCCCCAAACTATAGAAATGTTCACTGCAAGTACTAGGAGTCAATCCAGAATGAATAATAATGGAGTCAAGGATAAAGGGACAAAGTTAGTAAATGGCAATCATTATTCAGGGATGTTATTTCTTACTGTCCAAAGAGAATATTAAACTACCGCCTAAGTAAAAAAAAAAGCGCTAAGCAGAAAAAAAGTTATTAAGAAAAGATAATGGAGGGAAGGGAATATTATGCTGATTCTCCAAACGGTTATGAATGAATATAGATACACTGTCTGTGATAAACATATCTCCCCAAAGAGAATTGGAAAGAAACAGTCGTTGCTAAACACTGATCTGTCTTTCAAATACCGAGGAGCAAAATAAGCCACTTTTTCAAGTTTTCTGTTGATAACTCCTAATGAGAATCTTTGAGTCGCGAAAACATTGAGCGATTTCAATCTTGTTGTATAAGAGCAATAAATCAAAAAGATGGGGCAGACAGGCACTTCATGAGGAGTCCCTGAATCAGTCGTTTAGCACTTAAAAAAACACGCAGGAGAAAAACCTGTCGTGTGTATAGCATTTATAATAGATCAAATGTTTCTGGTTTATAACAGTAATCAACAAAATTGCGGCAGCAAAAAGCTCTGGAATTAGGAAATCAAATGGTCTCTTAACGCTGTGGTCTGTTTGCAGTACGTCTATTGACTGCATTACCAGAATGAATTGAAAAAGAAACTCAAGGAACCCTGCAAAAACAGGAGTTACCCTGGCACGTTCAAATCCATCCCCTGGATTTTGCATCTGGTTGATTAACGTGTTTGCGATGGGGGCGAGAGCCGAGCTACAGGCCCTTTGACCAAATAACCATCCCACCTCGGTTCTTGTCCCCTTCGTTTTCAGATTTGCTCAGAAACTAAAGGCTTTTTTGGGATTTAGTGTCTATTCCTGGTGGATTAATGTCGGTTTAGATGAAGCGCATGGAGCTCTTGAGAAGTCAGTGTTGGTGCCTTAAAAATGCGGCTGGTGAACTGAGTGTGTATGAACGGACTAGTCCCCTATAGAACCAGGTGGAAACGCGTATCCTCACTTGTGCAGCAAGATACTCGTGCAAATATAATATGTTATTATAGTAAACGTGTGAGTATTAATAAACGTGCAGCTCCAGAGGCATTGGGCTCCGGGAGGAAGCTCGTGTGCATAGCTACTATATAAAATTCCTCTAAAATAGCCTTTTATTTTATATGATATCTGCTCTCCTGTCAGTCTGACGTCTTGCTGAGATCAACCACTTCTTAATTTCAGTTTAGGATTAAATTTAGACCATCTCTTATGCCGGTGAGCAGCAGTAATAAATCATTCTTTTGCTCTAGGGCAGCGCTATAATGACTTAAACTTGCGGAATAACAGCAGGTGCTCATCTGTTCTGCCCTCGGGGATTCAGTGTCACTAGGAAAAAGGCAAAATGTGCCTATAATCTCTTTTTCTGACCCCTCTGGACCAACTGGGTCACTAATTAGATGGTTACAGGGTACGGCCCTCAACAGGGTGTAGTAAATGATACGAAGCTTTCTCCATTCCCCTATATTCTCCGTATAGCTCGGAGTTATCGCCTTCTTTTCTCTTATTCTATACAGGATGTTTAAAAACTAGTCCTGTCCCATGGATATAAGTCTTATATAAAAGAATAATGGGCATGCAGAAAAGATAATAAAGCAATGCCGGAGTTGCATGGTTTGTACAGTCTGTAGTAATCCCATGTTTTGCGTGACCCAAAGGCCAAAAATGTTGCACTAGCTCTTATATTTGTGTCAGAGCTCCTGCAAAGCAGCAGCATTATCTGATTCACTGGTCTCTTCATAGGTTGATTAGCTGCTGTTGGGTTAGACGTTTAATTAGCGTTAACCATCCCGGACGTGTGCAGGCAGAAAGACACCTTGAAGCTCTGTTGATTTGCACGTGTTTAGGTTAATAATGGCCTTTTTCAGTATGCTCCACCTAAAGAAATCTTAAAAGGTACTAAAGCAGATGCTCAGCTGTATAAATGGGATGTAACTTAGCGTTAGTGGAGCATCTGGCGCGTTTCCTTCCCACAACCTGTTGAGGAGCAAACGTGAGGGAGGAATTTCTGCTCGTCCCTGGTGCCGTTTGCCGCGGGCTTTTCCAGCCGCTCTGTTGGCAAACACAGCGCACAAAGCGGCCAGACGAATTGGCCTGACAGCGAGAGGTGGAGCGGGATCTTGGCTTCGTCACCGGCCTCGGCGTGATGGGGGTGACACTGATGTGTGTTGGAAAGCGAGTGTTGGACCGTGACATTCTTGGACCGGCGCACAGCAGAATTATTTCGGTTCACATGCCGTTCTTGTGTCAGCTCAATCATGAGACGACTGGTGGGGACCTCAGGTTTCACCCAACTCGCTTTCGGGGCATCGTTTGCGATGCTCGTCTCCATTTTTGGGTGAAAAAGCTCGGGACGGTGGCATTGCAACCCAATCCAAGTGATACGTCTCGATACCAAACATATAAACAGGGATTTCATTCTCCTGGTTATCTGGCAGACGCAGAGGGTTGTTATTATTGCTTTCAGGAATTAAGTAATCCTAAAGGTTAAGCCTGCGGGGTGTTCTCAACCCTGCAAGAATTAATATGGTGACATTTAACTGCTATTAAAAAAAGAAAGTTTCCTTTATTTTTTCCTCTCCCACCCATCGCTTTTGACTTGAAAACCCACGTGCGTGGTTTTCTTTGCGTGCTGGTGGTTATTTAAAATAAATCGCCCAACTGCCGCTGTCATTTCTCAGGCCAACGCAGAGACGGATTCCGGTTGTCGCGGCTACCGCAGCGTGGCAATGGTTGGCACACAGTGACTTTTGAATGGCCACAATGTCAACTCTTCTCCTTTGCCCTCAAATCCGAAGGGCTGCGACCCTCAGCAGATGGTGGATGATGTCCCGGTTCCCTAAGGATCGATGTGTTTTGAAGGCCACGTGCTGGAGCTGTCGTTAGAATTTATCCGGCGTTCGCCGAGCTCCCCAAGTCCTAAACCAGCTCTTTCCCAAACCATTTGCAACCAAAGTGCTCCCTGCAGCACGAATTCAATGACATAAATTGTTACAAGTGCTATAATATAATTTGTAAATGATGCTGATTTACTCATTCCAAAGCCTTTTGAAGTAAATAGATTGTGTTAATTTTCTCCAACTAGCTGTACATTCAGAATAACCGTTGAGCCACTCCATTTAAATATATATTCAATTAAACTAATGATGTTTTAGCAAATCCCAAATAACAACACATCGCAAGGACAGCTGTCCCTATCCTTTCCTTAGATTTACATTCCGCACGGCTACACATTTTGCTGGTTTGTTTTTCTCACCAATATTAGTGTAAATTATCGACTTTTCCGCATCTCAAACAGCAGCAGCTGAAGACGGGGAATGAAAAGCGTGGAAACAAAGGCCATAGTTAAAATGTGTAAATGAAAAGCTGTTCAGGTGTAACGCTTTGGTGTAAAGCTTTGTGCTAGCAAGATGATGTATAGAGACTCCAGAGTAAAGGAGAATTGGGCCCTGGAACATCCAGTGTAATTATGCAAATGGATATTACAAAAAGGGCTTTTAATTGGGAACGTTAAACAACATTTTAATGCTTCCCGGTCATTAATCTGTGCAGGAGTCAGTTCTATGGGAAGACTTATTATGGGCAAAGAAAAAGAAACATGCCAAGGCCTTTGCTGAAAAGCGTTTCCAGGTGTTCACTTTGTTTTATATCAAGTATTTCCCAGGGAGGGATTTTCCCACCACAGTCACCTGAGTCTTCATTTTCTGCACTGACATCAGTTTCTAATGAGTTTCATCTTCTCACTAAATAAATCTCCAAGTTAAACCAACTTCCAAGTCAGTGAGTCCTATTCCGAACATGCCGTGAACTCACACAAACTCCCAACATCATTGTCACCTTTTAATTTTAATAATTAGCGCTTCTGTTTGTCACTAAACCTTCTCAAGTTCTTCGGTTCAGTGTAGAAATCCACTAATGTTCGGCTTGTTAGGATATGAGACCCCTCATTAACTCAGAGTATTAAATGAAACAGTTGAGTTAGTAACCAAATCGAGAAAGAAACAGCTGAGTCTCTCTATGATTAGGGACTTTGTCATCTCGTTCATGGATTAATTATATGGTCCATTATACTGAAATGTGGTTTTGATATCGAGACTAGTTTTGTTCTTGAATTTTTGTTCTTGCCAGCTGCTTTAATGTTCTTTATCTTCCTCTGAACCGCCTCCAAATTATAGATTTGTTAACTCGAAGGACAAATTTAGCGCATAGTTTGGAGTGTATGTTATTTAAAGTAAGTTCAAGGATAAATGTACATAGAACAATCTTCAGAAGGGTAAATCGGCTGTAGCTCCTCTGTGCTGTGAAACGGCCGAGGAAGCAAATAAACAAGAACACCCATGGAAATTGGGTTTGGTTCCTTCCTGGGAACAGATGTTTTCCTGGGAGGAAAAGCCACGGAGAGCACGTCATGATTAACTCCCATGTAACAGGTCCCAGCTATTTATATTCATACCCTGGAAACTAATTGGATTGTAATTTCGAGCTCTTGTTTCAAACAAATATCTCAATATGTTGGCGTTGTAGAAATTTGGTGAGAACCAGCCTTTGGTACGGGAACCGCCTCAGCAACATAGAGAAAAGCTAAGGAAAAAACCACCGAAATGTCACGCGTGTTTGGCAAAGGGGGCAGAACCAGAGCGGGGAATTAAATATCTTGGCGATGAAATTGGGAGTTATTGGCAGCTCGTGGTTTTAAACCAACAGGGCTCAAGGGAAGTTGAGCTAAAGAGGTGGTTTTCATTCCAAAATGAGCTGTAAATGTGAACAGCAAGAGCGGAATCGGGGTGATGGTACTGGAGAAAAATTAAAGGAAAAAATAAGGAAAGTAAATATTTTGACACAAAAAGGAAGATAGCAGGAAATTAGTGGTTTCAAAGGCTACTTTTTTGCTAACAATTGATTTTGACTCCGGGAAATGGGCAACCCTGTGCAGGATGGAGTTTGCTCGGAAGGAGGAAACGGTTTGGAGTCTCTTTGTTTTCATCTCGTTAATGCTCTTTGTGCCTGTGAACGTCTGAGCAGCACTTTCCAGAGAGGGGGGAAGAGTCAGCAGAGGGGAAACAAAAGAAAAGTAACATTCAATAGGCTCTGAAAGCCTGCGGGAAAAGAAATTAATTGTGTAGCAGCAAGAGGGATGTTTGGAGGCTTTTCTTGCAGCAGCCAGCAGAGTTCTGGGCTGAAAGCCTCGTCCGGCTTTTAATCCAAGAAATCAATGGCAAAACTCTTTGGCTTTTGATGAGAGAATGGAGTTCTGCGAGGGGAGATGCTTGAGATGGATTGCGAAATCAAACCAGCTGAGCAAATGGTGCAAAAAGGTCTTTCCTTCAAGATTCTTCTGGGTTATAAACCACGGTTGGGGTTGGGCTTGGATGGTCCTTGCAGGTCCCTTCCCATTTGGGACATATCGATAAATTAAAGACCCAAATCCAGCAAGTGCTTTGTGCTCTTCCCGAGTTCACTAAAATGTGACATTCGTGGTTTACTCTCTGGTCTTCCTTGTGATTTAAAACAGCAAATGATGGTCTTCCAGATGCTTCTATATAGAACGCAGCACTAGCATCATCTACCCTACTCCACCCTACTCCACCCTACTCCACCCTACTCCACCCTACTCTACTCTACTCCACCCTACTCCACTCTACTCTACTCTACTCTACCCCACCCTACTCCACCCTACTCCACCCTACTCCACCCTACTCCACCCTACTCCACCCTACTCCACTCTACTCTACTCCACCCTACTCCACTCTACTCTACTCTACTCCACCCTACTCCACCCTACTCCACCCTACTCCACCCTACTCCACCCTACTCCACCCTACTCCACCCTACTCCACTCTACTCTACTCTACTCCACCCTACTCCACCCTACTCCACTCTACTCCACCCTACTCCACTCTACTCCACCCTACTCCACTCTACCCTTACCCTACCCTTACCCTACCCTTACCCTACCCAGCAGCTTTTGTGTCCACCCTGATTTCTGTTTGAAAAAGAATGATGGTTACTCATAACTTCATCTTTTCCTGTTGTTCTGCTCTTGGTCTGAGTTGGGCTTAAAGGCCGTGTTGGCAAATAAGTTGTCGTAGCCAGACATCAGCGCTATATTTCCTACAAGGCTTTAGAAAATTGGTAGGAGCGACCCTTTATTTTAAAAAGGGGATTTTCAGGCTAACAATCTCCCAGGTTATAACGTACTAACGTAAGGCTAATGATAGGAGTTGTGCGAGTACCGCGATAAACTCGGCTCAATTTGGGCAGCAGCTAAAAATTCAGTTTTTGATGAGGGTTGTGACACTTTAAAGCAGCGATAAGGAACAAGCACTCGAACATGACGTATGTGTTTATCTGCTGCCTAACTAGGGGAATGGGAAAATTAAATTTGTCCCATAATTATCTTTAGTACAAACAGGCAGTGTCCCTCCAGCCAGGCAGCTTCGAAAAACCCTGTAATTATTGCATATAATAACTAGCAACATTAATCTTAGCTGTTGCTTGTACAAAAATTATAAATTACTGCACCAAATCCTATTACTGCAAATATTAGAAGTTACTAGACGTTTATTCAAACCTTGATTTTTTTTTTTCCTTGTAATTTTGTGTTAATTTTCTCCATATTTCAAAACTCCAGCAGACACTATAACAGTGGTTGGATAGTTTAAAAAATTCATTACTCTGAGGTTGGAAGGAGATGGTTACGCACATAGTTATTATTTTGTCTTACATATATGGATGTAATTTTTAAGGCTTCTATTCCAATGCTGCTGGATCAAGGCTTAAATCACAGAATCACAGAATCGACTGGGTTGGAAAAGACCTCAGAGATCGTCAAGTCCAACCCTTGGTCCAACTCCAGTCTGTTTACTAGATCATGGCACTAAGTGCCATGTCCAATCTCAGTTTAAAAACCTCCAGGACCGGTGAGTCCAGCACCTCCCTGGGCAGCCATTCCTGATTCTGTAGGTCATGGAGACCTATGGAAATTGTTAATAAAATAGTTGCCGAACGGGTTAATAACTGTGGAAGGAGAATCATTTTGACAGGACAAGGGGATATTTAATGTCCTCGAAAAGCAAATGCCCAGAGAAAGATGATCTGTACTTAATTTTCTACATACTTCATCTCGTTGCATATGTGCTCTTAATTCAACCCGCAGCCAAATTCATTGCTCTTCATTCGCATTCTTTACTTTAAAAGGATGAGGATGCTCCAGGGTATCTAAGAACCATGGCAGAGCTGCATCTTTTGCTTCCCTGGAGTAATATTCATCCATTAGAACAAAAAGCCACCGTGCTGACTTGGTAGCATTTAGCACTCTTTGTGCTTCAACATGAATTACTCCATAAAGTGCAGCAAAGAATGAGGGTCATAAGTTTAGACTTGATTCAGAGCTGTAACTCTTTTCCTATATAACTTTACTGGTTAAGATTCATGCCTGGTTTGGATGTGGGAGCTGTGTGCATCCCCATGCTTCTCATTTGGGTTTGCAGCCACTCACCAAAAAATAAAGAGAATATCTTTAACACACCCCCCCATCCAGAATATCCAGGCTGGGATGAATTCCTGCCATCTCAAAGATGCATTTTTGAGCGACATTTGGAGACAGGGAACTCTCGACTTTAGTGCCTTCAGCGCAGCAAAAACTGGGGTTGACTGGGATCATATCTGTCTCTGACGGACTTGGTTTCTCTGAAGTTCAGTGATTCACTGTGGGGGGGTTGGAAAGACCCAACAATTATTTGCCGTCAGATGAATATTTGCACCTGTTGCTAAGGAAACGTGTCTAATATTGATCAGGATTTACTCCTGGGTAGTGGGTTTTTCTGTAGTTCCCCGTCTCCTGGTGTTCCAAGGGGGTGGATGGGAAGCTGGGAGTAGTTCTGCCATCCAAACTCAATCCTCTTGGAGTCAGAAATAACTGTATTGACTTCAGTATGGTTGTGGTTTTGGGTTTTTTCCTGCCTCACACCCAGCATAGCCATTTAAACCCATGCAGACTTAGTGCTAAATGAATGTAAAATGCTGCCAAATGACGGTAATAGCTTTTCATCCACTTAGATGTTACTTTGCACAAGCCTTACTACGCGCCGCTGTAACTACTGGAAAATTGGGCCCATTAGGGTTAGTGGGATATATTTCAAACTCTGGAAAGTTGAAGAAAATGTCGGTCTTAAGGAATTTGGTGAGGCTGAGGGCACAGTCCATGTCCAGCTGTACACAGGGATACTTTGGACTGGTGCACAGCCCCTACAATTCCATCCCCAGGTGCGATTCCCAGTCCAGTCCCTCTTACCCGCCCACCTTGCTCCTGTTCATTTCAGGTGTCATTGAGTGGCCACTGATTTTAAAATAATAAGCATAATAATCTGTATTTAAGGCTTCTCCTTGATATTACTAATATTCATGGACTTTTTTTGTCTTAATCCCAGCTTTCTCGTCCTGATTTGTTTTCAAGCTGACTGGCTGCAGTTCATCATAAACAGTCTTTCTGCTCCATAAACTCAATTGCTTGTCTAAATTATCTTCCTGGAACCCCAGTATCTAAAGACATTAATGTCTTTTAGAAGGCAATCCAGTGGTTCCATATGGAATCCACAAAGCAGTTGTTACCATCTGACTGACTCCACTGCATCTGTCCTGCATTGATCCGCGATGTCTATTTGCTGTCGGGGTTATTATTTATTGTTGCTGTCCTCCTGGCCGCTGGAGCATGCGAGTACATTAGGAAATGTGATTAACCTTTGTTATCCGTGGCCTTTTCCTCCTTCCCTCTCCCCAAAGACTCTCTACAGTCCGTCGGAGTTGTGCGCATTGTTTAATTAAGTTATATAGGGACGGCTGATGCAGCAGTTTCTACCTTTGGTTGCCTAATAAAACCATCTGGTGAACGTTTTCTCAATTAGTTAAAGTAAGGTCAGAATAAATCTCTCCCTTTAATGTTATTTCAATGCTAACATTAGTACCATTGAGGTGCAGGGGCATCTTTTTAGTGTCTTCTAAAGCAGCATTTGGTTCAGCCTTTTAATTATCTGATGAAATTCCAGTGTCATCTCCAAGGCCGAATATCACATCGTAAAGGTTCCTGTGTAATATATCCAAATGCCTTCTTCAAAGAGACTGAACCTGTTCTCATCTTAACTTCATTGACTTTGGTATAATTGTGCTTTTACTCCCGGTTTATGCGGGTGTGAACGAGGTCCTTGTTCCCCCCGTCGCGTTGGTAATGAGCGATGCTGGCGGTACCCGCGGCCTGGCAAAGCGCAGTTCTAACTCCTTTAATAGCATGCTCGATATCTTACATCTTTTTGCCCTGCGCTGTCAACCGAGGGGCTTTAATGGACCTTCTGTTGTTGCAGCGTAGTCCCAAAGGTGCTCTCTTGCCTTTTATCCCTTTTATTGAGGCAGAGGGTTTTTCTGAGCTGGATCTGGCAAAACTGTGACACCTGGAAGGAAAAATGAGTGATGCACGTGGCACGTTTCCAGGAAAGGGGACAGGGCTATTAAAGGTTTATGCCCTTTGGGGGATTAGCTCCTCATTTTATTTAATATCGGCTTGTTCTACACTGCACAATGGCACACAAATTAATAGTTATAACAGGTATGTAGATACAGTTAATATCCTCTTGGTTTGTTAATCCACTTAATACTTGAAGTAAATAAGAAAGTGGCTTGGAGTATACGATGCTTTTAAGACAGAACCGGGCCCCAGGGTGTTTGTTATTACAAAGGAAGGGAGGAATATCCAAAACATGGGGAATTTTTATCCATTCCTTTTGCAGGAGCAGCCGTAGGGAGCTCTGGAGTGTTTGAAAACAAACACCTATCCCAGGGTTGAATCACAGGAGTGAGATCGTGGCCAACGGCTACACTGGGTAGTAAAATTACGTGGTTGCAATACCAACTTGGGAAGCCTGGATTGAATTCTCTGTTCCACCACACATCTCGTGTGTGAGTAGCTGTACGAAAACTTCCAGAGATGCCCCACGTCTCATTTGGGGCAGTAAAATTGCCTTATGGTGCATGTGTGGCCAGGGGAGAGACAAAAGCAGTTCCTGAGGCTGTCAGTGCGCAGGAGTTGGAGGCTCGTCTGGGGATCCCTGTATGGTTCCTCTCGACAGGTTTTCCACACGGAATCCTTCATCTTCCTGCAGGCGCTTGGAAGAAATCTATTATGATTATTAACTTTGCGGTGCGGTTTCTCATTTACTTGTTTAAAAGAAAACAAGTAAACAGAGAACTCATTAAATAGCTCGAACATTAAAAATTTGCAGCCAAAACTGACATTTAACAAGTACGTTATCAGTTTTATAGAAGACTTCATCTTTCATATACCACCTTGTTTTGAGGGATGATGGTAGATTAAAGGCTGCATTCCATTTTTTTCTCCCGGAATGTGCTGTTCCATTTTCTCTAATAAAGGTGTTTTCCCCAGCTTTTCACATAGGCAGAAATGGTTTCCCCATCCCAAGGGAAAGAATGTAATTAAGCATTTTACTTGTGTTCGGCTCCATATCAGGGCTGTGCTTTTGCAGGAAAATAATAAACAGATTAGTAACATTGCCAAGAAGAGATTTAGAGTATCATCTCTGATTAAGCTTTTCAAAACCGGCCAGGCAAGAATGGAGAGAGGTTAAAGCCGCAGAAAAGCCCAGTGCAAAAAAATGGCACATTTAGTTAGTTTGGTTCAGCTTATTCTCTCACAAAGCGATTGTTAAGAAGAGGCTGAGGACTGGGGTAGGGCCTTCTGGGGTATATTTCTTGCTTTGTTACTGGGCTGTGGAAACACTCTGGTTCATTTATCTCCCTCTTTTCCCCACTTATCTGGAAGTTTGGGGAGCGCAGATAATCTTTTTTGGTCGTTCTGTTTCTACCATCCCCTGTGAGCATCTCGGATGTCCTCTCTAGGCGATGCTGTACTATTAATACATGCAGTAGAGCTTATCGAATCCTATAAAGCAGCCTCCAGACACTCACTCCTTCCTGCTGATTCTGCTGCCGTTGCGCTCGGGGCTGCTCAGCAATCGCATTAGGTCCAGTTCATTCCAGAGCAGAGACTGATGCTCAGTGTTCCTTTCCATAGAACTACAGTTGCAGGGAGGTTTGTTTCATAGAATGGTTTGTGGTGTTTAGTTCCATGAGCAGGGACATCTTCACCCAGACCAGGTTGCTCAGAGCCAACCTGAACTTGAACCCTTCCAGAGATGGGGCATCCGCAGCTGGATGATCTGGTCCAGCCTTGTTTCCTCTTGTGCAAAAAACACTGTAAAACAAAGCAAAGCAGATTCTTTCCCCTGGATTTGTGTTTTTCTGCTTCAGCTGGTCTTCCTGTGTTTGTTTTTTTCCCTGTGGTGCAGACTGTGTTACCTCCAGGCAGTGTGCTCTCTTTGAAGAGGACTTGGATGCATTGTGTGGTTCCACACGTGTTTTCCTGCCCATCTCTGAGTTTCCCCCTTTTTGTTTGACTATGGTGTGTCCTTCATTTCACTAGGAAAGACTATTTGGTACCCAGATACCATTTTTGTTGAGATGCCCTTCCATTCCAGTAACAGAAGACACTAACCAATATTAACTTGACAACTGCCTGTCTCTTTGCCAAACAGCAGCAGAGTTCTCCCCTCGTGTCATCTATACGAGCACAGGACTTACATGATCTCGGAGAAGAACTTGGGCCCATATATGGATGTTTTAGGTCTGTGCAGAAATCTTATACAGCTTGTCATCAGGTTTTACTGGACTCTTGTATCAGATAAACCTCATTAACTGCAGAATTCTTCCGTTCCTACTTCAGGAGGTGCACTTATCCGCCTTTGACTAGTAGCAAATTTCAGTCCAGTTCCCAGCATTTAAGCAAATCTAACAATGGTTTCTTTGATACTAATATTACTGGAGGAAAAAGAAAGCCCTTAAAGAAATACTCTGGCCCCTTTCTCCCTTAGTTCCCTGCCCTCTCATCTCAAAAGGAATGTCTTGATTGTTCTTTCCAACACAGTTATAAACTTAGCTTAAAGGGAAGGGGAAAAGAGCTTTCTTTTAGCCTTTTTTTTGGTCTGCTCCCCTGAGTGCTTCTGTTTTCAGTGTTCAGCCTGATCTCTGTTCAGCAGGGCATCTCGGATGCTGACCACAAAGAACAGAAAGAAACGCTTTGAGTTGAAGTTACTCACGAACTTTTTCTCTCCATCGCCTCAGAAAATTGCCTAATGGCGAGGGAACATCAGGAGCTCGAGGTTGCGTATGTGCGGCTTTGAATGCTTCTGGAGGCTTTGAAATAGTGTTTGAAATCACACAGACCGATCCACACAGACCTACTAGTAATTCTAAACCATTTACTTGCAAAGGTGACTCCTCTCAAGGAAGGCAGCAGCTGCAAGCGTGTGCTTGAAACAAACATTTAAGTCTTTTTTTTTGCTAATTTAACATACGAAACAGCATTAGAGGTCATCAGGCTGTATTGTTCTCCACAGCAAAACCCATTTGTTACTACAGCATGTTTGTGGATGTGGTAATCATAGGTTAAAACTGTTCCTTCACCAGGTGTTCTTTGATTTGGGCCTGGTGTGTGATTTGGGCCTGGTGTGTGATTTGGGCCTGGTGTGTGATTTGGGCCTGGTGTGGCAGGGAAGAATCAGGTTAATCATTGAAGAATCAAGTTAATAATATTGATTTCTCAGAAGAACATCATTGCTGTCTTCTGTTTTTTTCCCATCTCCATTTATTTTTCCCGTTCTTCCGGAATACTTTCACCTTGCCTTCCTCAGGGATGATGCAGCCGGGATCAAAATGTCAGATACAGCACTTTGACTGGGTTTAAAATCAAACAAAAAGACATCTCTGACATCTCAATCCTCTCAAAAGATACAGATTAGGTGTCAGCGCCTTAAGGAGTATAAATTAATAAACCTGTGTGTATTTACATCGGTTTACTCCAGCTGAGACTCCAACCCTGAGTTTGTGTATTCCCAGCCTTCAGGATTCATGACGGACTCAAGGTTTGATATTCTGGGGTGAATTACAGGCAGAACTGAACGCCGGGTCGGGAGATGCTCTGACCTTTTTTGTGTGTGTGATCTGTGCTTTAATGGAAAGAAGCAGCGTGTGCATCTGTGAATAACAAACCAGCTTTGGAACATTTGAGATCACCTCAGCAGAGAACAACTTGTAGGAAGACTATATATGAGATAATATACCAAATATATACTGCTGCTCCTATGCCTCTGTAATTGAGGATACATAGGCCATTTTTATGTGTGAACATTTCATTTTCTATACAACTTTAGAAGCCAGACAGTAAGTAAATGCTGGACTTGGCTCCATATTTCCCAGCAGCCTGGCCCTACGAAGAAGATTATCCTCAAATCTGGCACAGCCTAGGCCAGATATCTGAGACGTGGACTTTATCCTCTGGCTTCTGGACAGGTGCTGAGGTAAGGAGTGAGAAATTTGCAGCGACTTAATGCTGCGTTGTGACCATTGTAATGTCTTTAGAGTTTTAAGACAGGAGCTTGTAGAAGGTTAGGCCTTTGCACGTCAATTAATCCAGCTTTATCCTCAGACCAGAGCTCATCTTAAAGCTGGGTTAGCTTGGCAAAGGCCTCCTCTGCTGTTCTTAAAATCCTCCTTGAAGGAGGCAGATGCAGTAACTACGATGCAGAACCTGTTCTAGAACTTAGGAACTCCAAATGATAAAGAAATCTTTATGATTCAGAACACGTTACCTCCATGCCCTGCGCGGGGTTATACGTGTATACCCAGTTTCACAAGATCCTGCCCTGAGCAACAGTAATAAAATCCGTGGTTTTGCCATTTGCTTTGGGTTTGCACTGCTGTCGTGGAGATGGCAATCTGTCCTGACTATTCCGGAGGAGCAGATGATTGAAAACGTTCTTTTCGTTCCTCTCTCTTCTTTATTTGCTTGCTAACATTGCCATTTGGCTTCTATCTTGCTCAGGGATATTCTGATACAAACCCCCTGTTTCTTTTGCTGGATTGGGGTCAGAAGGTGGTCTGAAGGAATGATTAACTGCAAAGGTGCAGCAGCAGATAACCCCTCATAAAAAACACTTGTAAGAATGAAGTCAAGAATATATATTTAGAAATCCATTTAGGTCTCACCATCTTGCTTAAAATGGAATTGGATAATAATACCTGCCTGGGCAATACAGTTAATGAAAAGCACCGAATGTGAAAGTTACCCAATGTAAAAGTTGAATTTTTTATGTGAGCTTTGCTTTTCCAGTAAGCTTTTAAAACCCTATTCTCATTTTAAGCAATCTACTGATACATTTAACAAATGTCAAGATGAAATGCTTCAGCAGAGATCAAAAAGACCAAGGATTTTATTGTACTACTCTTACAGCACTGATAGCCTGTATTGAACTTTCATGCTAAGGATCAATAGCTTTACTTGATCAAATATGGTGAACTATCAAAGACATCAGGCTCTACCTAAAGGACACTTGAGATTGAGTTGTCTCCCTTGAGAGCACGAGGACTCTTGAATTTGTGCTTTGATATTTGCTTGTGTCTCTGCTTGCTTTGAAATTATTTTTTTAATTTATATTTTTTAGAAAAACACACTTGCGTTGTTGTATATTCATGATTAATCTCCATAGCCTCGCATGGCACGTGGAAATCAAAGCCGCTGCTCCTGGCAAAGCATTTGGGTTTATCTCAGCAGCGTATTCTGAGCTAATCTCTCCAAACCAAAACTCCATGGTGTTAGAAGACTGAAAATTGCAAGGAAATCACAAGAAGGGACGTGGCAAGGCTTGGAAATTCCATCCCAAATTCCACTGGGGATGAGGAGGACGGGAGTCCGGGCTGGGCTGTTTGTGCCCGTGGCTGTGGGGACAAAAATGATGCTTCTGATGCTGTGAGCTGAACAGTTAGCGCTGCAAATGCCTGGGTCTTCCCCTCCCTCCCACCTCCGCAATAAATGGTTAAGAGCTCTCAGCTGGCGAACTCAGAATAACCATTTGGTTTTATCAGCAGAGCAGCCAAAAGAGGAAAGAGGTGGGAGAGCAGTGGAGGTGGCTGGGGAGAGGAGGAGAACCAGGACTGGAAGAAGAACTGAAAAAATACCAGAATTGAGCTTTCAGCCGTATTTTAGACCAACTTGGCTAAAGCAGTGTGTTGATCTGAATAAAAGGAATGTCAAAAGCTGGAGGAAGCTGAGATGCAGAGGGGAGGGCTGTGGTGGGAGGTGCTGGTAGGTGGAGGGGGTTAATAAAGCCCTCGAGTCATCTGTTATCCCCTGAATCAAGTACCTTAAGCCCCGCCTTAGTGGCCAAAACTGTTGTTTAGCTCCCCTGCTAAGCCAGCTGGCGGGTGGGTTTTGTGGAACACACATGTGCCCGTGTGTGATCCACATGGAATGAAAAAGCAGGGAAATCTTTTCTCTAGGGATGGATGGGTCAGAGTAAACAGGCGCATCCTTGTGATGAGAACCTGGGATGTTAATAAAGTGAATTCCCGGTTTGGGTGGAGAGAGTGTCAGAAATGGATAGAAAAGCGCTGCCTGGTTATAGCTCAATGAAGCACTAGATTGCAAAAGTGAGTCTCATACACACATCTGAATAAACTCCATATTTATGAACAGATATGGAAAATTGTAGAAAGCCCTGCGAAGGGAGATGAAAAAGAAGCTGTTTATTACTGGAACTCAGGGCTGCTGCTCTGTCTCCTGCCAGGTCTTTGCAATTGGGATGTGTGTGAACAGCGAACTTAAGCTACAGAAAGTGAGTTTCATGCAGATAATTCTTCCCTGCTGACAGTCTGTAAAGCTCCATTCAGTGCAATAGAAATCCAAGTTTTACTAATTGTGAGGGGTTATTAATGTGATTAATGGCTGCTTCCTTTTCCCAGCCTTTTTATATCTCTAGTTGGTACCAACGGATGAGTTTTAGTGCTTTCCTTCGCTTTTAGAAGTGGTGTAATCTGTATACCTGCGTTTTCAGGTTGGTTTTATATGATTATATGCACCGGGAAGGCAAACAATTCAGAAGGTTATAGTCTAAATATGCACTAAATTAGGAAATGTTTAAGAGCATTGTTGTTTTGTATTGAGGGACAATAGGAAATGTGGTAACACTGAACGGAAAATAGCATAATGGAGATGAAATTCACTGCCTTAACTGTCATCATGTGGCCTGGGTACTGTTTAATGCCTCAAAACGGGATCTAAGTTGTTCATAGTCATTATAGGGATAAATTTCATCTTAGAGCAATGCCCGTCCTGATTGAAATAAATTGCTTTGGGGAGCTGGCGTGCCTGGAAGCAAACACACTTGTTGGGGGATAACTAATATTACACGGGATTCCTCTCCTGGTGTATGTAGTTTGATTCATACGCTCACAATTATCACAGCAAAAATTTGCCTAGTTTGCGTATTTAGGCACAGAAGTGCTGAGCGGTCAGAGCCGGGCTTGGGAGTGATGGAAAACCCCCATCCAAACGTGTGTTACTCTCTGTGTCAGATTGGAGGGTGCTGGAAATTAAACACCTGAAGTTAGTGGTCTCCCCTGACCATAAAGGCCCCTTTTTCTCTTCGTTTGCCGTTTATCTTCTGGACATTATGTCTTTTATCTCTTAGAGATGCTGCGAAGAATAAATTGTTTCTGAAAAATCTCAAAAATAGAGTGCTGAGAGCAATAAAAAGCCCAGTGAGGAGCTTAATTGTATCTTCAGGGAAGGTTTAGAGTAATATGCTGTAAATAAGATATAGGACCTCTCAGTGAACAATAAAGGACATGACAAAGTATTGAATAGCTGTTGGTTAAGCGAGGAGAACCTGATTTTGTACATCATGGACCCTCCGTCTGGGGAGAGTAAGGCTGAGATGAAAGAAGAATATGATCGTGAAAGATGGAACCAATCTGCGTCGGAGCAATGCAGCTATACCTCAGAACGGGCAAGAGCAAAGCTGATATTTCCCAGCTTTTTCAGTTCTTTGCCTCCAAAATTGACTTTTTGGGAGCGTTTTCTGTAGCCTACATAGTCAACACAAAGGACCGTGCCTTGGGCGAGGATCTCCATGAGTTTTTTGCTGTGAAAGTTCTGAATCCTGCGCGTTCCAAACCATTAGGTGCAAAGAGAATCCACTCGTTGGCAGCAGTAGCAGGTCAGAATGTGGTCAGTTCAGCAGGTCAGAATGTGGTCAGTTCAGCAGGTCAGAATGTGGTCAGTTTAGGAGGTCAGAATGTGGTCGGTTCAGCAGGTCAGAATGTGGTCGGTGTAGCAGGTCAGAACGTGGTTGGTTTAGCAGGTCAGAATGTGGTTGGTTTAGCAGGTCAGAATGTGGTTGGTTTAGCAGGTCAGAATGTGGTTGGTTTAGCAGGTCATCATCCAGTAAGTCAAGCAGGCACTATGGGGAGATACAGGACTCCTAAGGCTTGTACTTCAAAGCGTGAGGTCGACGTGGGCTGGGAGAACCTACCATGCCACTGCTGGGTGTGAAGGATGTAATTATCAAAAAGTAAGAAATAAAGACATAAATTACCCCATGTGGATAACTGGTTGTTGTGTGTTGCAAATGGAAGATGATGGTGTTTCTTGAGAAGCACCAGGAAGAGAAGAACAAATGCTGGAAGGTCTAAATGTTGCGTCTGGAAGTGCTCAGTGTTGTGTTTAGAGCCCCATACATCTTCAGGTCAAGAAACCCTGTAATGATCTCAGTGCTGCCTGTTTAATTCATAAAGTTTGCTCTGACTTAACGTATTTAAAGGGACATTTCATGTTGTCTGTGTAGCTTGTGAATGGAAACATCATTTTCATGTCCAGTGCTTGATAAGACCTGTTGAAGTCACCATGTTCAGCTGCTCGGGCAGGGTCAGGTGGAGCAGTTTGTCTGTGAACGTGTCCGGTCAACATGTCCACGAATGGAGATTCCACAACTGCTCTGGGCCACCTATTCCAATGTTCAGCCATCCGCATGGTAAAAAACAAGTGTTTTCTTATGTTCAGATGGATTTAAGCATCATGGTTTGAAAGGGCTGTGTAGAGGTGACACCACGAATAGCTTAAATGTGGCCTTGCAGTAGCAAGAAAGCGTAAATCGCAGCAGTGCTGTTTCTGTTGGATCGAGGACACCAAAATGTCATTTCCAAAATATCATCTCACTCCTACTTAGGAAGAATTTAATATCCGAAAGCTTGCTTGCTTGTTTTAGTCCCTGAAACGGTGGTAGTTCTAATGGTAACATTTTTCCGCCACTCAGCGGGGCAGGAGAGCTGATTTCAGGACGTTTATTAATAAGAAAATGGCATTTCAGTGTCTGCTAATGTAACACTGCATAGAGTTTTCACTTGTCTGTTAACTGAAAACAATCCGGTCTAAACCACACAGAGTATAGAACCTGCAAATGGAAAATTCTTCTTGCTTCAACCCCCTTCCCTTTGTTGCATCAGCAAGAGAAGTATTTATAGAGAAGATACAGTTCTCGTGGTGAGTGACAGATTGGCATCTTTGCCCATGCATGTGACGCTTAATATATCTTCAGATATATTCTGTTGAGTATGTGGGTGTCAAAATAAAGCAAAATAATCCGGAGTTCTTCCAAACACTCGACTTCCAGAAAGCTTATTGGCGTTGTCAGTTGTTACACGACGAGATGCGCAAACCGCATTGTGCGTATCCGCTCTTCTTGGAACTGAAAGGGAGCTGATATTCAGTATTCAACGTGAGTTACAGTCATGATTGTCACATCAAAGTAACATCTGTCAGTTCTAATGCGCTGCTGTTTTCCTGGAAGTTTTAAAGGGCTGAATCCTTGAGCGTTCTCACTCAGGTGTCAGGCTCGCACCGTGATGAATTCAACCCGTTACCTTTTGACATGCTGATAAATGGAACCCAAAAATATGAATTATTAAATGTTATGGAACATACCTAATATATACCAGTAAAACTGGCAAACTGAAATGATTATAACTTCTGAAGCTACTGAGCTGAGTCGTCTTTGTTTGGCTTCATTTTTGCGCTTCTGTCAGAATACAAGATACATAAAGAGCCAAACTTCAGGTTGACAGTCTCAGTTATTTTAATTAGGTTTAAATTCTGCATTTTTGAAGCAAACAGTTGAAAATTATCCTCATGCCTGTGACAGACCATCATACATGTGATTCCTGGACGATAATCTCCCCAAATACAGCCTGGGCTGTTGGTTGCCATGAATTAGTAGGTCTCTAATGAAGTAAATTGAGGTAATTGACCCTTTTGGAGCGTTGCCACATGTGAGGATCTTTTTGCATGTGTTGGTCAAAGCAAGTTGGAAGCTGATGTGCCGGTTACCCCATAACTGAGCTGTGAGCAAAAGTTCCAAAAAGATTAAGAGCGTATTAGCTAAGAAACTAGAACAGCATTAATTTTGCCATTCTTGCATGTATTTAATATTGAAAAATGAAATGCAAATGGGTTAAAGTTTTGAAAGGGAGTTCAGAACATCAGCACGGTGCTACAGTGATAGAACAGTTTGGGTTTCCTTGTCTCCGCTATCGAGTCCTTATCTGTCTTTTCCGAAAAGTAACTTTTGCAATTCCCTTTCTAATGGTCAGTATTTACTAACACGTATATTTATCTGCTTACGTTCCCTCCTATTTATGCCCTTGCAAGCTGCAAATCTACAGAACAAACGTTTCAAATAGAATACTAAGAGCTGAAAAGAATAACAACATGTGCTCGCCAATGCCGGTAAATTCTTTATAGCTGTAACTTATTCATAAACATGAGCAGATAAGTGTTCAAGGGGAAGAAAGGACTAATTTTTAAGTGATTGAGGCAAAATTTCTTCACACAAAATATGTTATACAGCGCTCTTAGGCAAATCTAGTGATAAATGTAAAGTGGTGTTGGAGAGAGGAGTTGACACAAATGTAATGGAAATGGAGAGATCCCAACACTTGTTTTATTTAAACAGAAAGGCGTTTAAGCCGAGTCGCACATCATTTCCAGGGGTTAATACAGGTAAATCTCCATGGCTCACAACCTCCTACCCAACTCCATTTGGGTAATACAATGCTCCCACCTGGGAATCTTTGCTATTCCTACAGATGCTTTTTCTATTTGTTTGGTTTCCTTTTTCATTTAAAGCTTTTTCTGAACGTAAAGCTTTTACTGAACAGCCTAATGAAAAGTAAAGTAAAGACCTTGCTCATCTTTAACTGCAGAAGCAACGTCACAGGAAAAACTGTATTTGCTGTAGTATTTCTGTTTGGATTCTCAAATGGATGCTGGATGAGCAGGAACCCAAATTTGTGATCCCTATGGAAAACCTCAGGGAGCTCAACAGCTTTTTCTCTGCTGCTCGAGTCGTTCAAGGGAAAGAGATGGTGTAAAAGGTGAATAATCAGTGAAGCTTCCAGAGACAAATATTAGCAACACCACCGTTCTCAATTAGTTATTATTTCTTTGGGTGAAAATACACCCAGCATTAGATAATGCTCTTTCAATAACTGCCTATTGCAGAGGTGGTTTAAGTTAATGAATAACTAGTTTGGGATTAGTTTTCAGAAGGGTTTGGTTTTCTTTCTCTACTCGCATCTGAGTGCTGCCCATTAAGTGCATCTCCGGAGCACTTAATGACAAGAAAATTGTTTGATGGAGCCATCCTGGTAATGAGATATTTAAGCAATTTATGCCGTACAATATGTTAGAAGCAAAAATGAGAACTTTGGGCAGGCTCACCGGCAGGTGTGAAAACCTGTGGAGTCTCCCTGTAGACAAAACCTATTTACCATGGAACATTTTCTCAAGGATGTGTTTTTGTGACTGCATGAAATGAAACCTAAATGATGCACATTCAGAAAAGGTCATTTGAGTATAAGTTAATAGACAAGATAAATTAAGATTTACTTGTACCCTGCTTGTCGGGAGCTAAAAACTGGAATTTGAGGTCTAGTAGGTTATTTTAATTCAGACAAAAAATCAGTTTTGAGGTCAGATATCCTTTGGATTCTGTCCTTATTACAGTATATACTTGAACTTCTGTTTCCCTTAGTACAGAAGGAATCAAGCGGCAGGGGACTGTTTCTTTGTTCACTTGTGTGGCTTTTCTTTAGCCAGTGATTAACCCCAGAACAGCCTCTCCTCTCCTCCCCAGAGGCTTTTCAGGGACGATGGGTTTTATTTCTGGTAGCCTAAAACAAATTCCATTTCTCACATATTCCTAATATATTAATTCTGCTTGGGATTGTGTTCCCTGTTGTTTTAACTGCTTAAAGCAAAAGATGCGGCTTGATCCCATCTAGGTGGAATGGAAAACTCAGATGCTTAACTTATTATTTGCCTTTTCAGTCCTCTCAGGTCATCTTTCTCACCTGCTAAACCATGAAAAGCAGAGACTAAAAATCAAGCCTCAGTTTTATTCCATATTTCCACGTATCCATCAGCTGGAGAATAAAGGCAGCGAGTCCTGGGGGAGTTGGCGGCGCTGATTGCGGCCGCGGTGAGTGCGGTTGGGTCGCGGTGCTGGGAGGACAAGGTGAAGCAAACACAGGACATTGCTGGGAATTAATAGCTACACTGGATTGTCTTGAAATATGTGTAGCCAGTATCCTTGAGAGAAGCTGTTAAAGGACGATCTGGAGGTACCTTGTTAACCTGACATGATGCAGAGCCTATTTTATATATATATATATAGCAAGGGTGCCTATTTTGTGGAAAAGGTGGACTGAGAGACCGTCGGAGGAGTGCGGTTTTGAAGGACATGATGCTTTATGATTTCTCGTTAGACAAGAGAGCGTAATCAGACTTGAGACAGGCTCCTGTCCTAAAGAAATGAAGGGGGAGTTTCTTTCTATGTCAGGTTAGCGCCAGCGTCTCCTGGAGCTATAAACCTACTCGAGTGTTGCCAAGACCTGGTTGGCACGTGAACTTGCCACGAGCTTTATGTACCCCCAGCTAGAGACCCATCGCTTGAATGCTGCATCCACTTGCCGTTATTATTCCGTTGTCCTGTGGGGTTTTTTGCCTCATTATCCCTGCATCCGTGTTTTGAAATAAGCGCTTCCCTCCCGCGGATCGGTCGCTTTGCTGCGCGCGTCGTGGCGATGGCTCCTGCCGCACATCAATGGGATTTAGGGCGAAACAAGAGAAGTGCTGGGATTGTTTTGTAAGCCAGTCCCATCATCTGTCTTTTGTGAGCTTGGGAAGCTGTCAGTCAGCGCAGAGAAAACATTGGCAAAAATCTCGTTCCCTTGCTGCTCAACAGGTTTCTGGAAGAGCAGCCGGAGTCGTGCGGCGAATCCTTAACTAAGCCAATAAAGGCAAACGCGGAGGAGAACGGTGCAGTCAAGGGGAGGTTCCTCCTGGAATTTGTGGGACCAGCTTCGTTTTGTGGGCTCCTGGTTTTGGGAGCATCCAGCTGCGAAGGACGAAGCAGCGGAGGACGTCAGAGCTCAATTCCTAGGAATCCAGGCAGCGTTTTCACCTGGTTACTCGCCTCAGCTTTCCCTTAAGACAGCGCGGAGATGCATGAGGTGACCATCTTACAATCTCTACCGGTTAAATAACCTGAATAAATAAATTTTGGTGCAGAAGGATTAATTTTCAGGTCAGCTGTCCCAGCCAAGGTCTCCTGTGAGAGAAATACAGGTATTGCTGTCAGAAGTTGGGCAGCGATCGCTTCTGGATCCGACCGGTTGAAGGTTTAGAGCTTCTGTTGAGGTCACTGGTGGGGTTTCTGTGTCTAGGGTGTGAAAAATAGACCCATAACCAGCATTTTTTGGTGAGAACAACTGTCGAATGGTTCTGTTATAAGGCACTGTGTCTAAATAGTGAGACAGCAGTTACGCTGGTAACGCTCCCTGGGATCAGCAAGAGAAAGAAAAATGGTGTTTGTGTTACGTGCGATGATAACAAAGTGTTTCAGTGGTTTTCATTTGGAAATCTCTGCTATTGACTCCTGCTCTGCAAAGTATCTGTTGTGAGAGGAACCAAACAAATCCTACTCTCATACTATCCCTCATTTTATTATTATAACAGTTTTCTGTTTGGCATGGAAAAATATGAACTTTTCAATTCCACAGCTCCAGGATTTCAGAGAAATTTGAATTCTAGCCTTGTTTCCTTTCTCATTTACCCTGGATCAGACAGATGATTGATGAATCGCAAACGCTGGATGGCATTATATTCTCTGGGACTCATTAAAACTTGGCACCGAGGTCTTGTTTTTATTTACATCATCTCCAAAATCAAACCTTATGACAGGATTGCCAGCAACACCGGGCATCCCATCATTCCAAATGAATTGGAATTGCAACTGGTTTGTTATTTGCCATCTAACAAAAATCAAGTCCATGTCCTAAATGAAAATTCGTACTTGATGTACCTTTTTCTGCCCTCCCTCTCTGAAATGGTGCCTGTCGCATGTTAAATTTGCCAAGAAACACCGAGTAGTTCCAGCAGTTTGCAACCAGTCCACATCTTTCAACTCTTCCCAGGCTTGGAGCTCATCGGTATTCACGTGGGTGCGACCGCACCTGCAAAATTTGAATTACCGTGTTGATAAGTCGGTGACGGGAATGAACTGTGACTGAATCTGGTACGAAATTGATAAGCCCTTGTGGGGAAGAATTGGATAAAAAGGGAGACACCTGCTAACACACACTCGTTTTCAACTGGGCAGATGGATAACGTGTCTCCTTGACATCCCGTTCCTGAGGCATCGCTCGGAGAACATTGACATCAAGAAATGGAGCCTCTGGGTGGCTGGGTATGGACTGGATTGTTGAGCCCACCACCCTGACGAGGTTTGGCCTCTGCCAATAAATTTTTGTTTAAATTTTGGAATTATTTAGGGCCCTCTGAGTGCAGGCAAAGACATCCTGGGTTATACTGAAGGCAGCATGGGTTTCCCCTTATGAAACACTGCTGGATTTACCTGTTTAAACCTCCTGCTTTAAATCAATGAAGAGTCTCAGCAATCCTAAACAGTGTGCAGCCTCACCGATAAACTCAGTGTGGGGTTTATTTTGTGAGTTCATTAAAACACATTGAATTACAGAGCCTTTCTGTCACTTCACACACACACTGCTAAGTCTCACCGTTAGAACCGCATCAATTAAAAAGCCCTTCTGCCCTGGAGTTGTTTAAGGACAAAAGATACATGTAGCTCAGACCTAAACTGATTATTTTTTCATCCTTGTGAATGTTAAAAGGAAAGAAAATCAGTACCAGTTACAAAATAGGTTGTAATTTTTAATGCACTGGTGTCTTCCAGCTCACAATGATGGGTCCAAACTGTTTTTTTTCTGTTGCGTCTCAAATATAAGGAACTCGGTACAAAGAACCCCCAGGTACAGTTATTATTGCTAATTATATGCTTTGTGTTTAATGAAAGGGTCCTGTCTCCTGTCAGAGGGTTTAATGAAATGTTAATTTTTGCTGCTAATCAACTTGAAACATAATAGCAGCAGCTCACTAACAAATGGGTGAACTTTGTGTTTGCCCTGCGCGGTGTTGGAATATTTCCAGGTTCCTCCTCGTGCAATTCATGTCTTGCAGACTATAGGAAAGGAGCAGCTCAGCAGAACACATACAAATCCATCCCATTTGGAACAGCGTGCAATCAATTAAATACTTACCGGCGTTTTATTTGAGCCTTAGAAATGCTTTTTATCATTGCAGGTTTTCTTTTGCAAAGGTTATTATGTACTCTTGAATTCTCTCCCGATGGATAAAGATGATAAAACGCTCTATCCGATGTAATAATTCACCCACCATCTTTCTGAAAACCACTTAATACTTGGAGTTCTTGTGGACCCCAAAATCTTCTGAGAATTTTGAAGCTATTAATGGCAAGGCTGTGTATTTCAAGGAAGCTGCAATAGCTCTGAATAAAACACCCTTATGATGCAGCGAACAAAACAATGTTCGCTTAAAAGAGCAGTGGCAGCACTCATGCATTTCAGTCTAATTCAGACACGTTACTTTCAAGTTAATCCCTGGTTTCAGGATCCATTGAAACCACTGAAATATTAAATCAAGGTGATTTGGGGAGGGAAGGTTGGAGGAAGGCAGAGAATATTTAGATCGTTTTGGTTTCTTTCCTCCCTAATGCAGGTGTTACATTTCTTTGGTTTGCTGACATAGCTTAGGCCTGGTTTCTTGACTAACTATTTTGTACAAATTGAGGGTTTTCTGTGTGCTTGTGGATCAAACTTGAAGCATCAGCCACTCGATTCCATGTTACCAGGCAAAAATTGGAGCATGGTGTGATGTACATCACGTGAAGTGATTGTTGATGATGGGAGAAAGATACATGTTGGAAGTTTAGATACACCAAAAGCCTCCAAGTATTAATGACGTATGGGTTAATTATCTCGGGTATTGCTAAATAGCAGTCTCTTGCTGTCGGTTATTGTTCAAACAGTGTTTTCCATTTAACTTGGTTTTCATTGCTTATTGAGTGGCTCCATGGAGTTTTCACCAGGCAAACGTGGGTCCTTCTCAGTCCACCAAATTTCCCCCAATCTCTGGTGAAAGACCGAAATAAAAAGGCCCCCACAGCCCTTTGAAACGTAGCGAACTCACAGGTTGGTGGGATTTTTCAAAGCTAATCTTTCTGAAAAACGTGCACGTATCTGTAACGCAGATATTCAGCCCCTTGCAGTTTGACTCAGTCCCTTTATTTCTAGAGTCCGAATCTCACCCACCGCTGTTGGGAGGTTTTCTGGAGCGAATGCTGCGATTTGTGTCCGTCTGGCAGCTGAGAAAAGCCTCAAAATGCAGTGCCCATGTCCCGTCATTGCACTTAGGGACGTTTTCATCGGCTTTCATCGGTCAATATGTTTTCCAGAGGCTTTGAAAATGTGTCCGTGTGCTCTCGAGGAGTCTTTCTTTGAAGTACTTTGAAGCTCGTAGGCAAGAGCTGAGTTTAACCAAGTCCTACATTTGAAGCCTGATGGAATTTGAGGCTTTATTTCAAGCATATTCTTCCTTTCCTCACACTTCAAGTGTTTGAATCAAGCATTTCTGTTTGTTTGGAAAGCAATTATTACTTTTAGTCTCTCTTTTTTTGTTTCTGGACCTTTAATAAGTCGTTAGAAGCAGAATGCCCAGAGGTACAGGTGGGATTTATTATATCCAGTCTTGTGTGCACGTTATCGCTGCCAACCAAGCATGCAGAGATAAAATAACATCAAAAAGGTGACAAGTGAAGATACCGAGTAGTTGAAGCAGGTGAATTTAAGGCGAGGAGTAAAAAAGGGGGACGGAAAACTGGGTTTTAAATGGCAGTTGGAAAGAAAAATTGAAGCCCTAGAGATAATGATTGATTGACCTGACATTATTTAACAAAGAGTACCAAAACCTAGAAGAATTTGAGAAATTGAATTGATGACCTGGGAAATAAGCTCCGATTAAGAAATACCATGACGATGAGGTTGCTGGAAGCCTGGAGATGAGTGAAGATGAGGTGAGTTCTTGGGTTTTCTGCAAGTGCCTTTGGAAAGATGCTCGAGTGGGCTAATTCTGAATGTGTCAAACTCCTCCTGTCTGTGTAGCAGGACACGGGTGACAAAGGAGCGTGGCCAGGAGGTCGCTGGTGGCGTGTATGATCGGAAACAAAAGTGGCTTTGTTTCTCTTTTTTGCGTCCTAATTAGCATGTAAATACGAGTCTGCTGTCCGGGGGGAGATCTGATTGTGGTCTCGAAAGCGGGCCTGTCCTTCAGTGCTAGGAAATGGTATTTATTCAGGCAAAGCTGAAAAATATCTGCCAGACATCTGCTCCACAATGTATTCCTTGGCCCTTTGTTGGGAGGCTGGTGTCGTAGCTGGAATGGTATTTGGCCCCATCTCCAGGTACTGTTCTAGCACTTGTTTGGAAAGATCAAAGGTGACTTTGAGACATCGTTGTGCTTCCCGTAGTTCAAGGCCGTGGAATTTTGTAATGAACTGGGGTTGGCGTTGGGCTCAGAAAACAATGGACGCACATTCCATCCTTTGAAATGAATTTGTCAACGTGTCTTTGGTTTGCTCCTCACTTCACCTTGAAAGCGGGAACAGTGCCAAGAGGCCGGTCCTTACATGAGCTGCAAAAAATAAATCATTGGAGCCTATTTTTCTGTCATTTTCAGGCTTAAAGTGTTCCAGGGAGGTCTTGGTGTAGATGAAAAACAGGCTCATTATCTGTTATCATTCTCATCCTTTTCATACTATGTTCCCATCTCATTTTCCCCGAGTTCAAATAATTGGACAAACAATAATTTGCCCTCTCAGTGTGAGCTCTGGGCTTTTGTCTTGTCCCCACTTTGCTGTCTCTGGCTGCTTCAGTCTTTTCATTGTCAAGTTTGGAGTGTTTGCAGGGGACTCTTCGATTCTTCATCGTTTCTCCTGGATCTCGTTTGTTCACCGAATGGCTTTGGGCACATCGGAGTCACTTTTCGGTGACGCTTCTGTGGCCCTAAACTAGACCAGTGATTCTAGCCCAGAAAGCAATTCAAGATTTAATTAATACTTAAGAGCCGCGCTGCTTTGGTGAAATTAACTGTAAGGTCTGTTAATTTTGGTAGGAAAGTGTCCTACATTTGCTACCGTTTAAAACACCGATTTTATATATAAAAAAAAAAATACAAAGCAGATTTAAACTGATGACTACACAGCCTTCCATATTCCTCAGGCCCCTTTTATAGTTGGCATTAAATGCAAATTGATGGAGACTCAGAAATAGGTAATGATAAATCGGATAGATTTTCTTCCCTCTCAGCTAAAAATACGTGCGTGTGTGGGGAAGAGTTTTCAGCGGAATGATTGAATGTGTTCATCGAGGTAATAATAGTTAAGGAAAGACGGGGAACACAGCGCTGGAATGAAATGGGTGGCTGGGTATTTGTGTGAAAGCAGTATTTATTACCCATTTTTTCCCCTTTAAAGTCTCTTTGATTTTTAGTACTCATTGAAAAATCAAAACGGGATGTTTTCCCCTGACGTGCTGCTTTTGTTCTGAAGTTCTTTCCCTGCCGGGTGGATTTCAAAGTGCCTCGTTTGTTCCTATGGAAGGTTTTTAGCTCTTAGGAAATGGGACCCTCTCCCACCTCTGTACCCCCAAGGGAGGATGGACGGCAAGTGCTTATCTCATAGTGACCAACAGTGCGTCTTAAAAGGTTCTGGTGACAACCTAGTAATGGATTTTCTAAAATCAATCCTCAAAAATCCCCTTGATGGTATCTGCAGCCACATTTTCAGATTGCTGGACTTGGGGTTGGTTGCGTTTCATATCTTATTTGTTTTTTTAATTTGGCCTTTTTAATGCCCAGCTGGGAATTGGCTGCTTTAATTATACATTGCTCAAAATGTACAAGACGGGCTATTTCTGATTGTCTCGTTTCTCCTGAATAACCTGCTTATCTATTCTGACCCAGTTCTGTTGTTGCTCTATGAAGCATCAGGAGAAACGTTGCCACCTTTTCCCTTTTGTGCACAGCCATAAATCAGGGGGTGAACTCCCTATAAAGTTTACTTTAAAAACAATCTGAAATATGACATATTTATGGGATCATGACCATATTACTCCGATATGAGAAGGAGCTTGTTTCCTTCATTTTTTTCCCTCGGTAAATGAGAGTGGGCTCTCCTTTCAATAAAGTCTACTTCGTGATGTATGGAATAAAGCAGGCCAGTAATTTAGTTAAGATGATTTATACCAGCCCTACATATAACCATTTTTCCCCTTTGTCTTATGGTGCGGTGCCAGGAAGGCTGTAAACAAATAATTGACCTTTCAATGGGTGTGTAACCATTGACCTGGGGGCTCCTCTGATGGATTGATGTCAGATCCCCCGGCAGGATGAAGGATGCTGAGGATGATGCTCATATCATCACTGTGTCTGGGGGGGCTCTTTGCATTTTTGCCCTATTCCACGCGTTTTAATACGGGCAAGTCAGCTTCTAATTCAGAGAGAAAAGGTTTATTGCCTAAAAGAGATGGTTATCGGCTCATTAATAATACTTTTCGTTACATATGTGGCCTTGAAGTGCTTTGCAAAGTAATATGAATATTGTAATTGACAGATTACGTGAAGTGACTTCTCTTTGGTTCCACTTAAATTTGAGAAGAAACTTGTTCCCGGTGAGGGTGGCAGAGCCTGGCCCAGGCTGCCCAGGGGGTTGTGGAGTCTCCTTCTGTGCAGACATTCCAACCCGCCTGGACACCTTCCTGTGTAACCTCATCTGGGTGTTCCTGCTCCATGGGGGGATTGCACTGGGTGAGCTTTCCAGGGCCCTTCCAACCCCTGACATGCTGGGATTCTGTGATTCTGTGATACTGATTGATGGTTTTTTTAATAATTTTTTTTTTTTAAAGAATGTGGGACTTACATGTGTAGAGTCTGAGAACGTGTCTTACAGCAGTTCTCCAAACCTTTCTTGCAACATCCTCTGGATCACAAAAATGAAACTGCCCACATTTTCCAAGTTATTTGTGATTCTGTGTCTTGCCTTTTGCACCGTAATGATTCCAAAGGCTAAATGTGTGAAATGTCTCTCCTTCAAACTGCAAGCTAACTTTTTATTTCGCTTTTAATTATGGTGCTTCCTGGTTGTTGTTGTTGTCGTGGGGTTTATTTTTTTCCTAGGAGACTGTTTTTATTATCTGTCTTGCATTAAAAAGAGCAATAAGGGCAAACGCTGTGTTGAAACCAGAAAGGCCAAGGTACCGAAGAAGTTTCTGCATTGAAATCAGCAGAAGTGAATGTAGTCCTGTCAAGATAATTAGTATGATGAGTAAAAGTGACCTTTTATAGCAGGGAACATAATTGCGTTGTCATGGCCCATTATTTGACCTTCTATAAACCATCCTTCAGTAGCGCTAATGAGTAGTTCTGTGGATGCGTCTTGACAGCCGGGACATTGTTGGGCAATAAGCGGCACCTAGAAACCAGGCAAAATATTAAGTACACAGTATGCTTATTATTTATAAAAGATTCCTATTAATATAGTTCCTCGTGGATCTGTGGTAATTGGGGAGAGCTCTACAGCGCTCGTTCTTTTAGGATGTTCTTTGGAACATCCTAAATCTGGTTATTTTAGTATATGCCACCAAGATCTTAATAAAAATATAAAGAAAAGCCCTTAGCCAACATGTTTTTCAAACTAAAAGGAATTTGGCTGCACTGTGCTCCCCCAAGGGTTGGCATTGTGATCTGATTTTTTCAACCTGCAACTCAATGGTTTGTTCATGAACTCTGAGTCGTGTCGTGATTTACCTCAAGATGTGGATTTTCAGGCTGTCTTTCTCCAATTCCTGAAAGAAGCTTCTTTTCTGGGTTTTATTCGTCTGTGGCTTCTTATTCAGAGCTCTTCCTTTATCCTAGAAGGGATCGATTTGATAATCGGCTTCTGCATCCCGTGAAACGGGCTGGAAAAACCTTCCCCTTTAAATGTCTTTTTAGCATTCCGAGTCAATGGCAGTGATTCGTTTGTTTGGGGGTTTAATTATTATTCGGGGCGGGGGGGGGGGGGTGTTTTGGTTTTCTCTGTTTGTTTTAATTATTATTTGTATCAGGTGATTATTACTTTCCAATACAAAGAATGAGAACAGGAAAGTCATTGTACTTGCGAACCACGTGAGAACACAACCCTGTGCAATCTGAGCGGTTCACTGAATCAGCCCAAGGAAAGAAAACGTTAAACCTAAGAAGGGAAAACTCAGATTTTAACGGTGCGATTTCTAACCATTCCTGTTCTCTTTGCTGTCGCAGCGAGCGACCTCGGAATTAGCAGCTCTGGGATTAGCTGCAGTCTGTGGATCAAAAAGGAGGTCATTAAAATACCATTATTCAATTACAGGATGACACCAAGTTGAGGAGCCGCACATTTGCTGACCAAAACAAATAAGCACAAAAGCAACACAGATCCCTGGCAAACTTTGAGATCTGTAAGGAAAATTCCCCTGCTGATAAAACTGGTTGTTGGTTTATTTTTCCCGGAGCATCTCAGCTTTGAATTTCTTCTATTTTTTCTCATTCTGCTGGCACTGGTGGGTTTTGTGCGTCTCTCTCCAGGTAAAATGTGCAGCACAAATAGTAACGGGTTTTTCTTTGTCATCATCCTCCCGTGATTGAGAGCAAACCGGGTTTTTATTCTTCAGGGATATCACCATTTCTGAGGGTCGGGTTGAGAGAAAAGAGGTGGAAATACCCCTCGCAACAAAAGTATTAAGGAGTTCAGTTTATAAGTTAATCAAAATACTGCTAAAGGAAGCTCCATCACAGTCTGTCCCCCCGGGGAGGTGTTATGTGATTAAAAAGGGCTTCTTATGCTGAGAGATAATGAATTAACAATTTTGGATAGTTAGGAAGAAAAAAAACCCCATCTTGTGCTAGAAATCAGGTGCAAACTCTTACAAAGTGAGGAACTATTTGGAGAAATTGCTACGGTTGCGGTTTATCCATCCCTTGAAAGATGCACCAAAATCCCGTAGCCGGTTTGCTTCATTTTTGGCAACGAACTCAATGTAAAGAGCAGAAGGAGCCGAGATCCACGAGCTGTTGCTGTCTCTGAGCTGTAAGTCGCTTCGCACCCCTGCCTCAGTTTCCCCATTTGAAAACATCAGGAGAGGCCCCTGCTGCCGTTTGTGACATTGTTGTCATTGTCACATCTGCGATCGTTGACTCCTCTGCTTGTTTCCCAGCTGGTTTGGACAGTTTGACAGTGAAGTTCTGCTCCCGTATTTTATCAAGGATGGCTCGTTAACATGGATCTCAAACTCTCGCTCGCTGAGTTTTGCCACCGTGACCCACTTTCCTTTCTTAGATAAAAGCCGCCCACAAAGCAGCATCATTTCCATTCTCCTCTCCACCCCCACGTATCCACTTTATTCCTCTCCGTGGATTCTTGCATCTGATTGTTGCCGTAAGTTGCTGATCTGCTTAAAAACAAAAATTAAAACGCCTTTGATAGAGATTTTGGAAGAATGAAGTCGTAATGAGTAAAAAGGACCCATAAAGCAAAAGTTAATGGATGCAGACACACAACCACGGGTCTCTCTGCAGGTTCTGGAACGTTAATGCAGAGAGAAAGAGTCGCTGCTGCTGTTTTCTTGTTTAAAGCTGCTGTTCTATTTAGTTTCACGTGGGGACCGGCCATGAGCACCAACCCAGACTGCCGGTCCCCGCCAGTTAGATGGGACTTTTTTAATCCGGGAGCTCTACGTGGCTGCAGAACTTGCTGGAACTTCATTGCCAGTCCCCTTCTTAGCAAATTAATTTTGTAAATACTCTGATGAGGGTGGAAATGCTGTCCCCACCTTCTCCTCCCTTCCAGCAGGGCACAGAGCACGTTTATCCGGCCTGACACGAACCAGCATTACCCATCTCAGCAATAGCAGCTCCAGTCCCAGAAGCAGCATCGTTACGGTACTTTGCCTGGGATAATTATCTTCTTAACATGGGTAATTAGGCCGGTTGCCACACAATGCTGACTCAGCTAGGCCGGGCTTGCCTGCGGATGGTGCTCAGCTCAGCGCTAACGTGGGCACCGGTGCTGCAGAGATGTTGTGGTGTAAAGCTCAGCTCAGCGCAGGAATTTGAGGCCTGATATCGGAACAGGCACCATCAGGAAATTTCGTGACACCCGTCAGCTTGTACAAGAAACTTGTCCTGCTTAGGCTGGCCCTAAAATTGGGGTAATCTGGGCTGACCTTCTGGCTACTGAATTATTTTCATGGCTACAACACTAATTGCACGTGGCTAGTTTGTGGTTAAGATGACCGATTCTGAACATCTGGCTCCATTCCTGGTGGATTTTGCCTTGACAAATATATCAGAATCCTCTTTATCTTAGTCTTTGTTGCACTGATTTTAGAGAGAAACGGCTCTTCCTTCACTCTGTTTTTATTAATATGCTGTTGGAGCCTGGGATTTCCCTGGTATCGATTCATTTTATTTCTTTGAGAACGGTCCAGAGTCTGCACAACTTTGCAGTTCGGGTTTCACTTGGCGTCGCGTCAAAAACCATCCGCCGGTTTTACGTGCAAAAGACTCTAGTTAGGCAGGAGGTGATAAAGCAAATTGGAGCCTGGCAACGATTCTGGGGCCGTTAAACGCCATCAGATCTCTTAATGATCCCAAGCGCTCAGACGGCTGGTGTTGCGCCCCATCCAAAACGAGATGGCAGGAGGGGCCGCGTGTGCAGATTGGAGGACATCTGGAACAAATTATCGGGATAGATTGTTGTCAAGAGTCAATGAAAATCTTCCTGCTGCCTAAATGCACAAACATCCCCAACCCCCGACCCTTCTGCACATCTGGGCATCTCCAGCTCTTCAGTTTGCGGATTGCAGCCCATGTCCAGGTGACTGTTTAGCTGGGACTTCTGTATCTATTATCCTGTTCAAAAGCCCCTTTCCTTTGCGGTTTAGAACTTGTTTGCAGTAAGAAATGCAGGCGTGACCCCGTTCTACAGCTGCCATTAATAAGAACGCCGAGTTACCGGCTTTTGGCTGCGCACGTTGGACAATGACAAGGAGTTAATGGCAGGCAGAGGAATCAGGCAGCTGGTACAATCGGGACATTTTCTGAACAGTTCATTTAGATTTTTGAGTGGCATGCTTTAATAAACCTGCTGTTGGAAAGTCACCTCCTTGATAGCTAAATTAGTCAATGGGTTTCTTTATTGGGGACTCTCAGGTAAACGTGAATTTAAGTTGACCTCGTTTAACGTGACCCAAGTTCAATTATATTGAACTTCTGCCTAGACCCCCTAATTCAGGATTAAGTAGTCTTAATTTGCTTCTGGAATTATTTTGACTTTCAAATGGTTTGATACTGGTTGTAGTTCTAGTACTTTCAGCGCTTTTAGGCTTCAAGTCCAGCTCAACCAGAGGTGAGAAGGCAGGGGTGGCCTGAACTGAGATTTACAGACTCGGTAACTGCCCCTATGGAGATGTGTTTGGTCTCAGTTTTGCTTAGGCGCAGTCAGCGCTACAAGAAAGCGGGATCTTATTTTTACGAAGCAAATACCTGCACTTAATTGAGTTTAAGCATTTTTTTCTCCTCTTCTCCCTGCCTGAATCTTGAGAATGGGAGGAAACTGGGGTGGGGAGGCTCCTCCTACATAACATTTCTGCTGTTGATGCTGGAATAATATACATACAAACCTCCAGCTTGAATCTCCACCACTTGCACAAGGTTGTGAAGTGAAATCTCTGAGGCGCAAATTGGGGAGAAATCACAGCACCCTTCAATCTTTGCCATTCCTTAATCCTCAAACCTAATTTGTTGCTGCTTTAATGATGATCGTGTGAGAAAGACTGAAAAAACCCCTCAGTTGTGAGTGCAATGCTTTTCTAGTTGTTCTGCTTTTGCAAACTCAATAGAAAAGCAAAGGGCTAAGAAGATTTTCTTTAATGTAGGAGAGAGTTTCCAACAGCGAGATAAATAGGTCTCACTTTTCCTATTCTCTGCCACAAATCAGAAACAACTCCCCCGGAGCTAATGTAGTAACAATATACTAGTAAGAAAGGAGGAATTTTGTGCTTTTGGGGGCCATTTTCCCATTCATGCCAATGTTTTAGGCTCTGGCGGGTTTTAACCCTCCCAGTTCAATGGTATTTGGGGCACGTCTTGGTACACACAAGAACTTTCTGGGGTCGCAGAGCTTCCTATTAAATACTAAGGAAAACCCTGACTTTGTCCTAATACTTTATTAAGGGGTGTACAGGAATGTTAATCTTGTGTTCTCTGGGGTTTATTTCATTGTGCTTTTCTTCTGTGAGTAGGTATTTTCCTCCTTTGTACGATAACCAGTAGTGATCTTTTCATTAACTGTATCACTGGCATTAAAAAAACCCACAACTTAAAATCATCCTATAAAATGTAACAGAAAATGTCGACTGTGCTATATATTAATAGTTCTGCTGGAGAGCTTCTAAAACCCTATAGAAAGGTTATCATTTTCTATAACAAATACTGACTTTTAATGCACTTTCTGCAAAATCCCGTTGGGCTTCATTCCTGTTCAATTCTGTAGGACTGAAGATGCCCCTGAGGATTATTCTGATAACATCAAGAGACCATTTTGCTAGGTAATGTATCTTCGGCTGGGCTGGTTTCAAGCTTGCTTTTTCGCAATTATCCGGTAAAACCTCATCCCCCTTCTTTAATTTTCAGCTGTCTTTCCCGTTCTGAAAAATGATGAGATCTCTCTCTCTGAATTTTCAGATTATAAGGCTGTCAGAAGGGTAAATATTTTAGAGGTGATGATTTGGCTTTCCAATAAATTAGCACTTCTTGAAGTCCCCTAGAACCTTTTGGGCCAGGTTGATAAAACGTTGTCGTTTACTGTACCAGCACGATGGTTCTGCGTTCACATCTGCCTTTCTGGTGCGGAAACAGGCGCAGCATCCAATGGAAATTTGCTTTATGTTGTGTTTCAGAGTGGTGGCCTGAATTATCCCTTGAATGAGGTGTTTCCATAGGTGGTGAAGGTGGTGACTTTTGCTATTTTCCTTGCTGTGGTGCAAGTTCTGGTCGATCCCTTTTCTTTTGGTAGCAAAGGGCTTGATGTAACCTCTTTCTCAAGCTTCAAAGTGCCCCAAGCTGTGGAAATGGGGTCAGGATCCATGTAGACTGCTTTAGATCTATCTTAAATCATAGAATCAGAGAATCATTTTAGTTGGAAAATAGCTTTAAGGTTGTATCCAACCATAACGCACCCCCAGCACTGCCCCATGTCCTGAGAACCTCATGTCCGTCTGTCCAGCCCTCCAGGGATGGTGACTCCAGCACTGCCCTGGGCAGCCTGTTCCAATGCCCCACAGCCCTTTGGGGAAGAAATTGTTCCCCACATCCAACCTCAACCTCCCCTGGTGCAACTTGAGGCCGGTTCCTCTGATCCTATTCCAGGTCCCTCAGCTGCTCCCATCACACTTGTTCTCCAGCCCTTTCCCCAGCTCTGTTCCCTGACTCATTCCTTCAGCAGCATCACCTGAGGCTCTTTGCCCAAATCCCCCAGGTTTCACCTACATTAGATGCCGGAGGTATCCACGATGTGGAAGCCTCCTCCAGCAATCACAGCTTGAAGGCGGCGGGTTCTGTCTGGGCTCACACCACACGAACGAAGCGAACATCAGGAGATGAGGGGCTGGCTGGGCGCCCTCCCTGTGCCATATGTCGAGCGCAGCTGGGATGTGGCACCGTCGCTGGAGCAGGTAATTTACTGTGCGAAGAAGCAGCAGACTGCGCCTGCCAATTTATCAAGGTTAAAAACAGTGGCAATGAAGACACCATGGAAAGGGATGGTGGAGAACGATCTGGACAACTTATTTTTCCAAGAGGGAATAACTCCGTAATATTCCCATCATTCTGGCTTATTCCCTGAGGAGAAAGGTGAGGACAAGCCTATACGATTCCAGTCCATTTAGTGGAGATAGGAACTCCATCTGATGCTCCCGATCTTGGCATCATCAACAGGTTTTTTTTTTTTGCATAGAAGAGATGATTCATATCTGTATGTGTGAACTTGAAAGGGAGAAGAGAGATTGGGATCAGAATCTTACCTTGGGATACAAAGGTGGGACGCACTGATAAGACGCAGCGCTGTAAGACCGGGAAGACTTGTGTTCTTTCTATAATTCATTATCTGTATGTTTCCTATTTACCCAGTTGATTTAGCTTGGAGGCTGATTCAGGTGGGGACTGTTTCTTCCCATGGGGTGTGTTTGGCGTCGGGGGGCCCCAGTCTTCCCCGCAATGTCTACGCTCCATTGAAGACCAGATTAATTACAACTGCACAAAATAATGGATTTCATCAAACATCCAGTTTTGCGAGGGTGTTTATTATAATTTCCACAGCAGCAAGTCCTTTTGTATCCTCATTTGAAGTAGAAAATGAGCAGCTGACCTGATGTAAGACGCAGCAATATGTCCCTTTCAAAAGGTAAGCGTGTCTAGCACATGCTTCTCTTTTATTTCTTGAGTAGGTTGAAAATATGTCTGAACACCTCACGTTGTTATTGAGGCACCAGCAGTAACGTTGAGCAACATGACATAATTAAAACAAATTTGCGTGGAGTGTGTTAGGAGACAAGAATCATCATTTCTCAGAAATATCATTTAAAAAATCATATTTCTTGGAATATTCTCATCCAAAGTACCACGCTAGCTCATTTTGGCACACTGGAAATGTGCCTAACAACAAGAGCCTAACGCAGTATATGTCAGGATCTTTCATAAAGCCAGATTTGATCTTGCATGATAATTCTACTTCTTCATTAGGAGCTACACGGCTATTTTGGGCTGATGCCCAAAGGACGGACATTCACCACTGAGAAGAACAAACCTGCGCGGTCTGAATCAGCAAATTTGTTAGTTAGTCCTTTAGTTAGTCTTTGTTTGTTAGTTAGGCTTATCCACGTTGGAGCAACAGGTTGTTTTCCAGACAGGAGTCCCTTTTCCCCGCCTCCCTTTAAGTCTAAAGCACAGAGCCCATGAGCTAATATCCCGAATTGATGAAAAGATTGATTCCATAACCTGTAGGAAAAGAAAGAAAATCACTTTCACAAGGATGTGATGAAGCAACTTAACAAAAGCAGGTAGACAATACCACACCTTCCCTCCCCAAATACAGCTCCTGCGGGTTCGATTTCACACGATTATCTAGGAGGATGTGCGTCGTTTGACAACTAAGATCCAAGGCCCTGTAGTGGCTTTTGTAATCTAAAAACAAAGGCGGAGCTCAAAGTTCAGGCCTCTGGCAGAGATTAGCTTGCAAAGGCATCAGGACAGAGCCCACGGCGAGTTATTTAATCCCCCCCAGACTCATCACCTTTATCAAATGGTTTGAACTTACTTCCAAAACAGCCCTTCTGTTCCTTCCTTCAAGACAGTTTGGGTTCTTTTATTCCCCTTTTCTCCCCCACTAACTAAATCATATTGGACATTTCACGCTGAACACACTGATAGTCTCTAAAATATCAAATGCTTTATCCCTAGGAGCCCCCTAGGAGTTGCTTTTTTTAATGGATTAACTATGACAGGGACTGCACTCCCACAGTTTTTAAAATATTCAATAAGTATATTACATACTTTTAAAGCTATAAATAAGATTTATACACAACCCATGGGGATTTTCCATTAAAACTTCATAAATCACATTGTACATTATCCTTTTTAATCCTCAGCCTTGCAGTGTTAGTCACCAGAAAATATATTTTAACCCTGTATAAAATTCATGATAAGCATGTATAAAGAATGTTAACGAGTGCTTTTATGTGCTCTGTGTTTTCTTGCCCTAATGCATTATTTTTCCCTGGCAATTATTTGTGATAGTAGCAGTTATCTCTTGGCCCTGCTTTATTAATTGAAAACTCAGGTGCTCTGCCTAGAATAGGCCTGGGATAAGCAGAAGCAGCTTTTCCTGCGTTACCCTCTATTTAGCCAGAGGGATCCTTATTATTTGGTGCCAGATTTCATGTCTCGTGACCAAAATGATTCTGTGATTCCATGAACCAAAATGATTCTATGATTCACTGTCGCCGTGCGGATTAACCTCGTCCTTTCTAGTGGATGGCGTAAGAAAGGAGCCCTGGTTTAACCGTATCATTGAGCTGCCTTCAGCTCTTTGTCCTGCTTAATATAGAATCCCAGAATGTGTAAGAACCCAATCATACTTGGGATTTTTAGTTTATATAGGTGATTGTCTGTTTAAAGCTTTAAAGGGCTTAGTTAGATGAGGATTCATTAAGGTGCAGCTGTTTGTGTGGTTTTTTAAAAGCTCTCGCATGTGGTTTTTCCTCTGTTGACTGGAAGCTGAAGGAGGTGTATTTATTCCCATCATATATACACATCATTTCAAATTCACAGCAGTCTCACTAAGATAAAACTGGAATTACCTGCGCCCTGGTGTCACTTTCATCAGGCAAACTGAAAGCAATGGATCCTAATGAGGTGCTCCAAGAGATCTGTTGTTATCTCTGCAATTGTGAAGACATTAAGTGAACCTGGTTTTTGTCTTTTCAACAGCTGGGCAGGCGTGTTTTGCCATTACTGACGTAAACCAGAGCAGAATGATCAGGCTTCCGCTCCGGGCTGTGGATACCCCGTGATGGGAACTACTTGTCCTTATTTTCAAAGGTCTTTGCGACTTGGTCCTGCTTGTTCTGTCATCTCTTATGCTGCGCCCAGTCATCCATCCGCCTAAAACTCCGCTCCACCTTCCACTCGCTCTCAACAGCTCTTGGGATGGTGCATGCGTCGTTGTTCTCACATTTACAATCCCCAGGTGGGTGAGAAAGACTTTGGCCCAACTTTTCGCACCTCTCTGGTTTCCAGCAGCTCGGGAAGTTGTTGCCGGAGCTCTTGGGTTGTAATCTGAGCTCTTGTGTTGTAATCAGAGCTCTCAGGTTGTTGTTGGAGCTCTTGGGTTGTAATCTGAGCTCCTGGGTCGTTGCCAGAGCTCTTGGGTTGTAATCTGAGCTCTTGGGTTGTTATCGGAGCTCTCAGATTGTTGTTGGAGCTCTTGGGTTGTAATCTGAGCTCTTGGGTCATTGCCAAAGCTCTCAGGTTGTAATCGGAGCTCTCGGGTTGTTGTTGGAGCTCTTGGATTGTTATCTGAGCTCTTGGGTCGTTGCCAGAGCTCTCAGGTTGTAATCGGAGCTCTTGGGTTGTAATCGGAGCTCTTGGGTTGTAATCGGAGCTCTCAGGTTGTTGGAGCTCTTGGGTTGTAATCTGAGCTCTTGGGTTGTAATCTGAGCTCTTGGGTCATTGCCAGAGCTCTCAGGTTATAATCGGAGCTCTTGGGTTGTAATCGGAGCTCTCAGGTCGTTATTGGAGCTCTCAGGTCGTTATCGGAGCTCTCAGCTCCCTGTTCCCACCACTTTGACCAGGTCAGGGTGAGTTGCCAGTGTTCTCTCGATGCACAGTTAGTGCATTTGCTCAGCCAGAGGACGAGGAGCAAATTTAGACCCTTTTGGGCTTTGCTGCTTAGAACCGATGTGGTTTTGCAATCCCCGACTCCCCCCACAAAACCCTATAGCCTGGCCAGACTTGTGAAATTTTTTTCTTCACACAATCTTCAACTATTTTCCACGATGACGTTGGCAACGATTCTTCTACAGCTGGAACTGGTGGCTTCAGGGGCTTTTTATTTTGGGGGTTGACCTTTTCGTGCATCAGTAAAAGGGGATGAAGCTGTAGTGTGAGAGTGTGAGTAATGACGGAGCAGCCGGCTGCGTCTGCTCGAAACACTGAAAATAATCTCCGGTTGTTACCTTGTGCTTCTCGCTGTTGATGTTACCTCCTCTTTTCACGCATTTAGGCTGTAAGGTCTTTAAAACCACTGGGAGGAGCGGGAGGGCAGGATGCGTGCAAAGCAGAGGCGATGCGCAGTCTTCTTCCACTGAAACCTCATCACCTGCAACGTGATATACGAGCAAACGCGTCGCTTCGCTGTGTTTAATGGTGTTCAGAGGATGCCGTACAGAAAAGAATGACTATGTTCTCGAGCACCGGGATGCTTTTAAAACCCTGGGACATGCGGTGCAGCTGCCTCCCCGCCAGGAGCCGCTGGCAATCGGACTTAATTAGCAGATCCCTTCACGTTTTGCAGCAGGGATGTTGTTTTGTAGAAAAGCATCACGCGTAGTGCTGGAAGAGTGGTGCCTCAGCACCGTGGAGACAAGGAGCAATCTGGATTTTGCTTTTTAGAGGCTTTTAGAAACAAGCAGCTCTGATTAGCTTATTGCCAGCCCAGCCAAAATAATAATTCCTAGGGTTTGGAAAGCTCCGTTAAAGAGGAAGGCAGGAGGAACTTCTTGTTTTACAGGTGCTGGAGGACAGGCAGTGATTCTGTAAGTGTGATGCCGTGGGGATGGATCCTGCCCTGATTTAGATGGCAGAGATGGACTTGGGTGATTATCCTCAGCCGTTTTGGCTGGTTCTATCAGGAGAGCATCCCTCTATCTGATCATGTAAGTGAGGTTTTTCTCACCAAACGCAAACAAGATCGGGATTGTAACAGCAAAGTTCATTAACAACTAACGAGCAGAACCATGCTAATAGGGACTGTGCACATCCTCTGGCGTGTCAGCCACTTAGAGAGTGTAAGAGGAGGGCAAAAAAAATTTAATTTTATACACTGACATTCCAAAAATCAGAAAAATCAGGAGTCAGTGTAATATTTAAATGTACTGGTCAGACATTTGTGACTCGTGGTACAACAGTAATATTTTCCCTTAGGGATCTGAGGCAGGAAACTAATATGGCTAATGAAGGACTTAGAGGGCTAATAAGCCCTAAATCAGGCTTCCCATCCTTTTAATTATGCCTCATAATTATTGGAGATTTGCCATCATCTTTTTAATCTGGTTGATTAATAGGTAGCTTAGCCAATCCGCATAGCAACCTATTTACACTTCGCTGGTGACTGTCAATCAGTTGAAAAATTAGAGGCATTGGCTAAACAGAAAAAAAATACCATTGGCTTGTTTGCATGGAGCACAGTTATCACCTGTGTCAAACCTCAGCGGAGTTAAAGTTCGGCTTCTGGCTTTTAGGAGGTCGGGAGGTGGTCGGTCTCTCAGCCCATATCATGTGCACGACTTAAAAATGAACAGGCAATGATTTGTTACTCTTTCCAATGACCAGTTTTTCCTATTTTTTTACATAAATGGCGATGCAGGTTGGAAGAATTCAGAGCAGGTGGTGAATAAAGTTGATTTTTTATCATTCTGAGTGGTACAAGGAGGGAATGCCTTTGTTTTCATAGCAGAGTTCAAATGTGTTATTAAATGCAAAGCCCATTTAAAATCTGTGTCTTGCCAGCACTAGAACTCATTTCTAGTTGTGCCTGATCCTTGGCTAATATTGATATTTGTGCTGAATTCATTTGAGCTGCGCCGCTCTGAGCAGATCTGACCCATCTCTTTAATGGTACCACCTGATTTCTTATTTGTATATATATTGAATTCTGCTTTGAAATCACACGTGTTTTCAATTGTTCCGCGTGCTGTTCAGGGATTGTGAGAGCCTCGCGCATCGTGATCAAAGAGCTGAGGGTTTTAATGTCTCCTCCGCCCGCATCCCTCTCTGAACAAAGCGTGCCAAGGTAATTACATCTTGGAAAATACTTTTGTGCTGAATAATTCAGTTGAAGTGGCACAAATTCTCTGTGCAGTTTGCTGAGCTCGGATCTTGGTGGGGCTGCAGTGACGCTTTGGATGTTGAGTACGGATGAAATTCAGCCTCACTACTACTAGGAGCAGCTCCGTTCCATGAGCACTGTTTGATTTTCTCCAGTGGATTAGGTACATCCCTCTTATTTTTTGAGTCTGTGACACAAGTTCTGTCACTCATTTTGCTCTAAACCTGGAAAACCACTCGGCATCGTTTTTGAGTACGGACCGTGCGAGCTGTTCTGGAGCAAGAACTCGAGCGTGGAGATGTTTGCAAACATTCCCGCTGTGCCTATTCACACACACTGTTGTAAAATTCCCCTCCCCGCGACATTTTTGGCAGCGAAAGCCAATCACTGCAACGCCTGTAGGAAGCAAACATAAGATGTGGGCGCGCAGGCAGGACCAAAACGTATCTGTTAACCAATGGCGATGAGAAAGTGTTCTATGAAGAGTTCCTTTGGCGTTGCCTCTGTTGGGTTGGCCACCTCCAGCCTCTCCCATTTCCTTCTGTATTTTTATTTCCAGTTGCCCAGAGAGGTGGTGGATGTTCCATCCTTGGTCACATCCCAGGATGGGGCTCTGAGCAACCTGATGAGCTTCGAAGGTCCCGTCCAACCCAAAACATTCTGTGGTTTCATGTTCTCACCTATGGCTGAACTCTCTATTTTTCACAAATGGTTTAGATTTGTGGTTCTGTTTCGTGGCTCAGTCCCTTGTTTTAACAGCTCTTTGGGTACCAGGTAAGACTCAAGACTCTACTCAAATGCAACCAAAATTCCAAATATATCTAATTGTCCTCCATAATGAAAATGCCTATCAAATGTCATCCAGAAATAATTATATTTTTTTAAAATGTCTATATTATAAACCATGGATATAAGAGGTTGTAGCAGAACTGCTGACAGTCTCCTCGCTGTCGTGGCGCAAGAACAACAGTATAATACAGTGTGACAGAGAAATAGATTTTTCCATGTACAGGATGTGTATGTTGGTAGAATAGGTTGGACCAAAACGACCACACCAAATTGATTAGATCGTGGTGTAATGAGAATCATCATTTTAGTGGTGACTTTTTGACACAATCTTGACAACATCATTAACCTGGGAGATGTTGAGGCAGTGAAAATAGAAAAGAGACCTGTGTGGTTATTGGCAATAAAATATTACAAATGTTACAGAATAATGAAAATCTATTGCCTTCCTCGCATATTGTCCTAATTGCACCTTTTAGTGTTGCCCCGAATCCTGTTGTTGTCCTAAATTTGAAACCTTTTTTGAAGAATCATATTCTGTAGATTGCTTTGCATGTTGGGAATTGCAGGCAGGCTAATCAGTGGGTTTTACCACGCCTGGTTAAATCACACAGCTGTTTGGAGAATGAAGTCATGTATATTATTAAGGAAAAGGTGAAATTAGGTAAGCAATGCTCAGCAAAGAGGAAATTACATTACTCATAACTGATGGCCTTAATGGAAATGTGTCTGTAAAGCTGCTGTATGACTTGAATTACCACTTTTGGCAGCTGAAATATGTAGCTTTTAATTACCCCGATTTAAGTCAGATGATGGATTCATGTATATTATATTTTCATTATTGTTATTTATCTCTGTCCAATGTTGTAATTTTATAGAGTATCTTCATAAACCTGCCTTCTGGCTGAAGAAACACCTATTAATGCTCTCTAAACATAGCGTACGTCATGCATTTGTACAGAAAGTTGAGCAAATAGCTGTTGGAAATGTCTGTTTCACCGTCCTTCCCTCCATGTGTGTGTTTTCTCTCTGGAACGGTTTGTAGTGTTCCCTGACATCTCTATAGTCATTGACACCCATATTTTGCAATTAGTAACCTGTGTTCTGCACAGCTCTGTTAGAAGAGAATGGAGAAGACACCGATGGTTGTGTGGTCCATAGAAACTTCTGGATTTGCATCCAGAGAGGTTCAATATCAGGTTTTTTAAAGATTGTCCCAAACTCCACGACTTCTTCAGCCTTTTCAGCTCTCACGTATGGAGGAAACTCTAAGGCTGACGGCACTGAGAACTATGAATACCACACCTTAGCCATGAATAAGCCCCATCTCTTTAGCCTATAGAAAAGACGAACCCAATTTTAATCCTACAAATTCCTTAGGGGACAGACCACGTCGTGCCCTGCCGGCTCATCCTTAAAATCACTTAAAATCTGCTATTTAGGAACTTAACTGTGCTTCCCTGTGACAGCTCTGGAGTGAGGACAACGAAACCTCCTCCTTAGTTTAGATCCAAGTTTCTAACAGCTGGGAAGAGCTTGAAAAATATGAAGGTAGATTTGTGGTGGATTTATTTCTGCTCTGTTCCCATATATGACATAGATTCAAGACCAGGGATAAAACCTCAGGAGTGTTTTCGCTAATGAACTATTGGTCAATTTGTGGCAATCGGGCAGGAGATGCAAAGGGAGGTGGGAAAGCTTGTAATAAGTGCTAATGACTGACTAAAATAGCACGTCTATCTACTTTATGCATTGTTTTTAACTATGTCGTTGCTTCCCGTGCCCCATTACCTGCAAACGGTTATTTAGATGGAGAGCGTTCGGTGGAAAAGAGCTTTTCAGAGCGTCTCGCACAATAGGACCCAACTTCTTACAGCCGTTGGGCTTATTTAATAAAAATCAGCAGGTGATGAGGCATTGTGTGATGCCATTAGCAGAGGATGCGCTTTGTGTATGAAAGACCGGGAATCGCTGGCTTTTAAAGACGTGAAATTGGGCAAAGAAAATGAAGCTGTTGTGAAACGTGTTCGTCTCGGGGTCGTTCCGACCTTCCTCCTCCTCTTCCAGTGCTCGTGGGATGAGTTGGGAAGGACGAGCAGGTCTTTTCCTTTCAGTTTTAAGGAAAGCGATGCCCCCATGGTTCCATTGTATCTCTAATCTCTTTTTAGCCCGGTGGGAAGACAGAGGACACCGGCAGCAATCCCACCCCATCACCGAAGGGATGGGATGAAGGATCCGGTCCCTTTATCCTTCATTTGATCAGTTTTGCGATCGGCGACTGCAGTTTCTCGTGCTGGGATCCTTTGACAGCGGCAGCGGGAGAAAGAGGCACCTGGGGAGCTGGAAATTGAGCTAAAAGCTGAATGTTCCACGTGTTAGCGGCAGCGATAAGGTTTGGGGGTGGAAGGAAGACATCACAGAGCCTCTCGTTATATACTGACATGCTACCTGCTTTTGCCATCAAAAGTGTGGTTAGGGAGAGAAGGTTTTAATATAAATACGTCAGATATATCTACATATACGCATGTATGAATACATGTGTATCTTTTGCGTGGGTGAGCTGCATATATTATTATCAGAGGGAGCGATCTCTAAGTACATTTTGAAGTCTATCTGCATGCATTTTGCAATCCGTAGATCAGCTTTTCAGTCACGTGCAATAGAGCTGAATATTCGAGATAAACGCGACTTTCCAGCCATGATTTCTAAAGCAAAACGCAGCGTTTAAAATTCACTGGCAGCTTTTATAAATCAGTGACCCAAGATGTAAAACCCCGAGCACCGGGATGCGTGTATTTTTAATTTCACCTTGTAAATCACAGCAGTAGGAACAGAGGGAGAGGGAGGAGGATTGTGGTTCTGAAATGTTTATTTGCAGAGGTGCCCTGTGCAGAGAAACACAAGGAGAAAAGCTGCGTTGTTCCTTCAGCTGAGCTTGAATTTCACTAGGAAAAGCTTTGCAACAAAGCAAAGGTCTTAAGACCAAAAAATAGTCAGGACTGGAGTTGATCTCGTCCCAAACTTCATTTATCCCACCAGCGTAAGTAAAAGCAGGATTAGGTGTTTTTCAAACACACTTCAGCTTCTCCGAGCAATCTTATGAATGAAACAGATGAGGAAACGAAAGACAAATCATCACTATTAGGTGATGGAGCAAATAGACGCCATGAGCAGCATTGGGAAAACTGGGCCAAAATCTTTCTTGTGTAACCAATATTTAGTCACAGAATGTGGCAACTCAAGCTGAAGTTGAATCATAGCAAGGCTGTGTTGTAAAATAGTTACTATATATTTCTGAATAGCAGCCTAACTAGATGTATACTGAGATTGGCAGCTGCCGCCTTTTGCATATGCTGGGGAGGATTCCAAAGGTTTGGAGGTTCATTTCAGATATTCGAGTTTGTCCTTGGCTTGCTCGAAGTGTGACAGTTTTTGAGGTGTATAAAACGGAGCTGTAAATTTAACAGAAGACAGATTCTTGCCGTTTTCTACCCCTTCCCTCGTTTAGAACTAATTGGCACAAAGAAATGACCAAAGGTGAAAAGGAGAAACTTGACACAGGCACAAAGACACGATTCAAAGTCCATTTTGGTTTGGGTTTGACTCCTGAGCCTGTGGCTGGATTGGTTTCGCTTGGCCCGGATACTGAGCAACTCCACAGCACGTCACATTAGGGGACCTAATAATTCCTTTTTAGCCTAAATTGTATTAATTTAGCGTGAGCCAGAGTCCAGCTGACTTTGGGCAGGGGATTTTGTCTTACAATATGTTGGGCTCCGTTCCCCTCAAATAAGAATAACTGAGATGGGACATTACCCGCTTGTTACCCACCTTGGCCTCTAACTGGATGTTATATCTTTATTTCAGCGCGTCTGTCTCCATAGAGAAGCATCTACTAGGCTTTCTTAGTTCAGGTTGCCGCCTGGAAATAGGCACATTTGCAGAATGTTTGCAGAACAGTGAAAACAAAAGCTCTTTTTGCATGGGGGTCTTTAGGAGAGCTGCAGAGCGGGTGCTTATTCATATCTAATCAGATAGGATGCGACATTTGAAAGCTGCGGTGCCGGAGGCTGGGAGAGGGTACATGGAGAAGCTTTGCTTCATCTGCTCTTTATTGTATTTCCTGAACCAACGTGGTAATGTGGGGCTGGATGGACCTTTTGACCCGATATAGCCATTGAATAGCTGGCCAAAGCACTAAAATTAAACATGGCCGGGTAAGAATATTGCCATTTCAACGCTGTCTATCCTGATTTTGAGCAAACCCACCCTGCGCTGCGGGATATCCAGATGGTGTCTTTTACACCTCCTCTTCACCAGCTTGGCTGTATCTTGGCACATTCTCCCTGGCTTTGACAAGACTCAAGCCCTGGTTTGTTTTCTTGGTTTTATTATTGATTGTGTTGAGGTCTTGCCAGTGCAGATGGGCGAGATGCGCTTCGAAAGGCCAAAAGATGGGCTATTATTTAAATAGTGCTATTTAAAATTAATAACCGCGGTGATTAAGCGGAGCAAAAGAGGCAACAGGAGAGGGGAAAATAACAGCTTCATAAATAATCAGGTTGGGTTTTAACCATCTCTGATTAAAATATTTGGGTTTAAGTGTTGTCGAGGTGGAAAATGAGCAGACTTATTAATTGTGGTTGTGGTAGCTGGCAGGTCACATACATTAGTGGTTACTAAAGGATACCGGAAAATTGGGGAAGGGAATTTCTTGCTGGTTACAGGTCCTGGCGAGAAGATCAATGAACTTGAGGTGATGAGAACCTAATGGTGGAGTTTCCTGGTTTCTTCTTCATTAGCAACAGAGCTGGGATGTTGTCAGGCCCTGAGCAAGAACAAGCGTTGACCAAACCTGTGTTGGAGGCAAAACTGATGGACAGTGATGGAAAACTACTTGTGAGAATATAGTGTGTAAAAAGATTGTGTGATTCCTTTCAAGCCATGAGAATGTATCTGTGGAAGAAATGGAGATTCAGTTTCCGATTCCTAAGCTTGTTTTGAGTTCTTCCTTTTACCCAAGACCATTTTGTCATCCTCAGCTCTCCTGCTTGGACCGCTCTGGCCTCCCATGTTTCAGGGTAAATTCAAGTGAGACACAATTAGAGAAGGAAGAACTGGAAACCTCGGTCAACTTGAGCTCCTGGAGAGGAATAAATTCAACAAGTATTGCCCTCTCTGACCAATATTCTGTAACAAGAGCTGCTACCTGGCTCTGCAGAGCACAAAGTGATGCATTTTGTAATACATATGCTAGAGGAGGAGATGTATATAAAATGTTTTTGCAACTACCTGATGTTTGCGAGGCCAGAGCGATGTCCTGCAGACAGAGCACAAGAACAGGGTGGATTAAATGGACAGGAGGCAGAGCCAGAGGTTTTAAATTCTGTCTGAACTCCTTTCACATCAGTGCCAAGTGCCGCAGACTTGAGGAAAACAAAATGCGAACAATTCCCGAATGCAAAGCTCCCGTGTCCCCATGTCCCCGGGGCTCTGCAGCTGCTACACGGCACAGCAAAGATGCTCAGGAAAATCCGGAAGGTTCTACTGGGCTGATAACTTGTCTATGGCCAGTCGTTATTAAAACCTAGTACGAGTATGTCAAGAAAATCTAGTAGGATTGTGTACCCTACGCTGAAAAGCATCCAAGAGCATTGTCAATGAAGAGTAGTCACCAATCTGCAGTCGGGTGTGCTAAAAGAGAAAGGAGCAGGGGGGGAGAAATGTTTTTTGACACTTAAGGTACACTTAAAATTACATTTTCAGCCTTTTTCTCCACAGACTTAGCAGCCAGTGTTTATCTAAAAAGAAAAAGAGGGGGTGGGATCCTCAACAATACTTCGTTAGGCACCAAACGTGGCCGTATTGAATTGGCAAGGCAGCTACTGAATGTGAGGAACCCTCAGGAGGCAATCAGGAATAGCTTGGTGGCCTTTGCCCCCAGATAGTTCACTGTGCCTTCAAAAGCATCTGCAGCGGGGGCTGAGACTGTACAGCAGCTCAGAAAGCTCCTCTCAGGGGTCCGCTTCTGATCCCTTTGCTTGTCCTTTGCCCTTTTCTAAAACTGCACCATTGAAGTTTCCTCTCTTGAACAGAGAAATATGATCATAGGAAGAAAGATTTGCAAAAGCCGTTAATCAAAGCGAGGGTCAACTGCAAGGGTCAGGGCCCAGGAGCCGATATCCGTGTGCTCAGCGGTGCTGTGACACCGGCGTTGCCCAGAGAGGGTTTGTGGAGTCTGATCCTGATTGTGCCACAGGAGGTTGAGGTTGGATTTAGGAACAATTTCTTCCCCAAAGGGCTGTGGGGCATTGGAACAGGCTGCCCAGGGCGGTGCTGGAGTCACCATCGCTGGGGGGTTGGACAGACGGACATGAGGTTCTCAGGATAAGGGGCAGTGCTGGGGGTGGGTTATGGTTGGACTTGATGATCCTGAGGGGCTTTTCCAACCAAAGTGATTCTGTGGTTGTATGAGCCCTGGCTTCATCTGGCCTTGATTTGGGTAGGGGTTGGACTAGATGATCTCCAGTGGAGCCCTTCCAACCTCAACCATTCTCTGTGATTCTGTGAAGTCGTCCACCCTGTCACCGTTGAGTTCCATGTCCTTACCTAATTAAAGATGCCTCAGAACTATATTTTGCATTATATTTAGTGGATTAGATTATCCAAGTCAAGTCGCCCTGCAATGCTAAAAGAGTACAGGCATCACGGCGCAAGGAAATAATTCTTATCAGGTTAATTTCTGTAATGAATTTCCTCTGATTTTTCTTTTTCTTGCTGCTTAAGGTGGGGGCTCAGTTTGAAATAGAGGTTGACTTTGAACTGTAAGTAATGCTTGTCTTCTGTGGATTTTGTTTTTTATACAGATCACAAGGAAGAGAGAAAGAAATGCATCTGGGCTTAGATCCAATTGGATTACTGTCAACCTCGTCCAGCGGAGAAGGGAGAAGACAGATGCGTTGATGGTGACCGAAATGAGATGGAACAAAAGGCGACAACCTGAGCAGGGAAGAAAAGGTACTTTTTACAAATGGTTATGTTTTGATTCTGGTCTTTCAGAACTTTCCACATACCTCTAGATGCCGAGGAATCCTTCTTTTGTTTTTTCTTAATTCTTGCCTCAAGGACTTTCATTATTATCATTGTTTTTTAATCAAAATTCCACTCTACTCCTTTCTTCTCAGCTGTCCTTCAGCACAAGCAAAGGGGCACATTTTTAGACCTTTGTAACCTGCGAAAACCTGCTGCTTTTCCCCCTTTGTACGGTCCGGAAGGCGTAAAGCCTTGGAATCCAGGCGTTTTTTGGTTGCGTTGAAGAAAAGGCCTCTCGGTTACCTCCATTTGTCTGTTGCGTCACATTTTCTGCACGTACTTTGCTTTGGATGGTTTTTTCTGCCGTTGTACAATCTGAGCTCACATAGTAGAGTGAAAACAGAGTTTTTCGTCCCCACCGTGTGCTCAATGAGTCACAACCACACCAAATTCTGTGGATATTTTAATTTTAGCCGTAGTCCGATATAGCTCTGATTTGAGTGGATCGTGAGCGCACATCACAGTACTTTGGTCAATAAGGGCCTACACAGAAATTTGCCTGCTGTGATTTTAACTGTTGGTTGCTCATTAGTCTTTGCCTTGATTTACCTAATTTTGTGTGATGGAGAAACTGATGCTGCCTTTTCTGATTAAGATTTGGTGTTTTATTTATGGAAGTTTCTCTACTGAAAGGTGCTGTACCAAAGTGTAAAGTATGATTATTATTTCTCTAAAGTAAGTTGTCCATAACTCACAGCAAATATAGATTATGAAACATGTTAGCTATGCAGTTTTCATTTTTCATCCTTATTTATTAATGCCTTTCCCGAGCACTTTAGATAAGTATTTGGAAACCTAGTTATGGGAAAGTCATATTTTGCACATTTCGCTTTAACTGGGAAGAACATTGTTTTCTGATTTTAATCATAAAAATGAAATGCTCCTAATAGAGCAGAGAAACCCAATTTCCTCAAGAAGCATTTGCAGGCTGATCTGGCTCAGATATTCCTGCGATCGCAGGAGAATAATACCTTGGGCATGAGAAAATGTTCTGCACTCTCTCCGAAACAAATAGAGCTGTACCGGACAATTATGCGTTCAGCATCGTTGACTTCCAACGAGATGGCTGAGCTCCTCTTTACTGGCCGTTGTCAATTATTACCCTTCGCAGCTACGGTGCTTTTTAATTCTGAGCTTTTGGACTCCGAGCGAGAGAAGGCAGCTGAAAAACATCCCGTCTGGAGCCCTGTAGCACCTACAAGGTTTCACGGCCATTTTGCTGCCTCGATTCCGTCTTTGCACCTTGCCTCCTCCTAATTCTTACCCGTAGTTTAGTCACTCAGAGCTGACAAACTGGAGAATTTAGGACAAGTTTAAGATTCAGCCGGACAGGGTGCTGGGCCGTCTTGTCTAGACTGGGCTTTCGTGGCCCATCCAACCTGGTATTTTATGAAACCATGTAAGTGCTTTTGAGCCCAACCTTAGTGTTAGACTTAAGCTGTAGCACTGTGACCAGACTGGTTTTCCACCTGTGGTTTATTTCTAGTAAGAAATACAAGTTTGCAGGCAGCGAGATGCCTCTTGAATTTGTCTCAGCTTGACTGAGTTTTTCCATTTTGGTTGGTTTGACGTGGATGTTTTATCTGGATAACTATTTAATTTCTTGGGGACGCTTTCCATTATGTCCTCTTCAATTGCTTAGAGTCCTTTTTTTGTGCTTTCTCATCTTGGGAACGTCCAGTTCCTCCATATGCATTCTGAGCACTTCTGTATTGAGGTTTATTACTGGTAAATTTGCGGTGGGTTTGGATGCCTCAGTGACCAAGTCCTACCATTTCAATCCTTTGCTAGGACCACTCCAAAACACAAAATAAACACAGCTGGGTGCAGTCTGGATTTACAAGGACTCTGCTGAGGCCAGAGTTTATTCTCCATGGCACTGGAAGGATCAGCTGGTGCAGGCAATACTGATTTCTCATTTTCTCCTGGATTGAATTCTTTTGTCCTCCTTAGCGTTTGTCGTTCCTGGCCTCATATTAGGATGTTCGTGCCAGACCGTCGGTTGGCATCGCCAGCGTAGCTAATGCTGATTTACACCAGCAATCTGGGCCCTTTGTATAGAAAAACATCCCGTGAGTAGAAGGGATTAAACAACAAGGGTCACGTGCAAAAGCATCGGGTTTTGTGGTTTTCTTCCCATTCAGATTAAAATTCAATTATGCCATTCGTTGTGTTTCTTTGACCTATTCTCTGACCGTTTTGTTTATTCCTGTAATAAACTCGCCACTGCATTAGCTCCAAGTTCCCCTCGCTTTACAAGATATTGCCATGTGAACCATCACTAGGCACGAGGTGTGAAGAAAGAACAAGAGCCCCCGCAGCGTTAAGCAGCAGGTTATTCAGTTTATGAATTGTAGGCGACTGAGATATTTTCCCCACCCGCTTCTTCACAAATCCGACCGAACATCGCTCGATTTTTCAATATATATGCAAACAAATGGCAGCGAGCGATTTCATGGTCAGCGCCGCCCGAGTTCATTTGGAGAGCAAGGGGGATCAAGAGTAAAATTACATTGGCAACTTGTAGTCGTGATTGCGGAAGGATTAGGAAGCTCACGGGAGGTCTGGGGTTGCGTTATGGGATCGGAGGCCAACACAAAGCATTGGGGCAACGCTTCCAAAAATGCAGACGGAACTTTAGGCCTTTCAGCCTTTGACTTTCCATTAGAGCTGTGGAAGGTCCACCTGTGATTGTTTTCTAGCAAGGAACAGAAGTTTTTCAGGCACTGGGAGACCTCTTGGGTTCATCTCGGCTCAACTGAATTTTTCAGTTTTGGTGGTTTTGGTTGATATTTTTCTGCATAACTATCTAATTTCTCAGGAAAATGTTCCACTAAAGTCCTTTCCAATTTCCTAGAGTCTTTTTTCCTATTTTCTGTTCTCATCTCGCGAAGGTCCGGTCCCTCCATATGCATTCCGAGAACTTCTTTATCGAGGTTTATTACCGATAAATTTGCTGTGGTTTTGGACGCCTCGGTGTTCTGTTGGTGAACATTATGATATCAAGGAGAGCAAGTCGTATCCATTTCCAAACGTTTAACTTCGAAAGCAGCGGCATTTTCAAGTTGCCGGTGTTGTGGGGGTTTGATTCCTTTCCGGAATTCTCACTGCAGGGCCCATCTGGCTCCAGTTTGGTGGGGTCTTTTTCCTATTTTGGATCCATCACTGACATGTTCATCCTTAGGTCCTAAGCTTTTTAGGATGGGAATTTCCTGCTGCTACCGGTTGGTTTGCGGCCTACCGTGAGGATTTCTTATTGATCAGTCTTTACACATCCTTCCAACAAAATTATTCTGGCCAATTATGCTGATTAGATCTGTATGCGCCTGGGTATCTTTCACATATAATTGGATTATTTCAATCTATCATAAAGAAGTTTGAGATTAGCATAAGACAGTGATTTGTCACCACAGGGCATTAGTATTTTCATATATATTGGCATCCATCTCTCGCAATATTCACAGAGATTGCATTCAGTCTCACTCCCATGCAAGTGCTAATGAAGCAAATGTATGTTCAAATATGAGATGGGACCTGGAGTGCTACACGGAGAACAAGAAAACGTGGCTAAAAGCAGCACACAGCATAGTCATTGTGTGTGCATTTAGCACAATATATATTTATCTGGTTTTAAAGGAGCAAAGGCCCAAAGAAAAGGAAGATGCACATCACCAGTCTGTGCTGGAGCGTGATTTTTGATGCTTGGTTTGGTTCCGTTGTGTCCTGTTCCCTCCTGCCCTCACTTTACTTGTAAAACAGACACTTTGTGTGACTTTAGTTACTGAATTCCATGTTGATGCTCCTTTTCCATACCATTTTTTCCCCTCAAACCTTCCCAATCAGACTTCGGTTGCAGTTTGTGTCGTACCCGACTTCCAGTTATATGCCTTTCCATTGGTTTTCATTTTTCTGTCTGAAATTATATAAGAAGCAACAGTTCATTCTTAAAATGCTTGAAGGGTGTTTGTTTTGTCGGGTATGACTAAAAGGAAGCGGCATAATTGACTTGGTGAAGTAAACACTTGAATTTGCTAATGCCGAATTCATAGGGAGCGGGTACGGAGTCCTGGATGCTCTGGAAATACGAGGGCACAGACCAGAAGTGGCTTAATTTGGAAGCTCTGCCTAAATAAGCATCTTTTACTGCCATCAGAGGCAGAACCGGTCGCTGCCACTGGACCGGGGGTGTTGTGTCAAGTTTTGTCTCTGGGATATGTCTCAATATAGATAATTTGGTTCATCTCTATAAATGTATTTTTAAAAAACGCACACGTGAAAATGTTGTGGGAAAAACTGTCGTAGGAGCAAATAACGACTTGAGCAGAAGTGTGTTGTTATAGTTGGGAGGGGGCGATTTGATCCTAAAGTGAAAATAACAAACCCATATCTCCCCAAAAGAGCCATTAAGGTATATGATACGATAGCTCCGTAAAATCATTAAAATGATGCCTTTCAGCTTGTAAAAACGACGCAAAAGGCTGAGTCACCCTTCTCTTGCAGCTTCTTTTTCCCCACCAAACACATCCCCATAAACCAGGGTGGTGGATCTTCCATCCCTGGCGCCGAGTGATGCACATTCTTGAGCCGAAAATCCCTCAGCGCTAACGCTTTTCAGATGGAGGATGCTAATTTGATAGAATCACAACCTTTTTCTTAAGGTTGGATTTTGGTTTGGTCTTTGCCAGTGTTCAGAGAATAACAAAACGGGCTAAGTTTGAGGTTTTTTACGGAACGAATTATTTACTGCCCCGCGGTGACGTGCGTTAAATGTTAACAGACAATATCTTGTGAGATTTACTGTAGGAATCTCGCCGCTTCCCCGCGTGGAGCTGTTGAGTAGGAATGAGAATTATGGCGAGGTGTGATGAACAGCAACAGTGGCTGGTGATAAGTTGGGCCATAACTCAGCATTTACTGCAGGTCACCACTGCAATGATAATGCGAAGGGAATTAATCTCTGGCCCCGGTGAAATGAATGCAAGCGCGCAAAGCCCAGCACAAAGGCACCGAGCACTCACTTGAGGCTCAGCCTTTAATAAAAGTATTTTTAAATAGATTCTACAGTCAATAAATATTGTGCATGTCGTCTTTAGCTCAGATATGAGCAGGAGGTGCAGAACTTCTGCCTAAGACCCTGAAGTCTAATTAAAAAGATGATGGAGAGGATGGCAAAGAGGAATTCTAGAGGGTCTGGGGGAGCGTTTGGCTGGTTTAGGCTTTGAAGGTGAAGCGGTGTGAGCAGTCTGTTATATGTCTGAATTTATCAAATACGGTTCTGAGTCCAGTTCTTGTGAGTAACCGCCCGATAACTTCAGACCATCCTCCTCTCCCTGTGCGTTCCCTTTGGGCAGAATCAAGGAGGTTGATAAAACATGACCAAGGCTTTTCTAACACTTGTGAGCTGAGTTTGCTGCTCTGCTTTGGAAACTTGCTGCAACACCCTGGCCCCATTTGAGGTGTTTGCAGCACAGCCCCCTGAGATAAAATCACTATCATTCCGTGTTCTACCTTAGGATGCAAAATTAATCTTCATATCTTCATCTCCACATTCCCTGTCCTTTTCTTATTTTTTTGCTTCATTCTTCTGCATTTGTAACATTTCTAAATGAGCAGAAAAGTCAACCAGGGCCTGTCTTCTGCAAACCAACAAACCAGCATGCTGCGGTTGGCGTATAATCAGTTATTGCCTATGGGTTTTTTAACAGCAAAGTGTTGGTGAGATGGTTCCTTAGGTGGAAATGTACTCGTTCAACTGAGACGGATTTTACGGGCCGTGAAGAATCTAAGTCGGATTTTTCGGGAGGGGGTGAAGATGAGACAGCGTAGAAAGCCGGTGGAAAGGGCTGTCCTGATCCTGCTTGGATTGAGCACATTTGGTGAAGGAGAAGGATTAAGTGTCATTTTGAAGTACGGCTTTTTTTAGAAGGCAGAGGATGTATTTTAATATGTCAGAGAATCACCGTCACAATCCCCCCCACCCCTGTAAATATCGTAAATGGACGTAGTTAATCAAGATTTATCAAGAATTATCAAGTTTTCCTATTCCAAATATTCTCTCTGCAACCTTAAAGTCTCTGATAAATTTAGCAAGGAAGAACTGTGCATAAAAAGATCTTTCTCTCTCTTTCCTTTGCATCAAGACCCAGAAATATAACTGTAGCTCCTTATAGACGATCAAATATAGTATTATAATAATTAGCGTTTAAGTGCTAATTTACATTTATAGACTGTCATTACGTCGGTCTGTTCCTGGAAGTGGGAAAGAAGCGTGGGAGGGAGCACGGCTGATGGAGGTCTGAGCAGCCTGATTGATTTTGCAGGAGTTGCACCAGTTTACACTGACATTTGCCCCACTGAAGTGCTTGTATTTTCAGCAATAGCTGCTAGACGTGAGCACCCATCCGAGGGGCGAGGGCTGGATTTTGGCGAGCGTCATTTTGGAGATGCTCCCAGCAGAGGAGCGATGCCCGGCACTTAAGAAATACTTGGAAACTTCTCTGTTTCAGCCTGGAAATAACTGAAGTCTCAATTCATCCGATGTAGCGTATCTCCCTTTGAAGTTTGTAGTCCATGTTGGTTGCTTCAAGCAGACGATTCAGCCTGTGGAGCCGTGTTGGGAACACGATGGTGCGTCTGGTTCTTCCCTACACCAGCTTTTGGGGGTGTCCGGGTGTTTGGTGCTCAGCCCCCCTTTCCATTTGGATGAAACACGGTGATCTCGCTTGTTTGAGGTTTCTCTTCCTCAAGTCATTCTGGTTTTTTGCTTTACCTGTTTGGCTTGGACCCCTTGATGGGCTTTTCCATGATTTGGTTGATGGAGACGTGTTGGGGTCTGAGCTCAGCCCTTGGATCTGTCACACGACTCATTGCGACTGCGCCTGAGTCTCTCCGTCCCACCTTGAGTCCCCTCAAGCGAGAAGAATCCTTCCTCACACTGTTTAGCTGTCTTATTTAGTTAATTTTTTGGAATAGGGACCATCCCTGAGTTTGTGCGCTATCCCAGCTGAGATTTCCAACTCCAGCAACACCCTGGCTGGCAGGAAAAGCAGCCTGGAGCACTGGAAATGAAGCTATAAAACCAGAAGATCGTTTTCCACGTCCCACGGAAAGCGGTGAGTGACCCCGACCGTTGTTGTAACACAATTTCTCAGCGCTCAAACAATTGGGGTGAGCGACGTGTTATAGGAGCACAACGGTGACAGCTCATCGGACCGAGGGTGAGCGGGGTCACCCCAAAGCAAAGCCCGAGGGGGCTGATATTCTCACTTCACAGCCAGCAAAGCTTTCCTTGCAAAGGGCAAGCTGAGGCCAGCACAGTTAGACTGAGCTTGGAACAAATTGCCAGCCAGTAAAAGACTCTGAGATGGAAAGATTTCAGGCGTGTTAGTACAGACAGACACTCGAGTTCTCTTTAATGGGCTTCTCTAGACTACCCATCTCATAAAGATCACCTGCGAAACGTCTTCTTTAGCTTATTACTTTATTTTTTCTGCCAGTGGTAGTCATTTTTCCTGGCACCAAGTCTTTCCTGAGAGTTATTATGTGAATTACTGTATATTGCAGCTATAAACCAGTTGCCTGTCTGGATGCTTTTACAGGAAAAGGGACCCGATCCTGCGAACGGGCCCTCTGCTGCTCCATGGCAGGAGGGTTCACAGCTGCCTAATTAGCTGAGAACAGAGGCAGCTGAGCGCATAAAGGGGGAAAACAGGAGTCAGGGTGGTTTTGTGGCTGCTCATGCAGGAGATTTGGGGAGCAGGGAGCTCCTGTTGAGAGCTCAACGGGGTCCAAGCTCATCAAAATGAGTCCTGCTGCTCAAGGAGGACGAACACGGTTCTTGGCTGTTGCAAAGGTGTCCCTCGGCACTCCCAAAGTGACACAAAGCAAAGGTGTGCGCAGGACTGTCCTAAATGTGAGACGCTGCTTCAGGCTTTCCCGCAGATTTCTTCTGTGATGTTGGGTAAGTCATTTAGTTCTTTTCTTGCAAGAGGGATGAAAATATCCCCCTTTTCACAGGAGGATTTGCATCCTGTGCTTGTGATAACGACAGGAGTATCTGCAATTATTATTTTTGTATTGGGAGTAGCCAAGGACAGATGTAAGTGATGCAGGTTTGTTCCTGGCAGCTGTAATGATACCATGTCGTTCCATTCCCATCTCAGTTTGAGGGACTGTATGTCCTGAATGCACAAGAAAACGAGAGGTAGTATTGCACCTAAAACCTGAGGAACTTAATATAATTGAAACAAAATGGGTGGCCTCGAGTAGCAGATATGTAAAGGCTGCCTGAGAAATGCTCTACATGATTGTATGAATACTTGAAGAGCTCTTCAGAGCATCAGCGGTGCGACGGCGCATTTTGGAGAGGTTTTCTTCAGAGGCATTTGTCCTGAACCTGGGAATAGCACATGATGCACTTGTAGAACAAAGGGACTTAATCTCCAGAGTTTCAAAGGGGAGATTTTTCCAGTCGCAGCCACTTGTGGGACAGTCTATAGGCAGGTTCCAGCGTCGGAGCGAATGACTGATCGACTGTTTTGTTCAGGAACCTGTGGAGAGGAGAAGAATTGTGTCTATTTCTATGCTGAGGCTCCAACAAGACCAAAATGAGTTAAGTCCCCCCTTTCCTTTTCAGTGCACAGTCTCCCAGTTTACAAAACTCTTTGCTTTTACTGTCTCGTCCTTAAATGAAAATTTCAGCAGCCCTGGGCAAGGAGGAGGAGCAGGGTATAAATATTACAAAGGGATCCTTTGAGCTCTTGTACGTATTGTCATGCCCTGATGAAACAAGACTTGAGGATTAGTCCAGGCCACTCTTAAACATGCAGATTCAGATTTTTTTTGTAATTAATTCTATACAGTATAGGTTAACGCATGCTTAGGCAGACATTGCAGGGAGTGTTACAGCAGCAACAGGCATAAATGGGGACCAATAACACCTGTGTAGCATTTTAAAAGCAAATGGAGAGACTTGTGTTTAAATTTTTAAAGGCTCATGTCCCATGTTTATAGTCGGCTTGTGCCCAGATGCCGATGGGTCCTGGTGGTTCTTACAAGCCTGGAAACCTATTTCCCACTGATTTCAGCATCCGCAGTCACGCAGGTGAACGTGCCCTGAGCATCAACGGCTCCCAGCTGGGGACCTGGGCTGTTTGGCTCCTCATCTCAGCGCAGCGTTTGTCTGTCCTCAAGCTGCGTAGGACAACCACAATCCAGCAGAAACAGCAGGACAGGAAGGCAACGTGCACTCTCGAGATTCTTTTAATTTGTTTTATTTTACTAAGGGAAGATATTGAACCGATTCATCTTGCAGATTTTTTTTAAATCATGTTTGTTTTCCATGTTCAAAGATGGCTACCAAAGGCGCTTTATTTCTCTTCTGGACTAGCAATAACCTCAGCTATTATCACCCTGACTTTTCCCATTTGGCAGCAATACAAACCATGCAATTATCCCTTTTCCTATCCATTCTGTTTGTGTCTATACTGTTAAAGATTTTTATTTTCTCCATGCCGATAGCTTTGGAGAGTTCAGCCTTCCTAGATGTGCTCAAGCAGAGCCCGAGCACTGGAGAAAAATGACCTCAGTAAAAGCCATCCATCCAGGGACAAAAAGCGGTGAAACTGGGAACCCATCTCGTCTCCTCTGTAGCGTTTTCCTTCGAGCACGGAGGGAATTTTAATTTGCTTGACGCCGTTATCTTGGTGCTATCTGACATGTTAACTGGAACAAGGGATAAAATGATCCTGAAATTTTGGGGGGCAGGAGATATTTCCAGAGGAGTCCGTCGCCGAGGGGAATTGGAGGCAAAGCTTCCTCAGAGAGGGGAGAAAGTTGGTTAATTAAGAGGGAACGGTGCTCGAGTTCCCTCACCCTCCACGAGCACCCCGCTCTCCATACTCTAAGGTATTTGTGATCTATGGCTTGTACTGGACCTGTGATAGAAATCATAAGGTCACAAAGTAGTTTGGGTTGAAGGGACCTTCCAAGCTCATCCGGGCCATGAGCAGGGACATCTTCACCAGCTCAGGGTGCTCAGAGCCCCGTCCAGCCTGGCCTGGGGTGTCTCCAGGGATGGTTCATCCACCACCTCTCTGGGTGACATGGGACAGGCTCTCACCACCCTTGGGCTCAAAAATCCCCGTCTCCTTTTTCCAAGAGCCTTGTCCGTGTCCGCATCAAACTTCACAACGTGCGCTGAAGCGAACGGCGGCCCTCGACAGCCCAGGGAATGCTATTTATTAACATCACACTATGTCTGCGATCCATGTATAGCATACCCGCTGCATGTAATTAAAAGTCTTAGGGCTGTAGCGCTCCGTGATTAATGCTTTAGGTAGGCACTTGAGCTCCTAATACTAATAGGAAGTGACTTGCTCTAAACCACGAGTACCTCAGGAGTAATAAAGGTTGCTCTAGGCATATTGCATGATTCCTTGACTCATTAATTATAGCTGCCCAAAGTGGAAAGTTTATAATTAAACATATAGTTTATTCTTCTACTTTTGGACGAAGTAAATTAAGGTAATTAGATTTCTTTTCGATTAAGCATATGGAGCCATTTACAAAGTGCACAGGTGCGTGGAACGAGGCAGTTACTGTGCAAGGGGTTTTGTCTGGAGCTCATCTGAGATCCAGTGTGGAATGATGTCATGTTTATAATCAAGCTCATTCAGTTTAATTACCTTCAGAGGCAGTTTTTGACTCTTGAAAAGGAGAGGTATAGAGCGAGCAGGCAGCTTCCCTTGTTTGGCAGGAACTTCTGTTGGGATGAAGCCAACTGCGTTTCCTTCACTGATGAATTGAGTTGCAGGTAAGAGTTTTTGAACTGAAAGTATTAGAACATGCGATTTAGAACAAAGGAATAAAATCAGGTGTTCCCAGGCATGTGCAGTTAAAAGAACAATGGTTATTAGTAGCATATGTTAAACATAGGGTATATTACCCGTTCATAGCCACTACGCAGTACATGAATGTTCACAGTGTCTGTGTACATAGGGAAGAATTAGCTCAGCTTTACAGGGAAACTGAGGCACACAGGACAAAGTTCCTATTAGCTCCCACAGGAGATTTTAGCAAAGACTTGATCCCCAATCCCAGACTGGTGCCCTTAACTTGGGGCAACTCTTTTTACCTGCTGAGGTGGGTGAGCATTTGTTGATTTGAAGAAAACAAGAACAGAGGGACTAACTGGCAATCCGGGAATTGCAGCCCCTCCTTGGCACTGTAGGAGTTTTGGTTGCTTTGTAAGAGCGAACCTGTAGCAAACAAGGTGGCGTGGGTGGGTGTGTTTTGGAATTGATGTTACAGAACGAACAAGCGCTTTGTTATTTTCCATTCCCCCTCTCTTCCATGTGCGTATAATTCAGCACAGGCTTACAGAGAGATATATAAATTTTGTTTGTGTTTCTATACATTCACACGTGCATATCTGAGTATAAAAAAGTGGAATTGTGTTGTTCATCCTCCTGTGAATCATTCTGAGCTGCAGAACAAAAGCACAGAGCTATTTTCATGGGGTCACACAGCTGGTTGGCGACAGACAGAAATAAATGATGGGGCCCTGGGTAGCTCGCATCTCGTGGGTCTGGTCCTCTCTCCCGTTGCCAAGAGCTTTTATTTGAGTGTTGTCTGCAACTTCTGTAGCTCCAGCGTTTCTGATCCGGGTGCAAGGGAGTCAATAGAAGTCAGACTCATTAATCCTGGCCTGCGGCGAGTCCTCGTGGCGGAGAACAGTACAACATGTCTCGTAATGACTCAAGTAGGAATGGTATGGAAATAAAGGAGCCTGAGTACTCAGACTTCGTGAACGTGTGGGGTGCTTTGTTCAGCGCTGTCCCCCGCATTGGTTCGTGTTCCATGTCCTAGGCAGATACAAGGTGCGTATTGATTACTTGGAGAGAGCACTAATGGCGTTTTGTTTCTTTGCAGAATTAAGCTTGACATATCCATAATAATGGCTTAGCCAGGCTTTGCCTTTAATGAGCTTTTTCCAGGTTGCGACTCCACGAGGCTCTTTCTGCGCCTTATTTTTTATGAAAACCAAAAAGATCAAGCACGTTGAGCAAGATTATTGAAGCGGTGCTTTAGTGCCTGCGTTGCTCCACACCCGTCTCTGGAAGACACACCAGCAAGGGACACTGGTGGAGTTACAAACAGTTGCTTCTCCAGTGCAGTCCAGTTCACCGAGGTGCCTCCGTTGGTGGCTGCATCTCCACCGCTGGAAGGGTGACACCCCAAAGGGGCTTAAAAGATGTATAGATGTGTTCTTAGGGACATAGTTTAGCGCTAGAGTTGGATTATGGTTGGACACGATGATCTTAAGGGTTTCTTCCAAACGAAATGATTCTCTAATGTGATTCTGTGGTTCCTCCCCTCTGCCAGACCTTCGCTACCCCAACGTTTCCCAGCTTTGGCCAACACCAGCACTCATCACCTTCCGCGCGAGAGCACAAAACAAGGACAGAGCCCGTTCTGCTCTTTCTCCCCAGCATCCTGGTGATTGCTTTGTCTGCTACAGGCCGCCAGAGCCGAAAACACCGCATTTAGAGGATGCGTTTGTCCTCGGGATGGTGCCAGCAAAGCCCTCTCGGTGCTGCAGGAAGGAGCAGGCGCTGGCACGGCCTGGAGCATCCCATCCATCAAAGCCGTTGTTCCAATACCTGTCCTTGCAGAGTGGAAATCAAAGGCGCTCCCTTTATCTGAAGGTCTCTAAAAGGGATCTGAAAACATCGATTTCTGTTGTCAAGTGAAGCAGGAGTGTCACTTTGGCTTTGTGCACAAACCTTATCTCAGTTTCCTTATTGAGCAGGAAAAAAAAAGAACAGTTCCCCTGTATTTTATTTCATTTCCTTGCGGCGGGGCAGGAGAGCAGGTTTGTTGCAGTTGGCTTGTCTGGGGGCTTTGGAGCTGGACAAGGAATCCCTTACTCCACATCTGGGCACACACGCTCGCTGTCAGTGTGGTCCTGCTGTCCCCATCGCCTGCTGCTTCTCCAGCACCCACAGGCTTTTCTCATTTATAGGGGATTCTCTTGACCCAAGGGCTGCCATTGGTATTTAACACCATTACCTGAGCTGGAAATTGTCAATGTTGATCTGCTCTCAACTTTCTTACCTCTAGACCAGGTTATCTCACTGAAAACATTCAGCAACTGGCTACAGATGCTAAAATAAGACCTGGTTCAACAAACACTGTGTCTGCAAAAGGAGCCCCATTGATGTCAATGAGGTTTCTTTGCATGGAACAGTCAACATTGATTCTCCGTGAGTTTCTGTTTTGTTTCCTGATGCGATTCGAGATGCTCTCTTTAATCTGTGAAGTGCTGACAGACGGGTAAGTTTATTTACATTCCTCTGCTTAATCCCAGCTCCAGTAAATCTCAGCATTATGTCTCTTGGAATCGGCTTTCACTCTGAGAGGTGTAATTAGCTTGACTGGTGTCGGTTCGTGTTGAAAGGTGAAATGTGAACATTCTCATAGTGCTGTATTAGCACAGGAAAGGTGAGGACAAATACCTTGTGAACTTGGTAAAGACGTAAATGTGTCGCATGTAGGAGAAGTGAAAGGAGCAGCACAGCCCTTCAAACTCAGTGCTCGTGGGGAAAACCAACCAGATTTTCAGATCATGTGCAGGACGAAAGTGGAAAACCCCCCTGGGCACTGCCCAGCGCTCCCAGCACTGACGTGCGAACCTTTGCTGCTGCAAACTGGGCTCCCGGTTTGCCGTGAAACCCCAGCAAACGCGTGGCCGTCAGATGCGATCGCGCTTCACCCTGGTACAGCAGAGAGATTATCACATTTCCTTTATTAAGCCTGGCTTTTGAGAGCAGGATCTGCTGTGTCAGGCTCTCACTGAGCTGTGGCTTTCGAAGGCGTCCGCACAAGAGCCGCCATCCACCCTGCAAAAAAACAAAGGCTTTTAGCTTTTTATAACTGCGGCCTGTGCGGGAAATGATGCTCAAACACTCAGTTATTGTGTAGGTCTGTAACGCTTTTGATTTTATTCCGTGCGGCCTTTATAAGTTGTGCAGAACAAGGTGATGTCTGTATGTCAGTGGCACAATATATTACAAAATGTAGGTATCAAATAACAGCAGCGCTGCTTATTTAGCGGCTCTAGTTGGCGATTTGCCTCAGTACTTCCTATCAGACTCTGTCTGCTCAAGCACCGAGTGGCTTCTTTATTTAAAGGACATCTGGAAGTGAAACTGAAGTAGAGCAGGATGAAAAATGTCCCGAATATGAATGGATGGTCGTCACACAAAAGGCTAAATGTCACATTTGTTGCTCCACTTAGTCGTATTACAGCTGTAGAAATGTAGCCCTTCGGTTCTGCCACCGAAAAGAAGCTGAAGTCAAACAGAAGTCCTTGAGTGCAAACATGCAGATCAGAATTAGATTTCCTCCTAACTCCTGGGTAATAGAGTTCTGTCAGAGCCAGGAGTCAATTAAGTGGATAAATAGGCACATAGTTCACTAACACTTAGCATTTCAGCGGTGTTTTGCTGAAGTAAGCACTTAATGTGATTATTGTGTTTCGGCCTGATTTAAGATGACAAGTTTTGCATTTCCTAAATATTAATTAGCCCCGAATTTCTATTTATTTAAACTCTGAGGCAGCAAGTGGGTAGTTGTGTGATTTAACTCTACCTCCTGGCACTTAGCTCATCTGGGACATTTGAAATGCAATTCGAAACAATTAGCCCTCCTGCCCGTCGGCATCAAGAACGAAGAATAGAGCTTGTTTTGTTCATTTGGGGGAATGATCACCCTACAAACAAGTGCAGGGATCTGCTCGTTTGGATGAGGCTTTTTGATACCTAATGAGGGAAAAGCAATAGATTTTTAAATGGATTTTTCAGCAGTGTGGTTCCCCTGCCCTGGGACTAGGCCTCATTTTCCACATCAAACCCCTTCAGAGCACCTTGGGGTTGCCCGAATTCCTCGGACATCTGTGAAATCTTCACCCTTTGGTATCTGAGAACTCACAGACCGACCGTGAAAATGTGTCATTCAGCTCACTGGTGATACGGAGGAAAAAATGGGTATTTAAAACTTCAGATGGGCTGAGATTCAAAGGCTCTGGGCACCCAAAGCTCCTTTGGAGTCTAATGGGAATTTGTGTACTCAGCAGCAAAACCAGAGGTATTTTCATAGAGTGGCGTGGAGCATCGCGAGTCTCCTGCTCCATTTCTCCAATGACCGCTCTCGGCGCGCTCTCTTTGCTGTTACTCTGTATGTAACGAGGTGATGGTTGAAGTATTTCAGCTGCCGTTGGGCAAATGGCCACAAATTTGCCTTGCAACACGCTTTCCCTTTTCAATACTTGCTCTCTTTTAGACATCGAGATGCCGAAATGCTTGTATTTCCGTGGAAGAAGTTGTTTGCAATCACAGCGAAAGCATGTCACCAAGCGGTCATCCGTCTTGCCGTCGTGTACGAAAAGCTTGGGATCATCCCGTGTTTCGGAGACTTGTATTTTTAGATCGGTACTGTTTGAATGTGTCGTTGGCCACCAGTCAGCGAGCAGCGGGGTTAATATCGCGCCTGGCGGAGCTCGCCCATCTGTTCCCGTTTCCATCCAACCGTGGGGTGATGCGAGAGCTCTCGAGGAGGGTTCGGAGTGATCCCATTTGTCGTCTTCTCTAATACAACCCGCTCGGTAGCACTTGAAAAGCTCCCCGTGCCAAACAGAGGGGCGTAAAATTCGCAAAGAGACAAAAGGAGCTTGGAAATCTGAGATGCTTTTTTCGCATTTTCAGGAATTATGGTTATTTCAATTCATATTGAAATTAGAGACTGGAACAGATGGAGTGATTGTACAGTAAGATGAGATTAGCCAAGGCTTTGACACTCTATCTAATGAGGAATTAGAAGGCAGACGCTACTGATTGGGTTTTTCTTTGGGGTCTAGTTATGTTTTATTATATTTGCCCTGTTATTTATGTCAACAGTAACACATCTATAAAGTCTGACCCAGTCCTATGAACAAGATAGACCCACAAGACTTGTTAAATTGTACATGCGCCGTCTCCTGAAATTCGCAGTGAAAATACACCGTCTACACAAAAATGACGGGATACCACAAGGTTTTTGGCTGAGGTTTTCTTTAGTCTGCAAGCTCAATTATCTGAACTGGTCCGTGCATCAGGATACTCCTTTCTTTGGGGTTGTGATCCTAACGAGGGGCTTGATCCAGCAGCCTTGTATCTGATATCAGTGTTTGCACTGATTAGATACGGCCACAGTTTTTGCACGTGGATGCAAAAAAATACAGTAATGGAGATCATTCCCTGTTAATACATCTGGGCAGCCGTTTGGAAATGGAGATGTTATTACAGAAAGTGAATTAAATCATTGTTCCCACTTCCCTCCCCCCAAGCCGTGAAATAACCATGAAGTGCGGTGACTTTTCTCCAGGCAGCCACCATGAAATCAGCACAAATTTTCCATCAAAAGTGGACAACTGGGAAGATTAAACCAAAGAGCGCTGGAGGCATTAGATTTGTGCTACCTAATTAAGTGCATTTTTCTTGTGGAGTGGGAGGGCTTTTTTTCCCCTCTTTACATGAATACTCCTATTGAAATGACTGAGAACCGTGTGCTCCAAGTTAAGGGCAGTAAGTCAGTGCTGCTGCAGATTATTTTTTCATAATAATTTCCTCAAATATTCACCAAATTGTCTTTCTTAGAGCGTGATGCTATAGGGCACCCCTGAAAAGGAATAACATTTGGTCCTTTTTCCCATTTTCTTCCTGTATTATTTGCTTTAGATGTTTTCATCACTCTGGGTGGCTTTTTGGCGCAGTCGTAGAAAATCGTCAGCGTCTATTAATCCATTTTGCATGGCTGCCCCCAGGCCAGCAAATGTACAGGAACAAGGTTCTGGTCCCTCCCAGGTTCACGTGTTTAAATGTGCGAGGAGGAGCGAATCCTCCAAGGGACGGTGCGGCAGCAACGTGAGGACCTTGGGTGCAGCAAATGGCCTCGGGCTGTTTACTGGAGCAAAGCTATTTGTACAAGCACATTCTGGCGCTTGGTTCTCTGCGGACACCGCGGCAGCAAAAGAAGAAGTTTATGAGTCCTCAAATATTCCCTGCGCAAGCACCTGTTTTCGTTTCGGAAGACAAAGATGCACGACAGGTCGTTGAGCAGTCGCATCTAAATGTTAATAATAATAATACTGCTGATGTCTTTCGGCCAAGGATATGCAAATATTGATTGCTTGAGAAATTCCCTGCACTCAACTTGATTTCTTTCTTTATATAATGTAATAACTTTGGAATCTCATCAGGACAAAAATTGAGGGGGATGTTCTACCCATCAATAAGCTCAGCCTTACTGGTTTGATACTGGAAATCCCCAAATGAGGGGACAGAAGAGGGAAGGGAATGGAGCACCTTGAGTAGCAGAGGTGAAGGAATAACCAGAGAGCAGCTCTTGTCGCGAGGAAGATGAAGGAATGAACAAATGAGGATTTGGTGAGAACTGTGCTGCCAAAAGCACCGCGAGCAGGGGAGCCAATGGGAAAAAAAGTGACGATTTCATGGAAAGTCAATGGCAGCGTTGGGAACAGAACCAACGCATTTTTTAACTAGGACCCCTATATTTTAAGCGCAATTTAGGGCCAGTCTCACAGCTGCGGTGAGCTGGCATCGCACATGAAGCAACGTCAATTGATGCTAGCTGCAGATCTAGCCTTGGATATCTTGATTGGAATCTATGGCGGTAATTACTCATGCTCACCATTTGTATTTTGAGACTAATTAACTATTCTAGGTTCCTATAAAGAATATTGTCAACTATTTAATGGCTCATTGAGTTTAGCAGGATTTCTAGCTTCTCTTTTACAATTTCAACAGAAGAGTTATTGTGATTTGTGACTTGGAGTAACTGCTAGTGAGCTGCAAGCAGACCATGCGTATTATGATGTCAGCTCTGCCCTTTGACAAATAGGTTTTAATTGGCTTTACATGGATTCTGCTCGATGATACGAGCCATCCAAAGATAGGCCATATGATAGTAGTTTTTCGCAAAACATATAAAAGCGGCTCCTTCGTGCAAACGTGTGTTCTACAGATGCTTTTCAACTGTGGACAATGAGGATGAATATTTAACACTCATCCCTGTGTGCGTCAGTCTATTGGTCTCGCATCTGCCTTCATGAAGATGTTGGAGCCAAGGTCTCCAGCTTAATTTCACACCAACAAAAGAACGTTAGATTTCTCACTATGTCGCTGCGGCAGCTGTCGAATACTTCTGCAAATGGCTGTTTGCAGTGAAAAGTGTGTCCTTTGGGAATACATAATCCTAATTTTTTTAAAAGCATGGCCTGGAGTACTGAAATTATTAATTGTTCAAGTCTTTGGAGCTCACTTGTCTGCATTTTTCATCAGGAAATGCGTTTGTTGCGATCTCAAAACTGGGTTTCTCCCACACTGTAGCATCCCTTCTGAAACTCCTCTGTTTGAAGATCTGAGATGGCGCGTCAAAGGATACAGTTCCCATTTACTTTTTGCGTGGACGTTGTTGTCGTGTTTTTTATCTGCCCGAAGAATGAATTGAGAGGGTCACAAGTGTTTGTACAATGCTGGAGTTAAAACCAGCTGAACCTTCAGTTCAGCAGCTGAAAGGAATTCGTGCTCATTTCCTAATACGTGGTTCCTGTAATGTTTTCAAGTGCCCGTCTCATCACCATATATTGTGTATAAAGAAACTGCACCCAACTGAAGTAAACATTTCCTTTTGCTTTACAACATTTCATTTACGATAGGTGTGTAGCATTAAATAATTCATCGCCATCAGTGTCTGTGATGTGTGTTAACAGCATTCAAATGAGACTTTATGGAAGGCAGACTGGATAAAAAAACAAACCACCAATTTCCCAGAGTAGTTTTTTGGCACCAGACCCACTAAATCTTTAAGCACCTTCCCTCCTATTGAGTAGTGAAGCCAATTTGCAGATTCCTATATGAGGGATTGCGTGTGCATTGTAGGGTACGACCCGGCCGTAGGTGGTCACTTGTCACCTATGAGATAATAAAGAAATCTTGGAAACAGCAGAGGACTTAAAATAATATAACAAGCACACAAGCTTAAAACCAGGAGATAGCATTGTTCTGCCGATAGAGGGTTAAGGTTTATCTTGTGCATTTACCAAAAAGAAGGCCCAAATCCTCAAGGGAAAACGCGTCTCGTACAATCTGCGTTGCACATCTCTTATCCAGGCTGCAGATTTACTGGGCGTTGTAAACAGGTGCTACTACACACAAGGACCTCCCGGGTGTAGGAGCAACCTCTCCCTCTCTCTGCTTTCAGTCCCTGACATGAATAGGCAGGTTTCGCTTGTAGCATTATGTGTTTTTTTCCTTTTTTTGTTCTTTATTTTGCTTTTTTCTCTCTTAATTTCACCTCCCTTCTCTGCTGTGAAAATACCAAGGCAGATGCTCAGCAGATACACGTCGCCGCAGAGGTTTGATAGGAGCTGCTGTGCCAGTAGAGGATGTCGAAACATAGTGAAAACCAGTTTCCCCAGAATACTTATTCTAATAGCCTCTTCAAACCAAAGCCATAGAGCCCAGTCTCAAACCGACTCACCCAAAATAATCAATAATTTGCGCTGGGTGACGGTTTATATATAAACTAAGCTTTTTAGTTTTGGCGTCGTCAATACGTCTTGGTGCATGTTTGCATGAAAAGTTCCCCCAAATATTAACCACCGTTATTAGATAATCACTGATCTCATACATGGAGGTTGCGTTCGCTTCCTCCCCTTGCCCCAGGTGTGCAGTTTGACTTTAATAATGTAGGAATCATGAGTTTTTAAAGCACAGTGATATTTTTTTCTGGTTGAATTGGATGGACATGAGAGAGCTGAGGGAAGAAAATACAATCCATCTTCTGTGAAATGAATTCAGTCATCCTTCAGTTTATTGAGTGAGAGGGAACACAAAACAAATCCACAAATGTCAAAAGCAGTCTACAAGGGATCATTCCATTTCTTTTCCCATTTATTTCCTTGATTAAAATGATTTTTAACTGATTCTTCTCCTAATTTAATACGACAAAATATAATTCACTTGAATATCCTCCCGAACCCCCCTGCCAAAGTTTGTGTTTGGCCATATTGGCTGGAAATAGGGTGGCGATGGGGAGGGACTTTGCACTTCAATGGTTTCTTTGCTAAAACCGTGGAGATGTGACGAGAGAAATTCCAGCCCCGTTAAATTCAGAAACGGATTCCTGATTATTTGAACGGGGCGACAAAACACCTCAGTAACGATCGACTGATTTCTTCTGGGATGAAAAGAGTAGTTTTTAGTAATGTGAGCGATGTTTTTGTGCTCTGGAGCTTATTCTGCTGGCTGCAAAGAGGCTTTTTGGTAATTTCTGTGGTGAAATGTAATCCTGTGGATTGTTCCCAGTAGGCCTCAGGCTGCAATCCTGCAGGGATTTGCACATCCCAACAGGCCCGTTCTGCATTCCTGCCTGCCCTCTGTCCTTCTGAAACCCATATCCTGTTCTCACCACGTAAATAAGGTTGATTGAACTGTTTTCATGATGAATTTAGGCACAAATCAGCCCATAAAAACGAGGGCGGCGATCCCTCCAGCACATCGCACCGACTCCGGCAGTAACGCTGTAGGAACGGCGACGTTGATCCATTTCCCAATTCTCAAACCTTTTCTCTTAGATCATACGGCGTCCTCTCTGTTTCCTGATTGCACTGATAGTTTTGTGTAAGAGGCAGAACTATTTCCAACATTCCACAAGGATTGCGGATGGATCCTCTTTGAAGCCATGAAATGGCTCATCCAGGGAAACAACGGCAGAAACAGGATTACAGTCCAGATTACCCAACCCAATTTTGTTCCTTATCCACAGCAAGGTCTTAATTCCCTAAAAGCCTCTAAACGAGAGGTCGTTCTGTATTTCTGAGTAGCTGTGGCTATTCATTGAACTCTAATGCATAATGGAAACGAGTAATGGAATCGAGCGTACAATGAAAATGAATATCATGAAAAGCTATCGCTCTGCAGCCCTACAAGATTATTTAGGACAAAGTTTTTTTTCCTCTAATAAGTCCATTGTTGTTATATCAAATCTAATAACCTGAAATGAAAAGAAAGTCTTAAAAAGTTGAAATAGAGGAGTAATGAATTAAGAGCCACCAGACACTGTTAGTTTAATATTACATTTTAAAGAGCTGAATTTAAGTGAGAGGTAATTTAACGAAGACACTATTAGTACTTGGGTTTTTTTCTGCGTTTATTTTAAAGCCAGATCTGAAACAGGAGTTAAATTTGTGCATCTGCAGAGATTGATGCCAGTGGAATATGCGTTCGGATATGGAGCCAGATTAAGGCCTTGGAGACTCCATTCTCCTTCTGCCCGAACATCCAGCCCTGGGGATGGAAGGTCCTGTTTCCCTCTGCCCACGGAATCCATTGCAATTCCACGCAATCCCCAAAGCCAGCATAGGGAAGAGTAAATTAACGCTTAATTAAAAGCTGACATAGGACAGGAAATTAAATTAATGCCCTAATTAATGCTTCAGGTTTAGTCCAGATAGGAAACGTCATGATTCTGCTTTCCCTTGTATGGCACTATGCTTACCTCTAAGCAGTGATGAATTTTGGCTTGTTTGGCCCCAAAACTGGAAAACAACCTCATTAAAAAATGTATTGAAGCCCATGCTTAATTCTGTTCCTGCCACGCTTAATTACTGGCCTGGAGAGGCGTGGAGTTAAGTATTTGATTAAATAAGGTGGAGCTATTGGGAAAATTTTGCATAATGGTCCCCAGTTTACTGAGCTGATTTGACTCTTAAAAACTCCACTTAACATCCTCTATTAGAACAAGAAGCCTTGGTCGGTATTGCACTTTGGTTTATTACAGTTTTAGTGGAGCTGGTATTTTTGTAAACGTCACTTTTTTACAGTCGAGAAGAATCAAAAGTCTACTAGAGCAGCAAGATTTCTGCAAAGGAAATGAGAACAGGAGAAATATTTGAAGGATTGAGACAGCACATTCACCCTATCAAGGTTCATTTCCTTTAACAAATCTTGGTTTATTCGTGACAGAGGCTTCCGTTTGACAGCATGTGAAGCACAACCAAGTGTCAGAACTAAAGATGCGGAGATGTTTAGTTCGCTCCGCTGGCTGGAAAATGAGCTTTGCGGAATGGCTTACGGATCCACCCGATAACTTGGAAGCAAACGCTGTCCCCCAGCTGTCTGCACAAATTCTGTGGTATTTTGGGAAGGGGATGGCAAGAGGGTGAGATTCTGCACAGATTCCCAGAATGTGAGGGGTTGGAAGGGACCTGGAAAGCTCATCCAGTGCAATCCCCCATGGAGCAGGAACACCCAGATGAGGTTACACAGGAAGGTGTCCAGGCGGGTTGGAATGTCTGCACAGAAGGAGACTCCACAACCCCCTGGGCAGCCTGGGCCAGGCTCTGCCACCCTCACCAGGAACAAGTTTCTTCTCAAATTTAAGTGGAACCTCTTGTGTTCCAGTTTGAACCCATCACCCCTTGTCCTCAACTGGATGCGTTAGCATCGGCGTTGTAATATATAATTTATCATTCACACAATTCAGTCCTGCGGAAAAACGAGCAAAATTGCTTCCCTGCCTTCCTACTCTTCTTTGTTTTTCCCTTCTTTCCCAGATCAGGTTGAACTGGTCGTAGCCTCTTCAGAACTTTTGTGCATCACTTAAACCCTGCCTATTAAGCGCGTTGTGCTCTCAGATAGAAAGTCACCGTTAGTAGGCAGGTCTTAAAGTCTTAAACCTCCCCAGCACTATTGGGAGGTCAAAGTGGAGACTAAGTTGCTATAACTATAATAGAGAAATGTTTGAACAGCTGCAAAAGCACCAATCCTTACCTTGTACTTACATTTGTGTGGCTCTCCAATGAGCTGCGCTAGCTGAAAAAATATCAAGACAAAAGGAAATGATGAATTACACATCAAGCTGTGGTCTCCATCTCCTACAATGTACCAAACCAGTTTACTTCTGTTTTTTTTGATGATTTGAGGTGCCACATGAGTCAAATTATTTGTTTCTGCTTGCAACAGAGAGAAGCAATTCTGCGTTCCCCGTCACCGCACCTACGTGTTTAATCTCTTTTAATTCATATTGTGTGCATCAGGGCGGGATTGGAGGTTGGGCAGAAGAGCTTATGAGGTCATGGGAAGAAAAAAAAGAGGTGTATATACATATTTTTTAGGAATTATAGCTGTTTCTTACATAGTTTGCTTTCCAGGTTGAGCCCTATGCAGTTTTATTGCGAGTCCTCTGAGGTTTTTCTCACCTGATCTCATGGTTCCTTTAAAAAAAAAAAGAATGAAAGATATTTTAATAATTATTAAGAAAAAATGCCCTGAGTCTGAGAAATCATCACAATAGGTGGCACTGAGTCTCTTTGAATAAAGATTCCTATTGAAATCAATGAGAGTTTAGCGAGTGACGCTTCTCGGGCATTATTGATTAGCGACTGATAGATGAGTCTTGTGTTTTTCGGCAGCGGTATCTCCCTTTTGTGTAGGAAATTTTCTCTCTCCGATCCGTTTCTCATCCTTTTGGCTTTAAAAGAAAATTGGTTCTGGAGGTTTAAGAGGTTGGATTCACTCTGGAGGAATCAGTCTGGTATGAGATCTGTGTGGTTCTTGTTCACATCCCAGTTGGAATGTTTAGGGGGAATAAAATCAGTGTGGTCGTGTCCTTTTGTGAGCAAGGAAGAATTTCCCCCTCCAAAAACCCTCAACATTCGCACACACAAAGTTCATTCCTATAAATCCGAGATAAATCCAGCTCCCCAGAAAAATGAGACTATCAGGAGCACATTGAGCATTGGGGCAGGGGGAAGAAACCATCTGCTTCTGAACCCAGCTCACGATGCCTGGATGTCTGCAGCGGAGGAGCATTTCTCATCCAGAGACTCTGCATCTAAATGTTAAATGTTTTTTTTATTAGCAGCTCTTGTATTGTCTGCACCGAAAGATGAGTCACTGCCCTTCAGAGCAAAACTGGGAATCGATAGACCTCTGCGAATTAGATAATGCGCTAAAATATGGACATCTCCGCAGGCATGGGAATTGTGATGGTGACTAATGGTTTGGTGGAAATATGCAGTGAAAATAGCCCAAGCAGGCAGTAATCTTTCCGGAACCTTCTCTGAGATCCAATCCCCTTGTGATGGTTCAGCATGTTGTGCGCCGTGGTCCCGCGGCAGATGAGAAGGTGCGAGATTGAGCTCCCGACGGGCAGAAAATGAATCTTCTGCAGGACTTTTAATGACAGAAACTGCCTGGGGATTGTTTGCTGGGGAAATGAGCTGCAGACGCTGCACCCTGAAGCGTGATTGCAGAGGTAGAGGTGGCTGAATGATTATTCCTGTTATCTCAGCGCCGGTGAGACTCATTCGGAGCCTTGTGTTCAGTCCTGGGCTTCCCAGTACAACAGAGACATGGCCATAGTGGGGCAAACAAAGATGATTAAAGGGTTGGAGTGGTTGACGTTGCTTTGAGCTGGTGGGTTGGATGGAGACGATGTCCAGAGGGTCCCATCCAACCTCAGCCCTTTGTTATGATTCGGTGACAATCCAGTCCCATCCCAGCTCCATAACCCCCACAGTAAAATCCAAAAAGAACAGAATAAATTCAAGCTTTTTGTTAGCTGTCCAGAAACTGTCGGAGATGTTCTTTCCCCTCTCCAAATGTTGCGTGAGCAGTCTCCAAGTCTTTATTACCGCTGTCCGTTTTAGCTAATGAACCTTGCTAGCTTCTGAAAATAATTAGTCAACGAGCTCCCTAAAACTGCATTAGTCGCAAGTCATACGCGCTCCCAGAACTAGCTCGTATATACCAGTTAAGTTTGCATGGGGGATTTTTATTGTTGTTGCTCTAAATAAAGAGGATCGCCTCGGGCAGCTCTGCGAATTGCATCTCTAGCCAGTTGGGGGACGTGAAAGTCAGAAACAATCGTCAACAAAATACATTCTTCCTCTTGGCACACGGTGCTCTGGACTCGTCAGCGCCAGGTGCAAAGCCCCGCTGCCCCCAGCCTCCCGTTCCAAACCGGGACGCGAAACGAGTCGTAAAACACAACCAGGCGTGTTTCGCGACCAAAAAGCCAAATGGAATCCCTCGCGTAACTCCACGGCAGAGCTGGAATGCAAAGAGTCACGGTTGGACGCTGGTATAATCCGGCGGATTGTGTTCAAAGCACTGAGCAGAGCCAAAAACTATCTGACAAAGGTATTTGTGTTGCCATTATCTGACTCATCTTTTGCTCCGGTGTGCTTTTCCTCCAACAAAATAACTGTCTGACACAGGCAGAAGTTTTTATACCCATGCTAAAGATGACGGAGGCTCCACTGAGGGCAAACGATGGGTTTATATTTGTGTTGTTTGAAGCCTTTCCCAGATTGACAGAGGAAATTCTTGGCATGGCAGCAACCAAACCTGGACTCTTTCATGTCCCTGGCTCATATATTAATCATTAGGACGTAGTTCTGAGACGTTTCCTGGGTAATATTGGTGTAAATATGTAAAACTACCAGATCTAACCTATAGAAAAGACACCGAGTTACAGCCACACAGCAGCACAGAGGGGAGATCTCAGAGACCAAGGCACCGCTTCTAACATCCTCCCATTGACAGGCCTTCAAAACTCTGTGCATTTCCAAGCTGATGAAGTTAATTCAGCATCTCCTTCAGCGTCGAGGAAAACACGTCGGATGGGAGAGCAGGAGGTGCGTGACAGCTCAGGATGTTCTCTAGATCTGTGACAGGCCGCCGTGTCTCTTGCGGTTGGTCGCGTCCGCCGGAGCCGTTCCCCGTTCTGTGCGAATAAACCCGACCGTGCAAAGAAAACAAAGCAATTTTGCTTTCTTCATGAAGTAGGGATGCCGAGCACAAATAAATGCCTTGGCTCCCTTTGTTAGCAAAGGCCAGAAAAATACAATAATTAATGATATTTTACTTATCCACTCGTTTCCTTGGGGGAATGAGTGGTAATTATCACGCGGGCTGTGATATATGGCTGTATATATCTAGCTGACAGGTATACTTAATGCTCGAGGTCTTTGACCTAAAGCCAGCTGATATTGATTTAGATTTTCCGTAGATCAGATCCTCTTCCTGGAAGAACCTACAGATTAAATAGTGACTTAAACAAATGACTCCAGGTTGATACAAGTGTAAATGTGAGAGTTCAGCCCCCAGAGACCTGTCTTGGAGAGAAGAAAACCTACGATTTCTCCATCTTGTGCTGAAAATGAGTTAGAAACCCTGCTGTATTTTTATTCTTTAATTCCCGATTTCTTGCTGAAACCAGGAGCATCTCACAGAGATGCTTCCCCACCTTGTTTGCTGAGCTGAAATGCCATGGGAAATGGCTGTTTTCACATCAGCTCTTAGTAGGGGTTTGTGTTCTTGAGCCCGTGCAGCTGCTGGGGCCGCTTCCTCACTACTACGCGAAGGGCAAGAGCAGCCACGCGGAGAGACCGTCTCTTTGTCCCAGGAATGTGAAATTCCTCCCTTCATCATCAGGGATCAGGGCAGGTAAATCCAGATAAATCCAGAGCAACCGCACTGCAGTCTCTGCAGGTTTCCAGTGGCTGATGTGGGAGGAGGATTTGCTCCAGAAGAGTTATTTTTGCTTAGACAAAACCAGTCTCTGCCGGAGAGCGAGCTCCATAGAAATGTCAGCTGGCTTCTCTAACAGAAACTTCATTTTATTGGGAAAAAATGTAAAAAAAAGGGGTATGCAAATTCTGCTTTTAGACACCACGGTGTAAACTGGGAGTAACTCATTGACTTTCAAATCCTCGCTCATTTAGAAACATTCGTAACCTTATTTCGGCGCGTTAACCGCGAGCTATTCTTTCCTCAGATGAAATGCAAATCCAGAGCAAGACTGAGCAAGTTAGGAGCCCAAATCCCATTGACACCCGGCGGAATTTAGGCATGTAAACTTTCTTTACTTCTCTGAAAGTCCCAATCTATGATTTTGGCAGTTCCTTTGACTTACTGAACATCTTTGAGAGAGTGTTCCATATGATTGAGTGCTGAAGAGCTGTCATAAACCTTTTCATTTAGCAGCATCCCCAGATAGATAGCAAGAGGAGATTGCAATAACGGAGGGGAATGAGAAACGGAGGATTTGCTGTTCTGCCTCCAAACGTTTCTCCCCAAATCCCATCCCCTTCTCTCAGAGATGGAAAGTGGCTTAATTATTCGGGGGGGGAAAGGATGCCCTCCCGTAACTGGGGATAATTGTGCTGTGCCTACGGTACCTTTAATAACTTCACTCCTTTTTGAGTTACTTGGGAATTGTAAAAGGATCTACTGTTTGGAAAAAGGAGAAATTTGGGCTTTTCCTGGGCATGGCATTGTCTTGCGAATCTCAGGTCATCTCAGAAAACAACAAACAGCCTTTTGCCTAAAACACCCTGAGCGTTACACTGAGATTTCTGCAAACGGGCTATAAACATTATTTACGCTCTAACGCATTACAGATACCCCAATGAAATGAACACAGTACTTGGGTGTGACCATAAGGGCCTGATCCTGCCAGGTGTCAAATGCTCTTCTGTGGCCCAGCAGCGGGCAGGGGGAGCTGCCAAAGCTCAGCAGCGAGCAGGGGGTGAGAAGTCGCACCATGAGAAGGATCTTTCCAGCACTGAAAACTGTCGTTTGGATTCTTCTCCCTGCTCGGGCGCTTAGCTCGCACCTGTCAGAGGAGATTAGAAGAGGGAAGATGACATGGAATTAAGAAAAAGATTGCTGGTGGCCAGAGATGACGGTTAAGCCCACTGTGCCACTGCTTTCTGCATCACAGAACTGCCTTGTTAGTAAAGTTTACATTTTAAATATATATATATATATATATGTATATATATAATTTTTTTTAATCATAAAATTGCAAAGGTTCTGCTGCTTGATACTGCAGGTATTTTCTTCTGCAAAGAAAATGAGTGTATTTCAACTAAATTGATATCAAAAGCGATGCCGTTTCTTAGCTACCTAATTTAAGGTGCTTTAAGACAATCTCATTGCATCCTCACCACCAGCCCCTTGCGCAGCATCTCACATTCAGGAGCCCCAAGTTCTACTTCGCTATTTCTATTGCTGGGTGATGTGATTTATCATTGCTTAATGTTTGTCATCATGAGAAGATCATTCCATCCCTGGCTTTGAATGATCTGGGAGGCACAGGCTGTGTTTCGAAGTGCCGTATAAGAAGTCCACATCTCCTTTTAGAATTACTTATTCTTTAAGTTTTCATAGTTTTTATGCCATTGAAACCACACACTTCAAATTCTTATCCAAGGTTTTGAGTTGATTTTCATGGCAGATACAAGCAGAGACGCCCGCACTGATCTCAGACATGCTTTATTTTTATTCTTATATATCAGCAGCTATTTGTCATGCTACCTTGCAATGTGGGACTCACATTTATATGGTTTGGGGAGATGTAACTCATTTTCTGTTTAATCCACTGTCTGTCAAAGGGAGAGATTTAAGATAGAATACTGTGGGCTTTCTGACATGGTTCACCATTTTTTTTAGATGTGTGTTTATTTATTCTCCGCGCACACTCTGCCATTTGTTAGGCTGAGCGCAAAAGAAAGTTGGGTTTTCAATAGGTGTAATTTGAGAAAACTCTCAATGCGGGATGGACTGGAGATGTGATTCTGACGGGATTCTGCAATATTAAAAGTGTCGTAGTGAATAGATTGCTCTGGTTCTGCTATGAGGAAAGTCGTAGCAAGTTACTCCTCTCTTATTTGTTCTCTGCATTCTGTTAGATGCGAAGTTGAACACCACTCAGCAAGACTGAAAAAGAGCCAACAATGGCTAGAAATAAATTAAGATGATTGCCAAAAGTCTGGAGGATAGAAGGGATGTTCTTTGGGCAGCCAAACTATTCCATTTCTGTGTAGCTTAAAGTCTAAACCTATTGCTGTTTCAGGAAGCCTGGAAGTTCTTGTCCATGGGGAAGTTCTTGTCCATATGGAAGTTCTTATCCATGTGGGAATTCTTATCCATGTGGGAGTTCTTATCCATGTACAAGTTCTTATCCATGTACAAGTTCTTATGCACGTGCTTTGCTGGTGAACTCTGTTCTGCTGCCTTCCCCTTCAGATGGGAACACCTGAATTTAGGCATTTTGATTCCTTTCGATACTTAAAGGGGCTGATAAGAAAGATGGGGACAGACCTTTCAGCAGGGCCTGTTGTGACAGGACGAGGTCTGATGGATTAAAACTAAAGGAGAGGAGATTTAGGCTGGATATGAGGAAGGAATTGTTGCCCCTGAGGGTGGTGAGAGCCTGGCCCGGGTTGGCCAGAGAGGTGGTGGATGAACCATCCCTGAGACATCCCAGGCCAGGCTGGACGGGGCTCTGAGCAACCTGAGCTGGTGAAGATGTCCCTGCCCATGGCCCAGATGAGCTTTGAAGGTCCCTTCCAACACAATCTCTTCTATTCCATCAATCTTCTGTCACACGGAGCACAGGGAAAGCTCCTGTTCTACCAGCATGTAGCACCCAGCGTCTTCACCTCATCACGTCTCGCACCCACCGAGAGGGAGCTGTTCCCGTCCTGAAAAGCTCAGGCTCCGCTTGGCAGGCAGACGAGAGGCAGGAGGAGGAGGAAGGAGCACGGTTGGCATCGGCGCTCAGAGGCGGAGCTGCCAACACAACCCGGCTGGCGCCATCGCCCGCCCGAGCTGCCACCATCCCGGGGGAGGCGCGTCAGGCGCGCTCGGGTGACTCACACCCATCCGACGTGACAAAAAGATGGGGAGGCATCCCGCCTGGAAAAAAAACTCAAAAATATACTCTAGATCTTTCTCAACAGAGCGAGCGTAGGTGGAATTTTTCATCAGAACTCTTCAAATGGTGGTGGGGTGTCAGCCGGAGGACTCACCTCTGCGGCCCAAACCGTGTTCCAGGAATTTTTTGCTATGACTGAGAACATCCTGGTGGTTATTTTAGGCAGTTTCCTCCTGTCTGATGTGTCTCTACATAGAACTTTTGTCTTTATGGAGTAAGATATTGAAAAAATTGGTCTGACAATAGGCTTGTGGTTTCCTAGAAGAGAGTTTGACTTGGGAAACAGTCCTTCCAAAGGGCTGCTTGGTGTGATAAGGAGGGAAAACATGCTGTCTGGTTTAGGCAAATCAGCACAGTTCTTCGTCCCTAAGTGTTAAAATGGGACAAAACTGAATCAGATGCAAAACTTGTAGTATCACTTAGGTCTGGTGTCAAGGGCACCGGGGGGGTCTGGAGCACCTTTCCTGGTCAGTTGATGCTGCTAAGGTGTCATAAATTAATCATGAACCTGGGCCCTTGAAGCTGCCGTGGATACTATGTGAGGTTAGCGCAGGAAAATAAATATCTAGGAATGAATGTTATGTTATTGCTTTTCCTCGAGATTCGGGTTCCATATCATCTGATGGCAGCCTGTAAATTTGAAGGCTCCAAACACCACAAAATGCAACTTTCAGTCGAGAAAGCGTCCAGAACGCTGACGAGATGGCAGTAAACAAAGGAATTGGATTGTTTTACCAGGAAGATCTCAAAGAAGCGAGGTCTGAAATAGTCTCCCGTGGGATTTGGACCAGACAATGATATAAAGAATGCTCTTGAGAGTGTTCTCTCATTGTCAGATGGATGGACTATAGAAAGCCGGCTCCGAGAGATCTTCTCCATCATTTGGATGAGTCGGTACCGTTCGGTGCTGTCAAAAGTACGTCAGAGGAGCATTTCTTCTGGATTAGACACTTGTTATCAGTCCTGGAGTAGCGGGCAATTGATGGTGTGAATTCATCGATGCGCCGGACAAGGTACACGAAGGCTGAGAACATTTGTCAGTCTTGGATGAGCCTCTTCCCAGACAAAGCTCCGACACCCTTGTCACTTTAAGAGAGTTTATTACTTCTTAGTGAAAAGCAAGGGAAGAAATATAACGGATGAAAGGAGACTTGAGCAGCATTGCAAACCCAGCTGCACAAACCAGGTGAAAATGGAAGACAAGGATGTAAAACACTGCGGCTTGGGGTCATTTCTGCTTCAAAATCATAGGATTCTTAAATCGCTCTGTGCCTTTACCAACCTCTGTTGGGTTTTTGAAACTCCAGCGTGGATGATTTGATACTCTATCCTAATTATTCTGTATTATTTATTGACTTTTTGACACTAATTGCACACGAGTCCCCGACAAAAGTGGTGCAGAAAATGAGCAGCTTGCAGAGGTGGGCACAGCAATGGGGACGGGCAGCAGAACTGGCTTCAGATCCAACTCGCACTTTGCTTTACAAGTGGGGATTTTAATCAGAAAGTCTCTTTATGTCATAAACCTGTGGTCGGATCTCGTAAAACTCAGACCTGCCTTTGAGCAGGGAGTTAGGGATTTAAATTGTATATACTGCTTGCATCACGTGAACTCTGTAATATCCTAGTCCTGGCTTGGTTTTTTTCTTCAGAGGAGTTTCACCGTACCCCATTTCTTAGTGTAGAAGTTGGTGGCTATTTGGGGAGGCTGTGGGACTCGGGAGTTCAATACTAAATTGGGCAGGTGGGAAACAAAACGTGCCTCTAAAATTGTAAAGGTACGAACCAGGTGTGAACAGCAACGAATGGCTCTGGATGGGGCCCAGAGAAGGAAAAGAACTGGCTGTTTCAATCGTTTTGTTCAGAGGCATCAAGAGTAACAGAAACTACTTAACAGTGACACAACCGGCATCCTAAGGGTTATAAAACTACATAATTTAGCTAAAATTTTACCTAAACTTAGATCTGGGAGGCTCTGGCCCATTTGTTTCATTTGACTGAACTTCCTGCTGTTCACTTAGAAAGAAGATCTGGGCTCCTCATTGTAATTGCATTAAAATTGCCCATTTCTAGAGTCAGGAGGGAGTCGGAGGAAACTGTGACGAGGTTTTGGTGTCACTAACACTCTGAGGACATTTCATATGGTTGACTTGGATTTTTTGGGGTTTCTTTTAACAAGGAATGTTTCTTAGGATAAATTGAGGCTATTTAATAGGAATACCAGGAATGCTTGAAATTGTGATAGACCCGCAGGCAGCTCCGGGTGCATCATCCTCCTTTTTGCATTTAGAAGCAGGTCAGAAATCTATTAATCCATTTGAACTCCAGGTACTTTAAATACCAAACACCACGTTTACTGTTGCTTGGGACGGCAGTTTCGCTCGCAAAACAGAAACCTCGATTTGTGGAGATAAAAATTAATGTGCTACATCATCTGCTAAAGTGGTAGGATCATTTCGATCCGCAAAAATATCAGGCTCATTATGAGCGCCGTTAATTAACCGTAAAAACCTGAAATCGTGCAACCCAAAAGACATCTGCCTTGCATCTAGATCTATCTTTTTATGTTCCGTAGACAATACACGGGTATCATAGACCTCCAGTGCATGTCGTTACACTCGTATAAATATACGACGCAACATCTATCTTCAGGTTTAGCTTTGACAAGATTGCAGTAATGGTCAAAGGCAAAACCATTAATACGATAAATAACATTTCACGTTTCAGTGCAGCAGCTCAAAGCTTTTAATTCACATCAGATCCTCGTGGAAGAGAACACAATGCGGGGAATGAGGCATCCAGAGGAAAAGCCAATCGCCCAAGATCTTTAGCGCAGCCCTGAACTCCTGCCCTGCTCTTCATCCCCAGCAGACATTTGCTTTCCTTGTGGATAGTCTGTAGAAATATAAAATATTAACATTCTCTGTCCCCTTTGAGTGTCTTGTGGATGAATTCTTGACAACAAGGATTATCTTCGAGTGTGTTTTTAAGCAGCACAAAGTCACGCAGAAGCGATGCTGACTTGGAAAGGCGGACCTGATAAACGTTTGTGGCATTCTCAGACACTTGAGCAATACAAGTCCTCTGCTTGGAGGAAATTTGTACCTTTTTAAAGCAAGCACAAAGCGACCTCGCAGATGTTTCTGTGCTTCTCTCAGTGGTTTTGGGGCCCCCTCCGCATGGGGTGAAGCTGGAGGGGATTCACCGAGCATGACGTACAAATCTGTGCCCATGTCAGGTGTAAACGCATCTTTCCTCCTACTGCTACAGCGAGTTGTGCTGCAGAATTTAAGACCTCTACTTGAGATTATCCCTGAGAGCCTTGACGTAATATTTGGCTAAAGCAATCTTTCCTTAGTATTTTGGCATGCCCAACGTGAGCCCAGTGTTCCTAAGCTTGGCTTAGTGGGAGGTAGGACAGCGTGGACCGGTGCTCAGTCTTTGTTTCTATCCCTACTTTATCTTCAGTGGGCACAGAATTGCAGAATGGTTGGGGTTGGAAGGGACCTCTGGAGATCAAACCTCTGCACCTCTTTGTGTCTCCGTTTCCCCACCTGTGAAGTGATGCCCAAATCCATTGTCAAGCTTTATATAAAAAGCCGAGTGTTTTCATCGCGAAATCCAGAACTAAGGACAAATTTGAGCGGCTCCTGGCAGCGATGGTTTTAGTTAGGTCCATTATTTCAAGATTTGTGTCTTCCCCTCCACGGCACTTCCCGATTTGCAGCTCATCAGTGGTCTGTGTCAAAACCCGGGCTATCTCCAGATGTATTGTATCTTTTCCAGTCCTTGCTCTGAAGAGCTCTGATCCAAATGGGTGAGAAATCATCTTCAGCCTCGCAAACTGAGACACAGCGTAATTATGATATTTGCCAGATGTCCTGCGGAGTGTGAGCGACAGAACCACGGACTGAGCCGCATCCCTCCTGCCCTCGCACCTCAGCCGCAAGATGCTGCTTCTGCTCGTTTATCCGCAGAGACATTTAGATAATGTGAGTACTGAAGTGTGTCCTTTACGCAGCCTCTGCTTCCATCCGCAGCAACTGCATTTAGTCCTGTCTTAAATCAAGCCCAAAAGCCTTGAGAATCGGTGCTAGCACGTCATCTGTCAGAGGTCTTTCTACTTGAATAAATCTGCGTACACCCAGAGCACAGCAAGGGAAGGATCAAATTAATTGGCTTCTCCTTCTAACGAAACATTCTTGAATGCAGCATCAAAATGATCATCCGACACAAATCATCTGTTTCTTTTCCCTTTTCCTGCCTCCCCACTTTTTTTATGGAAGGAAAAGCAAAGGCATCCTTGAGGACGGCGTTTACAGGGCTGTTGTCTCCAGTGCAATCCTGACATTTCATCACAGAGCAACCACCTCCTGCCTTTCCAATTACATTAAATTTTCAAGATGGCTCAGAGTCAGCCCAGAGCAAACTAGATCAGATGGATGCCTGGCTGCAAATATTTCCAGGCCCCCTTGAAGAACTGTGAAAGATTTAGGTGTTTCTGGTCCAAGCGCAGGTAAACAATACATTTATTCCAGTCTCTCTGTGCAGTGAAGTCCCGGGGACCAGACTGGAAGGGAGGAGATGGAAGTGACGTGGTGATAAAACACAGCGATGGATGAAAACACTAAGCATTTAATTACATTTCCCCCAAAACCAGGTTTGTACAAGTCAGGATTGAGGATTTCTTAGGTTTTTCTTCCCCCAATATGTTACAATATGGATAAGGTCACCTCAGCAGCGCAGGAACTTGAACTTCAAACCTGAGCTTAAACCTTCTTCCCAAACTCTTCTTGGCCGTGTCGTATTTAATGACTTTTATTAACAATACAAGACTGGTAATGAGATCACTAAACATGTTTAGGGACAAATTCATTTAGAAAGACAAACCTGCTTGAGGACTTGGGGCTCTCCCGGGCTCGACGCACCCAGCTGTAATTATTATTACATAAACAGCAAGTGAGTTTGGATCCATTTCATTCTAATATTGAGCAATAGCTTTTCTTTTAATCTCTTAATGTTTTCCCCAGGCGTTTTGGAGGTGGTAGGGAAGATCCTGAGTAATAAAGCGTGAATCTAATGTGCTAGCAGGAATGGGAGGTTATCTACGCCACGTCAACATTGCTTTGTCTCAGATGTTTAACAATAATGAAACATATAAAAGCTTTCTTTTGACTAATGGGCCGCTGCTGCTCATTGAACTGAGAGAACAGATGATCCGTTCCGCACTTGTATTGCATTCTTGTGCTGCCTGTGTGGTTCCCACCCCCCACAACCACCCCCCAAGACAGAATTCCACATGGAATATATTATTATTTCATTTGTTTCTTTTTCTTTCCGATGGAAAAACTGGCGGCTTTTAATGTGCAGTTAATGGGGGAAAACACTTTAAACTGACCCACGGAAGCAGCCGGTTTGGCGTCTGTAATAATGTAGGGACAGGCTCAGGAGTTGTATCATAAAATCACAGAATAATTTGGGTTGAAGGGACCTTCCAAGCTCATCCGGGCCATGGGCAGGGACATCTTCACCAGCTCAGGCTGCTCAGAGCCCCGTCCAGCCTGGCCTGGGATGTCTCCAGGGACGGGGCATCCACCGCCTCTCTGGGCCAGTATTTTATATGTATTATTTTATATTTACTTATATTCCAGTAGACATCGTGCCAGCCCGGGCTGCTGTCAGCTCGCCAGAGCTATTTGCAGGTAGATGTTTTGCTGGGAGCTGTGGACACGGGTGATTCAGAGCAAGGCGGGGAGAGGACGTGCTGGGAATTGCATCTGCCTGACGGGTGAATGGGTTTGTGTTTGCAGGCGCAAAGCAAATGAGCAACTGTCCTTCCCGCTGCTCGGCCGTGGCCAAGGGTAACCCACAGCAGGGCGGACGATCCGGTGCAGGCATCCAAAATATTAATCCAGGGCTTAGCAAACCGGCATCTGGGATTAGGATTTGCAAAACCGCTGGTCTCCAGTGGTGGTGGGGCTGGAGCTGTGAGGGCTGCGCTGAGGTCTGGTCCTTGGCACTTGTTGGCAGAAGGAACTGTTGGAGTCGGTGGCATTTTAGGTTTAGAGAAACCAGCCTCAAGTTGCGCTGGGGGAGGTTGAGGTTGGAAATTTGGGATAATTTCTTCCCCAAAGGGCTTTCGGGCATTGGAACAGGCTGCCCAGGGCAGTGCTGGAGTCACCATCCCTGGAGGGTTGGACAGACGGAGATGAGGTTCTCAGGACATGGGGCAGTGCTGGGGTGGGTTATGGTTGGGCTCCATGATCTTGAGGGGCTTTTCCAACCAAAATGATTCTATAATCTGTGATTCTGTTGCTCAGGGTGGGCTCCTCTGAGCGGTGCTGGACACCGATAAAGTCCCGCAGAGCTTGTTGTGTTCGGTTTTGAGTTACGACTTTCCGCACCGATGGCGCTCGGTGCAGCAGAGGGGATTTCCAGGGCCCTGATCGTCCATGGATGAGACGAGCAGCTCTCCTGTGTTCCCGTGAATAAGCCCCGTGTTGAACCAGGGCAGTGGCAGAAAGCAGAGGTACGATAGTATTAACTGAGGGAACCCCAGTACATTTTATTGCAGAGATTTTCTTTGAGCTGATTAAACATCCCTTAATAAATCCCCCTGGGGAAGGTGTAGAGGGTACAGGATTTTTAAATGGGGTGTCATCGCTGGTGGCTGTTCTTGAGTGACCCACGTCCATAAGGAACACAAGAAGCAACGAGCAAAAGGACGATGATGCAAATAAAAACTTCACAGATGGTGATTGAGAAGGAAAATCTCTACTTTCCAAGAGTTGGCAAGGGGTTATGTTGCTTAAAACCTGAGGGGGAAATGTGTGTTTTATTGACGTTGCATGTTTTTCTCAAGAGAAATTTTTGCTTACCTATTTCTTCCTATTTCCACAAACAAATTTCAAGCAGAAACTGCTCTACAAAGGGCAGAGCTGTGGGAGTCTCTCATATCCTCCGAGGACTTTATTGTTGTGGTTGATTTGATGCAGAAAACATTCAAAACTATAGCAATGAGATAGCGTAAAATCCCAAGATAAACATTAATTGTTCCTGTGCAGGGAGGTGATAGCAACCAGGTTTGGAGTTATCGATCCTTACGGAGTTTGACACAGTCAGAGGCGATTCCGGGTGGACATTTGGGAAATGGATTAAATATCACTTTCTTCTAATAGGAATTTATAGGTCGTTTAAGGCTTAATGATCCCTATCCAGAGCTGTTGGCTTCGGAACTCTTAGGATGAAAATACACACAGGGAAACAGCCCGGATGGGTGGCTGGGGAGAAATAGAAGAACCCCAAGGATTTGTGCTTAGGAGTCAAACTGTGGTTTGGGAAATAGGTTCCAGCAAAGCGAAAGATGAACGAGCGCTGGAGGACGAGGATGCGACAGGAATTCATCTCTGTTGGGTCCCAGCGGGGAGAAAAGCGATAAAGGCCACTGAGGTTCAGTAGCGATGTAAGAGCAAAGAATATGTGTTAATTTTGGAGTAGGTATCTTCAAAATATAAGCAGCTTTGTGGGGCGGGGAGCTGGGAGGCAGCTGGGTATGGCAGCACCGGCGAGGCGAGGAGGGAATACCAAGTGTAAAGTCATCCCAAAATAATGGCGTTTTCCATCTCTGGGAAGAAAGGAAAGAGAAATGAGAAAGGAGGGAGGAAAAACGGCCAAGGCAGGTTGGTTTCTGCGCTTTCGCCCGGAGAAAATGGAAGTGGAACGATTCCAAAAGCAAAACTCGGATGAATCGATGCTGCCAGGGGACACCTTAAGCACGTACAGGCAGCACGTCATGGCATATTAAAAGTTCTTAAAACATAAAGGGAAAATAGATATATTTGCAATATATTTTTCATGAGGATGTCGCAGAGGTTAAGCTGCAATGGGATAAACGCGAGCGTGCGTTTTTGAAGAAGAGCATCTCTAAAAAGAGCGTCAGGAATGGGAAAATGATCAGAGGTTGATCAGGGTTTTTAGATAAAAACTGAACTAACTAGCATCAATGTTTCTTTGAGACATTTCATTGCTTTTTCTGCTTTGGTGCTAGTCTGCCAAACTTAATGAAAATATTCAAGACTTAAGGGTCAAAAATCCCAAGCTAACATCCAATGTTTTGTTTTCCGTTGCTGGGTTGATTTGACCTTTCTATTAGTATTCCTATTATCGCAGCTTGACGTATGAGTTATATTTTTAATAATTACTTTGCTGGAACAGAGAAGCAAGGCTGGATATCAGAAAGCAACAGTTAATTGAGCTCTTAATAGCTGTACTACTGCCTTTGACCATCTCCTTCCTAAATAGGAATGAGAAGCCTAAAATGTCTTTCTCCAAAATACTCGCCTAGCGCTATTATGAATATCTTAATTAAAAGAGATGATGGAGCGCTACAGATGACTAACGGGGGGAACTGGAATAAAAGTAACCACAACTTTCACGTGCATCTTTTCAAGCTGTTAATTGAGTGTCTTTTAATAATAATCAGGACTTTTTCAGGAAAAAATATACCTTAAGAGATGCAATTGGCACAGGAGCAGTCTGGTGGATATTGGTATGGGAAGGCTGTAAAGTTATTTTCTTTGAGAGAAAGGTTCAATATTGTACATAGATGACAAAAAGTGACCCCTTTTCTTCTCCCCCCTCTTAGATTTATCGTTTTTCCAGAGTCTGCCATTAATAGTGAATTATTCTGCCATTCCCGGGGCTCCGTGTTTATCAGGAGTGGCAGAGGAGTTAATTACGTAGCCGGGGAGCGATGCATTAAACAACGCCCGGAGATGTGTTTGGAGGGTTGTTTATTGCTCCCACTGATCAAACACGGTCCCTTCGTGCCGCTTCGGCTTCTCCGCTTTCTAAAACCAGCGGATAACAGAGCGGTGAACAATAGCATCAAGGGATTCTTTCTGCCTTTTTCCCCAAGAGCTTGTTTCTATAAAGAAATATTGTTTCTTAATTAATCATTTATCCACTTCATTAGGTATTGTCGGCAACGGAATAAGAAGCAGGGCTGCTGAGATGATACATATTTGTATTTATTTTGTTTTCTGGGGAGCTGGCGATGGGTTAAACAAGCAGATGGGTGGGAAGCATTCTCCAAAGTTTAATCTCGCGTTTCCTTTAGAATGAGCTAAACCCAAGAGATCATTGCCCCAGGCAGCATCAGTCAGGACCTGAATTATTTGTGTAGTCACCTCTCACCTTGTCTCTGTTAAATGAATAAACACCTCTTCTTATTATTAATTCATCCTTTTTTTCTGCCGTCACTCCGTTTGGTGGCAGAGACTGACATGAAACGCCTTTTGCTGAATAGGAATGCAAAGCTAAGGACAAGCTCTGGGAAAATGGGGAGAAATAAAGGAAAATGAGCCTCTAATGCAGAGAGTCCATTTGGTGATTTTCATATTTCTTTAATGATTGTCTAGTTTCATAATGTTTCATGCAAATAAAAAGGACACGGTGCAAGTGAAACACGGGCTACCTTTTTATGCATTCATCAGCGGCAATTACTCTTTGCTACATATATTCCAGACTTATATCTAATGACAATAGCCGAACACACTGAATTTATTATAATCAATTAGGAACCCTTTTTACCTAAATAGAGAATTCTTATTCATGGTGGTTTTTTATAATCTCAGAAGTCCTTATTTAAAATTCAAAACCGAGAAACTTTGACCCAGAGGGATGTTTTCATAGGCAGAAAATCCGGGTTTTAAACTGTCCGCTCTTTGCTATTTACCGCTATCTAAAATGGTGTTTTACAGAATGGTGGTTGTGCAAACTCTGGCTTCAAAAGCAGCGTTTCTCTGTTAATTACATCGTCGTGTAGATGAGGTTCTCAGGACATGGGGCAGTGCCAGGGGTGGGTTATGGTTGGACTCAATGGTCTTGAGGGGCTTTTCCAACCAAAATGATTCTATAATATTCTATAATTGGTCATTTCATTCCATGCACATGATTCAGGGCTTTGCCTTATTCTTAAAGAGGATCAAGAAGAAAGATGCAGGAGTCTGATGTCTGAAATGAGATTTAATTAAGCTTTCTGCTTCTTTATGGCAGCCTGGAGTTTGTTTAGCCTACCCTGGTATCTGAAAGAATCGTTATTAGACCAATAATTTCTGATGAACATGTTCTAGGAAATGGTGTCAATTATAACTGTGTAGGACTTTGTTATTTCAGTCTATTACCTGTAAATGAGTTATTCAGGAACAGGAAGTTCAATTGATAAGAGGCAAAAAATCAATAGGTAAGATTGTTGAGATTAATTCCGAGTCCATAATGGATTTTCCCCCCACTGAGGTTTCCAAAAGCTTTTGTAGACTATCTGTCTTAGACCTAAATTGAAGTTTCTTGGAGCCGAATTTGTGAGCGAACTCAGTGAAACTTTAGTAAATCCTTATTTTGGCATTACGTTTGTTAATAGTTTCAAAATTACAGCCATTGGGGATAAATGATGAGAGCTATAAAAACACACGGGACCTTCTTCAGCAGAAATTGCAGGAAGTTTTCTGGATGCGTTGTGTTAATGAAGGGGTAATTTAGTTTAATATTTATGTTAGTTGTGTGTTGAAGATCAGGACGCTATTGTGCAGGCTGCTGAACCGGCTCAAGGAGAGTCATTCAATCATCTAAATAACGAAGAAAAAGGGAATATTATTCGTAGTTTCTAACTGTGCCTGAGGAACTGGAATGTTTTGCCAAGGGGATGTTGCGCCAGACTGAAAATTGGAGCCTCCAGCATCCCAGCCAAGTGCCCGAGAGCTGTCGGAGCAGGATTATCACCTTAGACCAAGTCTAACCTTGTACCTTTAGGCACCACTGGCTTAAATTGGGCAAAACAAGTGTGACTGTACTGGGTCGTTGTGATCTGGCGTGGAGAAGGCCAGAAAACCATGGTGGTGGAGGAGATGGTGGAAGATGGCAGGACATTAATTCCTGTGTGCAGAGACTGAGATTTTGGCTCATTCGGGAGCTGGGGCGGTTGTAAGTGCAGAATTTCTTTCAAAATCCGTTTTCTGCTCACACACATGAAGTAAGACAAGCAGAGAAGCTTTTTCAGGCGTAGCTTTGGCTGTAAACTCATCCCTCCCCCCCAACACATCTTGCACCTTCCTCCCCTCGGCCTCTCTTGTCCTTGCCGAACACGCCATAAATTCTGGTAACCTGAAGTGTTGAGCATCCTCGAAGAGTCTTTGTTCAGTCCTTTCATGCGATCACCAAGTCCCTCAGGACGTTTGGAAGAAGCGCTGCTGACTCTGGTCTCCTGCTGCCGTTTGACACCCATGACACCCCGGTTTCTCATTTTCTTTCACCTTTTTTGCTGAACCAGCGTTTCCTGGCTCTCCATTCAGTGTCACCGGTCGGAAGCTTAGAGCCATCATCTGCATCTCCAGGCCCATCAATTAGTTTCTGTTTTAATCAAGGGATCATATCTTTCTCTCCAGGCCCATCCATCATCTCTGGCTCTCTCTGAAGCCGCAGTCATCCATCCTTCACCTGCCTCATTATTCCGAGGAAGGTTGTGCTGGGGAGATTGCAGCCTGCGGAGCGTTCCTCTCCAGCGGGCAGGACCTCTTTCTTTCTTTCTTTCTTCTTCTCTTTCTTCAGAGGACTCAGACCACTTGGGATGAGCCGCTTTCTTATGCAGCCGTAGCTCATTCCTGCTCGAGCATCACCACGTAACATCCATCACATCTCAACTGGTATGGCTCTAATTAATTAAGCCTATAGCAGACCTATAAAAAAGGTAAAGGCTGAGAGAGCTGGGGGTGTTCAGCCTGGAGAGGGCTCTGGGGAGGCCTTATTGTGACCTTACTATACTTAAAAGGGGATGATGAGAAAGATGAGGATGGACTTTTCAGCAGGGCCTGGTGCGATAGGACAAGGCGTGATGGTTTTAAACTAAAAGAGGGGAGATTCAGGCCAGATATGAGAATTTTTTGCCCCTGAGGGTGGTGAGAGCCTGGCCCAGGTTGCCCAGAGAGGTGGTGGATGAACCATCCCTGGGACATCCCAGGCCAGGCTGGACGGGGTCTGAGCACCCTGAGCTGGTGAAGATGTCCCTGCTCATGGCCTGGATGAGCTTGGAAGGTCCCTTCAACCCAAACTGTTCCATTCTATGGCCTAATTAAATGTGAAACAAAGCCCAAAGTTAATGCCATCATTTCTGTTGCTCGTTAGTGTCCTGCTGCTGGTGGCAGGGGAGAAATGAAGTGTTACTGTAGAGTTTACACGCATGTAAATCCTTTTCCAGGGTTAAGGAGAGGTTCTTAGGGGACACGGTTTAGTGCTGGACTTGCCAGTGCTGGGCCAGTGGTTGGACTTAATGATCTTAAAGCTCTTTTCCAACTGTTCTATGCTGTTAAATGTCTTGCTCTCCTGGCTGGCAGTCCCAACATAGGATTTAGGAAGAAAACATTTCTTGGTTCAGAGCGATGTCCCTACGCCCTGAGTCCTACGTGATCCTCTCATTCCGGTCACGCTGCATTTGGAGCTTTGTCTGCATCACCAACACAATCAGCATCACGATGCTGCTGGAGGAGCGGAGGGTTAACAAACATCCCCCACCTCGCACGCACACCCACGAGCGGAGCGAAGACGCGAGTAAGACAAGTGTAGCGAGGCGTATTTCTCATTAAATACAGCAACTGGCAACACAGCTACTGGAAAAGGGGACCTCATTTATCATACCTCGCGGATGACATGGTGTTTTATTACCTCTGGGGCTGTAGGTAAACTTATGTCTCACTGGGTAACGCAAGGAATCAGCGTTGGAGTTGCCAGCGTTTCGGCTCCTGTTGTAATATTTCCCATCTGCTCCGTTGCAGATCTTGTTAATGCTGTGGTTTAATTTTGGGCAACATCATCCAAGCCTGTTAGGATGAAACGCCCTGTTCCCAGGTGCAGAGACCTCTGTTGCCTACACACACATAACATTTGGATCTTGAAACTGTGCCCCTTGGAATTGCTGCTCTCCCCACCTTGCCCATCCCTACAGAAAGTGACTTTTCAGTGCTAATACCAGGCCTTGGCCGGCATGTGCGAGACAGGGACAGTAGCCGCTGTCTCATGTATTTATTTCTTTTATAGGCAGCAGCAGCTACAAATTTAGGCCCTTCCAGTAAAGTTCCTGACAGTAATTGTCCTGTTAAATTTGTGTGCAAATTTGATATCGAGAAGTTATGATTTGATGATAAACTGCTGCTAAAACCTCTCAGCTTTGGGTGTAATTTTTGCTGCTGTTCCCAGCACCGAGCATCCTTCAGCTGGGGGAAGCTCTGGCAGCTCAACCAGGAGCGTTTGTCGCGTTGCAGAGGTTGAGGTTGGAAATTTGGGATCATTTCTTCCCCAAAGGGCTGTGGGGCATAGGAACAGGCTGCCCAGGGCAGTGCTGGAGTCACCATCCCTGGAGGGTTGGACAGACGGACATGAGGTTCTCAGGACATGGGGCAGTGCTGGGGTGGGTTATGGTTGGACTCCATGATCTTGAGGGGCTTTTCACCAAAATGATTCTCTGATTCCATGGAATACCAGGATCCCTGGTCCAATTTTGAGGTCTGTGAAGGATTACTTCTTTGTTTTATGGTCCCACGAGGTGCTGACAGGCAGGAGTTGCTTGGCGAGCGATGGATGCAGAGGTGGTTTACCTGGTGGGACCTGCCCGTGTTGGAGCATCCTAGGAATATCTGAGCAGGGATCCCACCTGTGGCAATGCCCTCCAGGGAGGACACCGAACGTCATCCTGGCAGCACATCAAACACAGAACACATCTTTTTAAAGCTCGTATGTGTTTGAGTCTACCTGACGCATTGGGGCCGATAGAGAAGCTCGTTAACATCAAAGGTTGCCTCGTTGCATGTTAATCCCTGGAGGGGTATTAATTTGCTTTATGTGTTTTTCTAACCTGGCGTGTTTATCAGTCATCCCTGACTTGCAGATCAAATGTGTGTCTTGTATCTATGCCGCGCTTCATTTCAGACATTCCACAGTGCCGACACGTCCTGGCAGACGCGAAGCAACCGGTTCCATCCTTCCCCGTGGGCGCCATTAATTGCTCCATTTTGCCCATAGGATTCACATGGGGAGCTGTTCCTTCCTCAGCATCGGGCTGGCCGGAGCTTTGTCATTCTCATTGCCTCCTAAACATACTGAAAAATTGCAATTTAAACGATGGCCAACTCAAAGTGGTACCAAAAAGGATTAGTAATGATGAACCCACTGGAGCTTCGCTTGCTGTTTCCTCTCTCAAGCTCTTTTAACGTTTCAAATGATGGGTGTGATTAAGCACAAGTGAGTTCTGCCGATCCGAAATGCCCACCCGAAGGAATTGTGCAAGCCAGGTGAAAATACTTGTGGGAGATGAATTTTTCAAACAAAAGGAATATCATGTATGAATAGAGGGGGGACTGTTCATTAAGCCGTAGTTTTATTGCAGGGAAAGAACTCGTCCATGTGTTTGATTGGAAAAGAGAAAACGTGGTGGGGTGGATAACAGAGTAATTATCTGTACTGTTGCTCGCAGCAGGTCAGAAGGAGGATATAACAACCTAGGTACCGTAAAGGTCAGATTTCTAATTTTAATGGCTTGGATTTGCTCTCTAGACTGAGGTCAAAGATGGCTGTTAATCTTTGTAAACAGTTTTGGTGTGTAAACTAGTTTAATCTTCATTTTCATATGGAATGTGTGCTCTAGATTAGGTGTAAAAATAACCATTTGATGCTCTTTGTTATGACGTCTCTGCAGCAAATGCCCAAGTTATTTGGAGCAGGTACGAAAAGCGAGATTTCTTCCTTGACTGGCTCAGGCTGTGTTCGATGTTGAGACTCGAACAGAGCTTGTATAATTTAAAAATATTATCTGAATAAAATGTGCAAGTGGCTTCCTCTCTAAGCTATCGGTTTGCCAGTCTCGGTTGGAGAGAGTAAATGATTTTTACAGATGATGTGCCTTTATATTGTAACAAAAGATGCAGGGTAGAGTCTGGAGAAGAATGTTTTCTTTTTGTCTTCTTTCTTCTGTCCTTGAAGGTTTTGCTGAATCCACGCGGGAATAAAGAATTGAGTGTTAGAGCAGAGGAGGAATCCGGACGGATAAAGGAACCTGAACTGCCACTCTCTAAACCCCTTATCCCAGTGGGTTTTTTGAGTTTGTGCCATTGTGCACAAGTCCAGATCGTTTCCAGCCCTTCTGCTCTTGCCGCTCGCTGGAGAAAAAAGCCCCTTTCATTATTCACTAAGGCTGTTGTTGGACTTGAAAGCTGCTTTTCTCCCCAGCCCCTCAAGTGGCTACGGGAAGCCCAGGAAACACTTTTTGTTCTAGGAACAGTATTTTAAATGGAAACTAAACCGTATTACCAAAGGCAAATTGCGTACAAGTGTTTAAATAAATGCAGGCAGGAAAAGCGTGTTTTCCCCTTGAGGAAACAGCGAAAACACACGATGCGTCCCCTCATTTTTATTCTAATTCTCTCTGTGATAAATATATTGTCTTTTCCCTCCTATGGTTGCTTTGCTCAGCTTTGCCACGTCTGACCGGGCTTTGTGGCCTCTTCCCATTGCTGTATCTGCATCTTCTTCCCTCTCCAGCACTGCCCACATTATTTCTCCCTGTTTGGTGTTTCTGAAAGAGCCCGAAACCTCTTCCCGAGTGGCCTTTGCGTGGAACTGTGTGATGGGAACTGCATGTGGTTGGTAGTTTGTTGGCAGATGTGTAGATCCCAGGTGTCTGTAGATGTTTGTATTGTCCTTCATTTGCCAGGAGACAGAAGAAATCTGGGTCAAGATGTCCCTTCCCATGGCCTAGATGAGCTTGGAAGGTCCTTTCAACCCAAACTATTCCATGATCTCCAAGAGAAAATCGATGTTTAATGACTGAGCCTAAAACCTTAAAACCCAACGAAGGTCTCTGAGCTGGGACTTGGCCATGGAACTGCACAACATCCAGCACCGTCCATGTTCTCCGGATAGTCCAGGGCTATTGGCAGCGGTTTCTGCTGCGATTTATAAGAACCATCTTGCACACAGAGGGAAATACGTTGTCAGCAAGTTCCATCTTAATTTGCATTCTTCCAATCTAATCAAACCTTTGTAAACAACAGCTCCCTGAAAATAATGATCAACAGCAAGAGACACGTTGGCAGGCAAAGGGAAGGTGTATTAAGATGCTTTTCTTTCTCCTATGCTAATCTTTTCCTAATTATGTTTTATTAATATTATGATGCAGACGCTCCCGTTCTTGTTTTCACTCATCTTGTCCCTGGTTAAAATCAAATTGCAAATGAATGAGCCATATATTTGACTTAATCACTTGAGTCCCTGACTTTCATCGTTTTCCTAAGCAACCCCTACAGTCGTACCAGAAATGGGTACATTTCTTTTTTTGTCCTCTTTCTTCTTGTTTTTGAAATATTCTTGCCTGATTATTCTATGGGTGACATTGGCCTTTTGTTACGATGAATTGGCTCGGTCGTTATCATCAGGAGATGGTTGGGTTTTCTGATATTTATAAGCTGCTTTCTATTCTGGAATGAGGAAAAAGAAGAAAAAAGGCAACTCCTTTTTGTTTTAAACAGTCTAATATTGCAGCTTTTATGCTGGAATTGCCAGAGAATAATGTTATATTCTTCCCTTTTGATTCTTTGAAAGGCCCTAATCAAAAAGAAATTGGAGCTTGGTTGTTGTCTGTAGATGAGGAAGTTGAGCGGTTACTAATCCAGGATGTTCCAGATGTATAGAATCCACAATTCCTACCACAGGGCCATATTTTGGGGGGGAGCTTATGGTAGGACCCAGTGTCTTCATATACCACATGGTGTAGTACCCCAAGCTGACATTATTTAATATATAAGCTATTAATTTGGGTTTGGGTGGGCTGAGCGCTGACTGACGCTTTGCACGGTCCCATCCTGGCTATAACAATACGTTGTTTTTATATTATTGTTCAGGTGCAGCAATGGACTGAAAAAAACCTTGTCAAAGAAATGTAAACGTGTGTCACGCTGAATTTAGAAGCTTTTGCTCCAGATCTGTTTTGATAGAAGTGCCAAATTCTATCAGCTCAGCGTAGTTCAGGTGGCTCTTTTAGATCCTCCTGCTGGCTTGTCCATCTGTCGATGCTGGTGTTTCGTTATTTTCTGGGGGTTTTTATGGAGAAATGAGGATACATTTCACCACTACGGCCAATTGTGAAAATATTGTCATTGTTCTCTCCAGAGAAACATTGGCCCGTGAGCTTGTGCCCTTCCCAGAAGAAACAAATAACGCCTTGAGAAGATAAAGTATTTCTTAGTTGACAGACGCTACTTGAATCCATAATTATCACTGGGACAGAGTCATTAAGATGATACTATTTTTTTCCTTTTTTACTCTGATGAACGTATTGAATTATTAGTTGCATCAGAACCATTTATAGATCTAAAGACAGATACGAAGATAAGATGTGACATGCGAACGTACCCTCGCTGCAGTTATGTGATGATTAAAAGGCTCAATTCTGATCCCGCGGATCCTAAAACCAGGAGAAAATTATAATTATCCAGGCGGTTGTCCTGGATTTTCACCGCTATGAGTGAGATGAGTCTGGTCCCCTCTTATTTATTAGAGGGTGAAATTCAGTTTTGCATAGAGGATCGCTCCAAATCCCATTCGGCGTTTGAGGAAAAAAACGAGGTTTTTGGGAAAGCTTAAGATTTAAGGGCTTAAGTAGAGCTGAAGAGGCGCTGGGGCAAGTGGGGCCTGTTTCGCATTGGGCACTAATTTACCCGGAGTGTTTTTGTGCAAATTCCCTTATTGATCCTCTTGCTGCACGTTTTTCATTCTCTTATCCAGGTGCACATTTTGCTTTATCTTATCCACATTTCTTTTCTTTTAGATCCAGCTTTTATCTAATCGCAGAACTCTCCATTTTCCATCTGCACCAAACTGTGGTCGCAATACAATCCAGAATAGTCACTAACAAAGTTAGAGAGGTGGGGACTCAGATATTTAATGGAATTGTACTCCAGAGAAGGTGTATATTGCAATAAATAGCCGACATTCTTGATTAAATTGCCTCTGTTGATGGAATGAAGTGTGCATGTCTTGCCAGAAAAGTTGGGTTTTCTCCTGCTATGCACAATATATTTGCTTTCAAAGATGCAAATACTTTGAAGAGGAGCAATTGAATGTGCAGCTTGTCACACAGATCTGGGGACATTCTCAGGGTGATCTATAGCAGAACACGGCGGAACTGGGAACCCGTTCCTGTTACTCATTAATCTTGAAGTGCTGGGAAGAGAAGCCCCACATAATGTGACAAAGTGCATCCGACACGTCCGGTTAAAGAGCAGGAATCTCAGGTAGGAAAAGATTTTCTCGAAGAAATAAGTACTCAAGGGGTCTGTGATGTGTGTTTTCCAACCAGACTTTGAGTGGGCAGGTTTCAATGCTGTCATCATTCATCATAATTGCACTTATTCTTAATTGTAGGATTCTTCTTTGCTTTATGGATATTAAGGGTAAAGCCAGGAATTATACCAGCCATGAGTGGATGGATGTTGAGGGCCAGCAGGACTAAATCATTTTTGAAGGTCCATTCCAACCCAGACTGTTCTGTGATTCTATAATTGTATAATTCTATGACTCTCTGATCCATGTCTGTGGCCAGATTGTCTTTTTAGTGTGCACTGTCGCATCCTGCCGTAGAAACTCAAAGGAACATCTTCCCAGATTGATACCAGGTACTTTCTTACTTTCTGACTGTGCTTGACAGTATTGAAGCTGAGCTGAAAAAGGTGGATGTTGGTGTTCTCCATCCTAAATTCAAAAGGTTCATGATTTATCAAGTAGAGACGAGCACTAAGAGATGAGGCAGCTCCTGCGGAGGAGAGGAAACTACGGAGATTTCACAGAAACCGTAATTGCGTGTTCCCCGGCATTGTCGGCTCGACACGCTGACATCCGGAGATATCGAGCACCTCTTTTTACAGCCCAGCGAAGCCCTTACGCTGACAATCAATTACGCCGCTAGTAGTCGTCTTCCGCTATTGTGGCGTGAACATCTACTCTGTAAATTAAAGAAGAAATTCTATTACCGAAGAAGCCAAAGAGGGCTTGTATCTTCTTCTGAAGACACATGTTCTTCCCTCTACGCGCATTGTAGAAACATGGGGGCAACTGCTTTATTTTTGTCCGTTCTGTTCCATCTGACGTGGTTCAGGGGGTGAAATCCTGGTTATTGGCTATTACAGCTGAACAAGTTCTCCTCCTTCTTTTGCAGAGCCTCAGTGGGAAAGCAGGGATAAAAATAAAACACCCGGTGAGAATAAAGGTCACTATGAGAGACAGGGATTCACGATGAAAAAACCGCAAGAGAAAACAAGTGGTAACAGCTCTGCAGGTGTTGGAGAGGAGAGGAGGGAGGTTGGTGCCCACAGCCTGTGCTAATAAGCTGCCTGAAATGAAAATGTGGCGAGGAGCATTTGCTCTTCTGCTTGTGGATCAAAAGGCGAGCGGCAGCAGCAGAACGAGCTGCTGTTCACCAACAGCGCGGTGGAAACAGCTGTTTGTGCAGCAAGTCGTAAGGTGCAGGAAAGGGCTATAGAGTGTGAATGTTATTGATGCGTATTATCGATTTTCCATTGTATTGGAAGCACCAGATGGTTTTGCTGTTCATTGCCTTTTTTACCTGGTTTAGATAATAATGAAATGTCTTTGAAGGGTGGGAGGAGGAAGAATTACCAGGAGCTTGGAGCCAGGGGGGGTCGGGCTCTGCTCCCCAGGAACAAGCGCCAGGAGCAGAGGAAACGGCCTCAAGTTGCGCCAGGGGAGGTTGAGGTTGGATGTGGGGAACAATTTCTTCCCCAAAGGGCTGTGGGGCATTGGAACAGGCTGCCCAGGGCAGTGCTGGAGTCACCATCCCTGGAGGGTTGGACAGACGGACATGAGGTTCTCAGGACATGGGGCAGTGCCGGGGATGGGTTATGGTTGGACTCAATCTGGAAGATCTTTTCCAACCGAAATGATTCTGTGATTCTAAATCACAAGGTTTAGTGATTTATCCCACTGAGCTGACTGTGTATGACTGTAGTACCCCAGGCCACGTTTGTCTTTTCTCCACGCACCCAAGAACTGCAAACATGTTTGGATGTAGGGGTGGCCGGACAGACTTTTGTAGGAAAAAGGAGGAGCTTTGCTTTGTGGTAGGGAAGGTCTATGGAAACAAAAAAAAGCTAAATGAAAAACTTGAAATACCAATGTATTAATTCTGAGGTGGAAACCTGAATCTGAGACCTCAGAGCTCAGTATGAGGGTCCACGGTGGGTATGTTTCTGTGTTCTGTGTTAACCATGGGCTGAGCCCAAACCACGCGTAACCCCTTTGTGACACCTCTCAACCGTGGGGGGCTCAATCTGAGTCCCATGGGGGCTGCCAGGAGCCCTGGGTGGCCTCAGACAGGTCCCTGCTTGCTCGGAGCATCCCGAGGGGACACGTCCCACCTCGAGTCCTCCATCTCTGTCACCCAGGCCCTGGGTCCTCCCCCTGCATCTCAGCTGCCAACCTCCGGTTCACTGTCTGTTTACTCTTCTCCCAGCTCTTACATTCATGTATATTTATGTGAAGCTCCAAAATAGCCAAGAGCACTTTAATCAGAGGACTATCTGCAAGCTAATCAGGGATAATACTAATCAGGAAGTTCAGCGCACGCTTTAACACTTGGGAGGGGAAACTTCACTCCCAACTCCCAAACAGAGCTCGACGATGCGACTTTTTCCATTTGCCTCAGTTACCGGAAGAGAAAACAAAGATTTACAGTTTGCATCTGGTGTTTTTCAAGCTTCACGGCAGGAGCAACGAACGCTGGATATGTCACAGGAGCCGGCGCTGTCGTGAGGAAATTATGCAACCAGCGCGACGCTAATTTAGATCCGATGTCTCTGGTGTTTCCAGCCATAGGGATCTCACTTTGCAAGCCCATCTCTCCAAATCCCATCTCTTCTCCTTGTCACGTGGCGGGGTTGGATACACGCTCGGGTGGCAGCGGGATGATTGTCATGCAGAAAAGCTGCTGTGTCCCTTCTGTCTAAGCTTTTTTTAAATCATTGACTTTGCAATCTTGATAAGTAGGATTTTCCAACAGCGCTTGCATTCAAAAGGGAAGGAAAAAGCTCTGATATAAATAAAGGGAAAACTTTTTAAGGTTTAGCAAACTTGAAATTAGAGCTCATGAGGGTTTTAGACCTGCCAGGCAATACTGTACATCTGCTTAACATGATGCCCTTTCTGGAGTTGAGAGTTTTTTAATTCTCGCTCAGACACAGTTTTGCAGAAAATCCTTTTACATGATTCACATGAAAGTCTTTGCTTCCTGAAGTCTTCTCAGATATAAATGACAAAAGCTCATATTATCTGCCCCATTTTTCAATGGTGACTTTACGGGATAAGGAGCCACAATGCCACTGGATTATATCTCTAATGCAGATTTTTCCGCTAAGGTTTGATTTTTAAAAGCATTCATCTTTAGAAATGCGTGGATTTAAAAATAAAGAAATCATCGCTTGGGTCACAGTCCTGCTTCAACCCAAGCCAAGGGAAGCGGCGTCAGGCGATCATTTCTATCTCGTTAGCGCGCGTCTCTGCTCGCTGGGTGTCCTTTCTTCCTTTCCCTCGGATGAGAAGCGGCCACGGGCTCGAAGGGACGCGGAGATGAGGTTCTCAGCAACACAGGTTAGTGCTGGATTTAGGTTAAGGTTGGACTTAATGAGCTCGAGGGGCTTTTCCAACCAAACCAATTCTACGATGGAGCCCTGAGGCAACACACCTGCTTTGGGATGCACAAACGGTGCCCGAGCACAGAAGTGACGGGGGGATGCTCATCCCTTCTCCACTCTTGACACTGACCCATCTCAAGCCGATGTAGCAGGGCAGGTATTTGTTTTACAAATAGCGAAAAATGCTGTCGATGCCACCTGGTGAAGCTGGCGCCAGTTCAGTGCATGAATCCACTTTGGCGTCAGTATAAATGCAGTTTAATGTATGTATTGTTGAGCTCGAGCATCACCTAGAAGACCATGGGAGGAAGGGTTTTCCCATATTCTGCAGAATTCTGCAGAGTTGAAGGCTTCTCAGTTACCATCCCTGGGTGCCTTGCGGTAGATTTCTTCTCAAATTCAGGTAGCGACAAACGCAACGTATGGTGAAATAGCTCTTGCTATGGACTGACCTAAATCAAACTGCCTACACCATGGGGTAAATAGCCCATTGCCCTCCATCACCCACAGGCAACGTTAAACCTGACACCGCAGCAAGTGGGTGGGTTTGAATTTCCAAGGGAAATAAGCCCTATAGAAACAAAAAACCAAGCTGGCTACGAGTGCGGATCCTCTCGGATAATTATCCCGTCCCTTCTCTGCTTTTAATGCTGCTGCAGTTGTCTGAATAAATTCAAAGTAGCAGTCGTGGTAGATTTAAAGCTGTTGCAGTCCTGATGAGCTGATAGTCTATAGCGCTGCCACAAAGGGATTTTCTTCTTTCCCTGTCGTTTTTAATCGCTAGCACAAAATAATTGCGCTCCTTTTTTTCCTCCTGCGAAGCGACAAAATGACAAAGCAGCAAAATAAACATTTGTATGATCTTCTTCATGGAGCAGGCAAAATTGGGTTTGCAAAATAAAACAAAGGAATCCATCGCTTGCCATACACAAAGACTAGTTTTAAGTCATTCTTGAAGCTGGAGATGTTTTAGGATCAGAGAAGTGGCTGTAATCAAAAATGCTGGCCAAAAAAATGGGATTCCTTCAGAAAACATTAAAAATCAGTCCCTTTCCTCATTGAAATGGTGTATTGATTATAATACTTGGGCAGATCTCTTTATACTTATGTTTGCTTGAGGGGGGGAACAAAACCCATGTTGCGTCACATTTACTCAACTATTTAGCCATGTGTGGATGTCATTGAATAGAAGATTTATGACGGAGGTTGTGTGCCTACCGCAGTATTTGCATGGGGAAGGTTGGTTATACAAGGAGTTCATCTCAATTTCTCGGTTCCTAATTGTCACCCTGACCCTCGGTGACAAGTTCCCGGGTACCTGGCGCTGCTTGGGTGGCTCTTTCTTCAGCATCAGGGATGTTGTCCCAGGAAGACGCGAGATCCTTCTGTCCTTGCGGAGCGTGTTCCTCAGGATTTGCAAACGTAAAGAGGGAAACAAACAGTTGAGAGGGGAAAAAGGTTTATTATTCAAATTCCATTTCCCGAACTCTCTTGGTTTACAAGCTCCCTTGAGTCTCGGCGCTCATCAATTTTTTTTCCTCTTTCCCCTAGCAAAGCTAACCCAGCAGGTATGAGCAGAGTTCGTTAGCAATCCTGTGCTCCTTTCTTGCTGGAAAAGCCTCTGAGAGGAGCCTTAGATTCAAAATCACATATCTGTACCTGAATTAGGCTTTAAATTGTGCTTCTGAATATATATAGAGGAGTGAACCAACATATGAATCTCGTCCGACCATGCACGTGGTGACATCTCCTCCTGTGCTGAATGCGGGTGAGTTGGAATGTGGTGTGAGCGATGGCTCTGCGGTTGTGCGCAGCAAACACGGTCCCTGCTCGCATTTACCTGTGCTGTACAATAAGTACAGCTGGTACCTCCCACAGACACTAGAGACTGGAAAAACCGACGGAGCTGGCGGCATAATCTGCTCTTCATGTGCATGCACAGGTTTAATCTAGAATAATCTTGAGCTTCCTGAAGTGCCAGTAAATAGGCTGTTTTGATAGGACGAGAGGAAACGGCCTCAGGTTGCACCAGGGGAGGTTGAGGTTGGAAATTTGGGACAATTTATTCCCAAAAAGGGCTGTTGGGCATTGGAACCCAGGGCAGTGATGGAGTCACCATTGAACAGGCAGAGCTGAGGTTCTCAGGGACACAGGTTAGTGCTGGATTTAGGTTAAGGTTGGACTTAATGAGCTCGAGGGGCTTTTCCAACCAAAATGATTCTCTGATTCTAGGACTTGGTTGCAGCTGCCTCACTGAAAAACCATATTTCTGAAGTTGCAGCCGAATGCATCATCTCAGGCACATTTTTGACAGCGAGAAAAATGCAAATGCGGCAAAGCTTCCCACTGCCCGGCTTGAGAAGCCATGGCAGGTGCTGATTTGTATAAGACACAGGTGCTAATTACTGGGAAACGGTTTCCCGAGACATCCCAGTCCCCTGAGGCGAAGTGTTGGGGGAGGCATTATTTTCCATCTAATCTATTAAATTTAGAAGCCAGGATGGCTGCCACCTGGGGGACCCCTGCGATTGTTGACTTATGCAAGCGCACTAATTTCTATTGCTACCGTGTCTCTGCTCTCCTCCCACCGCATTTTCTCCATTTACATGTCAGCTACCAAAATTGTAGACTTATTTCTTTTTTAATACACAAGCACCCAAGGTCAGTTTTTTTGCTGTGATGAACGGCACCGAAAAGGACAAAATCTTTGTCTACCCAACCTGTGCAAATAGGCGGCCGGGTAGGAAAGAGCAAGAATAAGGATGAGTCGAATATTTCAGTCTCAAAGCTCTGAAAATAACGCCTGGGTGTCCACAGTGTTGGGTTTGAGCTGCCCGGGGGTGATGTGTAGTCAACAGGGAATTTAAAATAAGGTCACTCAATGTGCAATTTCAATCACAGACCTGAGTCATCTTCAGGCTTCTCGATCTCGACAGAGTGCAAAAAATAATCATACTGTAAACCACAATAAAACAACAGTGACTTTCTGGTTCTTCCCAAATGTTTCTCCCCACAGATGCAGGGGTTTTGTAAGGTTCTTGATTTTTCTTCATTGCAACGAGTATCTGAAAGAAACAATGGTGGATAAATCTTGCAAATTGATGTGAAAAGCTGTATTTTAAGCCAAGAGGCACAGCCAGGGCTGTGTTTGGTGGTGACACACTGTGCACATGTGCCAACGCGGACCCCTCGGGACAGGACACAGCTGGGCCCTTTGGGGTCACCTGCAGATGCGGCTCAGGGGCCAATTCCCCATCGCCGAGACTCTGCAGAGCTCATTTGGGACAGGCGATGTCCTTGGGGAACCCTCCTGGTCACCGTCTCGCTGGTCATTACCGTCTTATTTCTGCGCTATACTGTTGCATATACCTTCTATGCCTTTGGAAGGGACTCAAGCTCTGGGGTTGTGACCGTCTGAAAGGAACGAGAGGAAACGGCCTCAAGTTGCGCCAGGTGAGGTTGAGGTTGGATTTAGGAGCAATTTCTTCCCCAAAGGGCTGTGGGGCATTGGAACAGGCTGCCCAGGGCAGTGCTGGAGTCACCATCCCTGGAGGGTTGGACAGACGGACATGAGGTTCTCAGGACATGGGGCAGTGCCGGGGTGGGTTATGGGTGGACACAATCTTAAAGGTCTTTTCCAACTAAAAAGATTCTGTGATTCTACATGCACACCCATCCTGAGACATTTCTGCCCAAGTTGGCTTATTCTATAAGGGACATATACATGCTCCACGGCACCATATACACCTTTAATGGCTGAGTAATGGGCTTCAACTCCGTACATCCCCGTGCCATCGATTCCAACGGGCATTGACTTGGACACCCTTTACGATGTGTTTTACTTCTCACTTCCTATCTCCTCGCCTTTTTTTTGTTGTTTTTGGTTTAACGCAGGCCCTTCCACGTTACTTTAACAAAGTTTTATGTGTTTTAATTTTCTTTTATGACTTTGTAGCCGATTTCCAACTGCTTCACGAGACAAGTCAATGAGACACAGCTCCTAATAAACCTGCATTCATCAATGCCTTGTTTTACTCTCGCTCATCTCTAACTACTCTCCAATCACTTGGACAACTGATGCTTTGGAGCTTGCAATTAGGCCCATGCTTTCTGTTCTGACGAAGGAAGATTAATTAAATCAGTGCTTTTCAAGACTAGAACAAATGCAGAAACATTTTTGGCAATTTTCTCCTCCCTTTAAACCTGCAGCCTATTAATTTAAGACACCTGGCACAGAACTAACATTTTGCCCTGATAGGAAACAATAAACTGAGATTTATACACTGGAGCCTTATGGAAAGGTTTCTTTTTCCTTCCCAAAATGCAAATTACAGAGTAAAATGACGTGAGATCAGGGGAAAAGTTGATAACCCTTCATCTAAAGAATAAACCAGACTTCTGCAATGAACTTTTTATTTTTTAACCACGCCTACGAGTGAGAGCAGATAATACAGTATCAATATTTATCTCATGGACCATTCATGCTGCGTATCTCAAAGAGGCTACAGCCCAAATGAGACAAAACAGGTAAGAGAAAGGAATCCACGTGATTCCCATTGTATAGAAAAATAACTGAGTTGCAGCAAGATTTTAGATACAGAGAATGGGAAATATGGCTAAGAGGCAAAAAGTCAGAGGTGAGTGAGCGTTGACGTGCAGAACAGGATCCAGGACCCTCAATAACGTTAATGTCTCAGGTAACACCAAATTTTCACTCTTTAACTCCTGGAGAAGACTCTTCCAGTTTGTTTGGCCCCTGGTGACCGTGGGTTTTAAGTAACTTTTGGGGATTTGCAAGAGGGCGATTCCCCTTTGCTGAGACCGAGAGCCACTCGTGCCTTTTATACATCACATTTCTCAAAGGCAGGGGGAAAAAAAGCAGATCAATTGATCTTTTTTATAGCCAATTTGTGTGAAGAAACATCAGAGATAACAAAAGACTAATTATTTTCCTCCATTGGCAGTTGCTAAGAGGAAAGCTCCAGACAGCCCAATTCTCCATGTATTAATTACTCTATATTTAAGATCCTCTGTTTGGGGCGGGTTGTCCGTGTCCCAACTGCTGATATCATGGCGACTTTTTGTTGCTGTGGTCACTGTTATGGGTTCAATGAGCATCTGCTGAAGCCAAAAAGAAAAGCACGACTTAAAAAAGGAGTCACCGTGTTGGGTGGAATTCACCCAGGCAGCGGTCAGTAGGTTTTCCTGTGTGTTCTGAAGATGTGAAAGCGCTAAATCCTCCTGTTCTCCATGTGGTTTCTGTTAACTCTGCTGCTTAGGAACCATCCACAGCCAGATATTCAATGAGGTGCTTTCATTTATTCGGTTTGGGTGGCAAATTCTAATGACGCTTTAAGGAGACGCGTGTGTCCGTGCAACTCTGTGTTGGTCTGATAACCACGGACAAGTGTTATTTGTAATTATTGTAGATGCAAAAATACATTCCTAACATCATTTCTATAAGTACCGGTGACCAGGCACTTGTACCGAAGTACAGGCAATGGATGAAAGATAGTTTTCATTGTTTGAAGTATCTTATAAATAACACAATAAGCGACGTTTACTGCACAAACCCTTGTGAGATGTTCTCTCTCTGTTTCCCAAAACCAAATATTCATTATCATGCTCTTTTAGCAGCAGCCACCTCTTCATTATCCATCTCTTGGTTGGTGCAGGTGCAGTTTGCACAGTTCTGGGTGCTTATATCCATTGTCACCGCCTGTTGGCATTAATTTCATCTCCTTTTGGAGCAAACGAGACCATCAGCGTATTTGTCGACAGCAGCGTTTGCGTTTTTGAATATACAGATGGCGTGTGAATCCCTGCGATTCCAGGTTTGCTGAAGCCTCCCCTACTTGTCCACGCCGTGGGAACAGTTTGTATAAGATTTAAGGCTCCTTTTTTCGCAGAGAAAGCTGGAGAAGAAGCAAATCCGCAAGCCAAGCAGCACGCTGCCTGCGTCGGTTCCAAGGCAACGTGCGCTTTTATTATCGTCAGCAAATTTTCCCCGATCGGCGTTCCAGCTCCCTGCTACCGTTCTGAGGATGCTGAACCCGGGGCAGAGCACAAATATACCTATTTATTTATTTGTACCTGTGTTCTAAGGCACGGAAAGCACTGGGAAAACACCATGTGCCTTTATATCCTTTATCCTTCCATCTCCCGCATGGTCCATGGGGAAGTTCAGGCTCCAGAACTGCCCGTCCAGCATGAAATTCCCATTAAAACACAGTTCGTGGCTCCCAAAGCCAGGGGGTATTAGCCCTATAATCGGGCAGGTTAAACTGGTGCTGGAGTTTAATGGCAATTTAAATCTCTCTCTTGCGCCGGTGCACAAATATTAACGCTTTGATCAAGGCTTTTCTGTCTTGCAGCTTTTTATCAAGACATGATTCTCTCGTAATGAACCAGAGGACCCAAGTGTTTAAGACATCAAAACTCGGCAGATTTCCTCTTTATTTTATTTTAAACCCTGCAATCTGTGGTTCAAACCTGCCCCTTTTCATACTTCAGTTTTCAGTGTGTGTCCTCCCAAGTCCTGGTAGTTTCACTGAGTCTTTCCATGTTCGTTTGCAGCATCCGAGCTTTAATTAGGACGGGGTTCCCCGGCTCCCTTGAATTTTACTCTTTCCCTGTTGTTTTTCATTTGTGGCAGGTTTTCCCCATTTTTCCACTGTACCTTTCCCTCCTCATTCCTTTTTATTCAGAGCACAGAATCATTATTAGCCATGAAGTTTTTGTACTTTAGCCCAGCCGGGTCATGATCCATTATAAATCCTGGACAAGTCAAGCACTGCTTCTTGCTGGGTACAGTATATGCTTGGCCCCATTAAGAATAATAGCGTGAATAACCATAAGCCATTAATTTTGACGAGATCGGGCCCGTATCACCTTAAAAAGAGCGCGCTGGTACCATGGGAGACATTTGCCTATTTCCGCTCTTTGCTCCCTTAATGAATAAAAATAGGAAAGTAGCTGCGATTTGCCCAGCGGAGAAACACCCGAGAAGGTTCATCCCATCGGTTTGTGCGGGGAAAAAACACCAAAAATACTTCTGCAGGGTGAGCAGATAATAAAGAATGAAGAATAAAAGCCTTGGCTTTCTCATTGGAGATTGGCCAGAGATAAATCCATCGAGATTCCCAGGTTTGGGGAATCTTGGTTTATGGAAAACCAGGCAGAATGACCCCAAAATATTAGAGTATCTCCTTCCTTAGCACCAGCTACGCTCAGTGTGCTGTTCATTAGCACTTTGCTTTTACCTGTGCAAGGATTTGGGTGTTTGTAGCTACTTTCGGGCTTATCTTAGAGAGAAGGAGCCTTTTGTGCGTATTTTCTCTGCAAAAAAGTGGGCTGGAGTGGTTTGTTCCTGTGGCTTTCGAATGCTCTGAGTGAAAAAATGCCATCAAATTTAAAGCAAAGCCTTGTTTTGTTTAAAAGCGGCGTCTTTCCTCGTTATTTTAAGCGACTCCGTGCAAGGCCGTTGCGTGTTTGCCGACTACGCCGAGTTCCTCATCAAAGCAAACGCGGTTGTGGCGGTGCCGAGGGAACCGACGGGTAATTATCGGCTTTTCTCATCCCATCTCTGCTTGTTTGCAGCGCTCCCCTGGGGTCCCCGGTGGAAACGAGGAGGGCAGGAATGGCACAAAAACTGTATAATATATATTGCGTGATGGGAAGGGCGCCTTTCTGCTTGAGGTAGAGTTCGGTGGATGTTATTTTAGCACGCGTGTGGACGCCCCGTTCTGTTATATGGGTAAAATCGGTGGGATGGGGATGCGGGACATCATTCTATGTATGTATTTCGATGTATTTTGGGGGGCTCCTGCTTCTGTCTGTGTCCAAACCTTTGTGAAAAGCCGTCAATATTTTATTATAGAGAGTGCCATGCAAAGCTTTCCAACCAGCCTTGTGGGTGTTCTGAAGCTGTTTTGTCTTGTTGCTTTTGTTTCTGCACAAAGGCATAAATGTCTAAATATCTGGTGTGTTTTCCCATGAACGGTGCTCAAGGAGCCAGGGGAGGCAAAGGGGAGAGATGTGTAATTATTTCATAACAAGCCTCTAGTTTCTGGGCTTTGGTATCTGTTTATTTTTGCTCTAATTGCATATGAATTGGGCAAAGACGATGCTCTCAGGTGGGCTCCGTCCCCCGATTTTGTCAGGGTGCCCTCCTGCTCGCTTCTAAGCCCGTGCCAGGGATCTCTTGGGTTTCCAGATCCTCTTCTATTCAAGTTTTTGGCAGGCCACGAGCAGCCCGTCTCGGATCAGGCTAAAGTCAGCGCTTTCCCTCCGGCGTGGCTGCCGTCCAAGCATTTCAATATGTAATTTCCACTAATTTGCAGAACTGTACTGTTAATTACACAAAAGATTTACTTAGAGCTACCCCTTCCGTAATGGTCTCGGTGCCCACATTAACTGCCTTGCTGCTTTTCTGTAATTCTCGGTCGCTCGGTGAGGTCAAGATGATGTAGTCGGTGCCCTTTTCTTGCTTAAAACACATCGCGCATCTCCCAGCTGCCCAGGGAAACTGGGCACCAGTGAAACACGGGCAGGTGGGTCGAGGCCACCGAGTCCCTGTGGGTCCGGGTGAGATGTTCCGACAGCAAATCTCTTTTTGTTGGGAGTTGAGGGATCCGCAAACCACCGCTCAACACTCCCCGTGTGTCCCTCCCATCCTCTTCATTTACCAGAGGGTGTGGATGGTGATAAACAGCTCCCATTTATGCCCATTTTTTGGGAACTGTTGCTTTCATTCTTAATTTTTCCATTGAACTCATGACTCAGCTTTGAGCAGAGCATCCTTATTGGAAACCAACTCCTTTATTCCACCTTGTGGATAATAAATATACGTTGTACAAGCCCAGCGTGGATGTTCTCCCTCAAACAGGCACCCGAAATTGCGATTTAGGAAGAATAAATCTTGTGTAGATGAGGTTCTGTAGGACATGGTTTAATGCCAGTGTTGGGTTCACAGTTGGACTTGATCTTGAGGGGCTTTTCCAACCAAAATGATTCTGTGATTCTATTCTAGAACCAGAATCTCTTTGGTGCCCGCATCGGGCTGTCTGTCACCAGCACAATTTCACACTCCATTTCAGTAATTGCTTGGCATAATTTGCGTCGGGTGAAGAGCAGGAAGATGCTTGTGCTTCATCAGAAGAGCGGCTATTCATCACGAGAGCGCCGTGACAGCGGGACACGGTCCCATTTGCTCCCATCTCCCGCAGGGCACCTGCCAACGCGCTCCCCTCTGGGCAGCAGGAGGGGGACAGCAGGAAAAAACAAGAAGCAAAATTCAATTTACTCAGTGATTTCCTCTTTATTTTAAATTGTTTATTCAAGGTTGTGCTGGGCCAAGACGTGGCCATCGCTCCATGGAGCTCATGGTCCACGGTGGAGAAGTGGGACCACAGCACAAGGGCTTTGTCCCATCGCACCCATCTGCTCCCTTTGTCTCAAAGCTGCAAATCATGGCAAACGTCCCCAGCCGGATGGTTCATCCCTGCAGAAAACCAGCAGCAGATCGACCGCAACGTTGCGTTATGGGTTAAAATGGAAAGGCACAGCATGACCAAAGCCAGGTGACAAAAGAAAAGAAACTAAATTTAAAAGCTGATCTGGATTCATAAATAACCTGACGCGCATCCTTGCCTGTGCTCGGAGTTGAGAAAACACAACACCTATCAGCACGCAGGTCAGGATTACACCAAGCTGTCCCAGGAGAATTTACTCCAGCTTCTTCCTGACAAGAGGCAGAGGTATAAAAAACAACACGGTGACTTCTGTTGGAGCAATAGCTGCGTAAAATATTGTTCGTCAGAGCTATAAAGGTTACCTCGGTGGAGAAACAGCGCCTGCAGCTTTTGGCTTGCTGCTCCTTGGGGTGACGCATTAGCGAGTTTGTCGCTGGGTGTCTTGAATTGAGCATCATGGTTTTTCGGCAGCTTTGAGTCGCATCTGGTTGACACGGGTTTGTAAAGCAGTTGGAAGCCGTCCAGCGTTGCGTTACGGGACCGAGGGACGCGGGAAGTGTTGGTGTTTTGCGCTAAATGAACAAGCTGAAGGATGAAGAAGGGTTAAGCAACTATCACGAGATCTGACAATCCTCCATCTCGCTTCTGGCTGGCACCAAATGGTTAAGAGGAGCTCAAATCTGAAATAGTTTCCTATAGAAGGCCAAGAAATCTCAGTCAGAACCAGACCCCTGTGTGTATCCAACCCATGAACCTGGTCTCGTATTTATAGGATGCTCAAGGCTCCAGGATTCATAAGCGCACCCAATATTCTCTGTTGATCGCCCACTTCTTCAAATAAATCGGCTCCATCCCAAAAATCCAAGCGAGCGCTTGGGAAAGGAGACAAGCAAATAATTGACATAATAAACAAGATTTTTATTTAGTTTGGAGCTTGTTAGGTGACATTTGCATAGCGACGGTGTCAGATTCATTATTCATGAGCACAAGCTGCAATGACCCCGCGCAGCCGCTCAGCAACGCCGGCTCCCGGGCTCCCAAGACTAGACATCGTTCTTGCTGCTTTAAGCAATTTCTCTTTAAAAGGAGCACGGCGGAGTGACAGCCTGATTTCTTATTCATGTGTGGGTCTTTTCAAGGCACAACATTTACCACGCTACATAAAAATCAAGCTTGCGGGTCGCAAGGGGGAGAAATGACTTAAGCAAATTGTGTTTAAGAGAAGGGTTGGAATAGAAGTGTCCCCTCCTGTGGTCCTGTCCTGTCCCAGGTGACATGGACAAAGGCTGAGGGTCACCCAGGAGGGGCTGGGAGCGAATTATTGCCCCAAACACCGAGACTGATTTGTGGTTTTGTCTTCTAAACAGGGGGATCGGAGAGTCCAGCCCATGGCGGAGGTTGCTGCTGGGACAAGGGGACACGTCCGGCCCTTTGAGGGACATTCCAATGGTTCAAAAAGATCCTGTTCACTTGCAAACTGGGCTGGATCGAGAGGAGAAGGACAAAAATGGGCTGGATTGAGAGGATAAAGACAACAGGTGGGTGCAGAAATAGTAAATGGGGGGGATATCTGGCTACACAGTGTTACGGTGGAAGGGAATCAGGGGGAACAGCACAGCCCACAGAATGAGCCGAAATAGTGACGCTTGTGCATCGAAAAAAGTAACAGGAACATAAATGCGAAAGGTATTAAGCTGCACATTATATATAATGTGTTATATATAGAGTTAGGGGGTTGCTATCCTACTTGTGTTTGGAAATATTAATATCTCCACGTCTTGCAAATCAGGCGTGCTCTGCAGCCACCGAGGTGATGACGGTCTCGGCTTAATTTGCAATTAGGGGAGTTGCATTCCTGCTTTAAGGAAAACCCTTAGGGGAAAAGATGCTGAAACGTTTTCATGAGACCCTTGGACAAACATCTCTCAGGGATGGTCAGGGCTGAGTCTTCCCCGGCAGTGAAACAACCTTGGGCTCCAGCTACGAACAGGGAGAAACGAGCATCAGAACAGCTCCCTCTACCAGCACGTGGCCTGCAATAGAGAAATTTAAATATATATATTTTTGAAGGAGCCTTGTATTGTTTCGGGACATCATTAGTGATTTTAGCCCCAGGAGGGGGGGATCAGAAGCTGTTTTGGCAAGCGCTGCCAATCAAACGGTGATTTGCTCTCAGTGTGAGCTCTCCTGCTCTCTTACCCAAATTTTAAAAAATGTAATCAACACAAATGACGCCGAGAAAAGTAATTAAACATCTCATGTAGCGTGTGACAGGCACAGAGATGCTGAAAGGGAGCGTTTCCAGTCGGCAGAAGCGAGGCCGCGGTAGGATGCTCATTGCTGGGTATCTCGACCTTTTCTCAAATAGAGACAGAAATGCTCTGTCCTCTCTTGTCCCTGCGCTGTCACCTCTCCCTGTCCCTCCAAAATTCACAGAGTGGGGACAAAAGCCTTGAGAGCGTCCTCCCCACCTTGTCCCCAGGTCTTGTTGACTGTGATTTCCAGCCCTGAGAAGCTCTTCACAGCATCAGGAAAAAGCGAATTTAAACTCAAAACCAGCACGGGCTCAAGGTGAGTTATTTCTCACCTGAATTAAACCCACTGTACCATTATCATTTTAATTCAAATGAATATATTCCCAAGAGACGCATGGTGACTTGTTATGGACAGAAATGCACCTTAAAGCATCTTTCTGCGAGGGGTCTCACCCCCATCTGAGTTGGGCTGTCCTGCCCGGTGCCCACTTGCCATCTGGTGGTGAATTAGAGGAAAGAAAATACTGCCTTTTTGAAAATATAGTTAAAAAGAAGAGGTAAATTCAACAGATTCTTGCCCGGTTGGAATCTAATGGGGTTACGAGGAGAACGGACGCGTGTGAAGGGACAGCACAAGGCCACGCGTCACTGATGCCTTATTCATTGGTATTAAATAAGACTTGAGGAGAACACAACTGGTGTGCTGACGCTCTGCAGAGGGGTGAATCGCAGCCTAAAGCAAACCTGGGAAACTTGGATTATCCATCAGCCGCTCTTAACGGGGTTATCGTTGAGTGAAGAGCAGGCGCTGGCCTCTGCGGTTTATAATTATACTGTAAATTCCGTCCTGCTGCGTCTAATTACATTTTTAAATAAGAAAAGAAGCACGTATATACACGTAGGGCTTTTTCTTCCAAAGCTTTCGAGGCTGGATTTGCAAGGATGCAGGAGCAGGGGTGTTTGTGAAACAACCAAATGATCATTCCCGTGTGTCTTGTTTGACAGCAGAACCAGGGGAGGACAAGCCGGGGTTTTAGGATGTTCACCTGGGCTGAAACAGGCGCCTTCAGCCTTTGTGATCTACCCGATTCCAGCCCCAGAAATACCCAGAAATACAACCAAGAGGTTGAATCTCCCATTTTTCACAGTAAGTGATGCTGAAGAGGTTCCTGGGAGACCTTCAAAGACCAACTCCGGGGTTTTCTTTTTACTTTTATTGATGATTTCAGGCACTAAAACAGTTTTGTGATCATCAAAACAAAACTCAGGAGAAACCATAAGCCCAGAGGAGCAGCCCGACAAACTTTATTATTACAAAATTAAAAACAGGAGAGAGAAAAAGGTAATAGGGAGGAAAAACTGATGGACAGGGCTGGCACCACCATAGTGGGTCTGAACTGACTGTGAATAAATGGAGGCTGGAAATTAAGGAGAGATGGGTTGGTCTCACGAGGCCCTTTCTAGACCAGTCTCCCTGTTTTAACTTGATACCTCAAGTTTTTCTAGGTGTCATTGTCTTTTTAATTGAATATACAGCATTAACTTTAGCATAGTCACCTTGTAATCAAAGCAGCGCTGTCGCCACATCCAGAAAACTGAGCAAGACTCTTCTCAGGGACGTTCACTAAAAGGGAAAGATGCAATGGGAACAAATCTAAATACAGGGATTCTGTTTAAACACGAGAAAAAGATGATATTTTTAACAAACCACGAGAGCTCTCAGACATGAGAATGATTGTGGTGTTGGTCCTTGGCGACGCTCAAAACCCAGCAGGGCACAGCGGCTCCGGCCGCTGCTGTTTGAGCAGAGAGGCCGGACTGGGGACAAACCTGAACTATTTTACGATTTAGCAGCACAATAACCTCCCATTTCATGTTTCCCTGCCAGGCGTGAACCACGACTTGCACCCCAGTCTCATCTCGGCAGGTAAGGAAAACCAAACCATCACATCTCCACATCTCTTTCTGTCCATTTTTCCTCTAAGGACAAGTGGCAGCTGAGGGCTGGAGCATTAACGTCAGCTCTGCAGCTGCAAAAGCAGTTCTCTGCAGCCCTCTAGTGCTGCGGAAACACAGAGAAACAGCAGAGTTTGCACCAGCCGTGGGGACAAGGGGGTGAGGGAAGCTCAGGCTCAGTGTCCTTTCCCCCCTGCAGCCAGATTTCCAGCCATAGGGTGGGTGCAAACCCCAAACTCTCACAGATTTGGGCTCAAAACCCCTCCAAGGACGCTCCTGAATTTCTCTCCCCGCCTCTGCTGCTGAGTAACGCCAGCAAAACATTTTCTCTGCCTCTTTTCCCCGCCACCGTCATCCTCATTGTCCTCCTGTGCCGAGATGCTGCGGATCTCCCGGTGACCGCGGCGCTTCCATCAGAGCATTTTCCCCAGGAATCCACCCTACCGTTTGCATTTAAGTCCTTTATTTTCCAGGGGAAGACAATGGAACTATTTAAACATTGTTCTTCCTTGCGACGCTAATTTAAAAAGAGGCTTTTTATTTGCTAACAGGACAGAGAACCAGCTGGTGTTTACCCAAACAGTTTTCATGTTTAGACAGGCTCCTGATCCACAGAGTACGTTCCCACCAGAGAAGCTGCGCTAGCCATAAAAAACAAGGGGAAAATACTTTTTCAGCGCTAACATCTGGTAGAAAAATGATTTAATAACTTCATCCCATGGAGCATCACTGGGGGGGTTAATTTTAAGTCCCCTCCTGTTGACATCCCCTCTCCCCTTCTCCTTACCTGCCCCCTTCAGACCCTTTTGTGATGCTTTCAGGCTTCTTTTCTGCTGGAGTTGCCCACATCCTACAAAATGAAGGATGAACATCGTGTTTGGGAGGCCCTGTAAAGGAAAAATATTAGGCAAATGTAATATTTAGCAGTCCCTTTGCTGACAGCTTTTGTTAGGACGATGCTACAGCGTCTCGGTCAGTAAAATGCACGTGGAGCTGAGCTGGGGAACTTCTGCTGCATCTGTTTTCACTTCTGTCAAAAACACTCCTCCAATTTGTGTTAAAAAATAAAACCAACCCTTTTGCCAAATAAAAAAGAGTTAATTGAATGAAATACAGTTGCTTTCCAGGCTCTTTCTGATAAAAATCCCATAAAGCTTCTTTACAATTGGATTTCTCCCACAAATCTCCACTTTTGACCAAAGGAGCCGTCTGCATATGGAATACTTCGAACGATTAATTCTCTGGAGCTCCAGAGACAGATGTTCTGATACCAACTACATTGCAACAGGTCAACTGTGCCTTAGAGCTATGGGATTACCTTATAGCTATAGCATTAAGCTGTTCTGCGTCCCCATCACAAGGTCCAAGTCCATGAACAGCATGAACCCACTGCAATCTTTACTTTTTGCCCCCAGCAAAAGGAACAGAATTGCTTTAAAATGAATCGCGTGGTCTTTGACTTCATTGTTTTGCCATCGAGGATCCGAAAAGCTGCGGCGCTGAGTTTAATCCCTGGAGGTTCGACGATGCTCCGGCTCGACCTGCTCTTGTGGTGGGACCAGTTTGGTGGTGAAATGAGCAGAAAAGGTCCCTGAACCATCACCGCCCCAATAAGGTGAGAACGATGGCTTTACAAGAGCCAAATCTTTGAAAGGGTTTAAGGCAGAGGTAAAAAAATAAGGTAAAAAGCAACTAGTCGGGGGGGATATGGCCATGAAATTAAGTATTTAGTCCATAAATCGAAAAGCGCTTTGGGATTTAAGTCAAAGATGTAGAAATCTCCCTCAGGAGAAGAGGAATCTGAGCTGCTCTCCTTCACCACCTGGCCAGGCTGAAGTTGCCTTTAAAGAAACAACCTGAATAACCTTGTCATTTCAATTCTTCGCACTTTTTTTCCTCCGTGCTGTGTGTTCTCAAGATCTGGGAAGTTTAATTTCCCTGGCGCGACTGCCCGAGGCTGCTGGTCCCTATCGGGGCCGGCACAGCCACATCAAAGGGAACGGGACATACGGGGGGAGCAGAAGGGTCACAGTTCCAGCCCAGGGGGTCTGGGGATGCTGCAGGTTCCAAAACACCCCTGAGGTTCTGGAATTAGGGTTGGGTTGGCAAAAAACCCCCGGTGGTGTGGAGATCGCCCAAACTGAAACGCTGTTGTGTGTCTTAGGTTGTATCTGAGCCACTCTGGTTTGCTGGAGAATCACAGCGAGACGCTTGTCAAGGTGGATTTAAGAAGTAAAAATAAGCACTCTTCAAAAAGGCAGCAAGAAGGCTCCATGATGAGAGCCTTTGTCACCATCGCATCGTCATTGGAAAGTGGAGGTAAGCAGAGAAATCAGGGCCATTTAGAGAAATCAGGGCATTTAAAACAAGCTGTCGCTTACCTCCAATAGAACCCAAAACCTCAAGTTCGCCACCCCTGCCCAAACTGAAGGCAGGAAGGAATCCCAGCTTCCAGGGTGCATTCCCAGAGAGGATCTCAAATCAAGACGCAGACAGGGAAGGATGCCAGAAACCCCAAAATTCAAGGCACCTCATGGAGGAGAGCTGAATGCCTGGGCCAAAAAGCCCAATCTGCATGCTTTTGTTTATCCCAGCTGTGTCTGTGCACAGCCTGATGCAGCCAGCAGCGTTTCCCTTTGGTTTCAAACAGGAGGGGGCTTCGCTTTGAAGCCTTTGCTTGCATAGGAAATGAACTTCTTGATTCCTGTTGACATTTGCGGCGAGGTGGAGGTGCTGCTTTTCTTTCCAGAGCTCCCCGGCTCTGTTTGTTCAGCTACTTCACACTCCTGTGAAATGTGATAATACCGAGCAGTGGGTGGAAGGAACAGCACAAATGTCTCCCGTCGGGAGACAGGAGGTTTCAAAACTGCTCTGCATGTAAAGACAACTCCTTCCCGTACCCGTTTTCACGCTGCTGTCACCGCAGTCCCTGCGTACGCGGAGCTTCTCGCCGGGGAAGCAGCACGATGCAGCGTTGTGTTGTGTCGTGTTCCAGCCCTGCAGCCGCCAAAGCAACTCGAGTGCTGGTTCGTTCCTCTGGATTCCTAATGAGGAGAGAAAGCAAGAAATGAGGTTTTTGTCTTTTCAGTCTCACACAGTGAGGATTTCTCTGTTATGGTAATACAGGAATGGTTTTGCTCACAAAGTGGTAAAAGCCGCACCAACAGCATTCATCAAATCTATGGGAAAGTCAATTAACTCTTGATTCCAGGATTAGGATTGTTAAGATGTTTCCAGCTCGACTTTAAGAAGCTGGAGTCAAGTTAATAAAGGGACATTGTGGCCAACACTTGAATTCGAACGGTGTTTGGTGAGAAGGTGACGGTGCTATGGTAAAAAACCAATCACTTGTTGGTTTAAGTCGAGTCTACAGCCTCAGCTGTGATTGCTGAGTTCTTAGGTGTGGCCAGACCCAGACCTAGGCCCTATCATAGTCTTGGCTTTAGAGCGCCCTTGAGCAAGCGCTCAGCATCCTGCAGGATTGCGGCCTCAGGCATTAATACAGCTGCAAACCCAGGCAGCCGAGGAGCGGCCAGTTGGTATTTTTGTGAGGGGGGTGTATTTTTGCCAAGACCAGGTTTGGAATAATCCAGATCTGCAACTTGCATTGGGCAGCTTCTAAAATGTTTTATTCCCATTAGCAAAAACGCTCTGGTGTTTCTATGCAGGAGGTCGGTCGGGCTGCAAAGTCCCTATAGGGGATGAAAACTCCTGCCTCATTTTCCAGGATGTTTGTCTGCGAAAATACAACCCAGGAGCTTGTCCTGGGTTTCCAATACAGGGGCTTCCACAAAGAGGCACCAATTGCAAAGATACGGTGATTTCAGATTGGGTGCAACTCTGTGTGTGTAAAACCCAGGACAAGCTCCTGGGCTGGAGCGTTTTGGCCAAATGTTGTTTCTCCTTGGGATGCATGAAGTGATGGTTTGTTAGAGATCTGCTCCATGTGGATCTACAGTGACACAAACAGAATGCTTAAGCTTAGGAACGCACTTAGGGATATACGACACATTAGGACGGATCACATTAGAAACGTAGAATGAAGTTTTCCTTGCTTAAAAGAGGGAAAGCTGCTATCCGAATCCAAAATAAATCAGAAATATTAATGGATTCAAGAAATGAGGTTAATGATGTATTTAAAAACTATTAAATTAATGTTTCTCATTAGTGGCACTGCCTAATCATTCTTTGCAAGCAGGGGGAAGAAAGTAAAGCATTATCGTCAAAGATCAAATAGTGATTCAAAATTAATTAATCCAGCACTATATAAATCAGGTAGCTTCAATAAAAATACCAGTTTGGTATTCAGTTCTTATGGGCAAAATTAAAAATAAAGAATGCCTTAATTAGTGCCTTTTCAGTCAATCCAGCTGACCTATTTATTTTTAATTGAACTACAGGGTGCTAACCATGTTGTGAAAGTGATAATTGCAGCAGTAAACTTTTGAAGGGTTCCCTCTGGACTTTGTGGCTTGTTTGGTGGAGAAGGTCTGGAATCGCGGGGAGAACGGAGCTGCTGCTCTGTGACCTGCCCCACGCTACGGAAACACCTTCTGGCCCTTGGTATCTCACCTTGATTCTGCATATTCTAATATTTACTCTGCAGAACATGGTATGTGGGCTGCTTACAAAACTGAATGTGCCGTAGTGTGATGGATGGAGCTCTTAACTTTAATAATTTGTGAAATTAAACCCGTTGTATGCTTGACGACTCCTTTAATGTGCTGTTACTTGTGTATTATATTTATACCAATATACATCTTTGCACTGAAGGTTGCTTGTAATGCTACAAGTGTTGTCCTGACATGGTTTTGTTCTTATCAGGTAAATGCGAGAGGAAAAGCAGATCGGAGCCAGAAGGGACCAAGATCATTTCATGAATTTCGTCATATTCACCGAATAATGTTATTGTGGCCAACGATGTGAACTGGAGCTGAGTGACTGGGATTATTGTTAAACTGATATTTCCTATCGCTGTTTTACCACCCTCCTTAGAATCATAACAATATCTTGGTGGGAAAAGACCTTTACGGTCATCACATCCAACTGTCGGTTTGTGTGATTTAAAGACTCGGCTTCCCATGGAATTGAACCATAGATCTGGTGCGTTGTGCGACGGGGCTTTACCGCTGGGCCACGAATGTGATTCCATCTGGCTGACATTTGCAGGCTCCCAGAAATGCCTGTTCACTCATACAAACAACTTGTGCACGTAGAATGACCTGCAACAGGAACAATAAAAGCAGCAAACAAACATGAATTGGACTGTGGGTTCTGTCTGGTTCTTTTCTGCCTCCCTTCCTGACCAGGATGGGTTAGACCAGCACTGAGAATAAATGTTATAGAAGGCAAATGTCTAGAAATCCTAAGCCTCATGTTAGACTTTTACATTTGTATCATCTTGAGCACCTAAATATCTATTAGCAGTGCCAAATATTCCGACATCACCAACCAAGAGCTCTTGAAATAACGGGAAATTACTTATGGAATAAATAAGTGATTGTCTATGCACCATTAACACTAAACACACACTAAATACAGCTGATCCTGTGCTGAAGGAGGTTTAAGCTCAGTCCATCCTCACTTGGTCTCGGCTTGTGCAGAGTGTTGGGTTCAGGTTTGTGTGGCGTTCCTGGAATTGTCCCCGAGCATCTACAGGGACACGTGCAATTCCAATGGAGCTGGGCTGAAATCACACGTGAACACGTTCAGGTTGACTTGAGAGAGGGTTGTTTAACAACTCTCAGACTTGCCAAGTGAATTTGCAATAAAAAACTTAATTGCTCATTGATTTTTTTTAGAGATGGATGTGGACACAAATACTGCTCGAATCGTTTTAAGTTTCCAAATTGCACCTGAGTTTCAAAGCAACCCAAGACATCTGAAAACCTCATACTCAACACCATGAGCCTGAATGTGACCCCTAACTTAAGAGTGAGGATCTGCCTCAGTTTGAATGGCTGGACTTTGCTCTTAAAATCTCTTTAGTGCTTATAATACATTATAAACAGAGGATTAAGTGATCTGATGCCAGATAAAACACATTGAGACCTGAGCTGGAGCGCTCAGCTGTGCCGGGTGACCCCCAGCCCCGAGCTGGGCGGCATGTTGGAAAGGGCTGGAGTTACCGCAGCTCAGCACCGACCATGATCAGCGGAGCTCCCACTGCTCACCCTGTAACGCGCTGAAATCTGGGGTTCAGAACACTCATTAATTAAACTAAGGATTCAGTTTTACAATCCTCCCAAGCTTTGAGCATTCAGTTTTCACCATTGGATTTGGTTGGAATGACTCAACCACCACATCCCAGCATAAACCTCTCAAAAATGGGCATTTTGCCCCAAAGGCCCACCTCAAAAAATAAGGAATTTCACAGCCACGCCCCACCCATGCCCCGCCCTCACCCCACCCCTGACAGACCGCCCCCACCCCCTTGTAAAAAAAGGATCGGGCCCTTTACATCCCCTCTTCCCCTCCTCAATCTGTCTGTCTGTCTGTGTCCCACTCTGTGTATCTATCACCCACTCAGGGTGCTCGGGGTGTGTCAGGGTGTGTCGGGGGTGTGTCAGGGTGTGTCAGGGTGTGTCAGGGGTGTGTCGGGGTGTGTCGGGGGTGTGTCAGGGTGTGTCAGGGGTGTGTCAGGGTGTGTCAGGGGTGTGTCAGGGGTGTGTCAGGGTGTGTCAGGGTGTGTCAGGGTGTGTCAGGGGTGTGTCAGGGGTGTGTCAGGGGTGTGTCAGGGGTGTGTCGGGGGTGTGTCAGGGGTGTGTCAGGGTGTGTCAGGGGTGTGTCAGGGGTGTGTCAGGGGTGTGTCGGGTCGGGGCGGGGGTGTGAAATTGCTGATTTTCCAGAGACGCCTTTGGGGCAAAAATGTCCATTTTTGGGCCAGTTATGCAACAAGTGGAGGAGAAGAGTGTCTTGTGTGTCCAGACAGATGGACAGTTGCACATCCGTACAAACGGACAGTTGCGCGTCCGGACAGATGGACAGTTGCACGTCCAACTGGACACTTGTACGTACAACTGGACAGATGGACAGACACCCGCCCAGCCTCACTCAGTTCATCTACTGCCCAGCACAAATGCCCCAGAAATGGACGTTTGCCCCAAAGGCACCGCTGGAAAATCAGCGATTTCACACCCCCGCCCCGACCCCGACACACCCCCGACACACCCTGACACACCCCTGACACATCCCTGACACACCCTGACACACCCCTGACACACCCTGACACACCCCCCGTTTAAAAAAGATCAGGCCCTTTAGAGCCCCTCTTCCCCCACAATATGTCTGTCTGTGTCCCAGTCCGTGTGTCCATCACCCACTCGCAGTGCTGGGGTGGGTGTGTCAGGGTGTGTCAGGGTGTGTCAGGGGTGTGTCGGGGGTGTGTCAGGGTGTGTCAGGGGTGTGTCAGGGGTGTGTCGGGGTCGGGGCGGGGGTGTGAAATTGCTGATTTTCCAGAGGTGCCTTTGGGGCAAAAATGTCCATTTTTGGGCCAGTTATGCAACAAGTGGAGGAGAAGAGTGTCTTGTGAGTCCAGACAGATGGACAGTTGCGCATCTGGACAGATGGACAGTTGTACGTCCAGCTGGACACTTGTACGTACAACTGGACAGATGGACAGACACCCGCCCAGCCTCACTCAGTTCATCTACTGCCCAGCACAAATGCCCCAGAAATGGAATTTTTGCCCCAAAGGCACCGCTGGAAAATCAGCGATTTCACACCCCCGCCCCGACCCCGACACACCCCCGACACACCCCTGACACACCCCCGACACACCCACCCCCAGCACTGCGAGTGGGTGATGGACACACAGACTGGGACACAGACAGACAGACATATTGTTGGGTAAGAGGAGCTCTAAAGGCCCTGGTTGTTTTTTTTTTTTTTTTTTAATGGGGGGTGTGTCGGGGGTGTGTCAGGGGTGTGTCGGGAGTGTGTCAGGGGTGTGTCAGGGGTGTGTCAGGGGTGTGTCAGGGGTGTGTCAGGGGTGTGTCAGGGTGTGTCAGGGGTGTGTCAGGGTGTGTCAGGGGTGTGTCAGGGGTGTGTCAGGGGTGTGTCAGGGGTGTGTCAGGGGTGTGTCAGGGTGTGTCAGGGGTGTGTCAGGGTGTGTCAGGGGTGTGTCAGGGGTGTGTCAGGGGTGTGTCAGGGTGTGTCAGGGGTGTGTCAGGGTGTGTCAGGGGTGTGTCAGGGGTGTGTCAGGGGTGTGTCAGGGTGTGTCAGGGGTGTGTCAGGGGTGTGTCAGGGGTGTGTCAGGGGTGTGTCAGGGGTGTGTCGGGGTCGGGGCGGGGGTGTGAAATCGCTGATTTTCCAGCGGTGCCTTTGGGGCAAACGTCCATTTCTGGGGCATTTGTGCTGGGCAGTAGATGAACTGAGTGAGGCTGGGCGGGTGTCTGTCCATCTGTCCAGTTGTACGTACATGTGTCCAGTTGGACGTGCAACTGTCCATCTGTCCGGACGCGCAACTGTCCATCTGTCCGGACGCGCAACTGTCCATCTGTCCAGACGCGCAACTGTCCATCTGTCCGGATGTGCAACTGTCCATCTGTCCGGTTGGACGTGCAACTGTCCATCTGTCCGGATGTGCAACTGTCCATCTGTCCAGACACACAAGACACTTTTCTCTTCCACTGCTTGCATAACTGCCCCAGAAATGGACATTTTTGCCCCAAAGGTGCCTCTGGAAAAATCAGCAATTTCACACCCCCGCCCCGACCCCGACACACCCCTGACACACCCCTGACACACCCCTGACACACCCCCGACACACCCCTGACACACCCCTGACACACCCCTGACACACCCCTGACACACCCACCCCAGCACTGCGAGTGGGTGATGGACACACGGACTGGGACACAGACAGACAGACATATTGTGGGGGAAAAGGGGCTCTACAGGGCCTGATTTTTTTTAAACGGGGGGTGTGTCAGGGGTGTGTCAGGGCTGTGTCAGGGCTGTGTCAGGGTGTGTCAGGGGTGTGTCAGGGTGTGTCAGGGCTGTGTCAGGGTGTGTCAGGGTGTGTCAGGGGTGTGTCAGGGTGTGTCAGGGGTGTGTCAGGGGTGTGTCAGGGTCGGGGCGGGGGTGTGAAATCGCTGATTTTCCAGCGGTGCCTTTGGGGCAAACGGCCATTTCTGGGGCATTTGTGCTGGGCAGTAGATGAACTGAGTGAGGCTGGGCGGGTGTCTGTCCATCTGTCCAGTTGTCCGTACAAGTGTCCGGCTGGACGTGCAACTGTCCATTTGTCCGGACGTGCAACTGTCCATCTGTCCGGACGCGCAACTGTCCATCTGTCTGGATACACAAGACACTCTTCTCCTCCACTTGTTGCATAACTGGCCCAAAAATGGACATTTTTGCCCCAAAGGCAACTCTGGAAAATCAGCAATTTCACACCCCCGCCCCGACCCCGACACACCCCTGACACACCCCTGACACACCCCGACACACCCCCAACACACCCACCCCGGTAAAAAGGATCAGGCCCTTTAGAGCTCCCCCCCCATATGTCTGTCTGTGTCCCCATCCGTGTGTCCATCAGCACTCACGGTGCTGGGGGTGCATCAGATGCGGGGTCGGGTTGGGGGTGTGAATTTGCTGGTGTTTGGGCGAGGCCCTTGGGGCAAAATGCCCATTTTTGGTGGGGTTTTGCTGGGAGGGGGCGGGGGGCTGGAGGGGGGACGTGTCTGTCTGGACAGGCATCTGTCCTGTTGTACGTTCAAGTTTCCGCTGGACACACAGCTGTCCGTCTGTCCGGACACAGCAGCCGCTCGGCCCCTGCGCCCCCACAGCCCCGGTTGGAGCTCAGTGCCCGTTTGGCTGCAGACACGAGTGGGCACAACGGGAACAGCGGAACAACCAGCATCACGTGTGGCTTAAAACACTGGACAGTTCAAACCTCATCGCTATTATACTTTAATTAAACTGAATTTAATGTCTGAATGACATCCTTGTTAATACGTTTAAGATGTTTAGTGTTATTAACTGATATGTAACTAGGTAGCAGTGAATTTATTATGTAACTTAAAACACTGACCGTTGTGTTAAAGCTCTTTCTGCTTTGCAGTTGTATTAAATGCCAACTGTAATTTGCTATACAGAGTGCTGGACACCTGACTGTCGATTAAGTTACCTACCAGTGTGGGCTCAATATCTGTCAGGGAGCTTTTATTATAAAATTGTGGGAAATACCGAGTTTGGGACACGCGGAGGCTCTGAGCTGAGATCCCGGAGCCGAGGGAGATGAGTTTGCTATGGGACACGCAGGCAGCAGTTTGTGCAGGACGGGGACGCTGGCGTCGCTTGGGCTGATCCCGCAATAATAAGGGCACTGGTGAAGCATAAAGAACAACCCTGCAAGAAGAAAGGGTTATTGTTAATCTAGTTCTGTGGTTTATTTCTATTTTTAAGTTCTGACTGCCACAAAGGCTGGGACAGGAGGCAAGAGGGTGATGGAAGCGATCAGTGCTAGACGGGGATCTCAGCTGCAGCCCCTTCATAATATTAAGGGAATTAACCTCCTGTTATCTCCGGTTTTGCCCATCTTGCTTATTGAAATACAAGCTTCCCAAGGGAAGTTCTATTAAACGCTGGCAGAGCCTTATGGCCGTTCAATGTTATGGGAAGAACAATTCACAAGCTCTTTCCTATCTCACGAGCTGAAGTTTGTATTTATCTATTTTCTTCCAGCAAATCATTTGCTTCTCAGGCCACCTTCGTATCGTCTCTGCCGTGGCAATTCACTTACCAGCATGTTTCCAGTGCCAAAAACTGAGTTAGAGAGTGGGAAAATGGGTGGATGTTTCCAGAAAGTGCCCTCGCTTACCTGCACCCCATTAATGTACAGATGGGGGCTCATTCTGCTCGTCTGCATCCCGAGGAGCATCAAGGAGCCGCCGTGCCCTTGGTTCACAGTTTTACAAAACTACAAAATCCTATTTTTCCAACAGGACAACAAGGAAAATGGAACGAATGGGAAAAGCGGCTACAGGTGTGCGAGAACAGGACCACACCGACATAACAGTAAATTCAAGGTGCACAATGCAGCATCCAAACATCCTGACCCGCCGCCCCCACCCCAAATGCCGCTTCTCCAGCACGACCAAAGGGGAAAAAGTTTGCGAGTGTGAAATAATCCATTACAAAAACGCATTTTAAAACTGAAACGGCAAGTCAGCCGCCCACAAGCTGCCGTCTAATTGTGCCTGACGAACTGAGCGGGTTGTTCTCCTCATTAAGAACGTTCCATTCATCCGCGTGTCTGCGGGTGCAGCCCTGGGACACCGGCGTAGGACACCGTGCGAATGGCAAAGGCGGCGCGTTACCATAACAATCATTTATTCAGCTCTTCACATAATAAACCCAATACGAGGTGATCTAACATCGTGTGAATTACTTCAGACTATTCTGCAACTTCTCAAATACATATTAACACAATTTTGTCGTTAAGTAATTGCCAGTGGAAAGTCTGTTGTTGTTGTTATCGGCTTTTTTACTTTTAATATCTTTCCCATCTCAACTGTTTATTAAATTTAAGAAGGGTGAGAGAAACATGAGTCATTAAATCACCGGAAGGTGCTCCATTTATGAGGCAATACCCATTTTCCTGGGCTAATAAATTCAAGGCCTGCAGCCGAACATTTATTAGCCCAGGATACAGTTATTGTTAAGCTAATTGGAAGCACCCTGAAGTTGTTATTATAATGAAACTTCTCATGATTAAATATGCGGGAAAAAATCATGCGCTGAAGTGTGGGGTTTCTGAATGAGAAACTGAGGAGTTTGGGCAACACTTGTGGTTTTGCTGAGTTCAAGCAGCACAAGGTGGTTGTGTCAGACTCATTCTGAGACCAGTAATGTACAATTTTGACAGAGAATGGCTCAGATAAAACCGGATTGAAACTGAGCTCAATACAAGTCGATGAAAAAAGAATTCCTATTGAGCGCGGCACGAATTTTAGGGACTAACTTGTCTTTTATTGGCAGGATGGAGGGCAGGCCTGTGGCAGGAAGATCCCGAGTGCAGGTAGATGCTCAGAGACGTGTTTCTACCACAATAACAGAGGTTTGCTGAAAATTTAACCATCCACCCTGCATCTCCCCACTGCCTCAAGCAGACCAGCTTGGTTAAGCCAGAGCTAAAGTTAGGCCGTCCATACAAGCAGGTTATCTTGGTCTGGCTTACTGTGTAAAGCAGGATGATGGGCCGCGGCCTAGTTTTGGTGCGTGCCATTTCAAGGCCTGGAGTACATAAAGCCATCGACAAATATTTGTCTATAAATGCTACTTCCAGTCCCTTGGAAGAAAAGGCCACTGTTCCCATCGACTTCAATGAGCGCTGGATCTGATATGAAGCGATCAGGCTAAAAGGCATGTAAATGCAGCTGTCATTGTGCAAATCATTAATCCCTCTGATTTGCTTAAATTAATTTGCCTTGCCGCTGCACCCTCGCAGAGCCCACACACTCCAGTGGACGGATCTGTTCCTGACGTGACAGCAAAGCAAAAACCACACCAAATTTAGCATTTATTATGAGTAAAAGATGCATATATAAATATGTCTTAAAGCTTAGAGCAATGTGTGAACCTCAAAACATAATCTAACGTATAAGCACACTGTATACCAAGTTTTAGTTTTTACTCACGATTTTTTTCTGTTTTTCCTCATATTTAAGAAAACCTTACCAATATTTAGCTTGATTCAGGCTTTCTGAACACTGTAATATTTGATTGAAAAAAACAGTGTGCATTCAGTAGCTGTTTCTTCCTCTAGGTCCCCTATGAAAACACATTTCAGACTTGTTTTGCTACTGAAAAGGCTCCTAAGTGCAATGAAAGAGAATAAGCTGGTGCCCTCCTGTTCAGTGCATGAGTATAAGGTGCTAATTGTGCAGGACAGACTTGGGTTTGGTTTGGAAAACACTAAAAGCCTGCATTTGAAAAACCAGGTCCTGCTTACTTACCGCACTCATCTTCTCTTATGTGATCCAGAGAACTAGATCTGCATCTTCAGTGCATTTTTTCTCTCCTCGAAATATCAGAAAGCAGCTTAACCTTGAAAATACTGCTTAGCTCACACCAAAAAAAAAGTAGTTTATTCAGAAAGTGGTAATTAATTTTCTACAGAGGCTGAAATCACTCTGCCTAAAGCAAAATCCTTCTGACATTATTAAATGTCACAGTGCAGTTAAAGCACAATTATAAACTAATTCACAGAATAAATCTCATTAGTTTCCTGAGGCCTTATGAATAAACTGAAAGAAAAACGTTCCCATATTTGACTTTCATCTTGGCTTTCCTGAACAGATATACAATCAAAAGGCATAACATTTTAATAATTACAGATGATTAAAACTAGATAGTTCGGAGAAACAGCTGGGTAACACTGCTGTGTACGTGCTGCACGCGAGCGATGGAAAGGTGCGCCACCCTTAAATTAAACTGAGAATTGAAAAATCCGTTGTAAAAAGCAATGCAAAAGTGTGATTTGAGGAGCTACCTGATCTGGTGGATCTTGCAATGAGCAGATGACAAGATGGTGAGTATAACGGAGCATAACCCATCGACGGCGTCGGCTCCGCTCCATTCGCTGCTGGAATGCAGCAAAACAAGCTCCATTTCTCATTAACAGCTTAAAAACCAAATGCATTCGAAGCAAGCAGTGACTGCAAAAAACGGTAAGTTAAACTTTCAGCTAAGATATTTCAGTATTTGGAAATCTTGGTGTTGCTGGTGGGTTTTTTTTTCAAGTTGTAGTAAAATCAATGACATTTTTGGAAGCCTTTCTATTTCTCTGTCTACAGTTCTCTCAGAATTTCTGTCTTGCGCACCTCACAGGGACGCAGCAAAGGATGCAGCTGGTCCAGGTTTGCTGGGAGACAAAATACCTTAGTTATTCCTATTTCCTTGCTCGCGTTCAGCTCTAAACCAAGGCACCGAGGTCAACATTTTCCACGGGGACAGGCGCTGAATCCAGGTTGTTATCTACTTAGTAGATTAATTAAATTCTGCTGGAAAATTAGGATGACTGAAAGTGGCCACTAACTGAATGCAACTAACTTTTTCGTGTTGGACTCGTCTAAATTAAGCAGCCGCACACAATAAACTCAGTCAACGGCAGATGACGAGAGGCAATTCCCAGGCGAGCCGGATCTGCTGTAGGAGTGTATTAAGCAAGGTTGGCTACATTAATGACTAATATCAGACGAGATGGATTTAATCTTAGCACTTGTCTGGGACAAGCAATTTGAGTGATTTGAGAAATTGGTTATAATTCAGCAATTGTTTTCAGGATGAAGCTGCAGCTCCGGTTTAACTCAGTGGGACTGTTGCAATCATCTTTAAGTAGGTGGATAGATCTTATGAATCAAAATGTAATCATTTTAACAATACTAAAAAACCAGCAAAAATGTACTTGGTAAAATAAAGGGAAGTGAGTGCAATCTCCAAGTTGCTAAAACAAGGGGGAAACTGCATTTGTTTGTATTCGTTTGCTCCTGCGGTAATTAGCGCTGCGGATTTCCCAAGAAGTCTCTGGGAAGGAGTCACCGAGAGCTGTAACACATTATTCAGCAAGTGTCACTTTGTGGGAACGGGACCAGTGTTCATTAGAGAGCCGTAAACAGACTTTTTACAATGAAAATGTAACAAAGTTGGCTGTTTTGATGTCTGCGAAAGGAATACCGATTTCCCTGCTGTCTCGGGGGAAATCTGCCATTTTCATGAAGACTTTTCTAAACCAATAAATCCTTAACCAGCAAGAGAGCCGGTGGAGATGCACAGATCTTAGTAACTCATCGTAATCCTTTGTAATCCCTTTAGAAATACAACCTGCTTACAAGGATGCACAACTCCTGTGTTCTGCAAAAACATTCCCCGTCATTCCGGACTGAAGAACCCAATGGCTTGGGTTATTTTCTATGCAGCTGAGGAACCAGCCATTCCACCAGCTGCAAGGAGATGGTCGCTGGGCACAGAGTTCACAGAACAGGGCTCAGGACACCGGGAAGCTGTGCTAACCTTTCCGGAATTTCACATCTGGAATTTAATCCATAAATTCAATGCCTCTGTTGAAAAAACAGAGGGTTTTCGGTGCTCCCTATGCCAAAAGGCAACGGAGAAGATCTGAGAACAGACCTCATTCTCTGAAATGCTGACCCACCTTGCACAAGTTTGCCTGTGTTTTAAGGAAACCAGAAACAATAAAAACTTTCAACCTAAGAATACACAAACTAAACGAGAATCTGGGAAACAAACCAGCCTCATCTAATAATCCAGACTGAACAAAAGATTCTCAGTGTTACAGAGAAAGTATAAACTTGCCTTAAGCTGCAACGTTACAAGAAAGAAATTTGGTTAAACTCCAGTCCAAGCTTTAGAAAAGTTTGAGGTTTTTTTTTCCCCCTATAGATTTCAAGTCTGATGGGGAACCAGTTAATTGACTTTCTGATCCACAAAGAGAAGAGGGGAGGAACAAGATAATCCTTAACCAACAGCAAAAGGCTGATGGCAAGTGCAAGGGTAACTAATTTATCTTCAAAGTCACCGCAGATTCATGCTCTGGGAGAAGTGCATAATTAACACTGCGAGGGGAGCCGCACCGAGCAGCGCTATCGATGAACCTGTCCTGCAGGTATACATTGAGATTCCGAGCTGACAGGATAGTTGATGGAGATCAGCACGGCTCCAAAGGCATCGACTCGGCACCAGCGCCGCAAACCAGCTGCCAAAGCTGCACCTCAACCATTACACAAGGTTCTCTCCGCTGCAAAAATTATTTCAGCCATTAACTGAACTCGACTCGGCTCTCTCATAAATAATTTTGTTAATAAGCAGATGTTAATTATATTCACTGGGTTTGGGTGGGGTTTTTTTTTCCTATTTCCCAAGTTTGTTATCAGTCGAATGAACCAAGGTGAGAGATGTACCAAACAAATGATGCCTGGAGCAGATAACTCAGAACTCAGTGCTGCTTAGAGACTACTAAGTAAGGTCTGATCTTTTGCATATAGGACACTTTCAACAGCAATAGTCCACAGTGTTGCTTATCTTTAAACTGATCTGTATGGTGTGAGGCATCTAACCCAATCAAGTGCTCCTGAAAATCCCACTGACAGACCTTAGACATGTACAGGCCTTCAACTCTGAGACTTAGTCCCAACTCCACACCGTTACATCTGAGATTTTCCATTATTAAAGCCTACATAATGGTTGATGATGGTGTCTTGGGACATCTAATGATACAGTAATGGAAATGGTTACGGTAGTTCTGCAACATCGAAGTCGTGTTATCTATCATATGGCCAGTGTTGTTTTCCGCATTTCTTACAGGGGACGCCCTCCAAAGCTTATTGGAGACAACAGAAAGACCGTCACTGGTTTCACTGGTGTTAAGAACTGGTCTCTTATGGAGCATTTTCATCCAATCCACAGTCCACTCCAAACCAACTACCTTGTGTTTTACATATATTATCAGAAACAGCCAGAGACAGTTGCCTGGTCAAGGGCTTGCACAGGAACCACGTGCACTGGTCATGAGCCAAACAGCAGCATCTCCCTCAAGTAAACTGAGCATTTCACGTCTTAACTTCATCACCACATTATACACATGCAGGCTTTGGAAACACAAAGCGGTGCTTAACACGTACCTTTGATGCAATGTCGGTGCAGTCTGAGTCTTGACATCTACACAAGAGCCACGGGAGAATTCCTCAAATGCATTTCCTGTAACATAAATTGAGGAATTTTTAGCATGCAGGGAAGCTGTGAGTAATAGAGCGGAAATTAAAATGCCTGTATCTGGTAAATATCCATGCTGGCCATTAGCAATGGCAAATAAAGCTATTATTACAAAATAGTCGCTGTGGAACAGAGGCATAATCACACTGGAGTGCAGTTACAGCTGTGTGCGTGTAATAGAGTATTTTTGGTTTGCTGGAACAAGAGAATTTACGGCTGAGCTTTTGAGCTTTTTGCAAATAATAAATATGCTTTATATTTTCCATATATGCATTCATAAAGAACGTGTATATATCTGTAACGACAGGAGAACAACATCACCCAGGGAATCATCAATATAATTTGTTGCATTTCTTACCAGGAGCATGACTTAAAACTACAGCCCAGATAAACTCTTGCTGTTAATGATTTGCCAGCCACAAATGAGACTCAAACCCCAACTCGAAGGCAAAATTGGCAACAGGTGCTGGTGCCGCGAGTGGGGTTGTCCCTCGCCACCGAAACACCCCCCACTGGCATCAGGGCTGCGTGGCGTTTAGCAGATAAACTGTCCACAGCCAAATGGACTTTTAGCTCAGGTCTCAGAGCCAGCAACTCTGTTCTCATCATTTTCCCCCCACGGCGATTTCTGCAGCCCAGCTCTGCATTTCCATGCAATCTGCAGAGCGAGACGCTGCCACAGACGTGTGTCCAGCCCCCAAAACAAGGCAACTTCTGCTGCTGACACGAGGGGGAGCAGAAGCAAGACTCAAGAGTCTTATTTTTTAAAACTTTGAGCTCCTTCAATCCCTTCTCTGCTTTGCTCAATACCTGCGAGGATCAAGACCAACAGCAAAAACAGTGGGGCAAACCCCCTCAGACCTTATGGGTTGGTCTAAAAATGATGGGACAGCTTTCAGCTTCCCTCTCATGTATATATTTGCATTTTCTGTCTCTAATACAGTTAATGCACAGAGGTAAAAACAGAATCAGGTCTCTAGACTGCTACTTCCCAGGACTCCGCTTTGCTTGAGTCCTCAGTCATTGGTATTAATTCACACCAACAAAAGCACATCCCCACTTGATAGCAATTTGCAATATGCATGAATGTGCCATTATATACCAGAAATCATAAGCACAGGAAGCCTCGATTCAGCAACGTCACCTAAACTCCCTACATGATGCAGATCTGTCCACTTAGGAGGGAACCTTGGCCTAGCCGTTTAGAACTTCGTAGAAATGCAGTGAATATTTTAAATATACCAAAATACAAGATATTTCTACAGGGCTTCTTTTTCCTAGTACACTTCCATGCGGAAAATTTAGTTATGCAAGAGCCGCATCCAACAGCCATTTGAGCTCGTGCTGTGCAGCAGCCAGCCCCAGAAAATCAGCAGCACTGGGTACAGTCTAAGCACACACACATCTATACTGATCCAATTTTCCAAGCATTCTTTGATTAAAAGCACCAGGCTGGCCTACAGGCTTCCTGAGCAGTTTGAAATGCAGGTCTGCTCCCTCCTTGCTGCACAGAAATGCTCGTCTTCAACTGTTTCTCTGGATGTGGATTCTCCCAGGTAAGCAACACACGCTGGCAGCTTTTACTTGTTGTTGGCAGAAATCAGATTCCGAGTTCTTTGCTCACCACCACACACAATACCCGCCTGATTGCTCTCTTCAACATCAGTCCTTGAGGTGCTGAGCGTGTCCTTGACTCCCTGAATTCCCTGGGAAATGAGCAGATACAGAAAGTCAGTGGTATTTGTATTTCTCTACATTCTTAGCTGAGACAACATTCCGGGATTAAAGGTGCTGTCAGTACCAAGAGGTTGGGAGCACGTTGAGTTCAACAGGGTGAGGAAACCTGGCGCTTCTATTTTCTGTTCAATCTGCTTTTGTGGAAAACCAAGAAGCCGCTGGCTCCCGTACAGTCAGTTCAGCATTTTACACACGAAAAAAGGAAAAAGCCAAAGCAAAAGATGTTCAGAGCTTTCAAAACACGATCTTTTGTTATCTCCAACAACCTTAGCAGGAGCCAAAGATCTGCAGTGCACATCAGACAGATGTGCATTTCAGTACAGAGCAGATTGCAGGTTTTCAAGCTGCTGGTTTCCATCTGATTTAATATTCAGATTTGCTGGCACACACCAGCAGCTGAAAATGAAGGCCTTCCAGAAACCCAACTTTTCCAGTCATCATGCAATTGTTCATGTGCAACAAAACAGAAAAAGCATATGGGGGCGGCACACCAGTGCTCTGTAATTTCCTTCTCTTTTTACACTTCTGAAACGCGACTGGAAAACATTTTGAAATATGAGTTTTGAAAAAGGAAGCAAACCAGAATTTTCTGTACCGTGTGCTTACGTGTGCTAAGGAAACATATGCTCCAGGAAAGGGCTATTCTGAACTTTGTACAGCTGCGAGCAGAGCTGATCTGCTCAGAGCAGAGAAGAAACTCCACACGCTCAAATTCCTCTAATTACAAAAGCATTATATCAAGCCCAAGTTGGATTTAGAATCTAAAGGTTACCCCGAACACAGCCATATGCAAGTCAAAATTTACCATGAACATATATGATGGTATCAGTTTTATTCAGGGTGACATTTTTCACTAGACTATAGTAATTAGATTAAGTTTTGGGATACAGCTGTCTCACGGAACTGAAAATTCTCCCTGAGCTGTCATTTACAGCAGGCACTCCTCCATATTTCCCATGTGGTCCTTCATGCTTGTCATTTGAATAAATAATGCTCCTGAGCTTACTTTCAGCCACAAAGTGATTTGAAAATTATCACTCTGATCATGCAAAGTCTCTCCTGATTCTAACAAGCTGTCAAGATTTTGAAACTGGCACTGAAAGAAAGGTCATTAGTGAGGGCAAGGAAAGAAAAGCTGAGGAACAGATTTTCATGCTGGCAGGAAGACGAGGAAAAAAAAAAATCAGACGTTCTCTCTCCTGTTTTTCTTTCCATGCTCTAAAAATGCTGCTTTGATTCCTTTCAGAAGCTGTTGTCAAAATACCAAGACTTTGATAAGACAGAAAGGGAAAGATCTAAAGGTAGAAGCTGCATCTGCTTTTGGCCTAGAAGTTATTATTTCACAATAGTATTGGCTCTGTATTCACAGGTAGAAGTCTCCTGGATGGGAGATGCTGTACAACAAAGTGAACAGGACACTGGAAGGATACAGGAGCACTCGGATGCATTCCACATTTTACTAAGACATTACCAAATATTCAGGTGAAGACTCTGTCACATAAACCAAGCCTAAATAGTTTCCCCAAGTTAGCACAGAGCTCTGAAACCTTATTAAAGACCCCAGTATCAACCTGTATCTTATTATCCCTGTACAGAAACCAGGCTGTAGCACATCCAGATCTTTATCTTTTTGGAATAAACCAAAAGTTCCTGCTGTCAGCAAACTCTGACATTGGATGGTGAATGGAACGTCTCACCTTGCATCAGGCAGAGCCTCCCGAGCAGCTCCATAAAGATCCAGGACAGCAGCTGCCGCCTCCTGCTCTCCATGGGGCATTATAACCGAACACATCTTTATATTACTTTCTGCATCTGAACACTGCGGATATAAAGAAGCCAAGACACAACCTTCGGAAACATATTACAGATAAATAAATTGCCTTTGGCATCCCCTCATTCCTCTTACACATCCAAAGACAGGCTGATTTTGGAGCATTATGAGTTTTCCCAGAGATGCTCAAGCTAATTTAATAGGAATAATCTGTTTATTACAATACATATAGCTTCTACACATCAATTAGGGGGGTGTTGCAAGACTGCTCCCCTGGGCACCATGACAGCTCAGCCACAGCGTGCGCTTCATGCACACTTGTTGACTAATATATTATACGGCACATCTCAGCAATAAACGATATTCCCCGTGGACCTTAGACTTAAAAAGAATGAGTAGGAAGAGAGTCTATGTGTAACCTGTATGAAGTAGGCGTTGAAGACGAACAACAACACAGAAGGTCCTTCTTATGGCAGAGATGGGACCGAAAGAGATGATGACGAACTTGGGTAAGGGATCAAGACAGAAAAGAGACAACAAAAATATGATGTTACAATCTGTCCCAAGGGCAGAAGACCTCTGGTTAGACTGCATCCCTGGGTGATTACAGAATCGTAGAGTCATTTTGGTTGGAAGAGACTCTCAAGATCATGGAGTTCAAGCATTCTCCCACCTCTGGCACTGCCCCATGTCCTGAGAACCTCATGTCCGTCTGTCCAACCCTGGGCAGCCTGTTCCAATGCCCCACAGCCCTTTGGGGAAGAAATTGTTCCCCACATCCAACCTCAACCTCCCCTGGCGCAACTTGAGGCCGTTTCCTCCCATCCTTCCACCATTTCCATTGTCCCCAAACGTTTCCCCTCCTTCCACAGACACCCTCGAGCCAAGTAAATAAGCACTAAAGAGCCTGGTATGGTATTTTCAGTTCTGCCAGCCCAATGCAGAGCACAGAAGTTTCTCCAGCATGTCAGGCAACAAAGCAGTTTTTGATGGTGGATGGAACATGGTAGATCATCTATCACTGAGTTCAGATAGAAGTTATCAGGAAGATCAGCTCAGAAATTACTGGTTGTGATTCTAGTGCACATTTTATGAGCAAGATTAAACCACTGTAGTCTGTGCTGACCTTACAAAGCCAGGTCTAGGAAACTAAACTTTGTTTGCTGCTGGGGGTGAGGATAAGCATGTGCTTTAGTGTTTATGGGATTAAGACCCAAGACTATGAGCTATAACTCACCTGTCATTAAAACAGATATAAAATGCCTCTAAAACCTTCGATGACGACCACGGTTGAGACTGTCACTGACTTGAATTTGGTTCACATTCCCAAAACCTTGCGATAATTTTACGGCTGGGTACTTAATGGGAATTATTTCTCCCTCCAGAGCAATGTGTTCGTGACTCTCTGAGCTTCTGATTTGCATTTAGACTGCAAGTAAAAAGTATTTTCTTTGCAACAGTCATCTCCCAGTTCTTCACCATTTGAATATTTCCACCCTAATTAATGTCACTTACTGTAAAATATTATTCTGTATTCTGCAGAGTGGCTGTAAATTATTTACTTGTACAACATGTTGACTTTTCATGAGTTGTTTGTACAGTAAGCACCGCACCATCTAAACTGTAGGGGGAGAGAGAAATCAATCATTTGTAATAATACCCAATAGGAGGTTTACCACATGTTATATCAATTTTTATGTCTGACACAAATAGCTGCAGCCATTACTTTGGATTTTTATTTTCTGAAGGGAATTAGAAATTCACTGTTACCTTCTGCTTCTCTCATGCTACCTTGGAAATAACACAATTTAAAGGTGTTCGGAGCCTTTTTTATCCAGTAATTAAGGCGGCACATTAATAAAACACCATTTTAGAATATTCATTAAGCACACGGTCTATATGAAGCGAAAAGCTAATTGGTATGTAACTTAATGAACCCAGCATAAAACAATATAACATTAAGTTAATGAAATGCTTTTTTTAAAAAAAGAGTCACATTTCAACTTACATTCCATATCCCTACATACTCTGTGTTGCTTTTGCGCGCGTTAAAGTTTTGTTCACTGAAAGCAATCAATATCTAATTACTTCTCTAGTAACCACTAGTGTTGTTACTGAAAGGTGTCTATACTAGCACACTAAAAGACACCATTCAAGACCTAGAAATAAAAAAGCACAGATTTCTTGGCTTGCCAAGAAAATTAGTGTTTCTCCTTTGGGTATTTACACTCCCCGGATTTTTCTGCACCTACAGTAAAAACTCTTATCCGCGTAGGATGAGCATAAACCCATCACAATAACGCTAAGGATTTAAGGATTTCCAACAGGAACAAGCTCTGTTACACTGCGTGACGGACGATCGGTGCTGAATGATGGATCTGAGGCCGCTCCTCTTACGGATATTAAAATATTATTCTTGTCACTTGCCTTGGGCAGTGTTGACCGTCCGAATACCTAAAAGATCATCTAAAACTCTACTATCGGGACTGTTTGGCATAAGGATGAAGTTCATCTCTCCTCAAGTCAGGGCACCTGGGAACAGACAAGGAGGAGTAAAGCAAACGCGCACGAGCCTCAGCAAACCAAGTCAAGCCATCGTCTGATATATCAGAGCACATCGGCGTGTGCTTATATAGAAAGTGCTGCCAATGAGCTATTTGTGAGGGGAAAAATAATAGGAAAATCAGTATAGGAGAAAGAACAGGAAAAAAAAACAGTAAAAATAATAAAGTTGAATTGCAATGTTAGATTCTTCTCTCCTAATTCAGGCTTGCCAAATGAATGAAAGGCAGAGTAAAGTAACTCCATCAAATCCCTGCCGCTTGTAAGCGGAAAGCATCCTCCGAAGGGGGATTGCATTCGTAATGTCCTGCCTTACGCGTGCCACGTGTGCATCGATAAACGCAACTGAGAAGTGAGGCTGAAACAACAGCGCACAGATCTGTCTGTAAGATGTGAACCTCCACAGAAATATTTCACCCAAATTCCGAGCCACCATCCCCCATCATTTTGCTGTACGAAGGTCCCATTTCAGCAAGTTCAAGTGCAGCAAACAAGCCATGACCTATTCCGCTCTGCCCTTTGTGCAGCAAAGCCACAGTTCGGCGCTGAATTACAATGTGCATTAAGTTGATGACGTTTAGCATGCGGAGAAGCTGTTAGATATTTATCAGTCAACTCAACGGCTCCCTGTCAAAATCTCTGCTATGAAACTTGAACACAAAACAGACTCAAGATGAATCACCGATACTTTGTGTTTTGATCAATATTTCTGCTTTGGTGAAATATGAGAGCACGAAACTGTAACTGAAGCACCAGAACGGCGCCAGCAGCTTTCCATTTATGTGGAATATTTCAGAAGGGGACTCAAATTCATACTATAGATACACCTATTTTCTCTGGGACAACTGGCATAAATTTAAACGAGCTTTTTCTCTCCATTGAGGTTTAAAGTATCATTTGATACAAATTGCCCTGACATTTTCGCCCTTTTCAGCAAGGTTTTAGAAGCTTAAGTGACTGCAGTATAACCAGCATTGAACCAAGAATGAGTCTGATAAATAGTTGTTCTCAAAAATTAATGAACAATGTCCCTATAACTATACAATTTATTCAGAATGACACTGCTTCTCCTACTCTTACACTGTGCATTCTTGATACATTATTTAAAAATCAATTTCGGCTAAGAAAGTCCAGTTTACCCATTAATTTTAAAAAAGATTACAAATACTTAAGTTTCCTATTATAGCCAATTTAATTTATTACAAAAAAAGCAACATCATATGATTTTGATCTATCATAGGTACCAAGAGATAATGGAATGCTAGAGGATATTATGACCATGAAACATGAGGGGAAAGAAGTGATTTCCATTTATAGTGGAAAGTAAATATTTGAGATAATAAACTGGCCAATGTAACTAGCATTAGAATTAGAAATGGAATGGAAGAAGTCAAGGGATTCCATTTTTAAAGGCCTATTGGTTATTTATGCTCACGCTATAACTACAAGTTATAAAAGGAAGAAAAACAATCTTGTGATAAAAGCTGCTTATTGGAACTAAATCTGAATTCAGATTCTGCCTGCTCCCATATGAGATTGTGTAAGTTCTTCCAACTGCCTGTGCTAAAACTTCCCAGCCGTAAAATGGGAACAATATTTCTTTCCTGGCCTAACTTCCATTTCTCTGGCCTATTTAAATCTGACACCTTGCACAAAAAAAAACAAGACTCCCGCTTTCCATGAAGACAAAATAACAACATCCCAGTCTTTGGGGAAGAATTTTGCATCCTGTATGAAATGCTCTGTGCGCACAAGCACAGGCACGTGGCAAGAAGAGCCAGAGGCCACGAACGCATTGCAAAGAGCAAGTTTTATGTTAGTTACCTGTCCACCGGGGGTTCTCCGTAGCTGCACCTGAGCTCCCAGGCAGAGGTGGACGTGGGGACGCAGGCGCTGATAAGTTCAGCCCTGCTGGAAGATCGTTAGGCCGGCTCCGCTCGCCTATATTTAAAGGCTTCGAGCAGATGCAGCCTCTTGCTGTGCTCTGCTCTTTCCCCAAATAAAGCAGGAATCTCAGCCAGGATAAGGTACCATAGGGTTTCTCTCAGGCCTATGTTATCTCACACAGAGGTTCTACTTGTCAAGCACACAAGGTCAGTAGAACAATGAGCGTGATGTACGTGCTTTCTTTACACCCCAGCTGCGGGTCACTTGAGCGCGTTTACCTTTCTCCTCCTCGCCCAATCTTCCGCAATTTGCATACATGCTCATTTGTTTCTTTTAGCAATTAACAAATGATGGTTCACCCCAGTTTACTGCCAGTGTCTATTTAGAGCTTTTTAAAAAAATTCTCAAATAATTGCACTAGACATCAGGACAAGGCATTTCTAAGCTGGCGTCTGGTGAAGGATGAGGCCCATGGCAAACCGTCCTCCCTTTCCAGTCTTAGATTCTGTTTTGCTTTCCTTCCGTATCAATTATCGAGCTATTTTTGCAATTTGTTCTTAAGTAGATAGTTCAACTCAGCTTAGAGAAAAGGATGAGTTCTATTGTGTTATCCAACACCGGGCAATTGACAAGTTATAAAAAAATATGTTCTTTGAATCAAACCACAAAGCCGAATTGAAGCCAACAGCTGTAGCAATGAAGAGAAGCTGAAAAACATTATACAATTTACCAGGCATCACTGAGCAGGCTACAACTCGGTACCGCACTCCAGCAGCTTCTTTTTTATGTTAAAAAATTCAGTGCTTCATTGCTGATGATCCAAAAATGGCAATTTGCTTTGCTTTTCTTTAAAAATTACATACTGCAAATGAAGTGGGGCAAGAAGTCAAAGACAATATCTAAATGATTGTTACAGTGGAACTAAGGAAACATCCTGTAAGTCTGTTCTTCCTGATGGGTTTTCAATTAAATACAGAGCTCTGCTTATCATGGTTAATGCTCAGCCACGCTGACCAGCACCAGGCTGAAATACAATAAAACATTTATCTTGATATATTTATGTTTCTGAGTTAATTCTGTTACTGTCTAGACTTTCAAAAACATTTCTGTTCTGAACTTTAGGCTTTGAAGTAGTCTTCTGGTAGTAAAATTGGACTATTCCCCCCCTTTAAGGACTTTGCACAATTAGAATATTTGAGTTATGTCATTTTAATATTATTACCTTTCTGGATTATTACTTGGACACAGACGTCTTTTCAGTTTGAGGCTGCAACGCACCAGGAGCTGTACAAATACAAAACAGATCAACAAGACAAATTCAAGAGCAAAGTGCTTCTAAATTCTTTTTTCAAGGTCACGTGCTTAAAAACTGATGGAACACAGAATGTCAGGGGTTGAAGGGCCCTGGAAAGCTCATCCAGTGCAATCCCCCCATGGAGCAGGAACACCCAGATGAGGTTACACAGGAAGGTGTCCAGGCGGGTTGGAATGTCTGCACAGAAGGAGACTCCACAACCCCCTGGGCAGCCTGGGCCAGGCTCTGCCACCCTCACTGAGAAGAAGTTTCTTCTCAAATTTAAGTGGAACCTCTTGTGTTCCAGTTTGAACCCATTACCCCTTGTCCTATCACTGGTTGTCACCGAGAAGAGCCTGGCTCCATCCTCCTGACACTCCCCCTTTAGATATCTGCAAACATGAATGAGTCCCCCCTCAGTCTCCTCTTGTCCAGCTCCAGAGCCCCAGCTCCCTCAGCCTTTCCTCACCCGGGAGATGCTCCACTCCCTCCAGCATCTTTGTTGCCCTGCGCTGGACTCTCTGCAGCAGTTCCCTGTCCTGCTGGAACTGAGGGGCCACAACTGGACACAAGATTCCAGGTGTGGTCTCCCCAGGGCAGAGCAGAGGGGCAGGAGAACCTCTCTGACCTACTGACAACCCCATCCCCCTTCGAGTCTAGTTTAAAGCTCTCCAAATGAGCCCTGCTAATTCCTGTCCCAGCATCCTTTTGCCCCTGCGAGAGAAACCTTTCCCACGTATCACTGTTTGGACTGGTGTCTTGTAAAACCAGCCCTTATCGAAGAACCCAAGGCCCTGCCTGTAGCACCAGTCCTGGAGCCAATCGTTTACAGACTGAATTTTTCTATTCCCTCCCATATCATCACCCAAAACTGGAAGGAGGGCAGAGAAAATCACTTGAGCCCCAGACTCTTTCACCATCCGTCCCAAGGCCTTGAAATCTCAAACCCCACTTCCACATCTCAACCATAAAAGCATCAATCCTATATGGTATTAATGGTAACAACATTATAGTTGCTTCAGTTCATTCAGCAATGAAAGGATGATGTGATTTCCGTGGATTCCGAATACAAACCCTTTGACTTCTGCAACCCTAAAACGAGACCCAGGGCCAAATGTAATCCAGGAGATGTGACACCAGAGCTGCTCTGCACAACCTCCAGCAGAAACAGATTGTCTTTGAACATCCTACGGGCTGATATTTCAATATTCCAGCTTCAATATCCATCGCCCAAGGGGTGCAAGGGCTTTCCTGAATGGAAAAGTACGTAACAATGAACCTGATTCATGACTTAGTCTGCAAAGTGCTGGAATACTGACGGTAGCTCCCTCCTCTAATAGCGTGTATTAATTCAGATAAGCTGATGTTAGCATCTTCTGGGCAAGCAATCCACAGAGAATCAATACATCAAAAAAATGAATTCTTTATTTATGCAGTACAGCTTACCATAGGAGATTAATTTGACATCTCCACCTGCCATTTAAGTTAACATAACTCCACAATAATGCTGATGTCATTATCTGAAACACTAGTACTTCAGCCCTTTTTTCTATACCATTGAAGATAATTTAGTCAATATGTTTGCTTACAGAGGGCAATTTTCCAGAGCAGGCAGAGAAATTAACCTAAAGCCAAATGTCACTCTGTAATTGTTTACATATTGTAAAACACCCATTTATTTTGTTGGCTCTTTGCGGTCCAGCCAATTTTATCACTGCGAGTTTACAGGGCCAGGTTGTCGGCAAAAATTAAGTATCTGACCAGCTGCGTTTTTTCTCTTGCAAGTGTCCTTAAAACACTCTGACAGGTCTTTTTTTTAAAGGCAGTGACCCTTTGCCCATCCATTAATTCCACAGCAAAACAGGTTGTGGAACATTAGATGTGATATTTTGCTGTTGGTTGGACACCTTGCGCTATGAATAGCCCGAAGGCTGCCAAGCTCTCCTCGCGGGCTTCATCCAAATCCATTTTATGATCCAAGAGAGATGCAGCTTTCCATGTTGAATAGCGTCTAGCAGAACAGTAGCTGGAGGATCTAACCATTAAAATCATGATCTGTCTGTGCACGTCCCATGAGCAGATAGCACAGAATTATTTCTCCTTCTTTAATAAGCAGCTTGGGAGTCTGTTTATCTGGACAAGCTCCTGGGAAGCATCTGAAATTATTCATCTGCTCTATTAATGCCACTTGAAGAATCTTCTTTCCAGGTTCTTATTGAGTTATTGTTTTTCAAGCGAACACAATCATCATTTCCTGGATCTTGGCTTTTCAAACCAGCAAAAGTTCTCCTGCCAATTCAAAATGAACACAACCAAGCAGCTCCCACATGGAAAACCCCCAACCCCTGGTCGGCAGACATCTCAGCTGTCATCACTTGAGGATTTTTGATGAAACACAACTATGGAAATCAGAGATGACATCAAAATAAGGCACTGAGGTGCAAACTTTCCTGTAGCAACTCTAAGCCCTTAAAACTTATTTTCCACAGTCATTTTAGCGATCAAACTTCAGACATCGGGGAAGAACGCAGCCAGAGGGAACCTGCACAAAATTCCACTCAGTAGCTGCAACCAGCAGCTCCGCTTCTGACTTCCAACAGAGATTATATCAGACATTGATTTTAACTCACGCAAGAAAGTACGTGTTGAGATGCCTGCAACAAAAGCAGCTGATTGTACCTTTCGAAAAAATACCACTTGAAAGGGAGAGAAAAGAGCTTGACTTCTCAGAGACACAAGTTGTATCTATCACGCTATTAACTTAAAAGATGGAAAAATCATCTTATTGCAAAGTCGCCAACTTTAATCTTTCTGAATTGGTTGGAAATACATCTTTACAGTGAAATGAAATACGTAGCTTTGAGTATAGTGATTTCTGGACTGGGGACGGTTTCCTCCTTTCTTTGCCCAATTGAACTCATTTCTGGCAATTTCCTACCGTCTCATGATTGCTGTATAAAGGGCACATCACAACATTTGCTGAGCAACCGCAATTCCGAAGAATTAAGTGCTAAAGATTTCTAAATTGTGTCTGTTTTTATCAATCACCTGTAGCTTGAATACACTGAGTTGAAATGACTGCACAATATACACCAAAATTCTCCAGAAGGGCTGTGAAGATGTTATTTTACCATATAAGCCAAGGATAAGTGAGGAGGAGAGAAATAAAAACAACAGCAACACTAAGGACGGCAATGTTATACATATATGTATAGCAATATTTTCTTTTTAAACTCAAGGTATGAAAAAAGGCTACATATAGTTTCATGATCATATGGCTTGCAACACTATTGGCTATGTTCTCCATATGGATTTTTATTTAAAAAAACAAAGGCACAGATTAACATTTTAAAGTCTCAAACACCGAGCAGCAGCTGAGAAGTAATTTTGCCTAAAGCCTGTATCTTATTGATATTTTAAAATGTCGTTCAGAACCCGCAAAACACATATGGAAAAATATGTGAAAGCAGGTTTGCTATTCTGGAGAAAGTTAACCTAAATAAAACAAAGCAAAGGTTGTGATGATCTACTCCGTTATTTCCTCACACATAGCAGAGTTTTTTGGAACGCTGACTGGCACATGCAGTAAATGGGCTTTTCTTAACTTTGCTTTTCTTGGCAATACATTAAATCCCTGATATATCCAAGTGGTCCACTAGCAGAGACCAGAGATGCTCTAATTTGGGCAGCAAGGCTCTGTGGTACCTCTGTGTTAGCAGGGACATGGGGATCTTCCCATCCCAACCTGTCACCTAAAGTCCCCTCCCGCAACGTCGCCTTCCTTCCACCTGCTTCTCACGCCTGTGTTATGGATGTGGAAACTGAGGCAATTGTATCTATTGAACTGATTGCCTTTAAATTCACCAGTAGCAAAAAGATGGGCAGCAACTGCTATTCTGCAGCGGCTGTTCCTAAATAGGCTTCTTTTTTGTTAAGCCCTATATGAGTGTCAAATCTGCTCAAAAGATTCTTAATTTACTAACACTGGAACTAAGAAAACTCCATTTATTTATGCATTTAGTGCGCTGGTTATTCTCAAAGCAAAGGAGGAAGAGCAGGAAAAATTTTGCCTTGTTTTTCATGTCGAAATATCAGATCCCAAGATTTTGCTATTTCACTTTTGCTGCTGCCCTGGGAAAGGTGCCGGTTGCCACGGCAACGCCCGTCTCCATGGCGATGCACCACGCACAAGACAGCGCGGTGTCAGCACCCACACGGAGCACGACGTGAAGCGAACACCCCGTGGGGCTCCGCGGAAACCGCCGGGACATCTGCTGGGAAACACACCACGGGGCTCATCGGGCTCGGTCGGAAGGATGGGATGGGATGGGATGGGATGGGATGGGATGGGATGGGATGGGATGGGATGGGATGGGATGGGATGGGATGGGATGGGATGGGGAGAAGATGCAGTCAATAAAGCAAGAAGCCAATATATCTGCTTCCTCTCCTGCATAGTACAGATGTTCTCTTTAAATTCCAACTGATTATTTCATTGTTTCTGCACTCCCACATCAACTGTTTGTCTCTCCTGTTCTCCTTTTCTCTTTCTTGTCCATGCCGTCCCGGGGAATCTCGTTCAGAAGTACAAACGCAGCTGTGCTGTCAGCTTGCAGATCTGCCTGGGCTTCTGCCTCTCCCCTCAATGAAAATCACATTGGCTCTAAATATTAAATCACTTTTGGGATGGGATATTCAAACATGCTTGGAAATAGATGGGCAGATATTTCCCTGCCTGTCATCCATTCCCAGGTATAAATTACTAAGACTTGTTTTAAATAAATGGCTGGTAAGTACTTAATATGCAATGTAAAACCACCTGTGACATGATTCACGACTTATTAATCACCAAGCCCTAGAAATATGGACCAATTAATTTTACGAAGAGTACCTTGCATAATTTTTGTCAATTCTAAGTCTACAGACTGCATAGAAAAAAAAATGAAGATCCCCTATATATCGTGCACAAATTTGAATAAATCTAATATCTTTCCAATACTATTTCTCTTTCTAGGCAAGGGTGACATTTATTCACTTAAATATCGCTTGCGTTACCAGGTACCTGGCCAGTATTAGATCACAAATATAAATAAAAGTCTATGTAACATACTGCTGGAAAACACCAATAAATCTGCCATTGACTTACAACTGAGAACCATGCAGTAGAATATTGTTTTCTCCTTACGTATGGAAAATCTGTTGGAACAGAGTAAGCAGGAACCAAAGGGATTAACAGAAGTTATAGAGTTGAGAAAGAAGGTGAAAGAAGATTAAAACTTGGAGGGCAGCATTTACCTTTCTTCAACATGTTAAGGAATATCATATTCATGTCCACTGTTATAATCCCTGTTGAATCAGGACAGGATTTCACCACACAACACAGAATGTGATTAATTCTACAGGCATCGAAAACAAATTGCCAAATTTAGCCTTTATTGCCTTTCTTTTCTGCATGGTAGAGCCTGCAAAAGCTACTTGAGAGGTCATAATAAAATAGTATAAAATTGAAACAGCCTAGATTTGAAGTGGTATTCAGCTTTAGATATAGACAGAAAACCTCTACATGGACTATCCTGTAGCTAATGAGTGTAACACACCCTGGTAGCATCAGGGGAGAGGATGAGTCTGGACGATGGACGAGACGTGATCATCACGTTCCACCAAGTTTCCCAGGTCATACAGATTCCCAGCTGCTTCTTACCACAGGGCAGCAGAACAGCTGGGACACTGCCAGCAAAACGGCCCTTCCTGCTGACACCCCAGCTCGGTGCTTGTAGAAATGGCATTAACGACAGTGACACTGTCATTTAGCTTTCCAAGGAGGGAGAGGACACAAATACCTCTTCTTGCTTTCCACTGCACTACCGCACTCCTTGAAGTTTCTCTGCTGAATGAGTCTCTACATTCAGAGCAAGTATCATCGGAGGCTAATGAGCATTTGCCTGGAAAAAGGTTCAAACACCTGGGTTACTGAATTATTGGACACTGTGTTACCACTGCAACAAGGGGCCTAATTAGTGCCAATTGTAATGCCAGGCTTTGTAACTTGGACAACTGTCCAGTCGGAACTGAACTGGGACCAAGCTCCTGACGGTCAACTACACATAATCAGGTCCGTGAACTTCACTGAAGTCTATTCCTTGAATCCAGCCTTAGTTACACCGGCAATAAGCTGCTGTGACAGAATGAATTTAAACCTCACTTGGCTATTTCACAAACAGAACAAGGACAAACATCCATCTAATTGAGCAGGGATACAGGCATGCCCAGAATAACCAGCCAGCTTTTCTGAGTTCAGATTAAACAGCACCGAGCCAGCTCCTGCGCCTACAATATTCCACTTCAGCACTACCTTGGCGGTGCAACCACCTCATATATCGCATTTTCCTATTTATTTTCACTGCTAAAGAAAATGTTTATTATTACCATGCGAATAATCGACCCAGAAGAAGCGGAAAATAACTGCTAAAAAGAAGCAAGCAAAGTTTCCCTATAGGCCACTAACAAATGGTGTGTTAGAATTGTGATACTTCGAGGCAAATATGTGGGATTCCTGCTGGCCTTCGCACTAATTTTCAGACGCAACAGGCCTCTAGATATTTAAAATTAGATTAAAAACATGCACACAATTGCAAGTGTCCTTGTAAACATCCGCAAACCCCTCAAAACAAACAACCCAGGATGGGGAGCACAGTTCCCATTTTACAGCAGCTAAAGGCACAAGTTACTATTTAACTGAAGAAAGCAATGGGAAAAGCAGCATTCAAAATTAATTCAAAAGGAGTGAGCCTAAGATTTAATCCAGTGCTTTTTACTCTCTGGAACCTCTCAGCACACCCATGGTCTGTCTTACAGGGAATATTTTCTTACAATCTGAGGAAGCGCTGAAAATAAACACGAATATTGTGGCAGAGCTGCACTCACGCAGCACTAGAATCCGCTGCAGCCTCCGCCTTTCCCCTCAGAAGCTATTTTATCCACAGAGCCGCACGTCAATATCTGTATTTCAGTCCCTGGCTCCAGGGGTCCGTTTATTGTTTCAACATCAATCAAGGTTCTTCTCAAAATAAGTTAAAGCAGCTCCTGCCTCCTTATTTGTGTTTTCTCAAGCGCGCTTTCCCCCCGCTGCTCCGGCAAGAGCTCCCCAGCACCCCTCTGCTCCGCGAGCTCATTTCGGCTCCTCCAGGAGAGAAGCGGCTGATTAATCACAGCCGGGGCTGCGTCCCCCTCCTCTAAACAACTACAACATGACCTGGACCAGCCGGAACCACGAGGGCTGAGGAACCTTCTCCTGCAGGCGAGCTTTTACAAAACCAGCTATTGCTGCTTTCTTTGATCACTGATCGAATATCAGACTGCAGAAATCACTGGTTTCACCCAACTTTTATCTAGTACAATGTAACAAAACAACACCCTCTTTCCTTTGGGTTTGTTTTCTCCATTTCTTCCTAGGTGGCCTCTGTTTTGTTTCTCTGACTTGTACACCCTGCTCAGTATTTCATGATATAGAGTTTACAATTTTCCTCCCATTCCAGGGAACACCGATCCATTGGAAATCAGCAAGTTTGCTGATGACACCAAGCTGGAGGAGTGGCTGACACTGGAAGCTGTGCTGCCATCAGAGACCTGGACAGGCTGGAGAGTTGGGCAGGGAAACATTGAATGAAATAGAACAAGGGCAAGTGTAGAGTCTTGAATCTGGGCAGGAACAACCCCAGGTTCCAGTATAAGTTGGGAAATGACCTATTAGAGAGCAGCGTAGGGGAAAGGACCTGGGGGTCCTGGGGACAGCAGGGTGACCATGAGCCAGCACTGGGCCCTTGTGGCCAGGAAGCCAATGGGACCTGGGGTGGGTTAGAAGGGGGTGGTCAGTAGGTCAGAGAGGTTCTCCTGCCCCTCTGCTCTGCCCTGGGGAGACCACACCTGGAATCTTGTGTCCAGTTGTGGCCCCTCAGTTCCAGCAGGACAGGGAACTGCTGCAGAGAGTCCAGCGCAGGGCAACAAAGATGCTGCAGGGAGTGGAGCATCTCCCGGGTGAGGAAAGGCTGAGGGAGCTGGGGCTCTGGAGCTGGACAAGAGGAGACTGAGGGGGGACTCATTCATGTTTCCAGATATCTAAAGGGGGAGTGTCAGGAGGATGGAGCCAGGCTCTTCTCGGTGACAGCCAGTGATAGGACAAGGGGTAATGGGTTCAAACTGGAACACAAGAGGTTCCACTTAAATTTGAGAAGAAACTTGTTCCTGGTGAGGGTGGCAGAGCCTGGCCCAGGCTGCCCAGGGGGTTGTGGAGTCTCCTTCTCTGCAGACATTCCAACCCGCCTGGACACCTTCCTGTGGAACCTCATCTGGGTGTTCCTGCTCCATGGGGGGATTGCACTGGATGAGCTTTCCAGGGCCCTTCCAACCCCTGACATTCTGGGATTCTGTGAAAGTTTTCAGCCCAAGTTGCAGCCGTGTCAAAAGGAGGGAAAATTATAAATACTGAGAGAGTAAATCTACCTTTCAGGCTTAAGGGAGTCAACCCTTTGGTACCTTTTGAAGCCCCATGCTTTGAATTGTGAATTTAGAGCTCAAAAATCCATAGCTGAAAGATTCCAACAATAAAACTTCATAAGCAAATGGGTGAAATTGAGATAGTGCTATTAAACCTTATTACACCCCAGGTGCTTTGTGACTCAAATGGATTCTGACCCAGTGTCATATATTTACAGGACATGTCAAATATTTATTATACTTTGTCACTCAGCTTCTGCCAGCTATCACTTACACACTTCTGAGCATAACACTTTAATCACTAGTTGTTTGGTTTCATTTCCATAAACCATTCAGCATAATCTGCTGCCGATGTCAGAGTAACACAAATACAAATTATAAAGGATTTCTTTTTCTTCCTTATGTACCTACCTGTCACATACTTGAGCTTCAGAAATCTGTCCACAATTTAAATCACCGCATCTTAAGACTGTATTAGCAAGAAGCAGCACTTTGATCCTGTAAACATCAAGCACCCACATCTCCCTATGGCTCTTTCAAGTCAGTAGAAGAAGAAAATGAGAAAAACGCAGCTATACTTTAATATTAGATAGGCACCATTCTCTTATTTCTGTTCTGAAGTGTTGGATAGCATAACACCCTATAGATGGATTGACCAAAGTGACACAGGTTTCCTGCTGCACAGTAGCAGGTCCACAAGGTTTGAGGTTTGTGGGGTTTTTTTGTTTTAACCTCGGAGAACGGAGACCTTCAATTTTTATGGGAGTAAATTACAGTGGAATTTTGCATTTAAATTGCAAACCCCACATTTGATGAAATAATGTATAAGCACTATAAAAAACCTAAGCAGTACAAGGCATAATTGGCATCTGGGAGTCAATTACTTTGCTCATGAAGTGGTTGGTTCTATAAAGTTAGTGACATAATTCAGGCTACAAATCAGTTACATTGCTAATCCTTGACAAGTCTCACCTGCATTATTTGGTTCAATAACTTTTATTTATTTATTTTCTAAGTGGTTTCAAAGTCAATTTCAATTAGTTCCCTACCTGGGAAATACAAACGAGGAAATGAAGAACTGGTGGGTATTCCCAAGATTTTAAAGATGTAATAAAGACATGGATTAGCAGCCTTGATCAAGTACCAGGCTCTGAAAAGGCATCAAAGCATTTTTCACAGCAGCTTTCTGAAATATTTGATGCACACAAGAGCACCCACAGATTTTCCCATGGAGACAGAAAAAGTGAGGAGTAACTCCAGCCAGCTCTGACTTACAAAGCTGAGCCCAGCCCTAAGTCTACACGATGCTCAGACTGATTTTGTATAAAAAAGTTAGTCCCACAAGGTCATTAAGCCAGTGGTTAAGCCTGAAATGAAAGAATTCTGGTACCATGCAGGTTTTCAGGCTGGTCCCATAAGGGAACATCAATTCAAATACCTGTTAGAGCACCAAGAAGCTGCGACAGTCCCGCAGTTTTAATTGTCTCCCTTCTCAATGTGCTGAGAGCAGCAGCCACCACATGACAAAGTGCTTGTTCTGATAATTAAATTATAACAAAGAGTCAACAGATACTTGTGAAATTTACATTTTTATATCAAATATGACATTTGATAGCGATGATCCAAATGCCTGGAAATCTGTCTTTTCAGCTCTAATGACTCTTACAGTAATAAACACCTTGTGCTGTGACCCTTGCCAGGCTCTTTGTAAAGTTGAGGGGACGTTTATTGCTATGTATATGCCCATTCTATTAAAGTTATTGCCGAAAATAACCATATTCCTTCAGTTGCTTTGGTGGATTTATCCAAGTTTTCCGATTTTATACCTTTGTGGCGGAGAGACTGCTTGCATGAAAATTTAGTATGCTATATAACTCCCCATGAAAAGAGATCTTGGAACATCTGCGGATACATAACACGGAGCTTATTAGTAACACTCCTGTAGCTAAAGGCTACAGACAAAATTAGAGACCAAAATATCCAGTATTTTGCACATACGTAAGGATACTAAACAGCCATTCCTGGATATTATGCTTTTTGCTAAATTAGTTATCTGCATCATTGAGTAAGGAAAAAAGCAAAACAAGCTACCCACACACAGACAGGTCCTTATTTAAGTACATATTTCTTTTGGAAAACTGCTCCAGGAGAGAACAGAAAAAGAAACTAATAACTAATAAGCCTGTTCCCAACCTCCATTCCTCAACCAATTACTACTTGGATATGAATTACTGAAAGCAATGGGATGGGGGACAAAAAGAAAGGGTAAACCACCTAGCTTGCTAAATTCATTCTTTGCACCCAGAGCTTTCCTGCATGTCTCTGGTGTTCTGTTTCTTTGCAAATCTCATGTGAAATCTCATCGAGGCGCTGAGGTTTTATTTAAGGGTGCAGTGGAAATGTGCTTAAGGACAGAGAAGCGGAGAAGGGACGGGCATGAGGGCTAATGAACCATCAAGAAAAGGTTGTCGAGAATGGAACAAGAAAGAAATTTACTCAGAGAGCCTTAAGAAAAGGAAATAAAAACATGTCAGAAACATTACCCCAAACTGTGAAATACATAATGTCAGCAAAAGGCAGATGAGGCGGTGTTACTGTAACTGAGCCTTTATTAGTGCCGCTAGGAAAAACAAGAAATTCCACATCGGAGCACATTATTTTTCCATTGACCTTGATCATTCAATCTTAAGCTATTAGCAAATCCCATGACAAGAGCCTGATGAGCAAAAGAGCCTGGGCAGCTGGGTGCTAATAAATACATTGAGAGAAAAGACTTTTTGGCAAAGCCATGAAAATAGAACAGGTCAACGCATGAGGATTTGGAGTGTGGGGAGAGGAAAGCAGAGCAGAATCTCAAAAGCTGTGGTTTTTCTCCTTTCCTCACTCTTGACAGCCCCTTCTCAGTCATTTCTGTCTTCCCCATGCTTGAGCTTTGGGGAAAGAGAAAGGGATGACATGAAATTACAGCAGTTGTCTGATGAGCCATTTCTACTGAATATCACAACTTCACCAGAAGCTGAACTCTTGGCATCTTGTTGCACCAGCCGCCAAGCTTATCTTCTTTCCCATAATTTGAAATCAAGCCTAGAAACGCCAGCGGAAAGGCCACAGCAACACCCTGAGCACCGTGTCCGTCTAGGGAATGTCAACCAGGACACCACCCCATGATACTTTTCCTTTATGCCACGAAAGAAATACAATAATATAGGAAAGAAATAACAATAGGCAAAGAGCCATCACCTTTAGTTTCAATATCACACTGTCACAGCTCAAATTCTCCTGAGCTTAAAACAAATACTCCCGGGCAGAAATCAATAAAATCAAATGCAAACAGTCAACAAGGCTGATGAACACCTGTACTTCGTAAGTTCTCTGTCTTATTTATTTAGCATCCAGCTAAAGCCTTTCTTCCTGAGGAAAATCAAATGGCAGAGCATTGCCCATGGGAGGTGGACTTTTTTCTCTTGCTTATGAAATATCCAACATTGCTTACACTACACAAGGAGGCATCTGTCTGTGTTACTTTTATTGACACCAATTAGTCCTTTATTACATTTCCTGAGATTCGTTATGTGCAGTAATTAATATACCAGGCTACCAATCAAATCAGCATTTGCCAATAAGGTTGGCCAGCATAAAATACATGCAGGGTTTTTTGAGTTTTTAGCAATGTAATTACCGAGCTCCAAATTACCTAATGGAAGAAAATGATCTGAAATTGTATTAACATATACATATTCTGCTGCTTTTGAAATAACTCCTGAAAATGGTTACATCTTTTCTTCCATGAGAACTGTAAACTCAGACTGCTATTTCTCATCCATCTCTTTGATTCTGGCCTTATATACCATATACATATTTTCATGGATGACTAAATGCCTTCTAATATTCTCCACGAATAAAGCATTAAAAGCTTACTGAAATTAAGACTATTCAAGAAAGCACTGACACTTAAACGGTGAGCAGTGTTTTAAAGGTGCTTAATTACAAATTGGAAATACGTATGATAACAGAACCATTCATACTGCATATAAAAAAGATTTTGTTATGCACAGGTTCTCTCAAGCAATTGAACAGAGTCATTAAAGAACTCCCATATTTAAAGCAATGTTTTCTTAATGGAAGAAGAAATCATTATGTAACGGTTTGTTTGCCTTTTTTATTTGAATCCTAAGGCCTTGACTCTCTTCTCAATTGAGATTAAAATTCACATTTCACTTAAACACCCTACCACAGTTCAATGCGAGTTTTATCTGATTTTTAAGGAATCCCAGAATGTCAGGGACTGGAAGGGACCTCGAAAGCTCATCCAGTCCAATCCCCCCGCCGGAGCAGGCACAACCAGATGCCATTGAACTCTCAGACACCTCAATCTCCTTTTGGGATGATTTAACTTACCCAAATCTCCTTTGGGGATGATTTAACTTCAATGGCGAGAGGGGAGGACAATTCCACTACTCCAGTACTCAGACACCGCGGTAAAAGGGGCTGTGTGGCTATAGAAAGAGGGATGGTTTAGATGACCAGCCAAGCTGTTCACGGGACTTCTAAGAGCGAAGTGAACAACAGGAGTGAGAGAACACCCAAAACAGCTCCTGCATTTGCTCCTTGCAGAGCTGGTTCAGCTTTCACAGAAACAGCAGGTTCCTCACAGCTTGTTTGCTTCAAATGTTTTGCACTTTCTGGACCAAGCCTGCTGCAAGATGCAGGAATGGAGCTGCTAAATGTGCTGCTTTGCAGAACGCCGTGTGTGGCCCAGCAAAACCGCAAGAAAAACTAAACCTTTATACATGTAGTTTGCTAGAAAACATAAATGTCCTCCCTGCAATTTATTCCTCTTTTCCCACTTTTAATAGCAAAATGAAGCGTTCGCCCATGTTTTCTTCATGAAAGATAAAACCCTTGCTCTTTTTGTCTGAAAAGCTGAAATTTGAAAAAAGCATCAATACAAAAATCACGTAAGAGTGGCAGAAAATTAATACTGTTATCACTTGCCAAAGAATAAAACACACTTAGAGTAGCTGCCAAACCATTTGCTGGGATGCAAACAATCCTGCTGCCCACCTTTAGTGGGCTCTTTCATCAATTTTACAGAATTGTAAACATATTCACTTAAATTGCATTGCTTCTGATTCTGAATGGTATCACTAAAACCCCAAAGTCAGAGGAGAATACTGTTTTCTGATAGAATCTGAATCTCCTGAAAGGGAGAGAATACAAACAGCTTCATTGTGTCTCTGCCAGAGGTTCCCTTCACAAAGAGGTAAACGACTCCACTTCTTTACCTTTGGTGTTTCTGTCACCATTACTTATCTGCAAGTTTATTATTTTATATCTAAAAACAACAACTTGCCACTGTATCTTTGCCTAAATGCATTCGAGCGAGATAAGAATAGCCCCACTCTAGGTGACAAAAATAAACTTGCGCATTATACTAAACAATAACATCTATGAAAAGGGAATTAAGCACATTGTGTGTATGGTAATTAACACTTGCAGCATGAAGTTAATAGCTGTAATCTTCTGACCTGTGCCATGTGGGAGGCCCAACTGTTACATTGTGTCTTTATAGACTTTATTTCACATTATACAAAGGAGAACAAACTAAACTCACTTCCCATAAACCTGAACACAGAGTGTTATTGCGAGAAAGTTCAGCGTGGTGCACACTCGCAGGCTCCAGTTTTGCTAAGAATAAAATTTCTGGTGAAAACAAGGGGAAAAAGGGGAAATACCAATTGGTGCATTGGCCATCAGTAACCAGACAACTCCCCTAGCACATGAAATACAAGCAACACTTGCTACTTCTGTCCTTTCCACAGTCATTTACCACGTCCAGGTCACAGCCATGAACCAGAAGCCACATCCACCGCTCTACCATCATCCATCCATCTTGTTATCTTCTCATAAAAGTCAATGAGGTTGGTCAAGCACGACTTCCCCTTGGTGAAGCCACGTTGACTGCCCCTAATGACCCTCTTATCCCTGATATGCCTTGAGATGGCACCAAGGAGAAGTTGTTCCATCAGTTTCCCAGAGATGGAGGTGAGGCTGACCGGTCTATAGTTACCCGAGTCCTCCCTCTTGCCCTTTTTGAAGACCAGAGTGCCATTTGCTTTCCTCCAGTCCTCAGGCACCTCTCCCGTTTCCCAAGACTTGGCAAATATGATGATGCCCAGCAAGGATGCTGGTGCCAGGGGATGGAAATCCCAACTTTCAACTTCTGTTAAAAGTTCCTTTTTAAGAGAAATAATCTTTGTGATTACAATAGACAGAAACAAAGTAGAACAGCTTTCTGTAAAGTATTTCAAAAAAAGCGAATCTCCCAGGTTTTATCCTCATTTCCATGATGTGATTCTTCTTCATAACTTGCATTTATTGTTGTAAGCCTGCATCTTCCAGTATTAACATTCTCCAGGACCCATGAGGGCTGCTGGTGTCACCGAATGTATCAGAAAGAGATGGATGCCAGACAAATCACTCCTGCTCTGCGCGTCTGTACGCCAGCCGCTGCCTCCTTGCAGGGATCATCGTAAGCAGAAATCTATACGAGCTGAGCTGCCAGAACCCGAACTGGCAGCACGTCCAGGAGCCAAACCAAGTGACTGAAGCCCTGAGATAACATTCAGGAAGGGACCGCTCTGCTTGTTCCAAATAGGATTTGTTTGGAGGGTGTACGTGTGAGGTGAGGATTAGCTTACATTGCTTTCATGTTTATACTGTTAGGAGAGAAAAGAGAAAACAAGGAATACAAAGGGAAGCAGCAGGTGAGATGAGATCAACAAGCAGATGAAGGAGGCTGAGGACAGAGTGGAAACAATTGCAGAGAATATATTTTTGCATTCCAGCAGCACCCCCAGCCCTCCAACGGGAGGAGGAACGGCCTTGTATTAAACAATCATCTTCACCCCAATAATTAGCAGAACCCATTCATAAGCAACAATGGAAATACTGTTAATTGCATGTGAAATTTCTTACGCCAGCCCGCGCGGCCACGTTCCACAGCAGCTGGAGACCATCCACCCTGCACAGATGGATCCTCGCTGCGCAACCAGGATAAGAGGGATCTTCAGCTTACATGTATTGCTTCCTGATATTAAAATCAGAAGCTCCCCAGTTTGTGGCAATGAAATAAGAATAGGCGTAATTGCTCTGGGTGAAAAGCTGAAAGCACTATCCTCCCTCTCCAAGGCGTGTTATTTTAGTTCACATGGTGTAAAAGTCAAAGCTGGGATGAGGCAGTGGAAAACACAACCATATCACTGGCAAAGACATGGTATTCCTTCTCGGCAACAAGTGTTTCCTATCCAACACTGCACTTAAAATTCCCCCAATATCAATGGGACAACTAGAGAATTAAAGACTTGAAGAAAAAAGCCAAATTTACTCCCTTATTCAATTAAAAAAAAAGAAAAAAAAGGCATAACATACAACACCCAGGTCCAAATTGTTAAGTGCAGCATACTCATAGCTCAGAGTAGATTTTTCACAGCTTGTTATCAATAGACTCCAGCTCTTTAATTCCAATCCTGAAGCAGAACTGAGCTCTATAGAAGCCTTGTCCAAATGTTCATTCATTTTTCATTTTCCATATTTTTCATATCAGTCAGAACCCAAGTCAGGTAAAAGCAGCACAATCAGTTGAAGTTACAGGGAACAAGTATAAAAACTAACTTCCAAGGCTTAAAGCCTGTTTAACCATAAAGAGATGTTTCTTGACCCCAAAAGTGAGACTAAGCCTCAGAGGGCTACCCAAATGGAATCTCCAGATGCCCTCATAATTTTACAAACACTTTTCTAGCCAGGTTTTCTCCTCAAAAAAAAAAACCCAATCCCAGAGGTCTAAGCCTGCATTGAAGACACTGCCCATCCCATAGCGATGTCTGTATCCTGTCACCTCGGCACTGGTTCTTGATGACTGCAAACTGTATTAATCAGACGGCTGCACCACAGCCAGGCATCATACCGAAGAAACAATTAGTAATCAAAAGCTGGAAATAGAAACCGGGACTTTTGAGGCAAGCTGAGAAGAAATCTCAGGACAATCGACTCTGTAATCACCTGAAATGGAGAGAGACTGAGTCTGAAAGGCTATTTCACTTTTCCGTTCCAAATGAAAAGCGAAGAGCAGAGACAGACTTGGACAGGCAGGTAAAGCCAAGAAGCTGTAGCCCGGTAGAAATAAGAACAGGAGAAACGAGGGACAATCTTGGGTTGCAGAAAGCATCCTAAACCTGGAGGCTCTGGGACAGTAACTGAGGCAACATGCGTAGATGTCACCAGACAAGATTGCTGGCACTGAACTGCAAAGCAACTATTAATACTGTAACTTTAATAATTAACCACTTAATTGTAACAATGACAGATAAGAACACAGGTGTCTATTCTCTATGTACGAACTGACACAGGAAAGGCATCAGCAGAGTCCAGCACCAAGCTCATGGTTCCTGGCTCCAAATAGCGCCTTAATCACTCTCTCAGCAGTTATGAAGAGGGGAAAATGGCACTATGCTTAAAGCACGCAACTGGAAATACAGGAATGCCCTCTCCTAATTTGAGAATTTAATAAACACCTGGAGCTCCTATTGATTTAGGTACCTCTGGAAATCAAAACATCCCTATATTATATTCTCTCTCCTCACTCTCCTTTCCTTCTAATCTCCCTCCTTTCCAGCTCCCATAAATAACTAATCTCTTTTTCACATTTATAAAGATTTTTTTTTCCTCTTACAAAGCGTGACAGCCTCTGGGATATTTCTGCTGCTAGTCCTGTAATGATGCATGACTTCCATACATCATCAAAACAATAGCACATAAATGATGTATTACAGCCATGGATTACCCAAATGATGGCAGCCTGATGACAGAACTCCACGGCGTTCATCAAGCAGCGTTGGCAGGAATATTGGGGCTGTGCCATGAGAGTTACACTTGGGTCAAAACAGGGATTAATTTTGTGATGTGGGAACAAGCTCAGAGGGGAAAAGGAATGTGGTTATAGCACACCAAACAATTACTGTACTTAACAGGGTAATGAAATTACAATGTCTGTGTTTGCTTGGAAAATATATCACCATTGCTCCGTGCCTGGGCGCTAAGAGATAATATTGCTCATTCACCAGTGACAACTGCTTGAAGTTTATTGGCTTAATATGTCATAGTTTGGGTTTTTTTTAAAAAAATAGCTGGAGTAAACTAATATCCAAATTTGTCGGTTTAAAGCTACAGAAGCCTACAGATTACATGCGTATGTAGAGATAAAATGATAGCCTGATTCTTATCTCACTCATTTAATAGCTGTTACATTTGTCTAACTTTAATGCCTTAATCTATTTTCCCACATTACACCACTGTAATTAAGACTACAATTAGTCCTGTCATTTAGAACATTTATAACACTGTAATGGTGACTACTCACTGATTTCTTTCAGCCCATCTTTCACCTCCACGCAACTGCTGCTGTTTACGTGGCAGCGCCACGTTACCACATTGTCACTTCAGAACCTCCGATTCCAACACAATTAGGAACTGCTGTATTGTATTAACCAGCCAAGTGGAATTTCCAGTGATCTGCACACCACAGACCCCAAGGTTTTGCTGTTTAATTCCTTTGATTCTCTCAAACAATTTAAAACATTCTTTCCACTGGAAAACCATCCAGACAAGCTCTTTTAAAGCCCTTTTAAACACTGTGCACGGGGACAGGGGCTGTTCGGTTTCTAATATTTCTAGTGCCACGTTTCAGGCATTTTTTTCTCCCTACGCAGACTTCAAGTCTTTTGCTATAATAGTTTATTCTTTCTTATCCGAAAAGCATGGTCTCCTTGCACAGACCCATGGACGTACCAGCTTTCTGCACTCACATTTTCGTGCTGTTGCAGCATCAATTCTGAGCACCCAACTGCCCTGGTTTTCTCGGGTGCTTTTCTTTATGGCAGCCTCTAATACCTCACCCTCTATTTTCCCCTGAAACATGCAATTTTCCAGGCTCTGCTGTCAGCTTTTAAAAAGCACAAAGATCAGAGTTCACCAAACCAGCTTTTCTGCCAAGACTACGCTGGGGAAGAACAGAACACGTACAATCAGGATTGTCTCGAGTAATCTGTGACTAACACAAAGAGAAAATAACATGGCCAAGACACTATAGTTGGAGAACAAACTGATGGTTAGAAAGAAGAAAGGCTTTCTGACTTCTGCTCGCAGCGGGGGGTGGGTTGGGAAGAAGCAAAATATTACAAGTAGAGATGAAATTAATGTGGAAATCAAGAATTCTGGTCTCCATTTCAGCACCCCTGGGTCACACCAAACGGGGAGCAGAGGGGCTGGGAATTGTGCAGACCCGTCATATGGATTTGGAGTCTGTCATCTGGCTGCTGGTCAAAGTATTAACGGTGGTGTTAAACGGATTTTTGCAGCTTGCTTCAGGGCATGCCTGACTTTTTATTTATGCACAGCTAAGAACAGTGGTACTACTTATTTCCAGAGAATAAAGTCACGACGGAAATGTATTTGTGAGCCTGTATCAACTCTTCCATTGCCTTCAGTTATCTTCCTTTGAACTTCTGGATTTTTCTGATAAATGGGTTGCTCAGATAAGAACTAATTCCTGACATTTAAGCAGCTGAGATGAAAAATCCTTAGCATTGCATGTTGGTTTCAGGTTTTAAAAAAAGAAAAAGAGATTTAATTCCACTATGCAATGACAAGATTCACCTTCAGAGTTCCAGCCCCCAAGTCATCTCAAATCACTTTACAAGCTTTAATAAAGGCACAATGCTAAAGAGACTTCATCTACTCTAATTATTTAAAAATCCATTTTTACACAAAACACTTTCCATTTTGTAACCTAGTTTTTCCTCTTCCCGTCCCTTTTTAAACTTTCATTATAAGCTATTACCCAATTTGCTTTTTTGTATGCCTGCAAAGGTCTTTTCCTTTTGGCAAATTAATTTTCAAGGAAAACGGTGAAATTATTCCCAGCCATAAATTTTGTCATATACAGAACTAAAGAGAAATTGGCCAGCAATTTTATATTACAACTCAAATTTTATTAAAACTTTATGTGAGATTCTTAATGGGAGTTGTTGAGTACTAAGCACCTATCTCCTCATCTAAAATTATGAAAGTGATCCTTTATTTCTTCCATATACAGTCCGATTTTGCTCATTTTTAGTATCTGGGACAGGAACAATGTCACTCTGCAGTTCTGTACCATTTCCAGTATGGCAGATCTCTGATTTATTTTAGTTATCTAGATTTATATATTAGTTATCGTTTCCCACAGTTCAGGCGCATGTCTGCTCACTCACACACTGGGACACCAAAATCCTTGCAGCTTGTGCCACTGACCCAAAAAATGACATTTTAACTTCTCTAATTGAGTCAGATGCAAAGTGAAAGAATGAGTTAATGATGTGTTCTCGGAGCAGCTCTCTGGAGTCGCCGAGTGGTCTCATTCCTCCCAAAACAACCCCAAGCCGAGTCCATGCGTGTCATGCCCCTTTTCCTTATTTACCAGCCACCTCCCCACGCAGCTGCTGAGTTCAAAAGACAAAGACAAGGAGAGATGGCCAATTGAACCAAAAGCCCTCACCTTCAATTTTCAGAGAACTGGAGACTAGAAAAAGCTTCTTGTCGTCCCAAGCTGGTTTTGCATCTCAGGATTACAGTCCTTTCGTTTAACCAAACTCAGTCCTTGAAGCAAGAGACAGAAAGCACGTTCTCCTTTCATGGGAGCCTCCAAAACATCGCTACTTTTGGGAGCAATTACTTACTGTAATATAGCTGATCTGTACCATGATAGAGTTTATCTGCACTGGCATTGTGCGTATATATATATATATATATAGACAACTCTGCGTGAAAATTACACTGCATTATTTATGGCATGCTTGGAGTGAACAAAACACTCTGCATTATTGCTTTCAGCAACACCTGTATAAAACATGCTTTAATATAACACCATCACTCAAACGGTTTACAGTCCTCTGGATTGTTTCTTATAATTGTAGATATAGTGGAAAATAAATTTGCAAAGCTAGTGGAAACCTGTAGCATCCTAGGTGACTTTACCACTAGCACAATGGCACAGAGATGGATTGTGAATGACCTTTTTAGCAAAACTTATTCAAGAAAATGCTACTTAATAAAGGAATATTAACACAGCAGAGACTAACAGACTGCGCAGCGCTTCGGGAATTGAACAGTACTTTACTCTAGATGTAAATTTAGCAATTGCCAATGCAGTCATGGAAAACTGTAATTTAACTTTCTAACACCATCTGTACGAGAGGTGCTTATAACCAAAGCCTGATAAAAAGCTGACGCTGAGAAGCAACAATAACACACATGCCTAATTTTATGTCTGAAGGAAAGGAGACCACTCAAGTTAATGACACAAATAAGTAAACACAGAAATGTTTACAGAATTGAGATCAATATTAGAATTATTTTGCATAATGATTCAGGTGGAGGGAAACTTGGCTCGGTCCCCCCGGTGCAGAGCTAAGGAAACACGGAGCCAAGGGACAAATGGATTAAGCCAGGAAATAAAAAGCAGATCTCCCGAGCCACAGACCAACGCTCAGTTTAAAGACTTTCTTACTTCCTCACAAGCTTACACAACCAGTAAGACTGAACACAACTCATGAAGCAAACCAAACCCTGCCAACACCTCTCCGACTGCTTCAGGAATCAGAAAAGCATTTTTCTGACAAAGTTTGAATGGAACCCAGCTTGCTGAAGCTGGAGAATCACCAACTTTAATAAGCATAACGTACATTATTAAGTTTGCTAACTGCTGTTGCATAGAAACCACTGGATGCTATTTATATTGGGGTACTATGGAAACAATAGTTACTGGGTTTTCTGTTTTTCCTACTAGTAAAGCTGGTATTATACGTATTCGCAATGCAGGTACTTGCTCAATACCAGGCTGTACAGATTCGATCACTTTAAGTCCAGAAGGGGTCACATCCTTCTGCTCTCCTGTAAAACACACTTACATTCAGCTCTTTGTCCTTTCTTCCCCCACGCCCCTTAGGTTTTCACAGCATTTTCAGAGTCTCTCTTCTGCAGAAGCACTACATTAAGTGATTTGTCCTGCAGTCTTTCTTCCTGGGCGTATCATATCCCATCTGGCTATATTAAACACAGTAGTGTCTGGGCAAGGCAGAGGGAAGCTGGCACCTTGATGTCGCATTCTGACAACTGTGTGACACACATTAGTCACAGGCTGGTGAAGCAACGTCCTAACTCTGTTCTCCAGTCCAGTCGAAATAACAAAAAGCACCTTGCGGGATGAAGCCTTAATACAGGAGATAACAACTGCACCCAGGATGGTTGATGCAGTCGACTGCAAAGAATCTTTTGACCTGGGCATCTAAATCAGCTTGTCACACTGGATGGTGCTGGAAATAGGACTGTGCATTTGGGCAACTTGTGTTCATCACTTTCCAAACAACCGTGACCTGAATGTTTCAGGTCAGAGAAATGAAAGACAAAGTAGTGCAGCATCAGAAAAACAAGTTCAAGAGAGCAGGGAAACAATGCAGCTCAAGTCATCACACTAAAGCGGTTGTGTCTCTTCAGGATGCTATTACAACTGGCAGAAGCAGCTTTTGTACATGGTCATCCTTTCAGAAGTCCTGCATGAAGAACAGGATCTTTGGCTATCACAGTTCAACTGAGCCCATCACAGTAACACACAGGTGTTACAAATCTGTAGAAGCCCACTATTTCTGCTAGTAGTTTGCAAAAGACCTGTAATTTGGTTTGCAAGCATGACCTAACAGGTAAAAAAAAGATCATCCAATAGTCACATTCCTCCTTTCTTTGATAGCAGCACTGTGAGACACTTGACAGTTAACGCTCTGCTCTTCTGACTGGTCTTGAAAATGTCATTTTAGCCCCCTCAGTCGGTTAAGTATCTGCATTGCTGCTCTGGTCTCATACCAAATCTGAACACTCCCTTCTGTAAAATATTAAAGCATTCATGTTTCCAACATCTGTATGTTGCAAAGAGAGAATGGAGGCAAAAAAATATATATAAAGAATGTACCTAATGCATAAAAATATTCAGCAAAGCTGAAGATTGTTTTGAGGCCACCTGTGATTTAGCTATATACCTGGAATAGAAGATTGCTCTCCTCCCATAATGCAAATGAAGAAAACCACATAATCGCACTGCAATTTTATTCAAGCCTGGCCACAGTCATTCCTCAGTGCCACTACATTTTATTCTTTTTCCTTTTCAGAACAAAAAGAAACATATATTAGGATTAAAAGGGGTAAACATTGCAAACCACATGCAGATAAACTATTCCTTAACCAGCTTTCCTGCTCTGGGACATACGACAGGACAAATCTCAACAAAGCGATGTCACTGCAGCAAGCAGGGATAAAATACCACAGTCAAGCACAACAGAGCAATGAAAAACGCCCTTTCCAGCCCACACCAACACACGCTTCCCACAGCAAAAATGAGATGATTTAAACTGATTTAACCACCACTGAAAGTAGATTAAATCAACCTGAATTACCCTGTACTCCATATGAATGGGACCACGAAACCACATATCAATTGATGCACAATAAGTTATTGCCCTGTGGGGTTTTGATCAAGTGTCGGTGCTTTGAGTCTGAAATGCATTAAAGGCCCCTTCCATCATGCCAAGGTGCCAAATACTCTTCCTCGTTACCAGATCTCAGTGCTAAACATGGAAAAGTGGGTGAAAATCTTACTATATGCTATTCTCACCTCCAGGATGGTGCCAAACTGACAAATTAAATGAGACCCCTGCACCCTTCAAGACACCTTTCCTGTAAAGCAAGAAAGTTCTTTGCATTCCCCGAACCGCCAGCACTTCTTTTTTGCCTCTAAAATAAACAATCTACATTCATTTCTGGTTCTCTCCCCAGGGACAATGTGACGGTATAATTAGACAAATGTGCCCACCCCAATAAAGCTGCAATACTAGTAAGCTGGAAATTAAGCATGCCCTGTTTTAACGATGGTTGGTCTCTCTGGAGACGTACACAACTCAAGTGCCGGCTTTGAAAGGGGCACGGGCAGCAGATTTCATTCTAAGCATCCCATTGTGTTCATGAGGCAAGCCGAGTTGTTAGCATCTTATTTCCTACAGGGTAAGTTTAATTAAAATATAAAATGTCAAAAGCCAAGATGAAAGATGATATCCCTGTGGGCTCTGGGAGTGAATTAAAGCATATCAGCAACTGCAGAGTGGGCTGCAACCCTCTATTTGAAGAAAAGATTTAAAGTCCTAGTCACTTGTAGCTAGAGGACGACTGTTTGCTGAGCCTTGTATCTGACTGCACTCGTCAGCCTTTTCTGTTGCATACAAGATGGAGTAATCATGTCTCTCTGTACTTGAAATGCAACGTGCAGGTCTCACACACGTGTCTATTACACCATTTCCAAACCCCTTATTCGCAGTGCTTTTCTGCATGACTATTTAGCCTCAAATCTAGCTAAAGATTTTTGTCGTTTGGGAGAGAAAACATCACTTACTGATATTGATTACTCACACGGAAAAGGAAATGCAATTAAAAGAATGGCAGAGATCCACACAATCAATGCAGTCCTATTAAGGAAAACACTTTTCAGAGTTTTTGCATGTTCCAGTGAGACTCATGGGAAACCTTTTACTGTACTAGCTGAAATTAAGCAAGCCAGAGGAGGCTGCCTTCTCTGCCTGCCCTTTCTCAGAAAGGCTCTGTGCAGGGTGACACGTTAGAAGACTAAAATACTCTAAAACGCAGTACAAAGAGCCATACGTGTGCCCTCCAGCTTGACAGGGAGAGATACGACTGCAAGTATCAAGTTCTAAAACCTTTGAGCTTTTAGCTTGAGGTTTGAAGCTTGGTCGTATCAGAGTGTAGCTTCCACTTTGAGAATTGCTGGCGTGTCTTTTAAGTTATCGGTATTTCTGGGCTCTGAGCGAGGAGGTTGGTTTGAATACAGCCGGGATCCTCACGGTCTGTGTCACACAGAGCACGAACACAGCTAAGGCAATGTCAAACCCTAAATGATGTTAACTTGCATTCCCATTTCGGGTGATGGATGCTCACAGAGAAAAACCTTATTGTCTTTAGTGTTCCGGTGACCTTCTTCATCAAACGCACAGGAAGACAGCATGGGGAGATACGCCACACTTCAGAGCAGCACCTCGCAGCCTGCCCAGAAAACCGCAAAAGTCTACAAAGGATGCTTTTTATTTTCACATTTAGGGGTGTTTTTTAAGTAGAAAGATGCCACTCACACGAGAAACGCAGACGGATTGTGTGACACCTATTCCGTTGCTGTTCAGAGCAGTGAATTCCCACTAGAGATTAGCTGGAGAAAACCACAAATTAATCCAGGAGAGTAATCCCAGTGAAGCCAACAGCGTTATTGGATTAATTTAACACATTGTTTCTGTAAGCATAATACTTGATTGTCCTTTTATTTATAGTGCTGTACACTGGGGGAATGCCATCAAATCAACCAAGTGACATGGCTGCTGATGAGAGGATAATCAACCCCTCTGCAACGTCCCATTTCTCCTTCCAAAACCTCTTAGGGAACATGTAAGAGTCTCAAAGGGCACGGACAAATATTGTGATATGTAGTGTATTGTGTCGCTGAACTATTTAGTAAAAAGTCTTTTTTGCTGATACCCTGTGACATAATTGTAGCTTCCCAACAATACATCATTAACATCTGAATACATAACACAGATAAAGAATGAAATACTGCTTTACATCTGCATAACACCACTCACCAGAGCCCCGTTCAAATGTCTCTGCAGCCTGAAAACAGCCAGACAAATGCTGTTGGAATTGTTGTGATTTGGAGAGAAGCAGCCAAAGGACAGACTCCCAAACCCGTACTGTATCCATCTGAAACCACAGAAGGAATTTAAAATACATAGCATGTAATTATGCAGATGTGATTTTAATGAGGGCTTCCCGACCATGTTTATTTTCAGATTTTGTAAGGTTGAAACCTAAGAAAAGGACCTTCATCCAGACTCAGTTCACTTGGGCTAGTGGCATCATAGTCTGCTCCATGGTTGCCATGACACAACAGACCAGTTAACACCTGAATTCTCAGCACTGCCAAGCTGAATTTAATTCAAATTTATAATATCCTACCAGCAATCCACTAGCACCTCTGCAGAGAATAATTGACATTACTTAACACAAAAAGAATAAGAAAAAAAATCAAATTGCTCTTTAGAACTGTCTAATTCCATGGGATAAAGTATGTAAAGATGGATACATCTGACATCCATTTTATTAATCAGGCTATTTTAGTAGATAAAGCAGTCAGAAAACCAGCAGGAGTTTAATAAAATATACATTAGTAGAACAATTATGGAGAAGTTGCAGCAGACTGTTCCCTCTGATAGCGAGCAGTAGGAAACATTGTTCAGTTGGCACACAATACAGCAATGCAGTATTTAAGTGAATAATACATTTCATGGAGAGTTAGCCTCTAGGTTATATTCTACAAAGCAGGTTTAGAAAAAGTTAAGGAATATCTGATATATTTCCATTTTCCATCTGCCCTTTCACATTGAGCAGAAAGATCTCAAAAATCAACAGGTTTATAATCTTACGCCTGTATAAGTATTAATATACGTACTTTACAGACAGGGATACAGTCCGGATTTTATGACTTAGTCAAGTAAAGCCAAAGCCAGGAACTAATCCTGTACTTCCAGAGCTCCTTTCCTCCTATACAAACAACTCCGACTCTACACTGAAGTTTAAGTGCCCCAGCTGACAGCAGTTCAAGAGAATTAAAAACACCAAAAAATACATCAAGCATTTTTTTCAGTTGCAAAGTAGACCACTACATACACATCTGAAAGTCCATTTCAATATTTTACACATTTTTACCTACTAAAGTACTAACAGAGCCACCCAATCCGTAGAAATACTGAATATGTGACAGACACCCTAGATAACTTATGTTTAAGAAACTCGTGGAAATGAGGTGCTTCCACCTTCCAAATTACAAACTGAGCCCAGGCTGAAAGTTTTAATAAATCTGCTGTTAATCCAGAAGCCCCTAAAGATAATAAATCTCCTTTCATCACATCAGCTGGTGCTGGATCAGTCCCTATGAACTCAAGTGTTAACAGATGCACAAAATGACTGTAAGAGATGAAACAAAACAGAGCTGCTCTGGCTATGACATCTCACTTTATTCCCCTTTGTCTGTACATTTTGGTAACCGCTCCCTATAATTATTGAAGCACATAAAAAATGAATTCTATACAGTAACATGCTGGCTACCGTGTTTTGTTTCAAAATAACTTATGGGCAGTGTATTTCCCCACTGCAATATTAGTTCATTGCAGTAATAAAGTTGTCACACACACTATGTGACAGACCACTCTGCATTGCTCTAACTGCCTTTTTTTGGGTTTATAACCATTTGCAACTTCACGTCATCTTCCTAAACATGATCAATAGCAACAATAAAGTTACAAGACAGCTTATATTTTTTCCCCACGACCCCAAGAGTTACCTTAGTATTGGTGGCAGCTCTGCTTCAATTCTCTTCTCCTCATGTTTCACTGTTGTTGTGTTGAACTTCACACAGATGCCCCCTCAGGGTTTTGCTGCTCACAAAGCGCCGAGGGGCAGTGTCTCGCCGGCCTCCTCCCCACAACACGTTTGGACAAAACGCTCCATCTGTACTTGCGTAAGAAATAAAAAACATACTTGCATTTGTTGCTGAATCGGGGCTGTAAAATTTCCCTCATCACGTCGCGCTTGAGGCCGCCATGTGTGACCCTGTCACGTGATGCCCGTCATGTGACAAAATGGCCGCCCGGCCAGTTCCTGTTCCTCGGCGTCCACACAAAATGGCCGCCGCTCGTAATGGCGGAGCCTCCGCAGCAGAAAATTCGGGAAAGGAAGGAACTATGTCTATTCATACCCGTCAAAACAGTGACCAAGTATCTAAACAATCCATAATTTAGAGTGGTAACTGTGCAACTGGTCTCTATCTGCTAGAGGAAAAGTTAACAACCCATAGACGGGTTGAAAAATGAAGAAGGGGTTTGGGCAAGTAAATCCATCTAACCTCTGAGGTAAACGGTAAAACTGAAGCTGAACATGTATGACTAGTTAGGTTAATCAACACAGGTATTGCTATAACTTGAGCATTTTGAAGTTAAAGAAGCAGCATCACAGACTTGACCAAATACACGCATGTTAAAATAAACTTAAAAATTGAGAAAAAATACCTTTGGGTTTTATTTTACGTACCATTTTCTTAAATACTTTGTATGAACCACATAGTTTGGTGAACTGGAAGTGGAAAACCCTCATTTCCAACCTGCAGGTCTGTATTTATTATTCTAATGAGGGGTTGTCCTGTGCAGGGACAGGAGTTGGACTCGATGATGCTTTTGGGTCCCTCCAGCTCAGGACATTCTGCGATTTTATGATTCTGTTCCAAGCACAGGAGCGTTGACAGACCTGAACCATCACGGCTACACGGAGGAAACATTCGGCGACAGCAACACCACGAGCAATTCGGTCTCGGAAAGATCTATTGTCGTGGTGCCGCCGGCGGATGGATGGCTGCGCCTGAAAGTTCACAGGTACTTTGAGATAGTTCCTATACTGTCAGGGCTATCTGCCTCACTGTCAGCTAACCTCGATGTATGGATATATACCTTCCTAGCGGCATCCTCCTGCCTCCCTGCTCGGCTACGTGACCCTTGCCAATGAAAGCACACGCATCCCAAATGGCTGAGCAATCAAAGCGACAGTAGGAGCTGGACATGTCAGCCACATCCCCCATACGGCTTTAGCTGATCTATAACAGTTACAAATCAATCCTGGTCCTTTAGCTCCACAACATTTCATTCGGTGTATCCTTACTGTGACCCGTTTTTCCCTGCTCCATTTTTTTCCCCAAGGCATTGAATGCTCAGTTGAAAGGTGACCCTGTTGCTCTCCTCAAAAGTAGCACATTCTCCCTGTTTTTACCATCCTTGCTTTCTTCCCCCTCCTTCTACTTTCACAATGAGTCCTTAACGAAACTGTGTTCATTACACACACTCCGCTCATCCTGATTTGTATGGCAGCTTCTCAGAACTGAGCACCAGGGTGCATCAGCAGAAAGAAAGCTAGCTGCTTCTTCGGACAAATGCTATTATTAATAAGGATTTTTTGCAATTTTCTGTATATAACTCTGTCTCACTAGGAGATGGCTGAAATGCAGCCTGTGGGTTTAATCAGATTTATGCAAAACTTGCCTTTCCACAGGTTTACGTGTACCTTGAGTCAACTGGTGTTTTTAAAACAAATTTGCCAGTGTTCACGTGGAGGTTTTGTGAGAGATTAGAAGAGTTGTGAAAGGATACGTTCATGCTTCATAGAAACAAAAAAACAGACCGATCTTCACCCAACCACTAAATCTATTCTCCCCAAACTTACAGAAATTAAACTTTATTAGCAGCTATGGATCCCAATAAATCTGTAAGAGCTGGAGAGGTGGCCAAATTACTATAGAAAAATAGACTTGACAGGAAAGGTCTTATATAAATACTCCGAAAAAGTAAAAGGAAACTATAGCAAAAGGGAAAGTCACGTAGTGACAGTGTGATGGATGAGGAAAAAAACCCTTGCAGTGATCACTTTAATAATAAGGAATTTCTGAGTGCTGGGCATCAACAGCAAGTAATGTTAATTTAAGACACAGCGTAACCTTGCAGCACGCGGGCTGACAGCACCGACTCAAGTGACAGCCCTGCAGACCGTGGCTGTCGTTGTACTGACACCATGAAATATAGATAATGGCAGAGCACCTTGAGCTATGGGAGAGCTGCTGAGGGCTGTTTGGCTGATGAGGGGGGAAAAAAAACAAGAGAACCCACAACACAACAAGGCTCACCTGCATAAAATCAACTGTTGCTATTATTAAAATGCAATACTTAAGTTCATGCTGCCCAAACATGTATCAATCTTAAAAGCAGGGCTGCATGGCGGGGAGAAGACAAACTACAAGGTGATTGAATTTAATTAATCATGCGTGTCTAGTCCCACAGTTGTTTATCCTGAAGAGCCTTTCCTGGAGACCTTCCCTGCCACAAGGATTTCCAAGGCCAAATAGTTCTGTGCAAAGCAAAAGACAAATTTGTATGCAAGTTGTTGTAATGGAGGAAGAGAATATCTACTAATTAAATGTAACCACTGCAATCAGAGTTATTTGAAAATATAGGGAAAGAAGAAAAATCTGGCTTTGGCACTTAAACTGGATTTGCAGTTTCTCCTGTCTGGTAATATAGAATCACCTTGGTTTTAGAGCAGGAGATGAGATACAAGGAGCAGAAGTGACTTCTCTAAGTTCACACAGGGATTCTATCACAGGCAGAAAATTCAACACAAAACTTTCTTGCAGTGCATCTGTTCTGCCTGACCTGGGTTGCGTTCAGGCTGCTATCCCAAATTTCTTCTCATTTTTGACACGCAAAGTCATTTTTACTGAGCTCTGCCCACAGGCAGAGGATAGAGGCTGCAATTATCTTCATATCTCTATTTGCACAGTAATAATGCCATTACAGACTGTTCATTTTAATAGCAAATATTGCTGTTGTTCGAGTCATCTTTGCAGTCCACAGGAAGCGTGTGTTAAGTGTTCTCCTGTGTCCCATCTAAACACGGCGTTGGTCTCAGATTGGAGCCACTCGTGCTTCTCAGATCACAAGAGCAGAACGAGTTTCCATCATTTCATGGTGTGATGACAACGGAGCCTGCGGGGGACGGAGGTTTCACTGGGAGCCCGTGAGGTGCGTGTCGGACAAATTTGGACTAGCAATCCAAGGACAGGCAAGAAGTCATTGCAAGGAAGGGAGCAGATATTAACAAAAGGCAATTAAGAGCACAATTGAAAGCCACAGCTGCCTGGATGTATGGGTCAGGTTGACCTTTTTAATGTCTTGAAAAGCAAGACCAGAGCAGCCAAGACCATGGCCATGGACCTTTTCAAAGCAGCTGCTTGCCCAAAACCTGTGCCCAGTCCTTTGAGCACACTCAGATGCAGTTGTAGCTTTCTTGTGAAGTCTCTTAGTGGGGCCTTTTTAAAGATTTCTATAAAACTTTCCATTGAACAGCTAGGAAAAATTAGCTATTAGACCACCAATGAGGGTACGTGAGCAGCCTTATTGTCTTGCAGAGACCAAAGAATTGTGTCCTAAGAATACACATGCTAAAGAAAAGCAGCACTTTGAGTTCTATATTCTCAGCTAGGTATCAAAAGAGCATTCTCCCATCATTCACGCCCAAGTTTCAAACCAGTGAACATGCGCAAGTACTTTGAAGAGGAAGAAACTGCAAGGGACCAGAAATAAATGGAAAATAGGAAAATGAAGATTTTGGTTACGTGGTTTGTAAAGATGACTGCTTGGTGATGTAATTACTCACATGCACAAGACACAGAAATCAAAATAACTATGAATCAAGAGTGTGGAAGAGCTGGAAGAACCTGAACGATAAACTACTATGGAGAAATATAATTTGTCAGATCTCCAGCTCTTTAAGGGAGAGTGAGTGATGGACACGGTAACATCTATGTGATCAAGGTATCAAGGAATCCACCACTGCCACAGTTTGAATCAAAATGAATACTGATTATTAAAAGGATAGAGCTGTTAGAAATGAAAATTATCTGACTAAAAAGCTACCAAAACAAACAACTACAACTGTGGCACAAATCTAAATTCATCAACCGCGTGTTTTCATTCTGCAAATCTGGCTCAGAAGAGGTGAAGGGTCATGTTTAGTCGTTGAAAGAGCCCCTTCTTGAACATAACTAAGACAACAATCTTAAAATCACTACTGATTAAAACGAACTTTAAAACTGCTAATAACCTTTTAATTGTTTCTACCTCCCTGAGCTTTTTGCTTTAGAATAGAGACGCTTCACTAGGCATGACACTTGCTTTTCCAAGCACATGTGAAGCACTAGAAAGGAAGACATTGCATTTGACCCGCAGAGATTGTGAAGATGAAGGAAAAATACTTTCTTTTTAAAATAACAATAAAAAGGACTACAAATATGGGAGTAAATTGATAGAATAATCCGCAAGCTATAATTTAGGAGAGAGCTACGTGTTTCAGACTTGTCATTTAAGAGAGACAATTACAGAGCGAAAGAGCCCTGGTGCTGTGGGAGTGTGCCTTAAACTGCAAATTTATGCTTGTTTCATATGTATTAAAATGTATATGAGAGACAAACACTCTTGAGGATTTGTTGATGCCACAAATGCTTTGATGACATTTAAGAAAACAGGCTATTTACCTCAAAACATTTGTATTGCAACACATGCAGTTGCCGTCTACATTTCTGTTGGAAAACGTCCTCTAAGCCTTTAGAGAAAATAAATGGAGTTTCTCTAAGTTGTAGCTGCTCTTAATAAAAGAAATTCTGCTGTGCAGTTAGCAAGACCACAAATATCTATAATTAGCATGCTTCACCGAAGTAATTAAACACTTGAATTTTCAATTTGCGTAGTCTAAAATGCTCCCACATTCTATTACCAAGGCAGAGCAGGAATAGAGCTGCATTGTACAGTAAAATGTTATAAACTTGTTATTTTACTTTATAAAAAAGTAAATGTTGTAAACTTGTTATTTCTCCCCATACTGATTTAAAATATAGGCTCTGTTTTTAAGGAGGTGCTGGGCCAAGAGAGACAATGCCTGTGTCAAATGGATCAAGCCGTGCTGGCGAAGGCTTCGTGTCTACTCTGCTTTAGAGATCGTGGACAAAATATGGTACGTGACTATGGCACGCAGGATGGCTTAGAGATGTCAGGAAGCAAGTCCTGCTCAATGAGAGCATCAGATGCGATTTTTTTAATGTAATTTGAAGTAGTTTGGCTTAAGGCCTAATGAATTAGGTGGCCTTTCAAATATCTTGGGGAAAATGCAATTACCTTTTAGAAAATATTTCTTTTATTCCATCAGCTTTAGAGATAAAGGGAAGACATAAAAAACACAGTAATAGCCAGCAGCTGTTCTGTACAAGTCTGACTGGCTTATAATCCCCTTTTATACTCCTCTTTGTGTAAAGCAGCAAGAACAACACTATTCCAAATCGTTACCTTGTCTCTAAGACTCTAAGCACAAGGACCAGAGCCTTCAGAAAAAGGTGAAAGGATTTCCAGTCTTGTAATATTACTCCAGAGACAGCACTAGCATGCTCCACAAGCAAACTTACTGCATTTAAGCAACTTAAGTTGGTCTTTTTTGCCAAATAGCAGAAGATACTAAATTAAGAAAATACTTTCTTGTTACTTTTTCCTCCAGTGATATTTTCTCAATTCCTCTTTCTCCAGACTAGCTGCATGATTAAGAAACAGCAAATGAAGCTCACAGTAACCACTGATGGTGCTTTTAAAGGCACTGATGCACCTTCTGGGAGGTGCAACTATTGAAGACAAAGTGAAAATTGACAAAAGCCCCAAGTGGATTATAAGTAAGATCAATATAATTACAAACAGGTGAGGCTGAAGTTGGCTGCAATTTGTGACTGTGTTATGTAATTAAGAAACAATGCCAAGGTCAGATAAATTGAGCAAAGAGCACACCAGTCGTACCAATTGTTGGGATAAAACTGTCTCTAGCGAACTAGCAGCTTGATTAAAATCAATCCCAACACACCTCACTATCAAGTGTGTTAAGAATTCTGGCTGGAAATGTAGGATATCAGAGTTGGATGTTTATTTCCGTGTCACTGATACCCAGATGTGCCAGACGGGGCTGTGCTGGGTCCGTGAGGATTTCTTACAGGCAGGGCAGCTCTTGTGCTTATCTGCCGTGGCTCCCAGCAACCAGGTTTTTAATTGAATTTCATTCCCTAGTCCTCATCTTTGGATGAAAATATATAGATTAATTTCCTGTATTTATGGCAGAGCTGTGAATAACCACATGGGAACAGGTGGCATAAAACCTCAGCAACTTCCAAGCACGGTATAATACTCTGAGCAGTAATATCTCAGTGGCAGAATAACCTCAGCTTTCCTCCCCCTCCTGGCCAAGATTTAGCTATAAAAATGCTATTGTGTATTGTTTCCTTTGGGAAGGTGATGGGTTGAGGAGACTAAAAGGGATATAAACTCCCCGTATTCACAGCGTGAACCAATTATTGGGAGATAAAAAGGAAAATCTGCAGGTAATTCGCCCACACCTCATCCATATAACACACGTAAAAACTGCTGCTCTTGCTGGCTTAGTATTAAAAGGACAAATACACTGTATTTTTGGGGATGTGAGTAACAAAGGCAACTTTTTTGCATTCCGTTGAATCAATTTAGTTTGGAGTGATGTTTTTTAATCACTCGCCAGTTGAGAGCTGACAATGCAACATTGCAGGCTGGTTTCAGGACTAACTATGGCAGATTTACAAGAGAGATACCCACGAGATCCTAACTATAAAATTGTTAATGTATTGCTACAGTAACCCCAGAAACACTGAGTGATTTTTATTGGAACACACATATTTTTTCAAGACGGTTCACGACATTTTATCAAATTTGCTTCTGTAAAGAAAGTTTTCATATTATAACTAAACCATTTTACTGTTGCTGTGGTAACTACAGTACCAGTTAAAAAAGGTAACCACAAAATAAACGCAATTGCTATGTAAAACTCATAGCCAAGTTTTCTTTATAATGTAACCAGTCATCCTCATCTTGTTAAATCAGGAACTGGAAGAACAACTGAGACAAAATATCACGTTTGAGAAGGTGCATGAGAGCAAAAAGACCCACGATCTTTCTCTAAGGACCGATTGTTTTTTGGTATGGTCTTGGCAGAAGTAAAAGGGATGGGGGTGAATGGGTAGGAGGATTGGAATGGTGACAGGCAGAGCTATCCTCTTAGAAAACCTCACATCAGACCTAGAAGCATTTCATAATCACGCCTGCTCTCACTCAGCAAAATTCCTACTGTGGCATTAAGTTTGAGGCAGGAAAGCTGTTGAACAGCATCACCCTCCGGAACGAACATCATCTCCTTTAATCAAGGAAAATAACATTCATAAATCATTTGGTATTTTAACTTATTCAACAATGATGGTTACAGTCAGTGCATGCGGCTTTACAGCCTCCATTGACTCTCATACGCAAACGATGTTTTCTTAGAGCATATGACAATAAATATTGCATATTGAAATGAGCTATCGAACACGCTTATACACTAATATCTGCACAACAAAGCCCTCAGGACAGATAATGTTACGTGCAAAATTCAGCCCCAGCTTTCTGTTTTCAGCCTGCCAAGAAGTTGTCATTTTCCCTTCGGTTCTGCAGGACCTCCCTGGAAGGGTTTGCACACACGTACAGTAACGACACAATTTAATTGCACAGTCTGAAATAATGCATGAGTCTCAGGGAATGAGACCCCAGAAAGGTCACAGGCTCCCTCATTATCTCTTTGCTTGCTTTTGTTTCTGTGCTCTGCCCTTTTTCACCCTGAGAAAACGCTTCTGAATGTTAATGTCACGGTGCTTGGCATCCTCTTCACCAGTCATGTCAACATAATTAATTAGGATGGTAGAACAAACACCATCTCGCACAGGTCAGGTAAACCCATTTTGACACCAAAGGAAGAGGAGACACTGCAGGATGATGCAAAGGACCTAAACACATTGCCAGGACTCAGTAAATAGTAAAATATAACAGCTGGAACTAACAGGATGAAGCAAAGAGAAGCGCAGCCTGCCTGTTGCTGGAAGTGTATTGTACTGCAGAGTCACCTCCCGGGAAAGATGCTGGAAACCAGAGTAAGCGGAGGTTTGAGGCTCTCCGTAGGCAGAGTGAGACCTTGCCTTTAGGCACAATGTGAGCACAGAGTAGGCTCTGAAAGCATTTATGGCTCATTTTCCCTTTTCCTTCTGTCTTGCTGACTGTCAGCAAGATTGGCACTGAAATATTTTCCTACTGGTCTGATTGCTTCTGGACCTTATTGCCTGCAATTCTCAGTTAACTAGAACAGAAGTATTAATTTGTTTCTCTTCATCCTTTTACACGTATGCACGTAGCCATATTGCAAAAAGGTCATTAGAAATAATATAGCCTTTAATATTTTACAGGTGATTTTTCGCATCTTCAGTGAAGCGGTTGTGCCCCTCAAGCAGAACCTCACACACACGCCACCCGCTCTGGGATTAATCCCACGCCGCTGAGGCTACAACCTCGGAGGCAAGAAGCGTGCTGGTCCTGACAAACAGGAGCAAAACGTTATCACTGCCGACAAGATGTTTGTCATGCTGAGACGCCAGGATCCCTCCTCAGTTAACACAGGTGCCTACGAGAGCTGCCGCTGCCGTAGTTTGGGTTTATAAATACAAGGAAACACTCCTCCAAGTCAGAAGTCACCCTGACAATCAGACAGTTGCCCTGATGGGAGGATTCAGAGCAATATTCGTGCAGAAAAACCTTCCCCGGTGTCTATCCAGCCACGCCGTTAGCTTGTTCCTACTGCAGTTAAGCTTAATTAAAACAGATCTTCCCCAAGACTCCACACCTTGCTCAATTTGGGTGTCAAATGGGCCATCGCTGGGACCAAGGGTAAAACACATAATAAGGAAAAGTGCTTCACCACTCCGTACACACTCACCCCGGTGTTTCTTCACCCTTTGCAAAGTCATTTACATTCAAGCACAACCCACTTAAAATGCTTTTAATTTGGCAGCAGTACAGATGCTCAGTGTACTAGCCCAAAACATATGGTGCCAAAGAATAACTGGTTTAAATGCAGGGTTATAAGCAGCACACGGGTTTCAAGAGCTAACCTAAGGGCCAAAACCACCTCCCCAGCATGGACATAAGATTTATTTTGTCAATCTCCCTGCAGAGGGAAGGAAAATTGTTCTCACTGTATGGAAAAAGAAGCCACTAATACAAATTTCAGGTTCTCAAACGTTCTCGTTGTTAGGGGGAGGAATGCTAATTTCTGCCTATCTCATATGCCTGATCAAATTAATATTTTTTCAATAGAAACTGTAAAATAAACAGCTTCAAATGTCAAAATGTTTGCTTTGTGGCTTTAATATATTGATTCTTACGTCCTCTGACACATGAAGAACGTGATTCCATTGACAGAGTGGAAAAGTACATTTCTAATTATTTTAAATGTCAATACGGTCAAAATGCTACATCTGGTGTCATGTCAAGGAAAGACATGGTATTCCCTTCCTGTGCATCAAAACCAGATTGTACGTATGTAGGGGAAGGGAATACCTGCTCTTGAGACCAGCCGAAGGAAAATATCTGAAACGCGGAAGCCTGAAGAGACAGCTTGAAATTCCATTGTCATTCATTCGCTGCCTTTAACAAGTGAACTCAGAGCCGAAGTCCTTCAGGAGAACGAAATTGAGATTGAAGCGGAGAATGGACAAACTCGGAACTAAATTCTATTAACCCAGGGGACAACCTAAGAGAAAGGGGGAGTTAATCCTCGCAGATGGACAGAATGTTAGTGAGGGAGAGAGCTCAGTGATTTCTGCCCTTGGACAGAGGGGTGCAGAGCAACAACAGGTGAAACCCGCCTGCTTCAACTGGCCATACGGCAAATACCAAACCCCACCAGAGCTATTGGCACTCCAATTTTTAGTATTGAGAGATTAATTTTGATTTTGAGGTCAACTTTAAACACAGCTCATAGATCTCCCTTGGAAATCCATTATGATGTGGAGAACCTGCCAAGTATCCATGGAGTGTGCAGACACAGAATTCATGCTGCAGAACTGGAGATATTTCCATTAGCAGTTGTCTTTGCTGCCGTTTCTAATGCCCTTGTTGCACAAGTCCACGTCTCTATTTTCCACAGCTCTAACCCAGCTTCTCAATAAGCTGAGCTGCTTCCCACGAGCTCGATGGGAATTTATTTCTTCCTCTCTAAAAAAGCTGCTTTTCAGTTTCAAACAAAAATGGGTTTGTCAACTGGATGGATTTGATAGTTAGATAAATGTGTTTTATCAACGGAATGGATTAGGCTGTTTGCATTTTGTCACCACAATCTCAATCCATCCTGCCAATAAAACATATTTCATCAAAGCTTTAGGCCACCATGCTAACAGAATGTGTTTTGTCAACAGCCTAAATCCATCCTGTCAACAAAATCCATTCAGAGGGAAAATAACTCAATCTCTTCTGTCAACATCAGGAGTAAAATCTTGGTTGTTAGTGTATGAAAAAGAAAACCAAACACCACAGTTAACTGTCCGTATTTTCAGGCCAAAGTAAGAAAAACACAAAAGTATCCATCAACTTAGCATAGATAAGTGACAACAGTGGGGAAAATTAAATAATGAGTTAATATTTCCTGGTGTGATTGGAGTGTGATCAAGCTATGGAAGCATCGAGGCTGAAACCTGAGGTTTCTCCTGCCCAGACCTCAGAATTGAATTGAACATGCAGAGATGCTGGATGCTGAGTCTCTATTTATTAAGACGATGACTCGGTACGCAAAGAATAACTGGTTTGAATGCAGGGCTATAAGCAACACACATTTCCACTACACTGCAGCAATATGAGGGCACACAGTCCAGCTTCCTGTCCCAAATCTTGATGCGAATACAAATAAAAAGAGTAAGACCCATGTTGTGAAAGGTGCTTTTGAGTTCCGCACACTCAATGAGAAATTCATCTTGCTCAACAGGATGTCACACAGATCACTCCCCTTAAGGCATCAAATTAACTCAATTTCTTCAGCGTTTCTCTACTTCAGGTGAAATTCCTGCTATTTAAAACTGGTTTCAGCCTCTTGTTTAAAGGAGTCTTCCCTTCCTCCATATGGTCTATACTAATTATCAGCCTTTTGAACGGCGCTGTTTGGGGATCTATTGTGCAGAAAAAGCATTCATTTTAATCACACAAAGCCGAATAATAAAATGATCTCCATGTGGAATTCCACAATGGGTTTTTGCACCTACAAATCGACTTAAGCGTTTGATGATTTATTGATGTCGTTACTTTGGCTTCCTAATCTTTTTAATTTTGTTTCATCTGCATACGGTCTTCCAGACCCTTGATTGCACCGCTCACCTTGATCATGTACAACTTCAGATCAGCTTAGCAGGCTCTTCCCCAGCCCTGTTTCATAACACTTGGCAAACAAATAGCAACAACAGCAGTAGGGATTTATTTTTCCTATTAATAGAGGGCTTAGATCTTGCATTGTGACCCCTGCAAATGGGATGCTGTACCCTTAGCAGTAACAAGACTAAGTTATTTGGGACAGGGATCATCTATTAATTACCTGCACAGAAATTCATACCGCTGCAGAAATGTGTTCATCTGATCAAAATAAATGGCTTCTCTGCCTGCCAAATTCTCATCTGGGTCACACAAGCTCTAAGCCATCGACAGCTTGGCAGAATGACTTGTACTCTCTCTTATTAAATTCTTCTATACGTAGATTCACTCATCCTCTGGAACTTGTTAACAAGGAGTATCGTTCTGATCAAACGGGTTCAGGGATATCAAAGCTGATCTGGCCACTAGGAATACAAAGCTGCGTCGGTGCAGTCAGAGCCATCAGTCACTCTGACAGCACCAACCAAAACCAGCAGCAGTGCCCAGCACACTAATGAGCCGTCACTGCCGGATTAGCATCAGGGCCGGCCAAAAAACAGCAGGAGAGGTGTGTGTCCCGCATCTATAGGTGTGTACATATACCATCATCTACATACCATCTACATATACCATCATTTCTACAAACAAGCAAATAATTCCAGGGGCACCGTGAAGAAGCAGATCTGTAACAGCACCAAAAAATGCCGCACTCTGAGGAGCAGTGAAAGGACGGCTGGGACAGCTGAGCACCAAACAGCTTACTAATTGGACAAGGTACTAATTGAAACCTTGATTAGCTGGGTAACCCAGCTCCAGGATGACGGGCACTTAGACAGTCCAACTGCACATCTGTTTTCTTTTCCTACAAATGGATCGTCTCATTCCTGAGTCCCCCACACGGATGGATCTCACCCCACCCAATTCCAGATCAGTCCAACTTCATTTTCATAGGCTGCTTTTCTAATAGATTTCTGGCACACATAGTTTAAAACTGGTTAGTTCTGAGGAGACATCACTTCATCACACAGGGAAACAAGCCACGCAGTCCGTGTCCAGCTTTAACTCACGTTTGCTTTCCTGATGGAGGACGAAACAAATACACCCTCAGCTTTTGGCATCTTGCAGCACTATTTGTTTCCTCTGAGGAACTCCAGGCTTGTTCCCTCCACAACTAGAAACGCGGGTTTCGGTCCCGTGTTGACTGCCAGGGTTTTACTTTACGAGGATTTGAGTAGCACCCGAGGAAACGAGAGTTTATTTCCCTGATCGACATTTGACTTCCATCCTACAGTCAAGCCCCAGGTAGCTCTGATACCTCCTGAATCACTGAAACCTCAGTTCAGTCCCTGCCCTGCGGTTACTTTGGAAAGTCCTTTCATTTCCCTCTACTTACTCTTCTACTCCCCTGCTTTATTACATATTAAACACTTGGACTGTACATTTTTCCAGGCCAGAAATGTCTATGCAGAGCAACCTCTGTAATGGAGTCTTCATTTCACCTGGTCCATTTCTGGGCTGTAGCATCCTTCAAAGCACAACCGCAATTCCCCCGTGACCATATTTCCACAATATTCAGAATAAAAAGCCCCACAAAAGAGTATATTCGTATTCATCATCATCGTTGCCAGAACAAGTAGATTGTTTTAAGAACTTCCTTCTAGCTCGTACTCAGAGCCTGTGCATGATTTCTGTATTTGCATTTTTATTAAAACCTTATCAGGTCTAATGCCTCTATTTGTCATGGTACAATTATATGAAACTGGAGATTAGGCAGGGTCTTACACATCCCATTTTTTCAGGTATTTTATCATGCCCCACTAGTGGTGGTATTTATCAAGTCGACACCAAGTGGCCCCCTCTCCCATCATATGTACTAATGGTCACTTTGCTCCCACTGCCTGTTACCTCTGTTTTTCCATCGATGCTTCCTTGACAAACTGCCTCTCAATAACACCAGAGCTGCCGTGAGGGAATTGGTGTGTGATTTGTCCTGAGCATTTGCAGAACAGCTGGGTGGAATAGACCCCGATTAGAGGTGAACTCATACAGAAAACATCCAGATAAGCAACCAAAGGAATTGCTCTTAGCCTTTAATCCTAGCAATTTAAAAAATAGAAGCAGCAGGTATATAATTCATGGAAGCTTTCTCCACAAGGGCAAAGGATATTGTGTGCCCCTGCAAAATCCATAGCATTCATTCAGTTTTGAATCATCTCAGCTTAGTCAAACACCCCTTTTCTGGGGAAAAAAAAGCTCCGTGATGCTCTTCGCTTTCTGGAAACCAAACACTGGATCTGTGATGCCCTCCTGGAGCGGCGATTCAGCAGCATAAATTCATCCACCGCTTCCTATTAAATGCGTTGCAGTATTGCTTGTTAGACACTAAATTAAAAGCCCTTTAATTTAAACACACCAGAAGCAGTCGCAAAGCTGCCTTCTCTCCAGTTCCCAAGGCAGCAGTAAACTCGTGAGGTTATTTCAGCCTTCCTAGGCCCTTCCCATCGCTTTTCTGCTCTGAAGACGCTACCAGTAACACCCCAGCCTTGAAGAAGTGCAAGAGTCTACTCAGCACTGAAGTGTCCAGCTTCTGGTTGCAATCCTAATGTGCTTTTTAAACCACTGTTGCATTTGTGCCAGAACAGAGTACTTCCCTGAAGAAGGGAGAGGGAAACGGAGCTTCTCGCCCTCCTCTCGTCGCCACAGGGACTCCCGTCGTTACGCACAGGCAGGCAAGCGGAGACAAAGCAACACGTAAAAAACTCCAGGCTGATTCACACGCCGATGTTTTTACGATAGAGAACACTCCTCCCTATAGAGGACGGGTTTTGGACGGGAGGACCGTGGTTTTCAGAAAGAAATGTGAAGAATTTGCTGGCTCTGAACCTCGCCTGCTCTGCAAGGGGTGGATGAACGGAGCAGCCAGACGCCATCAGCTCTGGGAAGAAGGTGTCTTGTGGTGTAAAGTGACTTTGAAAATTTACCCATTGAGACAGAAGATAAGACAGTGGCCGGGTGTCCTCGACAGGGAAACTTATGTTCAAGCCGAGGCCCTTTTCTTGAGGGTTCATGTTATTAACCTCAAAACAATTCAAAACCAAGTGCAATACCGAAAAGTCTTAACTCCCAGTGGAGTCAATGGGAAAGCTTGAACCGAAGTTATTAAAGGAATGGCTGAGGGGGCCCAATTCTCCTTTTAGTGTGATGTGACTCTATTAGTAAGTCCCAGGTGAATGAAGAACTGCGTGTATCTGAATCCTGCCCGCCCTGCACAGCAGCTTTGTCAGAAGGAGATACAATAAGGGATGGCAGCAGTCGTCTCGTGCGGAAGCTTTACTAGCTTGCTCTCAAACTCGCTTGGTTCAGAGAGCAAAGATCCACATTACTGGTAGCTGGAAAAAAAGCTTAACACACTAAATATTTCAAAGTGGACCTCTGCAGATAGCATCATTTTTACTCCTGAATTCTCTAGAGAAGGAGACACATCTCACCTGAGCTATTACCTACGCTTAATGAAAGAAAGAAGCAGAGGGGAAAAACCAAGAATGTTTGCCTCTAAATTTTTAAGTGTCCTTTTATCCTTCCAGTGAATCACGTTACAGGCACGGGGCAGAGTCACAGGAGGACACTGTAAAATGATGAGCCTGCTCTCCCGACCTGCTTTGAGCTCAGAAAGCATTTATGAGCTCCATGCAGTGGATTTCAAGGGATGCAAATCGCTCCATGGCTGGCAAATGATCGGGTTGGGGAGCAGCCGCAGGGTGACACGTCTACCTTCTTCTCATTTCGGTTACAAATACACTGCTGCTGTGGTTGTAATTTATTAACCAGGGATTAATCCCCATTCCCTTGAACTGCATCTGGAAAACATCTTCCCTAATTCCTGCTCCTAACCCAAGTCTTGAGCCCTGCAAAGTTATTTTCAACATGAACAAATGCTGTTGCATCCCCCCAAAAAATCACAACGAATCAATGAGCTGGGCTGCTGGTGCTTTGGAGCAAACAGTGGCTCAATTGTTGGGACAAATCTCGCTTGGCACAAAATATTATAAGCAGCAAAGCTGGTTTCCAGCAGCACAGAGGAAAAGAGGCTTAACAGCCCAAGCATTACATTTCCAGCACCATAAAAGCTGGTCAAATAATGGAAAAATGTATGCAAGTATAAAGTCATTTGGTGATAGATGGGGAGGATTAAGCTCTGATGAATAAGTTATTCTCCGTAGAATATATTTCAGCTTTACCATACTGCTTGACAAATAATGGACAGATTAACTGGCTACATTTTGCATAATGTATTGTTTGCTAAGGTTGTAAACTACACAAAAATATAAGGTGTTTTTTTTTAAACTTGAGACTAGTTTTCTGAATATTCCTCCCCCCATGCTTTAAAATCGCTATCTTGACAAAAGAACACAATAAAACTAATCTGCATCAAGCCCAAAATGGAGTCATTAAACTGTATTAAATCCCCGTGAAGACCGTTCAGTGCAGTTTAACATCCTTCATAAATGGAGTACGATAAATTGACCTAAGGCTACTCTGAACCTGGATGAGAATTAACAATGTCGTTTAATTAATCCACTCCAAGTTTAAAAATTTCAACTAATTAAAACAATTTAATGAGGGTGGTGATGCCCTGACCCAGGTTGCCCAGAGAGATGGTGGATGTTCCTGCCCATGTTTTTATTGGCGTATCTCACAGGACTCTACTAATACTTATGAAACTTCAGAATATATTTACTGCAGGGCAAAATGCATGAGTATTATTACAATTCCTGTGGCACTATGGAATATTTTCACATAGGAGTCTTTGTTATGCCACAGGAGTGTAAAAGATGCTCACAATAAATGATCTGCGTGCATCTTCCTCGAGTCCTCTGGCTGCAAGTGAATACCAGGAGCATCGTTTAAATTTCCCATGAAGGAAGCAAAGCCATTTTTTCTTACCTCCCTGTCTTTCTCCTCCCAAATCAAATAAATTTTAGATATTTAAGTGAATTAAAAGGCAATAAATCCTCACCTGAGAAATGGTAGAAGTGCATAGCGAACACTGCGCTTAAATAATTTAGAGAAATGACCTGCAGTGATATAATGCCTGCTGAAGTTCAGGTATTTATTAGATTACCTTCCTTAGTGCTTTGGTTCTTTCATGAATCTCATTACATCAAAGGTGCCCCACGCTAAGGGAACGGTTCAGTGACTTAGGGAACCTTTAACAACTCCTCGTGTTCCTTCCTGATGGCGTCTTGAAAGGAGAACAGAAATACGGTCCATAAATTGCATAAGGCCTGAACAGGGCCAGAGGCAGCAAGAGGTGACGTTTCTGCTCCGCGGAGTCATGAATCTCCTCAAAATCCTCCCCAAAATCTCAACCAAAGCGCAGGGTTACTCAGCTTCTCCCCCATCTCCAACAGAACCACGCCAGTGACCTGTGCCCAAAGCAAAACATCTTGAGCCTGTGTATCCATGAGGGGCCATCGTTGGTAGCTCATTTCTACAAAGTTTAGTTACAAGAGATAATAAAAACCCGATGTATTTGCAGTGCTACAAAGGGCAGGCGGCTGCAAGGTGCTGGGATCGTTAACAGCGTCTCTTTTCCTACCCCAATGTCCCGGCCTCCACACTCGATACAGAACTGGATAAGAACAGAATACAATTGAGATTTCAGGAGATGGAAAGGAGGAGACTTCACCATTCAAACCGTTTTACTTCTGTCCCCCACCCGGAAAAATAAAAAGACTCAATAAAATTTCATGTTACCGCTTCTTTTCCTTTGACTGTGAGTTCTTTGGGGCGCCGGCGGCTCCTTGATGCTCCTCGGGATGCAGACGAGCAGAATGAGCCCCCATCTGTGTGGCAGCATCTGTACATTAATGGGGCGCAGGTAAGCGAGGGCACTTTCTGGAAACATCCACCCATTTTCCCACTCTCTAACTGGGTTTTTGGCACCGGAAACACGCTGCTTAGCGTGGCCCAAGTGAATTGCCACGGCAGAGACGATACGAAGGTGGCCTGAGAAGCAAATGATTTGCTGGAAGAAAATAGATAAATGCAAACTGCAGCTCTTGAGACAGCGCGTGAGATAGGAAAGAGCTTGTGGATTGTTGTTCTTCCCATAAAATGGGAAATTGCTGGTTTTTGAGCGGGGCCTTTGGGGCATTGGACACTTCTACCTAAGACTTGAAGGAGCTTTTCGGTGCCAGACTCTGCTCGTGGCCGACAGCACCAGCTGCACAGAGGGGCTCTCGGCTGGAAATATGGGAACAGTTTCTTCTGACAACAGGGAGCAGGAAATAATTTGTGCTTGCAGCTCACAAATCCAAAAGCAATTCTTTCCATTCCCAAATAACTGCCTGAATTCAGCCCACAGTGCAGCACGGTAGATGAACCCTATAGCAAAGCACCTTTTGCAGGATTTTAAGGCGTTAGATGTTATGACTGACGAGCCTTTGGAGCCAGATCCATCCTTTTAGCAGATGATCTTTCATTCAGCAAGGTTATTTAACACAGCATTTAAATATAAAGCAGTAAACATTTGCTTTAAGTTAGACTCACCCCTGTGTTTAAAATTAAGGAGCATCATTGAATGGAGAAATGGAGGCAAGCCCAACTCTTTAAGGAAACATTTTGTGTACCGGTGTAGCCACAAGAGGCTGATTCACTAATTGCAAATGCAAACAGGCTTTTGCTAAACTGGAGGTGATAAGAGGCTGTCGAGAGCCTTAGGTGGCATTTCCTTATCACGTAATTTATTCGTGTGGCTCAAATGAAAGGGAACCCGCGTGTTTGACTAGTCTGACACCTCTTACCTCGTGTACATAAGGGCATCGTAAGTAGGCAGTGAAATTCCAGGCTTTCTGCAAGTCTTTTCCTCTCCTCCACCTCCGGTTTCATTGAGAATTCAGCTCTGGTGGTTGGTGCCATGACAGAGCAGCACTGAGACATTATCTTAGTTTGAAACCTGCAGAGACTTTAACGTGAATGTAATTTAAAATTAAAACCTGAAGTATTTTCAGTAAGATCTATGCACAGATTCTCATAAGAAATACCTGACACCAGTTGTTTTAACTGACTCTCATTTCTCAATGTCTCTAAGAAATATGTCCCTTCCTATCCTGCAGCTGCACTGTTTTCTATCAGAAAAAAACCCTGTCTTGTTCCACCTTTCCCAAAATTCATGTGCATCTAGAACTCAAGTGTTCCCTCAACTTGAAAAGCCAAAAACCTTAATTCTCATGAAGCCAACTTAGTGATTTCAGCAAGGAACCAAAGAATTTAGGCTTGTCCAAATGCAGCTGCTTGGTTTGAATCCAGCCAGCTGATAATGATGGATTAGTGGCAAACAAATACCCATTTGGGTACTTCTGATCACACCACATATCTCCTCCCTGGGCAGGAGACACCTGAACCATCACTCTGTCCTCTTCTTCTCTAAGTAGCGTAATTTCAGAAGAAAACCAGAGAGAAACAATTAAAAAGCAAAGCATGAATTGAAGTATTTTTTTAACCCCCAGAAATGAAGATGTTTAAGTGAGTCCCTGCCTCTCGGCACTCATTTACACGGCGATGGATTAGGTGGGGTCTTAATATCTAATTGTTTTGTAATTCAATCCGAGCTGTTGCCATGGCAATCCTTCCATGCTATGTGAGATGTGTTATTCAGTGAAGTGCCTCCTGAAAGCAAAAGCCACCTAAACGCTCATCGACAGCTCCAATGAGGGACCAGAAGCCAACACATCCTTCTAAATGTCTGCGCACTTGAGTCGTCTCCGAACCCGAGACTTGACCAGAACCATCAGCCACTTCTTGATTCTCTCTGCTTTACAATAAAACTCTGTCAGAACAGATGTATTTCTTGCGATGTTTTCAAGCTGGGAAGCATTCTGCAGAAAATGCTTTTGGTTTTGTGCGTGGGCTTGGCTTTGTTTGTTTGTTTAAATTAACAGCTTGACTTATGCCGTTACATAAAGAAAATTCCTTATCAACTATGACCTTTTAATACCCGAGAGGATTAAAGTTCCCCTATCAGTTTATTAGCGGTAGCCTAGAAATGCCTGGTTTATTTTCTATCAGTCACAGACTTCCTCCACAACAGCATTTGAAATGGGTTTTTAGGTTTTTATGCTTTAGGTTTTTATGCTTTATTAGGTTTCTATGCTTTATTCACTCTTAATATTTGTCTTCCAAGACCATGAAGCAAACCTAGGCACAATATAAATACTCGATATAAACCAACATGCTGGTGGCTAAAACAATAGTAAGAGACAGAGTGATTTACTTTATAGCACCTAGAAATACAATCTATTATCATGGGATTCAATGGGTAGGGATCATTTGGAACCTCGAGCTGCAGCCCTGGTCCATCTTCTGACTGTTGGAAAAGTTGGCAAGAGCAACCAGAATGAAACTAAATCCCTTTCTGAGGAGCGTGGCAGCTGGATGCGCATGTAAAGACACTTGCACACACTTTCATTGATACTTCTATATGCAAATGCTCATTCTAAGTTGATTTAAAATGCTATATAAAAACAGAGTTAAGAAACCTTACCTTGGGACATGCAAGCCAATTAATCTGACATTAACTGGTGAAAGGACTTGAACACAAGCCCTATGGGGAACGGCTGAGGGAGCTGGGCTTGTTTAGTCTGGAGAAGAGGAGGCTTAGAGCTGAGCTCAGCACTCTCTAGAACTACCTGAAGGGCAGTTCTAGCCAGGTGGGGATTGGGCTCTTCTCCCAGGCATCAGCAATAGGACAAGGGGCCATGGGCTTCAACTCTGCCAGGGGAAATTGAGGCTGGAGATGAGAAAGCAATTCTGTGCAGAGAGAGTGGTCAGGATTGGAATGGCTGCCCAGGGAGGTGCTGGACTCACCGGCCCTGGAGGTTTTTAAGCTGAGATTGGACATGGCGCTTAGTGCCATGATCTAGTAAACGGACTGGAGTTGGACCAAGGGTTGGACTTGATGGTCTCTGCGGTCTTTTCCAAGCCAGTCGATTCTGTGATTCTGTGATTGTTCTTCCAAATGAAGGCGACCGATCAATGCATTGAGAGTTTGTGTAGTTCAGCATAGACTTGCTTCACTGAATTTCCGCGTATTATCCCTGAGTTTAGCAATGTGTGTTTTCATGTTAGAGAAAGGAGAAGATGGAGACGTGTGAACAGAAATTCATCTCTGAGATTCCAGGGTTGACATAATACAGTGGTTTGCTTTGATGTTCTGTTGTCCCAAGTAATTAAGAGTTGCCAGCACAGCCCGGAGCCCCAACACCAGAGTTTTGCAGGACCACAAAGTGACATTTGTTGGACCAACGAGTTGCAGGAGTGGGGCGACAGAAGTTGTTGATACTGCGCAACCAGCTACATTATTTGCAAACCTGCACGTATTTATTTAAACATTTAAAAATGCATTTAACATTTGCCTTGATCTAAATAGATTGCAGTAAGCAAACAAACACTGCACTATTATTACTAAATGTTGGTCATGTTCTTTCATCCTTAAATTCTCTTCTATACTATTTCTACAACTAGTAATTGTAATAATTTGTAGTTGGGGCCCTCTAGATTTCTTTGCTAAACTACAACAGCGTTGCTTTACAGCTCCCAATCCCCATCGCACCGTATATATCAAACTACTCTTTCAACTCCTGCACTTCCAAAGATTTTAAACACCTTAATGGCTTTTCTCACTGAACCATAAAAATTATTTATAAATTCATTTTAAGACATTCATACAACAAGAAACTCATAACATGTCGTGAAATACAAATTATGTTTACTGGAGTATAAAAAATTCTTCGGGTCTATGTATACGTAATGAAGGAAAATAAAAAACAACTGCTTCTCAAAAGTGGACTCTTATTATAAGCAACCACCAATTGCAAGGTGAGAAGGTAATGAACTATTTGCTCCAGGGTAATTTTTTAAGTAAACAGCTTAGCAGGAGAAAACAGTATCTTCTAAGACTTAATTTGAATTAAGTACATTTGGTGCAGATGCAAAGAATAATCACATTAGTTTATCCAGTATTATTCACGACTGCAGCATCTGCTTTTCTCTAAGGTTAATACTAACACCATGGGCTATTAGTCTTTGTTACCCCTCTGCAACTGAGCAAGGCAAATCACCCCAACGTTGACATTCCAGAGGAAACATTTTTAATCAAGATTCATCCATTATTAGGACTCCAGAAGAAGGAGAGGTTGGTTTTTAAATAACTAATGATAAGTGAAATATGGATGGCCAGTAGTCATTCTGGAAACCTTCAGCCATTGGAGACGTAACTACACAAACACGAGTACATTGAATCGGAGAACTAAAACTGTAAAACGTTAAATCTGAAACAAACTAAATTCAAACTCTTCAAAACAACCAATGATAGGACAGGGGGTAATGGGCTCAAACTGGAACACAAGAAGTTCCACTTAAATTTGAGAATAAATTTCTTCTCAGTGAGGGTGGCAGAGCCTGGCCCAGGCTGCCCAGGGGGTTGTGGAGTCTCCTTCTGTGCAGACATTCCAACCCGCCTGGACACCTTCCTGTGTAACCTCATCTGGGTGTTCCTGCTCCATGGGGGGATTGCACTGGGTGAGCTTTCCAGGTCCCTTCCAATGTCTGCACAGAAGGAGACTCCACAACCCCCTGGGCAGCCTGGGCCAGGCCCTGCCACCCTCACCATGAAGAAGTTTCTTCTCAAATTTAAGTGGAACCTTTCTCAGATACACTTACATACCCACCTGGTCACCTTCAGGGTGTCACCTCAGCCCATTTTGTCCTTTCAGATCTTTTTCTGGCTCTGTCCCCTGCATCACACATTCCCCTTTGGTAAGTTAAGAGCTCATCATTATCGCCAAAGGACCATTAAAGTCCGACCACTTGGAGAGAGGGACCTGGATTCTTAGCACTGATGTACTGGGGTTCTCTTCTCTGTGGCAAATGGGTCATAACATCTCTCTTTTGTCGTTTATAGTGAAGTATTTCAAAGCAAAGCTTAATCTGCCAGATCCATAATGTGGATTTTTAGTAAGATCCTTTGTGCAAGGAAAAGGACATAAACCAGCTGCCTTTGAGTTCAGATGGAAACACTGATGATCTAAATCATCCAAGCCTGGTATATAAATGAAAAGCAACAACCGGACCAGGGATTGATCCCTTGAGAACTCGCTTATGATTCACTGTGGAAGACGAAAAGCTGTCTATGTAAACAAATTGTTTATGGTCTGTTAGGCAAAAGTAAAACCAATGGAGTGCGGCAGATGCAATTCCAGCTGAGGATTCAATCTTACAGAAGCGCACGGGTCTGACCCCCCAGCCCTTTTTCTTAAGAGCAGTTTCCCTGCAGACACTCGAACAAGCAGGGACTGCGGAATTTGCCATCTGTGCCCCTTCTGTCCCCGGTGAGCAGAGTCAGAGCCCAAAGAAGCGCTTTGTGCTGCCCTTTCAGTGAGCACAGAGATGCTGCAGCCCAAGGCGAAATCTGGGACGACAGTAACATCGCTTGACTCTCGACTCGTCATCATCCAGACAAACCTCAGACAGCTCTTTTAAGTCCCAACCTTAACTCTGTTAGGAGCAGCCTCTTCATCGATTTGATGGGCACTGGAGCAAGCGCACGAGAGAACTACAAGGACAGCGAGGATTTGGCTATAATTCTTACACATAACTTTACATCCCCTGTCCCTTTTTGCTCCACCCCATCCACACCACATCACTTAAAGTTTTGGGGACACGTACAAGATGAACACAGCTTTCCAATGATCTCATGGTGGCAGGTGTATTTAAGCGCTGCTAGAGGTCCTTATGTTCTTCTTAATCAACCTTGCCTAATTTTCACCTGCCTGCCATTTCTAGTTTATTTTCAGACATCATTACCTTCAACCTTGGGTTTCTTTGTTAATCTAAGGAGCTGGTGTTTCCAAGGCTCGAACGGCAGCTGCACCACGGCGAGCGAAGGCGATAAAACATCTGTTTGCCGCATACTCGTTTGGGCAGATTGGAGGGATGGGGATTCAGCTAATAACCCCGATGCGCCTTCACGCTCACCTGGCCACCCGTATGGCATCCTTTGAACGTCACCTCGGACCGCGGTTGCGCTTCGCTCTTCAAATTAACGAACCTTCGGCATCGCTTGTTTACAGGTTCGTGATAATTGGCAGTGCTATTAGGCAGCAAGAAAGGATAAATACGCTGCCTGTCGTAGCTTTAGGGAGGGAATGTGTGATTGTGTAACGGAGATTTACAGGAAAAATAGGAGAGATTTCAAGTCTGTTCTCCCACCTGTCATGTAACTGAGTTTTAGGGTTTATAACCCCACGAGTACTAATTAAACTGGACTCTGCAGCCTTACACCGCAAGAAATATCAGGTCTAACTGTAGAGGTGTTTGACACTGGGAAATATTCAAATAAAAATCTAATCAAGTGTGAAATATGGGGCACTGGAAATAGAAACACGTAACTGATGCTAAGGAATAAATAAGAAATAAAACTAGGTAGGCATTGTTCAGCAGTCTGGATGCTGAGCCGGGAAGAGTTTACTCAACCCAGATAATTGTCTTTATAAAAAATGGCAAAGATTATGAAATCTGTAGCATTTTCCTACTTGTCTGAGATGCGCACACATAGAACAGTTGTCCTAATTACTTCTGAGGGGGATAACGTTTATCTCATTACTAAACTAATGCCAACAGCAGATAGGGAAGACACTACGGCAAACCAGCTCTGCATCATTCTCAGATGCATCTTTAAGAGCGTCGTCTAAACAGCCACATCTCCAGAAGGCAAAAAAGACTCATAATCACGGGACAAACCTGATCTCAACAAGCAGGAAATCATAGGACCTTCCCACATCTGTTTTCCTCTTATTAGATTAGCAGTGGTGTCATATCCAATGTCACGCTGTTACGCACTGACCTTCAGCTACCGAGCAGGTTTATTGTTGTTTTTAAACACCAAGAAAGCTTTTAGGAAGCTGCCTTTCTTGCTAAGGAACATCAACATGCACAGTTCTCTCTGCCAGGCTGATTGCACTGGGATGGCATCTGGAATATGGGCAATAAGGCTTCAAACCTGCAATATTGAAGTTGCCAGACTAAGCGGTTAAAGATCAGGACTTCATCTTTTGTCTGGGAGATCTGCAGACGGCCTTTGGTCTCTTTGGAGTTCCCTTTAAGGCAAATATCTAAACGCCAGTTTTCTTTTTGCACGACTTTTTGCTGCTCATTTTAATTACATTTCAGATTTTGGCTATTTTCTCCTACTACAGCTAATGAGACACTTAAGAAAAGGATCTAGACTTTATCACTCAAAGCTATTTTATAAAGAGAGAAATTCCAAGTCTTCACAAATCTAATTCTAACAAATATTACTATAGACTTGTGTCTTTCCATTTACCACATCACAAAACATGCTGACAAATCCAGCCCAGGTTTCCTCGCTCTGAACACATTGAGACTTTGCTGCGTGACAAGAACCATAAACAGCAACAGCGTTTTATTTCTTCTGCTGCTCCAAGTGTGAGCACAGAGACGAGGCCCAAGCAAACTCGGCTCCTCCAAGCACAGAGCCCTGTTTATTTGTTCTAAAGACAGAAGTTGCCGTTCTGCTGGAAATAACTAAACATCCAGACTTCAGAACATCCTCTCTTACCAAACGCAAACATATTCTCTGTGAAACAAGCAAAACAAATAAGCCTTAAGTACTTCAGACACATTAATTCAACCTCATCTCTTCCTTATTAATTTATATAACAAAAGTTTCAATTACATTTGGAATGTAATTTGTTCAATACGACATGACTTATCCCAGAGTCCGGGAGTGCTGATTTGGCTGAGGTGACACTCCTGTGTCCTAATACTCTGGTCATTTCACATTTTGTAAATTAAATTTATTGCAATGAACACATCATCCTCATTCACAGGATCTTAAGCAAAGGGTCAGAGCATGGAAACCATTCCAGACTTCCCCCTCCAGGCAATACTCCTTTTCCTATTAAATCCCTTTTAATCCATTCTGGAACATAAGAGGTGCAGAATGAGCCATCTCCAATTGTTTTTAACATGGCTTTTGAACATGGATCTTTGACATAGCTTTAAAACGCATCAGTCCTTTATGTGTTTATCTATGCTGATGAGCATTACGTTCTGCTTCAAAAATATCTATTTCTGCACTTGGGTTGTTTTATTTCCCTATTGTTAAAATGAAGGATTGGCTAAAGCATTCCAGCGGTGCCTGTCAAGCGCTTCCTTCCTCCTGCAAATCCTAAAGCTCTGATTCTCATCATTAAGTCACTGACAATATAAAGACAGACCTCTTCAAATAAACCGTCATCAACAAAGATAAATGCACAGGAACGATACAGAAATTGGCCTGCAGCGTCATTGCGGCACAAATAGAACTGTCGAAAGAGGAAATACATCCATATTCACTACCCAGAGCTCAACACAGAACAATAATGACCTGCATTTTAAAAGCCTCTTGTATCAAGTGCTGTGCAAGGATTCGAAAGCTTTTCAGACTTTTCCTAGACCATGTGAAAACCCCTCCACTCCACGCAGATAGAGCCATCGGCTCCACTAGACAAGAACGACGTAGTTATCAACCACTTCTGCCCATGGAAAGCCCGGCTGAAGTCCAATAGTCTGCCTTGGTGGTGGATGCTTTAAACCAGCGTCATGAAAGACAAGCACAGGATGATTTGCTACCCAACCTCTTAACAATCAGAACGTGGCATTTTTCTCAGAGCTGGAAGTGGCGTCTGGAGCACCGGTGAACCTGGACATCCCTTTACCCTTTTTGGAGTCAATCTGTATTTCCAGTTGCTGCAGCACCAATTGCAAGGCTCGCACAATTTAATCACTTACTTACTTAAATGTTACTTCATTTCATTTCTGAAACGCACTGCTTACTAATTTCTAGTGCCCCTCTACTTCTTGTATTGCAAAACAGCATCCCACAGTAATCATGCCCTCTGTGTCCTTAGGCATCTTGATTTTGAATTTATATCATGTAATCTAAATGGAAAGCCAATTATCCTTCTTATGCTTTCTTAGTAGTCTGGTTTAAAGAATACCAAGCAGATCATGGCACAAGTGGCCATGGTACAGCTCGGGGAACCCGTATTTGCCCATTCCCCCATCACTGGGCATTCAGTCGAGCACTTGGAGTTGACTCACAGCCTGAACTAAGCATTTGGAATCACCTGGGAGATGACAATTGCTGCAATTACTCCAAGTGTAAAAAGATTAACAGCAGTTTATCCAGCTTTTATTCTCCTGCGACTGACTGCCGTTAATTCTCCTAACACCTCACACCACACAGCCCAGGCCCAACAGCAGCTTAATTGCTCCTGCACTCTCTATATTCTTTGCTCCGTCTGGAGCGGAGCCGTGGAAGCCACAGCGCTGCCAGAATATTACAATCAGAAAAAGGCTCAGAAATAGAAACACAGCACTAGGCAGATGGTTGAGGTCCTTCCTTCATTTGCTTTTCAAATTAACTAAGTGTGTCCAAATGAGACACTTGATAACTGAATATCAGTTTTCCTTTTCCAAGATAGCTGCACTGTGGAACAACTTGGGTTTTTTTGCCTCCCTGTAGATGAACGTTAGTTGCAAACGCTCAGTTTATATTTGGGAAAGAAAAGGTGAAGGGTGCTTCTGAACCTGACTTTATGGGGCCAAGTTTTATGAAACACCAAGTCTTTTTAAAGCATTTCTCTGCAATAAAGGCTGCTTCTTTCGTATGGTATCTGGAATCACATCAGTGAGGCGCTGCCAGAGATTGTGTGTGTTCTGTGCAGCGACACAGGTCTAAGGGTGAGGCTGAGTGTGCCTGGAGAGGGGACAATGGGCTGAGGAACCGAACCCACCGTTTGAGGAGCCACGTGTGATGGGTGGAGGGCAGGGGAACACAAAACACCCACGACAGCAATAAAACCATCATGCAGAGCAGGTCTAATCTTCCTTTCTCCTCCAAACCGCTTCGGATGTAAGGAAATAACACAGCAGGGGAACGACACAAGAGAAGAGCCATCCTCTTTCATTTGTGGGACCATTCAAGCCATTTGTTCCAACGTCTCCTCTGTCCTCTCCGTGAATATCTGCAGTGATGGCAACTGTACAAAAGAGGATTTCGTGCAGCAAGAAGCGCTTTGTAAACAGTCACATCTTCAAGCACAACACAAGCAGACATGATTTCAAATGTTTGGCAAGGTGCAGGTACATCGTGACAGCATGTTAAATGCATTATTCAACGCACTACAAAGTGTAACATGTCAACGTGACAATTTATACTGTATTTACCTCCCGTCAGCAAAGGCATTAGAACAGAATGGCGGGTGCTTGAGCAACAGAACTAATAGAGTGGAAGAGATATCCAACCCAAAATAGCAAAGAAACCAGTTTACCAAAGGTAGAGGTTTTAACCTCAAAAAGGAATTTCAGGAAATACTTTGAACCAGAACATTTTAGTGAACAAACCCATTGGTTTTAGTTTGCAGACATTAAACCCATTGCATTTAGCTTGCAGACATTGTCATGGGTAAGACAAAAAAATGCACTCAGGTTTCTAATATCCCTAAAACTTCATATCAAGGTGGGTTCCCAAATTGTATCACCTACTATTTCCTTTACATCCCAAGGGGACTTTCTGCACTTAAATCTCCTCAGGTACAGACATGGGAGATCTCATCCGAGTTCCTTTTGCTGAGGGTGCAGCCAAATAAACTGGGGTTCAATAGACCTGGCTTATCTCCCAGCTCTGCTGCTGTCCTGTAGGCTGAATTACAGTGAGAAGGTCAGTCTATTTGTGAACTGAGATTAACACTGATCATCACAGCAGAATTCTTAGAAATAAGTGGGAACGAAACATATTCTACTAGAACGGTCGTCATTCTTCCGGTTAGTGCCGTAATTAAGCACTAAGCCTCTCTATTTCCCTCTTCTCTCAGCTATAAGTAAGCAAAATGTTCTAAAAAACTTATTTAAGCTTCCGAGCTGGAGTTGATGAACAAGAAACCTCAGTTGCCTGACTCAGGTACAGGAGCATAAGGGCAACGAGTACATGGAGAGCTCGGGTAACTCACCGTCATTGCCGGCCCGCGTTCCGCAGCCCACGAGCAGCAGCAAAGGGCCACTGCTCATGTTTATTGTAAATCATTCACTAAAATGGAAGCTCCACAACATTAAAAGTACGTCGGGTGTCCGGGCGCAATAAAAAATTAATTTACCATTCACAAAGCTCCTCATTTAGTTAAATCAGCTTTGTTTCCGCTACATTATCTGTATGTTTCTAACGTATTTATTCCCTATATTTTTGCAGAGCTGGCTCAAACTAAGCTTTATTTTTTTGTTATTAATTTAATGTAGTTTCTCTGCATTCCTGGGAGCAGGGCATGGTGGAACAATTACACTACCACATTGCCATCTCCAGGCAAGCCAGAGAACTGTCTAAAAGCTCTTGTAGACACATGCAATGCTCTTGCAGACACATGCAATGCTCCTGCATGTATGCAATTTTTTAGAGGAATTTCTTCTGAAAAATACTCTTTTGGAATACTCTTCCATTTCAGAGAAAGGTGTCAGTCCCATGGTGTTTTACTTCTGGAATATTTCCACAGCTATAAACACACGAGGCAAGAGAGGCAGCTCAGGGGTGACTCTTCTGCTTGAACTTGCGCCCTCCAAAAACTGCAGTTCGGTTCTAAACCAGATTTTAAACACCCACAATAACTACAACACTATGTAGTGTCCCTAAGCTGACAAACCCAAGACAACAAGTCCATACCCTCCCATCAAGCTACTTCTAAGTGCTCTGACTGACAAGGACAAAAAGTCATTTTGTATCTACAACTTCCATTTGATTTTAACATAACCTGTCGCATTAAGGCTTCCAGCACATTTATAAGCAGCACTACTGAAGAGATGCCCAGCTGTAAATTTTGGCTGGGAAGGGACAGCTAACACTGCCCTAAGGATTTCTCAACCTCGCACATGCTTCGGCTGCGATGCGGAGACACACAATAGCTTTGCTGCCCTGTTTTCAAGCTAATTAAGCTGTTCCAACTAATTACGCTACCCTTCAAGTATCGTGATGAGAAATGACATATGTAAAACTTCTTGGAAGCGTTGTTCACTCGCTTTAAAACAAAGGGAGCAAAACTAATTGTTAAACCTCTTTCATTCAAACACTGATTAACGCTCTATTTCCAGTAAGATTTTGGGGAATCATCATGGCTCATAGCAGAATAAGGGCCAGGTTTGCAAGGGCACATATGGGTGTGTAATCCGGCCCAGGTGAGACGCAAAAGGATGCTGAGAACAATGGAATTGCCACATCATCTCACATCAAGGATGGAGGTAACTCAGCACTGGTTGCAAATCATATCTGCTCTCAGGTTCAAAGCCTGAAAGTGAAATATGTCCTCAAAGAGAAAAATACTGGGAGAGACGGACCTTCCTGATGGAAACATCTCACCACAAGGGCTGCGGAACGGAACTAAACCTAATAATACCTACAGAAAAGAGTTTGTCTAAAAAGAAAACATCTAATGTTTTGCAAGAACAGAATAACGGCAAGAAAGAAACAAATCCTGCCACAGCCATACCAGTAGATTTATTCCTGACTGCTTCAGCTCTTACCTAAACTGGAAAAGCAGCAGTTTAGACAAATTGGGGAAAACAGAGCCTGGGCTGTCTCTTCATTGCACCTTCCTTCATAGCATTGAAGACTTCAAGGAGAAAAACCCCCATTTATCAGATTTTAGGATTCTTTTTTTGGTTTACAGGTTCTCACAAAGGTAGAAGGTTCCATCCATGTACAGATCTCTTAAGACAGCTGTAAAATTTAGCTGTTTAGTCCCAAAGAGCATGGAAGTGAAAAGGATTCATTACAAGCGCCTTGTACACATGTGGTTTCCCCAGGAAGAGCTCGACACGCCGACCTGGCTCCATTCCCACGCAGGATGGAGAATGAGCAACATCCACCTGTGCACTGAAACAACTTGTTTCTCAGCAAGGCTTATTATCTGGGTCTGAGCTTCGTGGCAACACCATTTATACACCTGTGCCAACACCAGAGCCATTAGTTCCACGCCAAAAAAGGACAAATTAATCATATTCTTATTGAAAATGATTGTACATATTTATTCACCAAATCTTGTCCACCACAGCAACAAGGAAAACAAAACTAATTCTTGAAGGGATTTTGTTTGTAGCCTGCACTTTAACTGAATGATAAATCATTTAAATTCCATTGGAGGAACAAGAAGGAACAAGGGTCAGATCTCACTTCACATGCTCATCGCCTACTTAACATCAAATCAAAACATTTTGCTTTGTTCTTCAAATTGCCAAACCTGAGGACAAATTACCACAGTAAAGTCAGACTCTGCATATTAAAACTCAAGTTCAACAGTGTTTGGGGTTTTTTTTTACTATGATTATCAACTGATTATAGCTCTACAGATGTCAGAGACAGATTGAGAAATCCAGAGTTTAGATTGCCATTTAGAGAACAAAATTTAGAAATCATTTGGAAAAAAGCCTCTTGGATGGCGTTCTCAAACCAATCACCAATTCCCTATGCCTCTTTCAGGGTGTTTTTGGTACCCTCTGCTAATCACAAGAGCTTCATCATTTTATTTAAACCAACAAAAAAAGACAAGTGTACCTGCTCATTTCTTCACAACTCATTTACTCCCCATTAGGAGCCTGTGGGCGGATCTGCTTTTCCAGACCCCAGGCTTACTTCTTGCCCTAATCACTTTAAAACTCAGTTAAAAATCACTTACTAAAAATCAGAGGATGCTCCCATGTGGATGTCTCCCAGATACAGGTCAGCTCTATGTCTGCCCTTCAAGTTACTCTTATTAGCAAGTAGAAGACCAACCAGATAAAAACAGAAGGAAACATTTGATATCCAAAGGTTTGCTGAAGATTAAGCCATAGCTTAAATTTGTATGGGTGCCTGTCTGTTACTCATCATTCAAATAGAAGTACGATTACAAAAAGCACAGCGAGATTTTTATACTCATAGATTTCGAGATACGACACGAGTGAGGATGGTGTCATTACAGATTTTACATATTACCCCCCTCCTTTTAATCAGAAGTCACTCTATAGCCCACTGGCAGAACAAGGAACATAATCAAGATCCGTATAACCACGATTTATACGAGGTTTCTGTGAACATTATACAAACAGAATGCATCTAAACCATTTCATCCGCATGCAACATTCCCTCCCCAAGCTGCTTCCCCCCTCTCAGCCTCCAAACCACCTCAGGACGCTCTGAACCTATTTCTCCCAGTTACCTCGTGTAAAATCTCAAACGACAGGGCGCTACAGGAGGCAAACAGCCTTTTACAGCTGGGGAAACGTTCCTGAGGTTGCTGTCTGTCCGTATTTTCCAGTTGCCTGCGAACAGTGCAGGAAACCCAAATTACTCGGTGACTTTTGAAAAGGAGACTTCAACACTTGGAAGTATGGTGTGTTGGGGTTTTCCCCCAAAGGAGAAGTTAATAACTCCAACCAGTTGCAGCAGAGAAGTTCTCTGCTTTTTAAAACAGCTGCTTTCTGTCCCTGCCCTGTTATCCAGAGCTGTATGTCTGGCATTAATTGAAGTTATTGACAGGAGGGTTAAGTGTTAATGCATGCTCATTAAGCAGATTTACTGTTCCCCTGCTCTCCTGTTTTCAAAGGAACCATGGAGCTACCTTGTTCTTCCTATTGAACAGCTACTTTTCTATAAACCAAGGAAATCAACTTGCAAAAAAGACCAAGAAAAGAGAAAGTAGTACGATTCTATGCAGATCTACAGGCTCGTATCAGACTGTGTCCACAGCAAGAGTTCCTTTTCTCCACAGCTCGCTCCGACAACACTGGATAAATTCAAACAGCTGTCTTAGCTAATTGGCATCTGAGCTGGCAGCCCCAGTGCTGGAGCCTCTTTAAATGAAGCTTTAATATGATGGGGACAAACCAGGATCCATGCAGGTCTCCCGCACTTCAGCGGCGCCTGCAGAAAGGCTTATTGACATCACTGAGAGTTGGGCCTTTGGTTCTTTCAACCCAATTAAGAGCGATTCAACTTTTTTGAGTGGTTTTCTGCCCCTGTTAAACTCCTGGATTTCCACAAGTGGTGGGCTCTTAAAACAGAAGCCGTTTTTCTTCTAAATCAGCACTGTGAGAATTATGAACGATGTGTTGATCACTGAGTTCTAGCTCTGGCTGTACCTGCTCCAAATAAACCAGTTCTGAACGAAAAGCAGAGCCAGTCTGCAGTGCCACTGATGTGGCTGTGGGCACATAAACTACAGAAGAACCAGCCCCTCCATCTGCAGCCTCAACCAGGCAGCAGCCCCAGCCCAAATTTTGGATGCCACCACAGAATCCCAGAATGTCAGGGGTTTGAAGGGCCCTGGAAAGCTCATCCAGTGCAATCCCCCCATGGAGCAGGAACACCCAGATGAGGTTACACAGGAAGGTGTCCAGGCGGGTTGGAATGTCTGCACAGAAGGAGACTCCACAACCCCCTGGGCAGCCTGGGCCAGGCTCTGCCACCCTCACCAGGAACAAGTTTCTTCTCAAATTTAAGTGGAACCGGATGGACATAAAACTACTCAGACATAAAACACCCTCAGTCATAAAACTACTTTCCACACTACACACACATACCAAATGCTCAAGCCATGCAGATAAACCACACACCTGAATTTCCCCAAAATACACATATTACTCAGTGCAATCATCTCTACTTCAATTGGCACATGTTCATTAGAAGAGAATTGGGTTGAGTAGCTCACTCTTCTTCTGGTAAGGGTTAAAATACAGTGGCTATTAAGAATTGCATCATATTTTTCAATATGAATTCATCTACCTTTCACTTTTCAGCCATTTAACTGTGTTATGCATTAGTCTTTAAGATGAAGAGCAGAGCTCCGTGTTTACTGATTGTTGCTGCTGAACCTGCACACATATATTATTAGTATTTTTCTTCCCACAAAGAATGCAAACTTCAATAATTCAAAAAAAAGCCTTTGCCAGCAGGTAAAATATGCTTGCTTGAACAATAGCTCGAGAAATACCTTAATCATGGTCTTCCTGTGTTCTATCCCTCCTGCCAAGTCAATTCCATTGAAGAACAGAGTTTCTGAGAGAGAAATGGGGTCTGGCTCTTCATCTGCTCTGCATCATGCATGAGCATTTGCATTACTGTAGAAACACTGTTTTTCAACACAATATCGGGTTTCTATTCCCAAAAAAGAGCCTACTTTTGGCAGAGGAATTTACATTTCCACTTGGGAGGAATCAGACTGACAAGCTGAAAGGTACATATGTCTACACGCACATTCAAAAGCATCACTGCAGTATCTCCGGACTTCTATTCCCTAAGGCATGTCTAAATTAAATTTCCAAATTAAATCTCTCTTGATTTACTTTGGCAAAATGTAACAGCATTACACCAGAGCAGCTCAGCAAAAAGGACAGTGTGATATATCACAAGTGCTTAGCCAAAGAACTGGGCCATCAGAGGAGAATATATCCAACGAATAACAAACTACAGCACACATGTACAAACCAGAGGAGCATTTGTAAGTTTACAGTGTCCGTTTTCAGCCTGAAGAGTCTTTTTCTCTCCCATATTAAGCATAACTTTTCTGCCAAAGCAAACAGTTGAAAATATTATTAAACACTTCTAACCGAGAAGTTCATAACCATGGAATATGAATACAAAGTGATGGCAAACATGATGAAGGTCAAAACAGCGTAAGATTTGATCCATTCTAGGGTTTCATTTCCTTAGGCAAATTTTGAACATCCAGTCCTTGATAGCATCTCTACAAATGACAGATTTCTACTGTTTGGGGTTTTTTTTAAAGCCTTTTTCCAATGGCAAATCATCAGTAAAACGCAGATTACAAACAGAAAAGAGTCACCACCGAGGGCCCGTTTAAGGCAGAGCGGCAGCGAGATGTGACCTGCTTTACCAATGCTCTGTTTCCACAGGACACCAAGAGGCTGAGGGAAACTACAAATTAATTCAGGTATCATTTTCAAGCTCATTCCTCATCTGGTGGAAAAATGTATGTGGCAGAGAAACAAACAGTTACATGCTTCCGAGCATATTCAATGAGACCCGTTGACACAACAGAGCGGCCGAGGCCATCCAGGCCTATTTATCCTGACTAATTTCCATAATCTATTGTGCCTGCATCTGCAGGCATTTGACTCAAACCGCTTTCAGAAGCGGCTCGGTTTTCCAGACCTTTTATTTTCCATTCTGCTTCAATAAATGCCTTTTTCCCCCCCTATTTTCACTCAATTGTATTACGTCTTCATGTGAAGAATTCCCTTTGGATCGCTTGGGAAAGAATATAACAGTCCAGAGGGAACCTAGAGTAGCAATTTCCGTGGGGATCCTTCTCATGATGGCAGCTAACCTCATCCATAAATATTAATTACTGCAATATGTAAGGAATAAGCTAAGAGAAGCCTTCTTATAGCATTTATCAAAGTCTAACACTACTCACATACACTGAAACAACATGGTTTTTATCTTCTTTTTCCAGAAGGACCAACCGTGCTGCTTCTGCGCTGCTGGGATAACAGTCTCAGGTATTTGTACTGATAACAATAACCTAGTGTTTAAGTGCCTTGCAACCCCTATAGCATTTATGGGAGACATTCCCATTCTGCTGAGGAGGACACGAAGCAGCATACAGTGATTTTCCAGCTATTGAAACGTGCTAAAGAAAACCCCTCATATTTTAAGTTACAGCACTGCTTCCTGCAGAGTTATTTATTTTAATTTGACCTTATCTGCACTTCTGCAGGTGGATGACAATTCTTAGAACAATTTTACCATCTCGGAGAATCCAATAAAACTAAGGAAGAAAATCAAACACAAGCTTTGAAGATGTAGCAGGATACAGGAGCAAATAGACAGATTGCTATTGTCTCGCCCACTTTAGATCCAGAAACAAATCGCCCGGCAATGTCAGCACAGTGTTACGGTGCAGCTAATAACCTACATCGCTTTCGGCCCCAAGGAAATCATCTCTGCACGGCAGAGTGAAAGGAAGGTCCGTGTCCATCCTCCAGGGCCTGGCAAGTGGAACACAAGCTCTTCTCTGCCACACAGATCCACCCCAGCACAGCAGAGACACGTAGAAAATCCCCAGATTAAGCACGATAGCGATTAAAATATGCATCTCTAAGGAAACAGCCTTGTTCTGGGGAATGAGCATCCTGGAGCAGCAATAGGCTCGCTCTTGAAGAGGCGTATGAGTCAGCTAAAGAGGTGATGGAGCCTAGAACCATTTTCATGACTTTGCAGAAAATCAGTTGTAATTCTCCCATCCGTAAAACAGAGAAACCTAAAAGTGCTCCGAGTTCTCTAAGTGAACAGTGTTAAGTATATTATTATTATTATTCATGGTCATCAATCAGCCACCTCTCGGCAGCACTACAAATTCAGTCGAAGCAGCTCTCCGCAGCATTGATCCAGAGCAGGCTGGGCTGCATAATGAGGATTCTCAATTTCAGGACCGCTTGGCTGATACAACATGTACCAGCCCCAGCTCAGCACGCTGCTCTGCTAATGCTTCCCCATGTACCCAATTACACTCTTGTATTTGTTAATGTTACATGAGGAATCTTTACAATTACAGTAAATCACCCACTATGAATCCCGGAGCTAAAACCTGACGGGCTGCACGAGATGGGTCTGTTTTTTAACCAGGATTGCAGATTTCTTATTTAGGTTCCTGCCCGAGATGCATCATCTTTGTCATCACAATAAAGAAGCCAGGTTTGCAAAGAGCACCATGACAAAACGCCCCATCGTTACTCGACTGGAGTTGAGCTCAGCAAAGGACTAAAATCCACCAATTCACAGAGGGAAACGAAAAAACCTGCCCAAAAATGGTTATTAAACTTTCCTTGGTGGCTTGGGAGGAGGGGGAGAAATGACACCGAGGTCATTTTATAAGACCTTGAATATTTTTCATTCAAGATTTGTATCACATTTTAATCAAACCAGCTCTGTGCTATTTCTATCCAAGTCATTTGCATTCTGGCTGCGTCATGGGGGGAGTTCTGAGTCAGCTAAGCTCTCTAATATAATAACTATCAGAAAATTGTCTTGCATTATTCATGTTAATTATGCTGAACCAAACACTGCGGACAGGAAAATGTATTTTCCATCACGATGTTTGTTGCCTCATAGAGATTTGAAGAATTGGTTGGACTGAGTTTCTTTCTCAAGATTAAACCTTCAGACAACAAGGATGTCAAATGTGCACGTGCTTTGGCCAACACCAGGAGTTCTGCCTCTGGATTTTCGTTACCTTCAGCTGGTATGTCTAAAGTGTGCAGATTCTGTTTCTCCACAAACAGCTAAAACACAAATAAAACCCAATGCACTGAATTAGCAGCACACTCCAACATTTACAGTTGCCTGGATCACCCAGAGAAAGCATCTGTTAACAAGAATGGTCATTTTCCTTGTTTGCCTCTATTCCAGTCAGTATTTCAACTTTTGACTTAACATTTTAAAAAGCAACTTGCTTTCTCACAAGTAGGCTTATTAAATACCCCATCCCACCCTTTAACAAAAAAATACAGCATTTAGAGCTGTTTCTGCTTCTCCAATTCAAACAACCACAACTAGTGTGAGACAAGTTGGTGTCATCTGCACCTATAACACAACTCTCCTGGGAAAACCTATGGAAAATATCTGTACATCCACCCATTCCACCTGCACTGAGACGATGCTCTGCCAGCAGCCAAACCCAAAACCTCAGAAGATGTTGGAAATCACCTCACTGTTCATCACTGTATTGCCTGCAAGTGTTAGAAACAAGTATCTGGGTACCATCCACCAAAGTCATTAATTCCCCTGTTCAGGTTTGGTTTGGTTTGTTTTTATATCAACTCTGAGCAATTTGATTTTACGTTTTCATTACATTTAACAGACAAATGAATTGAGCTCACTAGGTCGCCTGCACGTCCAGAAATTCCCCTTCAAATTGCTAAAGAAAGCACCTATAAAAGTAACTTGGTCTCAGTAGCAGAACTAGAACCAGCTCATGTTTAAGGTCACACACCTCAACGAAGGAGCTGGTTGACAAACATTAAGGTGCAAGGGCCGAGCTGGGGGAGCTGGTTTTATTTCCAGAAAGTTAAGGAGCTTATGTACCTTTTTCATGCCAATCTATCAACAGCGAGTAAAATGACAATAAATTTATGAACACCGAGCCAGCCAGTTCACATCCATTTTGCTCCGCAGATTCTCAACGGCTCTCTCGAACCCCATTATCTCCGTATCCTTGAGGATGTCTAACATAAAAGGCTATTAACTCCCCTTGTAGGTGGAGACCTGAACATCACCGCTGGCAGATTTACGCGACTGCAAATACAAACGCTTGATCAAATTAGCCTGCGATCAGTAAAATGGATTGATAGTCTGAGCACACTTAACCCTAAAAGGCAGAGCGATAATACTTTGTCTTTATTGCAGTAATTCAAAAGGTATGTTTCAGATAATTACAATCGGAGGTAAGTTTATCAGGTATGTGCGGACCCAGCAAGATAACGCAGAGGCAATCTGCAGGATTTCTACAGAACGTGCGCTAACGGATGATCCTGTAAGTACTTTCAAAGAATTCAGCAAGTTTTCTTTGCACAGGACAAAGCGATAAGATGCCACCACTTTTTGCAGCCTGATGCAAAAGAGACTATATAAGAAATGGAAGAGATCTGTGGTTTAGATCTTGATTCAAGAAGCTTATGTTTTCCCACGGCTTTCACCAAGGAAACTTGTAAAAAACCAAGCTCAGCGTTACGAACTTGTCTCTAAATCAGGTTCTAATGATTGCCTGTTATTGTCATTTTACAGGCTTTGGGGACAGCAGGCAATTCCAAGTGCAGCAAACATGCCTATTTGCTTTTAACAGATGCAAACTGAAGTTAATAAAAGACCTTTACTATTTCCTAACTTTGTGTCTTGACCCGTGATAGAGAACGACACAGGTTTATACCTTCAGTTCCCTGTGCACCGTATGTACCTGTATGCACAGACTTCATGAGCCTGAAAATCAGCCAGAACAATTACCCCCAGCAACAATATCCCAATTACCAGGTCAACTATAGACGTAGTAATTCTTCTTAAGGACTTAAATAACCTTTTCACCAGCTAAATAAAAAAGGTCAGCCAATGCTAATTAAATACAATGTTGCTCTGTACAGCAAAGGCAAAATATGAAGCAAGCCCATTAATGAGCTAACAAAATCAAAATTAACAGTTTTATGTAACAGACTCTATCAATTATTTCACAATAAGGATGTCAGGCAGCATACAGTAAGTTACACAGGCTGAAGTTTACCATGCTGTTCCTCCTACTACACAGGCTGAACTTCTATCCTCAATGTTAATTACAATTAAGAGGGACAAGTACTGAGGGTGTCAAGTGGGGACCAGCACACGGTTCCCTCTCCAGTGAAGAGCATCGTCTGGGACCTTTGGCGTTGCCACTCGAGCAGAAACCTCTACAAGAGGATGTAATTTGCTACAAGAGTTGGGCAGGGAGAAATTTAATGAAATGTAACAAGGGCAAGTGTAGAGTCTTGCATCTGGGTAGGAACAACCCCAGGTTCCAGTATAAGTTGGGGAATGACCTATTAGAGAGCAGCGTAGGGGAAAGGGACCTGGGGGTCCTGGGGACAGCAGGGTGACCATGAGCCAGCACTGGGCCCTTGTGGCCAGGAAGCCAATGGGACCTGGGGTGGGTTAGAAGGGGGTGGTCAGTAGGTCAGAGAGGTTCTCCTGCCCCTCTGCTCTGCCCTGGGGAGACCACACCTGGAATCTTGTGTCCAGTTGTGGCCCCTCAGTTCCAGCAGGACAGGGAACTGCTGCAGAGAGTCCAGCGCAGGGCAACAAAGATGCTGAAGGGAGTGGAGCATCTCCCGGGTGAGGAAAGGCTGAGGGAGCTGGGGCTCTGGAGCTGGACAAGAGGAGACTGAGGGGGGACTCATTCATGTTTCCAGATATCTAAAGGGGGAGTGTCAGGAGGATGGAGCCAGGCTCTTCTCAGTGACAACCAGTGACAGGACAAGGGGTGATGGGTTCAAACTGGAACACAGGAGGTTCCACTTAAATTTGAGAAGAAACTTGTTCCTGGTGAGGGTGGCAGAGCCTGGCCCAGGCTGCCCAGGGGGTTGTGGAGTCTCCTTCTGTGCAGACATTCCAACCCGCCTGGACACCTTCCTGTGTAACCTCATCTGGGTGTTCCTGCTCCATGGGGGGATTGCACTGGATGAGCTTTCCAGGGCCCTTCCAACCCCTGACATCCTGGGATTCTGTGAAGTTGACCCAGCTGGCCTACAAACACATCTAAGTGGGGTTTCTTTATCTGTGTTCATTATTTAAGGGAAAAATATCCAAGTCAAAAAGGCTGCTTGATTTTTCAGTGGCATCTAACCCTCCTTATAAAAGAGAAACAAACTCTTGTCTACATGATGAAGAATTTACTATAGGAAACTATAAATCAATCTTTGGGTACTGACGGTAGTGCAAAAAATAAAACTTATAAATCAGTCTTAGTTCCCAAAGACTAAGTTCACTGCATCTATCTCCACTCATTGTTTTCTCTATAAATCTCTTTAGCTAAGAGCGATATCAGGTTTCCCAGAGGCATCACTCACAGTTACAAGCTCCATTCTTCAGCAGATTTTGAACACAAAATTATTCCAATTTAGGAAGTAATTTTTTAAAAGTTTGCAGCTCAGTTTTTCAAATAAATCAACCAAAGCTTTAAACAAATTGGACTTGGACATCCAGCCTCAACATCCCATTTGTGTTTCTGAAAAAAACCTCAGACTTCCTTTCCCTCCTCTGTGTTTTCTTCTGTTATTTACCAAACGGAGAGCCACGCTCTAAATGATATTTTAAGCAGATCTCGTACAGATCATGAGCATGGTTATATCTACAGCAACAAGAGATGAGGAGGCAGCGCAGAGCTTAGAGCCAAATCCCCAACTCACCGGTGTTCAAACCCAGTGTTTATTTCCCCCTTTTAGAGCTGACGCTTGCAGCTGCAAACTCTATTTCAAGACCTCACTAAAGTTCTCCAAAAATAACGTTTAAAGTCTTAGGCTAGAGATGGATATGAGCCAGGGAAAAAAGCTTAAGGGATTTCATTCATATCACGCTTAATGTCCACCTATGAACAGGTTGATTTTGGTACCCAGCTTGCCTGGGTCTCTCTACATCCCTGTTCCTTGGGCAGTTTTCAGATGTATAACTTCAACCCAAAGCTCCTGCGGTGTGAACTCTTTATTTAGGTCATAAACTTTGAAGCAGAAGCCATCCCACATTTTATAATTGCTCATCCAGCCATGCCCAGATGTGACAAACACGTGAATTCCACCAGACTAAAATGGCTCAATACCAGGCAAAAATTTCTTTACCTTTCATCCTGTGTGTCTCATTACAGCTGAGTTCTCAACGCACTGGTGGCTGCCTTGGATGAATTGCAGCGCAAAGTTTGCTTTCTCATCACAGCCAACTGAAAACGTGTGATTTTCCTTTTGGGCTGTAACGGTGTAAACACATGATCGCTGTCGACAGCAGCTCGGAGCCGAATCACACGCTCCTTTACCTCCCCGCATTGCACTGGTGCCTCTTTTGATGGGGCTACGGTGAGCACTGCATTGCACCTGTCTAGACAAAAATAAAGATTAAAAAATAGTACTTGTTTCTAAATCCTAGAGTACCAGATTGGAAGGAACCACAATTCAGAAAGCCCAACAGCATTTTCAAAAAGCAAGGTTCATTGCAGGAGACAAAGATGAGATGTGACAATTACTGCAGAACCATCCATCGCAAGGAACGCTCAACAACCTATAAACGTCAGCTCTTGTCATGTTCCTGACACTGCTGGTGATTTTAATTGCCTTTCGTCCTTCTCAAGTGAACGATAGAAAGGACAGGTGGAATATTAGATTTTAAACCTCTGGAAGTTCAGTCCAACAAACATAAAACAAATGTAAAACCCTTGTCATGTCCTCTGCAGCACAGTGAGGCTGCTGGAGAGCAGCTTCACAAACACAGAGCTGAGAGAACTTTTAATGGGACAGCTTTGTCCAAACCCCACGGAGATTATAATACAGTTGTGTCTGTTCTGCTTCCCAAGCCTTAGCCACTTGTACTTGTAAAACATGAGCCAAAGAAACTGCTCTAAAAAACTTGTTCCTGCAGCTTAACACATCACAAAATGCCATGGCATAAGCCAGGGGACAGCAAAGGATAAACCAGGAGATGTTGCTGTGGGAGAACAAGATTCCCCTCTAAGACCCAAGTGGAAGCAGAGACCTGGAGGTGGAATGAAGGTGCAAACTGCATTAGAGATCTCATTAGGTCATTAAGGACAACATAGACCAGCATTAAATTCATCACCACTCTACAGAAATCAGCCAAAAATCCAAATAAACCCATTCCAACACACACAGTCCCCTTGCTGGCAGCAGATGACTGTTGTCCTCTGAAGAATCCAGTGGGACATCTGACACTCGCTGTGCAACAGGTCACATATAGTCTTGGGATGAACGGCTCATTTCTTTGATGTTTATTACTAAAAAACAGTAGCAACAACCTCATTTCTTTTCCCTGTTTCACTCCTACACACATGCCAAGAACTTCTCCAAAGTTACTCATGCAATAAATTTGTGGAGGTTAATTCAGGACAAAGATCCCAGGAAGAAAATAGCACAGAAACTACCAACATATTCTCTTTTTTATTGTTTCTGACAATCAGTAGTAAAATGTGTTGCTGCTACCAAGGGAGCCAGTTCTAACATTACTCATTTTACATTACGGTCCGGAAGAATAAATCCTTCCAGAGCTCTTGCTGGCGTTAAGCTAAAACATAAGTCTAGATTTGTAAAGGAAATGTATTAAACAGATGAGGCAGCAGTAGAATACAGATTTAAAGGAGAAGAAAGATATTGTATCTTCCTTCCCTATGTACTATTAAAGAACAAACAGAAGGCAACCACATGGAAACACCTGAACTGCAAATAACTTCATCAACTAATATAGAGATGTACAGTCCTAACTACAAGTAGTAAATCACTGTATTCCACTGTGTTCTAGTTAGATTCTGGAGATTTCTGCAATTGTAGGTAAAGTGACCTCCAAGAAAAATAACTAATGAGAAGATGGGCCACAAATGCCTTTTTTTGCTAGGTTCACTCCGCATATCAAGGCAGCTGGTTTTGCCACAGTGCATTCATTCAGATAACAGTACATATTAAATCAGGATACACACCTTTTTCCATGAAGACAAAGCTCAAATGGCTGCTGTGCTATGCTTGCATACAAACAGGCACAGAGTATGACAACAAAGAACAGAAACGGCTTCACTCCTGATCCACAACCAAGAGAGCAGAAAGTAACCCAGCCAGGGACAAAGGAAAGTCCTCCTTGTGTTTAAAAAAAATCAGCACGTCTTTTGGGCCTGATTAAAACTCAGCTCGGGTGCTGCATCATTTCCTTGCCTGTCACACAAGGCTGCTCAACACAGCTGTTTGAGCAGGAGAACAAAATCAAATTGGCTGCAGTCACCAGACAAAGGGAGTGAAAAACCACCCTGGCTGTCAAGGTAGAAGAAAGATCCAGGCCATGATGTGCCGAAGGCTGGAGCAATCATCGGAAGCATCAAGCGTAGAGGAACAATCACAGCATGACAGATAACGTGTTGATATTGCACCCCACAAAGCAAGAGGTGGGAACTGAACGCTGGGGGAAGAAGTTGGCTTGGTTTCCATCATGTGCTTCAAAAGACCACCTGGGTGTACGGTGAGAGGAATCTCCTGTGACAGTGCACATATAGGAAGCAAGGAACCATCCGAAGGTTTGCGAGTCACACAGACATCCCAGATCAGGCCTTGTTGTGACAATATCATTTAGGTTTGTCAAGTAAGGCTGCTCAAGGCTGAAAATTGATCTGCAAACCGTCACTGCATCAAATTAATTGCTCTTTGTAAGGCCTTTGTCCAGCCCTCCTTAAATATTTGATTGTTTTCTGCTGTTAACAGAGACAACATTATCTGCAAAGAAAGATAGAGCTTCTCTTGGACAGCTGCCCATCAAGCCCTTCCAAAAGCTTTATAAAACAGCCAGACAAGCCAAGCGAGCATATGGGAAGCAGTGACTGAAACACAGATCCAGGGAGCCCACGACCAACGAGCCAACCACAACTAGAAGCATGCAGACCAAGGATGTCTTATTTTAATAGGTGTTTTCACAGGCAGCACTTGTCTACTGTGAATATTCGAGACAACAGTGTCCTATCTGGGACGTCACAGGCATCAAAAGACACGACAGCCAGTGACACAGGACTCCGTATCAAGACCCGAAGCTCTCACCAAGCCATCACCACCCACACATGGTTTGTGCATCCAGTTTCACTGCCCTCATTCCAAGAGTAACACAAGTAATTAAGCATTCACCCCAGATCCTGCAAGAAAGGTGCTTTTCACATGGTTTCTACTATGAAATTATGTCTTCATTCACATTTAAAGACAAGGCTTGCTCATCGCACAAGATGTCCGCGTAGGTGAGAAATACTTGGTCATTTCTACCACCCGCTCTTGCAGGCCTGACCTGGTGGTGGATCCTGAATACAGCAAGAGCAGCTCAAGGTCTTTATGTGATCTTTGGCAAATCTCACCACCTTGTCCATCAGCAGCGTAACACAGACAACGCCAACTTCATCTGTGTGCCCTGTAGGAAGGCGCAACACTCCCCTATAGAGCAGTTTCTAAACTACAAAGTCTCATCAACAATTAATTAGTAGTCAAGTCTCATTCAATGTGAAAGAAATTGCCTGTGAAACAGAATTTGATGCTGTGTACCTGGGCAAGGCAGACCTGAGCAGGAGGCGATTCTCATCAGTGCGCTCCTCCAACAGTTGTTTGCAATGGCTGTATTCTCTTTATGTTCCTCTCTTGTATGGAAAAAGCCGAATTTCAAAAATCACAATATTTGGGACTGTATTATAAGAACCAATACAGGTCTATTAATACAGGAAAGAGAAATGTTCTATCGAATTTAATCGAAATTACACAAGTTGAAGAGGGAACACTTTGAACAGTTCAGAGAACACAGGCAAACCAAAGAAGACCAATAAAACCTAAACAGCACCACTCATGTGTTTCAGAAAAAAGTAGAAATTCTGCTCAAGAGGGAAATTAGAAGCCCAAACACTATGGTTAGTGTTAGCAGAAACACTCATATTTTAGTCCAAACTTAGTTTATTTCCAGCTACTGAACTGTGTTCTACATAATTATGGGGCAGAGATTCAAACACACTGTATTTGCTTCACTTAATACTACATAACATTACTGTGGCCCGACACACAACACAGTTATATGGGCAGAAAACAGATTAGGAGTCCCCTGCTACAGTATTTTTCCAAACAACAGTGGTGTTTTACCATGACTCTGCATGAATAGCACCCATGGGTGATCATAAAGAAGATTTGCAGGTATGAATGGGTGACCATTACATCTGCATACAGCATAAAGACTAGAAGGGCAGGACTATTGAAGGTATCAAAGCTCTAGATAGGAATGGGGTTTTATTTTTCCCACTAGGAATAATCATTTGCAGCTTAATGGAAAATTGTATTCATACCCAAATAAAATAGTTTGTTTCCATTTGAGTTGGAGAAGGTTGCATTTGTTAGTTAAGCAAAGCTTGAAGATCAGTTATTTTAATTGAAATGCTTCTTATAATCATAAAACAGAGAAATAATGTTGGCAGGAAAAAGATAACCAGCCTCGACTTGTGTCAAAGCCTGCTGAAAGATGAGTCATTGACTCAAAATACAGGCCATGTTACCAAATTCACTCATTATTTAAATAAATACTTCTGCACTATTCAGCTGCCAGCATTCATACTTCACTAGCTTTTTTAATCAAGTCTTCTTCCAAGTCTTGACACAACAGATTATTCTTTGATAGGACAAATTAAGGCCTGTACAGGCTTCTGAAGCAGCGCGGTAAATGACTTGCTTTATTTTTTGAGTCATGTTTGTAAATTGTTATATTTTAGAACTGATACAGTCATGCTGCTAGAGAACTCTGAAATATTCTCCTTAATAGCACAGCGGCATTTCTTTGAACCTGCTTGGTTACGCTTATTTATGCCTTTGACTCACCAACTGTGCTTCCCTTACAGCCCTTTGAAATAAATTAAATGGTTGCTCCAGATAAAGAGGGCACAGCTGTGGGCTGCAGCCCTCAGATACCTGGGAACATATTTGGACTTCCAATTCATTTATTTCTGATTGAAGCTGCTGACATCCTGCTTGTGATGGAAACCTGTGTATAGCGCGTCCCTGTTCTAAAAGCTCCAGCAGACCTTGAAAACATCTTGTACCGAACACGGGTGCTTACAGCTTCCGAAAGCTGTTTGTGCCCTCTGCGACTCGGTCATAGAGGAAATTCCATGTGTAACATTACCAAAATCGCGGCGGGGGAGGCTCCAGCCATTCTCTTCAGCTGGCATTTTCCACTTTTATCTGCAGCTATAGTTGTTTGCATTACAACGTCTACAGTTTAAGTATGTGCACAAAGCTTTCCAGCGGTAAGAATAAACGGCGTGCAGGTGCTTTATCTCCCGTTCTCTCCCCTGCTATCTGACAATATTGCCGAGGATAAAAGGATTAATGCACAACTACCTCTGACATAAAGAGATGGGAAAAGGGCCCAGATCCTCCGCTTGCAGCGAGCAACACCCGATTTGAGGGCTACTAAAACCACCAGCAATCCTCCTCCTGAGCCCAGAGGACACAAGGGGTTAAAAACCAAGCCATTAAACTTCTCCATCCCCTGGTCAATGCACAACAGCCAGATCTAACCGTGCTGGGCAGGATAAACTCAAACCCAAGGTTTATTGCTGGGCTGCGTACAAGCCGCAGCACAAAACAACTGTAGGACAAGCAGATCTTGATCTTTGCAGCTACACCAGAGCTGGTGGAGCATTTTACAGCCTGCTAATAGGTTCTAGAAACAGGAACAGGTTAGCAGGTTTTTTCCTTTGACTCACTCTACTATGAATTAATACAATTTAATGAAGCCGGTGATGTGGTGTAGCAGATGGGTTGTGTTTAAAGTTCAGCTCTCTGTAGCCCTTGGTTCAGCTTTGGCCGTGAGAACACAGCAAATTTGAAGCAGATTGAGCGGCTAGCACAGTTTCTGTGGTGCTGGGCCTTCCCAATTCACCTTTATATAAAAATATAATAATAAAGTATTGAATGCATCCCCAGCCTTGACAAAATGCGGTGAATGGGGTGATAAATGTTAATGGAAGTAGCTGTGCTGCTTACAATGGTTTCGTTATTAGCATCAAACAATGCATTAACATTTGTTTTATTAATGGAAAAATACAGCTTAATAACCTAATCCAGTGCTAGCAGCGCGATGCGGAGCTTAATCAACACTGTGTTCCTCTGGGTTGGTTTTTTTAATCAGCAATGCAGACCCTCCTGTACTTGGGCTGAACAATTGTATCTGTAATCACCAAAATTTACTATATCCCCTGCATTACATGCTTTCCATCCAAAGCAATACCTCTGCAATGTTTAATTATGCAGTACATTACAGATCCATCAACTTTACAGCAGAAACAAGTACATATAAAGAAATCTTTCCATTACAAGCGAGAATATTTTTTTATTGCGTACAACCTAAATAATGTAACATTATTTGGGTTAGTTACCCAGCAAGACATAGATTTCAAGACTCATTTCTTTTAGGAAGGCTCTGTCTTTTAAAGCTAGTCTTGCATTAAAGATACACAAATATATACTCGGCATTGACAGCCACATTTATGTCTACTCCCATACCCACAATATGAAGTGACACTTGCATCTAGCAGCTTTATTGGCATCCAAAAGTCAACGTATGCGGGCAACAAGCTCCAAGGAGACTTTAGCCAGAAACATTTAGCAAAGAAACCAACCAGAAAGGGGGTTTATCCAAAATTATTCAGCACTCCGACAACATTATAAAATACAGATGCCAGTCAGAAGTTCATTGTATGGACTGAGCTGCCTGTCAATGGTCCTCAGAAGGCAGGAAAAACTAGAGACATATAGAAAATGAGCATGCTAGCCAGCCTAATTTCTTAGCCCTTTCGTAAGGTCTAGCTTAATTCTGAAACTCAACCAGAACTTCTTCTACAAAGTGCATTTGAGTTTCAACATCTTACTACACATACGTCCTCCTTGGAAGCCAATTTTATGAAGAATATAAAGAAGCTGTTTTAACGCAGGGCCCAATAACATGTCTCAGTCAAGTCCAGAGCTATAATTAAAACTTGCATGGGAGGCAGGAGGTGGCGTCAGGTTTCCTGCCGCTCTTTTTAATGTGTCGCTCCTGCCTGTCTAACGGCAAAGCCAGCGGACGATCCCAACAGCGTGTTCCTCCTCACCCTTTGCCTTTTCAAAAGGAAACGTCCGCTAATTGGTGATTAATCACCTTCCTCAATGTTGCATATAGCAAGCGGAAATTTGATTGCTACCCTAACGATAACCAAAGCGTTATTTCTGCTGGAAATAAGCCTGTTTTGCACAGCCGGAGGGAACGGTCTGGGGCCTTGGTACCATGCGCTTCATTTGCACCGACTCAGGGTGTTTCTGGGTTCGGGAAGGTTGTCAGCTTTCGAAATTACAGCCTTTTTTGTTCTGGATGCAACGAATCAATGCTTGCTACCCATTTATAAAGGTTTCAAGCCCTTAATGTTTGGAAAGAAAAGGATGAAGGGAGGTAAAGACTGGAGCTTTTGCACAAACACAAGAGAAAAGAATGCCCATAAACATCTCAATCCCACTTATTCTCAAGGTGGACAAAAGAAGGTGAATATCACATGCCAACAATGACACCTGGATCAGCTGCAGCAAAAAGAACATAAAGCTGAAGCTGCCTCAGCACCATCCTGAATTAAATTATAATTGCGCCCTCTGCTATTATTTGACACTTGTGCAATAAACAAGTGAGCAACAAACAGGACCTCCTGCCGCCAGAAGGTTTAAAATACAAGAAATGATACAACTGGAGCGGATCATCTCTCGCCAGGTACATGAAGCATTTCAAATTAAATGGTTTGGGTGTGTTTTCTCACATTTACATCCCGAAGCGATTTGAGATTGGCCCAGAACTGACAGCAGGAAAATATCCTTTGCGTCATACCAATCATTCAACATTAAGCAATTTCATTAAGTGTTCCCACACTTGTAGAGCAAATGAGAAAACAGTAAAACTGAGCGGCCAGCTGAAATCTTTGCTTGCACACACAAACAGATCCTAACGCTCCAGTTAATAGGGGCAAAACAGCAGCAGATCTTTACAATAGGATTGATAAGGATAGTTAAGATCCTTAACTGTGACAGCCAAAGGATATTGTGTTTGAGAACAAAGTGCGCTATTCCCTGTTTTATCTGATAACCAACGCATCTTTTACTTGCATGGGACATCAGGTGAAATTCCAGTTAATAACCACCTAAGTAGGAGAAGATTTCTTGTGTATTTTGAAAGCCAATTTTCTCTTACATCTATAAGCAGCAACATAAATAAATAAATAAGCAAACTAACCCAATAACACCCTGAAAGCAGAGCAGAATAATCTGTGTTCCCTTCCACAAACCCAGCTCGTTCCACCGAGCGCTGTGGTCTCACGGTGCTTTTCCCATATTCTGCAGGGCTGAGGAGCGCTCAAAGGTCCTTTGTCACACATGGGGTTAAAAAAGCTGTTTGCAAGCGAGTTCTGCTGGATGAGCGCGGCTGCCTAAAGCGGCCTCGGAAGGGCTGGCGCCTCAGCCCATCCTTAAACCTGTCTCTGGCCTTCCAGAAGTGCTGACAAACCAATACCCTCCGTGTCAGCTCCTGTTTGCTTTTCTATCACAAAGACGAGTGAGTGAAGGGACTTCAATAGCATCGATTGGCTCTGCAGGCTCGTCCCTCTTGTTTGCCAGGGCACGGCTGCGGGTTTCCATATGCCTGGGCTTAGCCGTCGCTTTTGTGCTTCTTGTTCGGTCCCTTAGCCCCATCTAGCGCCAAAGAAAAAGCCTAAAAATAATCAAACCAGAGCACAACTCCTTTGCTTCGTGGTGAATTCTGCGACGCATGTGTCCCTGCCAAGGGATTTCTGCTAAATGCCCCAGCCAAAAAGGTTTTGCAGCCTGTGCTTCGAAAAATGCGTCGGGCAAAACAACATTATCAGGTGTTCTCAAGTCAGTTTGCGAGAAGGAAGATTCAGAAAGCCAGTCTGAACGATATCCACATGATAGAAGGATAAACTCTTACGAGGGAAAATTATTTCCCATACAAAGTCTTATTCTTGTAGCTTTCCTTCTTTTTCTATGCTCTGTTTGCAGTGGGATAAGGGGGAACTACCTTGTGCTTTTAAAGCTATTATACTAAGATACAGTCACAATTAATTATTCCCTTTTGACAGGGACTTCAACATTTCTGTTGCAAAACTTCCCCGGAGATTCTCCCGGATACAAATTCTTTTTAAACAGGTGTTTGAAACAACCTCATAAGCGATGAGCGGTTTTTAGTCGTTTCCTGACCTATTTTCTAGTGGCACTGTCTGGCAATCCTATACAAACATATTCTAAATTCTACCTTCTGCAAAACTTATGAAATATTTCCCTGAAGCCTTAAATACAAACTACTTGGAAGTATTGTGATTTCTGCTGGTGCTAATTAAGGTGGAAGAAAACCTGTGCTCCCCTTGTCCCTATAAAAGTGTCTTCTGATAGAAATGTTGTTCTCTCAATGGAAGATTTGAAACAGAATGCATTATAGAAGTCAGATTTTCTGTTCTCTTTCCCGTCATTTTTCCCTAAATGCAAATAAAGCAAGCTCAAGAGACAAATACATTGCATTTAAATGCTATTAAACTGGGATAACGCTAAAGCGTTACTGAGCAATGGCTACCGCAAGAACAGAAACGCTTCCTCTCGACCTTACAAAAGCCCTGATTTTATTTTCCTGCCATGTACACCAGATGAGATCATCTGTTATCACCCTCCATGCTACACAGATTTGTCAGGGCTTCTATGGCAAATATCCACTGCAGCAAAGCAGGGAAGGGAACTCCGGGGAAAAAAGCCTTTTGTGATTTACATTCCCAACACATGAATTTGGGCTTTTCATTTGGGCAAATCGAGAGGTCCTTACCCGGCATTTGAGCTCTAACTAGTCCATGGTTTGAATCTTGTAGACCTTTGGGCTGCGCGTTACTCTGTTATTATATCAAACTTTCCATATCCACACTGACTTGCAATTACCCACTGTGGAAACAAAGGGACTGTGCTTTGGCTACTGCCCAGCATAATTTAAGCACTAAATAAACAACGTGGATTTTTATAATGCTTCTTAAATATTTACCCAGCGCAAGAAGCATCTCCTAAGAACAGAAACTTCACCAGACGCACATTTAGGAACATGAAATGGATACAGTATTATGCATTCCTTCATTTAATGCAAGAGAAAGGACCATACTGCTCAGGGAGTAAGTACATGCAAAACAACTCGCATTTTATCAAATTAATTAGTTCTTTTTCTAACTGGCCAAGTTAATCCTTTCAAATGGACCAGATGAATGTGAGAAGGACGGACAGATATTTGGTAGAGTGCTGCCCACAACTGTCATCAATACAATGCTGAACTTGGAAAGGTTCAGAGGAGATGATCACCACAACGCCACGGAAAAGTTAGATTAGACCAAACATAAATTGCATAAAGAGTATTTTATCATTATAAAAACCGCTACATTTCTACTGGAGTCACAGGTATCCTCTGTATCCCACCAGGCCAAGCTGATAACAAGCCAAGCTTCCTCTCCCCACCCTGTATTTAAAACCCATCATCACCACCTGTCCACCCACTAATTGCTCCTAATCTTCCCCAGGTAGAGTCAGATTAATTTATCACCTCTTTATGCCAATTTGGGTGATTCCACCCCAAATTCTTTCAGTGGAGCAATATGGAAAAAACTTTCCAGTAGTTTGGATTGACATTTATGACTCTGCTTACAGAAAATAAGACTTGAGATTCACTTTGAGAACTGCCCTGTAGAAAACCATGGTTACCGTGCAAGCTGAAGCTTCATTTTTCAGTCATTTGCCACATATTTAGGGGTTTAATCAGAACATGTTTCCTCAAGCCTTGTGCCCAGATCTGTTGCCCACAAAAGCCGCCACTGCTGCACCATTCACTCCAGAGCAAGACTTAAGGTTTAAGAAGATTAAGGATTAATACGAAACCAGCCAATTCCTATGTACTTTGTTTGCCAAAACCTACTCCACATTGTAGTGTAAACATGTTAATATTTGATAACATTTAATGCAAAATCAACTTGTGTGGTCTTCGTTATAGAGAGCTAATATGTTAACTCTGACAGTGAAGTTTTCCAAGAGCCTTTCCAACAAAGAGAATCAGCATTGCCGTGGCATAGCTTAAAAACTGCAATAGCTGTTAGCAGGAAAGGAGACGAGCGTACGCGTGAGTGCCAAAGAACATAAAGAAAAAAGGACATCAAGGTAAACAAGCTTCCTAAGGGTAATAAAAATGCTATTTTAGGCACTTGTTAACACCAGTATCAAGAACAGCAGATAAAACCTTAAGGACCACTCAAAGGACATCAACTACCTGGAAGAAGAAATCTCAAAGACTGAATTGAAACCCACGAGAGAGGCTCATGCCCCATGGAAATTCAACCTATTCTATATGTTGGTATTTACACAATTCGCAAGCCTGGTGTGTTCTCTCTGAGTCAATACAGAAAGAGTCAAATGGAGCTATGCACTAAAGCAGATTTTCAAAGCAGAATCACAGCCTCTGCTGTTAGTTTTATCTGCCACCTATTGGAAAAAGCTCTTTGTTGATTCTTACTTATACACAGAACTGTGTATTCTTATATTCCCATGCCTGGCACATTAACTACCTAAACATATACAGATATATCCCTTGTGGGGCCTTTCAAAACTCTGGGTTAAAAACGTGAAGCGAAACAATGAAACTACGGCTGAATAAAAGAACAAGAATAAAAATCTGAACTGGAAATAAATTATACTATAAAAGGAGAGCAAAACCCCCACTAGAATTCCCGTAAGGCACTCTGCGATTTTGAATACTGGATAAAAGCATGTGCAGGTGCCTCTTTTCATGTGTGTACAAATATCCTGTGTTAAAACAGGATATTTGAACACAGGTTGTGCTGGAGGTTTCTAAGTCAGGCACAGGGAAACAGAGACAATAAAATACAGCAAAAAAAAAGATAGATCGTTTGACTTTGAAGACATTTAATGAATCAATCAGTGCTTAAACCCCAGTGTTTAAAAAGATTGAAGGGCAAGAAATTGATGTATGCCACGGACTCCTCAGTCAGAAAAACTTGAGAGTGTAATACCAGATGACAAGATAAAACTGGCTTATAAAGTGAATGATATTGTGATTTGGAGTGACCTCCAGCCTCCCTAATCTTTAATAGCAAAACCTTTTTGACACCAAGGAAAGCATGATGGATCTTTTATGGCATTCAGAGGCTTCCTCAACGACGTCAAAGGCTACCTGAGATAGTTTATCTAACTCTGGTCTTGAGCGATCAGAGGAGCTGAGGGGATTAAGGAGCCAATCTGATGCAGCCAGAGGTGCTACATTTTGGGAAGATAAACTGGACATCAAGAGCAGTGATTTAAAATCATTAAAGAGCGACCATTAAAGCAATCTGAGAGGGAAGCAAAAGAAAAGGCTTGTTCCACAGCCAGAACAGACAGTGGATTATAAAGTACATAAAGAAAAATCCCCATGGCTAAGGTGACAGCTGGGGACTCTGCTGCAAGTACCAAACACACCGTTTGACCTTGCGTGGTGTAGCTGGATGGGATCTCAGTCCCATGTATGAAATACTGATATAATTTATCAAACCTACTTATTACATAAAACATCGCAAATGTGCATCTCAAAGGATTTTATAAAGGAGATAAGCACCATTACCCCAGCTGGGCAGATAAACTGGGCCTTGCTGAACAGCAGTTATTTGCTATTTGTCCAGCAATGCCCAGATGTACTCACAAGATACAGCTTCTTAAATCAAGAACCTAAATTCAGCGGAGCTCCTAGGAATAAATGGAGGCAGCGCAATGGCCTCGTTACTCTAGTCCTTAAGACACTGCCATTTATTTATTCACCTTTAGAACAGTTACATCTGTTCAGTCCAAAATCAAGCTCCGAATTATCCAGGCTCTTTGAGAATCGGCGCGAAGTTCCAAGGCAAACAGACCTGTCCACCCCTCAGCACTCGTGCAGCAGTGAGAATGCCTGCAAAAATTCATATTTCCAAGTGCTAATTACAAGAATGTGATGGATGTGCCGCCTGAATTAAATTTACAGGAACAAGAGAATATGGAAGGGAAAACAAACAGAAACGAGAAGGAGGAATTAATGATGCATTTAATGAAGAGAAATCAAAACTCATTTGTTGTTTTGGGAGGGGAAGGCAACTTTTACGCCATTGCGGTACTAACTGAACGCTATTGAATTGATGTCTAGCCTGTCAGAACAAGAGTAATAAATTATTATTTTCCATGATTTAATTTTCCCTTTTGAAGCGAATACTTGACTCTGTTCAGCTTTAAAGAGAAAACCACATCATTTAAAATGACTTAAAAATATCAACCTAGTGAGCTATAACGTAGACATTTATAAAATTCAATGTGTTTTTGTGATGAGGTATTGAGCTGCTTCTAAGTAGCAAGGAGTAACATTTTTTACTGGGAGGTGTATTTCCCGAGCAATTAGGCACAAGAGCCTAATGAAAAATTAAGTCAATGTTCAAATAAGCATAATAGAATAATATCTGTAACCTGCAGAAATACAGGAACAGCTGGAACGTTACCTGGTTTTACTGCTTCCTTGAAGAACGATGGGAAGTTCAGGAGCACATTCCAGAAGGTGCATTTCCAAGGTCACTTTTGGTGAGAAGTGATTGAGTTGGTGGGAACAAACCACGGTGACAGGGCTGGTATATGCACACATACAGACACATTTTAGATATATAGATATATATATATATATATATATATAGATACACACACATATACACACAGAGAGAGAAATATGGCTATTAAGCTCAGTCTAAAAAAGCAAACAGATTTATGTTTTGAACCTTTTTTGCCATCTGAGATTCGGGTACTATAACTAGAGTGATGCTGAGACAGCTTTCCAAAACGCGAAGGTAAAAACCCAAGGTGATAAACTTTAATACCACACTATAAGCTACGCAAATATTTACCACAATTAAAAAATAAAATCAAAAAAAGACTAAAGCATGCAAACAGGCAGTTATCTGTCAGCTGCAGGAGGGAGGTCTCCTCCAGAGATTCGCAGAATGAAGCTGCTGTTGGAAGTTTGACATCCACAGCTCTTCCCAATGTCACCCTCCAGGTCCCCGCACCTGCATATATATATATACATTCTTTTAAATAGGGACCCCAGGATAATAATAATCACAGAATCCCAGAATGTCAGGGGTTGAAGGGCCCTGGAAAGCTCATCCAGTGCAATCCCCCCATGGAGCAGGAACACCCAGATGAGGTTACACAGGAAGGTGTCCAGGCGGGTTGGAATGTCTGCACAGAAGGAGACTCCACAACCCCCTGGGCAGCCTGGGCCAGGCTCTGCCACCCTCACCGGGAACAAGTTTCTTCTCAAATTTAAGTGGAACCTCCTGTGTTCCAGTTTGAACCCATTACCCCTTGTCCTATCACTGCTTGCAAATAGGAGCTTTCCTTATTTTTACACCAGAGTGCATTATGGAGCCTTCTTTAGTTTAAATGTTAGGAGAAAAAATACGCAGAGCACGTCTTTGTACCTTTTTGGTAAGTTTTCTTGTCTAAAATATAGAAAACATGGAATATTTAACACCACGAGAGGGAGCCCAGGAACCACCGCCAGGCACCAGTACCAGTTGCTCACCCCTTAGGAATTACAGCCTATTTATCCTCATAAAGAAGTTCCAATTTGCACCAAAAAGAAAGAGCGACAGCAGCCAGAAAGACCAGGTCTAAGCATAATAAGACACTTGTTGGTGTTAATGCTCCAACAAAGACTTTGTAATGCCCACTCTGTGAACTAATAAAAAGGGTTTTGTTTAGCAAAGCTTTGAGTTTGTGTGTATCTGGCAGTGATAAGATAGATGGTGCTTTATTTGTCAGCCTGGCGCTAGCTTTCCTGTGTTCATTTTCTACGTTATCCATTCTCTCAGGACCACCTGAATGTTTTCATTATTAGGATTTCCTTTTAGGGTTGGTTTTGGGGATTATATCTTTAAGATTTTGATAGAAAAACATATTACCTCCAAAATGTCATTAATGTCAGGGGTGTTACTCCTAACTCACGCATTTGCAGTTCAAATAAGAATCTTAGCGATGCTAATTTTCTGATTACATTGATGTTGCTTTCCTTTTAATTGAATCTAATTTTCTGCAACTTGTTGTGATTTAACAGCAGCAACAGCCAAATAAAAATACAGCCCTCTAGAAGCCAGCAGCGCTTTTCACATTCATGCCAGGTGGGAAAACAGTATTTCTAAAAACCTAATTCTTACCTGCTGTGAGGTTACTATGGGCTGGAATTCTTGAGGCACTTCAAAGTTCTCCTGAATTTATAAATTATTATAGCGAAAGACACCAGATGTCTATTTTGTTTCTGTCACTGTTGCAGCAAGAGCATCCCCAGGCTTTGATTCCTACCCACCCAGCTCTCGGGAGAGTGGTTCCCTTTGCTTTCGGAATAGCTAATAACATTTTCAAGTCAAATCAGACGTGAAGCTTCTCAGCATTACTCCAGACTTTGAACAACCAGCAGTTTGTGCAGCCACGAGTAGAAATAGAAACTCCTGGCATGATGACTGAGCAAATATGTTCTCTGTTCATGCTTCGCAATTGGCATCTTCGCAGCTTTAGCAGAAGTCACATTTTCAAATGTAGGAATCTCTAAACTTCACAGATCTGTCTAGAAACCCTCCTTAGCATCTTGGAGCTGGATGTGGGAAAGACAGAAATGAAAAGAAAGGGAGAATTTATATCGCGAATGGCTCAGGAGGAACCCAGGCCAGACAGAGTTCCCACCTCAGCTGCACCACATCATTAACACGGGATTAGAACCGGCCAAATTGCCATTCGGTGAAATACAAACTGCAATATCTTGCTGGCTCCACACATAAAAGTACAGTATGTTTTTTAAAGCATTTGACTGAAACCTGAGATTCCCTTCACCCCAAAGAACACTTTTATCTTTAAACATCCATGGTTTAGCCTGGATTATTTTTGTTCAGTGTCTGTATAGCCCAAAACAGCGGGATTCCAGTCCAGAATTGGTGTTGTCCCAACCCCACCATAAACATAAATTACCAGTTGTCAAGAGCTGAATTATTGAGGCGGCACAGTGAAGCAAACTTGCTCTAACAGTGAGACAAATTAACATGAGATGTATCAAAACTCCTTTATACCAGAAATAAAGTTGTATTGGTGCAAAACACAGGGAACGAAGCTGAGCCAAAAATATGTGTGCGGCCTCTTCAGTCTCTGATTTGACCCAAAACACAAGTCAGGCCCTAAGAACTTTCAGAAATCAAATCAAAGCACTGAGCTTGTAGTATAAATTGTGTTGTGTGTGTAGACAAGCGGACAGCACATGGAATTAGAAGAGCTCCCAAATTCATGTCTCTGTTGAGTTTAAGTAGCACGGAAAGCCCTGGGCTGGCTCTATCGCCAGAGGTTGAATTAAAAGATTTTAAGAGATTATCCAGGGGAAATTCAGCTCAGCCGGGGCGCATAATGAATTCTGGTACAGAATAGGCCATTTCTTTGTGTGAGCCAGAGTAACGTGCTTTTCTCCCTAGCATCAATTCTGAATACTTTCCGTAAATCGCGGAGCACTGCTGAAGTCAGGGGAGTTCCACCTTTTTGCAGCAGATCCGCTTGGCTGGGTAGAAGCTGTTTTCCTTCCAGAGAATCTCTTCTGTTCAGCTGCTTTGGAAGCCCTGGGGGAGAACGATAAGACATTATGCAACCGGCATAATTTTATTATGATCATTATTATTTGTATTAAATCATGTTTATTTGGAATGCAGAAATTTCCCCCCCCCCCAAAAAAAAAAAAAAAAAAGACACTGCTGTAAAGCAATGCATTAAAATCGCAATTCACATTAAAAATTCAGGGATCATTACAAGCCAGATTAATTCGGTTCCTTCTCTCTTTTCACTGTCAGGATACAGCACAGCACTGGCTTCGCACAGGCAGTCAAACAACAGCACCGTAACTTTCTGTGTGCTCAGCTAAGCTGTTTTGTAAGCTCCAGAAGAGCATCTGTAATTTGAAGACTATTCTAATTTGTACTTCTACTTGGACATTAAAATAACAGGGTATGAAAATTTCATCAAAAAATGGGTGAGTCATTTATTTCCCATTCAATGTATGTAGAATTTTGCATTGTAAAAACAGTAGGATGTTCAAAAAGAACTAATAGGGATTCTTGGACAAACACAGGTGGAACCATCTTCCATTGTACTATGCACTTTCTTCATAATAACACGGCAGAACAATGAACATATTTTGGTAGAATGTTGCTTCGTGATTGGGGGAGTTCTGATGAAGGGGCAGCATACCCTTTTTATATTTTCAGTCAAAAGTATTTGGGAGCTTTTGATTGGCTTTGTCATAACTTAATATATTGCAGTCTCAGGCAAAAGAGAAGTTGCAATGAAATGTTTCTTCCAAAGAAGAAATCAAATCAGAACTTTGCCGGTGTGGAAGGTCCCGTCTCACTTATTCACCAGCGAATAAGGCTTGAACTGTGCGTATGCTTATAAGTTCTACATTTTCCCAGCTAGTTGTCTGCTGGTTGAGTCATATAGTGAAGGTTTCTGCAGTGAGTTTGGATTCTCATGTTGGTTCTGTTTAGGAAACATATCTGACCCTTCTGAGCCATCTCTGAGCAGGGAGAACAAAGCTGAGGAGGCAGCAACATGCGTCCAAGGGCTATGGGAGCAGGAAACGTTCATTATTGCGCCATTATTATTATTATTTTAAAAAGAAGATGACTTCATCTTCCATCTGCCTTAAATCTGTTGCATTCTCTTAGCCTGTATTTTTAAGCCCATTTACTTGTGGCTGTGCTTATTTTTACCCAGAGCAAGCTGCTAAGTGCCATTTGCAGCTTGCGTTTCTCATTCTTATCGAACTTGTCTGCCTTTTGCAGTGACATCCTCTGCAGCGTATGCACAGAAACACGTTGAAAGAAGGCACGAAGCGCTGGTGAGTAAGAGAGCATGTTTTATAACTTGACCTCCTGTGACTTAGAAGGAGAAATGCTTGGACTCGAGGGACGCGCCTGCTGAAAGCTGCCTGGGTGACCTCAGCCCGGCTCGGTGACATTCCTGCTCTTCACACTTTGTCAGTGCAGTGGGACGGACGGAACTGTTCTTTTCCCTCCCTGCACTCGAGTTGCTGAGGGTTTTTAGGAGCGGGTCTCTTGCTGTGTCTTTGCACAGAAGCGTCTGGAAGTGCCACAATGCACTTAGTGAAGGGGAGTTGCAAAGATTGTTGTAGGACAGTGCTGCTCTTTTTCTCTGAGTTACCTTTATACGTTGCATCTGACCGCACCTAGAAAACATAACTTATCATTAGGCACCAGGGTCTCCTTTCCTGCTTGTAGCAGAGAGATGAAAACTGAGGTCTTCATTGTCCAAAATGAAAAAATACATTCTGAATCATCCTCCTGATGGCAATGGACCAGATTTCAGAAGTCACAAACAGATTGAATTCCCCCCAAACCTACCCTTAGGATGCTGTAGGATGCCTTGGAAGTCTCCCGACTCATCGCCTTCCTCCCATCCCTGAGTGAAGGCTCCATCCAAACATCGAACTGACGATAAGAGCAACCCCAGAAAATCCTGTAGGCCTTGCTGCAAATGCAAGAGAAGATGAGTAAGTCACAGCTGGTAAATAATTGATTCCCTGTTCAGATTAGTTGAGGCTGGATCCAGCCCCTCAATGACTTGTTCCCTTTGTTAAAATACTTTTTTGAGGGTGGAGAACCAAAACAACACAATGACAAAGGAAAAGCCTGGAAACCGAACCAATTCTGCTGCCCAGTGTAGCGCTCCTACTTGGTAACTTGGCTTTCCTTGTACTGCGCCATGAGGAAGAAATAGAAATCCATTTTATTACTTGTCTGCAGAGTCCTTATAATCTCATTCTGAACTATTCTGGATGTACCCCAAGAGCCAAGACAGGTAAAATGAGGCCAAAAATCCCCATCAGGCCCATTTCTCCCACATGTGTTTTCATTCCCACACTAAAGAAAGCTCAGTCTATTTCCTGGTGCACTTTCTGCTTCTTCTCAGTGTGGCTGAAAATTAAATTAGTCACTTTACTCCACCACAAGTATGTGATCTGGTTATAGTATTGGCTCGTGTTTACTTTAGCAAGCAAATCACAGGGACACTCTAATCCTTTAGTGCTCCCATCAACATTTTTCATGTCAGAGTAAAAAATTAACCTCTAGACTTTTAAAATGGGTAAATATACATAGTGCACAACATGTGCTGTTCCAAAAGGTTGAGAGCCATATGACTGATAGATAATACTTTGCTTTTCCTGTTCCAGTTCTGTACTATGAAAAACTAAAACGTTTGAAAGAGAATTATTCCTATTTGTAATGTGGTAGCACGGAGTAAGCTCAGTCTTTGTTAAACTTAGCTTTCTACATGTACCTAGGCTGGCTTTGTCCAGCAAAGTACTTACACTTGTGTTTGACTTTGACTTCCAAGTACTTCAAGTCTACTTCACATCTGAATATTTGCCAAACCACAGCCCAAATAAATAGGTCTGGGATGATGAGCAGAGTTCAGCGGAGGGGAAATGTGTTCTCCTTGGTGATTTGCAGAGAACAGCTTGCTGGATGTGGATAAGAGCATCTTTTCCCTTTAAGAATATCGAGCATTAAGGAAACAATCCTGATCAGAATCAGAAGAAACTGAAATGTGGATGACTCTAGGGAAAAATGATACACATCAATCAAACCATGTTTGCCTTTTAAACGTATTTAACTATATTTACCCTACGACTCTAAAGAAATACCACTCTGATATTTGCCTTCAATCTCATAATCGCAAAGCCATAGAGAATTTTTTACTGACAACATTTAGAGACCAGAAATTTAGCAAAAGTCCTGCCATTCTTGCAGACTTTTGCATATATATCATTTTTCTCTCTCAGAATCTTGTGCTGAAAATTTCTAGACAATGACTTTTATTTCGCAAACGCAAGGGAAAGCATTTGCTGTGCACTGATGGGAATTCCTGTCTTTTCTTCTATTTTCTGCCTGTAAAGCGTGTGTCTGCTGACAAAGAGCAACCTGAAATCTGGCTTTGCTACAGTGCACTCTTGCCATTAGAAAATAAAGCATGTTGCGGGAAACTGAAGAATCAATGCAATCCATAGAGCAGACCGCCCTCCGTAAAGTCAGAAGCTGTGCCGCAAATATCGAATCAAAATTCATCCCACTTAATTTAATTCAGATGAAATATTGTCTTCCCAAAGCCGTGCAGCAGTTTTATCGCTACATATTCTTCCCTTTCTTCTGTCCTTAAATTGTTAAGAATGAGCCAAAGATGCCTACAGTCCTCAACTCCCTTATCTTTGCTCAAAGTCATCTAATTAGCTTAAAAATGGAGGGACTAACAGCTGGCCAAGCGTGGCTTGTGGACATGGTTTGTATTCAGCAGCGATGTCGCCGTTCTCTGTGGCAAAGTCCTGCTACCCTTACTAATGCTATAATTGATTTAATTGTATAGGAAGCCAAATTACCTTCAGGAGCACTTGGAAGGAATTTGCTGCTCTCTGCTCCGAGCTGAGAGTCTGATCTGAGTTCTCAGGGGAAGAACGCTAGCAGGAATTGTCAGTAAAACCAAAATAACCCCTTTTCCAAGTTGGTTTCTTTATACCTGTATCCATGGGGAAAGAAGAGATTTATTATAAATGAGGTGGTACTCCCTGGCTGCACAGGGAGAGCATTGTAGCACCCTGGAGTTAGGTAGAAATTTAGATAAGAATATTCTCTAGAGGAGCAGGTTGAGCTGTAGATCACTTGTGAAGGCCACCAAAGCCTAAACTGGATTTTGGATACCTCTGCAGGAGGTATTTGCTTAATCAGAACTTAATAGACTGATGTATATGATCCCGGTTGAAAACAGCTGGCAGCAATATGTTTGCAGAACCCAACAACATCCATCCAGTGGGCAATTTCTGCTCTCAGGCTCTCTCTGGTGAGGCCCATGGAATGAGCTTTGTTGATACTTGTGTGATTGCTGCTGGATCTGGGCCCACGAAAAACACACTGGATGTAGTTAGAGAAGGAGCCGGTTGGAGATTTTTCTCATGAGAGGGGTTTCCGTTGGAAATTGTCAGCTTCTCAAAACCCAAACTCTTCGTGGGAACACACGGACCATGTGCAACAAAAATGGTATTCCTGGTCACAGTGGCAGAGAGGGGGAAAAAGACAAATAAAGAAAGAAGGGAAAAAAATTCTTCACTATCCCAGAACTAGAAGTACGAGCGCTAATTATGTTTACATGAGATGCTGGAGTCCAGTAGTTATTTCATTGCAGAGAAATAACTGATAGGACGCTGTGGTGTCTTTTGAGTATTTGAGAGGTACAAGATGAGCCTCCAGTCTTTCAACAAACTAGGAAAATAAGTTTTCTGTTGCTTATACTAATGTTTCTGTATCATCTTCTCCTCATTACACATTTTTTCACAAGCATATCAAACTGCTTGTTTGGTCCTGGGGGTCCTGGGGACAGCAGGGTGACCATGAGCCAGCACTGGGCCCTTGTGGCCAGGAAGCCAATGGGACCTGGGGTGGGTTAGAAGGGGGTGGTCAGTAGGTCAGAGAGGTTCTCCTGCCCCTCTAACCAATCAAGCTCAGTTCCCATTGCTAATAGGATTTTGCTCATTTTAGAATCCAGAAGCAAGACATGTCACCATGACGAGACAATGCACACAGGTCTGATACCGAGAGAACGGCTTAGCTGTGTAAATGCCAGATATCAAATCCTTACCATCCCAGCAGGATTTGCTAGGAAGTCTTCATCGGTCTTGGGTAGATATAACAGAATAACCACGGCAACCAAGACTATCTTGATAATATTATCCTCCTCAAATGCATTTTAGTGTCAGAAAATAATGCTGGAGATAGTTAACTCCATTGCACTGCAGTCACAGTTTGCTGTAATGTCTGAGTCCACGCTACATTGTTCATGGCTTTTAATTGTCTTGAGCTGTCACAAACTGGTAGTATATATTACTGGAAGATATATTAATGGGATCAAGATTTTCAGCGGGAGTTTGAGCAAGTTACGTGGAGAAATTCAGAGAGAGAGGATCAATGCTACTTTTAACAAACAGCTTTTTTATACTACTGGTCTGGTTTTCCTTCTTTCTGTCCTTCTGCTGTCTGTCTCAGCATGTTTAGTTGTGATTTGTACTGGACAGTAAAACTGTGCTGAAGGATGCTATGGAGAGTCCTTTCATTCCATAGCACAGCAACAACTGCGATCAAGGCATTGCTGTCTCCAAATGCAGACCAAAAAGAATATCAACGGCCACCACACCAATACGCTTCCTTCTCTCAAAGCCCTTTACAACCTCCAAAAAGCTGCATGATTTTCTCCATTAGCAGCCTCTAAACTTCTTTGATTTCTTAACTCCTTGGTTTTTGAGTGGTATGAGGAGGAATTTTGTCTTGTCATAGGCTTCTCTTCCTTATGTTTTGCCATGATCGAGCAGTGAACAAGCCATGCCATCAAATATGCAAATGCTTTAGCCAAAATTTAATTAATATTGCATTTTTCCTGAAAGTCAGTTAAAATATCAGTGAGGAACACAGTGGTCAGCAGGCTATGGTGAGCTGAAAGGAACCCCAGGACCGTTTGGAAGGTTCTGGTCTTGGAAATATTGGACTCTCTCTAATTTCTCGTGATTTAATCACACAGTAGAAAATCACATGTCAATCTGTGAACAATATAGTTGGCAGTTCCCCGCTAGCGCAGTTACAATACACTGGGAGAATAATAAAATGTGGTTAATAAAATACGGTTCAGAGATGAGCATAATTATAATTCAAAAGACAAAATCCTCCACTCATACTGTTATTTATGAAGAGCCAAACTGTGAGACTGTGTTTCAATTATCCCTCAGTGCCAGCGAGATAGGAAATAAATGAGACTTTATCTTAGCAATGCAGAGTAACGGCATCATCCGTCCCACTGAAATCACTGCTGCAAAAGATGAGCCAGAGACCGAATGATGTGAAATCCGATGTGGGAGAATCTGCCAGGAGAACTAACCTGGATTTTGGGAACCAACAGGGTGAGGTGCTCCTGGCCATTCCTCTATCACTTCTACATGCGTCCAGGATGCTTTGGCTCTTATTCTCCCAGATTTAGCCAGGTTGAGGGCAGTAAGATGAGAAATTCTGCTTTATCTAGGTTAAAAACATCAATCTCGACCTGCTGAATGAAACAACATCATGAAAGTTATAAACTTTGACAAAGGGTTTGATCTTGGACCGCTTGGTCCAAAAATATCAATCTCGGCCTGTTCAATGAAACAACATCAGTATGTTATTCCAGGGAACACATAGATGACAAGATACACAACTCATTAGCTAGTCCTAAATAAGTGATTCTAAGCCTCGAAATAGTCAGTATTAATAAGAAGTCCAGCAAACATTTTCTTTCCACCTGTGGTTGAGTCTCAGTGACAACCTTAAAGTAGCCAGAAGTTTTGCCCTCTTCCATCACTTCGAATCCAGCATTCGGTTTCATTTTCTTTTTGACTTTGTTGTTTCCCCAGGCTGCAAGTCACACACTCCCAGAGTTTCTATCAGACCCAGGATTTGGGAATTGGGTTTGTAAGGGAACAGCTGCTTTCAGTGAGAAGTCTGGGCAAGCTGGGACAGATGCCACTTTGTTCACAGAGCTGATGTTGTGCTGGCATCAGGCAAATGTTCAAATGTTCCCACCTTCACAGATGGTCACACTAAGTGACATCTCATCCTCCTGAGGTCTGTGGGAACTCTGCCACGGACTTCTGTGAAATCAGGTTTGTTCTCCATAGTGCTCTGGTGCTTAATCACGGGCCCCCTTCTGCACAAAGAGTGCACTCAATCCATTAGCTTCCTATAGACTTTTTATTTAATAGAGCAAACGCAGCCAAATATTTATGATGATTTTGCAGTGGTGATTGCATAGACGACTCCTCTGTGGCCTAGGAGGAGCCTGCCAAAATATCATTATTGTTAATTAATCAAGTCTAGTTTGAGCCAGCTTCTGCTCCCACTGAAATTAATTGCACACATTTCAATGAATCCAGGTTCTTTAGAATCTGGCCTTCTTTAATGCTAAACTCTGTATTACTTTGGTTTCATTAAACAAGGTTGCCTTTCCAGCAATTCCTAGGATTTCTGCTTTATTTTAGCAAGTTTCAGCAGGTCAGCTGTGAAAATCAGGGGCTAAGTTCAGTAAAGCAGGATGGGGTTGCTTATATGTATCAGATCTAAAGGGTTTTTATAACATACCAGCCACAACAGGGTTTTGTTTCACCTATTTTGAACTTGCTACGGAAAGATGCAGACATCAAAAAGTGCAATATATTACAGACTTGGGCCCCACTCAGTTAAAGAGTTGGTCTGCTCCTGAATTTGGGCATTTAAGGTATAAATACCAATGCTTTTGGCCTCTGAGTTATTATTAATTGTTTTGGTCAAATGCTCTCGGTGTCGCTACTGAAGAATTTTGCTTAAGTCTTGTGAGTGGCACACTGTATCTCATTTGTAAATAGAGCATTTGCAATCGCGAAATTTTGCCAACATAGCTCTTCCTCACGTGTATTAGAACACTATAAACTACAAACATTGAACACCCTAGTTCAGAATACAGTTGTTAAAAGCTTTCCATGGACTGAGGGAGCTGGCTGAGGTCATTGCTGGACCGCTCTCCATCATCTTTGCCAAGTCTTGGGAAACGGGAGAGGTGCCTGAGGACTGGAGGAAAGCAAATGTCACTCCAGCCTTCAAAAAGGGCAAGAGGGAGGACCCGGGTGACTATAGACCAGTCAGCCTCACCTCCATCCCTGGGAAACTGATGGAACGACTTCTCCTTGGTGCCATCTCAAGGCATATCAGGGATAAGAGGGTCATCAGGGGCAGTCAACATGGCTTCAGCAAGGGGAAGTCGTGCTTGACCAACATCATTGACTTTTATGAGGACATAACAAGATGGATGGATGATGGCAGAGCGGTGGACGTGATCTACCTTGGCTTGAGTCATTTGACACAGTCTCCCACAGCATCCTCACAGCTGAACTGAGGGAGTGCGGGCTGGATGAGCGGGGAGTGAGGTGACTGTGAACTGGCTGAAGGGAAGAAGCCAGAAACTTCTTGTCAGTGAGGGTGGCAGAGCCTGGCCCAGGCTGCCCAGGGGGTTGTGGAGTCTCCTTCTCTGCAGACATTCCAACCCCCTGGACACCTTCCTGTGTAACCTCATCTGGGTGTTCCTGCTCCATGGGGGGATTGCACTGGATGAGCTTTCCAGGGCCCTTCCAACCCCTGACATTCTGGGATTCTGTGAAACCCTCAATGGACAAGGCAGGAAATCTGAAGACTAAAAGATATCAAGCTGAATAAACATAAAGGATGTTGATACAAGAAGATGCTTCACTTCATGTTGATGGAAGCAATGGGCTGTGGTTTAGCACACTGACACTGATTTATTCCTTACCTCATTTCATTGACACGTGTATAATTACACAAATTGCTCTTGGAGGCAGAGAAGAGATTTCTCCCTGTCAGGGTTGAACAGATTGGCTCAATCACTGTCAATGAAATTGTTTCATTAATGTAATGACGTGAGAATTTTTCACAACCTACCGCTAACTCGATAGCTGTGAGTTAGGACCAGGAGTGCTGTTAAGTGTGTAGCCTGTGCTTCCCTTACACGATTCTGTCACCCTCTAGTGACTGAAGTCTTTGAGACGGTATAAACAGCTCAATCTTTTACTGCAGATGTAAAGCTTTGTTGTTTAAATTAGAAGGTCCAAGGTTAAATCCCTGCTACAAAAGAAATCTGCTGCACAGAGACATAGGAAATTATAGAAACATTAAAAAACAAGCAGGCCTCTTCCAGCAGAAGTAAATACTGTGGCTGTCAGGTACCTTGTATTCACAACTCCTGAGGGATTCAAATGTCCTATTGCTCTGACTACCTGGAATTGAACTGGGGAATCTACCACAGGGAAGAAATGCTGCACGTGTTGCTTTAACATGCCCTTGGCGTGCATTTCTCAGTCCTCTGCATACATAACAAGGACTAAATATTTGTCATGCTCATCCTTTTGTCCAGCTGTATTAGGAGGAAAAACCTACACACCTTGAGCACTGAGCGAGCTGCTTGTAGGGAACAAGTGGGTCCATGTACCTCCCTTTTCAAATGACCACGTGCAGACTTTGATTTTGAAAGACGTAACTGCTTTGAGATCACATATTCATAACCTATTCCTTGCAGAGTCAGCCCTGGCAATTGGTTGGTCACCAACCATCTGTTGTAGCTACTTTAAGGCCTCACTATTCATATCTCACGCTTCAGCTCAGAGACCTTTGGGGATCGCATCTGTTGCCTGGATGACCCACGTTCTCCCGATGACATGAGCACAATGCAGAAATACATTCTATATTTGACATGCTCTCTCTTTTTCCTTTTTACTGTCTTTCCTGGCAAAGCAAACACGTTTGGAAAGCAAACAAAAACTACTACCAGTGCCATGCAGCATACTGGCATTTTTCTCTGTCAGTTGTTGCTAATGCATTAATTTCCTATAGCACACACTGCTACCCTCCCCAAAGCAGCACGCACCTGGGTACCACACATTGAAACACTGGTGGTAGAAAAGTGCAGCCAGAGCCCCGCGGTCTTCGAGGTGCTTTGCACCCACCCAGTTGAGCTCTTTTGAAATAAATGTCCTCTTTTATTTATAAAGCACCTCTCCTGCAGAGAACAGCAAGTGCAAGGAACTACTATTAAATCTTATATTTAAACGCCAAGGCATTCCTGGATTGTACTGAATTATTTTCACGTTTCAGTAATTTATTGAAGAAGTTACTTCTCGAGGATTTTACTGTCAAGCAGCCAGCGGGACATAAGTTTTCTATGGTTCCTTTCATGCCAAAAGAGCCAAGGGGTGGGGGTGTTATGTATACATTTCCTCTTGTTTTATGGTAAATAATGTAGCTCACATCCTTGCAAGCGCTCAGATCTGGCTGAGTAATGTAATATTCTGAAAAGCCAAGGGAAGGTCTGACTACACAGGCACTGCAGCTTTGCTCTATCAGAAAAGGGAGCATGAAATTGTTAAAAACCCCTACAGATCACAGAAATAGAAAGAGTGAAGTTCGCCCGTGGTCTCTTGGCTCCAGCGAGCGTCCGGTGATGCCAAAGACTTGTCATCAGAACCGGCGAGAGGACATGGGAAGAGGACGCTGCTCTCGCCGCCGCTCCAGCTCCCGCTGTTTGTGTCACTAACTTCTCCTGGGAATTCGGACCGATAAGAAAAGTCGTCATGGTGCTGACACACAGCTCGTGCAAGTAAAATTAAATACCTGTTGGCGATATAAGAGTAGATTTCCTCCACATGACAAACTGCAAGTGAGTGGCCTCTTTAAGAATCACAGATTAATACAGTGAAATCATTTTAAAAGGGATTAGTAAATATTTTCACTCTCTGTTGTTCATGGAATCACAGGAACCAGTGCCTGAAGGCACATGGTTTATTTTCCTTGTTCCCTTTATGCTTTGCTTTTTTGTGAGAATATTTGCACAATTCCCAGCTGAAATGGACTTTGACACCAAAGTTTATTTTTCCAGTTTCATGATTTCTCACTGATGCTTTGATTTAGTTCTTATTCAACAACAGCCCAATTATAAAAACTCCACTGCAGTCAATGAATTGACATCAATGCAAAGCTCAGTAGAACTGAGCCAGAACTGGGTTTTAAGGACCTCACATGGCAGTCGCTGAAGTCCATGGGAAAAGATGCTGGTTGGCTTTGACATGTTTTAGGTCAGGCTCAAAAAAAAGCAAGTTAGGCCTGCCTAGAAGGGGGCTTGGGGACAGCTAGAGAAGTAATACACTGCAGCCTGAGGCAGAACAGAATGGGAAACCGGAGATGAATGGATGAGCGACCTTTGTTTGAAGGAGTAGGGAAAAGAGTTGACTTATTTTCCTATCTATTCCAATGCACTCCGTCTCTCCACGCAGCTCTTCGGCTTCTCATATTAAAACCTTTTAAGACACTGTTCAATGAAGAGGGCCTGGTTGTCATGCTGGTGGTATTGAAGAATGATAAAGTGCATTTATATTTACTTAAACCTCTTCCTACCAAAAACCCTTTGGTGTAACACAAATATCCCTTCAGTAGCTCTTTCTTCTGCTCTGTCAATTCAAAGTCTATTCCATTCTTTCATCTCATATGACCCCTGATCATAGACTTTTAACTGCATTTCATTCAAAGCTCTTCTGCTCAGGGGCTTGAGAGAAACTGAGTGCGAGGAACTTCATTTTACAACTTAGATATATTAATGGGTCATGCTGTGATGAAGACTGTGAAATATTAGAGACTAAAATAGCTCCTATGATGATCTTTTGTGATGCCTTGAAGTTACTTTGCCATAAACATACACCTCCTGAATACTATTGAAACAGTTTACTGCTGGCTTGCTCTTACTGTGTGTCAATTTTGCATCTTTTGCAGAGAAAAACTTCTGGTTTCTTCCTTTGCAAATGGAAGAATTTCTGGACATTGTTTAATTTAAGTCAGTAGATAAATGATTCGATTTTCAAGTTGCCTTCCTTCATTTAGCCACGACTCTTAAAAGATGACAGAAATCTCTTAGACCCATGCCAAAGTGCAGAGTTAGAAGAATGAAGTGAGATAACCGCCTAGTTTCAAACCTTCTAATGGATTTCTCAAGCCTTCATATTCATCTAGTTGACAATTTATTCCAAATAACAAGAAAAACTTCCCTGCCAGTTTTCTGTTTGAGACAACGCGTTTTCCAGCTGCTGCAGTTACCAAAGATCAACAGGAATAAATGTGAATTAACGGTTCTATTATCGTTCTTGAAATGGGCTTCCTGCTCCTCTCTAGAACAGGACAAGCTGTGGGATGTCTCTGAGAAGATGATTAAAGCATCTTCGTATGTTTGCACTTAGACTTGCCAAAGAATTTGTAGAAGAGGTGTTGCATATGCCCTGGGAGGAATGGAATAGTTAATTCAAATACTTTTTAAAGAGCTGTATAGAGATACAAATGGAACCGGTTAGGTTGCATGGATCTTTTTTCCCATATTTACAGATACTGCTAACAACATATGGGAAAAAATGGGGTGTAACTCCTAGTAGTGCAGACTGGCCATAAGACCGGGCAATATAATGGAAATGGGCCGGAGCTTCTCTCTTCTTCTGTCTGTTTTAAGTTGTAGTCTTGCCAGAGCAAGGTCATTATCATTTGTTTTTAAAATATCTAATATAGAGACAGTAGCTCTCAAATAATGGTATATATGGTGAGTACCACTTATTTTAGAACTGCATGCTTCTGGGACCATATAACCCCTATGAAAACAGCAAAACACAGTGGCAAGGTTTGGATGAGGCTGAATGTTTAGCACCAAAAGACAGCTTACCTGGATTTAAGGAGAACCACGTATATTGCAATAAGGGACAGGATTCAGAGTCCCATCTGTGTCGCACTCTGATTACAGCAGATGTCTCTTTGCCTCCAAAGAAAACCTCTTTGTTGGTTTTGCGTGCTCTTAGGGTGACAGTGTTTGTTTGGTGAAAGCTCAGAGGATATGAATCATTTGGTGTCTGCAGCTTTTGGCTCCGTTGGTTTATTAGAATTAAAGCCTCGTGGGTCACACTTCTAATCTGGCCCAACCAGCTGTTCCCAGCGTGGTATTAACTGATCAATAGCGAGTGACCCAGGAGAGCCGGGGGCATTCAGTGCTTAACACAGCGGCTGGAAGCATCTGCTGCTCCCACACGCACCATTGTGAAAGCTCTTTCTATAAATAATATAGATGAGCATCGTTACATCTCATTGTTAGCAGTGGCAAAATAGATGAACAGCTCCATCTGGGTTTTAGCATCTTCTCGTACAAAAACAAGAGCTCTGAGGTCCCAAAGTACTCCAGAGGATGCTGAGGAACAACATGCGGTGGAAATTGAAATGTGGCACTGGGGGTGAAGCTGAATTTCCATCCTGCTTTGCTGCAGAAGGCCTGCGGTTCTACAGAGGGTTCTGAGCCATTTCCCCACCATCACAAAGTTCTTCGTTTCACAACTGAACCATCGGCCTCTATCATTTTGGTTACTAGTGGCTGACAATCCCTTCTTACGCTTATTTTATTTACATTGTATATGAGTTTACGTATAGCTTGACATTAAGCAAATTACCAATAAAAGACGTTTTTTACACTTAGACCACTAATGTAGAATTAGCTATAGTTACCTCACTGATTTGCTTTAACCTCCAAGGTGAAGTCTACACACACACACCAACAGAGGACAATTACTCAAACGCAATCATAAGCACTAAGAATATAACAAAAGCTCATCTGAGTGCAGGTAGCAATTAAATGGAAGAGAATATAATCGTGTTTGTCAGAAATATTGAAAAACTTGTTAAAGGTCAAATAATTTGCTAAAGACTTCCTTTGTGATTCAATTAGAAGGAACTTAAATGGTCATTTTAGGACCTTTACTTTCAATCTTTCACTGAGTGCAAATAATTGCACTGGGCTGAACAATTTACATCTGCTTTCAGATATACTTACTATCTGGTTACTAAGAGGTAGCACAGCACTGTATGATACCAAACAGCATTATTTGCATTGCTAAACGCATTATTTAATTAACTATATTAACTATATTTTTACTGAAAACTGAGTTTATAACATATTCAGATACACCACATCTATAGGTAGGAAACTCATACATGGGTATTTTAAAGATGCTACGACAGGAGCTAAATCTTACTAAATACTTTCCATGAGCAGCGATGTAGTAAGAGCAGAGCTGTCTTCATTAGAAGTGTAGATTGGAGCTACTCGCATGGGTAGGATAGGCTAAATGACTCATTTTTACTCGGTGACCACCACTGGTGTGACATTATCACCCCAGCTCTGTCCTGGGACACACAGTCGATGCGCTTGAGGCATAAGATTGGTAAAACATGCGAGTACCTGCCCGTTGTGACTTCAGCTGGAACGTGGATGGAGGAATCGCGTGACCCCCTGGCTCATAAAATATTGAAACACAAGTTTGGAAAGCACAGAAGAAAATACTAGTTGGCTTCCTATAGTATCTCAAGTTTTCTTGCTAGGGAATCAGAACCAAATGGAATGCCAGCCGTTAACAAAATCTATACTCTTTTTATCGGATGCTTCAGGCAAGACCATTCTATCTAATTACTTGAAAGAAGATGAGGCCAACAAACTTGCTTAAGAAGTTGGTGTTGGTGTTGCAAACCAGCTCAGGAGAGTTCGCAAAACCAAGAGACGTGCAGCTATCCTTTCAATCATCTTTGTGTTCCTGGAAGCTCTTTTGCTAGTACAATAAACAAGAAACGCGGTGCCTCTTCCTGCTCAGATAATGGATATGAGTTTAAAAAATCATTTCACGGTGGATGAACAGCCAACTTCTTTGTAGCTGTGCTATCATAGAGACACTGTAAGCTGGGAATCGAAATGGGGAGAGAAACAAATGAACGCCTGGACAGCTTGTGCTTCTGTATTTGTTGCTTCTTCCGCAGACTTGGCATGAATTTGAAGCCCGCAACAAAAGTGCAGGTTTCTATTTCAGCAGTCAATTAGTATTTACCCCAATAAAGGGTCAAGTTAACGCAGTGTGTTTTGGGTTGGTTTCTGACAGGTTTAACCTGTCAGGAGTATAATTCTGTCAGCCTCTCTCTTCACCCGCCTGTCTTTCAAATTCAATGAGAATGATTTTTGCTAAAAGTGGGTCATTCGGATCCCTAACTACAACCATTTTGCAGACATAACTATACTTAAAGCTCACCTTAAGGTAGAATTAAATAGCGATTCTGGCTTGTGCATCCTTTGACCTCTTCCTTTATAATATATATATATTTTTCTGCAGATAGGAGATCTAGACACTCAAATCCTATGTAACAAGAAACTCCACGTCAGCTGTTGGCTGCTTATCACTGCCTAGGGAAATATTTTAATCAACATTAAATCTGTTGGTTTTGAAAGCACCTTGTCTTAGCACCGCAGTGAATTAACTTCATTGAACGGGTTTAATTATTAAAGCCCAGAGGGAGAACTGTTGAGGGCTTTGAGTAGCCATCCAACAGTAATCTCTTTGTTTCCAATCTAATAAGGCGACAAAGGGAAAAATATCACAGCCTAATTCATTTCAATCTGTTACATTTTGGGGCTGAATACAAACAATCAGCTTTGGGACCCAGCTATAAGAATCTGAATTGTTATTTGTTGCTTGTGTCTCTGTACTTTTGTGCCTTATTTCTTCCTTGCTTGGATGCTTGAGGTTCTTCCCTGAGGTTCACTTTACACTGGAATTTGGGGGTAGCAACAAGGTAAGAGAAAACTCATAAGCCTGTGGGATACACTTAGTAAATATTGTCTTCTGGCCTTTGTAAGTCAAACAGAATGCACCTACAATCTATTCTGCCAAAATAGGTGGCCTAGTTTAATAAGTATTATTAATAAATACTTCGGAGTTGTCCAACCTCAATCCTTTGATTATCAAGTCTTGAAAATCTTGAGTTTATCAAGGTCATTTTGGTAAGAGAAATAACCAACCCTCTCAAACTTGAGTGCCGCTAGCTCTGTTAATGCTGAGGGTGATTAGCACTGGCCATCAGAGACATTCGCATTTGGGATAATTGGATGATTGGGACCTTGCCATGGCAGGAAGATATTGGAAGCAAAGCTATAAAACACAGTTGCTGTGACAACCTCTGTGAAAGATTGGAGAGTGCTGGGACGGCCACATTTCAGTCATTAGTCCACTAGAGCCATCTGGGTTTTATGCTGATAAATGAAAATAATTTCATCCCTCTCTGATAGAAAAAAGACCTTAATCATACAGAAGAGCAAAGAAGGATTTCTGTTGTCACGACAACATCAAGGCAACACAACTTATTTGTTTTAAAACTCAACAACGAATATATAGTGTTTAGGTAAGCGTGCAGGATAGTCTGCCAAGATAAGACCGATGTGTCACGATTTGTTAGGCTGATAGAAGCTGATGACACACAGCAGTGACACATCAACCAGAAATACTTCTGAAGACGCATTTACCTGAAAAACGACATCATACTGTTGTTAGCGGAATGTAACTCATTAATATGTACATCATGCACCCATGAGTCAATGCAGAGTAGAGCTATTAAGAGCTAAATATATTTTACTATGAATAGAAGACTGATCCACACCGCTCTCTCTGTTACAGCAATAGTTTGATATCCTATTCTGGTGGCATGTTGCCATTTGACGTTCATAGCAGCAGGTGTGTGAGTGACAGACTGAGTGGCCATAACTTTTAGTCTTCTCCAGAACTACTAATGAGCTCATTAATATAGTGAAATGGCTGACAAAAGACTCATGGTAAGAATCTAAAGATCACAGCATCACAGAATCCCAGAATGTCAGGGGTTGAAGGGACCTGGAAAGCTCATCCAGTGCAATCCCCCCATGGAGCAGGAACACCCAGATGAGGTTACACAGGAAGGTGTCCAGGCGGGTTGCAATGTCTGCACAGAAGGAGACTCCACAACCCCCTGGGCAGCCTGGGCCAGGCTCTGCCACCCTCACCAGGAAGAAGTTTCTTCTCAAATTTAAGTGGAATCTTTGGTGTTCCAGTTTGAACCCATTACCCCTTGATTTGTTTGTATCAAATAGCTTATCTTGAATGTATCAGCTTCTAGTACTGTTGAGCAAACACAACGAGCATTTACTGTAAGTGATTGCAAAAGGCGACTGCATGAGACAATTGAGGAAGAAAATATTCCAGCACTACCAAGCAGGCAGAAAGGCAACAATTCAAACTCAATTTGAACAGCCACAAAACCTCAAATGTGAGAAGCGGGACTTGTAAGAATTTCTCCTCCCCTTAACACCATTTAATCTCCTGTCCTGGTGGTTCTGTCTCCAGAATCCCATCTCCATGAGATGGTTTCTGTGGCCAGTAACTGCACAATATCTGCAGTACTAGCAGCTCTGGGTCAAAGAAATACAGCTCTGCCTTTTAAACGAGAGATTGGTCAAGTCAGCATTAACCTTTGCAGATGTTTTTCTCTTTTTCTTACAGATAGATTTAATAACCGTTTTTAAAAAAATGATCTGTGGCCTTTGAAGAAAAGGCCTGGTGAGACAATTACGTTAAAATAGAACAAAAATGTTTCCATCTTCCCATGCTCTAATTGAGGTCATCAGAGATCCCCCCAGCCAGGAAATTGTTGTTTTTCCTTTATTATCTTCCCACAGAGTGGGACAGATAATATAAGCTGTAGGACCTTCCATTTTGAGACAAGTTAGAGCTCTTCACTTTTTGTCTGTTTGTGCATCTTTATCTATTGATCGCAAAGGGTATCAAAGTCACCAGGTCAGATATGAGCATGTACATTGCAGAGATATGTGCGATGACTTGGATGAATATCCTAATTAGCATTTACCTGTCTGGGAAAGAATAAAGAGCGGAGCTTACTACATTTCGTTGAACCAAACCTTTTCCTGTGAATTTGCCGGCTTAATGTGTTAGCACTTGGAAGCGGCACAGGAAACCAAATAATTTACAGTGCGTTAATAACTTTAAGTACCTTCTGCCATGGGTCTGCTTTCTTTCATGTCCTGCTCAACACCAGCTTGGTTCTGTTGTGGAAGAAGCTCACATTGCTCAGCAGTGATTTTCAAGCCTCTAGAGCTTTGCTGTTGGAGGTCTGTAAGTCTTCAATCCTCTGATTTTACTACTTCATTCTCTCTGAATGGCTCTGGTTGCAACTACTGAGCGTAAACTTAAAAATGGATCTTGTTTAGGAGAAACGCACTTAGTATAATTCATTATTCAACTCAGTGCAGTATTAGCTGTGTTGTCCCCTAAAGAGCTCCTTGCTGAAACAGCTTAAAGAACCACGTAAGAAAGAGTTAAACCACCCACTTAGACATTATCAGTAGCCTCTAAGGGCAAGAATAGATTTGCAATAGATTCTTCTTCTTTTTTTTCTCATTCATGCATTTAAAATAAATATTCCATTGTCATCTCTGCTCATCACCGCTGCCTTACAGCTAAATCAAGTGCTGCCTTCTTGCTGTTGAATCCCAAAAGATATATAAGTTGCTTGAATAGTCCTCTCCTCTGCAGCTGCCTCATCTGCAACAGCATTTATTCATCCTCTCAGCTATCTCCCTACCTGATAGGGAGTTTTCTGGTAAAAACAAAGAGAAAGCTGCAACTTCAGCTGTATCTGAGCAGATTTTGTAGTGAACTGGGGGTTTTTTCCCTTTAAACAAACTTGGTTTTGTAAGGCAGAGAGAATTCCAATTACAAGAACATAGAGAAAATCCGCAGCCTCTCAACAAAACCAGTAAGGTTTACAGGTGCTACTGAGAATGCTTCGATTAAATAGGATCTTTTCAGCCCCTGAGATTTTTCTGCACTGATTACACCCATCCCTATGAAATCTAATGGACCGCGCAATATGTAAAGTGGCAGAGTAGTATCTAAGAGTATGCGTCTGGCATTTAAAACGTAATTTCCCACTTCTTACTTCAGGTTACTGCCTCCTCATTTCACTTTGTCATACTATGGGGCTCTAGTGTTCATGATGATGATAAAGTATCTCATCCAAGGGAAATTTTAATCAAAGGCTTTTTGTAGCTGAACGACTGGCTTTGTTAAGTGATCAATATCTATTGATTGAGAGAGCCTAGAAGAAAAACGCGTCTCTTTGCTTTCACAAAGGAAGGAGTTATTAAAAGTTATTAGGACATGGGCCAATTTGCCCCTCCAAGGAATCTGGATCCAAACTGAAATAGAGACATTGGCTGAAATCACCATGCACCCATTTTCAGACCTCTTCTTATCTGTACTGCTAATTAGGACCTGAATATGAACAGCCTGCTGATATCTGATACCTCGGGAAGGAAAAAGCTCCCATAATTACAATTATGTGTACCACATAACTTGTTCTCTTTCTTAAAGCTGCATTGCTATGCAATGGGCTAAAGAGAGACCAGGCTAAAACCATCTGTGGAAATCCAACAGACAGGGGTAGAACGGTGAAAGCGCTAAGTAATATGTTTGTTTGGCAACGTAATAATCAGGATGCACCACCAGTAAGTAGGAATCTGGAACCAGATCGCAACAGAATAGGCAAGGGAGGGATGCTGAGAGCAGGAATGGGCTACAGAGGATCTCACTGGAGTTAACTGGGAGATGATGCCAAAGGAATGTCCCCTCAGCCCTGAAAACGCCACGTTCCGCAACTTCATTTTGTGGAGCAGGTTCCTGACCCCTGTCCCCTTCAAGGATGCCCCTTCCAGAAACACTGTTTGCGAGGAAAATAATAAAGACCAGTTAATGCACTTCAGAGCATGGAAGAAATCAGTAACAGAGAAATCTGGGGGGTGTTATTCCCTTCTGTGCCTCTCCAAGATCCATGTTCTCTCTGTTTTTAAGTGGATGAGGAAAATAGCAAAATTCATGTAAGTACAAGTTTCTCCTTCAACATATTTCTGATGTTATATGCATATTTACGTGCATCACATATGCAATTAAACACTCTTCCTCAAGGAATTTCTATTCATTCTCCATCAGCACAAATAATTCAGCGTATCTTTCCTATCCTCCTCTTTAAAATATTGACAATTCCTCCTAAGGCAGCGTGGTGTCCTTCACCATGCGTATGTAGCACATCAGAACACCAAAAACTCCAGGAAGAAAATCAGTTCAGTGGCAGGAAGACGTAAAGACCTGAGATGTGACCCAGCCAGACCTTCCCTTGAGAGCTCCGGTAAATAGTACTGAGGTTTGCAGCTTTTTGCTGGACCCCACTCCAGCAGCACCATCCAATATCCTATTTCTAATATTTTGGGGGATGGCAGGAACATTTTTACTGAGTAGCAGGTTGATACAGCAGCCAAGTTATTTTACAGAGAACAAAAGCCCAGTATTGCTGAAGCCGCATTTGTGTACTTTGCCAACAAATTAACTAAAGGATCCTTAGATATATCGTACATACTATATAAATTTGCTACAAATCGCTCTGTAGGCAGAAAAGCGTCAGGTTTTCACAGTTCTATTCCACTTAATGTTAGCTTCTAAAAACATAAATTTGAACCAGAGAACCAAGCAAGCGATGGGTAACGTTGCTTTAGAAATCCATAGTTATTTTGCGTAAACTGCTGGGTTTTGGCAGTCCAGCCTGCTCCTCTCGCCCCAGGATTTTCAAGCCTGCCTGGGTTTTCCATTCGCTCAGCAACCAAAGGCTCTCCCTCCTCCTTGCCTCGGGGTAGGCTGGAGGCAGAGCTCAGGACTCCATAGAGCCTGCCCATGTAAGCACCATTTGGGATTTGGGAGCATGGCTGCTGCATGGCAATGAGCTTTGCTTTTGAAGAATGCTCACAAGAACTGAATTCACCCAGGGTTAAACCACAGGCTTTTCAAAACTCAAACTAAACAGCCCTTGCTGACCCTGTGCCCTATTACGCTTTCTCACTGTCTCATATTAATAAAAACCGAAGCGCTCTGTGCTCTGTCCAAGACGGGAGTCCTCGGGGTAAATGAAAACCAAGCCAGCAATGTACGTCTCAGCTAAACTCTGGAACGAGTTATTTTCCCTTAGATCTAAAAACACATAACTAGAGTTGAGCACGTTGTGCTTTGATGATCTGCTCTCCCCGTGCTGTCAGCAGAACCCCATTTTGACATCGAGGTGTCGATCACCAGCGTGGGAGCCAGCGCTGGGCAAGTAGCCATTCCCCTTGTTCCACCAGCCATCTCACCACTCATCATTTTCTGGGGTTTCTGACCAAACTGAGCCCGGGCAGGTCTCGATAACCATCTCGCTCATGCACTTTCTGACCCCGATGCTTTGAGTCATGGGCGGACTCTGAGTCAGATAAGTCAGCGTTAGGAAATATCTATGAATGTGGAACAAAACACTGGGACAAGCCTAAACCGCCGCTTTCCTGGTAAGGCAGACTGATGTGAGTTTGCTGCTGTGTATGGCTACTAACCAGAAATCCCATAATTCCCAAATATACCAGTGCCCTGAGAGGGTCTTTAAAGCAGCAATAAACTCATGAAAATGGATGCATTGCTTTTCTCTCTTATATGCCTCATGGACATCATTTAATCCATTTCCTTCAGTGACACCTGCACTACAAAGCCAGAGGAATTCAAAGCAAATGAATGGATTAATCCCCTGGGTGACCGCAGAGCGTTAATATTTGTGCTTAGCTCCCCGCTTGGATTGTTTTTCACCTAAGGAGGTATTGACTGTAACACCCAAACGCTGTTTCAAAGCAGGCGAGGAGCGTTCCTACGGATGAACCACAACCTCCCGGATCACCACCAAAGGAGGCAGACTTCCTAAGAAGGAGATTTGCAGACGCACTGCCTTGTTGTGGCAGGATACGTGCCCAGGATGGCCAACGTCCTAGTCGGCAATAAAGACAAACGTCCTATTTTAGATGGTGAGATCGGCTCCCGTTGGGAGTCATTGAACTCTCGAGATGCTTTATAACCAGCAGCAAAACAGAGAATAAACCGGAGGGAATAATGCTGTAAGCAGAGCTGGGAGATGCCGCTGGTGCTCTCCATCTGTGCTCTTTGTGAACAAACGGGCAGCTGTAATCCTTCGTGACGATGTCGCCATCAGGATGGCTCTTTGGGCACAAGGACTGATTTTTCCCTTCGGTCGCAATTTCAGGCGCCGTTTCCAGCGCCTGTCTGATGGTTTGCAGCAGGAAAACCATTTGGGAACGTCTGCAGAGACAGACATGTCCCTGCTGCCCACAGCCGGGCACAAAAACAGAGTACCAGAGAATTCAGAAGCTCTAATGGCTTTTTTCTTCCAAGACAGACTTCTCATTTGTACCAAATATTACAAACTGAAGTGAATGTGTAACCCTGACAGCACTCGCATTGGTATTGCCCCTCCATTTTAACACGTTGGAAGTATTTTAATTGTCTCCCCTTTTCCACGTTGCTCTTTTCTTAATGAAGTTATATAGAAATTTTAGCTAACCGCAAACGCCCAGGTTTTTTAATGTTAAAGCCTTGCAATGGCCTTGCCGGCTAAACGCGAGCGTAACGTTGTTTAAAGCAAAGAGATTCCCGCTACGCCACTTTGCGTATAACAAGCCGGCTTGCTAAAAATACAGACATTTCAGAATTATGGGCGCTTGGTTCCCTGCTCTCTGCAAATGGAGCGAGTCACCAGAACCAAGCTCAGCATCCTGGCACGGACCTGCAGGGCTGGGCAGCAGAGCCATAAGAGCGGCTGCTGGCATGTGGGGGTGAAGCAGCCAAAAACGAGATGGATGATAGAAATCAAATATTACAAAGGAGTCCTGAGTATTATAATATATTATTGGCTTTGTTATGATAATAACACCACGCAGATGCTTAGTCTAGTTTAAGAGTAGCCCTAAAGATAATTTTAGCTCCGTTTTACAACCGGAGCAGATAACTTAGTCAAAACAGATAGCTCTGCTCTGCCCATCCCCAGCCCTGCACCTAAGCCATAAATCTTCTTCTTCCTATACTGCTGTAGTATTATTTTATCTTGATCTCTAAGAAACGCCACGTTTGTGAAATATGTTATAGCATATGGGGAGAAATAAATACAAGTATATATCCAAAGAGTAAGTCTAGCAGCAAATGTCCCTTGTACATTGCCAGTGTTCCTCAGCACTGAATGTAAAGGCACCACATTGACTGTGACAGGTCATCAGTCTGCACGGACCAGCTGCTCCCAGTCTTGCTGAGAACCCGAAGCAGCAGCAGTTTTATACACGACCACGGACACGTGGCATTAACAAGAAAGAAAAAGCCAAGGGGATGGAGCAGAAGGTTGTTTGGGATGTCATTATTTAATCTCTGCGACCCTGGTTCCCCCCCCAGTGAAATAACAACACTTTCCTACTTCACAGGGGCTGTTTGGCTTCATATTCTCTATTTCTCTAATACGTCTTTTCCAGCACAAATGTTTGGATCCATGCTGCTGTCTGTACTTTAACCTCACAGCTCAGTCTATTAGGTAATTCCCAGATGCCCAGTACATACCGGTCTGCCCTCAAGAGCTCAGTTCTACAGGCATATCGAGTGCCAATAAACAGGAGAAGTTTTACAGCATGAAAACATGAATCCCATGTTTGCTCAATGAGAGAAGGCATAAGAGCTTGGGAACCATGTGAACACTGACCTGGCTGTTTGTTCAAAGCATCCGTGGAGCTTGAAGGGACCAAAAAGTCAATGCTACAGCAGAAGGGCTTTGGTTTGCCTTGTATAGAAGTAAAAGGAGGACGTTTCCCAACGCAGCTGGATCTCTGGCTGGCACAGAAATGGAGGGGTTGGCAAAAGAAAAGCAACTAACATCAGATCCATCTGCTTAGAATTAGCTTCTGAGTTTACACAATCCACCGGGCAGCCGTAATGCACCAAAGGAGAATGAAACCAGGGGAAACATGAATCGCAGCTGATCAGAACATTTTCGGCTCAATGGAATTTTGAAAGTGAACTCTCTTGCAACGAGGTTTTAGCTTTAGCAGGTTTTGTCAAGCAGAAGCTTTTGTCCAGAGCTTTGTATTTGGTGATGATTTCTGAGCAAGCGGGCGGACCAGCATCAAAGAAGAGCAAGGACAGATCCGCATGGAAACGCGTTTTGTCATTGCGAAGCAGACAGGCTGATGTCATTCGCTTTTGGAGAAACATTTTCCTCCTGCTCTAATGCGGGTTGAAAATGAAATATGAAAGCTCTAACAAAACGGATTTATCCTCCTCCACTTGGCTCTAATGAGAATCTTTTTGGACAGAGGTCAGGAAGGGGGTGACATATGCGCACAGATCCATTTGAAGTCTTCGAAGAGCGAATTCCAGTGAATTCCGCTCAACGTTAGCGACTGAGGGTCCCAATCTAAAGCCTCCAATGATTCAGAACCTACTTTTTGGACCAAAGAAGAAATTAGCAGAGCTTTATTCCTGCGAAAGGGGTCACTGCACAAACGGCCCTGAGGTTGGGGAGGTTCCTCTGACACTCACTCACTCATATGTCAAGTCGCTCTAGCGAAAGCCTTTCTGCCCAAATGTCCCTTGATGTAACACACGGATGCTGCACATCTTTCCAGTTCAGCGACCATTCCTTTCTTAAGGGCTTCCTGCAAGGTGGCCTAAAATACCCTTCATACAGGTTTGGAATTGGCATCATGCAAAAAAAAAAAAAAACATATTTGCTGCTTAGTATTAATTTTTTATTATGTTTTTAAGACCATACATCACTCCAGACACTCAGTTTCGGAGAGAATTGCTGCAGTTCTGGCCAATTCTGATGACTGGAGAATTTTGTGGTCTGGTGTGCTGTCGAGAGTGGGAGGACAATACTGCAAGGAACAACAGTTCGTTTCTGCTTTCTCCATCATCAAAACATCTATAGCTCAGTTCGCCAAGACAGTCTCCTACATCATGCTGAACAAAAGGAGGAAAATCCAGTTCTACAGCTCCTCTCATTTAAAAGAAAATGTGGCTTTCACAACTGATTTTTAAGGTGCATTTTTCCTGCGGTAGAATAAGAACCCCTGCAGGAAGCGATCAAGTGCAGATAATACACACGAAGTGCTGTTCCAGCCCCTGAGATGTGGATTATTTAACGTGATTTTTAATGTATTCCAAGGTATTACTACTTGGTTAGTGTTAACACTGCGAAATCAGCATGGTCTTTTATTATTATCCTGAATATTGGTTTTGTAAGGAAGTTCATCTGCAGAAAAGCGCGCTGTGAGATGTTACTGATTCTTTACCTGATTAACTGAATTAATGAACAGATTTTCTTTTCCCATTTATCTGCTCTTCCTTTCTCGCTTTCATCTCTTTGCTCGAATGAATCACTGTTTGAGCCCCAGTATGGTAGAGCACTGTGAAGATAAGGTTCAGCAATAGTGTGCCCCAGGTACTGGGAACTCTATTATTATCATTATTATTATTCTCCTGAGCAAACCTGGCTCCAGTATTAGGCAAGAGGGACATTTTTTCCCCTCAGGATCTGCTAAATCAACAGGCAAATAAGCAGTAAAAGAACCAACGCTCCCTATACGCACTTACAGAACCACACACCTACTTTCTAAACTCAAATCTCTTCTGCATCATTGTTCTTTGCACGGGATTTTTCCAGCCTAAGAGATGAGAACTTAAATTAGTCAGCAGTTAGTCTCCTAATTTAGGTACTTAGGCCTGTGAAATACTTGTTTCTATTGCCAAGAAGCAGTAGTTAGGCACCTAAACATAAGAGATGTGACTGCATCCTCCACCTCCCCATGCCATGTTGAGTTTAGGAGAACGTCGCGTTGTGAAATCCAGCACCGGAGGCTGGTCGCTCGGACACCGAGTCACAGGAATTCCGCCTATTGTTTGCACATGGAAAAACGTTTTGGTTCGAGTCTATTCTTCAGAATATAAAGAACATCACACCCCATCTTTCTGCCCAAAAGCAGCGATTGGTGGCACTGATGCCATCCAGCCTGGGAAAATCTGTGCTCACCGGGGTCTGGTTTTAAGGTAAGAGAACAGCCAGAGAAGTTCAGATCTTCACACGCTTGAGTTTTGAAGCTTTAGGGCACGAGGGTTTTCGAACACATGGATGTGATTAGGAACGTGAATTGGTCCTCCCTAGTGACCAATGTGAACTGGGGAAACTGCTGCAACTGAGCCGGTATAAAAACACTTGATCTTCTGGTCACAATCACAATCCTGCTTCTACTGCCCCAACCGCAAAGCATCCCTCTAGAAAACAACCTATTCCTATTCAAGCGGAGTAGCTTCCCATTCCTTTCACATTCTTAATCAGTATTTACTACGTAGTCAAAAGCATCAGCGACAAAAATATCTATATTTTCTTGTAGTTGCACTCTTTTCTTGGAAAACCTACCGCTTTTAGTTATACTTGGGTCTGGAGAACAATGAACAGCACAACACATCATTTCTTCTCTGTAAAATGGCTTTAGGGTGTAATAAACAGCCCATTTCTTTTCATTCTGCTTTCACCCAAGTACTTAATCATCTCCCATTTTAGTTATTTAGTAATTTCCACTACAGTGAAAGATGCCAGAAATCAGGCCTCTGCTCTTTTGAACTTTAATTCTTCAGCATGGAAATAAATAGTGGGAGAACTTTTGCCCCAGCCAGTTTTACAAGCAGGTACTCCAGGGGGCTCAAAGAGTGTGCAACTAATTAACAGCAAGTTCTTAAAGTCCTGCTCCATGACCTTCATGGAAGCCCAGTCCTTGCATGACCATTGAAGAGCTTCTAAGACTAATCCGATAATTCGTCCTATTTCTACCTCGCTTTCTAACCTATAAGACATTAAAACCAGACACAGAACGTAGAGAATCATGTCGTTGGGTCCATATTTTGTGACACGATTGCTGATCACATAACACCCAGAAATTCTTACAAAAAGCTCCAACTTGTGCTAAACGAGCCCAGGGTAATTTTACTATTATCCTCCTACATTAAAAATGAACACTGAGTCATGGAAAAAAGCATTTAAAGAATATAAATATTTTCATTTACGTTTCTACTTTGTATACAAGTTTTCCAGCGACACAGGCTCTGGACATAAATAAAATGTTGAAATAAAGTCCTTCACATGTACAAATATTTTGCTTTGCCGATCTAATTACCATTCTTGCCTGCTGGTGTTTTAAGTAGAGTTTTAAAATGTCAGGCAGCCGGGAGGGTTTGTTTGGGTTTTTGGGCTTCGTGTCGTTTCTTTGTTTTCCATGAGATGCTAATTTGCGGTAATTGCATTACGCAGTCGTAAGAGCCTGGCTCTGAGGAAGAGAATTATTGGTGTGTGTATTTTAGTAATAACAATTAGAGAGGCAGAATAAGAGAGAGGAGAAAGAACACATTACTAAAGTGCTGGTGTGCTTAGGGAGAATGCTACAGCTTGTTGTTTAGGGGAATCAAACTCTGTCCATTATCTTCAAACACCTTTGAGATACACGCCATTGAGATACAAACTATACATCTCAACAGACAGCATTAATCTGAGGCAATATATGGATTTAAAATAAGAAACAGGTGGTGATTTTTGTTGTACTAGGCACATGGAAGCTCTTAACTCCTTTGGTTATTGGAGGTTCTTAAGAGAGAGACCCAACAGGAGAGGAAGGAAATGAAGATCTTTGTTGTTAATCTTACAGCAATACCTTGATACCTTAATTAGGAACACAGTGTGTTCCTGAACTAAACTAAAAGGCAGCCCCGACCCCATGTTGCTTAAGACATAACACAGCAGATGGGTAAAGGAGCAAACAGGTGCATCAGGAGAAGGGAGCAAGTTTAGCCCAGGCAAAAGAAGCCACGGACACGGCTCATCATCTGTCCGGCCAAAATCTTCAGCTGAGGAGGCAGCCTGGCAGGGCTTGGAAAAGGTTAAAGCTGATCTTGCACAGGTGTGACGTTGATTGTCTGCTCATCCGTAGATTCGCGGCCTTGCACTACAAACGTCTGTCCCCCTAGAACACGCCGTGCTGGCCGCTGCATGACAGGCTCCTAAATTAGACGGAGCACTGATTTATTCTGGCACGGTAGTTTCTACCCCGAAGAGAAAGGGTCCAGTAAGCTCAGCAGTCAAGTTTCCGGAGCTGCAGCTACTGAGTTTGACTGGAGGGGTTTTGGATGCCGTCTCTGCCCACGTCGGTGCTGCCAGCAGAACGCGGAACACGCTGCCAAGAGCACTCGCTGCTGCCACATCTCTCTCAAAGCTGCTGACTTCTGCTGCCATCAGTTGGGCCCCTTCCATCGCAAGGGGATCTCAGACAAAACGCAGCGATAGCAAATAGTGGGTAGACACCTACGGAAATTCCGATATATTATTAACATAGTACACCCTTGCCCTAAAGCATTTTCTCTAGCTGGAGATGGCAGTGGATGAAATGAGCTTTACATTTACAGTCTCAAAGCACCACAGGCTCCTTGTAGATGAGAGGCTCCATATATCAAATGTAACTTATCGTTATGCTCTAAGCTGCTTGGAAGATTACCTGGACAAAAGCTGCTGTTTGAGCACAGTAGGGAGGTGGAGGCTTAGCAGAGATTAAAGAATTATATACGAACTCACACGGCAAGAGAAATCTAGCATGGCCAACGCAAGACGCCCTAAGCTTGGACAACCAGCTCACAGCAGGATGGGGAGACAAATAAAGCTCACAGTGACTTCAAGAGAACATTTCTTAATAAAGACAGAATTTCTCCCCCAGGGTTTTTCGGAGTCACGCTTCTCTAAAGCGGTCAAGGAACTCACGGCACCGTGCGCTTTGGGTGGAAAAAGAAAGCTCGCAGGCCTGCTGTCAATGCTGAGGCACAAGACTAGGCCTAAATCTAGTCGAGATCTGGGAAAGATAAAGCAGCGCACTGGTTTTATTTCTGTAACGGTGATGTTATAGGGATTGCAGTCAGGCTGCTGTACAAAGATGTGCCCTAATGACAGTCCTGCCTTGCCAGAGAAAAGCTGGAAGGAGAAAGGGAGATGAAGGGAGATGCTTTGGGGAGGCAAACCAAGGCGGTAGCACAAAGGCAGGTGTTGCAGTACATTGGATCTCATTGCTTTTCACGCAGGGGCGGGCAGCAAATAAAAATCTGAATGAAGTTTCTAAACAAGACAGCCGTGATTTAGACACAACTTCAACTCCCCAAACTATTTTACATTATGAAGATTAATGTCAAGCTAAAGCAGAGAGAATTAGCATAAACTCACAAGAGAAAAGCACCAGTAATATCATGGGGAAGGAGCCAGTTAGACACAGGAGGTAAACAAGAGAGGGGGCAGGATGAAAACAGAAGTAGGCACTCATCTCTGGATAGATTCATTTCAGCAGTAGGGAAAATGAATCTTCCCGAGGCGAGAAAATAGCACTGTCCTCTGTATGTGGTTAGACTTTATCAGATCGTCCAGGTAATAAATCAAACTAGGAAATTCTTCATGAGTTACACGGAAATGAACGTTCAACAGCAGCTCTGTGTAACCAGGCAGCCTGCAGCTGTACACAAAATCACTGACCCACATTATTACCTATTGTGAGTTAAGAAAGTGGTCTTTTAGCCTTAATGAAGCTGTCTTGATTTATGCAAAAGCATGCTATCTAGATAGAGTAGGTAGAACCCTTACTCCGAAAGGATTACAGTCCAGGCAAAAGACAGAAGGGAGAGAAAAGCTTTACTTGCTCTGCTTTGTGGGCAGGGAAGATACACTTAGAAATAGACTTGCCAAAGGTCACCAGAGGAGGTTGCAGAAGAAACAAGGACATGTCCAGGACTCTTGTTCCTTCCATGGCCTGAATACAGAGACCTGTTTTCTGCAGATCTTACCTATACAAAACCATGTTGGGTGGGACAATACAGGACATTTAATCCTCTCTCAACAGGGAAAGCAAGCTCAGTTAAACACCATGACAGATCTTTCCCTAATCTGGTCTTGCAGTCTTCCAATGGTGGATATTCCCAGTCTCTCCAGGCAGTTCTTTCACCTGTGTGCAGAGATGCAAAGTCTGAGATCAAACAGCTCCCCTTCCAACTTCACAGGTCATGCTTTCTAGATTGTACCATTCTCACTGCTTTCTCCTGAATTTTCTTGAGTCTAAAACTTTTCAATTGGATACATGCAGCTCCAGCATGTCTGGCCAGAGCTATGGAAGAGATCACTTCATAAAACTTGGCTGTGACAGCAATCCCGTCCATCTTTACCTGATAACACACTGTACTTTGTTCAGTGCCCCTTCTGACCTTGGGCTGTTCATGGTCTCCAGGTGAAGGAGTTTTTCACTGCAATGCATTAATTTTCCTCCGAGGATTTGAGGGAAAAACCTACTGTCTGGCACTTGCTTCTGCTTCCCTCCACTCCAGAATGCTGCCCTCAAACAAGGGGATTACTCATAGATGAGCTGATACTTTGAGTACAGTGCTAATGACTGAAGCTATGAATATAAATATATTTCCACTGTGCATTTAAGAGCTTGGAACAAGCCACCAGTATGGAGAGGTCATACGTATCATTAGAAATAAAACCCTGGGTGGGATTCCTCTCTCTTCCCCTCCCCTGAGTCATTTAAACTCATTTTCCAATTGATCACATGAAATAGAGTTGCCTCATCCTAAGGCATCTAAAATAGGTCTGCTGAATCATGGTCTGTAAAGGTCTGTAGTAATTCAAGCTTTCTTTTATTAATTTAGCTTTCACTCTCTCCCAACATCCTTTTGGACTCAGGGAGGACCGAGATCCAGCCCAACATTCCCATCGGTGCAGGGGCTCAGTGTTGGCTCAAGCGCTCTCAGCATCCATCAGAAACAAGGGTTACATCCATAGGCCAAGCAGCACAGGTGCTGAGCAAACTGCGGAGAAAGGGAAGCTGAGCATTCACAAATCGCCGCTCCGTTTTGCACTTTGCTAAGTTCTCAAAATTAACTTGAATTCTCATTTCTTCCCCTCAAAGCCCTTGGGATTTCCTCTCATAGGGTCTTTTGTTCTAAAACAAAGTCTGCAAGTGATACAGGAGATGGAACTGTCATAAGGTCAAGATGACTACGCTTTCTCAAACTCTTTGCCTGATTCTACACAACTTGCACACTCCTGTTACCTGCTTTTATATTTTCCTCCCAGTAGCAATGACTGTCCAAGAAGAGAGCAGGCTGAAGTTGTTGGGACAGTGATTAAGCTACTGCCAAGCCCAGCTCTGCATTCCGTGCTGTCCTGGGGCAATCCGAGCATCACTTTTAGATGTGCCTCTGTTCCTGAATCCAGCTAAACCTTGCCCTCTCAAGGTTGCTGCCCAGAGGAGGAGCTGGAGAATCAGTGCATGGGCAGGCACTGGTTCATCTGCTCCTCTGTGGCTGTAGAAATTGCTTTTCCTTGGCTGTAAAAGCCCAACTCATGTTCTTTCACTTCAGAACATCATTTTTACATTCATCTGCTCACCATCAGCCATGTGAAAAATCAACCTCACCTGAACAGCACATTCTGGTCAAGGTATTTAATATTTAAACCCCCGTCTCCGGGTGGTTGTGCTGCACTTTGTCGCAGGTTGCACGGTCAGTGTGTCTGTCTCCCCGTGTTATTTCCTTCAAGCTCAGTTAGCCTGGCAGGCAATTCTCTTTTTACATCTCAAGAACTACTTGTTAGACTATAAACAAGAGCTTATTAGCTGGCTTCTACTTTCTGATCTCTGCAGGAACTGGGGGAAAAAAAGAAGACATTAAAACAGAACTTGTCATCAGACTGAGTGCTCTTCCACTCTGAGCAATACGGGACTGGCAGGGGATTACGGTAATGGCAAGGACATTGCCTGCTACATCAGCAGAGCAGGAAAGTTACTGCTGCTCCTTGACAGTGTGGAGCTGAGCTCTGCAACCGGGGACGCGCTGGAGTGCAGCCCGACAGCCCTGGGATACAGGGAACCGGTGCCCCTGCGAGCCGTCAATATACCAGTGGGGAATAAAGGGACCAAAGCATGGATTTCCAGGCACAGAGTCCTGTCTCTGCGTGAAGAGAGGAGCCTGCTGTGCTGTGCTGTGCTGTGAATCGCCTCCCCAGATGCTCAGAGAAGCTGTGCTGCCTTCTGGAGACTGGAGAGGTGAGCGAGGGTTGGGGCAAACAAGGGGCCGGGGTGTGTTCTTCCCCAAAGCAGCTCTCTCCACAGGCTGAGGGTTATCTGGTTGGTTTTGAGCGTGAATATCTGTCAGTTCTTTCTGCTGCATCTGCTTGACTTACTGGGAATCATGTGCTTAAAAATCAAGTTTGATAATTTATTATTTTCCAGTCCGCCATCAACTCTCTAATGACCACAGAGATGCTGGATGCTACAGTCACTTTGCATTGATGTGCTTAGTAAAATCCGTCCTTTTCTTTCTTGGAATTATTCTTCAACTTGTTCCCTCTTGCAGGAAAGAAAATATAAAGATGCAATTTTGTTTTGGTGCACGAAATGCGAACTCCCACAGTGTAATACCTTCTTATGCCCCCTCTCCCAGCCTCCCTGCTTTTGAACTGGGCTTTTGGGGGGTGGTTCAGATTAAGAGGAGTTTTAAACATACTTGTCTGTGGAAAAACTCAGTTTTGGGAATCAACTGTGTGACAGTTCTTGCTGCTCAGTGTCTGCGTGAAGTGTGACTTGAGGAACCCATCTGAGAGACCTCATTTTAGGACGCTTAGAGACTCTTATCTCAGATTTAATAGGAGGGGTCTCAGTGGTTATTTTTCATAGCTCTGATCAATATTTTGGATACGAACACTATATCCACAACTAGGTGCTGGGTTTTCAGTGCACACTTGTAGCTTTCCCCTTTGTGCTCCCCATATCTCAGTCAGGCTTATCCTCACTTTTCCATCTGATGTACCTTTTCTCCATATTTAGTCAGCTAAGGCTGAGTTTGGCTTCCAGATACTGTGAAACCTTGTGTCACTCAGTAGGAAACTTGTTCCTTGCAACATCTTCCGCTTGGCAGGCATTGCTTTTCCCTGTAGATTTCTCAAACGGGCAGTTTAGTAGGTGAAGGAGTCACTTAATAAAGCTTAGACTAAATTCTGGACTTATAAATCTCCTTCGCAGTTTGGAGTCCTGAATTGCATCCCGCAGGTTCCTATCTCTCCTAGAACTGGTCTCAGCGGGTGAGCTGCTGATTGGCTTTGATTGGTGTCCCTAAAGGAGAGCGGGCTGCTGAGAACACGGCGAGAGAAGTCAGGCAACAAACCCCACGTTGGTATCTTAGTTGTTGTTAAACAATACTGAGCTGAAAAATGTTGGTTCCACCGGCTGGAGCCAGCCTGAGGAGGTTCCCTAAAATAGCCTCCTGCTCTATTCTTATATGGGAACCATGGCAGTAAGTGAACGTTGCTTCTGGGAATCATATTGTTTGTGTCTTTGTCTCCTTCAGGGGGGCGACAATCTCCAAAGAGCTCAACAACGTGCAGCATTGACACGGCAAACCTCATTCTCCCCTTCAGAACAAGCCAGAAGTTGATGTAAACCAACTCGAATTCGCAGTCCAAGAGCCCGAGTGACAACTGCTCCACAGTTGGATGTTAGAAAATAGATGGAGAAGCTTTAATTGACACTTCAGACCCTCAAGTGACATTGCTGAGCAGACACAGCAGCAGCCGCCTCCACCTTGTCAGGTTTCTAAGACAGTTATAAGGCACAATCAGGACTAACACAAGGTAATTAAAAGCAGCATTGATTTCCTCTTGGGAGAAATCTAAATTTGAGACCTTTTGGAATATATATATATATTTTATTTAAATCGCAAATCTTGCCAAAAAGGCAGAAATGATTTTAACCTGCAGTTCCTTTACTTCTCATCATGTAATCCTGCCAAGTAGGATAAGTAGCCTCAGTTTTGCGTAGCCTCACTTCTGCACCCAAAAAAATGCAAAAGGAGTCAAATCTGTCTTGGAAATGGTGGTTATTAACTGTGCTATAACAGTAAAAACTTGGGGAGAAAGGCAGATTTTCTAATATGTTTCTAGATCCTTCCCATTGTTCCTGGTGCTGCGCTTCTAAGACGTTCTTAAAAACTCTTTTCCCCAGCAAAGCCAGGCAAATGTTGCCAGTAGAACCTTCTGAGAACTGATCTCACCACTCTTTCTACCTGAAAAGGGAGCGAAGCACAAGAGCCGCGCATGAACTTCCTCAGCTCCTCGCCATGGCTTTCCTCCCCGGGAACTCCTCCGACTGCTCCAACTGCACCCACTCCGTGGGGTCTGTGAACATTTCCAAAGCCATTTTACTGGGGGTTATTCTAGGGGGGCTGATAGTTTTTGGGGTTTTGGGTAACATTCTGGTTATCCTCTCTGTAGCCTGCCACAGACATCTCCAGAGCGTTACCCACTATTATATAATTAACCTGGCTGTAGCTGACCTCCTCTTGACTTCCACTGTTCTGCCCTTCTCAGCTACTATGGAGATTTTGGGCTACTGGGCCTTTGGGAGGATCTTCTGCAACATCTGGGCAGCTGTTGACGTCCTTTGCTGCACCGCGTCCATCATGAGCCTGTGTATCATCTCGATAGACAGATACATCGGGGTGAGCTACCCACTGAGATACCCGAGCATAGTGACGGAGAAGAGGGGCCTCCTGGCGTTACTGTGCGTTTGGGCTTTGTCGCTGGTGATCTCCATCGGGCCTCTTTTTGGCTGGAAGGAACCGGCGCCAGAAGACGAGACCATCTGTCAAATCACCGAGGAGCCCGGCTACGTGTTGTTCTCCGCCCTGGGCTCCTTCTACCTCCCCCTGACCATTATCTTGGTGATGTATTGCCGGGTGTACGTGGTGGCCAAAAGGGAAAACAAAGGTCTGAGTTCCGGGCTGAAGACGGAGAGATCTCATTCAGAACAAGTGACCCTACGGATCCATCGCAAAAACGCTCCTGGAGCGAGCGGGTCGGCGTCCAACCCCAAGAGCAAACATCATTTCTCAGTGCGTCTCCTCAAGTTCTCCAGGGAAAAGAAAGCGGCCAAGACCCTGGGGATAGTTGTGGGATGCTTCGTGCTGTGCTGGCTTCCATTTTTTGTAGTAATGCCTCTTGGTAAGTAAAGCAAAACCTTTCTCAGCACCTTCCCTGGAGAGAGGGCAATACTTGTGTACTGTGATGCTGATAGAAAAGCTCTGAGGGCATAATTTCCTATTGGAAAGCTGTCAGCATCAAAACACTCACCATCACAAAGCGGGGAATGTAAAAAAATGACAGTCTGAAATGAAACAAAACATCTTTGGTTCAAAGAGAAGCATAAAATTCTGAAAATGATTGGCAGGATTGAGTATTCTTCTTTCCATACAGAAAATACCCTTTCAGAACCAGGACTGTTATTTCTGACCAACTCTGCTATAGAAACAATATATCTAGATGTGTGTGTGCTTATATCTAAGTTTGCAACCAATTCTTCAGGTGATATAAATATATTAAAGCTCGAGATATAAATGCATGCAGGGTCAAAGCAGCTGTGGCCAGATCTCCTGGAGTGCTCAGCACCTATTAATTCCCTCTATAAGGGAAAAAAAATCAGCTTTCTATCAGGAAATTCACACTGTGAGGTAGCATATTCCAAATGAAACGGGTTTATTTTTCTAATTAATTGTATGACCAGTCAAGAGACAACAGTGAGGATCCTTCAAACTAATTTTATACTTCTCTGGCTTGCATCTCTTGTGGAAACCCACTAAGTCACACACTGGCTTCAACCATCACGCTGAATACGAATATTTATTCACCAGTTGTCATTCTAAAGGGGAGAGAAGTCAGGGATTTGTTCTGCTTTGCTATCAGTGAAATATAAAGAAGTAATTAGAATTTTAATTAAACCTTGTTCAGGCACCTGTGGTGCAATTTCAGGATCTAAAAGCAGAATACTAATTTCATAGCTAGAGCTGAGGGTGAGGTACATGGCACCTCACACTGAACTTTGCTCTGCACCAGCCATGCTAAATATTAGTTTTTGAAACACACAACCATAAATTCCTGATTTGTTCAATTTCAGTAGCTTCTCTTATGGAAAGGGCTTACGCTGTATAGGAAAAATAAGGATTGCGTTCAAGTTTTAGCTCGTAGCAGAACAACAGGTACAACTAAGCAAAACCAGCCTTACCTGAACACAAAGCTTATAAAAGCCGTTCCTTTTTCAATTAACCTCTGCTGGATTTCACCAGATTACAAGGCTGCTTCACAAAAACCTGCTGCTAAAGTTGCCATGTGAAAAAAGCAAAAGTAGGGAATGTTTTCTGCTGGTCGATACTGGGAAATGATGGGATGAGAGATGCGGGTGTTGGACGAGGAGGAGCCCTGCAAGGTCTGGCTCGTGCCATCCAGGACCTCAGCACGTTGGAATGCTGGTTGCCAAGATGTCTGAAACATACCCAAAAAGGGTTTGCGAGGACACACTAAACACACTTCTTTTCATCTGCAAACGGCTTTGCCCACACAGAGCTGTTATTAATTAATTTGCTTTGGATTTAAGAAATTTTCTGGACTCGAGACTGGCTTTGCATCTTTCTTTGATCCCTTAGAAGGAAAGTTTCTTGAGGTTAGTTTTGCTGTCTTTGTGGGGTTACTACGTTATTTTTAAAGCATCTAATAAGCCTTTCAAAACCTATTTGCTACTTTTGTTTCAAGACAAAAAAACTATTAAACAGACAAGTGGCCCAAAAAAAACAAGGAAACACATCTTGAGGCTGACTGTCCCACCCAGAGATGATTGCACATGGCACCCACAGAATCCAGGAATGTCAGGGGTTGGAAGGGCCCTGGAAAGCTCATCCAGTGCAATCCCCCCATGGAGCAGGAACACCCAGATGAGGTTACACAGGAAGGTGTCCAGGCGGGTTGGAATGTCTGCACAGAAGGAGACTCCACAACCCCCTGGGCAGCCTGGGCCAGGCTCTGACACCCTCACCAGGAACAAGTTTCTTCTCAAATTCAAGTGGAACCTCTTGTGTTCCAGTTTGAACCCATTACCCCTTGTCCTATCACTGGCTGTCACCCAGAAGAGCCTGGCTCCATCCTCCTGACACTCCCCCTTTAGATATCTGTAAACATGAATGAGTCCCCCCTCAGTCTCCTCTTGTCCAGCTCCAGAGCCCCAGCTCCCTCAGCCTTTCCTCACACGGGAGATTTCCTTCCCAAGCAGAAGATCTTCAGATAGAATCATAGAATAGTTTGGGTTCACATGTCCAAACTTTCCTTATTCTACACTAGGCATCCACCTTTCTATAAGCAGACAGGGGTTATATTCAGCAGAAAGAAATGTTAATCTTCTGAATAGATTACTTGCCTCTCTCAATAGAGAGGATGTCTCTCTATCCACTTTAGGGATTTTACTCCATGTATCATCTTCTACACGTGTTGCATCATTTACTTTCTTATTTTTCTTCCATGGCACCTAATCACCAACTGCTTATGAATCCCTTGAACTTGCCCATTTTACAAGCTTTCATGTTAATTGCATGGCGAGAACAGCTCTAAAAGCTTTTAAGTGCTGACCTTTACACTTGGGTCACCTCATGCTTGGCTTCTTTCTCAAAACATAACTGCACTAAAGCACTCAGTTCAGATCCTGAGGAGGAGTGCAAAGTAGGTGTCACAAACAGGGGATTACACCCCATGTGCTCTTTTGCATGAACAAGAACCCACTGCTTTGCTGAACAAATTAAAATCTAGGATCCAGCCAAGAGAATTAGCAAGTGATGGAGGTGGCATCTGGACCAGGTTCAGCTGATAATCCAGTAACCACCAGACAAACACAACACAGAGACAGGCGAAAACAAACCCAAGCTTAGCTGCGTCACCCAAAGAGAGATAAAGAGAAGGGCCTGAGTTTATCTACAGCTCCTGGGCCAAACTGCAGAGGGTTTGTGTGTAGAAGCCACAGGTGAGGCTCATCTGGGTAATTAGGACTCATTAGGCCCTGGCACTTTGCAATTGCAGGTTGCCACACAGTGTGTTTCTTCCATTTCTGTTGCGATTGCTAGAAAGGAATACGGGCAGATATATAAAGAAATATTCAGAGCTAGAGGAGTCTGAAAATTCAGTGCAAGTCCATAGTGATGTAACCTCACCCTCAACGCCCCCTTGGAAACTGGTGCCAAAGGACAGAACAGACCTTGTCCTGGACTGGGAAACTTTCAGGAGGTTTATTTTCAACAACATAGATGACAGTGCTTGGAGATCATTTTGAGGTGAAACATGCACAAAACTGATGGGAAAAAAAAGAAAGAAAAAGGATTCGGGTATGACAAAAATGGTCCTAAGTTAGGATTGATGGTTCATTTTAACAAAAGCTTGGAAGCAAATAAACGCACAGAGCGTGCTATGGCAAACTGGCTTAAATCTGGCTGGTTTTAGATGTTAATTTGAGAAGCAGAAAGAAGAAAAGAGGGAAAGTCTGAGCCAGAATGACACAGGGGACAAAATCAGACGACTAAACTGGGCAAGGGAGGGGAAGGATGTTAGCACTGGTCAATCATTCTCCTGATGGAGAGAGGAGGAAACGGGATACGCTGGAGGGTATTTGTATTTGGAGTAGTAAATTAGTCTTGTGAACTGACACAAACACTGTCAAGGGAATCCACTAATCCTGTCTATTTGCCCATCTGCAGCTGGTTTCTAATGAGTATTTTGTGGTTATTGTTTAAATGGAGTCCAAAGGGAATGACTCTGATTTCACTAGAGCTAAACCAGGAAAATAAAATGTGGGGGTTTGTCTATGCCATTGATACAATATCTCAGGAGGTCACAAGGTTAAAGGAAAGCTAAGATTTGGTTATAAGCGCATGATTCCAAGGCTTCGGGATGAATAGCAAATATCTTAAATATGTGAGCAACGACACCCAGAATGATTCCACTGCAGCAACAGCAGGGAAGCTGGGATTTCAATGACAATTAAGTTGGTTTGTAAAAGAATGTGATTATTTGAGTTTACACGGGTAACAAAACCTCAGTTTACCTTCCCATGGGTTTTTATCGGCTTTCTAAATCTGCAGCTGCCTACAGTGAATCTGGAAATAGTTGCTTGCTGAGATGTTTGCTCTTTGCCAGAAATATCATCCATCATAAGTGGGTACAATGTGAAACAGAGCATAAATTAGGGCTGAAAAAATCCAAGTAATCAGAGCACTGTTCCCATTGCTGCTGTTTGTCCTTTTCACCTCTCACCTGTGTCCAAACACCCGCACCCTCCTGATGCCCCCGAGATCTGAACTCAGGCCCTTGTGAAGAGAAACACACTCTCGCTCCTCTTTCTATGTCTGTTTATTACAGGTCAGGGATATCTAGGCACAAAGTCACTCTCATTTTCCCCCTGGATCAGCCACAATATTCCAGGCCTGGGACAGGCACAGCTGTAAATGTGCAAGACTTGCCAGCTTTACCCTTCCTCACATCCATGAACTGTTGCATTAATCTGACAGCACAAAACCCAGAAGCGTTTCCTACTCTTCAAGGGTTCTTTGGTCCCATTTTTGTTCCCATAGAATATAACTTTCCATAAGGAGCAGCAGGGTGAGACGTGCTGGGAGAGCATATATGTACAGAGTGCAGCTGGTGCATGTCTGCAGCAACACACACACGAATATAGTTATATGTATATACATATATATAAAAATATACTTTCCAGGGGGTGGTTTGTGTTTGACTCGAGATGCAGTATAGAATGCCAGTCTTATGGAATAAAGTTCAGAGCTAAAATTGAGCCTGGGAACACAAGTTGTGACACATTTCTCAATGTTTGTAGAGCAAACTGCCTCACGAGAGGCCTGGGCTGCCCTGCACGGAGTGAATGTGTGTGGGCACACCAGTGCTCTCTGTGCTTCCCCCTCCGGGTTTGGAGGGCGATTGCTCTGGAATAGCTGCTGCCCTCTAGTTTGACCCCTTTTGGGCAGATCCCAGGACTTGAGTTTTAAGCTTTGCCTCCCCATAAATCATTATCCCTGTTTCCAGTTCGCTGTGATTCCAGAGGAGTGTTTGCTACGTGTCGGAGGCAAGACAGGGTAGGATTTTTGTTTGATTCCTGTGCAAGGTTTCAAATAGGTGCTTGTGGTTCCTTAGGACACTTCAAGCCCTGATAACATGATATAAAATAACACTAACAAATACCATTTTGTCTGCTCACGAGGTGCACAAGCACTGCTGTCGTCTTCCCACTGGAATCTGTAACACAGAAAATAAAAAGGGAACAAAAGTAGTGAACCTAAACAGAGTTGCAACATTTAGTAGCGGAGATGGATTTTGATGGGTCCATGGGTCATAAAAATGTATGGGAGCGTATGCCCATGGTGCTGACAGAGATGATACAGAGTAAACAAGTAACACAAGTTTTTGCACTCTGTCCATCTGGGAAACTGCGCACGACACCAGCGCTGGTATTTAAACAACCTGTAATCAAGCAGCTCTGTAACTTCTGACAAATGACGCCGTCAAATTACATCTTTGTGACTGAATTGGCACTTACTCACCAGGAGGCCCGTGGAAAACGTGTCTCTCGGATCTGAAGAAACTTCGAGTTGACAAACAGGGAAATAAATGATGAGGGAAGAGAACGCAACCCTGATCTTTTCAGGGGGGAGTGATGAAATACCTAATGGAAAAGGATCTCAGGAGGCTAATAGTACATTTTATTTTCTTTAATTTCCATACAACAAGCAATTGAATGGTGCTATTGACACTGAGAGTCCTTGAAGTTTTGAAAATGTAGCAGGAACTCAAGCATCGTTTAGTCAATCTACAATTCAAAGGCATTAAAAGATAAGTAGCATTTTTCTTTCCTGTTCTTCAGCACAGGCTGCAGGGAGACAATGGAAGATGAAGCCTCTAAACTGTCATCCGTTTTGCCACTGTTGACCATTTTATTCCTGACAATATACTGGGGAAGACATTAAGGCTTGTGAATACAATAGAGAATTAGTTTTAAGTAAGAAAACTTTCCACTGTCCGACTCTATCAGAGGATACCCGGATGGCAGCACTTTATTAATCTATGATTACACCTAACCTAGAATGAGAGGATTGGAAAAGCTCACTTTAGAGATTTAGGTGCTGCAATAATTGTTTTCTCAGTCCTGGCTGCTAATAGACAAGTGTCCACATCCAAATTGACTAATTGGCAGCTGCCAAGCTGCTATGTAGGAAAGAGAGACTTTACTGTGCACTTTAAAGAGTGACTTCACCACTCTGGTTGTTGTTTTATTCTCATGGTTAATTACAGTCATTGGGTTCTTTGTTTTTGGTTTAAAGCCTATGTTTTATTTCTATTTGAACTCATGGTTTGAGCTGCCAGCCACTGCCTGCTCCAGTGGTTCAGCACACTCAACAAAACACTTTATCACCGCCTCAGCAGCACTGTTTGAAAATTCCTCCCGCTTGCTACCAGATACATCAACTCCTGATATTAATCATGCCAGCAGCAGCACTGAATATTAAAGGCCCGGAAGAAAAGAATCAATTCTTAGTATTCTGTGGGGAGAGACACGGTTCCCCAAAGACCTGGAGAACATGATCTTCTTCCCTTTTTGCCAGATGCTCAGGGAGAAGAAAAGATGAGGAAAAGTTTGTGAATACAGAGGTAACCAGGCGCTTGCAACATGCAGAAGGATGTTGTTCATTATACAGTGAAAACGTGGGAGGTCAAACACTTTCTGCACCCTACACAATAAACCAGTGGCTCAATCAGTGGCAGGTCTTGATTTCCATCACTATGGAAGTTGAATAAGCTGTCAGCACAAGTAGGAAGAGGGTCCAAATTATTTCTACTTCGATTTTACATCTCGCTCTGTTACGTATTGTGTCCATTGACCATCAGTTCCAGCTTCAGCCCTTCCAAGATGCTACAGGCAATATTGCTGCCTATTGATGTTTGTATTGTGCCATTCACAGGACAACATATAGTCATAGCAAAACCTTTAGGCAGAGCTTTAGCTGGTTTAAGCTCATGCAACATCACTGACTAGCACAACCCAGCAGAGCAAAGCTTCCGTCCTAAAGCCCAAGTTGTAGCCACCATTGGAAAGAAAACGTGAATGCCAGCACGTGTCGGGGTCTCCAGACAGCAAAGTTTGTGCCCTGTTAAAGCTCCTTCATTTGCTTTTCACTGTGAGTTGGTCCAAGGCAACGAGGCTCTACACTGATGAACCAAAAAAGGTTACATTAATAAATTAGCATGCAGATCCCCACCCCAAAGAAAGAGCAAGAGGCAGACTCTGGCACTGGCTGTCTTCTATTTTTAACAGGCTTTGGCAAGGCACGAGCATTCCGTTCGGAGCGAGCCAGAAGTTGCAGCAAACAGGAATTGTTATTGTTTACCCATTTTTACACTCGGCCTCACAGCTGATTCCCCACACTGAGATTTGTTTCACCTTTTGTCCCAACGCTAAATGGGAAAGCATTAGATACGCTGCAATTAAATGAGGAAATAGAGAAAAAATTGCGCGTGATTCGAGCATTTAGAAGCCTTCCTTTATTTTTCATCTGCCAACGACTTCAGCCAGCAAGTTCTTTGAGAACATTGTTTTGTTGTTTTTCACTCAAGGAAAGCAGCATTCATTTGCTGAGAAGCATTTTAGTTGTGTGGATATGCCAGCTCGCTCATGCTTAACTGCAAAATAGCGTTTGCTTTCTTTAGCAAAACATTTTTGGTCTTAAAAGCTGGTTGATATTGAAACTGGTAGCGAAGCTGCTCTACCTGGGTAGCTTGGAGCAATGGAGGAGAAATCCCGGAGGCAGCGAGACCTGTTGGTGATACCAGCTTGTGATTGGGGTTGGAATCGGAGGTTCAGCAGCTCCAACACAAAGACCAAACTCCTGTGGCACGTTTTGCACATTCTGCACCCCCTTTGGGTGTCTTAGGGGACCTCTCCCCAACCTGAGATCACTGGAAGGCATCTCACCCTCCCACACCCCCCAGTTCTTCGCTGATGGATCCTCTGGGCCCATCGGCTCCACTCAACGACATCGCTCTGTGTTTCGCAGCAGAGACCATGTTGAGCAGAATGAGCAGGTCATTAATCACCCTGCACTATTTGTGTCTCTGGTTCGTATTTTGATACGTTCTCACACAGGCAAAAACACCCTGAGAATTTCTTTCTGGCTTCTGCCGCTTGAAAGCATTTGCTGCACTTGCTGTAGCTTTGTTTGATGAAAATAGGAAGAAAAAGATTCAAAGCGGTGTTCGGCAGCTCTCAGAATTAAATTAGAACACCCTCTAATTGCATTATTAGCTTTTCCTAAGTCAGGGGAGGTGCAAGGAACAGGTCGATCCCTGTGAAGCCGAGGAGCTGCTCACAGATGCAGTTGAAATGCAGAGGATGACGAACATATTGGTGCCCAAAGCTTCCACAGTGTTTCTTTCAACAGGCAGATGCTTCAGATTTTTCTGGGGTGAAGCAGGAAGACGAACATTTGTCAGCGCTGAAAGTTCTGTTTATTACAAACCCGACTATAAAGCCCAAAACAAGCCAATTATGTTTTCTGGGAAATCATTTTTCTTCCTGTGCCCAAACTAATTACTGACACTGGTCTGATAGGAACACTTTTCTTTTGTTTAAAGGGGGCAAGAAACAGCCCTTTTCCTTCACAGGATACAGAAAATATGTTTCTCTTTCTCTGGTTCTGGACTAATTGGTCTTAGAATTGCTGTTGTCACTCCTGCCCACCCCAGCATCACACAGACTTTAGGTTTCTAGTTCATTCACACTGAGCCAATATTGATTTGATTTTTAAGCAACGAGAAGTGCCAAATAAGAGAATGAGGGGATCTTGTTACAATGGCCACTTTCCGGTGTCATTCAAGAAAAACAACAGATTTCTAAAGAATTCTCCATAAGCATCACTGTTGACTCTTTGACATCTTACATATGTCTCTGTAGTTTTATAATAAACCTCTCCATGAGTACATCTCTTCAGCATTTACTGACATCCTATTCAAATCATTTAAAAACTTGCTTATAAAAGCAATAAGGAGATCAAGACATAGTTAAAAACCCAAAGGTTTGGCATTAGGAACAATGTTGCCAAGATTATAAATCAGCAGATAACTCATAATTAAATCCTATGTTAACACATACCATAATCTATTTTTTAAAAGGATATTAGTAACGCTATTTAATTTTCAGTTCTCATGGTCACTTGTAGTTGACTATACTAATAAATGCACAATTTATGGCTCTGTCACTGATATGCTGAATTATCTTCAGCAAAAAATTTCAAATGTTTTGAATATTATCCTGCCTTCTACAGAATAAAAAGTCCCATAGGACTTGTCTTACTAAGGAGCCATCTAAGTTCTTGCTCTTGGAATCATTTCTGGGGGGTAAGCTTGCAACTGTATATTGGTTTATATATATATATGTATATAATGGCTGCATGTGAGACCCTCTCCAGTGTTCATTCACATAAGAAGGAACCCTTCCTTTCAATCCTATGAATTTTAGGTGCATTCTATGAGACAGAACACATGGAAAGTTACATTTTCTAAAGGATTCAAGGCAAATGAGCCCCCGATACTGTTCTTTGGCTCACTAATCTTGAATTGGAAGGCCTGGAGGCAATTTGCCTCTCCTACTTGATACCAGTCCTATGGTTGCCTCTCTGGATGCAAATGAGAATACAACACTTGTGTAATAAAGTAGATGTCTTGAATCCATCTCTGATAGAACATCCATGTAATCGTACAACACCGTATATTCTGCAAGACTCGTTCCTACAGGAATTGGGCTTTGAGTCATAAATTTTCCAAGACAGAACAGATTCTTATTTATTTTTCCCAGTGTTTAAGTTTCTTTGGTTACCTGCAATTTCTCACTGCCCCTGCCTTAACACTCTGTGTATTTTCCATTTTAGGTTCTTTCTTTCCTGCAGTCAAACCCCCGGACACACTTTTTAAAATAACATTTTGGCTTGGATACCTAAACAGCTGCATCAACCCCATCATCTATCCGTGCTCGAGTCAAGAGTTTAAGAAAGCGTTCCAAAACGTGCTGAGAGTGCAGTGCCTCCCGAGGAAGCAAGCGGCGAAGAAACAGTCCCCAAGCTTCAACCTCAACCATCCCGCCAGCCCAAGCATGGAGAGCAGCAGAGGCGTCGTCCGGATCCCCGTCGGCTCGGGAGAAACCTTCTATAAGATTTCCAAGTCGGACGGGGTCTGCGAATGGAAGATCTTCTCGGCCGTGCAAAGCGTGCCTGCCAAAACCACGGTTTCTAAAGACTGTACTGCTGCCAAAGTGAAAAGTAAAGGTTTCCTCCAGGAATGCTGCTGTGCAGGCACTTCAGGGAACCTTGGCCATGAAAACTGTAAAGTGCCAACGATTAAAATCCACACCATCTCCCTCAGTGAAAGCGGAGAGGACGTCTAAAGGACCGACCGTGGCCAGCTGGCCAGCTCATGGCTCTGCTAATGGGATGTTGCTCTTTGATTGGGAAGCAGGACACGATGCTACAACAGTTGAAGGGATGTGGGTGAAACAAACAGAGGAGTGTCCAACAGGGCCAGGCTTTGGAGGTGGGATGTCTCTGAGTGCTGGTAGCCTGAGCAATGCCCCTTAAAGACGTCAGTGGATGGTGAGCACCCTATGGTCTTCCAAGAAACTGGCCTCTGCAAGTCATTTGCCTGACAGTTAAAGGCTTTATTTCTCACTGTATTCCACTGTTTCAAAGTTCCTACTGCTCTAATTTAGGTGCAACGGAAGGGGAAAGTGCAGACTGCATAGACCCCATGCTGATTTCTGCATGGACACTTTCAGACAGCTCCACGTTTAAAACCATTTTGTGATTCTGTCCAGGAGAGCTAAGGTTGGGAGGCTGGGGTCTTGGGACAGTGTTTACAGATCTCTACTTACTTTTCATTTAGGGACAGTGGACAAGAATGTTTTCCTACCATGTCTTGCCTCTTTTGCTCGTGTCCAGCAGGAGCTTGGTCAGGTCCTGCACGCCTTGGCGAAGGGAACAGGCAGCTCTTTGGATTTGCATCTTCAGCTGGGCAGGCTCGTTGCTCCTCGTTCCTGGGCTGCACCGGGTGGGGATTTGTTCTTCTGTAATGCCCACGGGGCCGCTTGTCCTCGACCTGTCTGGAAAAGCAGCCGCTTCAGCTCACAGGGCATAACAAAATCACTCTCTCGGCTCTTGCCCCACTTGGAGCCCCTCTAAGCTCCCCTTGGTGCTGTGGATTTCAGTGAACTCCACTGCACTGCCCCCGGCTTCTGAGACCAACCAGAACTTCTCTTGTTTGTACAACCAGCCTCCCAAACCTCCAAACAAAACCAAATGAAAACCTGCATGCGTCCTGGGTTTGTTTGGATGGTCTCTGTGCTTTGATGCGGGTCTGATTAAATTCAAGACTAGAGAAGTCAGCATCAAATAAGGCTCAAAGAGGTCCCTTTGTCAGGAACTTTACCCTCATTTTGAGCAGTGGGGGTTTAGCACATTAAATTACTTAAGGACATCCATCTCCCATGAGAAAGGGCCACCCTTTGGGAATTTGGGAGAAAAGCATTTGGAAGCATGTTATATTTTAATATAGCTAATCCAAATAAATAAATAAATGGGCTGCTCAGCATCTGGAAGAAATAGTGGGAGGAATTCTCTGTACAATATTAGAAATAAGCAGCTCTTGACATAACTCTTCCTGAGCCTGCCAAGTAAGAATGCAGCGTCTTGAAACAACACATAAGCCTTTGCTCATGTCTCACTGTCAGCTCTGTGCTGAATATCTCCTGGCTTGAAAAGAGAAAGGGCTTAAGATAAGGCTGGCTTTTAACGGATAGGGCCTTGAAAGGACACCTTGGTATTATTGATGAGGAATCACTCTTTATTCATCTCTCATTTGGTACGAAGTCCCCAATGTCAAGAGAATTTCGGTCTTCTGTGTCTTTTATTTATGCGTGAATGAGATTTCTTTCCTCCCGCAAATGTATTTGCAGCTACAACATTATCAGACAATCTGCGAAAGTAAAAATCTGATCCTTGGACCTTCTTGCGATACTGTTGCTTTGCACAGGGAATGGCACCGTCTACCTGTTGTTGTGCTTGGGAAAGCAGCTCAGCTCATTTTCTGAAGCAAATGGTTATTTGTTCTCCCACACAAATGCTGCATAAGAAAGATACAGAATGTCCTAAGCAGGTTAAAATTAGAGAAGAATTCAAATCAAACCCCTGGGCCCCACTCCTTATTTATTTCCAAAAACCACGCATTACTAGACAGCAGATCTGTAGCATCATCCCATTTTTAGTTTAAATAAGAAACCCAGCCTACCCCTTCAAGCTTTTCTTAGGGTTTTTCCAAAAAGTCTAGAATTTGAAACTAGAAGTGTTGAAATACCATGAAAAAAACATTCTCATGGTACTCCAAGCCAAGACTAGAAGCAGAAAAGCTGGAAATCTCATAAGAAAGTCACATGAGACTCGTGGCCAAGGTTTCAGTCTCACGGGGTTCGAATACATGGGACGTTTATTTGAACAGAACCTGAACTCTGAAACCTTTTGAAAAACACCCATTAAATCGAGCAGGACCATCAAGATTTTTAAACTTCACTGCAAACACTTGCTGCCCAACCCTCTTTAGAAATTTATTTATAACTCATGCCCATGAGGTCACTTGTGCCATCTCTCCTTTGGAGCTGCGAGATTTACAGAGGCTCTCTCCAGTCATTTTAGATTTGTTGAGGTCTCGTGGTGTCAGGCGAGGGGTTGTGGAGCTACACACTGGTGAATTAGTCCTTTAATTCCAGAGCAATTCTGATTTTACAGAATGATATGAATCTGTAAGATGAGGATAAATAAGGATAGACATGGAGAGTCACCTCCGTGGCACAGCACTCCTGCTTGGGAGAGACGGAGGTTGGAATGATGAATCGGAGTGAATTTCTCGACATGCTACCACTGATCCCCTGGTGCTTTACTGGCCCACAGGAGCCACTAACAGCCCGTAAACCTAAGCCAACTTTTGTACTATTGCCATTTATTATGAAGCAGAAGGCAGATTCAGGATCAGTGGCATTCGGCAGCCACCCTTGTCCCTTTCCTGAGCTGTAACGCACACTGTGATTGTAGCCATGGATGTGCCACAGCGCTTGGAGGCAGCGCAGGCTGGTGATCGGTTGTGTTTCACGGTGTACAAATGCTTTATGCCAAACGACAGTCCCATGAGCTGTTGTGTTTCGTGGCTTTTTGAACCACTGGGCTATCAGTGTATCAAGACTAGTGCCACTGGTGAGAAAACATCCCTGTTAGATTTGGAGAGAGATTAATTTACTTAACGAGAGTAAAGCAGCTGCCCTGGAAAAGGCTCTCTGAGTTCCTTCTTGTGCATGCACACTCATACCCGTGCACACAGGTGAATAGATATTTCGGTGCAAAGTTGATCTGTTTGTATGGGAAGAGATCAGTAACTTCAGTGAACACTTAGAAAGGTCTTTGTCCTTTTGTCCCTGTCTCCCTGTCCAGCAGCGCTCAGGGCTCAGCGTCGGGCCAGCCTGGTCCCAGCCGCCCCCCTGCTGCTCTCACACACGCCAGCAAAAACACACACACCATTTATTTGGCTCACTCGGAGAATTTCTACATGAAAACTGCCCCGTTCCCTTGCTGCAAGCAGGGTCAGAGGCGCTCGTCATCCTGACGGGCATTTGGGCTGGTGAATGTCAGAAACCATAGAAGGAACTTCTGGAAGAAAAAAAAAAAAAGGAGAAAAATAGGAGCGTAGATTTAAGCAGCCCATATTTTTGTGTTATTTCAATGAACTTGGCACTGATACAGGAGCTGCAGCCACAGAGGTTGAATGTATTTGTCTGTCGAAAAAGCACCAGCAGAACAAGAGGTTCCCCACTGGCTTGCCCCCTATCATGGCGGGTAAAACCCTCTGCGATCAGGATGCTGCCATGTGAAATACCGCAGGGGCACAGGAGAGATGGGAACAAGAACACAGTGGGGTGCTGTGATTTTCCCCTCCAAGCCACATCCGCTGGCCCACACTGACCTGCCCACCGCTGTGTCCTGACGGAAATGCTTGAGGGACGAGTATGACATCCCACCGTCCTCTCTGTTCTGTGTTTTCAGCCAATTTCCATCTCGAGTCTCTGCTGCAAAGAGCTGGGAGGTGTCAGCACCATATAGATGACTTTCCATTTTCACAGGCTGAGGCCAAGCAGATCACCCATCTCTCTTCCTCGTAGACAAGGAAAGTTCAGTATTCCAGTTTCCACAGTTAATATTCATTCAGATTTACTGTCTTCTGGTTTTGAGGCTTCACGTACTCTCTAAGGTTATTCAAAATCCAAATACTGAAGATCTGCCTATTATCCAAATAAATGTCTCCTCTATTTTTTTAATTTCGCTCTGCCAAGTCCAAGGAGAAATTATACATTGTGTAAAAGAATCTTTTCCTTTGCCAGTCTCTAATGTCCTGAACATCCATGGCATTGAAAAGAGGAAAGATTAAGCTAAGAATATTTCTTGCTCTTCTTCTCATCAGGCTCAGCAAATAGATTTCACAAAACCTCTTCAGTCTTCTTGCAAAATTTCCCTGCCTGACTTGTTCAGTTTTCTGAAAGGTAATGACAGACTGGAGCATCATATACCGATCGAAGTCAGTTAAGAAAGACCTTATTGCTTTAGTGAAGTGGAAGCCGCTCAGTTCTGGGTGTGCCTGTTGGCCGCGTGTTAACTAATGCTCATGTCGAACGGGGTTTTGATTAAGATCTCCATTTTAAGATAAATCTACTGAGGCGCAAAGTGAATCGGTGATTCGCTCAGGGAAGATTTCAGCTGCCCCGTGTTGAATCCGTGCTTGGTAATTAACTCCATATCCTACTCAGAGATACCCTCATCCTCTTTCCTGTCTTAACATGGTTTGGATAAGCAAGACGAGGCTGAAAACCCCCCGCATTGCTCGTACCTGCTCTCAGTCGCCTGCTGCGCGGAGTCTCACCAGTGTATCAGCCTTTAATTTATTTCCCAAGAAGCCCAGGAGTCAGTCAGCACTTTCTATGAAAGAATCCATCCAATATTTATTCTGTTTCTTGCCTAATTATGACAGAGAGAAGGTTAAACCGTCTGGCCAGACTAATCCTGTCTTTTCCTATCACTGCACATAAGTAAACTAAACTTTCTCCATCTGGAAAAGGGAGCTAATCCATAAGCACCATCAACTCCTTTTTGAAAGTATTCCCAAGCAGACTCTTTAATATATGACAGTATTATGAAAATCCAAGGCGCTACAGAGATAGATTGTGTTGCATTAAAACAAAGATCTTCCACCCAGCTTGATAAATGTAATTGAATCATTTATTTCTCAGGAGGAGATTAAGCATTTGTATTAGGGATTTGAGTGAAATGTCATGCCTGCTACACAAAGCATGCTGCATATTTCTCATACTGACAGAGAATAGCAAGGGTGAGCTAAGGGGAAACGAATTGCTAAAGAGGAGAACTACATATTGCAAGCAGCTATCACGTAAGAAATAACACATCTTTCAGTTCCACAATGGGCTCGAAGATTTACTTAATGCAGATTATTGTTTGTTATACTGAGCTAAAACCCAGGCTGAGAAATATCCCCATTCAGCATCACAATGACATTAAGATCTTCTTCAGAGTTGAAAACATCTAAGTGTTAATACTGAAAAGCAAAGCTGATTTTCCAGTCCTGATTGTCTCGGGCTGAATGACAAGACCCGCTGGTATCGATCCAAATTTCTTCTATGATCTGCAAAAGCTCGGCCCTTTCAAATTGTTTTCCGCAGTAAGAAAACAAATCCATGCAGCATTTCAGCAGTTTCCCACTCAAAAGGCAATTCCACTCAGCTCACGATCATTGTTTTGTGATACAAACCCTTGCAGAATCGCTGAATACTCAGTTCTACTTCCTGACGTAACGACTGTGGGAATTGTACACAAGCCGGTTTGGGCTTTTATTTGCTTTGCTGGTCTTTGGTTGCAAAACTGCTTTATTTTGCTTCTGTCTGCATGTTGGACAAATCTGGCTGCCGGTGGTTTTTAAAGGCATTTCTTGAAATGGGCACTGCATTTTCAGAACCTGGTATCTGATGCCATTGAAGTCTCTATGTGCTCTTTTTAAAGGCCCGTTGGTTATCATGCGACATGTTCGAACAGTCATGCTGGTCATTTTCTTGAACAAAACTGAATGTACATGAAATATTGCTGGGTGAACAAATAAATTATTGGGGGAAATGTGCACTTTGTGACATGTGAGCTACAAGTCTATTCGCCTGTTTTTTCCCAAAACAAGTAAACCTGGGAGCTTCAGCTAAGGACTGAGATTTGGTCCTTAACTGATACAGACCTTACTTTAAAGATGGACAGGAGAAATGTTGCAACTCTAAGTAATAACTTTGAGTGTCAGAATAGATTTACTGACAGCTAAAAGAAGTAGAGTTATTTTTAAGCTACGGTAGGAAAGTTGTGCAGGAAATGCACATTTTTGCTTGGCTTTATAAAATAAATCCTGTCCAGATTACGTAGGGCTACGTCCATCTGTCTCAGTAACGTGGTTATAGGTCCTTCCTCTGCTAAAGCGCACGGTCCTTTATTGTGAACCTGCCAGGTGAGGAGAGGAGTGAATTATTTGACGTATTGGATCAGGATTGTATTTTCCTAACCAGGTCATGATTTTCTGACCTTAGACAAGTCACTGTGTCTAAACTCCCCTCTGCACAATGGACATGATACATCCCAACTGTCCCGGGAACGCTGAGCCTCATAAAATACCATCCATGATTCTGAAAAGCTGACATATGACAGGAAAGAAATAAAAACCTGTTGGTGCGTTTGTTTCATTTCATTACAAGTACATGAATTTGGCAAATTCTGCCTCTGCTTTTTCCGGGATAAACTTCGCAGCCCTTTCCAGGTCCTCAGATGTTTTTGCGAGTATCTCAGCAGCTTCTGTCCACTCAATCCCATCAGCAAACTGCCCCGTCACATCCTTTTTGTCATACCCAAGGTAGGACAGAGGTCTTGCTGCTCTGCTGATGGCACAGTGGAAATGAGACATTAGTTTTCTACCTCTGCCCGTCTTAAATGTGAAGACAAAAGGTGCAGCTTTCGCTTAAGCCCAGACCATGGGCCAGCACAGCTGAACACTGCTCAGGGCCATTCCTGAAGCTGCTAAGGATTCTTCCCCTGACTTGAGCCATCAGGGTGAAATAACACACACGGGAAGCTCCGAGACGTCCTCGATTTCCTCCAAAAGCGCATAATCAAGAGAAAAAGCAACATTTCCATTTTCCCTACCTCTGTTCCACGCACTGATTTCAACAATAACTTCTGTGCTCGGCATTACAAGTTTAAACAAATAAGGTGAAACGATTCTGGTTTGTATGAAATCCACCAACAAATCGCAGAGTAGCTCTTGATTTTCTCACCATTACAAGATACAGTGGTGTAGATGTCACAGTACTTAAAATCCCCTAAACTATCCATGCAGTACATGTCAGGCAAGTATCTTCGAGTTCTTTTAGAAGCAATCCTTAATGAGGCCTTTCTAACAGAGAAACTGCATTATACATATCCCCTTAAAGGCTCCCAAGCTGTTTCACACACTTTAACTGAAAATCACGTTAACTCTATGAAAAGGTGAAGTCGTCCTCCACTCTGGGGTGGAAGGAAAAGTGTGGTTGAGTATCTACATGATTCCTTTGATAAGGAAACAGCTACTTCCTTCACCATGGAGAACTTCAAGGGAAATGCAAGAGCATTACAGCCTAATTATGACTTTGGCCAAAGCACCACAGTCAACACAAGTGTATTTTTCTGTCTGAATGGCCTATTTAATAACCCACGGATGGGTGATGCTAATGGGGCTGCTTCATCTCCCGGAGAAACTCTGCTCATGCTCTCAAGACCTATTGAGATCTTTTTTTCATAAAGATTAAGGTCCTGCGAGAAATTTCGTGACAGTTTTAATCACGGTCCCCCGCAGGATACAAATCTTAGCACTACGGGTTTTGTTTTGTTCATTTGGCTGCAAGCAAAGGTCAAAGCGATCAGGGGCTGTATGGAGGTTCGAACACTTGTACGGCGATAAGTGACGCTGGGCTGGCAATTACAGGAGAAGCCAGAGACAGAAAACATCTAGTTTTTCTATCAGTTTGCTATCAGCCTAATGCAATCATAGTTCTTACAACTTCTGCTCGTTGCAGTGGTACATGAGCCAGGTATTCGTTTAAATCCACTGGTTCACTTAATGCAATTACCAGCCTGTGATCTTTATCAGGAAGCTGAACGACTTTGGGGAAAGGGCTTTTTTCTCCCCAATATTAAGCCTAATGCCGTTCTCCAGATTGGGCCTGGGCGTGCATTGAAATTATCTTTAGTATGGAGCAAATTGACTCAGAGCAGCTATACGGACAGGATGCTGTTGCTGCTGGCTTAGTTTATCACTGTAATTATTAGCTCTATAAGGGGTAGATTCCCAGATATAATTAGAAGTGGTCCTGTTAATGCAATCATCTGTCTCCCAAAGCAAGAAGAACCTGCAGCCGATGCATCGGGGAGATGGGTAAGAAATTCCACATAAACATTCCTAAGGGTTTAACTGAAATCGTGGCCTGGGCTTGTACACAGCACAAGAGACGTAACAAGTCAGACGTGGGATTGAATTTCAGCCGAGGATCGTACCCAAACACACTTCCACACCAGAGCACATCTTTGAGCTTTTACGGTTTGTTATAATTGAAGTGCTCTGTTTTGTTTTGAATAAAACACAGTGCATGATGGATAGAAGCTTTCTGGGTATGTTTTCTTTCTCTCTTGCATTTTCTTCCTGACATATTTTGGCAGAAAAGAAAGAAAAAACCTCTAGAAAAAATCAATGCCTCCCATATGAAACAAAATGAAGGAATCCTGATTCCTCTCAACCCAATTAAAAATATATATTGAAGTAGATCTAATGTTCCTTACCCATAACTAAGCAGTCACCGAGGAACCCCAGTAGCAGGACGGTTGGCCAATGGGTCACCTTTGGCTCCTTAACCTGCGGCAGAAATAAGCCAAGAAGTAACAATCTGTCTGCTGATCTAAAGGTTTAATTTAGAAACTTGAGCTCTGTGGGAGATTTGTTCCCAAATAGAAAAACCCGCCCTGAATTTCTCGTCGCATCCCTGATTTTGCAGATTCTTAACTTGTTTTCTCACTCCTTCACTCTGTTGCAAATCAAAGGGAAAGAAGCATTAAGGGCTTCATAAAATAGCTCATTTGGCACTTATTTCCTCACATTTGCACATGGGTTTGCATTTTCCCCTCCACTGCCCCAGCACACAGCTGATTTTCCGTTCGGCAGCGGCTGGAACTGGCCAGGGCTGTGGAAAATGGGCCTTTTTGCAGCTGCGTCCTGTTTCCTGAGTGAGTGGCAGGTCCCCTGCTGACTAACGCCGAGGAGACAGCGTTTCTTCTCACATTTCATTTCTCTTCATCAGTCACACGTGCTTAAACTCAGAGAAAACGGGCTTTGCCAGGAGAGCATCTAAGGCTAGGCAGGCTTAGTTATGTAGAACATATATAGTATTAGTCTTAAGCTATATGGTGGGGAGTTGACAGCTGGGAAGTAACAACCCTTGCTGATCAATGTTGAACGCGGCTTCTGTCCCATTTTCATGTTAACCAACCCAGGAACGACGATTTAGAGGAGTGAAGCGTATACTAACACAACACCACGTTCTGTGGCTAGTGCAGTATTTCCCTCCCTTCAAATATCTCCCAAATACTGAGGAGTTTTTAACCATAACACACCAGCTCCTCAAGGGGGGAATCTGGAGAAATTCTTCTTACACTAAATGAAATCTGCATTATTTCATAGAATCATAGAACCACTTAGGTTGGAAAAGACCTTTAAGATCATCGAGTCCAACTGCAAAACATCGCCAAGTCCATCATTTCAGCCCAGCTAAGGCTCTGCTATACTAGAGGTTTGTGTTTCACTGCTTGTCTTTGGTTTTTAACCATTAAACAGTATTTTTTATTAAAAATCATAGTTGTATGGTGTTGTTGGATGTTGACATCAAGCTGAAAAGCTGTTCCTTTAGGGGTCTTTTCTGTTTTCTCATTACAGCTGCTGGCAGCAAACGAAGCCTTCATGATAAGTCAGTTTTTCACTGACACAACCAACCTTCACTCGTGATGCTTCTTTACCATCAAATTGCTGCTGGAAACCACACCGAGCTACTTTGAGATAAAACATTTGCTATTTATTAGTGAATCAAGTATTGACGTTTATTGGCCCCGTGCCTCTTAAACCAAATACGCCATATGTTGGCAGCTCCCATGATTTCTCCTTGAGCTCCAGCTCGGGGATGCCAAAATGCTACTTCAGTTTCAGGAATGTTCTGCGTTTCCCTTGAGAGTCATAAAAATCTCCAGCTAATGGTGCTATATCCGGAGATGGAGCGGAGGAGGGAGCACGTAGGAAGAATATTACCGGGGAATTTTAGGTTTTAAAGGCAACTCTTTCCTCAAGTGCTTGTAAAAGGGAGGACAACCCATCTGGTTTTTATAGACACTACTGTTAAATTCAGGGGTCAGTAATTACCCCCTCCAAAAGTATCAAAACTCAACCGCCTCCTACTGTTTTATTTATTTAATTTTAATCCTAAGAATTGGAGAAAATCAGCTATTTTGGAGAAGGGAAGAACCTCTTCTAGTGGCTTTTCCAGTTTTGGGGTGCCCAGTCCAGCAATGTCCCACACCTGAACCCCAAGGGGATAATGTCAAGGTGATCTCATCCTCTTCTGAAAAGTGTTTGTTCTGCAGGTGTTCTGGAACACAGGGACAAGACAGCCAACGCTATAAAGAACAACCTTTTCCTAAACCATACAGAAAACAGGCAGCTTCTTGTTTGCATTCACGCTTTTAAGTCCTCATATCCATGAGGGATTTTTTAATACATTGAGCATTTGTTACAGAAACAGCCTTTTCATCACATATGATGTTAACCAGTGTGGCAACCCAAACTCAAAAATCCTGAGAGATCTATTTCAGAGATGGATGGGGTTTAGGTTTGGGTATTGTTCTTATTATTACTATTATTACTATTACTATTATTATTATTATTATTATTATTATTATTATTATTATTATTACTATTCCATTGGCCTTACATTTCTCTACACTCTTAAATAACCAATCTTCTTTTCCAGTTTCAACATTCTTTGCTCAAAATCCCCTTTCAGCATAATTACAGGGGAAAAAGAGCTCTTCAGTCTGGTATTTTGTAATTATTTTTTAATTTTAATTATTTTTAATAGTTTTTTAATTAATCCAGGCACTGCTGCATGGTGGCCTGTACTGGGGCAGATGCATTTCATCACCAGCCTCTGTGTTTCTGCCATTCTCCTTGTCTTTCCTCCCCTCCAGATTCAATTTCTTATTACTTACCTGCTTCAAGAAAAGCATTTTGCTGCTACCAAATATCACAAAATGTGGAGGTAACAAACTAAGATTGTTGTTTGCTTTAACTTCGCTGCTGCTGCTGCCATTGAGGAAAAGAATAACTAGAATTGGTTCAGTAGAATGTGCAGTTTGTTTGGTCTGAGGATGTGAAAGCAGAATAGGAAGACTTTGAGTAATGAGTCCAGGAGGAATTTCCTTGCAAAGTTAACAGAGAACTTGTATCAGACAGTTCAAATGGGTTAAATTCATGTCCCCCAAAAAATGCCTGTGCATTCCCATCTAAATATGAGAATTTATAAAGTGCTTGGCAAATCCGAAAAGCCAAAAACGTGCCAACGCAAAGAAAAAGGAATATGTACTTATTTCTGAGCACTGAGTCCCAGACCCATAAATTGCCACCTCCTTTTGCCAAAAGAATAGGTTCCATGTGGTTGTTACCAAGCTATTTTAAGACTCTTCTACGCCTTTCACTGTGTTGTTATATCCAAAGAACATTTGATTGGGAATTCAGTCGTCTCATTCTGAATGCATGACACACACTCAAAAAGAGGCAGTTAAATTAAATTACAAGGCTTGGTTGGGTTGTTGTTTCATTTGTAACATGCCTGGAGTGTCTGCTGGCTTCACCGGGAAATGTCTGAATATAAATCTCATCTCAAGCTATATTTACATATGGATCCGGGCATATTGAAAGGCTCCAGAGGACTCATAAGAATCACACACCCCTTCCCGGTGCTGCAAAGGGATCGTGCCCAAATATTCCAGAACCCAGTGTTCACATCACTGGGGACATTTGTTTTGCTGGAAGCTACATATAAAAACACAATTCGGCTGCTCTCGAAGCAGGTGGCAAACAGCAAATTGGCCGCTGAACACCTGGCGCAGCCGCGGCGGCTGTTGCGGCGTGTTCGGTGCAGCTTTGCCACCTCGTGGGCTGCAAGTTTGAAAGCAAAGCTGGGGTTCCCCACATCCTTTCGGGTTCATTTTGCTTATTCCACCAGAGCAAACCCCGCTCGTGAGGCGTTTTGGGGTTTTTTGTGAGCAATTTGTCAGCGGGGTACGTGTTCAGCTGCTGTAAACGGGTTAATGCTGAATGCAGGAGCCGGTACAGCAATGTACAGCTGGGGGATTTCTGCTGATCTTCTGCATTCTTCTCCCATGAACTCTTTAGAACCGCATTAGCCTAATTGGTGTCATTAATCTAACTAGAGTTCTATCATCTTAATTCGTATTGAGGTTAATTTTTGTTTAAGAAAAAAAATGGCTAGGCCTTTGTGTAATGTAGCCGTGCATGCCTTTTAAACCAGGTATTTTACTCTAAATGACGAATTAGAGGTATAATTTCCTTTCAGGCTTTGAAAATTAACATCTAATTATTCTTAACCTAAGGGATATTAGCATTTCTTATGAAACAGAATAACACTCTAAATTTAGAAGAGAGAATACAGTAAATGACAAGGCTGGAATGATTCGAAGGCAAAAGAATCAAGCCAGAATCAGAAGTTTGTAAGACAAGCAAATAAAAAGGAACCTGCCTTTCAGATCTGTAATATTAATATTACCCAGCTGCTTTCAACCCCGCAGCTTGAGAACAGCTCAGCATCAGCAGCACGATCCAGCAACGGGATTTCCATTCTCCTTGGGACCGCTACGATCTCTGAAGGAACCGAGATGATCCTTCCGCTTCATTTAAAAAGCTGGTGTCTGGAAGAAGAATTAGAAACCGGATGCATTGTTTTGAATTGGTGAGAGCAAAACACCATCAGGACAGATTACCAAGCAACGTGTTACGTTCTCCATCTCTGAAAGGCTTTTAATAAGACTAAATGAGCGTTTAAAGAATGTGATAGTCCAGCCTCAAACTCTTCAGCCTGATCCCGGAAGGAATGAAGAACTAACCAGAGAATCATAGCTTAAAAAAAGACTTAATATTTAGGAATCTAAGGGTCTTTGCTAGCTACAAAACTGCAAACGCTTGTCTTCTCCCTAAGTGCACAAAGGCACAAATCATTTTGCTGGCAGATATTTCATTCTTTCAGACCGTCTCTTCTCATAAGAAGAAGCATTTTATTTTCCTCTTTATTCTTAAACTGCAGGTTGATGCAGAGAGAACTGCAGCAGCCAGAGCCGGGCCTGGATGTAGCCTGACAACTCATTCCTTGTACCTAATGAATCAAAGCTCTTTGGAGAAGGGAGGCAGCACGAGAAGGGCACTTTGCTGGTAGGATCTCCTTATGTTTCAGCCCGACACTTGTGTCCTCGCTGTCTCTACTGAAGGTTCCCAGTGAAATGTCGTTAGCTCATTGATTCTCAAGCCAGAAAGGAAGCTCTTCCCTTCCTCTCTTAGGGCTTTAGGTGATTTTCTCTCCCTTTGGATGTCAGGCTCAGTCACTCTTGCATCCTCCCATGGTGAGGGCTGGTCACTGGGAACACTTCAATGCAACACAAAGCCGGTGGGTGAATAATTTCTGGCCCAGAGCAAACGCAGATCCATGACTATGGCATCTCAGTTCGCCTTAGTTCTAAATTGAACTCCTAGGGCAGGCCTGATGCCAAGAGGTTTTTCTCAAAATAGGAGTTTCCACTCTCCCCTGATCTGGGGCAGCAAACTGCACTTCCAAACTGGGAGACGTGCTAATATTATCTTCTCCGATGTTCCTCAGCTTTCTCCTAAGCTCTTTTGGTGTTCAAATGATGTAGTTTCAGTGCTAGCGTGAGTTTTGGCAGCCCCGAGGGGTGAAATAATGTCTGCACAAAACAGCGGGTGGCCAGGGTAACCAGCGCGTTTCCAGCCCTTGGCCTTTGGTGACCACCATACGTACGTTGGCCAGCGGGACCAGGCGGTGAGGTGGCCACATGGGCTCACTGGGGAACCTTCTGGAAGCAAAGACTTCAACACAGGTCTTTGTGTTGAGAGTTTGGGCACATTCCTCGTTCCTGCTTTCTTGATAAACTGGTAGCGATTCCTCCTCCACCCCCAGAGTCCTCCTCACCTCTACTACATGGTGTAGATGATGAGTTTCCCTGTGGAAACAAGGTCTTGGTGGTCCCCAGGGCTCTTCCGAACTGGCTTTACACCCTGCTGTAGCATCCTCAAGAACCACGGGGTGAGGAGAGATGGTTTCAAGTCAGTCTAATCTTCCCACGTACGCTTCAGGTCCAATTTTCCTGCGAGCAGTAATGCTGAAGGAGGCAGTTTGTCTTTTCAGCACAGCCACGGTCAGGGAAGGCGTAATTACAGGAGTTTATCTTTTCACTCCACACCGTATTATTCAAAAGGGCAAGATATTTGCCTAGAAACAGTGCGGTAGGAGGGAGGGAAAACTTCCAGCCAACACTGTGCACTTCAATAGCATCTTTCAGCAGAGAACGTGAAAGGGCTTTATAAACATTATTGGGGATATTTTTTTCTAAGCATTTTGCATTGGCCCAAGCTCTTTACCCACTGAATTTAATATACAATTCCTGTTGCCCTTCCTTGGAGGAGTTGGGCCACTTTGAGATGCTGTCTATAGCCTATGAAAGATTTTTAATGTCCATTTTTTCAGCTTTAAAATTAGAAAACGTGCCCTTCATACAACGGGTCAGCGAGGGATTTAGTGTGTTGAACCCAGGAGCTTTTTACATTTACACTTATGGAAAATATAGGTTCAGATACAGTCAGGAGAAAACTGAATCTAGTTCTTCTCATGTGAGGAGATGCGAATTGTGTGGTTGGGGTCACGTCCATCGCTCCCTTCTGCTTGTCACGGGTGCTGTGTGCAGATCTGGCCTCTGGGATTAGGACTGTGGGTTTTCATCTATGAAGAAGATCAGGATTTCAAACCTCAGGCTTCATCGGTTCCCACTGCAGTGAGCGGGTACCGTGCCTATAGCCAAGCGCTGCCAACATACTCTGCTGAATTATGGCCTAAATCTGCCTTATAGGCATTTACTTTTTAATGTGAGCGTTAACGAGCACTGATAACCCTATTACAACACCAAGAAGATTTCAAACAAAAGTTGCAGGGGTTTGGATTGCATCCCCTCTGTTGCTGTGGCTTGTTCATAACATGGGTATTTAAGAGATAAACTTATTATAAATAAAGAGGACCATTTAACATCCAAGTGACAAGTTACAGTGAAACCCAAAGAGTATAAATGCCAGGGGCTTTTTGCAGTTTATAAAATCTTGTTTCTAAGTTTATATAAAACATCTTGCTGGTTTTGTTGGGGATTTTTCTTTAACACTGAAAGAACTCTAGGACCAAATCCAAAGACCACTGACATGGCTGGGAGTGCTCTCATTGATCTGAGTTGGGCTCAGCCTGTTTTTAACAGGGGATGGCTGCAGGGAGAGGTTTCTGCAGCGCAGGATGGGCGACTCTTGCCCTCTGGTGGCTGTTGCTTTCTCTAGAAACAAACTACCAGCAAAAACTGCTTTAGAGCTGCATTACGGAAAGAAAAAGAAAGGAAAATAATGATAAAAAGCCTCACCAAACACTGTGGTGGGAAGGGTGAAGTCTGCAGTAACAGAGAGTGTCTGTTAGCACCAGAGTAGCAAAAACCTGTTTGTTAATTGTTCCCCTCTGCTGTTTCCAGATTTCATTAGTTTGGCTGCACAAAGCGGGGCCAGAGGAGGATTTTTCAGAGCTGTGCTAATGAGTTCTCCATTGTTCATCACATCGGAAGGCCGTGCCCAATAAAACTCAGCACCATCCATACACGCGTGTTTAATCAAGGCTCCTTGCCAGCAAACCACTAAGACGGTTGCCCAAAAGACCACAGGGCCCCTGTTGCCACTGGGTTCCTCCCACTGCAGCCCTGGGTCTGCTCAGGATGCTCTGAGGGTTCATAGACCATGTCAGGGTTAAGGGAACTGCTCTACTCAGTAATTCTTTAATGTTGGAGAAACACGGAGCGGTTTGGTGGTAAAGGATACACCCTTTGTTGCTGAAATCAACACTGAACCATCAGAAGAGAGAGGAAAACGGATCTGAGCTGAAAAATTTTGAGCCCAAGGGTTTGTTTGTTGGGGTTCTTTTGCTTCTGAGGATCTGATTTATTGCTCTGGTATAAGAATAAACATTAAGCATATTTAACCTAAGAAAATAGTTTCTGTGTGACAGCTTTAATCAGGAGAACTGCAAGCTGCGTACAAAGGTGCTCAGAATTGTATTTCTCTTTTACGGGAGGTAAACTGAGGCACGAAGGCAGCCCCAAGGCCAAAAGCAGACATACGCATGGCACCAATTTCAAGCACCTTCAGTGCAGGCATCCCCAAGTGAATTAGTAGAGACTCTTCCTACTCAGCACAGGGCAAGGAGGACTCTTAGGCTTGTTGCAGCTTGTCCTGGGAGAGAAACGTTTCCCCCTCGCCTGGTCCATGGAGAAAAAGGCTTTAAATGATGATTGAACAGATGGAATCACAAATCGGCCCTAGGGTTCTATTTGAGCTCTAAGTAGCACCTTTGGGGCTGTTCTCCTTATTCTTTCTATTGAGGCAAGAAGCTGCTGGCTAAGTCATTTGTGCAATAACATGAATCCCAAAATATATTCTTTCCACTCCTATAAATGGAACCTGAAGTGGTCCTACAGGCACTGTAAGATCATGGCATGTGCAGCAACGCACACTAAAGGAACAGTCCAACGCCAGATGTGTGGCTGCAGCGTGGGATGAACTGAAAAGGCCCCTCTGCCATGGCACGTTGTTTCCCCCTGATTTTTTAGCATGGCATGTTTCTCAGAGCACCTACGCTGACGCTGAGGATCGCTCACCGCCCACCTGGATCCAGTCCTCGGGAAGGCACAATGTTCCCTCTGTCTCCACTACTGCGTCGTCTCCCGACCTGCGGGGCTGCCAGAACACTCGCCCGGGTGACTCATTGCTGTCCACTAAACAGGTGATGCCCTGGGCGCTAATGTGGAGATGAGTGAAATCTGGAGGAGGGAAAGCGATGATTTTAGCAGGGAAAAGACTCATTATTATTCATAGGGGTGTCTCTCTATCTGCACTGTCTAACTGAAAAAACAAACTGTTCAGAATTATTTTGAGCTGATCCGTTCTAGCTGAAGTTCCCAGCACAATTGTTTAGCCAGAGTTGGAGAGAGAAGATACTATAAGCCAGAATCTGATCTCAATTACCAGCCTGTGAAGCTCATTCTAACTCTTTCCATGCCAAGGATGATTTATACATCCTAATCTCAGACCCAAACCCAGCCTGGTTATGCAGGAATACTGAAAACAGGAACACTGCAATCAGAATCTGATATGACTCCCAAGTAGCTCTACTAAAAGAAAACAGAAAGATTTATACAAATTAAATAGATCTGAACATACGCCTTTTGGGCCTAGGTTGGTTACAATACAAAACTTCTCACATCTAAGCAGTTGGTCAAATCCATAGATCACCCAGTCTATGCTGGTGCAGTCTAGTGATGGTGAAAAAACACCTTAATGACATCCCGAGGCCTGGAGAACCCATTACCACTGCTGGATTCACAGCTGAAAACAAATAAAGGAAAATAAGTCTGCTCTGAGTTTCCCAGCAAGGGTGCTTCCTAAAATATTGATTCTAGCACTTTGGGGAACGGTCAAGTCATAAGTCATGTCTTGCGAACATAAGAATCAGACCCGTGCTTTCCCTGAAGGAAAGCTGGGTTGGGCTTCCCCAGTAAGGCCCAGTCCCCCCAAGGCTGAACCCTGAGCACAGGCTTAACTTTACCAAGCCACAAGTGTCAGAGTGGCGCACTGGCAAGGGGCAGGTCAGAATTAACTTTATACTTATAATTAAAGGACAGTTTTCCGCACAGGTGCTTTCCCAGTGCCAGTGCGCAGCCTCAGCAGAGACACTGGTGCTCTGTCATCTCCACCTAAAGAGACTCGGTATTTCTGCCATATCGTTCATGTCAACCCAAATTACCCCGCTGGGACGCACGGTTGCCCTTTAATGGTTCGGGCATGATATATCCCATTATCTGCAAATTGATAGGGTTGGACCTTTAATTTGAGTGTTGATCCAGGTGTGTCTGAGCTAAACCCATCTCCAGAGCTATGGCCGAGCAATGAGGTGACAAGGAAGCCAGCAAGGCAGCGCTCTGGGGACACGCTCCCGACCCCGCGAGACTGTGCTCTGCTACATTGGGAGCACAAGGCTGACAGCATATGCTGCTTTCGAACGTGGGGAATCGACTTGTGCTGAGACCGGGCAGATAATTCAATATTTACCCAGGATTTCAACAGTAAAAGGATGTTGTTGTGCCTTCAAAGCTTCCGGAGGATGAGATCCGTGGAACAGCTCCAGCCTCTGTTTCTTTGTGCATTTGTCAAAATGAGGTGTTGACTCTGTGTGTCGCCCAGCGAGGAGGTGTCACCCCATTCACAAGGCCAAAGCTCCCATAGCCCTCCAGATCGGGCTGCCCCGTGTGCCTTTGACCTTGTGCTTCGGGAGACACAGCAGAGGAACCAAGTTTAGGCTGGGGAGTCAGACTTAAATGTTAGAGCAGCCACTCGACCTGCGCTCGGCAGCCCAGCGCTGGGCTGGGATCAGCACATCGACTCATCTCCTGGTTCCAGTTCCTGCAGAACTCACTTCATCACTCTGGATCTCTGTTCTCCGGCTTTTAGATGAAGAGCAACATAGGCAATAACACACCCCCTTTATCCACCTTCAGTATGAATGCTCCACACGGTCGTGTTTGCCTCAGACAATGCAGAGCCCCAGTTTTGGCAGGATGCTCCTCTACTACCACCGTGCCACGGTAATAGCATGAATTGATAATAACCAAGTTGTGATTCTTTTCTTACACATACCGCAGGAGCCCCTTTCTTTATTCCAGTCATTGAATCCAGAGGCAGTTCCACAAAATCAGTGCTAGAAGATGTTGTATGACACACCTTTGAAATCTGCCATGAAGCTGCTATTATTCTTGCAAAGAATGGACTTAGAGAGATGAAAACAAGTGAAGGGTTTTAATCAGCAGCCGAAACCATGGGAGGCAACACAACTGTCTTTACCTGGCTCTGCAAGCTGAACAGGTACACAGCAGCCTCGCTCTTTCGGTGCTGCTCGCCTCACCAGCTGTGTTTGTCCCCTGGCTTTGCTTCCCCAGCCCTCTCCGCTTGAATTTCAATCAGAAGCAGCAGCTGAACAGAAGGTGCCATTTCCATAGCTACGGAAGAGGCAGCGACAGCGAGAGGTGATGGAGAGGCTCTTGCCCAGATGCAGTCATCATTAACATTCACCATAATAACCTCGCCTGCAAGCACAGCCCTACTATGGCAATAAGACGCTTGGGCTGTAAATCCTTGGCCGGGCTCGTCTTTCAGCACAGAGAACAATACCTTTTGGGGCCACGTTTCTAATCTGCCAATTAATCATTTTTATACGTGGCAATGTTTACATATAAGTAGAGACCACTTAAAACCACACCTTGGCTTAGGCACGGGCTGGACAAGAATTGCCCTTTCTGAGGTATCGCGCAGCATCTCCCATCTGTGTCTTGCTCCTCCCATTGGGCTGGTTCTCGCCTCTTGAAACGACACCGTTAAACAAAAACAGTCTCTCTGGAGTTCTGGCTGTCCCACTGAGTTATTTTGAGACGCTGGGAGGACCTTTCACCTCCATTGTCACTGTTTAGCTCGTGTTTTGCTTGTTTTAAACCTTCTGTTTGCCCTTCTCAAGAGCCTAAATCAGAAATATTCCGTCCCTTCAAGACCTTGAACTGGGAGGCTGCGGCATCTTTGGGGACAAATGATTGTGCCTGTTACACTGGAAATCACCCCTGTTGAGCTCCAGCCTTGTCCTTTTAGTGCTTCCTACCCCAGCTTCCCACATGGGTGAGGAACAGAATGAATAAAATTGAATTTGAATGTGAGGGAGGGTATGTGGGTAGGAGAAAATAACCCTCGGAGTAATTCATGAGGCACGCTTATGGCTGTTATTTATAGATCTCTATGGGGGATTTATATTGTTCTCTACCATCTGACATTATTTGGCAGCTTAGCGGTGCCTGCAAAAAAAACCCACCCCAAACCCAAAAAACAAACCCTCCTCCAATACCACATTTTTGATTAATAATCTTGAAAGCTCAGGGTGTCAGCAAGTCCTGTCCCCGCTCTCCTCTAATAACTTATGGCTTAAAGGTACAAGGGCTTGATTAAAACTCTCATCACAGTAAATCAATGGTAGCTCAGGGAAAAGAGGTCCTTTCCCTGCCCGTTTTCAGGTCAAGTTTACTCACTTGTGCTTTTGTGGCATTTGATTTTGCAGGCATGCAAAAATACTCAGTAAAGGGCTCACTGGGGGTGCTGAGTCCTGTCCACGGTGAGCTGGAAGCACGTTTGTCATGGAATCATAGAATCACTAAATCTGTTTGGAAGAGACCCTCAGGACCACCACGTCCAACCACAGCCTAAATCTGGCACTAAACCATGACCCTAAGGGGCCTTGTGTAAGAACCTGTAAAAGCATGTCACAGATATACAAATGCCAAGCCCTGTGCACTTCGTATTTAAGCAGGTCCACATCTGTTTGCGGAAGAAGCAAATGCAAATAAGAGGGAGAAAAAGCGTCATGAAACTAAGAGAAATTCAGCTTAAAGACGAGTGTCTGGTGCCCTCTTGTGGAAACGAGCAAATCCTCGGTGGTTTTAACGAGCAGAATGATCTCTGGGGTAGGGATTTTCTTTTTGGACTTAGAATATGACTAAGAATGACAGAAACGAGAGCTGGGGTAGCAATTTATCCAGTCATTGTCAAAAAACCTACTGGATGATTTCCTGGGCTAAGAGCTGAAAGAGTTCGACATATTTTATTATAGGAGGGTGTCTTGTTAGGCTTAAACTGTAACAGAATACACTCAAATGGTTCATATCTTTGAAACATTGAAATACTATCCAATATATTAATATAATAGGCTATATATATGCGTCATCTCTCTGTCACAGTAATCATAAGTCCTGTGCATGTTCTACATTTATTACATCCTACATCATTCTTCAAACGACCCATGTGCCTCAAGGGACTTTGGCATTTTCATTTAAACGAGTCCTGCTGCCACCTAATGGCAGAGAGCTCAACCTTCACCTTTTGTGCTAAAAAAAAGGGGTGAAAAGCGGTTCTGACGCTTCCATCTGTACAGAGCAAGCAGCTAAAAGTAGTAAAAGCTTTAATTTTTAGAGTCATATAAATCTTGGGAAATTTAAGTTAATTAAACTTAGTATTAATTAACAGGATTTTTGCCACGCGCAACCTATCTAGAGTCATATTTAGTACCTTAGTTAGGGGCGTAACACCATGTTCCCGGCCCCTGCGATGGTGGCGGTTCTGGTAACGCACACCAAGGGTGACCCAAGTGGGTTCTTTTGAAGTGCAAAGCAACTGGGTCCATATTGCCCAGGAGCCCTGGGGGTCTGTGCGCTCAGACACCCTCCAATTACCGTGGTGGAAGGTATTAAGCTGCAGAAACGCTGGTTTGAGCTTGTGGCACATGCAAAATGGTGCAAATTAATCCTTGTCTGCTGCAAAACCGGTTGGGTTGGACAGAGGCACATGTCCATGTGCTTATATATATATAAATATAGTTATAGATATGAATGAGCCCTCGGTCAGAGAAGCCTTGGCTTTTAAAATCCTTCCACTAAGGAATAAATCAAGACACGTTGTCCTCAGCTGGTAACCCAGCTCTCCTCATGAGCTGCCAGCTACTGTTCAAATTCATCGTTGACTTTCTTTGCCTTTTAGCCATTAATCGTGTATCAACATTAGGGTCAGATTAAATCTATACTGAGTCTTAGAAATGCAGCCACAGACCAGTCAATGGAAGGCCTGCATGGAACCAAATCAGCACATAACTAACGAGCCACGAGCTGGGCCTCATTGCTGTCAGCGTGAGGAATTACCTGGATTAATGCGTTGATAAAATACAGATATTCATATGCTCTTCTGTAGCAGCAGAACAGCACTGCCCCACTGACCTGAACATCTTCCTGACATTTCTCGCTGGCTCCGTTCCTCAGTACATGTTAAGTTTAGATCTGGCTGTTATTTCTTTCTGATCTCAAAACCTTCTATATGCTTCAGGTGTTATTTTTTGGCCTGTTCCAGCACGGACCACGTTCACGGAGTCCCTGGAACTGATTTCCTGGGGAAGAGGTTTCTCTCTTTCCAATTTAGACATTGGAGGAAGAAATAATAATAAAATAAAGATAAATGGATGCTCTGCAGATGTTAACTAAACCCCAGTGCTTTAGGTTGAATGTATCTTTTGCTGTGATATTGTTGGGACAAGCTAATAAATCCTATATACAGTGACCCCCTAGCCCTGCTCCTATGGGATTTGATTGCATATATGCTAGTATCTAATTTAAGTTGCCAGTAGCCAAATAACTGCGTGTCATTGGTGACAGAGCCAGGATCCCCACATTGACCAGAAATCTTTTAATCAGTGGATGAGCGTTGCCCCTTCTGAACAGGCAGAAAATAAACCCTCTTCGAACCTCCCACTGGATGGCGGTGCCAGGTTTAAAGCTGTGTGGGGAAAGCTAATTGCATTTCACCGAGCACCTAAACCTTTGGGCTGGTTCAAATGGGGAACAAGAACGTAACATCATTGCAAAACCAGCTGCAAAGTGCAGCTGTGCTGGGATTCGGGGGCAGATCACCGCGGGGGATGCTCGGGAGGATGCAGGGATGCAGCAACCAACAGGCTGAGCAGCCAACAGCAACGCTGCCCCTTCCCAAGCCCTTCCCAGGACCCGCTGCCGTCTCACTGTGTCCCTGCCACGCGGTAAAACCCAACCAGCACCACCACGAGCTTCACGGGCAGTTCTCCAGCCACACTCCCCATGCGCGGGGCTCCTATTTACAGCTGTACTTTCTCTCCCATTCTGTGCCACCATTAGGAGGATCCAAGTGCAAACACATTGGACAGCTGAGGGCTATACCAATAGTTTTACCTTCTTCTGCTCGCATTTCTCCAGCAATGCGGAGCCAGGACTTCTTGGGCAGATGTCTCTGCTTCGGCAAATACTGTTTTAAACAGAGAACCGCCCTGAGAAGCAGCTCGCTTTTCTCTAAAGGAAATGATGCCTGGACCATTGAATCCTCTTTAGCATCACCGTCTTCCAAGGAATCCTGTGCATTTTGCTCCTACAGGGCACTACCATCACCTGCATCAGCACCGAGATCCCAGCTCAGACAGGTTTTATCTGCTGAAGGCCCCGGTACGCGCTTACACAGAACACGTATCGCCTTGAGACACAGATGCACCTAGTGAAACAACAACATTTTGTCTTTATTAGGAGTTCCCATGGTAATATAACACAGAGTTCTTAAGGAATAAAACACAAGACTTGGGGTTGGGGTGGGGGATTTTTTGCCATTGAGACAATGGTCAAATATCAGTACTTCTTTTTGTCTACACACATGATCAGCTTTAGCACTTACAGCTCCTCCACTCATGGTTCACAATCACAAATCCAAGGGTTAAATCCAGCTAGTATTAAATCCTACTTCTTTTTTTATTTTTAGAGCTTCAAGTCACTGCGGTTAATTAATTAACTCATCGTCTTGTTTTTTCTTTAAGCATTTACATATGACATTCATTAAACAGACACAAAGCGGACGAGCTCTCACAGGAAAAAACATGCTTACATAGCCTGCAAAAAGCTTTTTTTGTGATTTTTTTTTTGCTTTTGAAGAACAAATTAAAACTCAAAAGTCATCATGAGTCAGTGAAGGAAAAAAAAGGAAGACTTAAGTGAATACTGAAGAGCTGCAAGTGTTTCGGAGAATTGAAACGGATCTGCAATTCTTTCTTTTTCTCCCCAACTCGTTCAAATAGCTGCAATATATATTAAGTTCACGGATTACTTAACAAACAAAGTGCAAACTCTTTTATGCAAAACTAAAAGACCCAAGAGTTAAACCTAAATGCAAAATGCTTGGATGAATATGGCAATGTTTTTCTTACTTCGGTATCCAAAAGGGCCTAAAGGAATGAGGTGCTGAAGCTGGGAGGGTTTGGGTACCTACAGAGCTTCCAGATCCTTTGCGAATCCCAGCATTGATACTTCATATCAACAAATTTGGTATTTGTTTCTTAAAAGCCTTCATATAGTTGTTTTTTTTTTCCCTAAAAGAACCTGTAAACACCATTTAAGAAAATACAAACATGGAAAAACGAGGTCGATGTACATGGCAAAGTACAAATAGAAGAGACAGCAGAAGATGCAGCCAAGTGGCAGGGTGTACGGACAGCGGGCGGCACGGGGCAGAACCCCGGCTGAAAAGCTCCGTGCTAAGGACAGGCCGAGTTCGTGGGACCATTGAGCCCTCCAGCTGAGCGGGAACCTAATGGCACAGGTTTATTCTCCATGCCCTGAAAATCATGAGCCTAAAGGATAAAAGACCTTCAGCCCTCGAAGACACTTAAACGCCCAGATCCCACTGACAGTGGGAGAAGCTCCTAAATTCATTTCAAGATCACTCGTGGCCTCTGGTTTCTCAAATCTGAGGAGGGTGGGGAATCACCAGGCGTCCTCACGAATATTTGCACAAAGGCAGATTCCTGAAGGAACGAGCGACTGAAATTCGCGCCATGTACGAGAGATTCTCAGCTGCTGTTGACCCTGTTGCTCTGAGGCTCCCAGCTCCAACAGCTGGGCATCTGGACTTGAGCTGGAATCGCCACAGATGCTCAGGCACACGCTCAACTGATCGGCCTTTCAATGGGAGCTAAAGATAAACTCTCATAAAGTTTTAAATAACCATTCATCGATGGCCAGGAAGGGGGAACGTGGCTGCTATAGAAACCTTTCAAGCAACATATTGCTCTTTGCGCTTGGCCCCCTGCTCATCGATTTCCACCTCCAGGAATGAAAGACAAACTAACTGCTAAAAACTTCTCAAGGGATTCCATCCCAGCTCCTCAGCTGGTATCCAGCCCTTTGTTTGCACCAGCTCAAGACCTAGTAGTGAAGTGAAGTGAAGATCATAGCTTATGAACCTGCTCCGCGACCTCCTGTTGCAGTTAAGTGGCAAGTGCTGGCTGGAACGATGCAAGCCAGGAACACCCCAAGTACCAGGGGGACAGTGACACGGGCAGGAGTCTGTCACTTGGATGAGGTTTGGGAAGGACCGAGAAGAACGGGGAGATCCCCCAGTTCTGAGATAAGGCTTCGTAAACACAATGATACAAACATATTAAAAACACACACACACAAACGTGAAGAACCAAAAATATCCTCAAGGACCTAATTTGCAGCAAAATCCAGAAGGAATAATAAAAAATAATGGAAAAAACCAACAGAACCGAAGTCCCCAAGGATTCTAGCTCAGCCGGCGGCTTTGCCAGCTCCTAGTGCTGGGTCCTGCTCCTCTCCTGGCAGCACAGCTACTCAGCGGCCTCAGGGGCGGTGGGGATGGTGACACAGGCGGGATGGGTGGCCCTCTGCGCTTCTCTAGCTATTCTGCTGGAACACAGAACCCTACGGAATATCCAGTTTTAAACCCTTGAACTACTCTTCTGCTTGACATTTAAAAAAAAAAAAAAGCTATTTTAAACATTTATTATTTCTTTATTCCTTTTTTTTTTGTGTGTGTGTCTTAAAGGCAGCTCCCGGGAAATTCACTTTGTCCTTCCTTTATTAAAAGAAAGATGCTGAATGGGACAGAGGCCACATATCTCAAACATCCTCTTTACATTTACTTTTGCGTGTCAGAGGTGTCAAAACGGGGTTTATTTCCTTAAATGTGTAGTGGCTGAGGGGGGGAAAAGTGAGAGGGGTTGGTGAAGATGAGGAGGGAATCTGAGGGGACTGAAAGAGGCGCCTTACTTCAGCCCCCCCTCACTGGTTGCCCGCAGTAACTGTCACAGGCTCTAAAAGAATCAATAAAGGGTCTCCCGGTGCCCCCGTCCCCCGGTCCGCTAGGCGGGCACAGAAGGGGTCGGTCCTTAGCCCAAGCTGGTGATGTTGGCACGTCCGCCCGGCGGCGCCACGATGCGCTGGGTCGTGCGGCGGGGGATGTTGTCATCGATCTGTGCCCCTGCGGGAAGGAAAAGCAACGTCAGGTCCGCCCCATGCACCGCGAGTTTGATGTGAGCGAGTCAGGAAGGATGGCTGCACTGAAAGCCATCGAGTCCTCTTAGGCCAGGCTTAATGGTGTGCATCAAAACGCAGCATCTTGGGAGGAAAAGGCCTACAGTGCTTTAATTCTGCTGAAACCTGTTCTGCATGAATAGCTCCAAACATCTGAGCCACCCAGCCCTGCGCAGATAGCAGCTGGCTGAATGGTTTTCCCTTAGCGATTCTTTTTTATCCTTTTTTTATAGTTGTAGTGCACTGAAATGGCACGCTGAGAAATCAAATCTGCCGCATAGCAGAGCCACAGCTGGGCTGAGCTGGCAAAGCGCTGCTGAAGCTGGTGCCAGCTGCCCTCTGCACACACCCGGCCCAGGGCTGCGTGACAGCTCCTATCCTGCTCTTCCTCCTTTCTAAATGGATAAGCTCCGAGCTAAAATACGCACCACAGTCTCTCTCATTGCCTTGCAATTTCAGCAGAATGAATTCAGAGCACGGCAGCATAAACAAGCCGTGATTTCAAAGCACTAAGTAATTTAGCCCTGTCAAAATGCGTACCAGACAAGCTGAACCCAGACTGGTGCAGGTTCCTCACGGGTGGCGCCTGCTGTTTGGCAGGAGACGTCTTCGCTGAAGATGCTGGTGTGACAGTCTTGGGTGTCACTGACACTTCGCAGACGGGTCCGTCGTAGAGGCCTCGAGGGACACCCCGCAGCTCGGCCAGCTGCAAAACACACAGACAGGGAGCCTGCGGGTCAAACCAGCCTTCACAACGGACCAAAACAGCTGGCCAGATGTCGCTAAGCCAAAGAGACACATTTCTGTGCTGATCCCGGGGCAGTCGCTGCTCTCCGAAGCAGCACGGATAAAAGGAAAGACACTCGGGGCTGCTGCGGATCCAGCTCTTTGCTGCTTGGTGTGAGCAGCCTGGAGGAAACAGACGTTTTGACCCTTGCACCACGAGTTCTGTCCTTTAATGAGCTCAACCCACTTGTTGTAGACTCCTGGCAACTCTCAAATAAACTTATTACTCAGCCCCAGAAAGCAAAACACCACCAAGACAGAGGTAGGGCTACTTAAAGAGGAGCCTGGCGAGCTTCACAGCGCCAGCTTGGGAGCTTCAGGCTGGCTTAAATGCAATTATTCCACTTGAGATGCTGCCCAATTGGATTTATAGGTCAGACATATTTCTGTGTTAACACCAGAACATAACAGAAACCACAGATCTGTCCTCCACGGTCCTAAATTATTTGAGGCTGTAATTTTGATAGCTTGCAATTCCTTCAAAAGAATAATTAAGGGAAGAGCATTTGCAAGGAATGTGAAGATTACCTGTGGCCAGCAGAACCAACACAGCTCTGTTTTTATCTGGGGGAAGGCAGCATGAAGATGCTTTTCTTCTCAGAAGTCTGACTTGTAGAAATAGACTTCTTAAAGTCTCAGCAACTAAGTTGCAGCAGAGTTCAGTGTCATCTCCATCAATTTTTACCAACTAAAGTCATATCAAAAGGCAGTTTCTGCTCTGCATGGGCGTATTGTACAAAAACACTTTCCCAACTATTTTAGCCTCTTATAAATAGGAAATTCTCACTTTTGAGCAGTCAGTAGGCTGTGCCTGTGACTCACCAGTCACCAGACAAGAGCATCTGATCACATCTGACAGAAGGGAAAGCAGCATAATGCACCTAGAACAATAAATTAGAAATCTAAACTGTTGCTGAAAGGTTTGATATATAAATGCTATCAATAGCTCTTCTTGGTACTCCTGTGACAGGAGAAGCCTGCTGGGTTATTCGCAGATTGACTCATGTCCAGACTGGACAGTCCCTGGTCTAGATGTCCCAAAACACAGAATTAAAGAGCAGAAAAACAAAATTTGCAGAAAATCCAAGCTCAAGCCAAAGCATATTCCCGTCATGACTCAAGTGACGAGCAAAAATGAAAGAGGAACGAGATAACTACGGCTCCTATCCAGGGAACGCTTTCTGCTGCAGAAGCGTGTGCTTGCGAGCCAGGGGACAGCATCTGTTTCCCACCCGCTTTAACTCGGGAGGTTCAGTCGGAGAACAAATGCGCGTCCAGCCGTTTCTACCCACCCTGCTCCTCGCTTTGATGCGCTTGTAAACGAAGTCAGGGAAGGGTTTCCTGGGGATATACCGTCCGGATCCCTCGGTGACGTGGAGATTCCCGTCCTCCAGCACGATCTTGCCCTGGCTGATCACCACCAGCGGAGAGCCACGGCACTCCATGCCTTCAAAGATATTGTACTCCAGAGACTACGGCAAACAAAAAGACAACGGGAAGCAAATATGTTCATGCCTGCTGGGTGTTAATTAGCTTTTGCTAATTGCCAAAGTTTTCAGGTCACATGGAAATAAACCCGACAGCGTTTCCCTGCATCGTATACGCTGTGGTTTAATAGAAAGGCTGGTCTTTACTATCAGCCTAAATTTATTGAGCATTTGAGGAAATACAGTTTCAAATGAGACTATCTCAAAGCCTACCTGCTTGAATGCATTTAGGCACCTCTCTCTTCTGAATTGTGGGGGATTTAAGAGCCAAATGAAGTTTTAACTGAGTTTCATACTACAAGTAACGTTAATTTTGGAAAGCTGTATTTCAAAGCAGTGTTTTGGTTGATGGGTGAGGGACCAGGGCAATCTTGTTTTACTCTTAATGGGATTGCTCATCCTCAATTAACAGGATTGGAAACATTACACCATGGAAAAAAGACAAGTTTTAAAGGAATTACTGAGAAACGTCCCACCCATGAAACCTCCTGAAACAAGAGGCACTACAACCATGTTATTTGGGGACTGTTACTCTAGTGACCATCTCGGAGACAAATCCAAGTCTTTTTTACTGAGTTAATGACAGAGTTTGCTCCTGAAGTGTGTTATAAGTATGGGTAGGCTTGACTGCAGATGTACAATTAGCTAGAACGGCGGTTAAACCAACACTGAACTGGGTCCAGTCCGAAAAAGAGCCGTGGGGGCAAAGGAGGCTGGTTTAGAAGCTTGTGAATTAGGTTGGTTCCAAGAACAACATCATCTCCCTCTCCAGCTCCTCATGTTTCCTTGCCAGACAGTGGCAAGAGCAGTGTGAATTCTTGGAAAAACATCCGTATGTTGCTCTAGCATTTAAAAATGTAACGATCATCTGATGCCACATAATCACTACGTCTCCCTGTGTCGCAGCAACTGTTCTGCCTGACTTTCAAAGGGGCTTTTGTTTTCTACTTGACCAAACTAGGATGTCTTGGCTCTAAAGGCATCACTCGTATCCATGAGGAAATTTAGAGTCCAATTAATTTCCTAGCGACAACAGCCATTAAATGGCAATAAGTGTCAAATACTCAATCCAGCAAGCTGCTTTCAGCTCTTTGAGACGCTCATAAGCACAAACCGAGGTTCAGACCACCAAATTCAGCACCTAACAGTGCTGACACAATCCTGGGTCCCTGCTCTAAGTCATTCTTCTCCAGATTGGAGGTGTGATGTGTCTGGAAGCTCCTCTACGGTGATTGAAATGATTGATCCAGACTTCTGAGCCCGGACGCCTCTGTTGGCCATCCAAGCAGAGGCAGGATGAATCCAGGCCATCTGTGACCAATTCTGACAGAGTGAAATCACGGGGAAGTGAACCAAACCTTTCAAACAAGTTTCTTTGTGAATGTGCCCAGGGATCCAAGCGTGGAAGAAAATGTTGCTCCTTCAGCTCCAGAGTGAATGAAAGCATTCACGGAAAAAAAGAACAAGGAGTTTTTTCCAGGGAAACATTCCATAGGTTCATCGCCAGCAGTGAAATAAGTCATCAACAAATGCAAACAGTGGTTGCTTTCTCTGAGACAGTGCTCAAATGTCACAGGGAGACTCCAACCAGCCCTTTGCACTGGGACCGTTCTGCAGTTTCCCACAGCGTGGGACAGATTTTTCACTGTAGGAGCCAGGTGTAAGATATAGGACACGGCTGTAGGACATAGGTTAACAGTGTCCCTAACGGTGCCACCACAAAGAAACAGGAGGAAGGTTTGGTTAGTCTGGGTGCTGCCTTATGCTTCCCCGTGCCAGCTAACACTGGGATGATCACCAGTAAAATCACGTCTGACTCCACACACACGTGCCAGATCGGTACGTGGTGTAAATCCACTCAGACTCGTAGATCTGGATCAGATCTCCAAGGTGTCCACGAGCTGATGAGCTTCACTGACCCCAACTAGAAAAGGGGGAGTTCACATTCCCACTGCTAGTGAGCCAGATGGTCATAAACGACACACTGTGATAAGAGGCCTTTTGGTATTTTAGAGGACTTAAAGAGCTTTCTGTGCGCTCAGATCCAAACATCCAACGCTCAGAAAGAGCAGACAATCTCTCTGCTCCAAGGGGAGTCTCTGGGGATTCATGTGATTTCAGATTTGGACTCAGTTGTCTTCCCTTGTGCTCACACAACAGAGCTGTACTGGGTGTAAGACAGAGAGGGCTTGGGGCATGGAGAAAACAAAGCCCTGAGTTGTCATGAGCTCTAGTTCTTGGCAGCACAATCTGGCGTTACAGGAAGACAGAAGGAAATGAGCAGCAGAGCTCACATTGTAGAAAATATCCTTACTATGTTATGAGTCTTGGCAGAGATTGTCTTGACGCTGTCAGGATCCCAGATAACCAGATCAGCATCCGAGCCCACTGCAATACGGCCCTTCCGCGGGTACAGGTTGAAGATTTTGGCTGCGTTTGTGCTGGTCACGGCCACAAACTGGTTCTCATCCATCTTGCCAGTCACCTGTGGAAAGACAAAAGGAGTCACTGCATTAGCCAGGCGGGGAATACTTCAAACTGCAAAGAGCTGACAGCACAGAGGATTCCAAATGATCTCTGCAGGGGCAAAAAACTCAAGTGGAAGGACCATAACAAGTGTCTGGGAGGAGATGACAATATAAAGCTGCAGCTCTTTCAGCTCTGAACGTCTAGTTGCGGCCTAAGCCTAGGACATGTGTGACATACCACAGCCTTATCCCAGATGATGGACATCCTCTCTTCAGTCCCATTGGTTCCTTCAGGGATCAGGGTGAAGTTGTCCTTCCCAACAGCTTTCTGAGCAGTGTTGAAGGTGCAGTGGCCACTGCCAGTAACTTGGAGGTCTCCACTGGAAAAGACAATGAGAAGTATTTAAGATATTTTATTGTCACAGGTTCACTCCTAAAGGTAAAACAGCCTTTTGCTTGCTGGCAAAACCAGCTATTAATCACCCACTTGTCTCATGATAAAGCACACAGTGTATGAACACAGAGCTCTACTCACCAGGCCAGTAGCGAGTTGAGAAAATCAGGAGTGGTTGGGTCAGGACTCAGTGGTGGGGAAGTAACAAAAGCTGCTGCCTTGGCCCAGTTCTTGCTCCAGTAGTGAGATCCATCGGTACCCAAGCTGGCTGTGATGGGCTCTCCATACACCACGGTGCCTACAGGACAGGGACACAGACAAATCCTGTTCAACGCTCCGCAGAAATCGGGTTATGTTACTGGGGGCACGTTTTCACATGCAAGCTCTTAATTTTACTTGCCTATCTAGAGATATCTATAGAAACACTGAGGATTTTCCAAAAATCAGTCTCTCAGACAAAGTATCGAAATAACTAAATACCTGATTTAATAATAAAGATACTGTTACTGATAAGATCTTGGAGCAGCAAAATGTGCACAATGCCTTTTCACAATTGCTGAGGTCAGTGCTGATTAATTGTGCTTGAAAGGGTTATAGTAAAGATTCATTGTATTATATCCTGCACCAAGAACCTTAGGAAAGATGGTGATGGGAACTGTAAGAGTGTGAGGAGATCCAGTCTGACCCAGAAGGGATGTGGAAGAAAAAAAATGAAAAAAAATAGCGCCTGCAATATTTTTATAGATGTGTATGTATTAAAGATCTAACAAGGCTGGGTTTCTTGGAGCAGATAAGAAAAACCTCCGATCAGGAAAGTTTCCTGCCAACAGAAAAGCCCATCACAGCCCAAGTATTCCTGGTTGAGAAATGCAGTGATTCCCCCAAGGGTACACAGCAAATCTGTGGCAGAACTAGGAAATTAAACTGGATCTTGTGCCTCTCCGTCCAGCGCACCCACCACCAGTGCATCCTTCCTCCTCATTAATGTTTTTGGAACCACATGAAGGAACAGCAGATCCTTAAGGCCACGATACTTCGCAAGCTGGAATGCACCAGCAACATCTGCACACCAAGCAGATGCAAGATGCTGCGACTTCAAAAGCAGTGCAAGCCGGTAGCCCCACAGATCTGCTCACCAAATGCAACCTTCCCGAAATCTCTGGGCCTATCCATCTGGTTCCCGAGCCCAGACACTTCATGTATTTGTATCTGCCTGCAAAAGACGTGGGTAGTTAAAATATTAACCCTGAACGCTTCGATCAGAAAAGAGTGGCAAAGGCGATGCCAGAACTGCTCAGAGGGTCTTACGCACCTCACCATGCAGGTTACAATACAAAGGATATTATTTGAGCTACTGTTATGTGTATAGGGAGCTGGGAAGCTGGGAGCTGGGAAAGATGCATTAGCTGAGGCAGAACGACGCATTAACTGCATTCATGCTACTTCCAGGACCACACTGGAAGGTGTAGGAACACACTGGGTGTAGGAACAGCCTTTGTCGGGGGATCCAGCAGCAGAGGAAGCGGCCGGCTGACATCACTTGCCACAAATAGGGTTATGAAATCAGAACAAGGCAAAACACACGCTGGCTATTAATGGGAGGCCTGTTGTGGGCCAATACATTGGGAGGATTGTTTGAGCTCCCCAATCTGCCAGCGACAGAGTCTGCAGGGAATCTCCTCCATACAAATGCCACTGGGAACATCTGGCTTTAAATAACATTCGTTCTTTTCCATTTAGCAAATCAATTCTGGTTTGTTTTTGCCTTGGATAGTCTTCAGTTGTGTCTCCTCTGTTGCTTGGGAGGGCAAGGCTAATGTGTGTGGCCCTCCCGGGTTACCCAGTTGGGTAACTGCACATCATTTAAATTGAATTATTTAAATTAAGGAACAGAGAACGGCGTGCCGTTTATACCCCAAATTCTCCTTATAAGGAGAAAACGCAATCTGAATGAAAACTGTGTATGCTGGTTCACTCAGGAGGCCTGGTAAAGTGAGTTCTGTGGATCGTTCACTTGGGACAATCCAGAGTAACATCCAGCCAAGTCGGGGTGTGTTTTACAGCTCCTGCAATGTAAGTGTATGATCCCTCATCCCAATGTTCCCGTCTACTTGCCAGCTAGTGGTCAAGGGGTCAGCGAGCATGGCAAGAAGGTGGTTTTCTTGCTGCTGCATCTCTGTGGTGTGCGTGTCTCCAGTACTTCACCTAGAAAAAGGCAGAGATGCTTCCCTGGCTTATAGGATTGAGTTGCACAGCCATATCAAGTTGTTTTCTGGGGTAATGCAACACACAGCCAATTCTGCATGTCAACACATCCCATGTCAGCATCGCCTCCACTAATGGAACGAGGAGAGGAAGGTTCATCCCAAACAGCTTGAGCTGCTTCCATACCACGAACAGGAAGAGATGCCTTGGAAATCAGTGCTCCTCACCAACTCTGAACTCATTTAACAAGAATCATGGGACCAAAACACTTCTGAGCCAATACACACACACAAATCTGTTTGCTGCGGTAGGAAATCAGCTCTTCTCACACCAAACACCCAGATGGAAAGTGATGTCATTTGTATATCCATTCAGGTTTATTTAGACTGCATAGAATTAAATCCAACTTTTCTGAGGAAAGAAGGAGGAAAATCATCCTTCCTGCTTATTCACCCACCCAGAACTGCTTTAAATAGAAATGAAGGGTTTAGTCACAGAATAAAGCAGGGAGCAGGCGCTTGTAACCCTTGCTCCTTGGGGGCAAGACAGCAGGGTGAGGACTTGGGAGAAGCCACCACATCTCTGAGAGCAGCTCAGTTCCCTCACAGGCCTCAGATTAATTAAATGGAGACAGCATGGAATCACTCTGTGATAACATGAAGGCATGTGGTTTAATGTGGTAGGATGAGTGGGGAGAAAGAGGCTCTAGGCCGAACAGAAGAAACATCTTCTGGCCCTGATACGACCCCTGAATACTTGTCTGTGGGAGATGAGACACAAGCAGTTGCTTGGGACGTTTTAAAAAAGAGCCTGGACAATAACACTGGAAAAATAAACCCTTTCTGTAGAGATGAAGCTTATGCTGGCAAGGAGTTGAACTGCATGAGCTAATAGGGTGCTGCTATCCAAGGGAAATAACTTACCCTTTTTCCTGGCTTGAGCAATGACATCAGCGGCACTTTTGCTCATCACCTTGGTGATATAAAGGGGGCAGTTGGTTTGGTTGGCGATGGTTATTGCCCGGTTCACAGCCTCTGCCTCCACCTGAGAAATCAAGTCAGCGGCAAGTTAGTACAGTACCATCCCCGTGTGGCAGCGCATCCCGTTCACCTTTGGAGGGTCACAGCCTCGGCTTTCACAGCAAAACAGGCTGTGCAGGGACAACAGGAGAGACTTTCCACCTCTCTGATTGTGAGCCAGAAAAATGTACAGTGTAATCACGATAATTAAAACACCATCGAGCTGCAGTCTCCTCTCATTACTATGTTTTCTCCTAGGCTGCTTCAAAGGTTCTCTGCAAGTAGACTACGTTCTGAAATAACAGTCCAGGTGCTCAAGGTCAGAGTGATTAAGCCTCTTCTTTAACCTAGACAAAAATAACCAACTAAACGTTGACTCAACAAAACTATTCATGCCCCAGCCCACGCAGAAGAGAGATGCTGAAGCCACATACTCTGGTGAGCCACGTTTGCAAAGCAGCCTCCTAAATTGTACCCTCCACTACAACATCTGGCTTGGGATCTGACAGAGTGTGAACCACCCCATAAATCAACTACTTTTTGTTGCATGCGTGGAGAGAGAACCTCAGCAAGACGAAGGGTCACTTTACAGCCTCCGAATGAACATCATCACTGCAGACTTTTGCAGATCACACCTCTTTAGCAAAGCCGTCCAGATGACAGATAAAACAACAGGGCAATGCTCACGCTGTACCTGAGGTTTCCCACTTGCAAAGCAGGGATAAAACACCACACATCACCAGATTTTTGACCAAAACACATTTGAGCAACTGCTAAGCAGGAGGAGAAGATTTTCTGCACAAGGCTGCTGAATTCCTGCCTTGTGCCCAGATGCTATGGTGACAGGCACATAACAATAACCCAACGACTAGTCCAAAGGGGAATGTTTGCAATTACCAGTATGTATTGGAAGCCCTAGCACAGCAGTTCTATTGGAAAAAAGAAAGACAGACATTTCCTGGAGCACTTGGACTGCTCTTGCTTTTGGCGTTTTTGTGGCTACAAGAAAAACAAAAAGTGATGGATTGCTCTGCAAAGTCATCGCAGAATGATCTGAGCTATGAGGGGGAGTCTTCCAGAAAGTGATGGGTGATGCTGACCTGGGATGGCAGTGCCTTAATTAAGCATCCCTTTGCTGGCCAGAACAACATGCTGAATACCATCACCTTGGCTTAGCCCGGGTTATTGAGGTTAACGAGTTAAAGCCATGAGTCAGCGGTGAAATTCATCCCTTCTGCTGCGCCTGGGAACTGAGAAGATGTGGATGCTCCGAGCAAGACACAAACACACATGGCCAGACCCTGAATGCTCCGCTCTGAGGCAAGTCTCACCGAATTGAGTGGGAGCTTTGATTTAGCCTTGCTCAACAACTCCTGCTAGTCCGTTGTAGACAGAGCTCCGAATTAAGCGGCTCTTCAGGAAGACGACAATCATCCTAAGTCCTTAGGGCAGATTGTACACTCTGTAAGGGGCTGTGTGAAAAGCCAGTTTTAGTGTTAACAGCACCGCAGGGGGACACCAAGAAACGTCCACTCCTACTGAACTCAACAGGAATTGCGGATCTGCTGCCCCCTCAGAATCTGGCCTTTGTCACCTGCCAGCTCCAAGGGAGTTGTGTGTTTTTAAAAACACTAAGTTACACCCACACTGGAGATAAGGGGAGGGAACCAGATGACATCGTTTCCTGCTCTGTTTCCTATGACTTTCGGGGAGGAAAATTTTGGACCAAACGCTTCCGTCTGGGGCGGACAGTGCAGCTGAGCTCAGCTGCACAGAGCGGCCCAGCGACGCTGGGAAAAGGCTCTACTGGTCCCCATTTGAGCCAGGCACGTGTCCTCATGCAGCCTTCCTCGCTGTATTGAGAAAGAACACACTTCCGCACAGATGTAACAAACCACCCAAGCCAGGGAGCCACGGAGTTCACGCTTTAAAGCTGCTGCTGCGCTAAGGATGAGCTTTGAAGTAGCCAGACAAGACTTGGCCAGTTTGACGGCCAGACCCTTCAATTTAAGGAGCAGCCTTCCTTTGAAGTCAACAGAAGCTTAGGGGTGCTCCACAGATGAGCCCCAAGTGTCATGTCGGCATCTGTTCCCGTTTCTCCTGACGCAAGCCAAAAAATATGTAAAACAAACCCAAAAATGCAGGAGTGAGTGGGCGGAAAGCTCAGTGCAAGTGTTTGCTCACAACATGCAGGAAGCACAAAATCCCAGCTCCCGGAGCCAAACACAAACTCTGCGAGGATTCAGACACTGCCCAAGTCAAGCGTTTTGTTTTCCCCTTCTGCATTAAGCAACTGAGTGATTTATGTTCCTACTGAAATGTCTCTGGATGCTGCTTGTCTGAACCAAGGGGAAGAAACAGAGAGGGAGCGCGAGGAGCACGTGTGGATGATCTCACACCCCCAGCTGCCACATCTGGCAGTCAGCAAAGCCCCGATATCTTCCTTGCAGGAACAAAAAGAACAGCTTGTACATAACGGATTGACCTCTGGAAGCCAGAATGCCATAGTGAGATGTCCAGCGTAGAGACACTGAGAGACTGGAAATGAAGAATTCAATAGGAACCAACCAGAAAAGTGATTCTCACTTTAGATATCTGATATTTGGGCAGAGACTTGATAGACCAACTCGGATAATCAACAGAAAGAGATGAGCTTTACCAGAGGGTGAATCAAATCTTAGGCTGGGTTAATTACTCTCTGGAGATGTCCCCTTCTCCAGTACAGAAGATGAGGGGCCTCCTCAGTTCCTCATAAGTACTCATAGCAGTTAGTTTCTAGAAGGGACTAGTTACTAGTTAGTTCCTAGAAGCACATTATCCTCTTCCCATGCAGCAATAACCTTTACAGCCAGGATGAAATTGTGTTTCTGGCCACATTCATCCCAATATGAAGGTACCTGATGGCAACACAGAAATCTTATAAACTGGGGGTGTAAATGCAGAGGCAGTAAAGTCCTCACCTCTTCGGGTCTGCTCAACACGTGCCCTTCAGGACCTGTGATCCCCAGTTCCAGGATCCTTTGCTGCTCCTGAGGCCGAGAGAAAAAAGAGCAGGAAAAGGATTTAAAGCAACATGCGTTTTTCTTGCAAACACAGCTGTTTGACAGAGGTACAAGTGAGATCCGAGGCATCCATGCAAGCTAATCATCACAAGGGGCTTTACAGAAGGGCCTTACAACCAGAGTCCCGTCCAGCTTCCCCGGCTGAGAATAACCAGAGCTCACAAAGCCCTTGCTGATTTGTTCACAGGAGGTCAGGGAAACCTTGTATTTTGATTTGCTTCCCACTGGGTTCATAACCCCTCAACTTTCACTACTCATTTGCGTCTATAAAATCATCTCTAAGACGTGGCAAAAGGGTATCTCATGAAAAAATCACCCTGCGAGTGCAGCCAACTGGGCTCAAAGACTCAGGTGGGCTCTTCCCCAGTCATGCAATGCAGAAATCCTCCGCAACGCCAAGTTTTCATGTATAAAACGAGCTGGAGATGAGATTAAATCCAAATACATTGTTAACATTTCTTCTTTGTTGCTGTTTAAAGGATGTACAGATCCCAAACGTCAGCATCCCAGGTTCTGTATGAAGGGATTTCCTTTCCCTTCCCTGCGCTCAAGTTACCCCTGAACATTTTACTGGACACAGTGACAGTCCCACCCAGACACAGTCTTATGGGGAAAAAGGCAAAGACGGCCATGAAAGCTGCCACAAAAACCTGCTTTATCAGTGGCAATGAAGGGGATAACACTTGACATACAGCTCTGCTTGCATCCTTGATACCGCTATGCTATACTTGTAAAAGTCTTGGTGATCTGTTTGCAAAGAAGGAATTAGAGTTTAAATCCCTCCCAGTATTTTGAAGTTAATAATCCACAGAATAAACACAACATACCTCAGCAATAATGTCACCATTTTCAGCATGCACTTGTGCTGTTGCACCAATATCCCGGATTACGCTCAGGACTTCGTATATCTGGAAGAATGAAAACACGTGTTACAATATACCCTGAGTGGACACTCAGATACACACACCTGTTCTATAGTATACGCTCCGGTCTCCTTCAGCACCCAGAATTTTGCAGAATGGCGCTAACTGCCGTACACCACTGCCTCCCACACTGTTCCAAATGACTCCCAGGCATTCCTCTCCTCCCACCACATACAAACCGCCCATCCCGCCAATTAAATGTACCCAAACATCTCCACCAGAATAGCAAATGGGAGGGCAATTCCTTTTTAAGGTCCCAACGCCAGAAACCCACTTCTGGATCAGGATCCGCTTGAGCTGATGAACACATAGCAGAGTTATGCCAGAGATCTCACTGTCCTGCCCTAAGCAGAAAGCAGCAATTTATAAAACTGCCACTGCTTCCACACCAAAGGAGCTGGAATAAAACCTCAGATCTCTCAAAATGAGGGCTTTGCCATTGCTTCCCCCAGCCAAGCGTTTCAGGGTTTGTTGTTGGGTTTATTTTAAATTAAAAAAAATATCTTCAAACCAGAGCTCTGGGTACTGTTGCAGATCTTGGGTACTGTTACACATAAAAAGACTGAAACCAGAACAGAATGTCAGATCCAAGCGTATTAAAATTAAACCCGTATAAGAGACTAACACACAGTTTACAGTGACAAAAGCACGTGAACATTAAGCCTTCCTACCTGAGAATCAGTTAGCTGAAAGCGATCTTTGAAAGCCATGTAAACCAAGAAGGAGTTCACACCTGGCAGAAAGAAAGCAAAGGGATTATGTTTGACATACCAACTGCATGCACAGCCAAAGCTACGAAACACACCGCTCCTTATAGAGAAATGTCCCCCACAATCAGCCCCCCAGCACTAATAATGGGTGGACACATAAATGACTCAAATCTGCTGTGAAATGTGGACACACGAGTGCGTGCACAGCGGCACATGCGCTTTGACCAGACCGCAGCGTAAAGCCGGGATCTCCGCAGCCATGTGGCATCTATTAGCGCAACTGATGAGAAGGGAGCAGCCTGCGCTCCAGCCGTGGGGACGGCCAAGGCCCTCGGCTCCCACTTCACAGGGAAATTAAGAATAATTCTGTGGATTCAGCACTGCAGGAGGTTGAGTGAAAAAATAAGCAAAACGCATCGCACACAAAAGCAGAGACCGGGCCCGGCTGCCCGATCCCTCGCTCCCTCCTGCGAGGGCAATGGGAAATCTGTGTCTGTCTGTGTGTCCTCCTGCACCGTGTCTGTACTGACCGACACACAGGGAGCTCTCCTAACTCAGCTTTCCCTCTCCTGCCTTCTGAACTAATTACCCGGCACCTACGGGAAAACGCTCATTAGGATGTAAGAGGTTGGGTTTTTTACATTACAAACGGGATGGAAAATTGCTCTAGTTTAAGGATGAAACGTCAAGGAAATTTAAAGCGGGGAAAAACCTATGAGGTCATTCTATTCAGCTCTTCTCCACTTTTAACAACTAGTGCTGGATTGTTTTTTCTAAGTCTGATTCTTCCCTTGTTTCCAACAGTATAATGGTCAAATCAACCACCTACCTGCAGTAATGAGAATAAAAGGACCTCCACTGAACCAAGGTGCTTCTCTGCATGGCAGCAGTGAGAGATTCACCTCTGCAAATCAACGCTCGTCCACCTCACACATTGCAACACCACCAGTGACACCAGCCCGCTGAGCCCTCTGCAACAGCGACTGGCCAAACCTCCACCAGACGCCAGAATGGGCCAAGTTAACGTCAGCGCCAAGAACAGCTTTACTGAGATGTAAAAGTAAAAATTTCCACAAGAGCCTGCCCTAAAAAATAAAGAGGGGAAAGGCTGCTTTGAGTTTGCATTAACTGAACTTACCATGGTCTTTAACCAGAGCTTCCATCTCCTCCTGGACACCTTTATGCCACTCGGTGATATCCACGTGCAGAGAGTAGTCGCAGCAGGATTTGCTGTCTGCCCATTCTCGCCACTGGTCGAACGCAGTCAGCAAACTGGTCCCTGGCTCAGGAACTACGTGATCAACTGGGAAAGACAACCGAAGCGTTAGTCAATGGCTGGCGCTGTAGCTTTCCTGGATGTCCAAGACAGAAAGCACGTTTTGCAGAGGCCGCCGCAAAAACACGACATCACCTTCTCCTGAAAATATTTGGGTTTGAAAGACCTGGTTTCTGAAGCCCCGCATCTGATTACAGAGCAGAAGCTGAAGGAAATACTTCAATTACTACAGCCTGTTTACTGCAATTGTTTGTAAAGGAAGCAAATGAAATTCCTGGAGCAGCAAAACCAAAGCACTGCAGAGAGCTCTATAAACACCGCTCCCCTGTTTGGTGACAAATAAACAATGTCACAGGCAAGATCCCCTGGGAGCATCAATCAGCAGCTTTCAGGGCTCAGCACCTTGTGTTGCAGCAGTGTCTTTGTGCCTCTGGACACGCTAGAAATGCGTCCAAAGAGTGTAAAGATGTTATTACTGCTGGCACATACATGGTGACAACCAAGGAGCCCATGCATGGATCGGAGCTGCTTTGTGCTGCACATCCCAACCAAGAGAACCCTCCAGAGACACCAGCTCAGTCTGATTGTCCTTCTAACCTAACGCGTTCGGTCCAGCAGCAACTGTGTTCCCAGGCAGCTACAGGACATTCCACCAGTGCTGGAGATGCAGAACAGCCTCAAAGGGTAACAGAGATTTGGATCTGAAGGTCTAGCGTTCCTCCCAGTAATTTGAACAGCATTCCACGTTTCATTTGAACGCGCGGCATCTCTAAGATCTTCACTACGCACACTGAAATCAAAGACGCAAGCCAGCATCTCAGAAACTGAACTGCTGCTGAGAGAGCAGGAAAAGCCTGTGGGACTTCGGGGTCACAAACTCGGCAGGCACTGTTGGGGAGGAGGAGAGAGCCCTGGCTTGTTCTTACATCAAATCGCACACACACACACAAAAATTGCTTCAATTATCAGCAGATAAATTCAAGCAGTTTATTTTTAGCTTCGCTGGTGAGTATCTGGGCTGCCATCGGCTCAGCAGCGAGCTCTAAATCACAGCTGGGATAAGAGACAAAGTCCTTGGGCCCGACTCTCAGTGAAGTACAAAGCTTTGCTTCACCCCCCAGACTCAGCAGCCTAGATTTAATGCTTTTGCACTGCCTTAAGAACTAGATTTACACCAGGAGCTCTCGACCCGCTGCAAAAGCAATACTGCTCTCCTGAACAACAGCCGAGTCGGTAATGACATCCCCAACGTCTGAGATGTGCAAACGCTGCAAAAAGCCAACAGGTTTTACCCAAAATGACGCGGTTCCTGCAACACTCTGCTCACCCCCTCTCCCTTCTGCAAAGGTGGCTATGGGATAGATATCAAAACAGTAGGTAAAATGCACTTTTCCAAAAGGCTTGTGTTTGCCCCTCAAAGGATGAGGCCAGTAGAGGCCGTGGGGCTCAGAAGGGGCTGGTGGCTGCTCCGATTGCCGTGTCCTGCCCATGAGAGCAATCCGCACTACGAGAGAAAGCTCCGAAATCTGCGCAATGGCTGGAATCTGATCAATAACGTGCTTTTCGGCACCCTCGGGAAAGGCGACCCCAACTTCATCAGCTGAAAAACTGCCCTGTCTTTTCAAAACAATCATCCCATTCCTGTTCCACGAGCTCTTCCTCCCCAGTGGTCAGCAACGTACCACTGGTTTCCAGACCGCATTGTTTCTTGGCCAGTACATGGTCCCGTGTCACTCTGCCAGAGTTAATCTTTAGCTTAAGTAGTATGAACAACAAGGAGGAAAATAACATTCTCTCTGCATTACCAATGGGATATGGAGAAAACCAAGGTTTTCACAAATGGCCAGCGCCTTAACGCAAGAGTTGTCTTCCTCAGCCTACTAATTAAAAAGCAAAAAAAGCTCATTTAATCTCTTACACATCACTGTAATAAATCCATCTCTACTTAGACCAAAGGTGCCCTAAGAGCTCTACCAACCCCGAGATGATACGTGGCTTACGGGCATTAGGAAATTCTGCCTGGAGGCACCAAGGGGTTAACACAGAAGAGCCTTCGCAGCCCAGCACGGAGCCTCCAGGAATGACTCTGGTGTCTCGGATCGGAGCTTTATCACCAGTTTATTTCATGCGCTGCCCAAGTCTGACTAATGGGAGTTTGTGGAGGGAGTGGGAGAGGGGGCAAGGGAGCTCGATCGGATCATTGACAAAGCCAAACCACAGCTGGTTGCAATAAGGGTAAGGGATGGAGGTAGCGGTGCATATGTGCATGAAAATCAGCTCCGGGGATTATGAGTATCTCCCATGGAAGCTGTGCTGCTGACACATCTCATAGCAGCTCCCCTGAGCTCACCGATAGCCAAATCACCCATCATCCCCACCAAAGCGGAACAGTTTGTTTCCATAGCAGCGCTCTGCCAGGTGAACATTACTGACCAACGACTTCGTTATATTCATATGGAAGAAGACGGCAAGCAGGCAGTGTCAATGTGCAAGGCAAGCCAAGAGCCTTCAAAGTCTGGTGATTTAACCAGTCCAAAGAGAATCGGTGAAGGAGCAACACAGAGAACATCCCATGGGATGCCCGACATGCAGCATCCTGAAGCGGGTAACAAGCTGTGTGGCCACAGCTGAGGCAGCAGAAGCAGCAGATGCTGCACATAAGGAAGGTGGATGTAACCCTAAGTGCTAGTCTAGAGATGATTCAGATACAAATGCAAATGTCTCTTCAGTTCTACCATCCCTTGTTATGGAAGGGGCTGACTACATGGCAAGATCATGGCCTACATCCCTACCTGCTAGGCCTCATGGAAGTGTTGGGGTTTTTGGTTGTTATTGCAGTAAATTGTTGTTATTTTTAAGTAAAAACATAACATAAATGAGAAGGAGCATAGATGCTTTAAAGGAGAAGAGCCAAGATTGATTCTTTGCCTGATGTTAGAAGAACTGAGCATTGCAACTACTCCTGCCTATTGCTATGGACAGGAATCACCCGCACGCAGCTCCAGAGAAGTTCTTCCAGCCCTTAGCACAGCTCGAGAGCTCAGAATAGAACAACAAGCTCTTTCTTTAAGGTCCCTGTGCTTCAGAGCAGCCCAAAGCAGCTGATGAAAGCTCCAGCCGCTGTGTTCCCACAGCCCCGGCTTCCCAAGATGACCCTTGGGTATGATGTGCCGCAGGACCACGGACACAAGGTCTTCTGACCCACCGGAGCAGGCAGCAAAGCCAACCGTGGAGGCTTCCCATGCGAAAAGCAGCGTCCTGACCTCACTGCACCACAGCTCTCTAGGGAACCCGACAGCTTACGGCTCCATCTTTCCTTCCTTCATCTCAGAAATCAGGAATGCTCAGTTCCTGGAGCGGCCTCACGCCCACAGGACGCGCTCAGGACAAACTGTTGCGATGTCGACTGTTGTCACCCCTTCGTTCTCTAGACCACGACAGCCTTGATCTCTTTGTGCTTCCGAGCCTGGATGTTTTCTTCCTGTTGCTGATTATTGCTGTAGAAATCATGTCAGCTGCTGAGGTCTGCAAAGGAAGTTGCCAGCTCCATTTATGCTCAAAGCTTGCTCCAAAAACAGAAACAAAAGGAAAAAATCATTAAAGTATCACTTCATCAGTACTGAAACCTTCAAAGGAGGAATTAAAGAGCTTGTGGTCCTTGTAGTGGCTCCCTGAATCAGAGCGAATTTCAGGCCTAATCCTAATGTTTCTCTTTATTTAATATACACTCTCAGCAAGTTACACGGCAAAGCCAAAGTTAGGATGACAGTGGTTTCTCAGTTATGAACAGAAAACATTCTGCACATTTATCTTTTAACCTTCGGAGATGCAGAATCCAAAAATGTAGCGGCCTGGTTTACAAGCTGGTTTACATTAGCCAAGCAACTGCTTTTTAAAAAGAAACACTTTTAAAGGATTTTGTATTATACAAATCATCTAATTTTTCCCTTGATAAAATACTGGGATTCCAAAATTACTGGATAGTCTGTTTGTCTTTATCTCGGACAAACCGAGCGCTCACCTCCCTCTGGAAGGCAGTCGGATCTCAGCACCTGCGCACCCACATGCGTGATTGTTCCAGCCACCATCACTAAGGCTCTTAATTACCCCTCCGCCGTGCCTGGTTCTGCTCTCCCGTCATTACACACGGTTTTACGTCGCTTACAAGGTGCATCTGCTCTTTCTTCTGAGTATTTCAGCTCCCTCCCACCCACCATCCAGGGCTGGTTTTCTGCCTGTCTCGCTCATGATCCTTCGCTCCTCCTTGGCCAGATTAATCGGCTCAAGATTAAAGGCAGACAATAAGCCGGAGTGAGACAACAACACTAACCACTGTGAGCTTATCTGTGCGGCTTTAATATAGCAGAGCTGGCCCTCGGCCACCCTGCAATGTTATGTGTCCTGTGAGATGGTTGAATGCTGTGGGGGAGAGATAACAACCATCAGTGCATCCGTGTTAAATGAAAGGGGAAGGCAAAAACTTAGAGGAATTGATTTTAAGGCAACTTTCCAAGTATGGAGGAAGATAAAGTAGTATTGTTTTAACACAAGCATGAAAAATCTAAGTAGGGCAGGAGAAGCGACAGCATCAGCTTATAAAGCAGCAGCATTTACTATTCACGTCGCTGATCGGTGTGTGTATTAAGGGTTGGCTTTGAGCATCTCTTGGTTCCTCATGCTACCGCTCTATCTTCTCAGGTACTTCAAACCCACACAGACCCACTGGCTGCACAGGCCACTCAAAATGGTGCCAATCTCAGCTCTAAACAGCGGCTTTGTAAAGCCCTGTATCACAGATTGGCTCCCTCTTAAAACCTGGGTACGCTGTGCCCTTCTGGTCCTCAGGAGCTTTTCTGCAGCCGGGTGATATCTGCTCTGAACAAGCACCCGGGTTGAGAACGGAGCGAGTTATTGTGCATGGGCACGAGGGAACACACACAGGAGGCTGGGGAATTTAACTTTGAGATTGAAACCATAAAAAAATCCCATCTAATCTCTCCCTGGCACTTGGAAGCTCTCACAAAAATGCACTTGAAGAGCCATGCCTTCATATTTTTGACCTCTCGCTAAGCTCAAGAGAAATTATTGCTGCAGTGGGAGAGCTGAACTCAGCTCTTAGGCTTGCCTTGAAAACAAAACTTAGCTTTTTGGATGGATGTCCTCGTGGGTGGGGATTAATGGGGTTTATAGCTTCCTGGTATTGTGGCATGTTCCATTTTTTGCTCTTTCGCATCCTGCCTCCTCTGAGCAGGCTCTGCCTTGTTAAAGCCCTTCCTGGCTTTGCTAGAAATAGCCCTCGGTTCCAGCTTTCCCCTGTACAGGTTTAATTACGTATTGTCTGAAGCATGAATTTCTTCTTGCTCTTCAGCTGATGAACACCACTAGCAGGAAGGAGAAAAACGGTTTGATATGGGCAATATAAACGTGAATTAGGGTCAGATGTTACCAAAATTGTGTATGTAATAAAACCATGGATGAAGGGTTCCAGTTGCTATCATAAACTGCAGTTTTACACATTATTTCCTGCTCCTACGAGCATTAAATGTGCCTATTGTTTAAGAGGAGTTTATAAGGTGAAAATCCTTAACGTTTTGGCTTAACTGCTAGCAGGCAGATTTCTCCTACCCCAAACTTTAAATAGCAGCTTGATCACTATAAACACATCTGCCTTTTTCATACTACTTAATCTTCACAGCAACTGCATGTGATGAAATCTGGTGAATTTATTGAGTTGTACATTCTGTCACAAGCCATTTTATTGAAAGGTTGTAATTAAATTCAGCCCTGCTAATTGCACAGCTCCCTGCTTAGAAGTCTGGAGCTGCTGCTGGTCTATGGCTGCAGGATTCTCTGGGCACTGGTGTGAACTGGGAGTGATGCTGGGAAAACGAGTGGAATAAAGTCGATATACGTGAACTGAAAGTCAGGCCTTTAACTCACCCAAGAAGTTTCACAGCAGATAATCCCATAATCACAGACCTTATTTCATCCAGAACTTTCAAACTCTCAGCTAGTAAAATCCCTTTTACTATTGGTTATATATCATCATGACCCTTTTACATGTGAAGAAATTAAACTACCAAAAGCTGCCTTGCCCAGTAACAAAGTTTTGTCAAAGTCAAGCCTTCCAGCAACAAGATTTCTGCTTGAGTATTGAACCACAACTGCTGGCTCACCGGCTCTGCAGCAACTTAGGCAAGAAAGAGACCTCGGCAACTCTTCTGACCTCAAAAATCCCCAATCGAGTCACCTAGAAGAGCCTCACACCTCCCACGTTCTGATTTCATAGCCCGTTCTTCCTCTAAACCACACTCCAGGTCGTGTTTTTGATCTAGGACAAGAAAGGATAACGACAAGATGGCTTTTAAGGTCACCGCTTCATGTATCTGACATACCTGAGCTGATACACTTGAAGGTAACGGAAAGTCAAATGAAGAATTTTCTTAACAGTCTCATTCCCACATTGTTTTATCATTGTTTGTGTTTCTCCTCCAAGATCCCGAAATAAAGAGATTATTCTGAAGGGTAACAACATTTTGCACAGAACAGTATTTACAGCACTAATACAACTACGCAAGGACTGTTCGCTTGTCTGCGTCTGCCAAACCAAGGGAAGAAAAGGCTGAACGACGCCGCATGTTGTTTTCTGTCAGTTTAGACCCAGCTTATTGGACTCCGTGCAGAGAATCAGAAGTTGGACCAGGCTCAGAAGAATTAGCCACATCCATGCTCCACTGATTACATTTGCAGCCTGCAATGCTCTGTTATTCCCTCACTGATGTCATACAGATATTTCACTTGTCTTCTGAGCTGATTAGATCCAAAATACGATTAATAAGTTCATGCCAGCTGGACACAAATGTAAAGAATAGGGATCTGTATGTCCAAATTAATTAATAACCCACTTCAACAGCTGGAACAACTACATATTTAGATCAGATCAAAAGAGGCTCAATTTCTTTACAGAACAGGTTTATTGTACATCCAAGCTACGCTTGTGTCTCAGGAGGTCACCATGATGGAGGAGGTAGGAGCCAAGTTCAAAAGAGACATATTTAAGTGATTCCAAGATTTATTCTTCCTTTTCGGCTTACTCCACACTTGAAGCCCGCGAGGAAAGTACACAGGACTTCAAAGACTTCCATATAAATTGACCTGTAAACCTTGAGGGAATGGGACTGGGAAAAATCTCAACTCGTAGCCATGGATTTCGAGTCAAAGCAAAACACAACTACAACACCACATCCAAGGGGCAAAAGTTTGATCAGAAACAAGAGGCCGAAAGATGAAGCGCCGTAAGGCAGTTGTGTCCCTCTCAGGTCAGTGGAGATGTCCCCTGCCTGTCAGGCTTTTTCCACCAGCCGGGAAGCTGGAACAATTCTAGATTTGCATCATTGTCGCCAAGACCAGACTTGGGCCTCTCGGCCTCACTTTGTTGTCCATGGTCGTCTCAGGGGGGAGTTGGAGATGAACAAGAACAGAACTGCTGAACGGGAACTTTTACAACGGGAATTTGTGATGGTTCTGGGAGGGTTTTATGTTTTCAGGACCAGAAAGATGAATTTTTAATCTGGGTATTTGCCATATAACCATCTCCCCTCGCTGGACAAGGACCAGACGCTTTGAGGCCGAGGTTTCCATCAATCACCATCATCTCACTTCCACTCTGCTAAGACTCTAAGAGCCCCCATTCTGCTCTCAGTTAAACCACTGGCTTTGACAGCTGTCAGACAGAACTACAGACGAGGAAGCAAGGACTGATCCCGACCCGAATGTGCACGTGTCCACAGAGAAAACTGTGGTGGGATCTGATGTGAAGGTGCAGCAAATCCTATTTTCTAACAAACCTATTGCAGGACGGAGATCAAGCAGCACATGGCCATTTTCTGACTACACTGACACTTCTAGTTTTCTATCAACTTTGTAAGGCTAATATTGCCTGCAAAAACAGCTATTGAGATTGCTGTAATAATAACCTGTAGCAGGTCCTAACTGGATGAGTTTAAATAAGAATTCTGTGACACAACCCCTGGTGCTGAATTTCCTTCCTCCAGGTCTGAAAGAGCCCTGGTCCAGCGTCTCGAGCGTCTCTGGTATCTCCTCAGGTCCATGAGACCTCCACAAAGCACCACGTCTGAGGGAGAAAAGGATGCGCTGCTGGGCATCACTTGATTTGGCCAACCCAAAGATGGACACTAAGCCTGGGGCTCTTCCAACCCAGGAACTGCTTAGGAAGACTCGTACATACAAGACATCACCTTTTACAAAGACTTTACAAAGCTTTTCCAGTTCCCAGTGGGTAAGGAGTCTCTGCACATCAGTCTGAAAAGCCCTTTGTACCCCATCAGTAGCTGAACTCTTCAAACACTGATACAAATCCTGAGAAATCTTATCCAAAATAAAGAAAAGTCCATTGGGGCGGTATCGTTAACTAACAGGTATTTCTGGAATGAGATTTTTGATGCAATATTGGGTTACATTATCTCTTGCTGTGCGATGCTTTGGGAACTTTCCTCCTCCTTTTCCTCTGTACAAACGCAGCACTGTGCAATAATACAGGATGGTTCTCAAGAACTCCTGTACCAGCTCACATTGCCTGCAGGCTGTGCCAGGGAACTTCATTCATATGTAAAACAACACAGAGTCCCCCAGATTCCAAAAATACACACACTGCACATATGTAACTGCTTCCAGGAGCAAAGCAATCTGGCGAAAATCTGCCCTGCAAGCGGTCAGGAAGGGAAACTTGCAAAGCACGGCCCTTTTTGATGGGCTTGGAAAATTCACCGAGAGATCTCCCAGTTAGCATTTGCATGCTAAAGTCTAATGGTTCCTCCTGTTGCTTTTAGGATGCAGGAAGCCAAAATAATTTTAGACATACAGGGCTCACCTCTTCCTCCATCACAAAGGGGTTTTCCTTGTATTCCTGTCCTGGTAGTAACTAGAGCATCATGAGCTGCAGGGACCAGCATCGGTGGCATCCCATGTTTCACTTATGAGGGTCTAGGTGAACTTAACTAACTCAAATTAAAGCTCGCAAACCCTCAGCAACAAAGTCGCCCCCCATTATGGGCAGCTAGCAACTAGCACGGAGAAATTAAATGACAGAGGTAGTCCTGACACTAACTGTTGTGTATCAAGGGAAGAAAAGAGTTTCACGAAGCTGCAATTCTGAAGTGCATCACTGCATTCCTTCCAATGGGAGTTGGGGTTGTGCAAAGATGCAGCCACAGCCCCAAGCTGGTAACAACTGGCAATTTAAAAGCATGATTAAAGTACGCTAGACAGGAGGGGCTAATTGGTATTCCTTCAACACTTCTCCCTCTCACCAGAAAGATTAAAAAACAATCCGGTTTCTAAGAAACAGATGGGATCTATGAACTGAAGGCACAGTGGCAGAGGGAAAGATGAAAAAGACTCCACTGACCCCAGACGCCAACAGACGGCACTCACCCGAATCCAGAGCGGGAAACGCTGCCTTCGTTTTAGCCATCGCTTCTTTCAGGCATCACTTGCTTCCTTCCCCTGACACGCAAAGCTAAGTCCCAGCACGGAAACTTAAGAGCTCCTGTCTGACAAGGAAGGTTTTGCTGAGTCAGGCTCATGGGGAGGTAAAAGAAGCCAAGCGACTGAACACTGGTAGGAAGGAAAAATCCATGCCCAGAAAAACAAGCCAAGAAAAGAGCTGCAGGCACCATTTCCTGCTGGTTCTTTTAAGACCTTGTCTCAACTTGAAGGTGATTAAGACAGGTTATCTAGCAAGACTTAACACACATGCCCTGAAAACCCATCACAGGCAGCAAGCGATATTACATTAACAGAGCTTGATAATCGTATTTTATTTGTTAGAGTGCTTTCCAATCTAGAGCAGACAGGTTTGAGCTGGAGGAACCAACTTTTATATCTGCACACTTGAAAGCATCCCATGCATTTTCCATTGATGTAAGGGGCTAGGGAAAACACAACATATTGGTGATAGCTGTTAGCTCTCTACTTCTGTGTGTCATCCATAAGGCAGGGGATTGGGGATAATAGTATTGGACACATGAAAGCAAGAAAAGCATTTAAAAGCAGCTCTTCAAACAAAAGAACATGAACTCTCCTCCATTCAGTGGGAAAGCAGCACTACTGATCCCAACCATTACATGGAACAAGAGGGATTAAGTGCTATTGCCTGAGCTGACAACATTGCTTATTTCTCCTGAGCGGGTGCCAAATCCCTCTTTTTGGATGCATGGAAAAATCTAGGTCAGTCACATCTGCAGGAAGACGGCTGCTCTGTCAGTGGTGTTGCCGCTTCAACGTCCATTTGTTCACAACTAAATCAGAGTCCCCAGGCTCCATCCGCTCCTTCCTCCCAGTAACAGGTCCAGAGGAGAGTGGGGCAAAACAAACGGAGCAAGGGCCTCGCTCACCTGCTCTTTAAAACAATCAGTGTTGCCAAAGGGGCAGAAGAGCGAGGGCCGGGATGCAGAGCAGCTCTGGGGAAGGCAGAAGATGGGAAAATAGGGAAAAAAAATCTACTGACTTACAACAAGTGGACTGCAGTGATTTCACAAGACTCCAGCCCAAAACCAGACGCTGCGGAATCCACCTTTCAGCACTAAGGAGGAAAGATGGTCCATCTGGTAAGCAGTTATTAGCCTGAATATCTGACAGCCAGGGTTAAAGACACCATCACACCACCGGCCTCCTGCATCACCTCGGGCAAAGCTACGCAGCTCCTCATCTGTTCCTCACAGGAGCCTCTTGTCTCAGCAGCAAAGGGCCGAGAAACAATAGTTGCAGCCCAAAGGGGAAAAATTAAAATACAACGCACACAATAACACACAACATGCGCTGAGGACGGAACAGCTGTTTCCTTCTGTGCGAACTGGCAAGAGACACGGAGGGCTTGGCAGATCCGCTGCCTTCGCTTCCAAGGAGACCCCTTTGGAAACGCCATCAGAACAATAGCGGGGATCCCGTCCAGCACAACGTCGGCATCGCGGGGACGGCTGGAAGCGCTGCCGTCCCCGCGGTAGCTGCAGACACCACCGCGGGGAGAGATTCCTAATGGACTTAGAGGGGTTTAAAAGCTTGAGAAGAGTCGCTCACAACGGGGGAGTGCCCATCTCTGTTTACGGACCGACTTTCTCATTAAGGATTTTAAGCCCGCTCTGAATGAAAGCAACAAACACATCAGCAGGAAGCTGGGAGTCAGTGAAGCGAACAAGATGTAGCGTGAATCGGTGCGGAGGCTGAAGAGAGACGGGGTATAAAAGGCACCGAGGGGAGCTGGGGAGAGGAAAGAAAGGGCCGGAGGGACTCGGCACTCCCGTGTGGTAATGTCATTATCTTCAGAACACAGCTCAAGGAAGCTGTTACCCATATAAATCACCTATCATCTTTTATACAAGCAAGTGGACGTTTTTATTACATTTCTAGAGAATTAAACATCTCTTTGCTGCAGAAGCATCACCGCCAGCTGCCAGGAAGTGGAAGGAGCCCCAGAGCCCAGCGCGGGCGCTCTGAAGCGCCGCTGCCCAGCCGCACAGTTCCTCTTTCATCTCTGCTACTGCGTGCAAAAAGAAACAAGGTTCAGGCTGGTGTGTGCGGAACAATGCAGAGCTGTGTACACACAGCCGCGGAGCCTTGGGGAGACACTGCAGCTCTGTGGTCACCGCCCTGGGACTCACAACGCTTGGGTTTATCCTTCCAGCTCCACCACGAGTTGCTGCGTGACCAGTGCTGTCACCTCCTCTCTTGGCTCCCTTTCCAGCCTCCTCCTTTGCTCACCATGTAGACTCTTGCTAACTTAGAGGGCTAAACCTTGGAATACAAAATAGCAGCACCCAGTAGGGTAGAATGTGATGTTGTCTTCACTGCTGGGTCTAAATATCACCCCGTGCCCCAGAACACTGCCTGGCCTTCCAAACCTCGCTCTAAGCTCACGCTGTGCTGGTTTTGACTCTGATCACCTTTGGGGCAGCTTCATTTTCTCAAGACGTGCTTACTTCAAAAACGGAGACTGGAAACATTTCCATCTTCAGGATGATCTAGGAGACCTGGTGTCAACGCATGACAAATATCAGTATAGCCGAGCAGCTAACGCACTCCCAAAAAGCCCTGCCAGCCTGCACACGAGCTCTTTAATAGCAGGGAAAGCATTAAGAAGCAGACTGCAGCCCATGGGAAGCTCCCTTTTATTTTCTGAACCTCCCAAGATCCCCAGCGTACATTCTCCATGTTATTAGGATAACTGCTAGGCAAGTTCAAAAGGCAGCTGGCTTCCAAGTCACCAAAGAGCTATAATTTCTCTCACTGTAATTTCTCTCTATGATTATAACCGTGGTTAACTGAGTCAACACAGGCAATATCCATAAGCCATCTCACTCCAGGACAGCAGAGAGCCAGGAAGACGCAGAGTCTTTGGGAGGGGGGTTAAATGTGTGTGGGAGCTGGTCTGGACAGACACAGCTCTCACTGGGACATTAAACAGGCTAGAGGATCAGAGAGCCAGTAAATATTAATATACACAGCTTAGCTTTGTCTTTTCTGAAGGGTTAGGAGCAGAGAAAGGCAATCCTGCCTCTAATGAAATCAGGGGGAGTTTTACCATTGATTTTGATGGGGATTTCACCCATCACAGTTAATAAGAGACCAAAACATCACCAGACTTGGAGAGACCACCCTGTTCTTAGCAGTGACATCTTCCTTCTCTAATAGCTCCAGGGACTGTTCTAGGGCATCAGAGCGCCCCGAACTGGGCAACAGGGGCGCAAAAATGCCGTCTTTAGCTCAACAACACTGTGGCTCCATAGGTGAGAAAGTGCCCCTTGTAAAGGGCAACTCCGCACCAAGCCCTTTTCCAAAACTCTGGAGGACTGTTCCCCTTCCGTGGGGTACAGGGGATTTTAGGGAAGCTACACTGAACAGACTGGAGCCGATCTAATACTCCTCTCTCCTCCAAAGTCTTACGCGGATCGTCCCAGAATCCTCCCTTCAACTTAACGCCCAAACACCGCATTCCGACGTTTTAGAAGGGCGATAATCCAAGTTTTTTCCAGAGCAATGTTATCGTCAAACATGTGCAGCGCTGTCTGCCCTTGGCTGACATGCCCACACTAATATTGTTTTGAGGTAGGGACTGAGAATGGATCGTTTCAGAAAAACAATCACATCACAACCCCTCATTTCACCTCTCAGCCCTGCAAAACCAACCACATTTTTGTCATACGTCCGCAGAGGCAGCTGGAGTCTTGCCTTTGGCACTGGAGAAGGTAGAGACAGAAGGATCATAGCTGGAATTCCTGTCCCGATGGCCTCCGAGGAACAAGTAGCTAGAAAAAGAAATCAGCCCTAACTCCTGGGTGTAGGAACCCAGAGGAAAGCTTGGGAAAGCAAGGATTGGAGAGCTGTATCGGAACGTGGGTGATGCAGAGCAAAAAGGGGCTAATTCAGATCATCGCCGCTCTCCCTCATTCCAGCTGGCCAGGGGATAAACTGGGAAGCACTGGCTTGGAGCCACATCTGCTTCCCACCGGGATAAATCATCAGTCCCGCACAGAAAAGGGGCTGCTGCATTTGGTACCAGTTGAGAGCCGGATTCTCCTCTCTCTGATGCTGCAGTCATGAATTTACTTTAAAGAGGAACGGAAATAAATGAAGAACAGGGCTTGGAAACAATAGGTTACATTCTTGAACTCCTGTGTGCTTCCCTTGGATGGGTTCGCCATGAGAATTAAAGGAACAACATTGAATTTGAGCTGAGCTGAAAATGAAGCTCACTGAAACCAAAGCAGACACGCAGGGTGAATTCCTGGCACTGCTGAGGTCAATGGCAAAACCCTCCATTACTTTGCCAAAGCCAGGATTTCATCTACTGTTTTCATAAAACCAACAATCAATAGAAACCTATGCAAGATTTTCGTTTTAATTTCACTGAAAAATGTATATAAACCAAATATTTCCCTACAATGATTGTAAAGCGAACAGCCTTAAAGTGCCCTCCTGCGTGAAAATAAGAACAAACTGAAGTACGAAGCAAACTAAACCATAGCCCAAATAGGGCTATGTATAAAAGAAAAAAAAACAGATGAAGGTATTTGTAAATATATAATGCAAAACTTAAAGCACAGATAAGAAACATGGTTTATTTCCACAAAGCTCCCATCCACGAGGCGAGCTCTTCCAAAAAAGCCTGAAGAATGGAGGCATTTAAAAAATACGGTTACAAACATTCCTGTGTCATTTGCAGCCTGCGTTTTGTTAGAGATATTATTAATCTAGTTCACCAAACACTGTCCTATTTATCATAAAAGAAAAAAAAGCTGCAATCAACCACAACTCCCACCTGCTCAGGGAAAATCCAAAGGCCACCCACCAAGCGTATGTTCCTGAGGCAGTTTTGCACGCTTCCTTGTGGAAAAACGTCTTTGCAAACGCTATAATTTTGCTAAGAAGAGACCAGCTGAGCTGACACAGGGCAGAGTCTCCAAAGCTTTGAAGTCTAGTTGGATTATTTCCCCTGCTTCCCACCGTTCAGTTGCCAATAGTCGCCCATCAGAAACGTTTCTCCATCATCCTAAGTGGTTTAATTACTGTTCTTGCTGCTGTGCATTAGGAAAGTGGTTTTTGTTCAAAGGTGGGAGTGTATTTTTATCCTAACACGAGACACTCGGGAAGGCAGTAACGTCAAGTTGAGCCATCGGCCTCCTCTACATGGTTTGTCCACAGTCATGATCTACATTGTACCACTTTTTCACATCTGTAGAACGAGACGTTATAAAATGGGGGACTCTCCAGTTTTCCTAACTCCAAGGTGTGTTATGGACACCATTGGTGGGATATTCAGATACTACAGTCATAAAGGCGATGTACATCTACAAACATACGAAGAGGTCCAAGCAGCTCTAAGTACAAGGTAGAGTTGGGCAACTATGGTAAAAAGCCACCTTAGAAAATATTACCTTAGCAATCTCTGCTTAAAATGTTTTGAACAGTGTCATTGTGGGAAATAATGCTGGTAAAAGCTCAGCGCAGATGACAAAGAATGTTATTTTCACCTAATACAACAAGCAAGAACAAACTGCTAATTCAAGTGTGAACCAGGTGCACTAGTAACAAAGGAACAACCAGCGAAACAAAGTCAATGAACTGAAGCTGAAAATACTGTTTCAGTGAAACTGATTTAAATTGAAGCCAAGACTGGAAGCAAAACTGGATATTAGTACGCACGACGAGACCATCCACAGCTACCTTACGTTCTCTATAAGCGTGAGGTTATCTTCATACTGTAAAGTGATAACATGATGAAAGATAATTTCCCAGGTTATTTGAAACATTAGACCAAGTTCATAGGCCAGACACAAGCTCTTGGCAAGGTCCAGACCCAGAAAAAGATTTGTTTCAGAAACGCCGGCTCCTCGTCCCAACCTCCATGTCAATGAGTCCACCAGACCAGGGCTCAAAGCCAGCTCAGAACCCGCCTCTAAGAGATGAGGATGTTCCAGTCCGTAAGCACCAGGTTTGAACTGAGGCCGATTCCTGGCTGTGCCTAAGATCCCTTTATATCCCTGGATGGGACAATAGACACCAGTACCTGTTCTGAACCACGCTCTTTTATTTCTCTGTACCTTAAGTCCCCTCCTGTGAAATGGCAGCACCTCGCTGTACATCAAACAATGTAAGATGCTCAGAGACTGTATCACTTGACACCTTTCTCCTTGATTCCCATATGCGGCAACAGACTCCAGGACGCTGTGTTAGAGTTTACATGTGATCAGCTGCACTGCAACTGAGGTTTTTGGTTTACTTCTCTAGCTCAAACCAGGTTAACAACAATGACTCACAGAATGTTAAGGTCCTGGCTCTGATAAGCCAAGCATTTGTGGCCAACATAAGTGGGGACAGATAGCCTGGAAGTCATTCATGAGGCATTTTAGAGCCCGAGGGGAACACCACGAGTGTCTAATCCTGGTGTCAGCACAACAGTCTGTCCGTCTGCCTTTTTATTTTGAGATTATTTTCATTTCCCAATTTCTCTCTTCCTCCAAAAGAGGATGTGAGTACAAAAAGAACAACGCTAATAAAAACCCTGGTGCTAAAGCTGCGCACGTAAGCGGGCATGCGCAAATCCTTCGGTTTCAGTGGCCCAGTTTTCAAAGACACGCAGTACACTGGCACCAAGCTTCTGGGTGCCTGTTCCCACCCCTGCACAAGCTTTTCTCAGCAACCTGGACAGACATCTGAAATCTCCCACTGCTGGCACCTGGTCCAAAATACCAGTCGTGTGACTTACACAGCCCACAGTTTCTGTGCTTATCTGAGAAAGAGAAAAGAAAAGCTTTCTCGGAAGAGAAAAACCAGGCAGCTTACTGATCATGGTGGTGCCCCCAGCCAGCGCAGCCTTGGTCCCTTGGAAGAAGTCGTCTGCAGATGTCATCCCCTGCTCCGGCATCTGGAAGCGGGTGTGAACGTCAATGCCTCCCGGAATCACCATCCTGCCGTGGGCTTCAATAGTTTTCACTCCCCCTGGCACGATCAGATTCTCTCCTATTTGCCTGGGTAAAGGGGTTTCAAACAGCAAGTCAGACACAAGCAACAGACAAGGCAAACAGCCTGTAAACATACGCCCTAGTGCCATTTAACCTGGCCAGTGTGTTCTTTTTCCATAGAAAGCAATGTATGGGATTAGTGCACATAGCTGGTAATATTTTATGCTTCCCCTTGAAGTAGTAGCACAATCAACAGCAAAGTGTGCAATTGCTTCAGGGCAATATTAGGCTGAAGAGGAAGGAAACGAAGGAGCCATGGTGCCGGACAGATGGAGAAGGGACCGGCTGATCATCAGATGGTGGATGCAGCAAACAGCCTTGTTACTGGGACTGGACTGGGGGTGCCAAGCGGCAGTTCAACACTAACAGCGTTTTTTGCCTCTCTATTGTCTACTTTCATACATAGATGTTACGTAGTCCCTGCAGAAATATAAACCCAAGCAGATCACGGTCACCAAACTCCTGGTGAGACCCTCCAAGGTCTGTCCAGCCCAGCTCTTCACAGGCGTATTTTTAGAAGCGCAATAGTGGCTGACACATTGCAATTAATGAGCTGTCTTTGGCTGGCTCCTTTAACTTTTAACCTTGATTAACAAAGCACATGTGCTGACTGTTTAGCCAGAACAGGAAGATTCCTTGTTTGTAATCTCTGGCTTGTTCATTTTTTCCTAAGAGTAATTTTCCAAAGAAATCTTTAATATATTTAACATGCCAGAAGTACGTGTTTCAGGACTGAAAACACAAAAAAGTGCTGGAAAGAGGTGTGAACCCCAATCCTTAAATGACAGAATCATTATTAACTTTAAGGGGGTTTAGATTGGTCCTTGCATCACAGAATCGTAGCAGACAGTGCTGCAAGAGACCTCAAGAGGTCACTTAAGTCCAGCCTCCCACCCTAGACCAGCATTAACTGTATTAGAATGCTGAACTCTGGATTCAAAGTATCTTAAGTCATGACTCAGTAAAACGTTACAACACAGATAACTTCAAATACATGTGTCATCTCAGCATGGGGCTGTTCACATGGCTAAAATTAAGCACATGTAAGTACCTCCTTTGACCTACGCTTTACTAACAATGGGGTTTTGGCCCACTTGTTAATCTAATTTAACATCTTGTTTCTGAAGTTCCTCCATCAAACACCAGGATATACAAGAAATACTCATTTTGTCATTGCAATCTAATACAGCTCACTGATCAAGTTATTCCTTGCTAATCTGCAGGACTTTTCTGCACATTTCCAATCGTAACACGGTAGCAGGTTCCACTTACTTTATCAACCCATCTTCCATATAAATGTCTGCATAGAAAGACTGGTCGTCATTGACTATTTTACCACCTTTGATCAAGAGGCGATCACTCTGCAAGAAAGAAAGACACAACAACCCATCATTATTGTGCGAGAAAGCTGACAGTCTGCAGTGTCACTCCAGAGATAAAAGAGACGGAAACAACCTCTGCATTATTCAGAAGCGCGTGTCAAAACACAAGTCAACCGCCGCGCTTTCAACTGGAAAGATAAAATACTTTATTTCATCTGCAAGTCCTTTCATCACGCTAATGATCCAAAAAGATCAGGAGTCGGGATCCAGCGGGCTTGTCTACTCGGCAGCTTCACTCATACCTGCCGTCCGCCACCATCACCTACAACAAAAGCATTCAATAATACTTTGATGGATGCGTAATAGCCGCAATTGTATTTTTCTCTGCCTTGGTCGTATGTAAAGTTTCCTACGTGCGCCCACGCGCTGGAGCCACGACTTGGCCAAGCGTGAGTCAACTGCTGTCAGGGAAATGGAGCAAAAGTCTGTTGCCAGGGGCTACACAACACAAACAAACTCATTTTGTCCAACTTAGCGATGTTTTGATGCGGTGGATACTTCTACTGCCTCTCCAGAGCACTACTGCATCATCAGATGGAAGTTAGCACGTATTACAAATGAAGCTTAAGAGAAGGATTTCAAAACAGCTATTAAAATTTCCTCAAATTAGAAGACACTTTGGCAGGAACAGAACGGTAATTATAACAAGGCAGCTATCAGGCGACGTGTTCTTATTGCAGACCAGGTTACATCTTGTTTTTGTGAGATTTTGAGGCCAAAAATCAAATGTATCTTTTTTTTTGCAGTAGCCATAAGTGATTGAAACACACTCTGCAGTCCTCTGGATTGGAAGTTAAAAGTGACTGCTATGTTCCTCCGGTTCCTTCATTCCCTACATTACAGATATGCATAGTTAAAGCAAAGCACACATATTTTATGCAGCATTCAGTTTAAAATACACCTTGGCCCTTATGTCTGCACTTGTACTCACTCTGATTCTCTTTCCCCCTCCCCAAATTGTCTTTGTAAGAGAACAAAGCACAGCCAAGGGCTGGTGAAACCAAGAGCCGCCTTCAAGAAGGGGCAGAAAGCAGGACTTGAACTTGGTGATGCCTTGAAGTTACAGCAAAGACAAAAAAGCCAGAAAGAGTGATGCTCAGGGCCCTTATTTCCAGCTGGAGCTTCACTGGTCGAACCAAAGAACAGAATCAGGCGTTTTCCCAAAGAGCTTCTAGTCAAACTGAAGATTCTCAACTGACACAAGCTGACACAGCTCTTAAAACAGCTCCATGAATTGCATCAGCCACTGATTTATACTGTTATATCCATCTTTTATATAACCGCTAAAGATCTACGAGATGTTAAGTGTCTCTCGTTCCCCCTCCTTTTTTTCCTTCTCCTTCCTCCTCCTGCTGCAATGGAGAGTTTCCCTGAACAACGCCACCAATTTAAGAAACAAAGAAAGAAAACCCCAAGATTTAAATTTAGGATCTGCTGGGAATGCCAATAAGCCTGGATGAATTAACTTGGGGCGTGAATGTCTTTCAACGCCAGGCGCTACAGCAAACTGTCCTACGTGTTTACCATGGCCAGAAACACTGCAGTATTTATGGCCACCTCTAGTGCAGACGCCTTGTGCTATTAAAAAGGCCGCCGGCTACCGAAATCCGCTAGTTTGGCCATCGATGCCACTGACAGCCCAAGTCTGAATGCACTGGGCATCAATTGGGAGAGAAGAAAAAAATATATATACATAGTGACCAACAAAAATGCAGCCTGGACCATTTTAATGATGCTCTGAACGTTTCGAGAATCCTTCTGCTGGTTTCAACCACCTTGAAGACAAAAGCACACACAGTTTGCGGCCGTGCGGGGCCCTGCCACTAAATCTGAATCTATTTACCCTACCAATGCAGACAAAACAGGACAGCTAGATGTTGATCATTCTTTTTCTTCAAGCATTCGTCTCAGTAGATCAATTCTGGGTTTATACAACAGCAAATATGACCAGGAACTGATTTTTCTCTATTCCTTTACAGGGGAATCACACTGGATGCAGACAACGTAAATCAGAGCATTCAGTCATAAGAAAAATGCGTCATCCTACTTTTGGCCCATGACAGCGGTTCAGCAGTAACCTGAATCGTTATTAAATCGTAGGTATCTTTTTAAACTCTCTACCATTGGACTCTTGGAGAGCAACTATTCCCCCCGCCAAAAAAAAGGAGGATGCTCCATTTATCACATACCAATTTTGTGCACCCCCTGCATTTCCTAAACATCTTTTAAAGCGTAACTGTACAGCCCAGCGGCTCCTGCACAAATGGCACAGCTCAAAGCTCCATTTCCGAGCTCACTTTTCTGCCTCCGAGGCTGAGGAAGGACTCGGATGGGTGTGTCCGTGGGGCTGAGAGAAGGAGCCGCTGCCAATAATGAAAAACGGTGTCAAAAAAATTAATAATAGATGGCTGTAACAGTCCGTTAGATGCGAATATCTTGCCTTACGTAATGAAAAGTTAGAACCCTTGGATCTGCAATACCTGCCCTAAATCGGCTCCCACAAGAACGACATCAAGGGAGGGGTTTATATAACGGCTCCTTCCCTTTTCCCCCAGGATCGCATCGAGCAGCGGGGAATGAAACGTGCGCGTTGCGAGAAGCTTCTCGGGGAAGAAAAGGAAACGCTGCTCCATCCCCAGCCCGCCGGGCAGGGGGGCCGGCCGATCCCCCCCCAACCCGGGCTGGGGCAGGAGGGCGGCGGGGGCTCCATCCCCAGCCCCCCCGGCCGGAGGTACCGCTGGCCCCGCTGCTCTGCGGGGGTTGGGGGGGTGACACCGCGCTCCGCTCCCCGAACGATGCTGCTGGAACCCGCGCAGCATCCCGCGGATCCTCGCCCCGCTTAAAGCACCGCGCACCCCCCGTGCCCCCCCCGGGGGTCCAGCCGCGCTGCAGCGCAGGAAGCGCCGCATTAGACCCTGATCTTATTATCCTGCCACAACCCCCGGCCATCGCTCTCCCAGCACACAAAGGGCTTAATCCCCGCGCACCCCGCCCCCTTCCCCGCTTTTATTCCCGTGCACTCCACTCACCGTGATCCGTGGAATATTTTTCTTCCCCTGATAAGACATCTTGGGAAATCACTCCCCAATTTATTTATATAATAATGTATTTTTTTTTTTAAGAGAAGCCGGGCGGCTGCTGTATCTCTATTGTCTCCCGTGCAGCAACTGCTCCCCGACCTCCCCTCCACCGGAAAAAAAAAATATAATAAACCAGAATATAAATAAATCCCCCAAGCCCAAATCAATGCGATCACTAGGAGGGGCAGCCAAAGGGGGGCTCCGCCGGGGAGGGCGCGGCGGGGAGGCGAGCCCTGCTCTCCGCAATGGCAGGAAAAGGAGAAGCAGCCACCCCTGCGCGTTTCCCTTTCTTCCCTCTGCCCGGAGCCCAGCCCCGCGCAGCCCAGCCTAAGCCTAAACCCAGCCCAGCCCAGCCCAGCCCCGGCCGTACGGGGCGGGGGGGCGAGCGCCGCCAGCAACAGCGGCAGACACAGCGGCGCATGCGCCCCGGGCCGCTCCCGTCCCTCCCCCCGGCGGGGGGGCCGCGTAACTCGGGGTGCCATTGGCTGAGCGCCTGGCGGGGATGCAAATGAGACGCGGCCGCCGCCCAATGGGGAGAGGGGAAGGGGCTGATATGCAAAGTGGCGCAAGGGGGACGTCAGTGCGCGCTCCCGAGGGCGGGAGGGACCGGGCGCCGCCCACGGCGCGTCGCACCCGCCCGGGTTTTTTTCCCCCCCGGTTGTTCCCGAACCGCCGCCCGTTCCCCGCCCGTTTCTCTCGGGCCAGGCTGCTGCAAAGCGGCGGGTTAGCGGAGCTGCTGCACCGGTGGGAAGGGAGGACGCGGAGGGCGCCGCCCAGCACCTGCGGGGCGCTGCGAAACGAGCCCCGGCGGGGGCTGCGGGCACCCGTGTGTCGCCCAGGGGAGGGGAGGAGGCTGCCCGGGGAGCCGGGGCGTCGGAAAACGCTTCGCCGCCCTCCATCTTCTTTGTCCCACCCCGCCCCTCCTGGCGCTACCGGAGCAGAAAGCTGTTCGGCAGCATTAGCAAATTATGGGGTGGGGGGGAAGGAATAAAATCAGGTTGAAGCCGCTCCCGGCCCTTGGCATTCCCAGCATGTCTGCCCTGCCTTCTGCGCGCCTTCTCCCGCACCTCGGCCTGAAAATGCAGCACGGGGTCAAGCCCCCCTCCTGCGGACACTGACCTGAAGCTTTAGAGCAATGTGGAATCAGCAACACGCCCACAGGGTTGTCCCCTCCAGCCACTCTGGCCATTTCTCACCACTCCAGTGTTGCAAACTCCATGTTCAATGCTTCAGTCACACTTGGAGACTTAAATTTCTCAGTCCCTGAACTCCATAAGCTGGTACTTCAAGGAAAGAAATGCATTAATGGCATAAATATTCCCTCGTTATTTAGAGCGCGCTTGCACCAGTGCAATGCAGAGATTCACGGCCAGAGTGTGGATAACCGTTCAAAATGATCTGTTTAGACCAGCTCCTCTTACGCATCGGTTGCTCTGGGGGAAGGTACAAGGCAGCTTTTGGACAACCCAAAATACCACAAGTCCACTTCCACTTGAAGGTTGTAACAGACAATTAGCGACTGGCAATCACTTACCTCCTTCTCTCAGTCACGAGTGAATCCCGCGTCACACAAAGTCAACTACAAGCTTCTCCTATCACAAAATATAGGGAGATATTTACATACCCAAGTAGTTCCATGAAACGCAACGTGCCCAACCCCTAAGAAATTCAAACCTTCAGTATTTTACTGCAGGAAATCATTATAAAGGCAACATCTGTTCAAACAGGTGACTACCAGGACCTTTTATGTACATTAGTTCACAGGAGGCTATAAGGAAAGAGCAGAAGAGCTTTTTCTGGGTATAGGTAGGGCATCAGGCAACGTTTAAGTGATTAATATGCCAATCAGTTAATATCCAATTAGTAACAAATGAAAAAGTGGCTGATTATGACAGTAGCAAAATGATTAATTTGTTAGCCTGTAGGGTTTTATTTTGATTTAATGATTAAAATAGACAATACTAAACGAGTTATCCTGCCCCTCTCTGATCTGTTCTGGAAGAAGTTTTGAAACCTCAGCATATTTTTGCGCAGAACATGGAAGAAAGCGTCTACACCAGATTTCTAAATTTAGACAGCGCAACTGTTCCTTTTTTCTCTTTAATGCCAGCTTTCCTGCTCAATTGTAGATCTGAATAGTTTCTTGCCTTTGCTTGCCAGGTAAAAGAGCACCTAGAGCTACCAAAGGGCAAAGAAGCAAACACAGCCTAAGGGTTTGGGAGAGCATCAGGCTGATCTGATCTGTGCTTAGGCCAGTCAGCATTTCAAGATCCTGCCCTGGCAACAGCAACACAATTAAGGAGGAAAGACGACAAACGTGGGTGTGGAAAACCATCTCCAACACTGACTTGCCTCCCTGACCTTGCTCAGGTCATTTCTCCACGTTATCATCGAAGCTGTGGAACAGCAGTGTTGGTATAGAAGAAATAGAAGCACCTTTAACGAGATGGTGTCATCAGCACACTCATTTCTAAAGCTATGCTCATCTGCTCAAAGATAGCTATTTAAAATAGATATTTTAAAGGCAATCCTTACTGCACATGGGCCTAACTCAGAGCAGCTCTTGAACTTGGTATACATTCCATAACTTGAATCCGATAGTGACTAGGTTCAGAAAGTAAGAACGGATCTTCAGATGACACTTAGTTTTCCTTCCCATCACCATGTTGCAAGAACCTGAGCAGTACAGAATAAAACAAATGAAGAGATTAAAGGATTGAAAAACACGGTTGTTCAATATTCAACATCCACACAGCACCAAATTTTAAAAACTTCCATATGATTTAGCGCGTACCCAAAGGGCCAGAACTGAGCTCCCGGGTGTAGCTCCATTATAACAACCGCTAATATGGCCCGATTTTCTTTTCTTGTAATGATGAGCTAAGAGCTTGTCCAGATAAATAATTTAAAAATTATTAATGTAGTTGCAAACTGGCTTATCTAGCCTAGCTAAACAAAGGCAAGGAATGGCTATTATCTACTGTATAAACACACATGAGGGGAGGTGATCAGGAGGGAGGGAGAAGAGCTATTGAAGCTAAAGGACAATGTTGGGATGAGAACAAGAAAGAACAGAGCCAGAAAATACTGAGATGTACACCTGCACGTTTGGGTTGTTTTACAAAACCTGGTTCATCCCCTTGGTAAAGCTACAGTTTATGTATAAATTCCCCCTCTAAGTTAAATGAAGAAAGACAACTCAGGGGCAGGAGTCAGGTCACAGGTTAAAAGAAGCGAGTTGAACGTGCTTCTTAAATCCTTGCAGGTTTGTCCCCAGCAGTGCCGTTACCTGCCAAGGGATTGCGGGAAGTGATGGGATTTCTAGATCGTGTCGATGCACTTTGTCTTCCACAGGTCAAGTCATGCACACAGCCGGCTAAAATTAGAAGGTGCTATAGAGAACGAGCACTGCCAAGGCTTCCTTGCCAAATTTTAACGAAGAGAAGCGATGAAGGACAGGCTGGTCAGCCCAGCCCAGCGCCCGACTGCAGCCGCCGAGTCACAACGGTGGTAAAGGGACAGCAAAACAACAGAAATATCTTCAATTATGCTACAACAGCACTTCTCAGGGCCCTGACGACATTCCCCAAATGGCAGAATGGGAGGAAATGCACAAAATTGAGAACTACACCCATATTTGCACGCACGCAGAGCTGGCCAGGGGATACACAGAGTGACCGTCAGCTGCTCCTGCGCGGGTACCAGCTGCTCTGGGACATCTTGTGCAGGCTCTTTGCAGCAGAAACACATTTCACATTAAAGGGATGTCTACGTCTAAATTTGTCTTTCGGAAAGGTCTAGAGGGAAAATGCACAAGAATATGAGAATCTGTGTACAGCGATAATCTGTGCTAAAATAAACCATCACAGGCATCAGTGGAAATCCTTTTCCATCAGCTCAGAATTGTAACTTCACAGGTTCTGTGGACTGCCACAATGCACTTAGCAAGGAATTTTATTCCCACCGTGGAGTTAGTGGATGGTTGGGAAAGAAGCTACTAAAATAGTCTCTTTCTCTGGGGAATTTTAGTGTAATTGCAGCAGACCCCGCAGAATTTCTACGACACCCAACTGATTTTACTCCTACTGAATTCTTCAAGGTTTATCCACAAGGACATCTGGCTATGAAATTATAAAACCTGCAAATGGAAATATACATTTTAAAATGCAATGAAAAGAGGTATCGGAGATGAATTTCTGTCATGATTCTGCTCATGCCAATTGCTGCATCGGCTCCAAGTCTCAATGAGTTGAGTTTCCCATGGATCCTGCGAGCCCCTGCACCTTATGGAGTGTTGGGAGGATTAAATACAAGCTGGTACATGGCAGAAGAAATTAATCTGTCCTTCCCAAAAGGTGATGAAAGAACTATTCATTATTAATCACTATAAATTAAATTACAAAGATTAAATTAAATTAAATTACAAAGATGCCAAAGGGCATCTTTGGTTTGTTTTATTATCTTACAGGAGAAAATTAAGTGTCATTATATGGAAATGACCATAGAGGTCAAATGCGAGGAGGTAATATCATTGAAGTTCTCAGAGAAGTAGCCTAAGTTCTGAACACACACTGAGATCATGAAGGACGAGAGTGACTTTCCAGCTGCACAAACAGGTCGATAAAAATGTCCATTTGATCTGCAAATTAAAATTAACCTTCCAATTGATTTTATTTCCTTTAAAATCTCAGGAAACCTTTATTACATTCAGAAATAACCTTCTAAGAAGACTGTTACTCTTACAGTGTGTTTCTCAGAGGAAATGTCCTGACCATTTCAGGTGCATCACAATCTTAACTGTCCTTATAGAAGCCCAAGCTGCTGCTCCACTGTTAATTTACTATCGTGGCATTTTATCAGGAAAGAGACAGCCCCCTTTAGGGTTCTAGACAGGGATTGCTCTGTCCTGGGCTGTACAATACACAGCAAAAACCTGCTCTCCTCTCTTAACAGCTCACAGCTTCCACTGTGACCTTCACTACAGCCAAACACAGCACTTCTGGAACACAGACAAGGGACATTTGGGCATCCTTGTCATTGCTCCTCCCTTTCATCCAGTGGAGAGAGTTTAGCATCTCATAGAAACCATGGGTAGGGTGTAAGAAATGGCTACTTTCAGTGATTTGCACTGTTTCTTAATATTATAATCCCTGTTCCTTCCCAAGAACCTACATGGCAAAGGATCGGGCTCTCAGCTATCGACCAGCTCCGTTGTTCTAGACCAGTAGTCCACACTTAGTGCTCTGCGCCTTCCAAAGGCCCATGAATTGTCTCTAAGGGATGCAAAAGAGGTATATAAAGGTGAGTGCTTGTTGCACGGGTGGGGGAACCACCTGAATCACTGGAGCAATGGCAAGAATAGCAATGGGAACTGAACTTGTCGGTCCACAGCGATGGCCCAGCGGAGGTCAGGGCCTCCAAGCACTAAGCCGTGCTCAGACATCCAACAAGGAGCTCCAGGACCAGGCAATTCACAGTCTAAACAGGGAAGATGACAAAGTTGAAGATGGGAAATGTAATTCTCCAAGGCCTGGCAGCTGGGAAGCAGCAGAGCTTGCCGTAGATCTGCTGAGTTGCAGACCTGTTGAATAGGTCATGCTGCCTCCAGAGGCTTCGCTGTAAAGAGCTGCTTAAATGGAGATAGAGAACCTTCCTGGTGCCTCTAGAGATGATCTTAACCCTGAATTATGAGGCAGCATGGCCCAGAGGCAATAAAGCGAGGCCATGATAAATGCCTATAGAATACCCTAGACAGGACAGACACAAAGAGATTTGATTACCCTTATCTTTGCCTGCAGAACAATATATTGCAATTTAATGTGGAATAATTACATGCCTTTTTTTATCCTCTGGACAGTGAAGACCTCGGAAAAATAAAAAAGAGCTTGTCCATCTAGTTTTGTTAATTATTTCAGTGGAGATTAATACAAGATCCTTCTATACGGTGACAGAAAGGACGAGTGTTTTAAAGGCACTTTGGAGTCAGTCACTGGCTAAAATACTTCCAGCTCTCTCCATTGCTCCAGTTGATGGGCACCCATTCCCATCAGCTCACGATATGGTCATTTGGCTGCTGAAACAGAGTATGGACCGTGCTATATATTGTTACACCTACTGATAAAAATTGCATCTATTGTCAGCCTCCAGCTAAAGAAAAAGCAGCAGCAAGACTTCTGGCCTATCGTGAAATAATTTATGCAACTTATAAATTCAAGATCACGTAAATTAGCATACTTTTCCTTCGCACTATAATTTAGATTCCTCTCACATGGAAACAGGGTACAGTCTATCCAGGGAGAACCTATTTCAGATGTGTTATTAAGGCAGAGGTTTGAAAATAATGGGCCAAATTCAGTTGCAAAACATCAGAAGCCTTTTAACTCCTACCTGGAATTATTTCAATGCCACTTCCTGCAACATTCTTTTTCTTTGCCTTTTCTTTAAAGAATACATTGAGCTTTGATTATCATCACAAATGCATTTCTATTAACTACACTAAAGTAAAGCCACTTTCACCTGCTGAGGATCTAACCATTGATCCAAGCTATAGACGCAGTCAGCCGGAAAACCATCAAAGCTGAAATGCTCCCGCAATAAAGTGCCAATCCATAGCAAGACATTTATAATAAAAGGCTGCACTTACCGAAATGCTCACAACCCCTTACAACACAATCCATTGGCACCAGTGTTATGGAAAGCTAATGAGAAATAACTCAAATGGTTTGCACTATCCCATTATTTCATACCCTCAGTTAACATTTATACAACAACCTTGAAAAACAGAATGAAAAACAACACCTTTTCAAAAATGTGATTCATATTCAGTGTGGACTTCTGATTTTTCACCATATTGTACTTATGTTTTTTTATTATATTGGTACCCTTCAATCACAAAATAATTCATCTTTTCAGAATTACCATGTCACCCATTTATACTCGTGTTCTGCAGGACATCACCACAGCACAGTGTCTGAAATTAGTCCAGAAAATGTCTTGAATTGCAAAGCCTTTGCCTCCCCAAGCTGAAAAGCTGTGTGCTCTTTACTCTTGAGATGCACCTTAGTTAGTCCAACAAGACTAATAAATCACAGAACGTTACTCAATTAGCAGGCACTTCAACACGGTCAAATCAAACCACAGGCATTTGTAGTGGCAAACTTTTGTTTGGGTTTGGCAAAGGAGGTTTGAAGCAGCGTGGAGCATATCCCACTCCTAATTAAAGGTTGGTGCAAAGCGCTTCTGAAAATCAGGGCCTACCTTTGTGTTCTCACCATAAGCAGCAGTTGTTCTCAAATGTAAGTATGGCTGGATGGAGCTCTTAGGTTACTGTGGTAGGAAAAACCTGAATAAGGTCTGATTTGGGGAGGATCAGCCCCCAGTAACACTCCTAGTAATATTTTACATTTCTCAAAGAAGGAGAAAGTAGTGAGTAAGCCCATATTATAAATTCCAGGCAGACTTCTGCCTCGTATATGCAATCCGTACCACTAGTAAAAATCAGGAGGCACATCCTAGAAACAGCTTCCAGAAGCAAGGATTGCTCTGTACACTCACTGGGGGATCGCTCGCAGGAACTCCTTCCCAGTATCCTAGAAGTTTATCAGTTTGCTGGCTGGTGCTTCACTCATTTCTGCTCTTCCAGCCTACACACAGGAGTCAGCATTGTCAGACAAGCACCAGAGCATTTCATGGCTCAGATGTGAATAAAGTTTGCCTAAATCTATCGAGGAAAGTAAATGTGCGTGGTCAGCGAGACCTATGGGTTGAATGGGTTTTGAGGATAGGCTTTATTATACCCTGACATATACAGAGAGTAAACAGCTTATAAGACTGGGAGCAGTTCAGTGGGTTTCTAAGAGAATGCTACATTTCTATGAAAGTCCTAGACCTTCCTGAGGCAAAAATTCCCCCTGTAGCCAAAGGCCTTGATCCAAATTGGTATTAATACAGCTCCCAGGGCACTCTGGTCCGTCTTCCCCTGGGAGGAGGGGGTAGGAGTTTCTCTTGGAAGAAGCCTGCAGGGATTTGATCCCTGTAGGTGGAGGCTCATTGATGCTCTTTTGCTAACAATTGCATTTCTGTTCCCGTGAGCTGCATTCACGAGCTGGGTGGGGCATTTTGCTACCGTTGTGCTGGGGGGAATCGTCTAAGAAACAAAAAAGTCTGTCTCTATCACCAAATAGGAAAGCAGGGTGGGGAAAGGGAGGGTGTTTGTGGGTGCAGGGGCTCCTTTCTTCTTCTGCCCTCCCTGTGCAAATACACACACCTGCAGAGAGCACGCGGATAACACCAGAGGTCTGGCAAGAAGGCTCTAGGAGAGATGCTGCTTCTTAGAGGAAGACACTGGCTGCCACACACATGCAAGTGACATAAAAGCAAGAAACTGCTGGGCGGAAAGGATACATCCCTTCTGCAGCCTGTTCACGCTGGATCTCTCAGACGCACACACATATATGCACCCACCTTGTCATTCAGATTCTGCAGCGCCTCCTTCCCAGTGGCAGTCCTGATCTCCACCTTTCTCCCGAAATCAACAGATGGTTCCCCTCCCTTTGCGCTCTGCCTGGAATAGACGGATTGAGCATCCGGACCCAGGTGGGCAACATCCTTCTGCTTTGCCACGACTTTGTTAGATCCGCGGCCCACTGAGAGGGAGTCGAAGTCGATGGTCTTGTTCTCCAGGGAGCCTTCCACCGGGCAGAACATGCCACAGAATTTCTGCCGGGGTTTGGGACTGCCCGAGCCCAGGTTTTTGAAGAAGGCTGGCACTTCTTCCTCGCCTTGCTGGCCAGACTGCTTCCTTTCAGCCATGGCTTGTGTGGTCTCCCTGCTAAGGGAAAATAACAGCGGTAACCAGGAGGACCCTTCACACACTCACACACACACAAAAAGAGAGAGGAAAAAAAAGAAAGAGAGAGATTGCTCTGGGTCCTAGAGATACGGCAACATCAATTGCAAAGGGCTGTGCCTGGCAAAGCCCCTGCCCCCATCGGTACAATATAGCCTGTGGCTCGCTCTGTTTTCTTTGATGCAGTGCAAAGTTGAGGGAAGGTTGGGGCAGATCCTGCTGCAATCAAGGGAGGAGGTTTCAAGTTCCCAGCATCCAGATGGGGAGGGAGGGAAAAGGAGAGGAAAAAAAAAATCCTCACTCTGCAGCAGAAACTGAGGACTGATCCGGAAGTGATGCGAGTGGTGAATTGGCAAATGGACTCGATCAGGTTGGAGCAACAGCCCCCATCACACACACCCTTTCCCCCCTCCCCTTCCCCAGCGTGCTGCTATTGCTACAAGTTGCAGAGAGGCTGATGGGCACCGAGCACCCTCCTCACCTCCGGCTGCTCTGGAGGCGTGTTCCGAAGGCAGGGGAGAAAGGATCCTTCCCCCCCTAGCCCCGCAATGGTGGAGTCAGGGAGTGCTCTGGGAATGCTATTGTTCCTCACTTTTCTCCAAGCAGCAGAGACGGAGGGCGGAGAGCAGATGAGATCGCGGTTGGGTTAGTGGGGCGAGTGGGTGGCAAAATGCTGACTCATGTTTCTGGGGTTTGGGGCATCGCTGGTGCTGTGACTCGGGTATACCTTCTTCAGGGGGGAAAAGGGCTGATTGATGGCACTGGAGAGAGAATGAGAAAGAGAGACAGATGGGAGAGGGGTGTGGGAACCAAGGGAGAGTGGAAAATGAGCCGTTAACCAGGACTTACCTCCAGGAGCCGAAATTAGTGACCTTGCTAGTCAATTAAGTCTGTGCAATGCCAGAAGCCCCCAGTCTCTCCCTGCGGGGGACCAGGGGAGGCAGCCAAAGGCGGCTCCGGCTGGATGCGGGTTTGGAGAGGAGGAGACAGAGCAGCAGCCCCTCGTCTCTCCGCTCTTCCCCGTGCTTACAGCAGATGAGACAAGGGGACAGACAGCGAGGGCTGGGGGGCCGGGGGAGCCTCTGGGGTTGGGATGGAGGAGCCAGAACCGGGACCCCCCGGGTTGGGACAGAGGAGCCGGAACCAGGACCCCCCAGGATGGGACAGAGGAGCCGGCGCTGTCCCTTCAGCACCACCCAGCACCCAGCCTGGGGGTGACAGAGCCAACCCGGGGGGTCAGAGCCAACCCGGGGGGTCAGAGCCACATCCAGGCACTCATACCCCACCCCGACCCCCCCCCTTTTCCACCAGGCAGGTCCTTGCAAGAGCTGCTGTGCTCTAACACACCCTCCTGCTCCTCGTGGCTGGTACGGCTGCAGCAGGAATCCTTTTTTACTGATTCTCTTGGGCTTGTACCTAAAAAAATCCACTCCAGCACGGCAGAGGGAGGGTTGCCTTGCTCATTCCCCAAGGGCTTTTTCCTGCGAGTCTGGCTGAGGCTGCGTACACGGGAGGAGAGACATTTTTATCACAAAGGTAAGCGGTGCAGCACACAATAGGTGTAGCTCGGCTGTCTCCACCCGGTACACGTTATTACCACCGCTGATCTGGGTCCTTAAGGCTAATCCATATGCAATATCGCTCTGAACCAAACCAAATCACCAAGCTGTTTATTGCCATGCATTATTCATTGATACGCGTCTTTGCGCACGCATACATTAAATGTTAATTTGGAGGCATCTGTGTCCGAATGGCTACCAAGCACCTTCATGAGACTCAGGCCAAAGAAAACAAACCAAACAACAACAAAAAAAACCACACCAAAAGCAATAAATAAGTAGTAGTAGTAGTAATAATAATAATAATAATAATAATAATAATAATAATAATAATAATAATAATAATAATAAAAACTCAGAGCCCTCTCCCCCTGCAAACCACACCCAAATCAATGCATTTTCACTCAAAAGTGGAAAAAACCCAAGGTCACAGCCGAGCAAATCCCTGTAATAAATGCACAGTGCAGTGATAAAAGACTCCAGACTAAAAAGAAAAGAAATAAGCCTGCAGCTTGGCCCTGAAGGATGAAGATGATGTGCTCTGGTAACTAATGAAGGAGGGACAGACCCGAAGAGAAGCTCTCCAGGGGAAAAGCTCCACCTCCTTCCCCTTCTGAGACTGTAAGGGTGGATCAGCCAGGGCTGCAGCCACACTGATCTCAGGTGCTTCCTTGGGGGTTGGAGGCCAACATATGGTCTCTCAGGTACACTGAAGTCCTGTATTATTAAAGGTTTATAAATATTAATAGTCAGAGCATTGCTGATCAGGCAGCGCACAGAAGCTGCGGAGTGCTGACGGAGGCTCCAGCAAGCTGAAAGCCTCGAGACGATTGCGTTGACACGTTCTGCAGTTTGCCGGAGTGTAATGCAGTGGCTTTCAGGGATAGCCTTAAATAAAGCTCATTCGTCACTTGGCACATCCTTGGAAGATGCTCAGATGGCCACAGGTCTCTGTGGAAGGATGGAAAGAGAACGATCTGCCAATACGCTAGTGTAGAGTCTATGACCTCAGCGAGACAAGAATGAAATCCTGCAGATAAGAATGCAGCTCCAAATATTTCCCACCTGCTAAAGAGCACGCCCAAAGGATGAGGTTTCCTACCATACAGATGTGACTCTCTTCCAATAAACCCTCAAAACAGAGACACCAAACACATATTGAACAGCCATCTCCAAGTATCTCCCCTTCCCACAGGCACTTGAGGACGCGCTCAGCATCGTCTTCAGTTGTTTTGTGTTTGTATTTCCAGTTGTGCTCATGGGAAGTCTATGAAAGACACTGACCACAGGCTGAGCTGTTGAGTGTCTGACCAGCCTCATATATCAAACTCAAGATCATTCCCATCACCCACGTGGAAATTCAGCCACTCCAAAAGAATCACGGAACTACTAACTGGCATCCTCCTTTGACTACATTCTCCTTTTTGGGTATTTCACAGGGTCTTTGTATAGTAGTCCCTCCGTCTTCATGGCCCTTTTATAGGCGCTGAAAAGAAATGGGGTAATTTCAAAAGTTTTTATTCCCTGTGGAACTCAAGCGTCAGATCTTGAGAAATGCCCACACTGTAGCAAGTTCTAGTCATTCTTTTTTGTTATGCTTGCACTGAAACATTTTGATGAGCCTACCTAACTCCACAACTTTATTCCTAAGATACTCGTGTTCCTATAGAAAGAGTATGATCATGAATAAAGCTCAACCAGCCACACTGCACTGGGAATTTAGGTCCCCAAAATCACCCTGACTTTGGGACCAACCATAGAAACTTATTGTCTACATGAGTCCACTTGAGCCTCTATAACGTCTGACACACAGGTCTTGTTTAAGATTCCAGAATTCCCAGCCAGATCAGATTCCTTAGCAAGTTCTCATAAAAAGAGTATAAGCTGATGCAACTTACATTTCAGTTTCAGTTTTATGTGCCCTTGCTTTAAGCACGGAAATAACCAAATTTTGCTGAAAAATCACTGGGAGCTGATAATCCGTGTGCTTAATAATCCCATAGGGTATCTATTTTCACTTAGAGCCACATAAATTACTTTGAAAATGACACCGACCCTCATCTGAATTTCATAAACCTGGCATCAATGAGAGGAATTCCTCAGATACCAGCTCATATTTGGCCTTACCAACAACAGAGCTGGAGAAACACGGAACAGCGACACAAACACAACCTGAGAAAGGCATCAGGGCAGCGGGACTTACACGGGCAGCCTTCAGTCCCCATGCAGCACGTTTCATGTTCTGATCCTTTAATGAGTGATAACTGGTCCTTGCAAGAGCACAGGGATACAGGTGGAGAATAACTCAATTGAACGCTTATTTGCAGATAGACTATTTAGCAATACATGAAAAAAACAGTTAACTTTATCAGTTAGTATTATCCACACACCATGTAATAAAAGGAACTAAAGAGGGTAACCGAGTGGAATCAAACCATTAGGGTTTTTTAACATCATAATGCTCTGGACACTTCTGGGTGAGTGACTGTAGTAATAATATCTCAACATTGCAAAGAAGTCAAGTGATGAATCGAGAGCTTGCACAGCCTGCCAGAAACTGCAGAGGAAAGCAGCGGCAGAACTGGCTTAATTTAAGGTGTCTTTTATGCTAGTGGACAAAAGTCCTAAGCGACATCAGTACTCACTGCCTTAGGCACTGCAGCGCCACATGACAAAAGACAATCCCTGCCGGGGGATTTGTCCTGGCAAAGATGAGCAAAAAGGCCGCATGAAGAGCACGAGGGTTTCACAAGGATCCTTTTGCAAAAAGAAAAAAAAAACCACAATAATATAGACACAAAAATGTGAGCGCAAAGATATGAAGTAGGCAGGTTCCTTGTCAAACAAGTGGAAAATGTGGTCTCTTTACTTACATACTGCAACTCCCTCTGGGTACAGAGCGCTGGTGTCTGTGGGCTGCCTAGAAAAACTCAGGAGCACAGGACTCCTCTGTGAACAGAAAGGCTGAACAATCCAACTTATATTGCTTTATTTCGAACTCAAATCAAGCTCTGTGTTGCTTTATTTGCCCACCATCCTTAGGTGAGACAATTGCTGCAAAGCTACAGTTTTCCTCTTTGTTTCAAGATGAAGAACCCAGCCAGAAATTACAGCGGTATGTTCCACCATTAAAATGCCATTATTAAAATAAATGACAGCAACTGCTTCCAAATCTGAGGTTCTTCCTATTGCAGGTAATTAATTATTAATACTTCCAGTGGGTGCAAAATTTATCACACAAGGCAGGATCCCACTGAAATGTGGATATTTGCAAAAGTAGAACTCCACAAAACCTACGTTCTCCAGTGAAAATGAGCAAAGTCTGAGGCACCGTGCCATCCTAAGGCCTGGCTTACAGAGTTCTAGCCTGGATCCTCCACAGGACCCTGGCATTGCCATTTTCTGAGGTGCAGGCTCAGTATCAAGAGGTGGCAGTGAATAACTGTATTTCCAGAATATTCCTCGAACATTAAGAATCAAACCAAGTCCCAAAATGCTTCATTGGGTTGGAATTGTTCCGGCATAGCACAAAAACTGAAAGCCCAAGTTGTCTACAGAGAAATCATTAACCAGCTCCCCTTGGGGATATGATAATTGCTGGAGTGGTTGACAGCTTTTCTTGGCGTTGAGCACTCAAAGACCAGACACATTATTTCAGAAACATTAAAGCCCAGAAGAAAGTCTTTTGATAAATGAGTGAAGTCCATTCAAATGATGAAACAAAGCTCATTTATTTCCACGGACCTTTTTATTTCTCCTTATCCTATGCCTCTCTTTTCCTTTCTGGTTTTGTCCTCAGCAACCTCAACTCACGTAAACCAGCCCTGGCGACTTCCTGCCAATCAAGGTCTGTTGCCAGTGGGTTTTAGCCCATGAAAACAGATGGTTTGAAAGCCACATTGTGCCACTGTGCCCACAGCCAATAGTACAAATATTTAGTCAATTAGAAGGGGATTTTCCAAAGGCACAAATGGAAATGAGGCACACAACTCCCATGGACTTCCAGAGGGAGCGGAGAGCCTCACTGCCCTCCAAATCTCTGCTTACTAATTCAGTCTTCATAAGATAAATGGATGTGAAAGGTACCCGCCTGCTCCGAAATCAGACATTCTTCAGCTATTCCCAGGATGATAATCATGGAGAGAAGCAACAGGAATCTCTCGGAAGTGTTCAGATAAAAGTTCCAGCAAACCTACTGATCTCGTTCAGGTCTGTAAACGTCCTGTCCCTGCAATAGGCTGTGTGGATTGATCAGGGCTCAGGACTGAGCTGTGCGTCCTCCAGACAGCGTCATTAAGAGAACTCACCCACCTTAACCACAAAAAGGCATCGTTAAATATTAACATTTCCTCTGAACACCTCTCTAAGAATATGACAGCAACTTGCTTACCACTGCTAAAAATCTGTATGGAAATGGGACTCAACGGGAAATATTGATTTTTGAACTGGAAGTTATTGAAAATTTTGATAGCATTTTCCCAAAAGGACCCAAAATGGACAATGACAATCTTTACTATTGCAATATGGCTTAAAATAGGGATCTTGCAAGTCAGGCAGCTCTGGTCAAAAAGCAAAAGAGAAGAATGGGTGAATATTACTGTTACCGTCCTGTCACTGGGATCTCTCACACTGCTCCATCTCTCCAGATAAGGCCTTTCCATGGCAAACACGCCAGAGCTGTGATCCTCACTGCTTCGCACACCTTCTAAGCACTGCGCTAATAACTAACGATGACAACAATAATAGTAAGGGTCATAAAGCATATCGCGCTCTATGAATGATTCACTCATTTGACTTTGAGTGTTACAGCTCTCTGGCTTATTTTAAGACAGGACACAGCAGCACTAAAACTAAAAGTCAGCAGTAAACTTGACATGAGAATTATCCCAGACTCACGATAAATACTTCTTGGCCTAACATGCTGCTATAATATCAAAGATGTGCTCCAGCTTCACCTTCCCTTTCAACTGCTCTAAAGTCGCACTCTCCTCTCCCTCCTATTTCAGGGCAATTCCTGCAGCACTTCCCGCTAAGTGGAACTGTCTCCCCTTTTATTGGAATGGAAACAACTCTGCAGAATATCCTGGGACATCATCTGCTTTGTTGCGCTCATAATATAGGACAATGGGCTCAGAAAAGGCTTCCTTGGACAACGAAACCAGTTTTCTGCACTCACAGGCAGTGATGTAACCAACATTTGGATCAAAACTGTGTTTCGAATATTCATGACGCATGCACACACGCAGGTCCCGCCAGCACAGAAGTGCTTCCCCTGTCCCTTACCAGACACTCAAGACTTTTCACTAGAGAGATCTGAGCTTTGCAAGTGAAAAGAGAAGTGAGGGAGGGCACATCAGGGTCCTGGTAAAGAAGAGAAGCTGGAGGAGAATGCCCAGGCAAGTTTAGAAGCACATGTTGCTTATGCTGATGGTTCTGTTTAGCAACATCACTGGATGAAAGCTCTGCCGGCTCATAGCACAAAAGCATCTTACCCTTAAGCTGCACTAAGCAGCTTCACCTCATGGGCTCTGTGTTTGGTGATGGCTTTGGAGCCTATTTTAAACACATCGCACCGGTTTGCACAGGTAGGCATTTAGAATACAGCTCTGAATACGCTGTTAATCGTGTTTACACACACACAATGACTTACTTGGTGAACCCAAGGAGAGAGAAAGGGAAAGTATCTTGAGTCCATTGGTAAAGATAAATTATTCTGCAATAAAAATGCCAACCAGAGACAATAATACAGAAGAGACAATCACTACACTGGATAGCTAACGAACATTATGGCTTAGCTGGGCCGTCGTACCAGATGGATACCATTTCCAGCTGCAAAACCAGGGAAGACCCCTACTAAAGCAAACAGATTTCCAATTAGTGCAACACTTCAAATGCAACAGATAGAACTAAAGCTTTCCAATATGTTCCATGTTACTACTGCAGCATGCCACGTGCTATATTATAAACTTACACAAAAGACACAGTCTTTTCCAAAGGTCTCAAGCAAAGATTTTCTCAATAGCCAGTGTTCACAGGGATATGCTGAACTGGGATTTGGTTCAATAACACAAAGAAGAATGTGAAAGACAAATAGTTAAACAAAAATTTCACGCTGGAAATGATAAAGCAAAAATCAAATAATTAAACCCCATAATTTGGAAAGCAAGAAAAAGAAAAACCACTTTTCTTCCCTATTTTTACAAGCGTTTCTCTTCTCTCCAAGCTTAATGTCTGGGAGAACCAATCTAACTGTTAAGACACATCGGTGTTGCTGAATTTAAAAGTTAAGCTAAGCAGCAAAAGCTTCAAGCAGAAACCTGCACTGGGCTGTCCCTGCACTGCTCGGTTTCTTCTTTTTGCTGACACAGCTTGAAAACCTCCCCAGGCCACACAACCCAGCAGGAGCGTTCAGTCGCTTCTGCAGACGCCTTCAGCTCAGCGCCCATACGAGGCACCGAGAAACATTTGTCATTTCTGAAAATCTCATCTCATTACATTATATGCAGACAGGACAGACAAAGGCAGCGTTATTAGCCTCAGCGTACACATGGGAAATGAGGCATAGAAATCCAAACAGCCCACCTCACGCTGCAGAAGCGGCTTGTCACACGGAGCAATGGCAAGATGCTGGACCAGGCTCTTGTTTGTCTGTAGTCAGGCTTATTTGGGGATCCTCCAACCACCCCCACTGCTCTGTTCACTCTGTCTCCAGAGTTTTCAGCCCTTCTTTCTAGGCAGGGGCAGACACAGGCAAAAATAACTGTGGTAGTAAGAATGAAGCAATGGCAAAACCAGAGCTCTTTGTGCTGCTCTGTAGAACCCATTAAGCGTGGGGGCACTGCAGTTGCTGCTAACATGAACTAACATCCTCATGTTGCACTTATTAAATAAATCTAATCTTATTAAACTGCATTACAAGCTTTTATTTCATAAATCTGTGTGCCTCCCGGATCACCCAGAGAATTAACTCCTGAGTGGACGATGCCTTTCCTCCCCACAGCTTGCAGAACGCACTCCGGACCAAACCGTCATCTCTGCCCATCACATCGCTCCCGAGGACCAGGGCTGGCTCTGACCTCTTTGCAGGTATCGCAGCCTCAAGCCCCACACGCAGCTGCAACTGTGAGGACGGGGAAAGCCCAGCAAGCAGCCGTGGGTTCCCCTGAATCGGGGAGGTGACAGCACAGAGGGTGCTCTGGTGAGGGGTTGGGAGAGCCCTTTGCCTCTTCTGCCATCTGTAGTGTAATCAGAGGGCTGCCAGCTGCTGCTTTGGGAAGGAACAGTGATGTGTCACCAGCGCAGCCCCCTCATCCTGTGCCAGGGTATCCCTGCACAGCCAGGGACTTGTGCCACTGTCACACCCCACTTGCCCTGGGTAGGATGAGCAGTGACACACAGGGTGACCATTTCCCCCACCAGTGAAATACATCCTCAATTTTAACAGTAAGGGAGGATGGGAGCATCCAAGATGCTGCTGCAACATCCACATAAATTTAGTAGCAGCATTTCAGAAAGAGTACCAGTTGCATACCTTTCAATACAGGCTGTGTACATGGGAATTTTTGTTTTAAATAACCCAAAGAGCCAGTTGTAATGCAGAGAAAACGCAGGGGATTCCTAACTCTTCCAGAAGAGCAGCACCAAGGGGTCAGGCCCAGTGCTACATTCTGTGCAGAACAGCCTTTCCTCCCCCTTGTACGCTGGGAGTTTGTTTCAATGACCTGAGGTCACCATGAAACAATTTGTTAAACAAACTTCAGTGACTCAAAATGTAACATTTCAGGCTGACCTGCCTTCCATCTGATACCAAATATCTCATTTAGGGGCTACATTTATTTTTTTTTTTTAAGGGTGAGTTGTACTTCTGGTAGGATCAAAGCAAATGTTTGCTTAGAAAGACATTGTAACTTCAAAAAGAACCTCAGTTTTTCAAGAACTAGCACGAATATTTTAACCCTCTGAAGAGGAAAAGATAAAAAAAGGAAAGAAATCATCTCTCAATTTGATGCAATGTTTGAATCCACATGGCTCAATAGATTTGATAAGGCACAATTCCCCCCAGGTTCAACAGCGCCCAATTAGTTTTTAATCTGGATCAGTTTTTCCAGCCTTACAGAGGAAAAACAAACAAACAATCTCCCTCAAATTACTCCCCATTTTCTTTCCTAAGCAGAAGCCAACAAATTAGCATTACAGTGGGAAATATGCACTGGCTGCTCTACAGTTTCCTATTTGCTTTGCTAATGTGTGCAAATGCAGGAGTGAGGCAGAGGACTCGAATCTGCGAGGTACCCAGTGAAATAAATCCACATACATGAGTGAGTCTTTACAAGCAAACCAGCCTACTTTAGCACGGCTACTTCTCTGTTCTACACCGTGTAGCAAAACCTGCGTTGTTAGTTACCTGCTAGGCCAAGGGAAAATGAAAACTCAGGCTCCTCGCTTGGCTCTGCAGCCGCCTCACCTTGTGACCTTGGGCATGTCACTGCATTCACCTGGCTCTGGGAAGTGGCAATAATACTAATGATCTGCAAAGACGATAGATTAATTCTTCAGTGAGTAGAAAATTCTTTCAGTCACAAAAGTAAATTACTTAAGAGGTCCACTGTATTCTACACTAATTAACTAGCATCTCAAAAATCAGGTTTGAGAAATGTAAGTGTTAAAGTAAGCAGTTATTTTCTAATAGGAACATCTGCACGACTTAGCACAAAGAGTATACCCATCATCTGAAAATCCATGAACGTCCTGTCATTTCGGAGGAGCGGGATTTTAAAGCACATCATTTTTCAAAGGATCTCTTCTCTTTCAATTCAAGGTAGGCCGGATTCTGTGAGCCTAAAATATATTCGCACCCTAGAACATGAGCAAGCAGCAAAATTCAAGTTATGGCAAATCTTGAAAAGTGTTTCAACAGCATCGTCGGCAGCATAGGGGGATACATTTCTTGGTCATGCAGAAGAGATGCTCTAACTGAAGATAAACTGCAGGGTCCTGGGTGGAAATGGTTACCACTGGCTCTAGGAACAATAACTAAGTTGGAAACTGGGTTTGATTCCTGTATGAGAACACAAGGAGCTCTGCCTCTAGAAACCTGGCTCCTCATTGGAGATAATGATTCAGTCTCTCGTCTATGCCTGTGTCCTGCATCATCCTTTTCTTGGTGGCCACCTGTATTTGTACAGTGTCTAGCACTGGGTCATTTTCAAGGTCACATCGTTTCAGTACTGTTCTAAAATAAAATTAATGTGCCAGAAAAACCAAATTCCTGAACTCTTTCCCCAGTTCTGATGGTCATTCTTCTGCCCTGAGCAAGACACGGCCCTACTGGAGGATCCATCTACACATTTGTTAATTGGCAGTGATCATACTGACCTGCTGCTCACAACTGGTTAAAGAACAGATTCACTGTGCTTTATGCTGTTTGCCATGGCAGCAGCGGGTCTCAGAGGGAGAGCGTGCTGGCAGAAGGAAAAGAGCTGCATTGTGTCTGGAAAGGGGACGCCTGGATCGTGATAAAGACAAGAATCAGCCTTCAGAACTCAGCACTGGTAGCTGCTGCACCCAACTGGTTCTTGTTCATCTCCCAAAAATACCACTATAAACCACCATCTCCCAAAAAATGCCCAGCACTCGCTCCTCCAAATATCCAGCCTGTATAAATCTGCTCACTCCACATTTCTCCTCTTTATGTGCAATGGACATATGGCGTGTTGTTGAATGCATAGAGACAAAAGGAAGAAAACACAGGCTGACAAAGGAACCGCCAGCTAAAAAGCACCATCCGTTCATGGGTTAAAAATGAAAGCAAGGCTGGAGGATGTCTGAAACAGCAGGGTATCAGCTGGAGCCTGCATGGAGGCTTTTCCCATTGCCATTCATAACAAAATCAGGAGGCAGAAAGTTACTATAGCAATGGCAGCAGAATGCACAACGGGTGTTTTTCAGAGGGCAGAAGAGCTCCCAAAGAAACGCAGAGGTCTGTTCTGCAGGGCTGCCCAACACAGATCAGCTTCGTTTCACCAATACACCCCCTCTCTATATAGTGTTTATTGTAGATCACTGAATTTTAGCTTCAACAGCTTAAACAACACCGGACTCGGCGACTGCCTTAACCCCTACAACAAGGTTCAACACAACTATGGCTTAAGCAGCATGTGAGTCCTGGATGTGGCTCATCAGAAATGAAGACGATATTGTTGGTTCAGCTCTAAGGATCAAAGTTTTCACTTGTGCTCAGGCAAAACTAAGCTCATCTCTTAGCAGATCCAATCATCCAGACGCGAATACGGCAAAGTCCAGGGGAATACCGGACCAGAAGAATGACCGGGACAGAGACCAGCCCCTGCAATCGCAAGCAAGAGGTCTGGTTCACACGATCCATCCAAGACTCTCTCCCTGCACCACAGATCATTTCCTAAGGACTAAAATCACAACTTTAATATTGACCAGGAGCCACGCGGGGCATGCTGAAGGGCTATTAAGCGAAAAGAAAGAGACTATCAGCAGAAGAACATTACATTATGAATGTAAATTAAAGCGGCCACAATACCTGTTAACCCCCAGGTCTTTTAGCAGATGATGGGAGCACAAAAGTGGCTTAAAACAGTCACTTGTGTCTGCCTTCCATTTATCCCCATGTCACATCAAGCAATTAAAATCAGACCTGCAGGAATTTGCCCATTCAGTGAAGGCTTTGGGCTATACTTGCACCCCCTATTACAACAGTTGCAGTCTGAGTTCTGCCACAGATTTACAACGTAAAAAAAAAAAGAGAAAAAGCGGACTGCTGCCACTTTTACATGAAAACTTTTCTTTACAATCGATATTTTCATTTCTTGATTAGCAGTAGCAGTCTCTTTACCCATTCGCAAGGCAGTGGACATTTGTCCCCACATGGCGCCTGCTTTAATTTAGTCAGCTAGATGGCAGGCACTGTGACTGCCCATCTGACGGCTTTGTTTGCCTAAGAGATCTTACCTTGTCTTCTCTGATTTTTAATGCTGACCAGTTCTCCGCACAAAATGAGGGTCTGCAGCAAGCACTTATTTCAAAAGAGGCCTTGTTGCCGTGGTTACCAATCATCAAGCCCAGGCCTTTGCAAGCGCTCTCAAATCCACCTTGGCCTTGGTTTTGCCCTGGTTCTACTGCTGAGAGGCTTCTGCTCCCCGTCCGGAAAGCTGGACTTAAATTAATATATTAAATAAATTAAAAAACGGAGGGAAACGCCCTCAGATGCGCATCGTTCTTGTATAAACCACAAGGTCAGGGAGAAACACAAACAGCAGTGGAAGACACACCACGCTATTAGCACCAGGTCCACAAATGAGCCTCCCCCGCTGAGCAGCCTCCTCTTCCTCACCAGGTAACGGCTGACATGCCATTTCTGTTCTCTCCAGAGGGGCCAACTTTAGGCCTACACATTGCAACCTACTCGAAAAAGCCTGTAAGTCAGATTTGAAGGACACCCGCAGGCCCCAGGCGAGGGGGAACGTGTGTTTATTTGGCCTGTGTGCTCAAACCAAACGGGATTAAAAGTGCTGACCGCTCATCAACACAGCGCAGACCAAAATTTACAGAGAGATAAATCAGTGGGTGCTTTTGATAAACAGATATGTCGAGAAAAAACTTTGATGCGTCAGTGGATAAATCTCAAGAAGAAAATGAAGCCAAATGCAAGGAAAACAAGGCTTACTGTTTCTGTTAATGATCCTCCTGTTCCTAGACACTAGCTATTTTCTACACAGTTAAAAATAACATCTGATTTTATTTTCTAGCACTGGCTGGGAGACTTGATTCAGAGCCCACTAAAATGTTAATAGATACTGAGAAAGGTCTCTGCAATCTTCTGCATAGAGAACAAGTTATATTCGGTTAATCCCGTTTTTGGGAAGTACAGGCCCCCTTCTCAGCACTGTAAATCTACGCGACTCCATTAAACAATCATTCCTATCTCTGTTTATGGTATTTCAAGTTGTCACATCAAGTGCAAATTATATAAGAACATTAAATAAACACCACGCAGCTCTCATGCTCCACCTATATTGAATTGAAAAGGCCACCTCTAACTCTTTACTGTCTCTTTTAGCATTGCAAGCTTAATTAGATCTTCCAGACAGAAACAATCCACTCTACACACAGGAGTGCCAGAAAGGAAAAGGCAACAGGACAAGGAATTTTAATTGCACTGTAATCCTTTCAGCTACGTTTCTTCAAGCACTACATTTCAGGGACCTAACAGACTAGAACCAAAAGCCAAATTCACTATGAACCTTTAAAAAGAAAACACATTAATAAAACAAATGTGATCTTCAAGATCCATAGACTGTATGAACCTCCAGGCAGCTGGCCATGCTGTGGTTTAATGTAAGGAAGTAATGTAAATTAAAGCATTTGTCAGTCCTAACTGAAAGGAAAAGGCTCACTTGTCAGCGGACTTTGCCTCCATCGTAATTGCTGTATCCATCTTTCCTGTCCGTCCGTCCCTACCAGCACCGGCCGCAGTCCAAGCTGTCAACAGCTCTCACACGATTCCTCAGATCATTGCTGAGAAGATTTTTATTCTATAGTTCATATATCTTGATGAGAGGCCTATAAATAGACACTATTTTCTACCCTTGTTACTGCGCTGTGTTCATCACCGTAACAGCAAAACGACCTTTCAGCACCGCGTTAAGTCAATGGTTCTCTAACTACAAAGCACAAATGTCTATGAGGCCACGGTAAATGGTCCACTGAGCCACACTGAAATAAAGCACATTTTCATTACGGGTTCCATTACGATAACAAAAGAAGTCCCAATCTCCACAAAATGTTCAAGGTTGACAACAGACTGCCAACCCAGTTACTGACAACAGAGCCAAAGATTTGCCAAGAGGACTTAAGATCCAGCTCCCATTTTGGGTTTGGTTTGGGTTTTTTATTTTAGTTTTTACCATAAAGATATCAAAGCAAAAGTCCCAATAACTTCCAAAGGCGGGGTCCTGCCAGGCCGTCTGAAGACACCCAGTACTACATGGAGCGGTTTAGCTGTGCCGCTCTTCCAGGACGATGCATGTGATGACTTGGGACTTCAGAGGGGTTTTGCGCGTACGTGAGGGTGGTTTGCAACCCTTGAGAACATCACATTGCATGTGCTCGTTGTGCTTGTCCCGGATTGCCCTACTTAATGAGTTTTTAGTGCACTGAACCCTACTTAATACAGCGCTTAATAACAGGAGAGCAATTAATCAATTATCCAAAGGGCCCAGCTTATGATCACTCTTACGCACTTATCACACAAGCCAAAGGCCTTTCCCCACTGTCCTTAGCATCACAAATCGCCTCTTTTTGATGACTGCCCTCTCTTCTTCAGCAGGCCCCATGGTCTAACATGGCTGCTGGCCACGCTTTGTCCCTGTTGTGGGGACAAACACTCGACTGTCCTGCCAGTTGTCCCTTGCCACGCTGCTCCCAAGCGAGCACGACCGCTCCGAAGTCCCAGCCCAGAGAAAGCAGTTCTACATCTCCGCTCTGTGACGGAGGCCAGATCTTTACCAAAACTGAGCTTTGCCAGGCTGGCCATGCTACTACTAGTTTGATAGTAACGTTTTCATTGCAATTGTTTGTATTCTAGTTGTGAAGTACAAACCTATTGCACTGGGTGCTAGACAGCCCCTGCTGGCAGACTGAGCCCGCTCCAAACTCCTCGTCACCTACAATGATCATTCGCTTCAATACATAAAATTGCCATTGCTGACAGAGCTCCAGATGGTTCTGCTGTTTCCACCTGACTCTTTCTTCAGACTATCATGCAGGTTTTTTTGCAGGAGGACAAGACAGCACCTGCATGGCCATCTAACCTTGACACTCGGGGGGTGGGAGGGGAGCAAGCCTTGGATAGAGCAAAGAAACAGAAGGGACTTAAATATCAGACTTGCACTGGGAAAAAACAAACCAAACCACACACCCTAATTTAGGCAAAGATCAACACAGAACTTCAGACCATTACATTTCATTCAGCTACGCCTGGACACATCTGAATACACCAGGGTCATGCCCTGTCAGAACAATTCATGCAGTCTCTGGTTCATTCTGCACTGCCCTCCTTCCCTTCGCTTGCTCCGACACAGGCAGAGGAGACGGCTGGGCAAGCCCTGTCAGCTCATCCCTGTCAAATGAGATGGGGAGGCATTGAAACCTGCAATTCTTAATAATTCCGTTGGGTTCTACGTAGAGCTGAACAACAACAACAAATCCTTCACCCCTGAATTAACACATAAACCCAAAGAAATTCAACAAGAGCACAGCAGCGGATACGAGTCTGATCAAGGAGTACGTGGCAGAACGAGCAAGCCAGTGCAAACAGACCCACATACCGGAATGGGTGGATCTACTGTGGCTCTTTGGAGATATTGGGTCTGACAGGCAGGCTGCAGCGCTGGAGGGCAGCAGCTTCCTGCGTGCTCTTTGTTTTTCTTACGATTTCTGAACCAGGAAAGCTCATTCTAGAAATAACAGCTGGGAGCAGCCCAACGCTCAACACCATTGTCATGACCAGCTCTTCTGAAGATCCTCATGTTAACAGGAGGGTGCAGAATAGAACCCACTGGCCAGATGCCCATCCTGACAGGAAAAACCCCAAGGTGTTTGCAGCAAGGATTTCAAAAGTCCTTAGCAATTAGGATTCCCAACTTGAGAAGGTCTTACACCTAGACTAGACTATTAGCGCGCCAGCCTCCAGCAAACTGTGCATCAGTTTTCCTGGCACATGGGAACACAGGGGTGTTCTCATCTCTTTTCCAAGGCAAGGAAATAGAGATGAGAATCAGGGAAAGAAGTAGTATTGCTCTTTTATTTGTATTCATTTGTCAGACAGAGACCTTGAAAGAGGTAGGAGGAGGCCACTAAACAGGGGCCCCAGCTGCAGGGAGCTTTAAAGCCCTGGAGACAACCTTAAATGGTGGCAAGTCTGTGTGGCTTTACTAATACAGAAAGCAGCGAGCAGCACGTGTGCTGGCCAGGCACATGGCTGAGCTTTGCAACCGCCCTCTGAAAGAGTTCAGCCTATTCAGTAAACCCAAGCTCTCCTAAAATTACTACCTAGGGCATAACGGGTTCTAATATGTACAATTTCTCCTATGAAGTTCTTGGAAAATTAGCTTTCTGAATCAGAGATATTTTAGTAGTCAACCAGCGCAAGAACAGCCTACAGCAAGATCAGGGCATTAACTGACACAGAATAGTTCAGAGATGTTGTTCAGGCTGGAGTCATTCGCAAGCACCTGTGAAAGCACATAAATGAAAAGCTGTTTATTGCTTAAATCTGGGGAACTCTACGTCCCTCTTGGAAAGGACATAACAACGCAGGCGCTTGGAGAGACAGGGATGGGAGGATAAAAACAGCTGGAACTCAGGGAAGACCAACAGTGATTTCTTTTGCAACACACACACATTGCTTGATTGCCACCTGGCCAGGCAAAAATAAAGGGAGAGCATTGGCAATACATGTCGCTGTACTTACATAGTTATCAAGAAACTGGCTGAAGGGAAGAAAACAAACGCTCCCCAGTGGACGGACAAGACGGACAGAAACTCAGCTGCATGTGTGCTGTGGTTTCACCTGCCTGCATCCCACTGCTCGGACAAGCCAGACAGCGGCGGAGGCCAGTCTGCCTTCACTCGCGCCTGCAGTTGGCCTGGCCACTGTTTTCTCGTCAGATTAATCCAGAATGATGAGTCTGTCAGTACTCTCTGAGAGACTACGGCTCAGCACAGAGAAGCGGTTACAAGCTTTATACTCAACTGAAGTACAAAGTGCCTTGTAAAAATTGGTGTTATCGCACCCTGATATGTTTAGAGAGGAAAAATATGCACAGATAGAAAAGATACGCACTCATGAGTAAAACATAAGGCTGTCCAGGCTGCTGTGATTAAATGCTTTACAGAAGCATCTTTAGGCTAAATCCTTATTTCCCTGTCTGATCCTAATACTACAAATGTTTCTAACACCTCCTTTGCTCATATGACCACTCAAATAGATGCAGATTTTACTCATTTTGTTCCCCTTCATCTTGGGTCAAATCTCCTTGTGTTTATCCTCAAAGTGAAACACAATGTAACTTATGCATTGAGTGAAACTTTTATCTCAAAGCAGCATCCCGCCACTCAAGAGGAAAAAAAAGACTGTAGATTTCCTTTTAAACATTTGAAATAGCAAGAGAAAAATATCACTATAGTTTTGAGTAAATATGGCATCAGCTCTGCCTAGATTATAGGTGATTGGGTTTTTTAAAGCTTTCAAAATGATAATCTGCTCCAGCCAAAAGGCAGATGTTGGGTTTTCTTCATGTTACACGGGACCAACACACACAAAGGTCACATGATTAAAAAAATCAGTGTCCATTGATTTAATTTAAAACAAAACAATCAAGTCTGGTTTTCTAGGAAGTTGTTGCTTTACCAGGCTAGGCTGCAAGAGCTCTTGGTTAATCAAGCTGCTGAAAGGTTAATTATCTCTCCGAATACACATGGGGTGGGGAAGAAATCATTGTGAGGCACTGAGTTGCTAGGGAATAGAGGTTTCGGGAACAAAAGGCAAACGGGTGCTTGGGACAAGGAATCTCCATCCCTCTCTTTGCAAAGCATCATGCACATCTGCAGCGCGGTATTACGGATGGCTAATAATAAACCGTAGTGCTGGGCACCTGCTGGACTAATTGCAGCACAGCATGTTCGAGTGCTGCGTGGAGAGCGTCTGGAGACAGAACCGCGCTCAGCGCAGCGTCAGAGCCCGCAGAAAGCAGCGTGTGTGCTCCCGAGTGCTCAACCTCTGCTCGGGGCTGGGGAATGCAGGTCACTTGAACAGGACGACAGGAGGAGTTGCCGTCAGTTGGGGCTCCTGTGCTCCAGCCCTCGCTCTGAAGCCTGCAGAGGAAACGCTCACCCTGGCTTGGAATCAGCTCTCTGCAACTAATATGCTGCGTGGCCATGGCAACCCAGAATCGCTTGGGAGGTCACAACACTGGAGAAGAGCTTTGCATTTGCTTCACAAGAGGTCTGAGGGAGGTTCGCTTCTGAGCAGAGAGCTGGCGTAAGGCCTGGGCAGCACTTAGGTCCCACAAAAGAAGGTCTGTACATGGGGAACTTGACCCACGTCTCTTATCGGTACAGCTGATGAACTAGAGCTGCTTATATTTCATATAGTCACTCTTCAGAAAATAAGCCTTTGCTTGGTACTTTGCCCACCCTGGCCCTCTTTGCCACAGCTTTTCCCAACAACTCCAGCACCCTCTTTGTCCCCTGACAGCACAACGATGTCACAGAGTAGGTCCCCACCACAGTCCTGCATGGGACACCTCATCCATCTGAAAGCTGTTGTTCCAGCCTGCTGGCAAATTCTGGCAGAGGTGATAAACCCAAATATATTTAGCCAGCTTTTAGAAGCTTGGCCAAAAAGACATGTAAACTTCATGAAAAGGAGAAAGCAGCTGATGACTGAACATAATCATGGTTCTAAGGAAGAAACCAGTGGTGCCAGCACAGTACATTTGACTGTTAATCAAGCCCCACTTCTCTTAAAAGAGGAAGATATTTAATGGTGCATTGGAGAAGAGCATTCAGAAGGTTTCAATTATTCTGTCCAACCAATATTCTAATCGCTCTGCCTAACCTCTAGAGATCATCATTAGGTTTCTGGCTCACTGCCCCACTGCATGTGATAAAAGCATTTCAGGCTTACCAATGAGGTTTTCATCGCACCCCACAGGAGGTCTGGGAAGGCCGCTGGGTTCTGCCTGGAGAACAATGCAGATTTCCTGGCCGATAAAAACGATGGGGAATTGATTATTTAACAGGCTCTGTATCGGCACGGCAAGAGATGGGACCTTAACAGGGCAGCATCAGTCATCCCACTTGGCACCGTCTACGTTCTCATGCACAAGCATGCCTGTAGGCTTCGGCTGTGCCACACAACAGAATTTGCCATCATCCCCCAGTTTGGTCCACAGCAATCAGTCGATACTCACAGACACCAAACACAGACCCGTTGCTCCCCAGTGAGGCTCCACGTGTATTAACTGGTTGCAGAAACAAGGCAATAGATTTTCAGATCCTGACCCTCACGGTACAGTTCATAGGGCAATCACATTGCCTGATCACACTGACCAAATACAGCGTTGTACTGGATATGAACGTGAAATATTCACATTACAGTTTATCTGCCAAAAATAGAGATTAAAACCACACTTACTGACTCAGCATGTTAACATATGAGTCCAGTTCAGTAACTTAACATTAAAACCTTTCAAGGCATTTCTTCATTACAATATAGCCCACAAAAAACGCTCACCAAAAATCATCAGGTTCCACACAAATTTGAGTCTCACAGGAATATTATTCTATAGGAATATAAATTTAGTAATTGCTTCATGGATCATCAAATCTGGCCTTATAAGCAAAGACAGACATACCATATAATCAAAAAACGAATCAAAGCAGAACAGGTCAGAGATCACACACCAGCATACAATTTGCTGACACTAAAATTATCTCCGCTGGCTGAGAAGCTGGAAAAAAATATATCATTGGTGTTTGAGATCTTTACACAATCTAGAAATCCTTTGCTTTTAAATGATGTCATTAACACCTTTCTACAGTAGACTAATATTTTACAGATGAGGATCAAGTCACAATATTAAGTCAGTGGCATAAAAATGGCTCCTCCTTCAAGGACACACCTTGGAAAACAAAACTACAATTCCTATTTCTAGCCCAATCAGAAAAAAAATCCTTGGAAAAAAAAATTGAAGTAAACCAGATATAAAAAGAAGCCTCTCACATTCACCAGAAGGAGAAAACAGTCAAATAAGCTGCTAAGAACAAGGTGTAAAACGGGAGTTGTGTAGCTGGTGCTGCTTTGGCTTTCAGTGGGTGTGTCAATTATGCATGCAAATTTGCGTGCTTAACGAGGTGTGTACATCAAGAGCAACATACAAGCGCTTTGGGGCAAAAAAAGACATCTTCCCATGTTTGTAGGATTCCACATCACAAAACCTGAGTCAGAGGGTTCCGAGAGACACAGGCTGGGAAGAAAATCTCGTGTCTTTTCTCCTTTGCTACACTCATCCAGTTCCCTATTCATAAATACTCACAACTAACATAATACTTGCAGTGCTGCTGCATTTGTCTTCCTCATGCATTCATCAGCACATTTCCGGCAGCTCTTCGCCTGCTCTTTGGAAACCCATAACTCTTGTGCAGTTAAGTACTCAAATCTAATTCCCCCCCAAACTAATTTTACATTAACTTTGACTACACTCCTAAGAGGAACAGTAACGATTTATAAGCGCATCTCACTTGAGCAGAAGGAAATGGAACACAGCGCCTTCCAGCACCATTCTCTCTCTCACACACACATTTCTGCTGAGAAATAAAAGCCTAAGCCTGAAAAGTGCCAAACCAGGATGTTGCGAGCAGGCCTGCCGGGTGACATCACTTATCATACCACCGAGCTCCCAGCCAATTGGGGAGGCTTCTCACCCAGACGTTAATTCTCACCTAGCAGGGAGGCCTACGGGAAAGTGTCACAGGGAAAGGACTCACTTCTATTGTCCATGCTTATCATGCCACAACTCCTCTCTTTCCCCTTCCCACCCCAGTGTGCACAGGCACACGCACAGGGAACACAGCAGAGGCAAAACAACCACGCACAGCAAAACTCCCTTTCTGAGCATTAGGCTTTTGGCAGCGATTCACCTGAGAATTTCCTGCTGCTGCTGGAGATTCATATTTTTGTTCAGCAATTTGAGGGGGCGGAAGAAGCTTCCTCTTCCGAGTCACTGATCACTTTAACTCACTGTTACAACACCGTGCAGCTAACCGACTTTGTATCTCTACCCCAAATATACTAAAAGCAATTACATCTCCAGCCGGATAGCCCAATCATGCCTGTAACCCTTTGAAGACAGCTGAGAATTTAAGCTGGGTTTATGTTCCGACTTTCCCCAGATATCTGGTAATTTAACTAGACAAGACGTAAATCTCAGCACACAGAAGCAAAGCCCAACATCAGATCAGGGTCAGCTACAGTGTTGCAAACCAACGCTTGCAAGTGCACACTGTTTACACCAGAGATACTTCACTGCAGCTGCCATCTAGCAGGAGAATGGGGATGTAATATTGTCGTGGAATGAAGCAAGCTATTAAAATAACTGGTAGGAACCCCAGAGATCTCTTTTACCTATCAGACAGTGCTTTTAAAGATGCAGCTGTAATTGTCAATTGCTTCTCACACTGAAATAAAATGATAATTGGTACATCAAGTAAGCAAGTCGGTACAGTCCTCTGGTACTGGTACAGCCTACTCATGCAAGAGGAAAGAACACAGGACCTGTCTCTGTGAGAATTCAGGAGGCTGTAGTTTGTACTCTAGGCACACAGCTTTAAATCCAACTAACTCAGCAGCACCTAAAAAGCATACGGATACAAACAGATTTTTACACCACACTCCCTGCAAAAAGATTTGAGCACTGCTCCCACTCCGGATAGTGTAGTCACACACACTACAAAGCTTCACTTTTGAGTTTGCCAAGATCAAGCTGAAAAATCCAACTCCGGTATCCCTCTTGCTCTTATTGACTCTGATATGAACAATTGTTCCTACCTTATCAGTATTTACAAAAATACCTGTACTTTTGAAGAGCAGAATCCTGCAACCAGAGCTGGTTGTAGATAACCCCAGGAAAAGGAAGCTGTTGTTTCCCAGCGCTGGGCAGCACAGCCGTGCCAAAGCGTGCTGTGCCAAAGCGTGCTGTGCCAAAGCGTGCTGTGCCAAACCCTGCTGCGCTGTGCCAGGCCAGGTTCTGCAGCTCCATCGGGCTCCGGCTGTTCTCCTGCGCTGCCAGGACTGTCACAGACCACCGCCCGCATCAACTGCGGAGCACCACGCGCACAACCGGGACTTTTGTCACCAATTCATTACTCTCTCACCAACTCAGAAAAGTTTCAGTGCTCTTGAACCAAGAATATGGAGGCAGATTAATAATTAGGGTTTACGTCCCTTATTCTTTAATCTGCAAATTTAACAGATTAAGGAAACAGAAGAGAAACATAAGGAGTACAGAAGAGTTGACCCATTATACAAAATCTCATCAATTCCACTTCACATTTCATGTGCCACGACATTGTTTTGCTTTCAAGGTTTTCCTTGACAAGGCGCTAGAGGACTTGGCGCAGGTATACAATGCTGACAATGGAAATATTTTTATTAAGAGCTTCAGGAAAAGAAGCGGATGATCCCAAGTCACTAAAAAAAACCCCCAAACAATCAAAAACTTATTCCAGTCTACAGTTTCAACGCTCATACAACCCAGAGCACAACAGTTTCATAAAACATTATACAAAGCAGTCCTGTAAAAAAAGAAAAGAGAAGAAAAAGTGAAGAAAGGCGCAGCATGAAGTAATTTCAGACAACCGGTTTTGTGAGAGCTTTAATGGCACAAAATGTTTATAAGCTACAACTTATACATGTACTGTAAACTGTATATAATGTTACAAAGTGCTAACTAATTTATGAAGAATGCATAATCACTTTGGCTCAGATAACTCCAATAGTTCAGCAAATGTCAATTAAAAAATTTGAATTCTAACGATCTTCAGCTTTCAGTTTTTAAAAGAGTAAGTAAATATGCATTTGCTGCAGTTAAGTTAGCCTGCTGCATTTTTAATGTGCGAGTTTATGCATTTATTCCTTGATTCTATTTACAAATATTCTAGGCCAGTTTTCACTGAATGTAAGAAAAATGAAGCCTGCATTTTTTTTCCAAAACTGTAAACAGGTATAAAGCTTTTTAAAACAACATTTATCTTAACAAAACTTCAACTATCAATAGTTGAAACCCCTTGCAAATTATACAACAATCTGTTCCTGTTCATTGTAAAACTAGAAGTTGTAGACTTCCATCCAAAGCTTATAGTAGGGTATCAATAAATACTGCATCGCATCATAGCAAGTGTTACAGTGATCATGTAGCCATTCCTCATCCATAGTTTTCACCATTTTTACTTCACGGCTCCTTCAATTATCATAAGCTGTGTTGATACTCTAGCCACAAGCTTGCAATATTATATATCAGATGTTCTTAAGAAGAATTACCTTTTAATTCAGAAAGGGGTAACATTTTTTTTTTTTAAAAAAAGGTACTCCCTACTTAATAAAAATCTATTTTTCCACTATTCCAATTTCCATACAAAACAAGGTGCTGTAATTAGAACTGAAAGTGTTTCAGCCTTTCCCCCATCCCCTCGGTTTTCAGGACTGTAAAAGGATGTACTTGGTACTATCTAAACCACCCTTCACCACTTCCCCCTTCCCTCCCCACCTTTGGGTGAAAACCAATATCCACGCTTGAAACAAATCTGCAGTTGTGGGCAGCTCAAGTGCCTCTAACATTCACGACTAAAAGGAAAAAGACATCTCCAAAAGATGTTTTTTGTCACCCTGAAAGCATTCTCCAACAGCATTCAGAAGGAGAGAATAACTCTTCTTCCTTCCTAGGAGCTAAGCTGTTTTAAACCAAATCTCAATTGGGATTTAGGTTCTATGCATCAAATGGTTCAAGCGATCACTGCTCTATCAAATAATCAGCTCGATAAAGTCTGATGCAAGCAAACAATTACAGGTAGCTGGTCTCTCCAAACTGGCTGACTATATTATCATTTTCTGCAAGTCAACCTACTAAAGTTTGTATTTAAATGAGATTTTTCTTCTAGTCTTATAATTAGCATTGGTTCCCTAAGTACTTAGTATTAAAGTCTATATCATTTTTTTTTATATATTCATATATATATATATAAAAGAGTCTTCTATCCTTCAGAGTCATGCTACATGTTCTGAAATCCAATAAAATCTATTTAAGGACATGACTGTCCCAATGCTTTGTAACAATTTGGTACTAAAGCTTCACATTTTGAAAAGAAGTGTCACTGAAGGAGGACAAGGCTTAATGTTCCCTAAGATAAAAGTTCAACAACATCAGTGAGAAGTCTATCTAACATGAGACATCACGAGTGACTTTCGGATTCCATGTATCCCCAAAGGAGATTGTACAGTAAACAGTGAGATAGGAATATTGAAAACTCATTTGCAGAAGACATTTTAGAGCTTCGCAACTTCTGAATCTCTACGCACCTGCAAGATTGTCCCTCTTAACAATAAGTCAAACACTTTACCTTCTGAAACTGCCATATCATAGTAATTGTAAATGGTTCCACAACAAACAGAATCCTACCATTTTATACAGAGTCTAACTCTACCTACAGCTGTTGGGTTTTTCCTTAATTTAAAACTACTTTTAGAAGGAAAATTTCACATTTAAAATTTTCCCTTAAGAAAACAGGTAAGGAAAATAAAAGCTTCTTCACATGCAAACAATGCAGTTTTTCTAATATTTTCTAGGCATCAGACAGGTTTTCCTACAAGGAATAAGGAGCTGACTTCATAGAAAAGACAAGATTACAACAACTACCTACTATTAAAATATGCTGATGGATTTAGTTATCCTACTTTAAAATCTATGCAGTCTTTGCCTCCTGCAAATCAAAGGGTGTTAGCCAATACAAGGGGCCAAGTAAATTCCCCCAAAAGCTGATTTAAACTGTTTTTTATTGCCAGTGATTTCTTAGTTTATTTCACAACCAGCCTGTTTTTCAAAAGAGAAATTCATTTTCACTCCAATCAATAATTTTCTTCCAAAGAGACTGTTAATTTTATCACCATAATACAGTCAACATTTATACCATGCACAACTGCAATTTAAGTCAGGTTGCACTAAGGAGGCAACAACATCACTGATAAAATTAAAACTTGCTGGTGGCATTTTGCATTGAGAGAAGCCCTTGCAACATATAGACAGTTGTAAACTCCGTTCAGCAACTCTGACGTGTCTTGCAGGCCAAGAGGCAGGGGAATGGGAGGAGAGAGGGAAAGAATGTGGATAGCGAAACACCTCAACAGAGTTCCAACACAATACTGAATTCCAGAGTTAGCGAAAACCTGGATATGTAAGGAAAGGGTGAAGTCAGGGTCATGCTTAAAATGGTCTCAAGTCAAATGTACTAAATGAGACAGTAACACCTTCACAGGTCACGTGGATTTCCAGGTTTTGCACTCCATCTTTCAGTAAGTGCTGGCTGAAGGTGTGGTCAGTCGTTTTCCAATGTAGATGCTGAAATAAAAAGTATAAGGCATATCGTATTTCACAGAAATAGTCCATTTCCCAAACAGTCCTCGCGCACTCAGCTACTCTAACTGTCTCTCGAGCCTGATGAGAATCTTCCAAGGACTTCTCTCCTATAAAACTACTTAACGGGTGAGATTTTCAGATGAGCCTAGAGAGACTGATGCTGTCAATATTCAGTAAAAGCAGATTTCTTCAAGTCCCAAGCTCATTTGAAAATCCCACTCCAAAAGCTTTTGTGTTGTTTGTAGAGCACCTGACACTGGGGCTCTTGAGCAGCCGAGCAACACTCCCAGACTGTGGTAAAACAAAAAAGTACTGCCTGTAAAGGGAGCTGGTGAGCTTTAAAACACCGAGCATTGAGGATCTACGCAAGCACTGACCTCTAACAAATACATCCATTCAAGATGTAATTCGTCGCATAAATACGCAATTTTGCTACATTTCAAATATCTTACAATATATTCTCATATATTCTATCCTCCTCATTCAACTGATAGTTTACAAGAATTTAAAGAGACACTGAACTACTCCCCCCACAAAAAAGCATGAAGCTAATTAAAAACATATTTTGAGTACGTCTTTGCCCCATCACAGAAGAACATAAGGTGGATAAACATAATGTAAGGACTTCAGCAAGCTGAGAAATTATGTCAGATTACACAAGCAATGAAACCATCACTGAGCAGCATCATAGCTGACCTTGCAGGTCACATCCAGTATTTCATGTATCTTTCTTTAACTATTCAAAGCTTGACTTTCAGTAATATCACAAAACTGCAGCATTAGACATTGCAAATTAGAGTGTGCGGGACAGGAATTAGCAGGGTTCATTTGGAGAGCTTTAAACTAGGCTCGAAGGGGGATGGGGTTGTAGCTGGGCTTGCATCAGTGGGGCAGCACTCTAGAGTTGCTGAAGGCTGGGAGGCCTCCCATACCCTGGGGTGAAATCGGTGTGCTCAGCTCGCTCTCTGAAATGCCTGCACACCAATGTGCGCAGCATGGGGAATAAGCAGGAGTTAGAAACCTGTGTTCGGGCAGGAGACTATGACCTGGTATTATTTTTACAACATGTTTTTGTAACGGTTAGCAAAATTTACAGCAGTTTTCCATCTATTCTAGTCTTACATTCCCTACGTTATAACCCAAAGCGTTTAAGTAGAAGGCGAGGATAATCACATGGCACATGTTGCAATTGTAAAGGTTATTTGCAAATTCATGATAATCCGTTCATTTTCAATGTAAGAAACTTCACCTGTTCTAGAAATAAAACATATTAATGCCTGCAAAATTTTAACTGCTGCAAAGTTTTCCTGCATTTCAGAAAGTGCACCACGTGTGTCTTGAGCAAGGTGCAACAATACTCTGGTTATTCTAGATAAAGACCTTTCCTGCAGGTACCTGCCATACGAGTAGAGCACAAAAGCAAAGCCTGATGCAAAAGCTGAAGTGAGAATTAGGTTCATACTTACCCTAGTCCCAAAGCCAAAACATGAGATATGAACAGAGATGGAATGAAAACCTTAAGAAATTCTGCAGAGAAAATGCCACCTTTTTTCATTGCTCCACTTTTTCTCATACTTAAAGACACTGAACGCTTGGGATGTCTGAAATGGAATTCCCTGAAAGAAGAAGGGGGGGGGAGAAATTCAACAAGATTTTTTTTCCCACTTCTTCACATAAATGCACAGATCTCTGTAGGAACATGTTTTACAAGGTACAAAGAGCTAGAGATCAAAGCAAGAGATCCCTTACCCAGAGTAAGGAATCAAAGAGACCACTTACACAGACAGGATAGAGACAAAGGGAGCAGTAGCTGAAGAGAGAGGTAGGTCCGAGAGAGGGAATTTCAGGATGTGATTTGTTAGCAAGAGCCTCATTTTTTGTTCCAAACAGAGATACAGAAGTCTGCCCGATTTAGACAGCATCCTCTATTTTAATAAAAATGCTTTGCATTCAAGGATCTCAACGTTTCCCCTTCCGTGGATGAACATTACATATTTTACATAGAAAGAAAGAAAGGTAGAGAATTTAGGAGACTTGCTCAACACTATTCCATTTAGTAAGCCAAAACTAAACCCCATGAATCCCAGCTCCAAGTACCCAGCTCTCCCAATAATTATGTCAGAAATCTTGTAATCAGATTGCTGTGGATATATATTACTTTCAATAAGTAATTTTGTTGCTATTAAGATTTACATACTTCATTGTTTTGACTTTTTGTAGCCTCCCCAAAGAGAAATTCATCTTTTTCTAAGATGGTCCTATTTGGAGAGCCAGAATAATTCCATGCAATTGTGACCTGTGATTCTTCTCTCCTTCATATAAAAGAATATTCATTAAAAAAAAAAAAAAAAAAAAAAAAAGAGAGTTTAACTTACTTGGGAGGAATGTTTTCAGGCCTACTTGACCAGTCTGACACCCAGTCAGCACTTTTCTTCAAAACTTCCAACTCTTTCTCTACTTCTACTGCTTCTTCTTCAGACTGAAAATATACACAGGACAAGCCTTGTAACACTCAATTAGCTCCTCCTTATGGTGTTAAATTGAGAGCGACAACAACAGGGGTAAAATGATAAACACCAAATGGTGGCACCTGATAAACAAGCAAGTGTTCCTGGACTACTGATTATTTAGAAGAGATTTTATTATGCTAAAAGGAGGATCTGCACAAGTCAGTAAACCACACAAAGTTCATTACTACATCCAGGACTTCAACAGGGAAAAAAATAGAAAGGCTAGAGAGTGACTTCAGTACAAACTCCTCCTTAGCATTAAAACAATTTCCTGAGTGACCCTTAGTAAAAGAAGATAAACCACTTACAACATTAAAGTGGGAACCATACCAAAACCAGAAGCAATCAGACAGGACAGTCCCAACAGAGAGATGGCAGAACTAACCAACAACTTCATTCAGATTGTTCTGGCTCTATAGGGCAGAAGCGCAACAGTCCTGCTGTTCAGCCAGGTCTTTGACAAAACTGAATGCAAGGTTTCATTCTTCCAGGAGTGCTTTTTATTTATACTGCTGAAGACAGCAAATTGTATTAAATGATTGAACTAAGAGTTCAGCATTAATCTCCTCTCAGTTCGTATGATGGAGATTAATCACTGTCATGTGAGCTGACTATCTGTAGAGCAATAAACTGAACACCCTGAAATCTTGTGCAGAAATATAAACATTTCAAAACCAAAACAGGTTTGACACACAAGCACTGTTAAACAATAATATAACTGCTATTAAACAGGGTATTTCTCAGCATTACAGATGGAGCCTCATTTTTCCCCTCACTCCAAGGCTATTAACCTCTACCAGTCAAATTTCAATTAATACAGAATGTAACCCTAAACAAAGTTTACTAACCCTGCCTAGTTGTTTAAAATAATTGTTCTGGAATGTGTTTTAATTTAATAAAACTTTATTCTGAAAGCAAGCCCTTAAAAGAAAGGATAATTTAGTTAAACTGACATAAGCTTGAGTGCAAAAAATTATTTACTATAGCTATTTACAGGGAGGTACTATGTAAAGTTCTAACAAAACAGACTGAGGAAAAACCTGCAAGAACAAAGTACAAGAGAAGTAAACAGCCTTACCCAAATGACTAAGGGACACCTCCAAATTTTAAGTAAGGTGTAGATAATCTATTTGCTTGTACTGCAGCTAAGAGCCAAGGCTAGGATCTCATAATGAAAAAAAAAATTGCTGGCAAGCAGTAGTTTAATGCATCTTTTGACATTTAAAATATATAATATTTTAGACCTTTTGATATGACAGAGAGCTTGCTCTGCCCCTCAAGTACTCCCAATACTGATCTATATAAACATATCATTTATATACAATATCCACAACTTGAAAATATTTTTTTTTAAGTTAATGTATTTTAAAGGTTAACGAAGAAAATACCTGAGAACTACTGTCTTTACTTGTGTGCATTTCCACATCAAAAGTTATCTGTCCATCTTCTTGAGGTGAAGGGCTAAAGAAAAAATGATTTCATTATGTCATTTTGTCATACTATACTGTCACCTAAATAATCATTAGTGTAAAGAGCATCTCAGCTGAATCATTTCCACATGCACTTCTGCACACTACCGAGATGAGTTACACACTACACTACCCTTCAGATCACAAACATCAGTATTAGAAAGCCTTCCAAAACCTCTCATCTTTTCAATTTGTTTTTTCATTTATAATCCGACCTTTCTCAAGAGAATTGACCATCCTTCACTGAAAAAAGAAAGCACTGCCCAAAACTTCAACTGCTACACAAAACACGTAAATCCTATCCTTCTTTTAGATATCTTTTAGATAAGCAGGAGGAGTTTGAAACCTGTGTTAGCGCAGGAGATTATGATCTGGTGGCAATCACGTCTGGCAATTATGGACATGGTGGGACAGCACACATGAGTGGAATGTGGTCATGGATGGCTGTGTCCTTTTCAGGAAAGACAGGCCAGCCAGGCATGGTGGTGGAGTTGCTCTTTATGTGAGAGAGCAACTACAATGTATTGAGTATTGTCCAGGCACGGATGAGGAGCAAGTTGAGAGTCTATGGGTGAAAGTTAAGGGGCAGGCTGGCAAGGGTGATACTATTGTGGGTGTCTATTACAGGGCACCAGATCAGGGTGAGGAAGTTGATGAGGCCTCTACAGACAGCTGAGAGCAGCCTCACAATCACAGGCCCTGGTTGTGGTGGGGGATTTTAACTTTCCTGATGTTTGTTGGAAGGACTACTCGGCCGGCCAGCCACAGTCTAGGAGGTTCCTCCAGTGCCTATATTATTCAATATAGTCATCAATGATTTGGATGAAGGAATAGAGCGTACTATCAGCAAGTTTGCTGGTGACACCAAGGTGGGAGGAGTGGCTGACACGCCAGAGGCTGTGCTGCCATCCAGAGACCTGGACAGGCTGGAGAGTTGGGCAGGGAAACATTTAATGAAATAGAACAAGGGAAAGTGTAGAGTCTTGCATCTGGGTAGGAACAACCCCAGGTTCCAGTATAAGTTGGGGAACGACCTATTAGAGAGCAGCGTAGGGGAAAGGGACCTGGGGGTCCTGGTGAACAGCAGGATGACCATGAGCCAGCATTGGGCCCTTGTGGCCACGAAGGCCAATGGTACCTGGGGTGGGTTAGAAGGGGGTGGTCAGTAGGTCAGAGAGGTTCTCCTGCCCCTCTGCTCTGCCCTGGGGAGACCACACCTGGAATATTGTGTCCAGTTCTGGGCCCCTCAGTTCCAGAAGGACAGGGAACTGCTGGAGAGAGTCCAGCGCAGGGCAACAAAGATGCTGAAGGGAGTGGAGCATCTCCCGGGTGAGGAAAGGCTGAGGGAGCTGGGGCTCTTCAGCTTGGAGGAGACTGAGGGGTGACTGAGGGGGTATTGGACTAGATGATCTTTAGAGGTCCCTTCCAATCCCTAACATTCTATGATAACACTGACAGTATTGGGAATTATACCTCTTTTTGTATCATTACAAGTGGAAACAACACACAACTGCACATAGGACAGCAAACATTTCTTTACCTGTCACAGTGGGAACTACCTCTTGAGCTGCTCTGTCCTGATTCATGCTGGGCGTCCAGGAGGATTTTTTCCATGTCTCCATTGTGGATGGAGGACGATGAAGGGACGTGTTCCAAACCTCCGTTTTTCCCATTGCCGTTATCGTTGCTATTGCCATTGCCATTCATCTGTAACTCCACCCAGGAACCTGTTGGGCCAGCCAGACGTCACTTCATTAAAAGCAGTGGAACTGAAACCCATCTTAAGTTTATCAATTACACACAGAAAAAAACATGAACATGGTGAATTCAGATAACATACACTGCTGCTGGGACAAAGCTCACAAACATGTACTGGAGACAAGAGTGACATGTTTCTTCCTCTTTCATGAACAAAAACACACCTAAAATGTTATATTTTGTTGCTACCTAGCCCTGAAGCTAGCCGAATAAAATATGCCCTCTCTCCTCAACTATTAATACTTTACTAGGCCACATTTCTCTCTGCAGTTTGAAGCTTCAGTATGTATCACTCAATTACACTAGTCACCTCGCTTCCCTGTTCATTCCTTTTTGAAAGAAAATTTTCAACACCTAGCCCCCTATTACACAACTCCCCCATCCGGAATGTTATACTCTCCTTCTTCCCTCTACTTTCAAAGGCCCTGACTCAAACTCTGATTTTTATACATGTCAGGCAGGCTGCCATTCTCAGGCAAAAAAACCTGGGTTTTGAAAATATTCTAAATTCATAAACATACCATTTAATGTCCTGAGGGGTAAAGATAGAATAGACTTCTACTGCTTTATCTGCTTCAAATATTTAAATACATTCCCTATCCAAATGCAATTTCCCTCTTCTCACTAAGGCATTTAACAAGAATCATTTGACCATATTAGCCATGATTATGGAGGAAAAGATCTCCAGTTTCTCAAAAGGACACTGTTTTCAATGAAACATTATTTCCCATTATCAGTCAGATGATTTCACAGACGTCCAGTTATGGCATCACAACTCCTCTGTAATTTTATTTATGTCACCTGAAGGAGAGCACATTCAGATTTTTTGTTGATTCTTATTTTTTAAAGTTTTGACATCTTCACCACTGAGGTAAAAATATTCAAGAAAGAAAAGACAGTCTAAAGATATTAAAACAACAGCTAAAACTCCTTTTTAAATATTTGTAACGTTCACCAACTCTGTACTACACACTGGGCTTTTCAGATAATGAAGTTTTAACTGGGAAAAGGCAGCCTTTGCTCAGAGTAGTCAGTATGAGACACAGAGACCATATTATTCCAGATTTATGATCACTGCTGGTGTCTAAATTTCTAAAGAAAAAGGCCTCCGTGTGAGAACTACATCAGAAAGGCAGATTTGCCTTGCAGCAACACCTTTACAGCAAGAGGCCCCACCTGCAGAAAAGCACATGGCAACCGCAGTTAGATGTCAGGCCAGAGAGCTATACATTCTCCAAGAACCATCTTGGAGTATAGAGCATCTACCAGGAGAATTCTAACACTCAGGATCTGCAAAGATATATCTTATTAAAAAATCAGCAGTGAGTGTCCAACTGTGAAAAAAGCAGAGGGCAGAAGTACAAGTAGGTGTCTTCCTCTGACACCAAGCACGGGCAGAGAAAAGCTCAGCGAAAGATGATCAGAACTGGTTGCTCTAGAACGCAGCTACTTAAACACACGTCTGCAGCACTTCATCTCATGTACAAATAAAATCTTCTATTAACATTTATCCTGGACTGACAAAACCTGCTGTTTATCTAAGATGTGTTGTGGTCATAAGAGGAAGAACACTCAAATTAAACCGTGAGTAAAGAGTCCCAACAAGTCGAGCAGTAGTTTACATGACATGCAGCACGTTCTCCATCTGACCTCACTCTTAATGAGCCCAAATACATTCACGAAGGCGTAATCTGACATCAAGCTAAAACATGCTGCACACTCCCACTGGCAGTCACAACCGGTTCGGGAGAGAGCAGGAGCCCTTGGAGTTACACAGGCTGATTAGAGGCTGCTGCTTTAAACAGATGCACAGGAATATATTTGAAAATAAACTGCCCAAGTAATAATAGAGAGTGATTTCTGCCCCAAGCTTGCTTCAAAAATAAGATAGATATGTTAATCACCCACATGAGAATTCTTAATTTAACCATGTTTCCAACTTGACAGTACAACAGGAAATACAGTAGAATTAAGAAATATGGTAGAATTAAGAAATATGGTAGAATTCTCCTCCCTTCACAAATAACATAACACATACTTTAAGGAAAAAAAAACACAAAAACCAAACAAAACTACAACCCCCCCCCAAACACAAGACAAAACAGAACACCACACAACTGTTTATAGGAATGATATTTTTCTCCAAAATTGTCTGAATTTTGGCCATGGTCTAAGGTTAATTATTTCACTGTGGACTGATATACTTTAATTACATGTTTTTCCATAATTGGTGGTCCTTTTAAACAACAGTAGCTAAATGTGTGTGGCAAAGGGGGGAGTCTCATTTTGTTTATTCACTCTGTGATTTCAATTGGGTAGGTTGGGGGGAGATACCAAGGATAATACATAAATTATATATGCATATACATTTTATATATATAAAAATACTTCAAACTAGTAGCTCACAGCAAGTCTGAGCTATGGTCAACTTGAATAAACTAAGAAATATCACTTTTACAGTTAAGTACGCCATAAGAAAGAAAGACAAAAGGAGAAGAAAAGAAAGCTGTTCAGATTCCCATAATGGTAATTATGAAGCAAATTTTCCATGACAGAGCTAGATGGGTTCTTGCTGGCATTTCTTCTTTTTGTCAATGTGTAACAGAGCTTTATAATAATTAAAGTGTATGACGCATCTAGAATTCCCAGAGCCAGCAAATCTTTTTTTTCGGTGAACCCAACAAAGCACAGGTTCAGTTACCCGTTTTATTCCCAGGTCTTCTGACCTTTGCTTCAAGTGCTAAGGAATCTCTGAATGAAAGGCTCTAAACACGCACAAATGACATACAGAACAAAATGAATAAGTGTCTAAGCGCATTAGCTTGAAAAGGCTCACTGAAAAGCTTATATAGTAGCAGAAAATGTACATATAACACGAAAGCATTGTGGAGCAGCTGAATACTGAAAGCAGCACTAAGCCTACGTGGAGCCGATTGGTTGCGTTTGTTTTGTTCATGGAGCACAGACTATCAAACATTTCCTCTCATATGCTGTGCTCACCACCTCCTGTAATCACATTGATTTTTGCCAAGCCTTTGCGTGCTGATCCAGCAATAAGATCTACGTGGGCAGATCCAGCACAGGCTCACAGTGCACTCATCTCTTGTTGCTTCTACGTTACAGCAGAATAACATGTCCCACAGTGTAAGTTAACATGCTAACAGAAAACCAAAAGGAAATATTAAAATATAGATGCACCAAAGATCACAATTTCTGAAGTAAGCACTGAGTTAGGCACTACATATGTCACAACTTTAAGACAGCATAATTGTTATTCAAGTACTCTAACAGCCCTGAATAATTTGCTAAAATACCTGTTTGACTCAGGTGAACATTGTTGCAAACTGCAACCCTTATCACAATATGTAGTGTTACTGTAACACAATAGCAGTGTTATGAAACAGGCATAGTTTATTCTTCTTCGATACAATTCCCATTGAGTTACAGCAGATCAACCAACCAGTATATTTCGTGGTCAGTTTAACTTCATTGTAAACCACGAAGCTTCTGCCGACTAAGTATGAGAGCCGACATAAAAACCACCGATGTTCCTTACTACTGTTATCCTGGGAACAAAAGGATGCAGCAGAGCAGCTGACAGAGATGCCGGATATAGAGGAAAATAGCTCACGTCAGTCCTATTGACTCAGCCACTGAATAAACTAATTCCCACAGTCACGCTCCTCCCCCTACCCGGCTGTATCCCCATTTAGCTGTTAACACCAGCCACCGAATAAACTCGGTTTAACCGCGGAACAAACCTGCTCCTGTTCTTCTCGGCTCGCCCCGAACCCCGGAGCCAGTTCATTTCTTTGGCCGGTTCTCCTCAGACCCGCCGCTCCCGTGAGGAGCAGCCGGGGCGCGAACCCGCGGCCCAGAGCTCCCCACAGCCCCCGAGCGCTCTGGGGTGCCCCCCGTCCGCCTTCCTCGCCCCGCAGCCAGCAGCTCCCGCAGCGCCCCAGGCTCTGCGGACACCCCAACATCCCTCTCCCCGGTACGAAGCCCCCGTGATGCGTTACACCCCAAATAACCCGCCCCGTGAGGCGCTGCCCCCACCCCGATCCCCTCAGGCCGCGCCACCCGCCTCTTCCCCACAGGCCCCGCCGGCGGCCGCCACCGAACCAATTACACCCGTTCCGCCGCCAATTGGCCCCCGGGGCTCTCGCGGCTCCGTCCTCCGCCAATCCCGGCCCGGAAAGGGGGAGAAGGGAGTCGCGGCCCCCGGGGTTTCCCTCACAGTCCCTCCCGGTCACCCCCCGCCCCATTTGCGCTCGTTTCCACACGTTCCCGCACTCACTGTTGAGCCCCGGCTCGGTGTGCGTCCCCTCAGCCGGCGGGTTGTTGTTGTTGTTGTGCTGCGGCGGCTCCTGAGGGCTGGACATGGCGGCGGGCAGGAGCGGGGCGGCTGAGGAGACCGAGGAGCCGCTTTGGGGCTGGGACAACAACAACAAACCCGGACTCCGCTCCGGGCCCGGCCGCCCCGCCCTCCCCGTGCAACTGCGCAGGCGCGGCCGCGCGCCGCTCCCGCCTTTCCGCCGCCGCGCACGCGCCGCCCGCCCCGGGGCGCGTGCCGCGGCACCATGGCGCTCCCCGGGCTCGCGCACGTCCCGCCGCCGCCGCCGCGCATGCGCAAGGGGGCGGGGCCCGCTGTGAGGGGAGGCAAAAAGCGCGGGAGGGCGGCGAAGTGGGAGGGCGGCGGTTCCACCCGCCTCCACAGCCAAAAACCACCGGGAAACGCGGGCTGGAGGGGCCTGGCCCTCCCCGCACGGCTCTCTGGAGCTGTCGGACATCGCCCATCCTGCGCTGCTTCCAGAGAGGACGAGATGAGCCCTCACAACCCTGTGGTGTCCACCGAGCCCCCCGCTCAGGTGTGTTCCCACATGAGACTGCAGCAGCAGGTGTGAGAGAACCTGCCAGACCTGCACGGTGCAATGGTACAAGTCTTCTCATCTTTCTTTCTCCTCTCAGTTAAGCCAAGTTGTGGGTCTGTGAAATATAGTTGGTATTAATCTTGAAAACCATTGCCTCAATCTGATATGATAACATTTAGCAGACAGACCAACTGCATGCAGCGAAGATTTTTTAATTACTGTCAGTTAAGATAGAGAAGATGGCATCTGTGTGACAAAATTGGACTTGTACTTTACAGGAATGCAAATGTATAGCTACAAAAAGTGGAATTATTAGTGTCCACCACACATAGTTTAATAAGACAGCTGTTTACAGGTAGAGGGGGTGCAGGTACATTCTAGATTGCAATCAGAACAATGAGCTACTTATGATTTTGAATAGAAAACCTGCCTAGGTAACCCTATCCTACTTAGCCACCCTAACACTCACAGGCTAACATCACAAGTGTTTGTCATCTCCATCATTCAGGAAGCATTTGCCATAATAGTTGTGGCATGAATATTTATCAGTAAAGTGGGCCTATTAACATTTCTGAGTCAGAAATAAATTGATCAAGATTATAGAGTGAGTCAGTGCAGAGCCAGAAATAGCATTCGCAAGGCCTGACTTTCAGCCCTGTGCTCCAACCACTACACAGGTTCCTTAAGGCAGTTGAATGATGTAACTGATGTTTGTAAAGTAATTTGAATCCTTGGATGGAAAATGCTATGACAATAGCAAGGTTGGAAGGACAGAAAACCACATGTTAATAGAAGAGAAACAGTGCTCATAAACTTCTGGGAAAGGCCTTTTGTACTGCAGTGCAATACAAAAGGTTTTTCTTCTCAAAACTTATAAAAAGCCTTTAAGTTGAAGGAAATTAAACAAGTCATAAGCCACCTGATTTATCTCCAAGAGCTGAACCAAGCTAATCCCACTGCTTAATTCTCATGGTTCCAAGGTGTTTGAAGCAATTTAAGTAAAGAATGATCTCAAGTCTTAAACATGCTGGGATTACTTTTACTGTCTTCATTTTGTGCTTCTATACCCCAAATCTGAAAACAACGCTGACCTGTTAAGATGGGTGCCACGCAAAAACCACCTTGGCTGGTTTCTTTATCCTGGAGGTAGTCATGCTGCGTACTGGAAATGCTTTTCTTGTATTTCATGTTTAGCAACAACTAATCAAACACACGGTCCTTGCAGACGACCGGCGATTCCAAAGATGACTTCAAGGGACAGTTGCAACATCTCACCTCGATCTCTTGCATTTTTGGAGCACCTGCCTCTCTTTGGTCACATTTTGCCTCCTAGTGGAAAGAGCACTGACACAGGAAAACCTGCATCAGAAAAAAAACGTGAGTGCCGTTTTCTTGTAAGAGAGAAACAATAAATTAATTGTTTGCAAATGGTTGAGATTATTAAAATTCAAGGGTAGATTGCCTAGAGAAATGGAATTCAGAGTTTCTTAGTCTCTCATCTGAATCACAGTAGAAAAAAATGCTCACTGTTTTTATTCCAGCCACTGCTATTGCTTTGTTCCACTGCTCATTTTTACAAGACCAAACCAGGTTAAATAAAAACAAACATATACAAATCATTTAAGCCACCCATAGTCACTACACAGCAACCTAACTTCCAGCACACCTCTCCCCACCCCAATTCAGTACATCAATCCTTCAGTTTATAAGAGGTAATTACATGGGAAAGGGCAAAAGGAAACATCTCCTGTTTGACTGAAATCAGAAGTGTTTGTCCTGAATTGGGAGACTATACCTTCTTTACCGCCCAAGATGAAAAGCTGAAGACCAGTGCACAGGAAATTATTTCAGAGCTATGTAACATCCAAGAACAACCAGTTCCAGAGCCAGACAAACAAAAAAAGCACCAAGAAAAACCAACCCCCTCAAAATATTAGTATTCTATCATCCCACAGCCCCTCTCCAAGAGGAGCAAAAACACAAGTTTCTGCTTATGAGCCCTGAGCTTTTTCCAATTAGGCTGAGAAGGAAAGATTATTTAAATAATAAATGCTGGAATAGAAATTACAGTCCTGCCTCAACAGAATACCAAAGAAAAGCAGAATGTTGCAGCGTATTTGACATGTTTTCAAGGCATTTCTCAGCAGGAAAATGGTGAAGAGACTTCAGCCACAGAACTTGCCTTCACCTCAGCATTGTACCAGCCAGGTAGCCCCATTCCACTGCACGTTACCTGTTGACAGTACTACCACTGTGCTTCGGAGCACGGTTGTAATTTTGCAGAAACTAACTGCATACGTGGTAGCTGTTGGCATTTAGGCAGCGTCACTGGCTGCAAGACAAGACACTAGAGAACACAATTCCTTTTAGTCCAGTATTCAAGAGCTGAGAATTGAGGATTTGCATTGGTTTGGGTACACTGCAAGAGACCACTCAAATGGGACGGCTGCTTTTCCATGACTCTGTTGGCAGAGGTCAGAACTACCCCGACGCCCACCCTGCCTGGGACAAGGCCTGGAAACCACAACACAGCAGCTACCAGAAAGGGGCACCCTTCAACATGCAGCAGGGAAGAGAGCGGTAGCTTCAAAAATACCTGTAAATGAAGAGGGAAAGACGATAAAAAGCAACCTGACAAAGTGTATTCTATGCATAATTTTATTAATAAAATATAAGATTTACAGAATATGTCAATAGACAGTGTGCTTAGAGAATTATCTAGTTGGATAGTATGACACCAAAGTCAGTAGCTGGTCTTAGTGAGGATAAACTAAACCTCAGATGACGTGCCAGGGATCACCGCTACCGACAAAACAAAAAAACTTTCCCCAGACTAGCTTTAAACCCCTAATTCCATCCCAACATGCACAGCTGAGGTCCGAGAGGCAGTTTCGCTTGAATGTAGTATTGCTAGAAGGCTGCACTTCGTTCTATGTGAAATCTACCTGTCTGGTTCTTCACATCCTCACTTCCTTTGTGTCTGTGCTAAGCAACTTCTCAGGTATTTAGTGCATCATTCGGGATACAGGTACACACAAGAGCAGCAGTCTTAATGCCACGACCCTCAGTCTTCCCAAAATAGCAGTCATTACACCTACCCGTCCTTCACAAAACAGAGATGAATTTTACCAGCTCTGATGCAAAAGCAGCATCTAATTACCTCTTTGCCCGTGTGATACGATAAAGAATAAACCTTGGCCCTGATGCTGTAAACACCTATACACATGATTAACATTACTCAACAAGTTGCTTCCTTAACAATTAGCAAGTATAGTCACATTTGAGTAAAATTAGTCACATGCTATGTAAGTAGTAGTAGGGCCTACTAGTTTATTCACCCACTGGAAAACAGTTGCTGTCCCTGGGGCAGTTAATTTTTATTTTTACAAGGCTAACAGGTGAAGGAAAAAAGTTAAAATCCTTACAAAGGCTCATGGTCAGGCATGCATGGTACAAGACAAATACTGTATTTAAGAGAACCAGATCTAATAAATATTAGAATTTTTACATTTTCAAACCACTGCACAAGGACTTAAAGAAATTAAAGTATGATTGCAATAGTAGTCTTGTTAACAACCTCTAACCCAGCCATAATTTTACAGCAGAAACACTATCACAGTTGATCAAATAATAGAGGCATTATAATAACTACCTATAACTAAGCCACAGAAATAATTTAAATATAGGTAACTAAAAAGTGAAAATTCTCCCAAGTCAAGGTAAGTTCACTACAACTTTAAACTTCATTCTGAACACTTCTGTGAAGGAAGAGTAAACCTAAAAGCACAATTAGCAAAAAATATCTGGAGGTAAAAACTCATGAGCCTTATAAAGCATCAATATCTAGTTCATCTTTGGATAAGCCTTATTTGCTGAAGAGTTTAAATCTCTCAAATAACTATGAACACTTATTTCATGCAGCTTCTGTACGCCACGTATTTTCTGATTGTTGCACCATTTAACATTTCTGTAAGTGCAATAACTTTGCAAAGCCAAAAGCCGGAAGAAATACTTGCGTGGTAAAACTACATTTCCACTCAGATACCGATAGCAATAAAATACAGAAAATAGAGCATCTCAGAATGCAGTGATTATCTATGTAATCACTTGGTATTTTGTACTACATAACATCATACTGCCAGACAAGAATTCAGACAACTTTTTAAAAAGCCACAGGGGACTTCGTACTCTAAACAAGGCATTAAAGGTATTGTCTCTTAAACAAGGCATTAAGGAAACCAGGACAAAACTCAACATTAAGACGTTAGTCCCATTATATGGATTTTAAAACCTGAAAACTCTATTCCTGTTCCAAATTAAGGAATAGTTTTTAAAAAAGGAGCCTTCAAGGATACTGGAGCAGTAACTGACCTGTTCAGATTATGGTTTCGAAGTGGCAGTGGTCAATGCACACTACAGTTGGTATTCTTGTCATTCATGAATGAATGCAGACACTTATGAAATCCCTCCCTCTCTTCATTCCCATGAAAAATAATTAATACTGGTTAAAATCATTACAAAAAACATCATTTTATTTCCATGCATCTAAGGTAAAACACAGAGTATTTGTATAAAGAGGTAGATTAAAAAAAAAAAGAAAACAGATTCTCCATTCTTTGTCACTTTTATTCAGTAGTTTGTTTGTTTTTTTCCTTATTTTCTCTTTTTTTTTGGTGCCAGACATGGCAAGGAGTGATTACAGTCAACTGTTTATTAAAACATTTGTTGCAACACAGACCCCCTTTACCACTGACCCCAAACGGACCCATTTCATGTGCTTTATTTTGTATTTTCTATACACCACCACCAAGGTGAGGTGGAGGGGGATGAAAGGGAAAGGGGGAGTCCAGGAGGCCAGAAGGAGGAGGAATGCTACAAGCCACAGCAAGAACGAGCTGTATTTAATAAAAAAAAGGGGCCACGAATGATACAGTAATGAGGTTACACAATTAAATCCCATAGCATGATTGAAGGCTTTCCCTGTGTTTGACGTCATCACAATGGAAGGCATAAAAAGTGGAGTAAACCGATGTTGATACAGTCCAATCTAGTCCATTAGGCAAGATGGTGCAAGTAGTCATTTAAATTAAAAAGTGCCCTATCCTCACCTAAATGGCTAGCAGACATGAAGAACGCAGTGACGGATCAACAGAGCTTTCTCCATGTAGCTATAAAAGTGTGTTGTCATATGGCACGTTTTTAAACACTGGAAAGGGGTGCCATAATGGACCTCTCATTCTCTTTCATTTACAGGTACAAATGCTAGATTCAACTATTTCAACTATGGAGGAAGTGGACTCTTCAGTTAGGAATGCCAACCCTAATTCATTTTGTCTTGAAATATATACAAGTTGTTTGTAGTAGCTACAGCGATGATGTTTTCCTTGGGATGCCAGGCTGTGTGTAGAATCTTCTTGTTGAAGTCTAGGCTGTCGACGCTGATTTCATCCTTCTTTCGCTTACCACTCGCGCATACTTTGCGGGGCTTCAAAACCGTACGGGGTTTATTGTTTTCCCGGGATGCCTCTAGGGTGATGTCTCGCTTTGTGTTTCTGTCAAACATTCTGAAGAAGTTGTTGTAAGAGCCTGTCATGACAATGCTGCAGAGAGGGGGAAGGAAGATAAAGAGTTCAGTTGAAAATCACCTCTGCTTTTACTAAACCTGGAGGTCTCAACTAAGACCACACCATGTGATAAAAGCAGAAAGCAGGCATCCTGGCCCATACCTTCTACAACCTTAAGTGAAACCAAGACATTTTATTGTGTTTTTTATATATATATATATATATGTATTTTTAAAAGGTATCTTTTTCCTTAACTGAACCTTTTAAGGTACACACTGTTATCTAAGTACTTTGATTTGAATGTGCCTTATAGGAGATCCTTTCTCTATATCAGCTTTTCACTCAGACAAATACGCTTAAAAGTTTCCCTGGCCTTCATTTGCCTCAAAAAATATTTAAGCAGATAATAAGTCTAAAAAAAAAAAAAAAAAACCAACACCCACAACTATGTCTGACAATACTGATAGGGATACAATGAGCTGATTTAGATGTAGCAAATAAGCAGTTGATCACAGAATCACAGAATGTTAGGGATTGGAAGGGACCTCGAAAGATCATTAGTCCAACCCGCCTGCCGGAGCAGGAACACCCAGATGATGCTACAATATCAAGGGTTAAGAGCTAACATAAGTTGAAGTCTACTTAAGTATTATAATATTATCCAAGCCAGTCCATGAATAAAACCAGACATATTTGAGGTCATGCTTCACGTTGCCCATTTTAAGAACTTGGAAAGGTCATAAGTGCATATTGTAGAAGAATTAAACTTGCCTGTCTGATCCATTCCAACAGCATTCAAATTTGTCAAAAATGCAATCATTCTCATACAGTGAACAAAGTTTACTTCTGAGGTATTCATGCACCTAGAAAAAAAACATTCAGATACACTGAATATTAAACTTGCATACCTGTATTCTGCTCAACAAACATTTCAAATGAACTCAAATACCAGCAGGTCACTTGGGGTGGGGTCAGAGACATCTACCAGAGCCTGGCAGTTCTTCAGAACGCTTTCCCTCTCACAGCAGCTCTCATACTCTCACTACCTTCTGAGATATCGAAAGGTTTTATCAGACTTTGCATATGTCTAAAAACCATGCTTTGGTGACTGATCTTCCTCCTAGACATGCTGAAGAGGATCCCTTCACAAATTTTCTTATTAAAAAAAAAAAAAATCACAGCAATTTTCAGTGCTGGCTAAAAACTTCTTTTCCCCAAAGGAAATGGATTGCATTCCATTTTCTCCAGGAAAGAACAGGAGAATATAAAGTCAACTGAAGACTCTAAGAGAGATGTGCTATCTCACGGCCGACAATTACCTTTCCACATTGCCACTGTGTAAGAGGGAGGCTTTTTCATACCCAAATATGGGTTTGGGTTCTGCAATCAGCCTGCAAACAGCAAGATCCTTTAGCAGGTGTGTGGAACCCAAAAATCTCATTGATGCTTTGCCTGGACACAATGATCTATAGACAAAAATTTAACTGCCACATCAAGACTATGAGTAAGACTCCACATCCTTCAGTGTTTTAATTTCTAGCCCACGTATCTTCACCAAATACCTGGTATGTTTCCACAGGTCTATTTTCCATATTTAAATCCCAGATCTTCACCGACAGATAATCTCTAGTCATCATATATCGACCACTATGGCTAAATTTGACATCAGATATGGAAGAGATGATTTCGGAGAAAAATGATCTGTTGCTAGGATCTTCTGGCTCTTCAAACACTATATAAAAATAAGACAGGCATTTCAAGAAGTAAGTTTGTGTCTTTTCCGATACACCCAAATGAGGTTAACATTTTCTCAATAAACTTGGCACGCTGGGTACTCTGCTGGCATCATATCACATAACTTTCCACTAGAAAGCCTAATCAGCCATACTCTGAAATATTCCATTTTTGCAGCATGGCAAGGTCAGATTCTAAGTGGACTACTCGCTAATATCTGGAGTCTTCATTCACACAGGCAAGATTTCTAGCATCAAGTACAGACCAAACTAGGATGTGACCTCCTGAAGTCTGCAGAAAGCCATTCCCAGTCCTATAGTCTGGGCACACTCCCCTGCTTAAGCCGCAAATAGTTTTATTCACTACTTTAGCAAGATATGAACCTAATTTAAGATTACTTAGGGTTTAGATCTGTTCAATACACTACAGAAATCCAATACAAATACACACACACAATATTTCAGCGTTCAATACAGACAATGCCCAACTCAGAACTTACATTTTGAATGCCTGTCACAGAGTGCTGATGCTCTCATGTCGCAGAGACGAATCGTTCCTTTACTGCTGCTGTATACAAATGTATTACAGCTGTTTGGGTGGAACTCGGCAGCTGTTATCACCTCTGTGAGCTCTTCCATGTTGGCAGGCTTAATATCTACAATATCTACAGCATTTTGTTAAGAAATTTCCTCCAGTTTTCACACTGTATTTTTCAACTTTACTGTATTCAGCTATGCTTTTTCAGGACTTTGGGACACAGTCACAAACCAGATAAGAGTTACAATCAAGTCCCACAATACGTATAGAAGTCAACTGCAACACTTCATTCTATATCAGTTTGAAGTTAATTCTTGTAACAGCAAGAGTCTGCTTAATTTTTAGCTCCACTTCAGCAGTAATTAATTCTATACTACATATATACCACCCAAGCTTTTTCATGCCGAACTTTATTTTGCTTAAATTATAATTTGTCTACTGCGTTATAAAGAAGGCATTGTGATTTCTGCTTGGGATCCTGCCGATGTGTCCACAGATCTCTGCTCCCAGCAACGAACTGAACACATTCCTGTGATCCTACTGCCTGCAACATTTGCAGGTGCACTTGCAGGAGGAGCTGAGGGTTAGAATGTGAAAAAGCACAAACATTTTCAAGATAAGGATGGTATTTCTGACCTTACTTCTTACTGCAATTCAAGACGATTTTCACAAGATAGTTTACTATAATGCTGCTTTCCAGAACTGCTCATCTCATTTGAAACCTTAAGCTTGTTTTTATTCTCCCTAAAGAGCGTGGTTTTCACCACGCAAATGACAACTACTCATACTGCTAATGCTGAGCTACCTCTCGAGAGCTAAAAGCCTTTACAACTACTAGGGAGAAATAACTGGGACACAGAGAAACATGCTACACAAAGAGCTTTTTGCAAAAGGAAATAAAATCCAACAGTTTTGTTGTAACCAAACTGTTCCCATAATACAAAACACTGCAGAAAAGATACTAAAACTTCTGTCCGTAATTTCTAGGTGCCACAGGTTAATCCGCAAGTCATCTGCAGATAAGTACGTTTCATAATCGCTATTGATGGAGATGGAATTGATGTGATACGTGTGAGCATTGGCAAATATTCTTCGTGGACTAGCTTCAACCATGAGGTCCATGGGCCTGAATACTGGCACCTGCAAAATATAAAGCAAAAGAAGTTTGAGACAAACATATTAACACTCAATCACAGTCCTTCAATACACCAAGCCCATTAAAACATCTCAAAATCACCTTGGAAGTAACTGAGTCTGCTAAGTGGCATGACAGAAAATGCAAAGTTAATCATCTGATGAGGCAGCTACTGCACCACAGGCTGATCTGCGTGCGGGGGGGGTGAGAGGAGAAACCACTTAAATGTGGCTAATTCGGAGAGGGAACTACTCACCCGTAGTGTTGTAACTGTAGTAGGATCTCTATACCGTCCATCTTCTTCCTTTAAATTATAACCTTCTGGTCTTTTGTCCCTTTCACTGATTTTCCATAACTTTATTGTTTTATCTGTAAATAAAACAGCCAGAGTTTAAAATCCAAGCTGTAGCAACAATACTAGTTTTCACAGTTGGTGAGCTTCACCACGAAGCCTTCAAACAAGACAAGACACCTACGTGTATCAAAAAAGACAAAAAAACTGCTTGGCTAAAGTAAGGTGAGATAAAAAGCATTTAAAAGACCTCCTCCACAGTTTCTTTTTATAAAAGTTATATAGCAAGTTTGTTAGGATTGTTATGAATGACTAATATAAGCTCTCACACAGTTATACACATTGGAAGGTAATGAATGACAGCTGAGCTGTGCTATAAATCAACTACATAAAAAATGACTAATATACAACCCCACATTGTGGGACTTCTCTATCCAGGCAAGAATGAACAGCAGGAGAGTTGAGCAACATAACTCTCATGTAGCTGCGTCCCTAGGTAGGTGCATTTAAAACCAACTTGCTTCCAGCCTTTTGCAAGTGGCGAGGATTAGACAAAATCCTAATTTATGTCTTGTTACATAGGTCAGCTATTAAGTCGGAACTTACCATTTGTAGACAATAAAAACTGAGCAGCATTTTTCTGGGGTAACCACCTAATTTTGTTGATCTTCTCTTCAATTTCTAAACTTTTCAAGTAGTCGAACTCTGGTTCATGGCTTTGAAAGGTACTGTAAACATTGTATTCTCCCCTACTGTGAGACTGGGTTTTGTTCTAAAAAGAGAATTAAATGATCAGGATATGTATGCAATGTACAGAATGCTTTTCAAGGCAGGCAGAAGCCAAAACTATACATTTATGCAGCAAGATATACAGATGGAATGCTAATGAGTATAAGAATAGGTTAAGACTTCTATACTCTATTGTTGCCCAGGCCAGATTTGCCATGAGCACCCTTTGGTGTACAACTTGCCTTATTTTAATAAGCCTGTGGAATAGACAAAATGAGGATCATCCCTTTTACAAGAGCTTGATTACAGTTTCTGGCTAAGAAAGCATCAGAGACAGTTATCGCAGCAGCTTCTGATCACTAACGTTTCCAGAAACTCCCCTCAGCCGTGTCAATAATATCTTCAGCAAGTTCTCATATTAATTCTGAGCAGCTGAACTTAAAAACTAACATTTTGCCTAAATATTCTACGCATGGTAAGTTAAAAAAAAAAAAAAGCCACACAAACCACCACACCCACACAACTCAAAAATATTCATCATTGTCTCATCTTTAATTTTTCCACCTTTTTTGGGTTTTTTTTAAGGAGAATATTCCCTTACACAGCCACACGTATGGCAAATCTACTCTGTGGGTAAGTTTGGCTTGCTGGGCATAAGATGGGAATCCCACACATCACCTCTAAATTTACACAAGCAGCTCCACTATTCTGGTTTATAATCTCCTCATTCCCTGAGAGCTTCTAAACTGCTTAAGAAGCTTTTGCTTCCTCATTCTGGAGAGGATGGCGAAAAAAAAGCTTAACATCTCTTCTGAACACATCTTGGACAGTAAGTCACACCTGCAGTTAAGCCTGTTCAGGGTAGAACTGTTTAGAAAACTGAAAAACCTCCAAACTTGCATGATTCCTCTTTCTAAAAGCTGTTTGAGGCAGGGGCTTCGAAGCACTAATATTGCACTGTGTGCACGGAACATTAAGTTTCCTCCAATGAGTAAGGTGGCAGAAAACTGAAACCATTTCTGAAATAGTGCTCACTAGGTGTAATTCAAGCTCAATTTTGTGATATATTCCTGTTCCACCCATTTCAAGAGGTTGCACCAGCAGATGCCTTTCCTGTGATATGTTCTTGACTGGGGGCATTGCTCCTTCCTTCTCCTGTCTCATGGCCATCCCTTAATATTATCACTAAAATACACTTCTGGATATGACCCCTGCTAGCCCACATTTCTCACATTCCTTGCACCATTGTATCTTGCTGGCAGAAATTCTCACATTTTACAATAAGCTGAGGGGCGGGGGGGAAGTGGACAAAATGCTTAGAAATAAAATTTGGCTCTGGAATGTTGTACCACACCTATCAATTATATCGGCTTTCCCATCCTCGAGAACGGAAGGAACTTTGTTCTCATTTTCAGTTAGACCTAACAAGTTGGGCAGTTTAAGTAAATCTATTGTGCTTTAGGAAGTGCTGGTCATGATTCAGGGAACTTTCCTTCAATTCCATAATGACTGAGCCTTAAAAATACTTCTTGTGTATTCTAGTAAAACTCTACAGGACTGGAATAACATATACAACCAATAGTATATGAAATCCATCCTTGGAATAAAAGCAACGTTTAAAACAGACCATCTCATGGTACCCAAGGTGGGGGGGGACCAAAACAAAAGGTGTTGGCCCCAGTGCCTTATGTTAAATTCCAATTTAGGTAATTACAGGCTGCCTACGCAAATTCCTCCCTGGGTTTCAATTAGATACAGCGTTCATTTCCTGCCGATCCTTACGCAATGTCACTCACTCCACACTGCAGAAGGGCTGCCGCATTCCAACCCAGAGGCGGCAGCATTTTGGCAGTGGGTAAAGTTACACAAGCTTGTAGAACTCTATACAGGGCACTTGTGTTTTAGTGGTTTTCCTCCCATATGAACAGGGTCTGTACAGCACCCTGGAATGCAGCGTGATAGAAGGTGGTACTTAAATCCAGCCAAAATACTTGTAAAAAACTGTCTTTTAGATGCTCCTTGCATATAAAACTTGGTCTAGACAGTAGTGCCTATGGTGTAACTAACTACTAATGCGTTAGGGAACCCAGACCGTCATTCATTCCCTAAACAGCGAGGAGTGAAATTATGCCCAAACCAATTCTGTGCCACTTAATCTGATAATCCAGGTTGTTCTTACTATACCCAGATTCACAGATCGTAAGGATATGAGTCATGGGTTACGCATCAAAAACAAAAGTAGTCATTAAAGACAACTCAGTTGGAAAAGGCAATATGCTAGTTAAGCTTTAAGCTCCATCAAAGGATGCGGCTAAAACTCCGAGTGCAGGGCACCCCAGGAGTTGGTGCATGAAACTACAGCCGGGGAGGCTGGGAGAGCTGAGAACCCCCCAGCAGGTGGCACCAACCGACCACAGGGACCTACTCAGAACCAGATGTTAGCACTGAAATGGAACAAAACACTAAGAGAACAAGTAACAACATGGATTTTCTTGGCAGTGCAATGACAGAACTGCCTTTTTACCCTCACCGTGACATCAAGTCTAACTATGGCCTTGGTTGAAAATCAAGCACTCCACCTCAGCTTGCCCACCTTTCACGTGAGGGCAGAGGCCCCTTCAGAGCATCACAAGATTGGTCTGTAAAATTCTGCAACGACCAAAAGAACAAAAATAAAACTAAAAGATATCTTTGCTACTATGGTTCTATTTTACCTGATTGATATCAGAATGGAAAAGGACATCTTAGGTCACAATTACACGCTCACTTAAGGGAAACTTTTATTTCCCCACCTACAGTGAAATTTGAAATCATAATCACAGCCAAGTATAATCACTGTAAAACAACCAACTTCAGCTTCCTCAAGGTCTTTGTGTCCTACCTCCCCTTTTTGTTTCCACTTTACACACAATTTAGACCACAGCTAAAGACTGTTTAAATATTAATTCCTTTTTAACAATGTCCAAATTCTCAATAATTCCATCACTCTTGAATTTCATTAATCACTTATTACACAGGCATGCAATGTAAGCAGTTAGCACTCACCTCCTGCTCCTGTTGAAAGATGACAACTCTACCTCCTTTGTCTCCTGTTGCTAACAACTCTCCAGAATGGTTAAATTCTACTGTGGAAATTATATCCGCTGCATGGGAACAAAAATAAACCCCACAAGTTACTAATTCTGCTAAATATTAAGTGGCCAAGAAATCTATTACAAGTAAAAAGAAAATGCGTACTTCAATTCAGTTTAAGTACACTTATAAAATACAAGTAGGGATGTCTTCAAAAATATGCAAGTCATTTTTTAAAGATGTACATTTGAAAACCAGTAACTAGTTCACTGTGCCAGAGTTATCTGCATCTGGGCAGGAACAACCCCAGGTTCCAGTGTAAGTTGGGGAATGACCTATTAGAGAGCAGCGTAGGGGAAAGGGACCTGGGGGTCCTGGGGACAGCAGGGTGACCATGAGCCAGCACTGGGCCCTTGTGGCCAGGAAGCCAATGGGACCTGGGGTGGGTTAGAAGGGGGTGGTCAGTAGGTCAGAGAGGTTCTCCTGCCCCTCTGCTCTGCCCTGGGGAGACCACACCTGGAATCTTGTGTCCAGTTGTGGCCCCTCAGTTCCAGCAGGACAGGGAACTGCTGCAGAGAGTCCAGCGCAGGGCAACAAAGATGCTGGAGGGAGTGGAGCATCTCCCGGGTGAGGAAAGGCTGAGGGAGCTGGGGCTCTGGAGCTGGACAAGAGGAGACTGAGGGGGGACTCATTCATGGTTACAGATATCTAAAGGGGGAGTGTCAGGAGGATGGAGCCAGGCTCTTCTCGCTGACAACCAGTGATAGGACAAGGGGTAATGGGTTCAAACTGGAACACAGGAGGTTCCACTTAAATTTGAGAAGAAACTTGTTCCTGGTGAGGGTGGCAGAGCCTGGCCCAGGCTGCCCAGGGGGTTGTGGAGTCTCCTTCTCTGCAGACATTCCAACCCGCCTGGACACCTTCCTGTGTAACCTCATCTGGGTGTTCCTGCTCCATGGGGGGATTGACCTGGATGAGCTTTCCAGGGCCCTTCCAACCCCTCACATTCTGTGTGAAACCATATTTGGGCAGACATGCTCAGACACCAGTGTCTACGGATGCAGAAGAAAAACAGCTACAGAAAATTAGGAAATAAATTCAAGAGACCATATCTAAAAAACTTCAGTATCTCTTCTGGATGAGGAAGGTTTACATTACCACAAGTATTTTTAAATGGAGTGCTAAAATTAAACTGTGGATATACACTGACAAAAAAGTCATGCCTAGTATCAAACTGGTTTCTTTATACAGCAAAAGGAAAAAGGATAAATTACCATGTAAGCTCAAGCACAACGATTCACATTTTCAAACGCACACATGTCCCTCATACTATCAAACAGTAGAATCAAAAGCCAAACCATTCTTTGAACACCAACTTCAAATTGCAAAACAACGACATAAATCTAATTTTCTGCAGAGAAAGTACCTCAGTTTTTTACATATGCAAGTCACCTTCATGTCAGTCTAATATAGATAAACAACATCTCCATATTTTCTATTACATGGTGTCTTCATTCTCTGTTTTAGAGTTAAACATTGGTACCTGCTCTACAGACTGAAAGCTACTGCTAAGCAAAGCTCCTCAGTCTGAGTTTAGACACTATTGCACAGCGCATCACAGAAGCGACCTTATCCTAGACAGCTACAGGGTTATTTCATTTTGAAGAAGTGAAACACGCAGGATTTTCTTCTTATTCATTTTAACGCCAAAACACAACTTGCATCATTCTCTGTTTGTCCCGAACACCCGGGCGGTGGCCTCCGAGCTGTTCTTTAATAACCGCGTCACCCCGCAGCTACGAGCAGGCAGCAGATCTGTCTGCAACCAGCACGATGCAGCCGCAGCCCAGCCGAGCCGGCCCTGCAAAGCCCTCGCCCAGCCAGAGATGCCGAGTCAGGGGGACCTGCAGCTCCGCCGTTTTCTACACAGCCAGCACAAACTGCCCCACGACAAAGGACAAACACGGGATGATCCCGTCCCCACCGGCCTCCCGTGCCGTGATTATCTGGCACCGCTGACACACAAACAGACTGAAATGTCTCAAGAACACTCTGTTAAGGACATAAAGATGACGTAAGGGTGTATGTGATAAACCAGGATCCAGATCGCACACAGAAAAACCTTGATTTGAGCACACATATTTTTCTCCCTGGAATGCAAGTTGCTTCAGCTATTAATTTAATCTTGTTCCCCAACACGAGTGATTTATCTCGCATCTGTAAGACTTAATACTGCACACCATTCTGATGAAGATACAGCATTCAATATGGGCCTTTCAGAAGCGAGCAGGGCACAAAGGTAACATACAATTAATCAACTCAAGCATACAGAAAAAGCAAAGGGCAAACCAAGCTATCTGACTATTCCATACAATGCAAACCACATTTTTCTAATACTCTGATAAGACCTTAAGGAAGTTATCAATTAATTGAAGAAAAACATGGTCACTCACCTCTCAATAGTGAGCAGTATACAGAATAATTACTACTTTTAACACTACTGAGAGCTTTAATACTGCAAGCTATGCCAGTTTTAAAACAGAGGAGACAATACAGCAAGTTGTCAGCAGATCTCAATGTGTACACATATGTGGAAAGAGAACAGCAAAGAAAGTTGCCTTAAAATACCTTATCTATCCATCTAAGAATAGGTGGAGAAGTTCATCATAATACTTATTGGTGACTGAAAAGTTTTACAAGGTCACAAGCCTTAGGTATGAAGACTTATTATTAGAACAGGCAGCAACAACAGTGAGAAAAGCCTAAAATTAAGGGATAAAACCTCCACTTTCTTGGGTTTGCTGATGTAATATATATGGTATTTAATAATTACCCAAGTCTCACATGTAGCAGAAAGCTAACCACTCTTCTATAACCACTCTAGACATTCTCACTGTTTGCATTTATTTTAACTTGCAAGATCATCCCAGCCTGACCGTGATGTCCAAACTGGTCCAGGTCCTGCTTTGTCTCTGGGTTCAACTGTGTGAACGAAATTCCAGGACTAAGATCCCCCCACCTCCAAAAGTCCAGCTCAGCCAGCGGTACCCGGGTCCTCCGAACTCTCCAGTGCCTGATCAGCACTAAGCAGACGAGCTTTTCAAGTACTCAGATCAATTTTAAATTAGAAACAAAATGCATTCCTTAGCAGCAATCACAACAGAAAATCACTAATTTTTAAACTAATAATTCTATCGAATACAATGTGCCTTCTACACTGTGATCTTGGACTGTTCCCTTTCCAAGGACAAAACAAACGTGCTGAAGAAGTCAGCAGAAAAAATATTTCTGCTTAAACAATCCCAAACCAGGGCCGAGATGCACATTTTATATAAAAATCTGTACTGGAAAGCAAAGCATCCAATCATACACATTAAATCAAATAACTCACCGTTAAGAATATTGTATTCCCATACCTTGGTCAAAGAAAGAGACAGACATCAAGGCACTGGTGTTGAACTGGGCGGATTTAATAGTGTTTGAGAACTGACAGGGGAAGCATTTCATCTTCCGCAGTGCACTGATTCGCTTGTGTATTTTCATCTATATTAACACCCTCGTTGCCAAAAAAAAATTAAAAATAAAATAAAACCCAATGTTATCCTTTTCAAATGGTAACTCTAATTCCAATGATAGTTACGTGTAGGGTTATTTTAGTCCTTCAGCACCGCAGCGGGCAAAAGAGCATCTACAGAAGGCGCTGCCTCTCTGTGCCTCCTCCCTCCCGTGCGTGCGGTTCTGGCTCCAGTCTCTAGGTGGGAGCCTTGCAAGCACCGAGAGCTGCTCTGAGCACTGCTCTGAGCGCCCAGGAGCTGGGAAACGATCCTTCTCTCCGCAAAGAGCACCAGGGAGCGATGGCTGAGGGACAAGGGGATGCACAGCGCTCTGTGCCACCAACACCACGGCTTTTCGGAATATGATGCATTCTGTTGGTTACTGCTGAGCTCATTTCAACGCTTCCTCTTCAAATGCCAGTATCAGAGAGAAATAACCACCAAAAGCTTATCTGCTGACCATACCCCTTCACAGGATGCAGTCAAACAGCGTTATCTGTTCCAGACTTCCACAAAGTCCCCCACGCCCTGGAGATCACATTTCTCTCTCTGTTTCCCCCAGGCACCTTGAGACATCTTGGCCACCAAGATGCAGAGCGACATTCCAAGCGCTGAGATTTTAAAATACTGCAGGGCAACATCAAACACATCATTCCGACAACAGCAAAAAACGGGACAGAAACAGGCATCTCCGCTCCTGTAGTGGATCTGCAGTACCTGTGCTAAGTGCTCCTCTTGGGACAGACAGCTCGGGGTTACTATAGTGTTTAAATAGAACTACTTCTTTGTACAGATGGATACAGTTGTCCTTGAGTGCCATTTAAATATCCCTTCATAGACACTGTCAATGTTGTAGAAACACTATAAAGACTATTAAATACTCCCAAAGAACAGAAGTAACTTTGCTTGAAGTTCTGTGTTCACAGTTCATGCCAGAGGGAGACACCAGAAGCTCCCAAGCAATTCTTCACCAGTGGCAGACACACGCTTCTGCAGAATAATCATCTCCCAAGACATCAGCCACCCAACATAAACCCAGCTTATCTTGAGCTCGGAAACAAGTCACAACTTCATAATTTTTTCACCAATATTTATTACACCAACTTTCGCTATTGCGAGTAATTCCCTGACGTGTCAGGCAGGATTCAAATGGTTTAAAAAACAGAGGAAACACCGAGGCTCTGGGCCAGTGCGCTTAGGAAAGGTGAGGTCAAAACAGGCACGTTACACTGGTCAAAGCCAGATCAATAAAGGCACTGACACAGCTCAAATGCTTTTTCCCCTCTTTAAGGAAAGCAATGTTTAAAATATTAGAGAAGGGGTTGTGCTGAAGTTTTACCACTCTCTACAAGTCTATGGAATAAGGGAATAAAATAGCTTTATCAATCCAAACAAGAAAAACAACGCTGTAATCCAGTGTCTCAGTTCCAGAAGGCCCATTGTGAACCCTGCAAGGCAATTCTGTAACATATTTGCTTCCAATAAGAGAATAAAAGGTATTTTATTAGCAGAAGAGGCTATCTATTTTAATATACCATGAACTTTATATAAACTCTGCTTATAAAACATGCTTGGTAGGCAAAACATGTCACCTACTCTACAGCAGCAAGTCAATCAGGGCAGTGAACAAAGAGTGTCTTTATTCCACCAGACCTAAAATGTTCCTGTGCGAGTTTTTGGAATCGGGTTGATCTGCTGCCTAAGCAGAGAGAGCAAGTAAATCAGTCTGTTTACACAAGTGGAGCAATCTCCTGATGTTTTCAAGGGCTGAACAAAGAATTGTAGTATTTAAAAAGAATTTTGGTACTTCTTCATTGTTTATACACTTTCCCAGTGGCTCAAATGACCATTTCTGGAATTTTCCAAGAGAGTAACTCGGACAAATCTCATCTGTAATGGAGAGCGGGTTACTTGTAGGCTGGTAATTCTGTCCTAAGGGGTAAAAAGGCAATTTATTGACCAAATTGGAGCCCACATCCTCAGTTTGCCAGCCTTAGGTAGAGAAGAAGCTATTTTGATCAAACTAAACATCAACTGATCATTCCAAGGACACCTCAGAAACCATCTGGAACAGGAAACATCAAGAAACCAACTTCTAGTTTGTTACTAAAATCAAAAGCAGCAGCAAAGGAATAAACAAATATAATTAGGCATAAAGACCGTGAAATATTTGAATTGAACACAATTACTAAGCATACCCGACCCATTCTTGCTAGATTATCTCTAAAGATCAAGTCAGCATGCCCAAAACTGATCAAGAGTGTCTGTCCAGGACAACTTGCAGACCTTAAGTGTCTGGATATAATTTGTGAATTGCTTGGTCCTTTCTAACCCAGGGTGAAGCAAACCCTTCCTGCTTCAGATTACTGAACAGATGCAACTTCCAAAAACTCCAGCTCGAGTCACAGCTGCTGATGGAAAACTGTGACTTTTTATTGGACTGAGTCATCCCATCATCAACCCATTGTTGGCATGATTTTGATTTACCACACTTAGAGTCCTAATATATGAAGTCTCGGAAGCCAGATAGTAAAGTGTTAACAGTAAAGTGTAAATGCTGTTTAAATCAGATTAAGAAGTGACTCTACATGTGTGTTCGCAGAGTTCCCAACACAGGATTCCACAACTGCACACCCAGGGAAAGAACAAGGGAGCAAAACGGTAAGCGCTATTTAGTATTGATGGTATAAAACACCCTCTGCATTCCAGCCTCATCCCTAATTCCTGTGTGTAGAGGGGGAAGGGAACACAAGGATTCTATGCTTTAAAGTCACCATGACCCATTTTACTATTGACTTCATTTCCCTTTTCTTCATTCACTTTCAAGAGCGACTCTGCATTCATCCCGGCTCTCAGAAGTGACCAGGCAACAAAGCCAAAGGCAGCGGGGCTGAGGCATTCCTACTGCTCAAGTGACTTCAAGGGGCATTCCAGGACCCATTTCAATAGGTTTGGGAGATGGCATCCAAAATATATTAATTCCTCAGAAATACAGGGACAGGATTAGACACATGCAACACAGAGGTGAAAAAAGGGGTTATGCTTGTGGCAAAAATTCTCACTACACGCATTCCAAGTGCTCCATGCCCTGTGATGCTGAAAATAAAAACATGCTGTTATTGTGAACTCGGCATTTCCTCCACTGATTTTGGAAGCGTTCTAGTTCTGTTTGTGAAGATGTATTGAAGTGTTGAGCCTCTCCACTCCTATTTATGTGTGTGTGTGTAACATACACACACAAACCCAGCCTGCAAATAGTGAATCCATGTAGTACTGCTCATCTGAAGTCCACTGCATTATCTACTCACCCTAAGCAAAATAGCCAATGTAAGACTTCTTGGCAAGCAGTCCTAAAACCCCAGACTTTCCCTCTATTTCTTGGACTTGGCTGTACTCCCATTTCTTTTATTCACTCTCTTTTCTCCCCTTCTTTCTCCGACTTTGTCAATCTTTGAGGAAAACCAGCGTTTTCTACACCAGGCAAGTCCCAGTTCAACTAGGAATTCAACTTTAGATTTGAAAGTGATATACTTATTAATAATAATACACATCTGATTTTTAACATTCTTTTCAACTCCCTAAAATAAAGGTTGGATCCCTCCTGAGTTAGATCACCACGACCGTTTCTGTCGATATGTAGATCTCCACAGGCCTACACGCAAAACGGTTCCCTGAACAAGGTCAGAATTTGGCATTGCTAGAAAAGAAAGGAAATTGATTTAAACCTCAGACCACTGGTTTCCTGTTTCCATCTATAGTAGGAAATCCAGAGTCCCCAGTATACAGGACTCCAAGACACCTGTGGTGCCCCAGAGAAAACAGAGATAAAAAGGCCCCTTGAAAACAGCTGTGTCACAAACCAATGGGAACTGACTGGTCCACACTTCCTACCACTGAAAATGACATAAACGTGCTCTGAAGTTTGACCTTTGTGAAAGGAGCCGCAGCAGTCACATTAAAAAACACCGTGAGCTTTTGAAAGAGCTTTTACACTTTAAATGGCTATAACATGGTGATCCACCATGGAGCTGGTGAAGCAGAACCTGGAGCACACTGACTGTAACCACGGGGCCACATCTGGCTGGCCAGGTGGTGTCTGCTCACCTAACCTGGCACTGCACTTGAACTCCAATGCAAACTCCACTGCAAACCTACAGAATGACGAAACCTATGGGGCTGGTGGGTGTTAGCGGAAAACAGTCGCGAACTGGTGCCTTGAAACCACTTAATCTGATGAAAGAATTAAATAGCTTTGGGGTGGTGTTTTTATTTTCTTAAATTATTAATAAAAAGCTTGAAAAATTTCTATGAAAAACCCTTACATATTAAACTCATAACAACAGCAGATAGAAGAATGGTCTCCCTATACAAACAAATGCAAAGCTGTTTGGTTTCAAATAGAAACCATTAACCCTCATCGCCCTGATTAATTACCTTCTATTTTTAAATCTTAAGACTTTTTTTCCTTTCAGAACACACACACAAGAAACCAAGAAGCAAATCCCCTTCTTCACTAGGGGAAAGAGAATCAATTCACCACAGCACTGTCTTTGGTTCACAAGAATACACATACATACACAGAAATATTTTACTAGGGAAAAAAGCAAAAGATGAGCTGCTAGTTTAAACCTTTTAATACACACGCTTCCCCCAAACTCAAGTATTCCTTCAAACAGGAGAGGAAGTGCCTATTTGCTTTTCCTATTCACACTAGTTCAGGTCTATTGTTGGCTGAAACAAAGGTCTTTCGACCTGCAGCCCCCGTTCCCAGGACATTTGACACCAGTTTATTAATATCATAAACATAAGAGGCATAAGTGGCAGAAATCCAGGCCCACTCCTGGTACCCGTCTTAAATAACCTTAGAAAGGCGGGTGAAGAATCTCACAGGTTGTGGAACTACAACATTTATTTGCAAGTAGGAAGGAGCAGTTATGGGTCACAGCTTCTCCCTGACCTGTTCTTTGCAGCCACTGCGATACCATATAACCCAAAAACCTAAAAAGGGCTCGAGTCCACCCATAAGCTTTTCTCCCTCCAACCAGAACTGTTCTGATTTTAAACAAATTGATGAATGTCTAACAGGAATAATGGGAATAGCTGAAAGATTTGCATTTGGAGAATCTACAACCGAGCTCCCCAGGCCCCAGCACCCTGTTCTGTGCCACCACCCCCACTGTGTGACACCGATGAACACGTCTGTTTGATAACCGCGGACACCGAAGAGCCTGCCACTCAGAGCACGGATCTCACAAATGCCCAAGTTATTTTCATGCCCTTTGATTTCCTTCAAAAGGAGATTTCTGCTTTGCTAAGAAAATATTCAGTAGCAACAGGACCAGAATAAAATCATCCCTGTGAACTAGACACACCACAGAAGTATTTACTCGCATCATCTTCTGATCCACAGAATGTTTACAAGTCCTCAAGACTACAAATCACCTTCCTCGAGATCGTTTACACCAATTATAACTGAACATATCCACACAAAAGCTGCCCCTGTACTACTTATCCAAGAGGATGCTTGCCTATGTGGCACTGATAAACCTGCACCACCAACGAGCTGCATATTCATTTACAGAACCAAACATCCCATCAGGAAAAATGTTAAAGGATGCTTTAATGTTCATTGAAATATTTTACGTTGTACTTACTTGAACCATTACCTAATCCATCCAGCAAGACCTGGACAGGCTGGAGAGTTGGGCGGGAAAAAATTTAATGAAATAGAACAGGGGCAAGTGTAGAGTCTTGAATCTGGGTAGGAACAACCCCAGGGTCCAGTGTAAGTTGGGGAATGACCTATTAGAGAGCAGCGTAGGGGAAAGGGACCTGGGGGTCCTGGGGACAGCAGGGTGACCATGAGCCAGCACTGGGCCCTTGTGGCCAGGAAGCCAATGGGACCTGGGGTGGGTTAGAAGGGGGTGGTCAGTAGGTCAGAGAGGTTCTCCTGCCCCTCTGCTCTGCCCTGGGGAGACCACACCTGGAATCTTGTGTCCAGCTGTGGCCCCTCAGTTCCAGCAGGACAGGGAACTGCTGCAGAGAGTCCAGCGCAGGGCAACAAAGATGCTGCAGGGAGTGGAGCATCTCCCGGGTGAGGAAAGGCTGAGGGAGCTGGGGCTCTGGAGCTGGACAAGAGGACACTGAGGGGGGACTCCTTCATGTTTACAGATATCTAAAGGGGGAGTGTCAGGAGGATGGAGCCAGGCTCTTCTCGGTGACAGCCAAGGAGAAACCATACCTGCTTCTGCTTACATCTGTTCATTTTTCTTATGCTTTTATTTGCTATGCTCAAAACAGGTGATTCAGGAGTCCTCAAGGACTCATTTGAATATTTAGTTCTCAGTTCCTGTGACAGCCCCACCTCACCCTACAGAACCATTCCCCACGTCCACCGGAGCACACGCTGATAACCGGGCAAAACTGTCCTCTCAGAAATCCTTATTTTAGATCTTGTCAGGGGCTTGTTTGTGTTCTGAAGTAGTGCAGAGCTATTTATGGAAAAATCTCTGCTGGAATCGCAGCCAGAATTTCAATAGGCTGCACAGCACAGAAAAGCCAGTGGTTAGGGTTTTGTTTGCAAATAACAATCTATTTGGAAATAACATACTGTGCTATTGTTTTGCATGTACATAACAGAAGCCTTCAGGCAATGCCTTTGTCACCGGGAGCGCTCCAGACTGAGAGCACTCAAATATCTTGGTTTTCTCTTTTTGCTGAAGCCATTCCAGAACATATGCTGCGAGTTAAAAATTAGTAGCAGTATTCGAGAAAAATACCGTGGTTTGGCAATGCCTCTCAAAACCAGCTACTAGAATTCTGTGACTTGGTGCACAGAGCTTTTATTCCAGGTGCGAAACCTAAGGCAAACCATTTCAGTGGCTTTTAATCTTCATGTGTAGAAGGCAAGAGACCGTTGTACCTCAGCCAAGGTGTAAAGTGCCTCCTCCTAAGGCAGGAAAATGAAAGCAAAAACCACTGTTCGCTGCCATAAAGGGAGGGAGGGGAGAAGGGGAGGACACTCCTGGGTGGATTTCAGGCAGCGCCTGTGAAGGTCACAAGTACAACTGAAGTTTCCAGCAGAGATGAATACACAGTTCGGACTATTAAGTGACTGGGGAATAAAAAATCTCAACGACTTAACTCACTCTGAGCATTCACTCCTTTATCACTTCATTTTAATACTTAATGCATTGTCAGTGGCACTTGGAACCTGAATAAACTGTCTTCCCTCCATCTCTTCTGGTTTGGTTTGATTTTCCCCCCCACTTGGCAAGTATTGTCCTGTGTTTCTATTCTGGCCCAAGCACACATGCCTCAGCTTCTGAAAATTATTAACCAGAGGCCAACACTTGTCTCTGGCCTGGACCTTCAGAGGTTCTTAACACTCCTCTAAATGATGCAGAATGGATCCACAAATCTGGACAACTCTGTAAGGCAGACACCTGTATTTATAACGTCTTAAAAATACATATAGTCTACTAACCTGACTAAAATACTGAACTTTACGTTTGCTATTTCGCATCTCTCATCTTCTCTATTCATATTCTCTATTCTGATTTTGGAAGGGTTGTATAACAGCTGAAAACAAGACAAGAGTATTTAGTATTGCTGACCTGCAATGATCCCCAAGCTCCTTGCAATAACTTTTACAAGTTTGGGAAGTTCAATACGGGAACCCGGCACATTAGTGTTACCCATGGGGACTGAGCCAGGATGCAGCACCTACACGCAGTCATGTCTTTTTTATAACATGCTCAATAACCCTTGTGCAGGAACACGGAGCAACAGAACAGAGATGACCCAGTAGCACAGCTGTAGATGACAATTCAGAACATACCTTCCCTATTTTCAGAAACAGCAGAAAGATGAGAGCGCTACAGAAACAATAAATGTCTGTTCTTCCCAGGTTTGGTACAAACCACTTCAGGTCAAATCAAGGAAAATAATCCACAAGCTCCAGGGAGTCAATGACCTGAGGTGCAGAATCTCCAAGGGGTTTGGTTTACATGCTCCCTGTGTTCCTGCTGCTCTTTCAAAACGTGTTCTGCTCCAGTAACGGAACTGGTACGTTACCAACCCCACCACTTGCATGAGTTGGTTATCACTTCCTAAAGGGTCTGGAGTGAAAGGGAAGATGCTGGATTTTTCTTGAAAACAAATATTTGGGTCAAACAAAATGAAACCAAACAAACACACATCCCCAAACATGCACCTCAGTTCACTGAAAGCAGAGTTTTCCATAAGATGGGCAGTGTCCCAACAAGCACATGGCAACGAGGAGCACGAAACGGCTGAGAAGAGGCTAGAAAAATTTACCTGACCACAAATAACACCAGACTTGTAATTTTCATGCAGGTTTCCCAAAGCGATCGCTCTGCAGCTACAAAGCACGAGGAAGGGGCGTCTCCTCCTAAAACAGCAGCTGCTTCAATGACAACGAACCCACAGGCAAGTCGGGTGCAGCCTCAATTCTAATTCCTCTTCCCATACCAAGGCCGCGCTTCACTCTAAACCAAGCTCAACGGGGCAATTATTAAAAGATAATGCACGTACATGAAAAGTTAGGTTTTTGTTATGTAATTCCATTGGAAAAACTGTCCAGGAATTCTCAAGTGTTTTTAAGAATCATTATATATTTATGAGAGTCGAAGCTGAAGTTTTATTTCTATATGTAGCTCTTCTCTGCTGCACCAAGTTGCTTTTAAGAATCAAAAGAATGGTCTCTGGAAAATGCAAAGAGAAACATTTCCACACCAAACACATCCCGTATACCTGGGAAATCCACCTTTCTTCCAAGACAACTCTCTTAAACCCTCTTTTCCTGACCCTAAAATTTTCTTCCCAAATGAGCTGCAAGCAGAACTGCCAGAGGGGTTCAACGTGTGACCTAAATCTGCTGCTTTTTTTAGTGCTATCACTTGTAGATCGCCACGAGGAAAATCCGTTTTTATAAAGAATGGCTGACCAAATTAATAATTTCTCCTCCAGTGCTTAACAAAAGCACGACAAGTTAGAAGAGAGAAGCTTGCAGCGACTTGTTCTGTAACTGAATCACAGTTACCCACAGAAGCCTCAAATAATGATTTTCAGTAACATTATCAGCTCGCAGTAGCAACACCCTACTTGATCTCATTTGCCAGCGTCTTCATTTTGAAAGCAAACGTAACCACCCAATTCATTTCAACCATTTTTAGAAGGGTAAACTCCAGTTTCACACAATTACTGAACACTGACTTATTCTACAAACTCTCCACTCCATACTGAACGAATTGTTACAGTATTGTGTATTGTAGAGCAGTGAAAATGTTTAAAAAAGGTCTAGAAAATACCCTTAGGGCAGTTATAAAAGCATCTTATACTAATGACATTGCTTTGGGAGCACAGTGTTTCCTAAAGAGGAAAGAACAAACGGCAGCCTTAATTTGGTACCATCAGTAATTGATGTTTTTACTACAGCACATGGCAGATTTAATTGTATGTACACTTAAAGAGCATCTAACACAAAGGCAGCCTAATTCTACAGCATCTAAATATGAGACAATACATTAGTTTAGGTGAGTCCAAACCCCAAACAAGGGATCAATTTTTCAAATTATATTAAGAGTGATTAAGACACGATAAGAGAAGATTATCGTTTGTCAGATTATCTTTGTAAAGTGCTTTACGGCAAAGCAAGCAGTAAGTAATCCATCTCCCAATTAAGTGGTTATTCTTTTCTACAACAGCTTCCAAGAGACTGAACCGTACTGATATTAACACAGCTCAGAACCAAGCTGAACAAACCTTCTTTCTGCATAGCGGACACCGAAGCAAGGAAACCTATTCCCGTGTATAGTTTTGCGTGTGTCCCCACATGGGTACATGTCTACAAGATCACCAGGATCTTGTAGGACCCCTCAGAATCAACCAGGCGCTGGATCCCTCTCTACACTCCGCTGACACCAGCGCCCACAACCAGACCAGGCTTCAGTTCAGCTGAAAAATAATCCAGTGGAAACCACAATTCTCAGTGTTTTTCAGCTGGATCAGCTTCCCAGACAAGTTCATTGTGCAGCTCTGCGAACAGCTGTGCCAGGGTGGGAAGGAGTGGAAGGAGTTGCCTCTTTAAGCAGAAATGCTGCCAAACATGTAGCCATGGCCTAAATAGGCAAGTCAGAAGAGAACAGAAAGAAGGGGAGAAAAAAAAAGGAGACAGAGCTAGAACAGCCAGCTCTTAACTCTTACTTCAGCACTAGGAGTTTTATTCTTCATTTTAGTTCCCCCAAAACACCTTCTATGAAGTCACGGCTACCACAGAGACCCATTTCTAAGGTGGAAATACCCAAACCAGAAGCACTTCAGTAGCACCTTTGAAATTAAAAGCTACAACGTTTCACAAAACTGATCAAGAGCTGTGATCTGCCAGGATTGCAGCTTGGCTCTCGGTGGCATTCATTTGTCTTGATACTATCACTGCCGGATTTATGACAAGAAAAGCCTCTTTTTCTTCAACCCATTTGTAATTTTAGCCCAAAAAGGTCCCAAGAACAGCAAAGCGTCACAGAAGTGACAGTGTTGTGCTGGTTGGCATGACTGACAAGCTGAAGTGCCCTGTCCAGAAAGAGCACTGGAACTCAACAGCCACTTATTATTTGCTGTTTGCCAAATGCTCTTTGTTTTGGGAACTTCCCACTTTAAATACACGCTTTAGTCAATCTAGAGCGGCCGTTCCTAGAACACAGGAGCCTGTTTCTCTCTCTAGATACAGACAGTCATTCTACAAACGGCTGAAGACGAAGGAGCAGACTTAAGAATACAGGCTAGGACTATAACCATGGGTCTTTTACATCTGCAGTGTATTTCAATTCCTATTAAAAAGGAAAAGCTTTCTGGTGAGGCAAGAGGAGACTGTGAACTCCAGCTGGTGGTAAAGTGCTTTTTGCAGCAGTCTTCATTCCTGGCTTCAGTTTTCCTTACTCTGAGATAACTATTTTTGTGCACTGAAGACATCACCATCACTGAAGCAACAACAGTTCCCATAGCTGCTCTGCAATTTTGAAGTCTGCCAAAAATAAACGTGAAACTACACTTGAAATAAAAAAAATATACCTAGAATCAAATACAGAAAGCATTCCTGAACGAGAGGAGAGTCAAATGTTGATTATTAGCTCTGACAACACACATGAGCTGGCTGGGGACAGAAATGTAAGAGACTTCACATGTTCATCTGCGCAAACTGCAAGAGACTATGGCGATGTTTGAGCTCTAAACACAAAACAAGCCATAGATTACTAACAAAGCAGCACAGAATAGTCAAGCATCAGATTTAAAAACTCAATCAGTAACTGGCACTCACAGCAGATATTCCAGTACTTCTTCCAGAGACAATTTGGGCAGGAAATACTTAAAGAGTTGTCAAAGATGAGTGGGGATCACGCAGGGTTAAAGCTTCAGACTTGGGTTCCTGGCTCCCAGCCTTGGACCCGGACTATCGGACTCCTACGTATCTCTGGATTACACTCGAAAGAACATTTAGATACAGCAGCTTGACTCTTTTCCTTCTGCCAAGTAATTAAACAAATTTGACTTAATTTGTTCTGAAGTACGAACTCATTCCATTAAGCGAGTGTGTAGTTTTCAGAGACAGTTTATATTCACAATTCTTCGTTGTTTCCAACTGGAGTTGCCATTATGCCACATCTTGGAGAATGTAACAGCACAAGAGTAAAAACAAGCCCCAAAACAATGAAACTGCCGCAAAAAATTCCCTGTAATCCTTTTCTATAATCATTTCTATCAAGGAAACTTCCACTAAGAAAACATGGTAATGACTTCTCTCAAGTATTTCGGGGTAGATGAGTCTTATTGCAATGAAACAGTGATGGCACAAAATAAAAAAATTCCATGTATTACAGATGCTTTTGCTAAGCTGATGATTCAACTTAAAGGACAATGACTGCAGGTTCTCCCCTGGAGAAGTCCTGTCCAATCCAACATCCTGGCTCTGGATCCTCCAGAGCACACAGCACAGGTTCAACACGGGTATGTTGTAGGACTGGGCTCCAGAAGGACAAATACAAACTTAGGAAGGGAGGAAAACGTGTGCTGAGCAAAGAATCAGCTGTTTCAGACAGAGGCAGACACGCTACAACACCCTTGCCCTTATGCAATGGGCTACTACATCACCAAAAGGCCAACTTTCGCCATCAGTTACAATTAACGACTGAAATTATAATGAAGCTGACACCCACATTTCAATTTATAACCTCATGCCTGTGCTTAACTTTGTGATCTGATCAGGCCACAGCATACAACCAAGGATAAATTCCATCCATACCAGGAGAGGCCAGTTCTGCTCCTCAGGTTTGAAAAGCTCCACCAGGCTCCTCAGCATCTCCTGCCCTCCAACCTTCCTCCTCCTCCTCTCCCTCCCACCCTCGTGAGCTCTGGAACACCCACAGGGCTCAGAACAATTAAAAACGACAGTATCAGAGTTCACGTTTCAGGCAAAGCCACCAAATACTGACTTTGTAATGATGGCCATTCCAGCCCAAGTATCTAAAGAACTAGAGGTATTGTAAAGGATGCGAAGGTTACGAGGTCAGATCTGACCTCAAAGACACTAGAATCTCTACACTACATTCCTAGAGAGCTTTTTAGTTACTGCCACTCTTACTGTACTAAAAATGTTATTCCCCAGTGGCCTGTTCTATAGGCAACACTGTAGAGACCACTGGATTTGCATTCTACTCATCAATGCAATGAAACGATGCAGTTTTCTTGGTTAACAGGTCTATTAGTTTAGTTCAAGTCAGTTTCCAATATAAACATTGCAACATTGTATCACAAAGAGGAAGAAAACAGCGGGTGAAACCTCCCACTTCCATCAGGTTTGTTTATTTTGTTTTTAGCGAATTTCGCCACTCCACAACACAAGTTAGATTGAAAAATTTGAGCTCTAAAGCCATTCAACCTCAAAGCCCCACCCCTTGGGTACTACTGGACAAAAACTGGTACTATCTTCAGCCACAGACTGGAGTCCGTACTTTAAGCTTGGCTTGCAAACCACGGCACTTAAACAACCATTCAAGTTTCGGACCACAAGATTTCCTTCAGCCTTCACCATGGCGCAAAAACCAGGACCAGCTCGATACGTTATCAACTCCCCCAAGAGTATCACAGACAGACATCCAGTTCAATACAGCACCAACCTTGGGACCTCTCGCCACAACATCGACACTTGAATTTCAGGATATCTCGCCGTATATCTGGGGTTTGCACATTGAGACCCATCCTAAGGCAGACAGAGCCACCAATGAGCGGAACTTCTCTACACCTTCTGTAGAATCAGGAATGGACATTCTTACAGTGTTTTGGAAACCATCCCGACTGGTTTGCTCAAAGTGAAGCTGGTAATTCACTCTGCACACCGTGATTTCTGTATTTCCACATCGCTCTAAAAGCCACTTTACCATACATGTTCATTGCTATTACATGCATGTTAACAGGTCTATTTTAATGAAGAATTATTTGCAAGCACCTGCCACACAACCACAACTTCTTCAATATTTGTACTCAAGGATTTGGTGTCATAGGTCATTAAAATCAAGCTTACCGAATTTAAAGTCTGCCAGGGAAAAAAAAAATTACACTACACTTAATAGTAGTTTGAGTTCAAGCTTTAAAATAGACTTACTGAAGAAATTAGACTTGAACTTTAGCAAAATGGCTACAGGTTTCTTGTTTGTGAAAGCCATCTTTCAGCTAATAGATGACAGGAGTCTTTGTAATTGCATTGTTTGCCACATGCTGCAGCTAATAAACAAAAACAAGACACTTATGTTTATGCTGCTTTCTTGGCCTTTGGAAGTTAATTTGAACCACATGTCAAATGGGGAAATAGTGGAAACTGCAGTTACCACTTTTCTAAATACAACATTAATCTCACTTGTAAGTCAGAGCATCCGAGACGTACAGAAAAAAGGAAAAACCCCACGGAATTCCATAAGTGACAAGGCCAACTGCTCGCCAGAGAAAAAGTTTAACTCCTGATCTCACAGGCTGCGTTGTGCAAACAGGACGGGGTGTCCAAAGCAATTCAGAAGCCAACGGGAGTTTCCTCAGCGCAGAGATGTCGCTCCCCAGCGCAGCCGCTGAGCTGCACAGAGAAAGTTTCCTTCCCCTCCTGATCTCCAGTCCCAGTAAAGGAAAACAAGCACATTCCGTGCAGTCACAATCTGCAGCAACCATCTTAGCGTAAGGTGACATTTGTCATCGCCAGCTTAGGAAAACGTCAGGCAACTTCCAGTATGATTTCAAATGCAACCCCCCCTTTTCTTGATAAGTAAGAATGCATCAATACTCAGATTTCTTCCCCTTCTGGTTAACAGAAGCTGGAAAGATTGGGGAAATTACTTGATCTTTATCTAGTACTTAGATCTTCAAAGAGTACAAACATTAATTAATTCTCATAACACCTCGCTGTGGAATGCGAGTATCACATTCCTCATTTTGCAGATTGGGAGAAAACACAAATCAAAAGCCGAGTGACAGGAAAAATCTTAACAATCCTGGAAAACAATTCCAGCAGCCTGAACTCAGCCCTTCTCAGAAGCGCCAACAGCCCTCTCAAAACTGAGTTTAATCCTGAATCTGAGTATCCAAACGCACCATTAAATGTCTATTTGCTTTGCTCCAGTTCTACACAGTAACACTGAGTATTTTAGTGAGGTTGCATTCACATCTCCTACCGAAGGAGTAGCTAAGAAGTCAAAACACATTCAGTAAAAAAATAATCTTGCTCTTACCTTCTGCTACATCATCATCTACAGCGCCTTTCACCTGAGAAAAACACCACTGAATGTCATTTCCTCCTCCAGCTCCTGCAAAACACAATCAGAAGAATGAGATCCCCGCAGCCGCACAAAGCCAGGGAACATTTCGGGTCCCGCTGCCCACGCCTCCTTCCTCACATCGCCACTCCCCACCTTCTTCCTTTACCCATATTGTTTGGGTCATTCGTGCTTTGTCAAAGCGGGGTGAGCACAAGGGATAAAAATAAAAGCCTGTATCACCGACGCGGCTCGTCCCGACTTTAACTGCACGTTTAAAACACCCGATTTCACACAAAGCTACTTCAGAAGTCAGAACCCTCACACAACACACGCAACTTCAACAGGAATTGTCAAGAAAAGCTGTACATTTCTGGAAAATCTCGATACAAACCAAGCGTGCCATTCATGTCCTCCTCTCACCAAAACACTGAGCTGAACCTACATACTAAAGGCTAAAATAAAAATCCATTTTACCACAATTTTAGAGTCTCTTCGCAGAAGTAATGAAAGCAAATTATCAGCCTTGAAAACAAAACAGCAGCAAATCGGAGCAGAGAAGCAAACAAGCAATCTGAGGGTAACGAGTTTACTACCGTAGAAAACAGATCGGAGGGAAAACTTGAGGAACATTCCTGGCCCGGCAGAAGGCAGTGATTCATTTGAACCCCGTCACCAAAACACACCAAAAAATCACCACCCATTTCTTTTGCATTTCATTCTGAGCAAATCACTGCAGGGCTGAGTCCATACAGGAAGAGACTGAAATGGGCTTGCCTCCCCTTTTTTTTTTTTCTTGTTTTCCTGAAAGCCACTGTCAAAATGGAACTTTTCCTCAACAATCCGAGCAGGCTGAGCAACAGATGGCATTGCCACACGAACCCAGAGGTCTGCTATGGCTTTGGGGAGAGCAAATAATGCAGACGGGACTTTTTCCCCTCTTCTGTGCTAAGTTAAGGGGGAAAAGCCAACGACAAGGAGCCCAGTTTGCATTTTTCACTTGCCTTAATTTCTCTTCTGAAGGATTACAGACATGCAAGCCACACAACCCAACACGGTGAAGGTGAGCACCCACACGAGATGTTCAAACGCTTTTTGCACGTACATTGGAAAGGTTTGTCACACACATTCCCCCAAACCCCTACAACCCATTTTCTTCCCCATCCCCAACCTCTTCATTATGCAGCAGCTGGCACCATGGAAGCATTTAAAGAGCACAGCTTGGAAGAAAAATCACTGCTCTTTCTACTCTAGGCTAAAATTCGATTTTTCATCCAGTTTACTTGAACCAAGTTGGCACTTCCCCTCCGCCCCCGCCTAAAACAAAAAGAGGAGGGTGGAGCACGGGCGTGTGGTGTGGGGAAAAAAGGCCAAGCACAAACCCAGCACAGCCTCCCATGCTCGCTCCTCCAACCGCGAAGCCCCGAGAAGACAATCCATTTGCAGAGAAAAGGAACCTATATATTTCCAAATGACGAAATCACAGGGAAAAGTAATAAGAGATACCTTTTAACCTCCTAAGAGCACTTTAGGGTGCAAAATGGGGAGCAGGCACAGGAAAGAAAACACAGTAAGACCTGTATTATTTAATTACATCCTGTAGCCGCTTTGAGTCTCGTGTGGAGCGGCTGACCCCACGGAAGGTGCGATGGGGCTCTGACACCAGCACGTCCGCACCAAGCCCCGTGCACACAGCGGCTCTGCACAGCCCTTCCAGCTACAGGCACCATGCACACACCAGCACGGCTGCAACCCCAGAGCCTGGAGGGGGAGAAGCACCAGAAAAGGCCAAGGACCCACCCTGTCTGCCAACCTCCTGCACGCCAACTTCAAAATAGCATGGAAGCCCCTCCACCTCGCTGCTTCATTTTTTTCCCGCCCCCCCCGATGAGGGAAAGGAGGAAGGGGTGGGTGGGAAGCACGATTTCCCACAAGGGGGAAAATAAATTAAAAAAATAAAGAAATGCAAAAGGCGCAGGCGGGGGGAACGGGAGCGCAGGGCCGGGGGCTGCGGGATCCCCGGGGGCGGCGCCGCCCGCTCCCCCGCCGGCGGCCCCAGCGCACCCCCGCCCGCCGGCGGCAGGGGCCGGTGCCCGCGGGGCAGCCTCCCCTTACCTGCCATGTTGGGCTGGCGATAGCGGCCGCGGCGGGTCGGCCGGTCTCGGCGCTGCGCGGCGGAGCCGGCGGAGCCGGGCGGGGGGCGGCGGCGGGGGGCGGATGGCGGCGGATGGCGGCGGGGGTGCGGCCGGCTGCGCTGCTGGGGCGGCCCCCGCTCCGCGCCGCGCTCCGGCCCCCGCCGAGCGCTCCACTTTCAAAATGGCGCCGGGCGAGCTGGGGGTGACGTCACCCGGCGGGGGGGCGGGCGGGGCGGGGCTGGGGAGCGGGCGGGGCCCTCGCGCCCCCCGCGGGGCCGGGGGATGGCGGGGCCGCCGCTCCGCTCCGCGCCCCGCCCGCCGGACCCGCGCCTGTGTTCCGCCTCTCGGGGGCTCGGGCCCCGCTCCCGGCCTGCCGGGCAGGATGCTTTGCAGACTCACCCTCTACTTCAGTCATTCACCGAATCTCGCCCCTGCTTGTCTTCCTTGTTTGGTTTTGGTTCTTTCCTCCACTCCCTCGCTTCCTCCTCCTGCGTTTCCTCACGCAGCAGTTCCTCGGCGGAGCCACAGAACCTGTTTGCTGCGCGTTTTCCATCCTCTTGGATGTTTTCCATCAGCCTCCGTCTCGGATTTCAGCGGAGAACCCGAGTGTGGCTTCGCAATTCTCATTGCTATTCCCTGCACGCACCGGCCGTGCTCCTGAGCCGTTTTTAGCTCCGTCCGCCTTCCCCGCTGACAGCGAGATCCACACAGTTGAGCCCGGCCTGGCTGGGCTCCGAGTGGATCACGGCTCTGCTTGAGCTCACCAGGGCCCAGCTCAGTTCCCATCCGGCACCCGGATGATTGATTCCGTGCCATCTCTTGAAGATCTTGTGAAAGTCATCAGTTTCCCTTCACAGGTGTTTGTGCAAACGTTTGCTTTCTGCTCAGGCCGGGCAGAGCTCGCTAATCCAGATTTCACTTGGGGATTCATGAGCTCGTCCTGCAAACCCAGCGCGGCCACAAAATCGCAATGGACTGTGAAACAAGTCATCACGTACACCGATCTTGCATTTCCAGCTCAAAAATAAAAATCTAAGAGGCTGCTTTTCTTAAACGAAAGACCACTGAATTACTCGTATAGAACTGACCACCTCTAAACAGACACAGAGCAGCCAGGCTCCCAGGGTTGGACAGTAAACACCTCAAACCCACGACTGACCCGGATTATCGGCTACTTTGGACAAATTCAGGTTTGTCTCTACATCCCTGATAAAGATTGCACATGCAACTGACATAATTCTTGAAAACAACAATAAATTGATGTTCGAAAGAGCACTCAACACAAATGGGGCATTCTGAAGAACTGCGACTCACCTAAATTGGAGAATATCTGGAGCCAAGTGTTTTGCTTAGTCCATTTGGAGAGCAATCCACAAATCTAAAAGCAAACACAGCGCGAGTTTGAAAACATGCACAGCCAAGGCAGAGTCTGTTTGGATCAGGACACGAAGGCCCCTCTCAAACCCAGCTCCACATTTCGCAGAGCTCAAGGACAACTTTGCTCAATTCTACAAATCCGTGTTCATGTTTAGTCAATATAATCAATGCCAAATTCAGAATGAAAGCTGGCGTGCCCCTTTTTTCATGATTCCTTAAAAACATCCTTTTCAACCCTAAACAGAATTGTCCTGCAACCACCGAGGAGGAAAATTTGCAAATCAAGTTCAATTCATCCACTGACTTCTGTGCAATTACTGCAGAATTTGGCCCTCGTAGTAGAATGAGCATTGTTTCAAGAGCTTCTGTTGAAAAAAAAATGCAATTAGTTCTGTAATATAAATGAATGAAGCCTTAGTATGTACCTTATAATTAAAACAAAATCTCTCTTAGAAAATATTTAATATCACGGTGCCAGAAGGACGGATCATAATTCCAACATTTCAGGTTTTTGTTTTGAACTAACTGAGCTACAGAACGTAATGAAGTATAATAAATAATTAACATTAAATCACAGCCGGAGTAATTAGCAAGACATCTTGGGAATCCCAATCTTTGCCTGGGTGTTCACTTGCTGGTTAATTCAGACACCACCGGTATGAATGGCTGGTGCAAATTGCTGAGCTCTGATTCAAAGTTCGTGAGCACGTACTTGCAGCCCTTTGATTTCACTGCAGTTTATGCATTTGTTCAGGTGCTCTGGGGAGACAGCAACTGTGTGACGTTATATTTATACACAATCAACATTCATACATTCCAATCACGCTTTAATTACTAATTCTTACTCTACAGACAAACCCATCAGCTCAGAGTAAAGAACATCTCCAGGAAATGGGAGGGACACCCAGGGATCCACAGAAACACGGTTCTGGTTGGATTTGTTAAAGGCCAGTGAAGCACATACAGAGCAGCCAGGTCACAGCAGCGTAAATCGGGAATGCAAAATGTGACTGGCAGCCAATAGGAATAAATATATTAATGTCAATTCTCTGATCAAACAACCAAGTCCCCAAAGAAGGACTCTTATCAGCAGCTCATTTTGTATCTGCTTTAGTTTCCCAGTAATTTGACCCGTTAGACAAGACTATAAAGAATTACAACAATCCCGTTTAGAAATAAAGGGGGTAATTATTACCAAAATTATCACTGGAATTTAGTAATAGCCGAGCCGTCTGAGGTCACGGGCAGGTTAACATCGGGGCAGTGTAATTCCCTACAGCGTGTCCTCTGTACTTCACTCTGTCTGGTGTGAAGTGGCTCAGCAAGAGGTTTCCTTTGCTTTTGGGGCGAGCGTTTCACAGCCTACCAGCCTTAACTCCTAGAAAACGTTTACTAATATCCACCCCGTGTTTCCCCATTCTTAATTTCACGTAATCATCTCTATGTGTGTAGCCACTTAATTAACAACCATTATCAAAATAGTGCTGAGTCGCATCTTAATAACGCCAGATGGAAGCTCCACTCAACACAAGGTCAGGCAGCCCCTGGTTTTGCAGCGAGTTTCAGGAGAACCCACAGGGTAAAGTGCCTGTGGGGCAAGTCCTGGCCCATCCAACCTCTGCACCGTCAGGATTCACTCGGCCCAAGTTCATTTTAACCAATTCCCACCTGGAAAGCCCCAGCGCCACTGGCTGGAGATTTTCAGCTAAAAAACAAGGTTTAAACGAAGTTTAAGCATTTCCAGTTCCTGCCTTATTATTGTAAACTCGAACATATATTGTGCCCTACTTCACTAGAGCAGTTCCATTGAAGTCGCTGGGGTTTATTTTTGGAAAGGGGAGAAATGAAATTGAAGTTTCTAGCAGTTCTGAGCATCTGTGCTCTTGGGGAAATACTCCCAAGCGGGATAAAATGCCACCTTCCCCGATCAGTCACTGCGCAGTTTAGTTTAAGTGTTAATAATGACAGAAAGCAGAAGAGGATGGGACAGAAGTTTCAGTTCACTTTGCAAGTGTAAGTAATTTTCTAGAGAGCCATTTCCCAAACAAAACAACGTAACAGCACAATTGAATGGTTCTGGAACAGAGTGTCCCAAACTACTCATCACTGAGCAAACTTACACAACAAAAACTCGCTAATTCTGGTAAACAAGCGGTTTGTGTCATCTCAAAAGTGTGACATTCATTGGATTAAAACTCTGTTATTACAAGGGGAAGCCTCGGCATTTTTTTGTCAGGAATTAGTAAGGCTTGTTTTTCTCTTTAGCCTGGTACAAGCAAACAGAAAAGGTAATTAGGCTTGGAAAGAATGTCATACATTCATTAAAGCGGTACTTCGCAAGGCAGGTTTAAAACCAGCTCAAAAGTTGGTTTGCTTAGAGCAGGTCTAAATTACAATGATTGAAGCCACAATTTGCAAAATATTACATGAACGGATTATTTAAGCACAATTTGTACAGGATTAATGTGCCTGAATTCTGGCAGGAGTTCTATTTTAAAACAAGATTCACTAGACCCGGGTTTAGCCCTTCCTGTAACTTCAAAACACGTAGTTCAGGATACCCTGACACTCTGGCTCTTCCACCTCAAGATCATTTGGCCATAACTTGGAACTCTGAGACCTACAAGCAGTAGGAAAAACCAAAAAATGGACCAGACTGAGAACAGTCACCCTAAACTAAGCACCGCAAACACAGCACGCTCCAGCAGTGGTTTTACTCTAACAAGAATAATTAAATGCTGAACTATGTCACCAAAAGAATCTGCAGCACATCCACTACCAGGCACTTTTAAGAGCAGATTAGAGACCATCTGCTGGAATAGTGTAAGTAGAGCTGCTCCCGCCTAAGGGTAAGAGAAGCCTTGGTCCCTTCCAGCACCAGTTCTCACCATTCTACAGAGAAACCGCAGGTTCTTTGCGTCAGTATCAAAATCACGCCGCACCAAAACCAATAAATCCATGCTCAGAGAACCCTTTAAAAAGCATTAAGATTTCTATTAGTCTTTAGAAAGGGGATAATTAACGCTCCTCAGTCTCCTTGAATACATCAAGATAAACGAAAAGAACAGCAATACCAACAATTGCAACAACAGAAAGTTATTTTTTGAAGGGAAAAACCACTTCATGCATGGACTTAACTGATAACATGCTGCATGTCGAGGAGGTGCAGCAGAACTCCAGGTGAGAAGAGCCTCCCTGCTCAGCACCTTTAGGAGTCACGTTGCAGGAAGGGGAGGAGCCGAGAGCCACAACTGCAAAGGGCCTTCGATGGTTTTCACCTGCGTTTGGTTCCTTTGGTTGTGTGTGTGTTGCTTTTTTAATCTCCAAACTCTCATGATCTATACACAGGAACGTTTCTTTTTGGGGAAGGGTTGCAGTGTTATTGAGGGAACAGAAATGTTTTCCTTACTAATAAACCTACACAGGTGATGTCAATTGAGTGAAAGAGAAGCCTGAGCGATTTGCATGAAATGATTTTGCCCAACAAAAGCAGGAAGTTGAAACTAAGGGTTTTAAAACCACTGCTGTCTATTGGGTTTCCCTGTTAATTTTAACATTGCGTTTAGCATCTCCTATTTAGATCCTTACTAAGGCAAAGCTCTTTTACGCGTTAATTAAGTTAACAAGCTATTATCCTTCACTTACACTTGCACAGGTTTATTTCAAAAGGGATGTGTAAATATAAGTCTTCGCTCAAGCCCTGTAGTTATCTTGCATGTATCATGAAGCCATTGTTATTAAAACATACATTAAAAGATCTAAAAAGAGCAGGATGAGCTCCTTGGAATCATGTTTCTGTACTTTGAAGAAGCCTGTAATTTTACACGCATTTTGCAGTGAGAAGTTAATTGCAAGCTCTGTGTGCTGCTTGCGGGGTATACGAACTTATCACGTCGGTGATCTGACTTTGCTAGGAGAAATGTTCCTTGAAAACCACGGATTGTGGGAAGCGATGATTAAATATAGAATTTGGAATAAAATGCCAGTGTAGGCTTTGAACTCAAGCATTCTTGCTCTTGATCCCAGGCTCTGGTCAACTCTTGCGCGTTCAATCAGCCTGGTGTCGCTAACTTCTCCTGGGAGGTAAAGGGTGTGGATGGATGGATGGATGGATGGATGGATGTCCTAAGCCCTGGAATCACAGAAAGACATAAGAAATTCAGCTGGTATTTTTCAAGGTGTTTTTAGCTTTTGATTCCAGAGGGAAAGGTGAAAATGTGACTTCTAAAACAAACAAAACTAAAAGCAAATGCCAAGAGCCTACACATATTAGCTCTTTAAAACTCTCTTTGATTCTTAAGCCATACTGGAACTATTAGTAGCAACTTACTCTGAGTAGTAACACTATCACTCTAGTATTGCTCAAGCCATGCGTGCAAAAAATGACGTGTGCAAGTAACGAGCATGATTGGCTTTCATCATTCATTAACTTACTCATTGCTGTATGGGTTAATTTACCTTTTGGTTTCATTTTTCATTAACAAGAGCACAATATTTCTAGGGTATTTTAAAAAGCGTTTCAAACTGTCTTTAATTTAGCAAACATTGTTCAAGTATGTGCGGCTGAAGCTGTTCTGAAACGTCCTTTGCTTGCTGTGCTTTGTCCCACAGTTCTGGTCACAGGTCTGTAAGGACCCGAAGGTAATGCCAGGAATGAACCGAGAAGGGAAGGAAGGGAGGCCGAAATAGCAGAATGAATTGTTCCATTCACAGGGCTTTTCTGCTAGGGAATAAGTTAACATTGTAAACAGGAGAGAGGTGTGGTTTGCAGATCGGACAGGAAATCCTTAGTTCTAATCCTTGCTGTGTTGCTGATTCCCTTGGAGACCTTGAGCAAATGCTTTCTGTTCCTATTTTTTCAATTTGAAATAAACTGGGGACGATAGCACTGAACTAGCTCATAGGTTCGGTCTTTCAGGGAAAACATTTATAACATGCTTTAAAACCAGCTTATAACACACAGGCTTGAAATCTATGTGGCTACTTTTCTGAGGCTATTTCCTTACCCTGCTCCAAGGACCAGGGACCCTTGGGGGCCAAGTCACCAGCGTGCACGTATAGGCTTTGTTTTTGTCTCTTGTGAAAACGCAAAGCAGATGGTTTAGCGGGGATGTAAGGAAATGTAGCCCCACAACCCGTAGCCATTGTCTGGTGTGATTTGTGGTCAGTCTGCCCTGCCGTCCCTGGTACACACTGTGGCTGCAGGCAGCCCTGCTCTAAACAGATTCCTTTTGTTTCCTTGGGTTGCAGGGAGGACACCTGGGAGTGAAGACGTGTGAGAAGCGTTATGGCTGAGGACAGTATGTTGAGACTCTTCTTCCTCCACAAAGTGCAGAAAAACCCACTCTGGTTCTTCCGATGACTCCAGGGCAGCCCAGATTCAGCAGACGGGAGGCTGCGGTTGCATTGGTGCTTCTGACAGTAGCAAAGTTCAGTGCTCTGGTTCACAAAACAGTTCTGTAGGTGCGGGAACAACAAATCAGCTACAGGCAAAGCGTGAAAGTTTCTGGAGCTGCAACCTGCAAAGCTTCAAACGGAACTTTGGGGTCTCAGCAGGACAGCGTTTCATTTCTCAGAGTATGTTTGAGCAGCTCTTACCAACACAGTGAACACAACAGTGAGTTTGTTCGAACACATCGATGGCAATTGCATTGCACCATACCTGGAAAAAAGGCTATTTTTTTAAATTTAAACAAAGGATGTAATCTCCATGAAATGATCTAAGATACAAATGCAAGGTACAACATTTTGATTTTTCCCACAAGAGACTCAATTTAAGTTCTTGTTCTGCTTGATTCTGTCTAAGATTTCAAACTTGGTCTGTCACATTACAAACCAGCACCGTCATTCTATTTGTTGCTGGCCATCATCAGCAAAGGCCGAGGCTCTCCCTTTCTCTACACTTCACCAAACAACAACAAAAGACTTTTGAAAGGCCTTTTTCACTAGCCGGTAAAAAAGTGCATGTCAAAGCTTGGTAAGCTCTACACAGCATAGGAATCAAATGTAAAACTCATAAAATCTTCTCCGCCTGTTATCACCCAACGCTATGGAAACAGGCGGATTCTTTAGGCCTTCTCAGCAGAACAATAACACAACAATGCTGTGGTAGCAATCAGGACTTCACCTTCACTCTACAAATCAGGTCATTTTAAAAGGCCAGCACCAATACCCTCTATATATGAGATCATTTTAGCACATCTAACAGAATTTCAGTTTGAGGAGTGCATTAAAAACTCACTTTAACCTCAAAGGCCTCAGCCACGCACCAAGAGGCAAGAAGAGAGCACAAATTCTGTGTTCCTTTTGCCGTCGTACCCTTGTATCTGCTCTCCTGCTCAAAACAATTCTGTGATTGCTTAATTCATCTGCACACCCGCTTCCATTTGTCTGTTCTCTCATTTTTGTGGCCACGTTATTGTTTGGTGCTCCCCTCCTACAATTAGGTTGAACAGTGCATAAGAAGGCAATTGTTTGCTTAAAGCACTGTATTGTCCTTTTAGAACAGTAACGAGACAACTGGGCTTGGAATCTGCCACAATAAGCTAGAACAGCTATCCTGGAAAACGAAGCTGCAGTGTTGCTTTTGCAGAGGTGTTTTCTGCAGCAGTTGGAAATAGATCCGTCCTCTGCTGGCTCTTTTTCCTTCTGACTTCTCCGGGCAGTGCCAGCATCAGCAGGACTTGCAGGCAGCCTGGGTGTAGCACCAGTTTCATCCCATGTTGCCAAATTTGCAGTTCCCCAGAGCTTGGCCGCTCCTTCCCTCCCAAGTTGTAGGAATCCGCTGATTTTGGTGTCGCGTTAGCTGTCTGCACAGCGTGGGTTATGTGAAGCACAGTGCCCTAAATAAAATGGGATGCTGGTAGAAGTACCTTGCTTTTGCTGTGCTGCTGATGGGTGTTTTGTTCACCTGGAACGCTGTGTTGCCATGAGCGAATTCCGGATGAATTCAGGATCTCCAAATTCACCGTGACATTGGTCTTGAGGGGGAGGCCTGTGAAGCGATAAACAGCGGATTGGAAAATCCCAACCTGACAGCCATAAATTTGCATGAACTGGAATGATGTTTATCCAGGGTTACTCCCTGCATTTAGAAATGTGGTTTTGGCCATGAGACAACTCAAACCGAGATCTCCACGAGGAACATTCCAACCTGCCTAGGACTTGTGTTGACAGCAGTAATAAACCATCAAACCTTTGTTTTCCCAGGGTCTGATGTTTCTAGGGCTCCTCAAGAGGGAACAGCTACACGCACCGTTAAATATTGTTGTTCCTCATGTTGTTCTCACACATATCAACAAAACAGAATAGGCTGGTGTTTCCACTTGCATCTTGTCCAAAAGCATTCCAGAGATGAAAGTGAAGGTAAAAAAAGTTACCTGATCTTGGAAACAAGCTTTATTCCCTACTGATCTGCAATCCTAGTGATTATATAATGCCTTTTAGGCTGAAACTGCCTTTTTGTGCTTTACACTTTGTACCCATTGTAGGATCTGCTTCATCTAGCACCAAAATACAGTCATTTCTGGGGCGGATTTTGAAATCTGCTTAGTGAGAAACACTACAGCACAGATAAAAAGGGATAGATCCTATAGTTTTTCTTTATGAAAATTAAGGGTAAGCTCTTAATTAGAAGACTGACAAGGAACTGGAGGGATCTGGATTTTGTTCTCTGTTCTGTTTGATGTTTGTTGCATGAGCGAAGCAAATAATCTAATTTTTTCCTTCCTTTTTTTTCTGAAAGCAGGAACATTAATGGCTTCATTAGCTACGTTAATGCATTTGGGTTATCTGGACCTGATGTTGAGCAGCCTGAATCTTTTACAACATGAACGACTCTGGAATTGCTCTTTAATAAGTAAGACCTGAAATTCTTTTGGATCTATGTGTAAAATGTGTGCTGGATAAGATTTTTTTAATGTCAGAAAAACTGTAGAACTACAAATGACAACATTGGATTAAACTGTCTGGGAAATTCAAGGCAGGGAGTAATTGCCCTTGGTAGAATGTGGCCAAGAACAAAGCAAATAACTCCCTGAACAACTGTTGCTCAAACATGCAAGTATCACAAGCTCTTTAGAAATATTTAACATGTAGAAGAAAACAAAGTTATTGTCCCTTTAAATGTCTACAAGTAGCCGGGATCTTGGTTCTGAATTCCCAGCTGAGAAGGTGTAGAGTTTCGAGGGATGTGCCAAGCGCGAGGACACGATGCTGATGGCTCCAAGCAGAATGGCCGCTCGTGGGGTTATTTTTGGACGCACGAGTACGTTCGTCAATGACGCTCGTGTTGCAGCTGGAACAAAGAGAGGCTTCTGTTTGGTGGCGGAGATAAAACTTGAGTGGATGCGTGGAGGAGGGGCGGAAAAGAAGAGGAAGACTGCATGGCATGACCCATGTCACGTTTTGCTAATGGCATTCATTGTTTAATTAAATACTTAATTAAGTTCAGTGTGTGGACTAGACAGAACAGTGAATTGTGGGCTCATGGTGATTTTCGATTTGTTTTAAGGAAACAAAAATCAATTCATCATCGTTCCCTGAATTTTGCTTACCTCATGGAGCACTGATGTAATCGATGTGACAGATACTGGCTGCCCTTTGGAGTATTAGTGGGTCATGGTGGGAGAAATTCAACCATGCTTTAGGGAGAATATTTAGAAAGAGACTGGGAAATGTAGGAAAATAGGAGTGGCAATTTGTTTCAGAACAGTTTTTAAAAGAGGTCATTTCTGCGTAATAGTTGAAGTGGGGAGGAGACTAGGGAGAAGAGCTTGAATGGAAGGGAGAGGTTGGGGAGTCATGAACACGAACAAATAAATCAGTTTTTTTAAAAAAATCATAGGAATATCTAAAGAAAAATGTAAATGTTCTCTTATTTTTAGTGGGATTTGTTAAAATATATGAAATGGCAGGGAAGCCTGGAGAAGTTATAACTAACTTTCAGACCTGTATAGTAAAAGAGGACAAACTGAGTATTTCTGTGAGGTTTCCAGTTAATGTTAAATGTTGGTTGTGATTGTTTAGAGGTAGGGGCTTGACAGAATTCACCAAATTCTCAAAAGTGGAAAATAAAACCCCACTCTTTCCCCTTTGAAATTTGTTTTGGGCTCAGTTCCCCTAAAAATAAATCCTACACAGGCTTGGTCAGGTTTCTCCCATTTATATGTTGGCAAAGGTATGTGGCATTTCAGTTAATACTGTCAGCCAGGAATACTTCCAAGTTCTTCAGAGCAACTCGGGGTATTTGTCCTTGATGTAGCTAAGGTTAACATTGGTGTGTGGACAGAGGGTTAGCTCCATCAGGAAGGCAAGGAACTTAGAGATGGAGTTCACAAGTTCTGGATAATTTCTCTTTTAAGCCTCTGTTGTAAAATGATGAGCCAACACGGCTTGGAGAACAGGGCATATCTTCTCCTTGGCCTTCTCTAAAAGAATTGGTTTATACTTTGCAATTTTCTCGGTGTTTTTTAGGATGAAATCAGCCAGGAGAGGGAAGCAAAAGCATAACCAGATGAGGCAGATGTGACACAGCAGCAGTGAGAAAATAGGCAGCTTCCTTTAGGAGGTTTTTTAACATTGCCCTAAAAACAAGACGTGGAAGGGGAAGCAGGAATTCTGAATCACATACGCGTATGAAGCTTATTAAGCAGAGGCTTTGGAGAATGGGGGAAAATCACAGAATCACAGAAAGTTAGAGATTGGAAGGGACCTGGAAAGCTCACCCAGTGCAATCCCCCCAAGGAGCAGGAACACCCAGATGAGGTTACACAGGAAGGTGTCCAGGCGGGTTGGAATGTCTGCAGAGAAGGAGACTCCACAACCCCCTGGGCAGCCTGGGCCAGGCTCTGCCACCCTCACTGAGAAGAAGTTTCTTCTCAAATTTAAGCGGAACCTCCTGTGTTCCAGTTTGAACCCATTGCCCCTTGTCCTATCACTGGTTGTCACCGAGAAGAGCCTGGCTCCATCCTCCTGACACTCCCCCTTTAGATATCTGTAAACATGAATGAGTCCCCCCTCAGTCTCCTCTTGTCCAGCTCCAGAGCCCCAGCTCCCTCAGCCTTTCCTCACCCGGGAGATGCTCCACTCCCTTCAGCATCTTTGTTGCCCTGCGCTGGACTCTCTGCAGCAGTTCCCTGTCCTGCTGGAACTGAGGGGCCACAGCTGGACACAATATTCCAGGTGTGGTCTCCCCAGGGCAGAGCAGAGGGGCAGGAGAACCTCTCTGACCTACTGACCACCCCCTTCTAACCCACCCCAGGTCCCATTGGCTTCCTGGCCACAAGGGCCCAGTGCTGGCTCATGGTCACCCTGCTGTCCCCAGGACCCCCAGGTCCCTTTCCCCTACACCCCTTGCAAGGGTCCCTTTCTCTTTCCATCCCTTTATTCACAGGGACATCAGAAAAGCTGAAGAATGAGCGCTGGAAATCTCTTATGGGTGATGACCCCCAAAAAGGGGTTGCTCATAAGTCAAATGCAACCCACTATAATGGGTTATTTGGCTCTGAGAATACCTACTGTTTGTTGGCCCAGTGTTTTTGAGATTATTGCTGTAGTGCTGCGAAATGTTGATCTTTTTGGTTCAGGTAATGCTTAGTTACCTGTGAAACAGCTCTGTTAAAAAAAAAAAAAAAAGTAGCTTTGATCTCTTCCCACCATCTGCAAATAAGTGACTCCGAAGCATATGGAAGATGCGATCGTTGAAGCCTCAGAGCGTGGTGTGGGATGTGTTGGGGTGCGATCCAAGGAAACTTGTTCTGTTGGTACGTGTATTGTGGGTATAAGCGTGGAGCTTCAGGCTGTGATTAAGCCTGTGCTTTACTTGAACCCTAATTTGGTGGTTGTTGCTAATAGCTTCTCACAGGGATTACACCGATTGTTAAACAGCCCGTAGAATACAATACAGGTGCATAATGAATTCTTTCCAACCTGTGAGCCATTTAATACAGCGTGTTTCATGTAACATAGCTATCCTGTGAAATAACTGAATTCTTCCAGAAGCAAAGACACCCCAAAGATGACACTTATGGCAAAAATATGCTCTTTCACTCTCATAACTCTAAACCTTAATAAAGCTGTGAAAGAAAAGGCTGGTTTTATTGGTAACAACAGGCCTGTTACAAGCTATAAATTAGCAATACACACATCTAGTTCATTATTAAGCCTTGTTCAGGCGCAGTTACAGCCTTTCTACCAGATATATATCTTTTAAATACATCTTCCAGGTTTGTATGGCAGCCTGTGCTGGGTGACAGTAGAAAAGTAATTAATTCCTATAAGGTTTTTCCCATAAGGGAGATTTCTACTGATGCTAAAGAGACCATACAGCTCATCTGTATTTCTCACTGAAACTCTGCAGTAATGCTGCCACCTATGGAAAATTTCACAGACCTGACCTTTGCAATCTGGCCAACACGTTTGCAGCTGTGAAAACAGGATTTGCACATGCACCTCCGATCTGCTGATAAAACTCCCTATTTTTTACTGGATCTTTGTTAACCTAGACGTGAGGTGGCTCAAATTCTCTTCCTTCCAAATAAATTAGTTTTGAAATTGAAATTGGATCCGGAAATTGGTCCTTAAAGCAATATTTTTGTGTGACGGTGGCACCTCGAGGCCCAGATGTAAAGTCTCACTGCGCCATTATGCTAAGTGCTGTAAAAACACCAGAAAGAGCTGGGCAGCACTTCCAGCCCTCATCTTTCCTGACACAGCTGAGAAAGGCATTAGGAAAAACTCCTTTTTCAGGGATATACCTGACTTGCTGCATGTATATGATGTTGTCTTTGTATGTAAGCAATGGGGCAGTTCATATGGCCCTGCAGACTGCGATGGGACCTTGCCCTGCAACTTGGCGCCATTTTGTGTGGCGAAGTAGAAACCTGACAGGAATGTCATGTATTAGGTATGAAAAGAGGCTGCATTTTAGGAGTAGGGGTGATGTGCTTGGCTGTCACTGCCCTGCAGCTAAAAAGCATGTTTTGGCATTACTACCCGTTTCCCACCGTGGGACAAGATGCTGAAAATGTGCAAGAAATGCGATAAAAATGCCTTTCTCTGCTGAGGGGGTGCAGTGGGACCCAAACCCAAAGGCTTGAGGTAGGGCTGGAAGTACCTTTTCCTCAGAGGAAAGCACAGCTTGCCCACACCCACCCTGAGTCTTGCAAGAGAGATTTTTTGAGGAAAAAGTAAGAAATATAATCACATTACTCTCTTTGTGTGTAGAGGGAAAGTAGCTTGAAAGGCTGTGAGGGAAGGAAGGGAAATTTTACCTCAGGTGTGAGTCACTTCAGGTGTTTCCACTGAGGTGCTGATTGCTGAGGGAGCCCTGAGGGCGGCAGAACCTTCTGGAACAGAGGAGTGTGCGCCTGGGTTTCTCTCCCAAAAAATGACAACATAAGGATGTTTCCCAGGTAGGATATTATTTACTTTGCTGTGGTGACATGTGGCTTGCTTTTTGTGGTGCTTAAAGTGTGTTTTTTTTCCTCTGGTTGTGGCTGATTCTTGCGGAAATGGTGGTGTTTTCTGTTGGCTTTTGAAACAGTTTGGGAAAGCCTGTGCTAAGGGCTGGGCTGCCCCTTGTTTTTTTTGTAGCTCTTTTGCCTTTTTTGTGGTTTTCTGCAGTTCGGCTGTGTTTACTGTAATCAGTATGAGGGTGAAATAATCAGTAGTGGAAGTTTCTCCGGAGCATTAGTATAGTTATCTTGTGGTAAGGCTGCAGAAATAGGGGAATTTGTTCATAAATATTCACAAGTGTTCTGCTTCTCTTATTTAGAAGTAGAGCAGGAATTTTCAGGGACTGCCATCTGAATTCTTGCACTGTTTTTACATTTAATGGCGTCTGAGGCCAATGCTTCTGTGCTTTTAGTTTTGTGTGAGTCAGACACCTCTGGTGAATTCCAGACTGGAGGTTTGGGCTGCTTTTGTTATTATTACTACCAAGTTATTGAACACGTAATCCAAGATAGAGTCTTAAAACCTTTCCTTCTGACTACTTGTTCTGTCAGATATTTATAATGTTTGTAAATGAAATTCGATCTCTATACCATAAGGTTATTTCCCCACCCCCCCGCCTCCAAATGTCTTTTTGTGCTAATAACCGCACAAATGCGTATTGGTGATGAGGATCCTGTTGTGTTAAGTGTACTATGGATGCTGTAAAGAGAATATAGTATTTGTAATTCAAATTGAGATTTAAATATAGTGTGTGAATGTGCCAAATGCTACTTGGCTTTGGGGGAAAGACTTCATGGGCTAAAACTTTTGAAAGGAACTCAAGGGAATAGGGTGCTCAAATGCCTGTAGAAATTGGGCCTTAGAGCTTATCTGAGTGAGAAAACTGACAGGAATTACTCCATAACTGTTTTTTATCACTCCCAAAGCAGACGTTTCTAGTCTAGAAATCCTTGTTTGTCTTGATCTGCTTTGGAGAAAATGAGAACAATTGTAAAATGGCTGATTCCGTAATAAAACATTCCAATCGTCCTTCCGCATAGAGTGCGGCCTCTGTTATTTCAAGACTGAGTTCTGAAGCTGTTCCACATAGACCTGAAAGAAGCAGCAAGGTAAAATAAAATTAGTAGCTTTTGCTATTTTTTGAATGAGTTTGACCATGATGACGCTGAGGTCCACGACTATTTGGCAAGTGTAAGCTAAACTGATTAGTGCAACTGCAAAATTAACTGGTAAAGAGTATAAAACCAGCGAGGTAGCGTGTGTTACATTGAAGTATCATAGTGCAAATTGAGGGTGTAATTCTGCCCCTGAGGAGGATACTGCAGCCTGTCAAAGTCCGGTTCTTGGAAGGTGTTTTCCTGGCTCTGATGTTACCCTGAACCAGTTCAGTGTTGGTCACTGCAGGAAGAATTGCTGTAGATGCTTGTGTGTGCTGGTATCCTGGAAAGCAGCCTAGGTTTACATCATACAGGATGTCTTGATTATATCAGTAGCAGATATCCAAAGTATTTTTATTTCTTTATGGCAGTTTCAGTCATGCTTTTTGTAGTTAGAGTAGAACTGAACTTTGCAATACATAGTTGTGTGGCCAAACATGATAGCTTTGATATGGACTCTTCTTGTTATTATTTTTAATTTTACTGTCACATGAGTATCTTTAGTCACACTGCAAATCATGATATGCTGATTTAAAAGGTAGGGAAAGGAAATGGACATGCTTCAGGTTGTGGAATGCCTCATTAGCAAAGCCTGGGATTGTCGATTCTCCATTTTTTGCTCCAACTTCTTATTGAAGGTGGAAAGCTGGGTCTAATCCAAAAGGTAATTCACAGAACTGCTCTGAGGTAGCAGTGAATAGTGTTTTATCTTTTTTTTCTGTACATAGTGCAACATCAAGTCTACGCTGCCACTTGTGCTTGGAGGGGCAAAGAGCGTTAGTGTGGTTTCTTATGTACCAGACTATGGAACGTGGCTTTGAGGTGGTCACATCTCAATGAATTTTCATGGGTAGGGCTGTAAAACGAGGCTCCTGCTCTAGTGACTGACCGAGTTGCTCCCGCTGACCTACAGCATTGATGCTGTGACCAAAGCAGTCTGTCCAGCCTGCTGAATTCACATGCATGTGGTACAGAGCGTGTTACTGTCTAAGAGTTTTGGAGAAACTGCTTATTGTAGCTAATCCAGAGCTTGAAACAGGTACCTTGTCTGGAATCTTTCAGCCAAAAGACGTGCCTTAAATTCATCAGACAGGTTGCCACTAGAGCTCCCAAGATGGACAGTAATTTGCGTTTGGGTTTGTTGGTTTGTTTGTTTGTTTTTGGAGTGTGTGTCGTTGTGTGTTGTTTTGGTGTGTGTTTGGTTGTTTTCCTGCCAGGCCAGCAGCTAACCAAGTGTTTCCTATTTGCAGGTAGTGGCTGACTAACAGGTGGTGGCACCAGTGTTCTGTAACAGGTAGGAAACAGATTGGAACTTCCAGTGTTTTCAGTTTGTGGGGGATTAACTTCTGTGATGCTTTTTATCTTATTCTACACCTATTGCTAAAGTAATTCCACAGTCTCTCTGCACAGAGGTGCTCCCTGTTGGAGTACAATGTGGTTCAGAAGACAGAAAAGACATCTCTGCCAGAATAACAGTACTAGAAAGGCTTCTTTTCAGGATTACACTAGTAGGAGGTGTTATGCTCATTCAGCGAGGGTAGCTTTCTGTGTGTTGAGAGCAGGTACCAACTTTGTAAAACAGTAAGTAAATAATTGTACATCATTCAGTTCCGTGTGTGCACACCTGACAGAGCTGTTAAGGTTGTTCATGAGTGAAGTCTAAGCCCAGTTCTCTCAAAAGAGAACAGCAAGACAGCATGATGTTTATTTACCGCTGAAGATGTGAAGATGCTAGTGGTGGTGTGGCTGTACAGACCACAAGGTGGTGGCATTGCCCAGGTAAACGGGACATGCAATACTGTGATTTTAATTTTGTTTCGTTTGTTTGAGCTGCAGGTTTGTCTTTTGAGCTAGCTTTCTTTAGGGAAAGGAAATCACATGTTTAATATTTCAGTGTCTTACATCATTAGGAGTGTAAAATACACTACTTGATGTGAGGAACTTTTATTTTCTCTTTTAGAACACTTCTTCTCCTGCTTCCTCCAACCCTAGTCATTAAGCAATTTGTGTAACATTTACCTGTCCTACAAAAGGACCGAAAGCAGATGTGCTCTGGGAACTGGGAGAGCAGGGATGAGTTCCTGGCTTCCTGTGTGATTTTGGGCAAGCGGTTTAACTTTTGTGGACCTCTGTTTCTGATACGTAAATTGGGAATATACCATTCCCCCTTCTGTTCTCCTCTTATTTACTGTGCAGCCTCTCCAGACGTGGCATGTGCATATAGTGCCTAACTCACTAACATCCTGTCTGTTCTTCAGTCTTATGGTTATTGATCTTATGCTTGAGGTTCTATCAGGACAAAGTACAAGGTTGGAGTCCAAGTCCAACTTCACTAGTGCTGAAACTGATGGCAAATCTTTCCCAGCTGGTCCAGTTCCCTAATTCTCTATCTGTTGTACTTTTGAATGTACCTAAGATGCTGGGGGATGAGAAATCAGTGCAGGTGTTAAAACATGTCAGATGATCAAGTATTTAGTTCCTATCTTATAATAAGGCCAGGTGTAAAACAGCAGTTCTGTTAACTATTAAGACTTTTAAACTGTATTCCCCATTTTACAAAAAGTGTGAAGTGGAAACTTTCCAACTGCTGAGTAGAACTCTAACATTTTATCAATATCTGAAGTTTTACCTCTAGTGGCAAGCTTAACACATATAATTTTATATATTAATGTCTTTTGCTATGCAAAACTAGTAATGCCCAAAAATTCTTGTTTGTTTCTTATTTCATTTGTAGTTTTATTTCTTGCCACAATCAAGTTCTCTTTGGAGCTCCTTTACAAATTGCTGTGAGCAGCTTAGCACAGGGGAGCCCTGAACTCTTGGTTTGGGCCTTCATGTGGTGTTTGAACAAGGGATGATAATAAGAGATTTTTTTATTGTGTGGCTTTGCAACCTATGTTCTTGTTTTGATACTTGACAGCTGAACATGAGAATAAAAAGAATTTCCTTATCCATTAGAAATACATATTTAACAGTGGCAGGTGTGCATGAAACGGGAATTTGTCCTTTTTGGTTTTCATGTGATTTTTTTTTTAAGATCAAAATATAATAGGTTTTGTACCTATTTCTTTTTTTACTGGAAACCAGTAAGGCTGTGTAATTACTTAATGGACACTGGCACTAGCCTTAGGTAGGAAGTGCTGGCTGACTAGTAGCTGGCAGTGCTCCAAAGCAAAGTTTGAAGCTGTTTGATACCTGCAAAGACCTTTTATTGCCTGTAGGCTCTGTCACCATTACCATTATTCATATTCTACATGGGGAAAAAGAAGATGCCATAAACCATCTTGTAAAATGGCTTTTCCCTCTGGAGGTTGTACACGCCGGGCTGCCCTGCAGTTTGGGCTCCCACACAGTGTGTGTTCCAGCTCCCCGGCCCCCTGCCCGGTGCCCTCAGCACGGCCAAGGTCAGTGCAGCAAAACCTGGGTGGCCGGGTGACTGTGCACAGCTCCAGGCAAAGCTACTGAAGATTTGGTACTTCCAACATGAGATACCAGTGCAAGCGAATGGAAAGCCTTAAAGATGTACGGCATCTGCTTTCTGCGAGTAAATTGCATAGCAAATCCACGGCAGTGCTAACTTACTGTTTTTCTGATATTCACTTGCATCAAGATGGTGCCTGAACAGGCTTGCTAGAAGGCCATGGCTATGGAAATACTTTCAAATAAAAACTGGAGCTTGTTCTTACTAGAACTGATCTTGCTGTGGATTATGAATGGGAGAAAGGAAATTATATGCCATATGCTTCAACATATTCCAGTCTTCAGATGTTCTGAACACATGCTCTTGAAAACAACAGAGGGTGTTTTCCTTCCCTAAAGCCAAAAAATGCATGTGGACCACAAAGCTGTGTCTGAAACCCTCTGAACCTGCTTGTGTGTTCTATTGTCATTGATGTCCTGTGGATTCAGAGTCAGCCAAGGCTTGTTTTTTGTCTTTAGCAAGTAGCTAAAGGAGAGGGTGCATGTGGAGAACTGGTTTTCTTCCTCTACACCCCCATCGCATATTAGTCACCTGGTAGACAGTGCATTTGTAAAGCTAGTGCTGCCTGAATAGAGGCACCTCCTGATGAATTGGAGCTAATGTGACAATTCTTCCATCTGCAGGAGAAACACCAGGTAAAGAGAAACACAGGTTCCAGCTTTGCTGCTTCTAGTTTCTGCTTATGGAAAATGTACTTCAGGAGCCACATCTAAGATTGTTACACACAGATTTACTGTATTACCTACTAAATAGGCACATTTAAGCTTTGTCTGAGGCACAAAGCTTCCCAACTTTGTGCTTTTTTGTGATTTTGTTTGTTTTTGATTTGTTGTACTAGCTTAGCTGGGTTGGGGTGCCACCTAGTACAGCTTTTTTCTTAAATGAAGTAGTAATGCTTTCTCTCAAAATACTTTACTAGTATCAGGTTATTTAGTAAAATACATTACTTTTCTGTAACTAACTGACACAGCTGGTGGAAATGTGATGCCACACAGTGAGGCTGATCAAATCCTTTTAAGTAGCAGAACCATTTAGGTGTGTGTAAATTTCAAAGCATTGATGTTTAGCCTGCCTATGAATACTTAAAATCAGTGATGAAAGAAGGAGTTCAAATGGTAAGCTATAATTAAAAAGCACTGAAGGCATAAAACTCTGGGTAGATTTCTCACCTCCTGGAAGGTAATATTTAGGCTAAACTAGATGCTAATGACTTAAACTCTCGAAACCAAAAGCTCAGAATTTTCCTAGGCATGGGACTCTAACCTTGGAAAGCTCTGTTGAGAGCAGTTGATGTTACCTACCATCAGCTTCACTGCTTGTAACACAAGTGCGAGTGTTTGCAGGATACAAATCTGGTTGTCAAGTTGGGCAGCTTCTGAAATGCCATGTACTGAGGTAGAAGTCCAGTTAGCTCTATGAAGTTAGGTGTGTTAATAGTTCTGTTTCACCAAATTAAAGAAAAACCTTCTTCAGGTTATTTACCATACCTCAGAGAAGCAGCAGAACTGTCTTTCCAAGGCTGTACAGTTCTAATTCTGATATACTGAGTTTTTAACTACCTCTTTCTTGCCTTATGGAAAGAATGTAGGAATAGTCAGATTAGATTAGGGTTCTTGTGTATTATATCTTAGCTTCCAATACCAGATGCTTTAAGACAAGGCACAGGAGACTTTGCAGGAGGCAGATGTTTTGATCAGTGAGCATCCCCAAGAGATAGTGTCGTAATCCTAATACTTTGTATTATGGTTGCACCAATAAACTCCAGTGAAGGACTCAGAATCTTGACAAGTGAGTTTCTATGTTTTATGGAATGGTTGACGCTGGTTCCACCTTGACTGCAGTTGCAGTCCTTAATAATATAACCTGGTTTTATTTTTAAATCACAGAGCTCAGTCCCATTGTCGGAATTGGTTTGTGCTAATCTATGTAACTCTAGGTTGCAAATAGCCTGCATCAGCAACACATCCATGTCCTTGAGTGGCATAAAACAGGCTGCCTCCGTAGTCTGAGCCCATACCAACCAAGGCTCTCAGTGCATGTGTGTTACATGACTTGGGTACTCTTGTAGTTGTGATGGACTCCTGTGTGTTGGAAAAGTGGTCCAGTAAGGGAAAGATGGTCTTGTAGGTGAAGAGCATGTTGGATGCTTGTTCTTGTGTGCTGGGACTTTTTCGTGCCTCAGCTTCTCAGCCTGTCAAACAATAATGCTGCATGGATTAGGTGACTTTGTCTCTGCACATACCTTGAAAGCTTTATGGATGCTGATATTTTAGCTATGAAAACATCTTAAAATAAGAAAATCAAGTGATACGATCAAGCTTATAATTACACATTTCCTGCCCCCCCAAACTGATCTGATCCAAATGCTGCTGAAGTCAAAATGTTTCCAACAATGTATTAGGCTTTGAACCAAACCCTGTAACTTCCTGTATTTTTGTGTGTGGTGAAGTTTCTGGATTTATCCTAGCAGTGAAAAGTTAGTGGAAAGCCTGAGGTGGATCTGCCTACTTATCTGAGTTCTGTGAGGATGAAAATCGGTATACTTTCTTGAAAACAAATATTTCTTTGAGAAGACTCTGGAGTTGTATATATGCATACATATGTATGTATATCCCTGGAAAATGACAGAAGTTTGGAAGCTGAAGCTTTTCTACGTAGCCAGCCCTGGCTGGAGGCTGTTTCCTCAGCCAATCAAAACAGTGCAACAAGATATGCGTTAGATATGTACCTTCTCTTCTGGCAATTGAGGCAAAGCTGGCAAATTTGGAATTAAATAGAATTTGCATATTCCTGCTCCAATACCAGTTTGGATCAAAGTAATTTTGTATTACTGGGACTTGAGTGTCCTAATTTAAATGTTAGGCTATGCTGCATGAAAGAGCTAAAGAAATTTACACATGTTCACAATGCTTATATTTTAAGTACTTTTATCTAGCAAGATGCTTAAGGTTTGCTGACTTACATACAGGTGAAGTGTCCCTGTGGCATCACATCGAAGTGACCATTCATGTAATTAAAGCTAGACACCTGTTTTAGACAGAGCTGCATTGAGTTAAGTCAAGGAATAAAAATGAGGCCCTCACAGTACAGATGTCTAAGCAAGAGGTTAAGCATGTGTGTATTGTCAAGTAATTCTTGTAAGACCACTCGAATGACTAATATAGGTTAAGTGCCAGTGTGAGAATGTTTGTAATACTGGGGACCACTTTTATTTGGTTCGTATATTAATGAATGAATTTAGTTCTGCTCTCCAGTGTGTCTGCATTTATCCGCTTGCTTGTGAAGACTGTTTGACAACTCAAGTTGGGTCATAAGTGTGTATCTGGAGCTAGAAAGGCTACAATAACCTAAACTTCTCTTCTTCCTGCTGAATATTTTAGTTTATATACAAAGACATACTGTAAAACTGACCTTGATTGCTTTCCATAAGCTGCAAAATGAGAGAGAGGATCCCAGCACAAATATACACCCACTTAAAGTATTTTTCCTGAATGTGCTTGTTGCTTCAAACCTCCATGTGGTTAGAAAAACAAACTTCAGCACTAAGACTTCTCAAATCTGCATTATAAAATAAAATGGAACATACACTCCCGATAGTAAAATATTATTTGCTAACGTGTTCCAAAAAGCATGCTAGGCAAAAGGCAGTAAAAGTATCTTTAAAAAAAAAAAAGTTGGATATAAAACCGAGCAGATGTGTTTTTCTGTTCTAGTGAAAAAAGCACCTACTTACTGGAATGAATAGGAGACTCAAAAGAGGATCTGATGGATACAATATTTTCTCTCTTTTGGGAAAGATGAGGTGGAGAAGAAGTTATTAAATGTTTACTTATGCATTTGTAAGTTTGAAAGCATTCCTTTGTTCACTGCTTATAAATGTGATCAGTAGAATATCTGGAACTTGCACATTTTGTAAGCGCTGATCGGTGTGCAGAGTTTCCTCCAGTAAATAGTGCCTTTATGGTGCAAGAGGGAAGGGGGAGAGAAAGAGGGAGAGATGGGGTTTAGGTCTTGGGTTTGCAGCTCTAGAGCTGTGTTTGTGGTTATTTGCGAATGGCATAGGAGAGGGATCAGTTATTTTATACTTGGGGGCTGAACTTTTTCCAGAAATCCAATGGGGGAGTTCTCTTCTGAGAGAACCTGTATGTTAATTATATAAAACTGGGCAAATAATGAAGATAACCCAAAGCACTTCATTGCTTACATCCTTGTTTTGCATTTTCTATGCACAGTTGAGCTTGATTTGCTTTCGTGACTTAGTTGCGTGCACCTGAACTGCTTGAAACCTCTCATATTAAAAACGTTTTAAGAAACTTTTTTCCCCCCCTTAAGCTCAGTACCTTCTTATTTCAGTTAAATTGAGGGTCTTGTAAATGAAGAGTCGTCCTGCATCAGCTGGAGCAGTTTGGACATAGTGCTCTGAGCACCCCACACCCTTGTCCTTCCACGAGTTCAGAACTCAGCCTGTTCCTGGTTCTTGTCGCCACGTTTCTGCTGCAGGGTATCCCGTGCAAGTAAATGTTTTGTTTATGCTTATGTTAGGCTCTTGAAAGCTATTTTCGGGGACTTCTTTGTTTGTCAAATACCGTTACGTTGCCAAAAAATGTGATTGATGTGTGCTTGAACATGAATCACTTGCATTTAGAATGTCTTAAAACTTTAAGCTGTTAACAGCTTAAATTAACGTTTATAACAGGCACTTTTATTTTTCTGGTACAGGTGTACCGGAAAAATGAAACTTCCAGTGAGATTATTGGATAAAGCGGGAAAGATTAGTTATCCTTCTCCCTTCTGACATGGATAATTTTAACCTACGATTCGTTCCCTTGAGACACCTGAAGGATGGTGAATTCTCACAAATGAATAGGAACAAGAATGAAGTGCTTCCTTCCAAGTGTCGTCTTTAGACGTAGTTTAACTTTCTCATTGACATTTTCTCCTTAAACGTGACAGGAAACAATAGTAGTTTTAAGGTAACGCTTTTAAAGGACTTGAGTATCAGCTTCAATGCATGTGTTTCTTCCTGCTGGCAGCCGCTGTGTCGAGTCGTGAAAGTTGATTCTGGTGTATTAAACGACGTTATTAAAAACCCGCTAACAAAGACGAGCATCTCGCTTTACCACGTCAAAACTGCCTCACCTGTCATTTTGACCCCGGCATGTGGAAACGAGTGTGGCAGTCTGGGGGGGAACAGCCCTTCCTCCAGCAGGAAATCATCAGCGCTCATCGAAACAGTTGCCTTTTTTTTTTTTTTTTTTTTTTTATCCTTAGTACGAGGAAGAAAATCGCTTCAAGCGATTCCCGAGAGTGAAAGCGCCCGTGAAAGTTGTGGGGGTGCGGGGCTGCGCGCAGAGCGGCGCTGCTGCGGGAGCCCCGGCCCGGCGGGCGCGGGGGGTGCGCGGCCCGACACCCTCTCCCCGCTCCGCGCTCACCGCTGCTGCTTTACAGTCCTTTTCGCTCCGAGAAACCCTTTCCCCAAACCTTCGGCGTGCTCTTATTTATGCCTCTAAATTGTATTTAGAACTGGGTGTAAGTACGATATGAAGATACGCTGCTGGAGCTTCCTTCTCTTTACCGCGGTGAACTCGCAGGGGTTTTTTCCCAAGCCAACGCGCCATCCTTCCCGGAGTTATATGGTGCCATTTACCTGCCGGTGGAACCGACTCAGCTGAACCGCAGAAACCTCTAAAGCGCAAATCCAAATGAAGCGGCGGTTGCACCCGTATAATGCTGCTTTTACTCAGTGATTTTTGTATCAGAAGCGTCTGAGAAACAGGCTTTTCCCAAACTATTTAAACGAAGTCCCTGAAATAGGGAATCGGGAGTTTATAACTGCAGAAGTATTTAAGAACTCCTGTCATTTTAAGATACGCTGCAAAGGAGAGGAACTTAAGTGGGGGGAGAAAATTCTCCCCCTGAAAGCGCTTCCTCTCGCAGGAGTCGAAGAGGCGCCCGGGCGCGGGGCTGAGCCTGGCGCAGCGCTTCCCCCCCGGCCTCCAGCGCTTCCCCCCCGGTCTTCAGCGCTCCCCGCCCCCGGCCAGCAGCCCCCGCTGGGGCAGCAGGAGAAGGCTCCGTTCATTTGTCCCTGAAGTGCAAAATTGTGGTGGCAGCTGTTTGGGGCGAAGAAAGTGCATCTCCTCTGACCTGCGCCGCTGCCCTCTGACCCGCTATGAATCCCGAAAAGCGGGGCTCCCCGGGGGCCCCGGCACACGAGTGCCCATTGTTCCCGGAGCTGGCACGGTCCGTGCCCGGCGGTTCTTAAGCGACTGGGTTGGAACTGAATAAGCGTTTGGGTTGGATCCCTTGAACGCGTTTCAGGGACAGACTCGGCTTTATCAGTAGGAGCGAGGGACAGCAGTTATTAGGAAACATTTTCTCCTTATGAGTACGTCGGCCAAGGTTAGATCGAGTGGGAATTCCGCCCCCCCACCTTCCGTCCCTGCCCCAGGTTTAAGAATAAATGCAGGAATGGTCAGAGTGGCATTGCCAAAAATGATCTTATTACAAAGAGGAGGCTTTTATTTGAGGAAATGTACCCACGCCTATTGCAAAATGGTTTTTAAAAAATCGCCATAATATGCCTTTACCATCGCATGTGCGTTTACATCGTGTGTTTTGTTTGTTGTTGGTTTTTTTTCTCACCTTTTTTTTTTTTTTTTCTTTTATTCGAATGTCATACCACTGTTTGGATTGGGTCTTTTCAGATAGAGAAATTGCATCTCAAAGATGCTAATATCATGTCTTGAAAGGTTGGCTTCTGCTCTCTAACACCATCAAACTGCCGGTGCTTTGCTGTAGCGTTAGAATAAATCCAGCCTCGCCTTTTGCTAACCTGACAAAATCACTTACTGCATATTTATCAATTTGGGGAGGTGGGTCAGCGCGATAAATTTCCTTGAACAAAGATTGTGTGAGATGTATTAGTTCATCTAATACCACGTCTGTCACTTTTGTAGACAAAATAATTCGGAGTGCCGGCTTTGCCCTCTATCGTGCTTGAATTAAGTATACATTTTCATGAAAGTTTTATGGGAAGATTTTAATTTGCAATTTTTTTGAGGGAACTGTAGGAAACTCCTTGACAATAATCTAGCCTTTAATAGAAAGGCGGCTTTTTCAAATGCGGCTGAACGTGGGTGGAAGGAATTAGGATTTTTTTTCTGAAATGGAAATTGTATTTCTATCCCGTAAAAAAAAAAAAAAAGGCAGGTTAAAGAGAGGAGCTGCACATAATGAGTCAAGGAAATCCTTACGCTGTCCCTTTAACTACCGAACATCTGATTCCCTCATCTGGCAGATGGTCTCTGAGCACAGATTTGCATTCATTGTCTTGAAATCTGTTTTCGCGTTGGTGTTATATAGATTTCAGAGGCAGATCTATACACAGATCAGAATACAAAAGGGCCAGGAGGAAAATATCACCAAGGCAGAGTGGTTTAAGAAAAAGATTAAATGTGGACGCAGGTATCGTCCCGCTTCACAGCGGGCTGGGCTGAGCTCCAGTTTCCTTTAATGGGAAATTTTGCCTAGATATAGTGTGTTACAAAAAGTTTAAGGCTGAACCTGACAGCTTGTGTAGAGTAAGAACTTCAGGGTCTTCTGGGTGCGTTGAGTCTCACTCGCTCTTGCTTATGCAGATAGTCTCAGCATCCAAAACCCCCGCAGGCTTTGCGACCGGGACCCATTTCATGCCCTCTAAGCACTTAAAAATCTTTTAAAAATACCGCGCCCCGAAATAAACCCGCCAACTACCTGTGTGGTTGCTTTATTATTTCGATATGGAACAGATTTCTAGAGATTGCCGCATTGAGCGCAGGTCAGTTATGTAGCAGGACCGTCTGGTGTGCGGCTGACGACATGAAATTACAAGCCAGCCTGCGGGGCCGGGGCCGCGGGCCGGTCCGGTCCCTCTCCCGCCCGCAGCCGCGGGGCTCCGGCCTCGCCGCCCCCGCCCCGGGGCTGAGCGCTCGGAGCCGGCAGGCGGCAGGATCGCACGCAGCCCTCCAATCGGGGCATCTTATGCAAATGAGAAGCCCTTATTTGGGAGCAGGCTCCGCCCCCTTCCCGCTCTGTGCGCTCCCCTCGCTGTAACCCATTCATGGTGGCCACTTTGGAAAGGATCGGCGCTTCCCAGCCGTAGTGTGTAATCAGACTCTCTTTAGCTCCATTTCTTCCTTTCTTTTACAATTTATCCCGCTTCTTCTTCCTGTTTTTTGTTTTTTTTTTTTTTTTTTTTCCTTCTCCTCTGGATTAGGCAGCAATCAATTCTCCCTGTGTCTGAGAAACAGGTGATCCTTGTTAACTGCTATCAGTTTCTGGATGCAGTTTGCTCTCCTGCGTTTGAAGGATAATGACACCAGGCAAGACCGAATCAGCATAACTTTTACTTTGCAAGAGGAAAAACTTTTTTTCCCTATTTGAAGGCATTAAAAACACGTAACATTTAAAGACAGAAGAAGTTGGTTTTAAAGCTGAACTTCTCCACTTTCTGGGATTTGTGTGTGTCAACTTCAAAGGCTGCGTCTTTTTTTTTTTTTCCTCCTCCCTTATCTCCCAAAAGGAAACTGTTGCTAGTTGGAATAGACTTTTTAAATGTTTGGGATTCAAGATACTTTAGGAAGAGGACCAATTCTGAAAGATAAATCTCTAGGTTCTGAAATGGATTCCGTCAGGTCCTGGGTCAGAAACGTTGGGGTTGTGGATGCAAACGTAGCAGCACAAAGGTAACTGTGACTGTTTTCTCCCCCACTTCCCCCCCCCCCCCTTTTTTTTTAACCAAGCCTTTTCTTTACTCTCTATTGTTTGCATTTGATATTAAATTTATTTTCTCCCTTTCTGTCCCCCTCCTTCCTCCCGGTTTCTTCTAGTCAGTGAAAATTCAGGGTATTACAGCTAAAGCAAGGGAGAAGCACTCCAAAAACGGAGAGCATCAGGAGTCCGAAAATCCAGTGCAGGGATCAGATGACACAGAGCTCGGATCATTCTTTCTTTTTCAGCACAAGGGAGATGTGTGGGGGGGTGGATTGGTTGTACCTAGCGATACACAGAACTCCTTCCCGCTTTCTGGGGCAGACAGCTGAATAGGAGCGGACCAAGTTAGGATTAATTTAAATGTAGATCTTTTCCCTCGCTCCGCCCCGGCCCATCTTGTTTTACTTAATTCAAGTGTCTCTGTAGCTACGGTAAGCACTGGAGAAACCTCAGCTCGTGAATTGCAGGCTGCTAGAGGCAAGCAGCGAGCAAAGCAGGCTTCCGAGGGAGAAGGAGTGTTGGCAGGCAGAAAAGCCGTGCGGGCAGCCCGGCGGTGCCGCGGCCCCAGCGCGGAGCGGCCGCACAGCGCGGAGCCCGCTCGCTGCCTGTCCACTGGCTGCCCCGCTCCCTGCCCGGAGCCCCTCTCCCCTGCCCGCTCCCTGCCCGGAGCCCCTCTCCCCTGCCCGGACCCCGCTCCCTGCGCAGAGCCCCGCTCCCGGCCCCGCTCCTCTTCCCGCAGCCCCGCTCCCTGCCCCGCTCCTCTTCCCGCAGCCCCGCTCCCTGCCCCGCTCCTCTTCCCGCAGCCCCGCTCCCTGCCCCTCTCCTTTTCCCGCAGCCCCGCTCCCTGCCCGCTCCCTGCGCGTAGCCCCACTCCCTTCCCCGCTCCCTGCCCGCTCCATCCCACCTGCACGGCCCGGCTGGTCCAGCACCTGCGGGTGCCAGGGATCGCTGCTGCTCTGCAATGCCAGTAAACACACGGAACTGGGGGGCTCTTTGGTTTTTACTTGTTCGGGCGGCTTAGCTTTCCCCCGCTTTTTAAATTTTCTTTTCCCAGCCAGTCGGCACAAGTCCGTTATTCTAGTCTCTACCCGTTAGGGGTAAGACGATGAAAAACCTTTTTAGGTATTTTTTTTTTTTTTTTCTCCTCACTCTCTGGATACTTTTTAACATTTTTTTTTAAACTAGTAGCATCGGGGAAGGGAAAGGCTAAATTGGTTCCGGGAATAAGTTCGCTTTTATTTAACATAGAGACAAGGCAAAGGGCATATAACAGTAGATGGAACTTCAAATGAAATAGGGACATTATAGAGATAGTCCATCCATGCCCCCACCCACGGCTTGATCCGTGCGAAAGGTTTTCCAAACACTATGGGAGGAGTTATCAGAGTTTTATGAATGTCGATAGACGGTTTAATAACTACGATGACGGGGGGAGAGGTTTATTCCCGGGGAAACCGAAAGTAAAAGGAAGCGGCTCCCAAGCAGCCTCTAATTTGCGGGCGCGGTGGAGACGCGGTCGCGCTGTGTTAGGTGGTGGCATTGCCGGGTTTTTTTCAGAGATCCGTAATAAACCAAGAAATCCGAGTTTTTCCATGTAGAATGAGAGGAAGCCCCAAACTAGGTGCAGTTGTGGCGGATGTGGCGAGTCCCCGCTGTACCTATTTGGCAATGGAAAACACAGGGAAACATCTGTAGTTCTCCGAAAGAGGAAAATACTTTGGCTAATGCGGTGGAGCTGTTTTGGGGACTGACAACTGAAGCTGTTCTGATTCCTAACTTGTCTGGCAGATAAATTTAATCCGTCTGTTAAGTAATATGGAGGTGCTTGCGTGCACCTATTTTCAAATTCGCATTACGGAGAGGGAGCTACAACTAGTTTCACTGAGAAATGTAGCAGTTAGGGATACTCTGGATATGCAAAAGCATTTGAATCTTTACAAGCCCGGCAATGTGTGGGAACCACTGCATTTTCTGCAATCAGGGACAAGATTTGGGCAAGGACTAATTAACTGGAGTCTAAATTCTTTCCATTTAAATCAGAAATTGAAGACCCAGGCATTGGTTCAAATAGGTCAGTGAGTAAAGACTACATTGACGAAATTCATTACTGAGAAAAGCAGATATGCTGCTTGAAACTAGTTGTCTTTTGCCTAAAATGTAGCTGCCCTCAAGCTGACAGTCCACTTGTAGGAAATGTTAAGATCACTTGTCTTGTACAGGAAAAGGGAGAGATGCTGGAATGTACAGATAGCCCTTCCAGACTCTCTGATATGTTACATCTACTTCCCAACCTGTGTGTTGCATTCCAGCCATGAGTGTGACAGGCAAGAAGGAAATAGGTAGAGGAGGAAGTAAAACACTTACTGATCTCTTTACATTCAGGCTCTGTAAATTACTCTTGTCCTCAGAACATAACCATAAAGATACCAGGGCCAAGCCAAAATGAGTGTTACAATGACAGCTTCAAACTTGGGCATCGCTTCGTCCCCCCGCCAGGCTCTGCATTCGGCCGCAGCCGCCCCGGCCCTCCCTGCTGTCCCGCTGGGGAAGGAGCCATGAGAGCCAGGGTGACAAGTGACACTTCCTAACCTTGTGTGACACTCGCACAAGGTGGATGATTCCCAGCTTTTCTCTGAATGTGTTCTGCCTTTTCTGTTGTTGTTCTGCTGTTACTACTGCACAACCTGGTAATGTCTTTGTCTCTTCCCCCCACACCCCATCCCGTGTTTTTCCTCCACAGCGGAGTAGCTTTGTCCAGAGCTCACTTTGAAAAGCAGCCACCCTCCAACTTGAGGAAATCCAATTTCTTTCACTTTGTTCTGGCTCTCTACGACAGACAGGGGCAGCCCGTGGAAATAGAGAGGACAGCTTTTGTGGACTTTGTAGAAAATGATAAAGTAAGGCTTGTTATCTTTCTTCTTCCTCTTTTCTTCTCCAAATTTGACCTTTTCTTCTCCCCCAATTGAGCCGCTAACTTTTAATACCTGTTGTCCCTAACAAAATACAGCCAGCTCTTGGTCGAGTGTTCAGGTGCTTTGGTAAAGCTGTGCGTGCTGCTGTAGTTCAAAAGGCTTGCAAGCCTCTGCTGGATCTGGAATAAAATGGGAATTTCATACATCTGCTAAAAAGAGAATTAAAAAATGCATGAGGGACAACTGCGTGCCTTTTCTTTTTTTTTTTTTTTTTCCGTATCTACCAGATTTGCCAAGTTTTATTAGTACCCTAACAGAAGTGGAATCTGACCTGTAATATGTCGTATTATCTGTTGAGCTTGATTATTTGTATTCCTTAAGACTCCAAAGTAAATGGCAGTACTCGAGAAACATTTGGTTTGAGATTTTTTTAAATCCATGTGTTGACCATTTCACATTGTTTTTACAAGTATTTTCTTAGTCATGGACAAGATTTTTTTAATTATGAAGGGTGCTTGTATAAAATTATCTTCTAGGAAATTATAGTGTAAAAAAACATGCAAGGAACATCCCTGTAGCACAACCTTGGGGAAATAAATAACAATGACTCAAAATAACACTGTTACAAAGCAACGAACACATTAAAAACAAAACCCACCGAGCTTTCCCGGTATTAATCTGCTTTATATTAACTGACTGAAAACATACAGATTTGTCTCGGTGTATTGCTTTGAAAAAGTTGAGAGCATAAGAGCAAAGAAGAGAGGAAAAGAAGTTCTTGAACTCCTACAGGAAAAGATGTCAGCTGTATTTTGTAGTTTGTCCTGGGTCATTTGGAAGGTTAATATACCCCGATCAGTGGATCCACCTCTCGGAATTTTAATGAACTTTGTTGTCACTTCAATCATGATTATCAGGTTTTGCATTTTAAATGTGCCAAGTGTAAGTTCTGGAAGAAATTATTTGAAAATTGTCTCTTTCAGGAGCAAGGCAATGAAAAGACGAACAACGGCACACATTACAAACTCCAGCTTCTTTACAGCAATGGTGAGTCCCATTCCCAGTCACCTTCTGTAGGCTGTAATATGTGGCGTGCTTTGTAGGTGCTGTCACTCTGATTTCCAAAATACCCTGGAATTCCCTGGCTGATGCCCCTTCAGTGCAGGGCTGGGCTCTGAGCTTCACCTGCTGTGGACGGGCTTGGGAAACCAAGCTAAATGGTCTTTCTGAGGGCGTTTAATAAAGCACTGGCTGAAATGAATGATTTTGTTGTGATGTTTAGGGAAAGATGCGTGTTACCAGCATTATTTCTGACTCTCGTCTCTTGCTCTAGGTGTCAGGACTGAACAGGATCTCTACGTTCGGCTCATCGATTCAGTCACCAAGCAGGTGAGCACAGCTAATAAATAAATAGCTACCCTATCCCACCTCATCCTTTCTTTTTTCTTAACAGTGCCCTGCGTAGTTTTTATTCTCTTGTTCATTTGTATTGCAGATCTTATTTTTGAGGGCAATTGAAAAGTAATGCTCTTAAGTCTATTTTTTTTCCTCTGTGAATTATAGGTTTTTATCTATTTTTTATCAATAGTTATGTATAAGCTGCTTTCCCTGCTCACAAAGGCCTTGGGGCAGGTATTTATTTGCAAGCAATGGTGAGGTAAAAAGCCTTGGCCTCAGATCTGAATGTTATGACAAATAAGTAACTCTTGTATGCTACTGGCTTACCTCTTCTCTTTATTTTTGTAGCCCATCACTTATGAAGGACAGAACAAGAACCCAGAAATGTGCAGGGTTTTGCTTACCCATGAAGTCATGTGCAGGTAGGGTGACTTTACGAATGGCATCATTTGTTAAGTTGGTTTCTGTAGATGACAAAGTGGCCTTTTCAATGAAGCTGTAGGTAGGAAGAGTTTGGTTTGTTTGATTTTTGTTGGTGTTGAGTCGGAGAGATTCTTGTGTAGGAAGACTCTCATTTTACATGTGGGTAACATTTGATTTGGGTTCAATGCAGATATTTGGGGGTTTGTGTGTGGTGTTTTATGTCCTTTTTTTTCCCCTTGGCAAGAAATTTAGCAAGCCCAGGCTCACAGTCTCAGCTGCATTATTTTTATTTAAACTAGGCCTTTGTATGTGTTGTTAAATTGAGACTTTTCATACCCTTATTTCTTACAAAAATTCCCGTTCAACTTTTGAAAACAAGCTGTTTAACTTCCAGATTTTGACTTCGAAACTAAAAGGTATACTTAATGTACTTTTCTCTGGTGAAATATTTTATTTTTCTTAATTCAATTATACTCATTAATGTTCTTAAATTTTGCTTAGTTCTACCCCAACCAAAACAGAAGCCTCTCAAACCAAAATACAAATCCTTCTTTTCTATACTGTGTGAGCAATATTTAGAGGACTTCCACCTTTTAATTAAACCCCAGTATTTTTAGTTATAAATTAGAGGGTAAAATGAGTTGAGGATGTTTTTAATAACATTTGTATAAGTCTGAAGTTACATGTACCTTATGTATGTACATCGTGCTTCCATGGTAACTTATTACTTTTCCTGTTCTCGTGTAATTAAATTTTTTTCAATACATATAACAATGCAAACAGTCAGTGTGGTATATTAAAATGTGTTAAATTGTGCATAGAATGTCCTTTCGGAAAATGAGAGGCAAAACCGATCATGACCTTTACTAACAGTTTGTGATTTATTGTATTATGGGAGGCCGTTAAGCTGTTGGACTGAATGTCGCTTCTTTTAATGTTGCAGTTTGCTACTTGATTTTTGTGTTTATTTTTTTTTAAGTAGCCTTTTAAGGTAACATAGTAAGAGCAGCTCGTTTGGACAGACTTCTTGTGGTACTTAACAATTATGTCAACTATCCCTTTACTTTTAAAATATAATAAGAACGAAGTAAATGTCTAGTGTTTATCTGTTGTGCTTTGCTCTCGTTAATTAAGAAAATGAGCATTGTTCTTTTTGACCCACAATCACGTATGTATGCACAAATACAGCACATATCATGTACGAGAGATACGGCGCACTTTGCAAGGACTTGTAGATGTAGTAGCACAGATCAACGGGGTGTATGCTACTTTCTGGCACGTCTAAAACTTGTGTACGTATTTAAATATATATCCTATCTATATTGTTTAAAGTCTTCACTATAACCGGGTGAACATTAGAGAAGAAAAATCTTGGAATCGCTATGGAGTTGGGTCCTGGTTTATGCTAACAAAATAACAGGCAGGATATTTCACCCTCCTCCCCACTTCTGTATAGCGTGCGGTTCTATCTTAGAAGTTAAAATACTTCAGCAAACACCAGTATCCTCCCTCCCAAATGTACTTCTTTAAAATACAGTTATTTTGGCTTTTTCCCCTGCTCCCTGTCCCTGCCTTTATGGCATCAAACACTCTGTTCAGCTTTTATATACCTGGCCTCTGCTGATGCCTACAAACATATTCCGTGCTTGATTTAGGGCTGTGTTCTACAAATGTAAACCATTATTCCGATTATACTGAACTCTCCTGCTTGATGGATTAGCCAAGGAGGAATTACAACTCAGGGATGTTCTTGCCATGTAAAACGCAGATTAGCGAACAAAATCAAAAGCGCTCTGTAACCTAATCAAGTCATTTGACTTTAAATGTCGTGTTTTCCTAAAGTGTCTCTGAACAGGATGCAGCATATTCCGAAGAGGCATTACACACATCACGTTGAATAATGCCAAGGGAATGGATTCGACTCTAGTTAAACTCGACATTTTATTTTATTTCTTTTAAGTACAATAATCAAATCTTCCTCATTGTGTGCTGCTTAAGTGGCAGCATCAATTTTTAAAGCCCCTAGTTTAGTTTGCATTAGTAACAGTATATAAAAATTTAATGCACTGTACCCACTGTGCTGTCCAAATTGATGCCTACTGTTTTTAAAAAGAAGGGTCTGCCTGTCTTTCTCTTCTTCTTCCCATCCTTGCTAGTTGAAGGTAGGCTTTATTTTGGTATTTTTTTTAATGTAATCACACAGGCAGCTATTCTTGCTGTATAGAGACAAGTGCATCCGAAACTCGGCATCTTCCACTCAGACGGTGACAGATGCGTGCTTAGCAGGAAAGTTGTCTAAATATTGATATGGCTACAGCAATCTGTCATACCAATTGAAAGTTAAACTCTCAGCTCTCAATAATTAGTGCTTTCAGCAAGAGGCTCTATTTATTTATTTGCAAATCTGGAATTTTGCATTTGGGTTATTATGGCCTAATGGGAACTGTTCCTGTTAGGTGGATCTAAAATACACAGTCGTTCCCCCCAATGGTTGGAAATCAAGGTAAACAGTCTCCTCTCCTCAAGTAACTTTTTCTTTTCTTCCTTTCTTCCAATTACGGACTAAGAGGAAAGTAGTTGTTATGCTGCTGCCAGCAACCCCCTATGCCCTCAATGCTCAGAGGGTTAAAAGGTATTATAATTTGAACAGAAGTAGTCTCAGGGCCTACAGCTGGCTAATAACAGAGCCGCATTGAGGCAGGCGAGCCCCACAGCTGTGACTTTCGCCACAAGGCTCAGACTAGACAGGAGCTCTAATCAGCTGGGCCAGGCGGCCACTGGGGCCTGTGTCTTTATCGGCCAGATGGTGTGAATTTAGACACTTTTGTTATGCAATTGCAGGGAGGAGTTGGGGAGAAGAAAACAAAACAAAGGCCACCATGCTGTGAGCTTATTTGAGTTTGAAATTAGAGACAGATTTTTTTTTTTTTTGATGGGGGAGTGAGGGGAGGGAAGTTGAGGGCTGAATTTTAAAACCATTTTAGTCAAGTGTGAGGAGGGAAAGGATGCGAGTTTGCCTTAGACATGAGCTTTCTGGAGGATTCAGTTTGTAGAGCTGGTGGTGACTGTGGTAGATTTTTGGTTTCTGTGTTTGTTTTTAGGCTTTTTCAGGACAGTTCATACTGTAAACCATTACTTTTCCTGCGTAGTTAGAGGGGAAAGTATAATAAGAAAAAGTGTAGAAAATAGAAGTCTTGGCCTTGATATTCTTATTTTAAGCAGATGAGTGTCTCTAAAGATATGTTCCTAGCAGAACTGTAAATATTGGTTAAGTCATGCCAATAATTTGTGTTAAGAGAATATTGTAGGCTTAATCCTGGACCACCAGAGTTTGGGATTTTTGCCATTGACTTAAATTAGAACATGTCAATTCTGTTACAGACAGCACTTGTAAAACAAACCCAGTGGAAATGTTCTAAAACGCGATGTGAAGCAATGGCAACTTCTCCGGGAGGAGTGTGAGCGGATGAGATGAGGTGGAGGCGCTGCTGGTGTGTTCTGCTTGACCCTTATGGTGCTGTAGTGCAATTAGAAGTATTTTTTTATTACTGTCTGTGTAAGTTACACAACTAAAGGATATCTCATTAGTATTATCGCAAAGAGAGGAAATGCCTGCTGTTTCAGCTAGCTGGGAAAAACAAACACACACAAAACCAACACCAAAGCAAACAACAAACCACTCCGAAAGTATCTTAAAAATTGAGTTCCTTTTGTTGTTTTATTATAGCAGCATGTAAAACAGCGAGGCATTTATTCCCGGTGTTATTTCCAACGCACCATTATATTGGACATGTCAGAAGTACATGCCAAATTGATATTCTTCCGAGTGAGGCTTTTCTGCCGTTTGGGGATTTATTTTTTGTCTTTAGAAAACACCTTGCATCTTGGCTTTTAGTGCAAAAAATTGCAATTCTTTATAAACAATCATTAGGCAGCGGAATGCATAAGAGATGCACTTAAAAGGAAGTTGGGAGAAGGAGGCAGTGGCGATATTCTTAGCTGGTGTGAATTACCATAGCTTCACTGAAGCCGATGGAGCTATGACAATTTACAGCAGCTAGAGGGGCTGCCCCAGGGATTTTTAAATATTTAGTGTATCCTTTTATTTTAAAAGGGCTAGCATCGATGAATAAGTGCAGGATTGAGGCAAAGGGAATGTAGAAATGTTGAAACAGTTAGAGCTGCTATTCAAATAGATCTGCTAGTTGGATCTCATCTTGCTGGGCAATTTCAACCTGCAGATGGGAAGTTCCTGGCACACGTTGGAACCTCAGGAGAAAATGTCTGCATTTGAAATTTTTCATATCTGAATTTTGTCTAAATGCTTATTTTAGGTATTTATAATTTAATACTAGGCCTTTTGAGAAGAAAAGCTACTCTTTCATATTTTGTACTGCCTTCAGTACAGTTGGACTTTGAGGGAAATATAGTTAACAAAGATGAGGAGAAAGCTGAGGTACTTAATACCTACTTTGCCTCAGTTTTTACCAGTAAGACAGGTGGCCCTCGGGACAGCTGGTCTCTGGAGGTGGTTGACAGAGATAGGAAGCCAAATAGCCCGCTTGTATTCCAGGAGGAAATAGTTGGTGACTTACTGAGCCATCTGGATCTTCACAAGTCTATGGGACCAGATGGGATCCATCCTAGGGTGATGACGGACTGGAAAAATGGGCTGATTCCAATGGGATGAAGTTCAACAAGGCCAAGTGCCGGGTCCTGCACTTTGGCCACAACAACCCCCTGCAGCGCTCCAGGCTGGGCACAGAGCGTCTGGAGAGCAGTCGGGCAGAAAGGGACCTGGGGGGACTAATGGACAGGAAGCTCAACAGGAGCCAGCAGTGTGCCCAGGTGGCCAAGAAGGCCAGTGGTGTCCTGTCCTGTATCCAAACAGCGTGGTCAGCAGGACAAGGGCAGTGACCCTTCCCCTGTGCTCTGCACTGGGGAGGCCACACCTGGAGTCTTGTGTCCAGTTCTGGGCCCCTCAGTTCAGGAAAGAGATTGAAGTGCTGGAGTGGGTCCAGAGAAGAGCAACAAGACTGGGGAAGGGACTGGAACACAAGCCCTATGGGGAGAGGCTGAGGGAGCTGGGCTTGTTCAGTCTGGAGAAGAGGAGGCTTAGAGGTGAGCTCAGCTCTCTCCAGAACTACCTGAAGGGCAGTTCTAGCCAGGTGGGGATTGGGCTCTTCTCCCAGGCATCAGCAATAGGACAAGGGGCCATGGGCTTCAACTCTGCCAGGGGAAATTGAGACTGGATATTAGAAAGCAATTCTGGGCAGAGAGAGTGGTCAGGATTGGAATGGCTGCCCAGGGAGGTGCTGGACTCGCCGGCCCTGGAGGTTTTTAAACTGAGATTGGACATGGCACTTAGTGCCATGATCTAGTCAATGGACTGGAGTTGGACCAAGGGTTGGACTTGATGATCTCTGAGGTCTTTTCCAGCCCAGTCGATTCTGTGATTCAGTGAATTCAAGCATTTTAGTTATTTTTTCAATTCCTTTGCTTGGAATTGTTCTTCAGTTGGAAAACCATAGGATTCAGACTGCCTGGAGAATTTTGCAAATGTGTTCAGCACCTTTTATACTACTGTACAAAAACCATATTGCTGTCCATTTTTGTCTGGGAATTTGAAGAAAAGACGACAGGGAGGCAAGTGCCAAACTCAAGCTGGAATCAAGCAGGATTAGGGCACCTGGTTCCCTTAGTTCGTCTCCCTTCAGGAAAGCCTGGCCAGAGATTTCCCGGTCACTTTTCTAGGCACATAGTGAGTCCTGAAGCTTTGCAGACAAGACTTAGAGCTTTGCAATCAACAGTCCTGGTAATTCTTTAATTTTGGTTTTCTTTCTCTCTCCAGTCGATGCTGTGAGAAGAAAAGTTGCGGCAACAGAAATGAGACACCGTCTGACCCCGTGATCATTGACAGGTAGGAAACAAATCCTCCTTTTCCTACGAAAGCAAGCCCAAATTGTTGTGTGTGCTTTGAGGCAGCCGAGGGTCTTTCTTGCTGGTCTGTGTCTGCCCTTTGGGGATGTTTGTGCTTTGTAATTCTTTAGCGAAACGCCAGCCTAGGAGCTGGTTTGTTTTAGTCCAGCTGGGTCTACCTAGACAAAACTCTTGATGTTTATTTTTTAAATGAAGTTCTCTGTATATCACTTTCATTGTGACCAAATATTCTGTGTATGTCTCTGGAATACTTTCTGTTCACCAGGGATATGATCCATTTGGATTACTGAGGCAGATAAAGCTTTGAGCAACCTGGCAGCTTCAATAATATTCTTTAACAAGATAACAATATTTTTGTAGAAATGTGGGTGGAGCTGGTTTGAACAAAGGTCAGCAATTACTACATTCATTGTTTTCATCACCGAGTCAGTCTAAATTTTGGAACTTTGATGTGCTGGGGTTCTTCCATTCCCTTTACCCCACGGTTTATCCTTTTGATTTTGTACTTACAAGTTGCGCTTGGGGCCAAAGTTGGAAATTGCAGCAGACTGGGCTGTTTGTGCGGGTGCGAGTGGTAGTTTCCTGACTAGAAGCAGAAGTCCTAGATATGCCATCTCGACCTTCTCTGTGAAATTTCTAGCTTATTTTTGGCTGTGTTGATGTTTGGTATGAATCTGCATTTGGGAACTTTCCAATCTGGATTTTCTGAAACTTGTCTGACTGCTGGAGAAGCCGCATGATGTAAGTCTGGTATTAGCCCTGTGAGTTAAGAGCAGGAAGGGGGTAGTTCCCACCACTATTGAGTGAGCCCTCCGTTCTCATGCAAAATGAAGATACTGATGCTTTCTGTGGGGATTTGAGATCTGTTGAGGTCAAACGCAATGGAAGTGGAACTATTACAAAGAAGAGGGTTCTTTCTTTTAACAACTGTGTGTAAAGTATGCATCACAACTCAAAGCTTTTCCTAATTTGCTCTAAGCTTAGAACTTGTATTTGTAACTCTCCTGGTAATGGCAGTAGGCGTTCTGTTCGCACGGAAGCATCCTCTCCTGGAGTGCCGGTTCTTCCCTGTCATCTCTGTGTGTGCATGTCTCAAAACTGTGATTGAAAGCTGGAGTTCAGTAGGGACAATAATGAAGTAGATGAGAGAAATAAAGGGTGCAGCCCCATAAAGCTGTTTTCACTTGGTTTTAAAGGCAATCACTAAATCAGCTTTAGGCCGCAGAGGAAAGGAACGATCCCAAATCTGCACAGCTGTTTGGTGGTGTGGTTTAGTGAGCAGCGTGATGAATAGACACTCAACTCGCTAATCAGTGGTGCAGCATCTAGGAAATGACTCCCTCTTCTGTACAGTTATTTCTATTCCACCATTTTAGCCAGTTACACAAGGTTTGAGTGGCGAGGGATAATCCTCTGTGCTGCATCTTAATCAACACATGTAATGCAAATATAATAACAAAGTTATGCTGTACGTGTCTGTGCACAGAGGAATTCATTGTCTGGTCTGTCATCCTCAGATATTTCCACCACAGTAAGTACAACTGCTTGAGAGTTAAACCGAATGGTCAGCTCTCTCAGGCCACATTCAGACAAGCAGCAAACTCTGCTGGAGAGCCGTGTGTGTTCTGAACCAGACGGGGAATCTGGGCAGCAGTGCTCTTACTTATTTAGGAAGTCTTGATAAATGGCTTCTTGAGAAGAAAACATCTATGCTCAAGAACTTGGTAGCAGGTGGAATGCAATTTCTGAAATGCAGCTTGCAACCGTCTGCAATCACGCAGGTCAATAAATATGGTTGGATTTTCAGTCCAGTATTGGCTTCATGGTGTTTTTTTTCTTAGTTTAAAGTGAATGATAGGTTTTCTTTGAGTAATTGGAATTAAGGTGCTTTTTAATTGTTTGAAATTATAGGTAGATATAAACATTTGACATGTGACAATGCAGCTGTTACATTTTACAGACATACTAGAAAGTGGAAAAAACAGCTTAGAGAAGGGATTACAAAAATACATTTGTGTTAAGAAGAGCTGTGTCTGAACAGTGCGTGCAAAGTGAGATGGGAGCAGAGCTTTCGGTTTGAAATAGAAGGAAAATGGAGGCCAGAGAAGAACTTTGTCTGAAGCAGTTAGTTCTCCCTTTGAGCTTGCGTTAATTAACACGCGTTGCTCCTGCTGCAAGAACGCGTGTGAGAATTGTGGCTGGCGCTCCGGAGGTGCCGTCTGCATTGTCACTGCAGCCGGGGGGAACCTGGTGACAGCTCTGATTGCGCAGCAGATTAGAGACCAACATCTCCAGAGCTCCAGCAGGTGACTGTCACCAGCTGGAACCCGCTCTTAGGTTGAGCTGTGCCTAGCGTAGGTCTAGCAAGTTCCGTGTTTGATTTGCATTCAGATCACTGAGGTTATAACCTGCCATCCAGCGTTTCACTGAGCTAAACACGCACCAAATTTAGCAGAGTTATCATAAGTTGCTGCCAATGAACATAATTCCCTCTGGAATGCAGTATTTTCCCCTTTATTTGGTTCTTTCCCCGCTTCCTTTTTATGCTTCTGCTATTTTAGACTATTGTGTTGGTTCACCTGTTCATTGCGGTTGGGGGACACAATTGATTGGTGTTTGCCAAATCATGGAAACTTGGATCCCGGTTTAAAAAGGAAGAATTAGTTCAGTGGGAAAAAAATGTCAGCCGTGTTGTTGTTGGGCTTTTTCTTCTCCTTGAATGAATTCCAAAAGTTCTTATGCTGAATAAAACGTTTCTGCTGTGACCTTTGCTCCGGGGACTAGATTTAGATCCTAAGGACCTTGCAGTTATTTTTCTGCCCACTCTTGGAAACCAGCACTTGTTTAAATGAAAGGGAGCTGCTTCACTTGAAATCTACTGTGTACCCTCTCCTGCCAACAAAGATCCATAGGATACTGCAAATAAGCTTAATTCTTCATTTTACTGCAGATTTTCTTTCTCATTTTAGGTCAGTTATATAGCTTTGGATATAAATTCCCCATTCTTCAGGTGGGATTATTTTAATTATTCTTTGTGTTTCTTGAAGATTTAAGCTCTTTAGAGCAGGTTATTTTCTGTGCTGGTTACTCTTAGTGCTTTACTTAGTTCACTAAAGCTGTGATCTAATTGAAGCCCCCAGGGTGCCAGGGACAACTGGGTGACTTTTTCAGTTGAACAGCTTATTTGCTTATTATTTTTTTCTTCTAATAAGAGATAAATAGTCAAAAGAAATTTCTGTGTAATGCTGATGAAACATCTTAATTCAATTAAACAATGCAATGTAACTGGGATTTTGCTCCAGCAGAGGAAATTACTTGGAAAACCACTGCAAGATGTGAGCGTATTCTCTGTGCTGTTGCTGCGAGTCCTCTGCTGTCTTTGAGCTGATGGAATGAGATCATTTATCTCGGATGCTTTAAGAATCTGAGATCCTGGGTTCAATTCCTCCTCCTGTAAACCGAAACTCTTCCTGATTGTCCTGCAAGGAATCCACTGTGTTTTGCTACCACCTTTTATTTGTGTATTTATTGCGATTATGAACTGGGGCAGTGACGGTAGTGATGGATGGATTGGGGTGAGGTGCTGGGCTGTGTGTGCGTTACCTGGGTGAACTACGGTATTGGTCAGGCAACATGTGCTGTAAATGTTGAGGGTTTTATTGTTTTTCTTTTTAAAGAAGAAGCCCAACGCAGCTGGCACGCTTGTTAGCATCTCCGTGAAGGAGCAGAAGAGACAGGATTACATTCCTGTGCCATAGGGGTCCATCCCTTCATCGCCAAAATGGGGCGGCACGGGTAGAGCTTTTCTCCCCTGCTGATTCCCATGCCCTACCTGCTGCACAGATAAACAGGGGCCGCAGCTCTCCGGGCTGGCACTATTCACAAGCACTAAAACTCACTTTAGGAAAGACAGCTGTTGCCGGGCTTAAACATTCTCCCTGTGCCCCTATAGTGTTCATGCTGTGTGTTGAAGTGCTCTGTATGAGATGTCCGCGTTAATAGGACTGGGCTTTATGTCGTCTTATGTTCTCCCCCGGATTCCCTCTCCCTAAAAAAGGCAAAAGGGCACATAGATTAGCTTTCATTTTGAAGGATCTGGCTTGAAATAAGTGCAGACTTCTGGCTATTCTAGGGGGTTTTGTTTGGTTGTTTTTTTTCCTATCTTAGCTTCAGCTGTCTAAAAAGGACTTTATCACTTCCATCTCCCTTTCGGATTGATCCCCAAAACCCTTGGGTAACACAAGGATATTTCCTAATGCTTAGAGGCAGAACAACATGAATGGAGAGGCCTGGATCGAATTCCCACTGATACCGAGTTCCCCAGTCACTTTAAACAAGTCACATAACCCCGTGCCTCAGTTCCCCCACAATGCAGTGTTAGCAATTACCAAGCAGTGGGAACAATTTCAGCTCCTCGAATAGGAGTTTCTGGTTTTATTTCCGTGTTTCTACTGCAAGGAGGATTTCATACACATGGCAGAGCTGGATTGTTGTTGTTTTACTGTATTCTCCATAGTCCTTGTAACCCTGCCAAGGTAGAATCAGTGTCTCAGATCTGTTGCTGCCGCGGGTGAGACCAGAACCCACAGAGAGGTGCAGCCTCCTCAGCTCCCCGCGCGCTCCGTCCCCCCTTCCAAGCTCCGAACCCCACAGTGATCCCGTCTCTTGTCTTAGGGAGTCAAAGTCCTTTGTTCCCTGCTAAACCCTGCTCTCCTGCAAAGAGCTGCTGTTCTGCCATCTGTCTCTTTATGAATTTTTTAGTAGACTGGATGTTTGTGGGGAGTCAGTAACTTAAAGTGCACTATCCAGCCATTTGACAAGTGGTTCTGTTAGTGCATCATTTGCTTCTTTTTTTCTTTTCTTTTTGGTTAAACCTGCTCTTTGAGGCCAAAAGAAAATTTCCTTACTAGTTTGCTGTCTTAAAATCTTTGTGTACAATCACTTAAAGCTCGTAGATGGAGTAAGTTGGAGACTAGTTGGTTTCACTGGATCTTTTATTTTTGAATGTTGACAGACAACAGATTTTCCAGCAAGCTGGTGAGTCAAAAGAAGCATAAAGATCTCTCTGAGTGTGCTCGAAAAATGAAGAATGGACTTGTGGTTAAGGGACTACTTGGAGCTGTGCAAGTCTGGGTTCTTTTCCTTTCTCTCACTTGCAGGCTCCCTATATTTTTCTAACCATTCACATAGACTGTGTTTAACAGTAAACCAAGGCTAAGCGTGCTTTTCTAGCTTTCACTGATAACGTAAAGATACATATGCTGAAAATCGATGCGTGAAAATACTATGGTGGTGTGGAAAACTGTTGCCGTTAGACTGAAGATTGTTTTGGAATGATTTAAAAGTTGTTCTCCCCCAGACTGGTAGTTGCTGCTGGCTGGGCTGAAGGTGTTACTGCTTCTGAGACTCAGCCAGAATTAAATGAGAGGAGTTTAAATCGCTGCTGGTTTCTGGCACTGATTTATTAGGAAGGTAACAGAACAGGAACCTGATTTCCACCAGCTTTTTGTACCCGTGACTGTCCTGAGCAGCTCACCTGAGCCTGCTGAGAGCAGCATTTGCCTTTTTGGGTATGTTAGAGGGAAGAAAGTAATGGGTGGAGTGTTAACCACCATTGATTGCTTTAGTTCCACCAAGCCTGTTACTGGAATAGTTAGCACATGTTCTGGTTTCAGAACTGCAAGGGGAGCATGGTTAAGTCTGAGCAAGGACGTATTATATAATTCAGAGAAATAAAATCTGACTATTGCTACTACTGCCTAGAAGCCTTAAGAAAAACTAAGTCAAAAGAAGACAAGACCCAAAGGATTTTAGCCATTCTGCATAGATCAGATAAGCCTCCATGATGTGTTAGTGCAGTTTGGACAGCAAGCGGGGATAGATTCCAGTTGTGCTTTAGCTAAGAGAAAAAACATCGGTGATGCTGGTTTAATCCTATTTAAATTGAAGCTTTGTCCCTACAATAAGGAGGATTTGATCCAGTTTGTGGTGTTCTCGTGAACAGCAAGTGAGGGGGTTAAATGGCTGCTGATAATACGGGGTCTCGGAAGGACAGATGAGATAGTGCGAGGAGCCCTTAGAATCAATGGCTTTGGTAGCAATCAGGAGGGGAATGAAATAAAAGTTTCCCATGAACTAAAGTGCCTCTGGGAATAGAAGACGAGGATAAATTCACTGTGTAAAAGAAATTCTGGGCATGTAGAGCCGTAGCATGTGACATGGGATCTCTACAAGTCACAGCCTTGAAAATGGATCCACATTTGCCTGGATCCATTCGCACTCATCATTGAAAATGCCAACATTTCAGAGTATTTGTATCCTCATGAAAGCATCCGCTGTGTATTTATGACCTCAAATACTCTTCCTTACCCCTTTTGCGCTCCTCTCGGCCTCTGTCTAGACCTGGTTTTACAGACTTGTCACTTCATCTGCCCTGACCTTTTTTGTTACTGCCCCTTACTTTCCTTTTGAACCTTTTGTCTCTGTCCATCCCTTCCCTGTGTGTTTCTTTCACCATCTGTTTCTGGTGGGATCTTGTATATTTTCTACTCTGTAAACATCCCAGGATTTCAGTCTCTGAAGCGAGTGCTTCACATCTGAAGAAGGCCCCCAATTAATATGTAGCGTTTCCTGCTTTCAGACAGACTATGAAATAATTTGTCCTGCTCAGAACATCCCCCAAAGTCCTTGTAAAACGAAAACATGGTTGAGATTGAAAGTATATAACATATATCTGAAACTTGAGTCAGTTGGCGATGGGCTCATAATTTTAAAGATATTAAGAGCTTCCATGACTTGCCCAAGATCACGTTGGAGGTTTGACAGAGTGAGGAGTGGAATCCAAGTCTCATGTGTTCCAGGCTGGATCATGTAAGCGTGTCTTGGAACAGCATTTTCTCTCTGCAGCTCTAATTCACATTCCCATCTTTCTTTCTCTCTGATTTGGATTTAATGTGCTGCTGTCATCCAACCTATATTTTTTTTCCTCTCTATCTCCTCTTCTTTGCTAATTTCCTTCACAAATAAATACTTATTTCTCCATGGGCGTTCCATTTATAACTCCACATTTAGTGGCTTTTCCTTCAAGTGGAGTCCATTGAGCTTGTAAATTGTATTGGATCACTGAGCCTATAATGAGGCTTCTAAGTCCAAACAGTGCAAGTCTGCTGGGATTTTATTGTTCATAAAGCTTCTTCCCTGGGGAGTGATAGAGCCATTAGGTGTGTGCTGTGTTTAATATTTGGTCATGACAGGAAGCAATAATTTTCTATCTTTTACTGTGGCTCGCGAGTTGTTTTTAAGCAGTCAGCTTATTTGAGTCTCGGTGACTGGGAACCCATTAGGCAAAAGGAGTCGCTCTTTCCTACACGGGTTTGTATTTTTTCCTACAAAGGTTATTTCAAGAAAATAAATTAAAATGAAGTGGCAACTGATTGCCCTATGGTGGCTTTTAATCACTTGCCTCTCCTCAACTCCCAAGCACTGTCACCCCCGACAGGAGACGGCGTAAAGCTGATTTCACCAGCTGATGGCATTGCTGGTGCTGAAGGCATTTTAAAAAAATGTATTTCAGCAAAGAACACCCACCAGGGCTCCTATTTGTACGGTATGTTATGGGACTGGGGATTTATCTGGTGCAAAACTACACCAAGCTTCCTTTAATTCCAGCAGAAGCAGGAGCAAGGTTGGATTCCAATATTCTGGAAGTGGTTGTATATTCTAGCAGGAAAAAAAATGCAAAAGCAACCAACAATTTTGGGTACCTCCTCAAAGATCTCATCCGCTTTCTCCGCGGGATGTGCCATCGGTTCGCACTCTTCTCACGCTTCCCATTGTTGCTGCTGACGGCACCACCACGCTGCTTTTTAGCCTGATTATTGCAGGTGTTTGCTTGCTCTAGTTAGGCCTGTTCCTTTGCTCCGGGGGAAAAGTTTCCTCTACCGTATTTTCCCGCTGGGTCCTTGTCTTGATCTTTGCAGCTCTGTGCAAGAGGCTTGTAGCAGAAAGGGAAGAAATAATTGCCTTGCTCTTATGACTCTGTCCCCAAGAGCTGTGTTGCAAAAGCACGACTGCACAAGGTGGGTTTGCATTAGCCAGATACACACATGTTCCTTCTCAAAACTCCAAACCGTAGAGGAAGATCAAGTGCTTGAGAAGAGGTGGCATAGGGAGGGTAATTACAGAGGCGTTTAAAGCAGTTGAAAGCCAAAACGCAGTGAAGAGATGAAATTAGCTGATGGCATAAAGAAATTAGACTTGAAGCCGAGAGGGTTGATGCCAATACAAATTGGATTTAATTATTTTTGAAGAGATGTGGTGAGGTTTTCTTATGCAACATTGATAAAAAGCTATTTCAGCAAATGGGTCCCGATTCAGCAAAGCAATTAGCACTTGATACTATTTAGCATCAACATCAAGAAGCACATAAATATTTTGTTACAACTAAGTCCTGAAAAGAAGAATGAAACTGCGCAGATTCTCATCTGGGCTTTTGGTTTGTTTCACATTTGTACATTTTCCATAAGAAACAAGTTATTGAAATTTGTTTTTTCTGAAAAGATGAAACTTGGATTCTCATGTTCACATGGATCTAAATGGAAAGTGCTGGTTTGGGCTCTCGGTAAAGCTGCAGGGGTCTGTCTGCTTCAAACATGCTCCTTATGTTTTATTCTGGATAGTTTTAAACCATCCTTGAATTTATAACTACTAGAAATGTCACTGGGTCTTCAAAATAAGATTGTGCTGGATACTAATTTGGAGTAGGAGTGAATACTTGGAACGGCGATTTTCCAAATCTCTCCTCTCACCAGGAACATGGGTGCTCGGTACCTTGAAGAAAAATAACGGTGACTTTTAAGGTTGAATCGGTGCCAGTATAAATCCTTCTACTTGATGTTGACAAAATATCTGGTCAGGCAAAATTCCTCTGCTAAAGAGGGGAGGAAAAGTAGACAGTGTTGTGTCAGTGTCACTTGTTGACATAGAACCTCAAAAAAAACCTCCTCTGGGATGGTTTGGTTTAAGGATGTTTTCTCCTTTATCTCAAGCATTTCCCAGCATTCCTTCAGGAACATCTGGTTCTCTCATTTTCCAGCTTAGCTTTGGTGCCTTCAGAAAGTAACACTGCCGGTTTCTTTCTATTTAGCCAAACGCCACAAGCAGGATGGCAGCCCTGCCTGGTACCCGGCCTAAAAGATTGTCGCCCTTCAGAAATAGTGACCGTAACCACTTCTGTGATGGGTGACGCGACTGCATTCCACTTTCTTCTGTAGCTTCAGGCAAAACGTATGTTGGTGTTGTATATAAAGACAGGTGAAGTTTTGCCTTGTTCCTGCAATCGTATTGTACGTTGGGTGGATATTTTGCCCTACTTGAGAGCGCTGCTTTAGCAAGAGAAAAATGCTATATTTATATTATATATATATATATATACACAAATATATATATATACACAAATGCTCTTTTTGCACAGATCAAAGCTGATTTTAGAGCAGCATGGACTCGCTGGCTGATGTGAATTATCTTGCAGCTCAATTTATATCCATATACTCATGGATATGTATTGTGCAGGTTTGGGAGCATCCTTTAATGGCAGATGGTACTTCTGGGCAGGAGAACTGGGCTTTAAGGTTTGGTGAATGATTCAGTGCTGGACTAGGAGTCTGGACTGGAAGATCAGGGCCTGATAATAGGCGGAGCTCAGCTGGAGGCTGGGGAAGGGGCAAGAAGCAGCTGGAATGAGCAGGAAAAGTGGGCTTGGGGTTCAGGTATGTGCTGACATGGGGAGGAATTATATCATAAGATAATGAAGGATTGTACTGTATATGTCAAAAAGCATTTAAATTAGAGTTGCTTCTTTAATCTTAATTCTAGCATTTTCTAGATTCTGAAGGAGTTTTTATGAGCTCGGTGACATTCCTGTACTTCATTTCTTTGGCATGTGAAAGACTTCCCATTGACATTACTCTGAGCTGCAGGTGTGGGTGAAGTTTTATCTTCCTGTGAGCTTTAATATGTGTTTAAAATGTTTTTTTAAATCCCCTGTATCTCTTACATATGTTATTTTCTGTGTGTAAGAAATCTAGAGCAGTTTCCTGAGCTGTTTTGAGACAGTGTCATTGCTGGCAAAGAGCAGCACAGGGTAGCTGGTAACATACTAGTTCTACGTAGCTGTATAAAATAGCCTGCAGCACAATGTGACCATACCCGTGTGTAGTACCTACAGGATTTTAACTGACTACCAAGATCTCGCTCAGCTTAACGCTACACAAATCAAGCCTCTCTGTCGCTGCCTCCTCCTCCCTGCCCAGATACAACATCTCAAGTACACCCCGTGGTCCTGAACTACTGAGTTAAAGCTGAAGTCGTCAGAGTGACAACTTGATCTGAGTCGCAGCCCTTCCCCTCTAAGATCCGAACTTGAAAAATGAGCAGGACGTGTTTGTCCCCGCAGCTGCGTCCAGCCCACCCTGCAAGTGCTCGGCACAGGCTGCAGAATGGAACACGATGGGCAGTACGGGTGATGAATTGGTGTCTTTATCCCAGGAGAATGAGCGTTGCAATGTGCTACCCACTCTGTTCTCCTGTCACCTGTGGTGTGTCATATCCCCTCGATACACGAGGAACTTCAGGTCTTAGTGCCATAAATCTAACTTTTACTCTTCAGTGTGCTTTTCCCCTTGCCCCTGAAGATCTGTATAATGTTTGTTCTTCCTCTGAAACGGTATCTGTTGCTTTTCGACTGCGGTGTGTTAGCAGCACGTCCTTTATCTGTGTGCAGACCCACCTTAGAGCAGAATAGATTATAAGTTCTGCAATGTAGGGGTTTTGTCCTGACGCTTTGTACAGTACCTAATGGATCGGGGTCTCCAGCTGTTCTAAAACAACGCAATCATTTCAGCTGGCACCCGATGCTGATTGCTCCAGCCATTGAGATGTGCTTGTTTATTCCATGAACTCAAGGGCGAAGGTCTCCTTTCTCCCCATGCCACAGGTGTTTGAACCAGTGTGGTACATCTTAAAGTAATTCATAGAAGTAACTGAATAACCACCATTTAAATATTTTCAGTATTATGTTTTAAAAACTGGCTTCCAGAATTCATAACTTTTCTCCTGTTTGGCAAAACATTTCAGTAGGTTCTGTCAGTTGTTGAAACTGTTGTTAAAAATGAAAAGGTTTCCTTTATAAAGCCTTGTTCTATCCCAAGCATGCCCTTGCAAAATTGTGATTTTTTTTCACCAAGAAAAAGTAGTCTCAGACTCAAAATTAGGGATAACTCAAGCTGGATTAAATCCCTCATTAAAACGATTCTACTCAAATACCCCAAATAATAACTGCTAATGACAGGGTCTCTTATTTCTAGACTGCTGGTTTTAATTGATGTTATTTGATCACATCTGTTTGCTGGTCATTCAGTGGCAACTGAAACAAGAGACGGCTTTCTGAGGGCCTATGTGAACAAATAATTTACTGCCATAGTGGCATTGCTGGAGAACTTCTGACAAAGGATGAAAATCCTGTTAAAATCTGTGCCAATACAAAAAACTGGCTTTTAGTCCATTTTTGTTTGAACGAACATTTGTATCCCAAAATGTATTATACCTGTATGTTCTCCCCCAGCTCTAGGACCGGTAGCTCTGCATTACAGCAACATCCATATGGAAAACTTCCCACTAGCATTATCCACCTAGACATCCACCAATAAAAAGAAGTTCCCCCTTATCCCATAGGAAATTTCCTGTCTCGCATGGTCCCGTCTCTCTCCTAAGCCATGTTTTCTCCTGGAGTTGACTATTGTTTTGTCAGCCCACCCATCACAAAGCAGAGGTCACATCAACATGACCTTTTGCTGGTACGAGGAGGCTGCTAAATAATTCACGTGGCCAACTTGATTTCGGGGTCCACATTTGTTTTTTCCACTCTCCTAATCAAGATGCTCATTTAATTCTATTCCAGCACCTGTTCAGCAATTAACACCCTACAATTTGCATCTTACCCTGACATTTGCTATCTTTCCAATTAGTTTTTATATCAGTATAATTAGGTAGGGTTATTACAGTGCATCAAGCAGGGTCGAGGATATTCCCAAGCCTTTAAGCTCTTTCCCAGATTTGTTTAGGGAAGCCACTAAGGGTAAACGGTTGATTAGGATCACTGTTTTTCTTCTTCATTCAGATCAGGCGAAAACTGTTTCCCCATGTGGCTCATGAAAGATCAGGGAAATATGTCAGTCTGTAAGAACTAATATTATGTAGTTCATGACTTTTTGGGTGAATTTACAGGGGATTAGAAGTAAGGGTCAGGCTATGTAGCCACTTGCAGTAGCATTCATGAGGGGACATTATGCTCTTGCTTCATATTAAGCTAAGCAAATTGCAACAATCATTTTAATTTTTAAAATAAAATTTTGGGTGGGGGACAAATCGAAACTGGAGGGCACCCTGTCCATATTGAACACTTAGCTTAATTGGTAAAGATTATGGGAGTGAAATGACTGTTCTTAACACCTTTAATTTAAATTTATGAGAAGGAAGGTGTTGCTGTTCAGCAATCATTGGTTTGGATTGTAGGCTCTTTGAGTCAAAAATTGTCTCGTGGCCAATGTATATAGTGTTGAGCACAGCGCACCTTCCTCATCCTGCTGCACTGCCAGGAGCACAAGAGGAGGCTCCTTGCTGCTACTGTTGATTTTTTTTTAATATATTTTTTCCCCATCAATACACAGTGCTGACATAAGGGAGACTTAGGTGTATGTAGGGGAAGTGGGACACTAGGAGGTGAGATCTATAGCATGGATGAGAGCGGAGAAGTTTTTTCTGATCTCACATTGCCTGGCTCTGCATGGTGCTTCTTTCTCATGTTTGGTTTGAAATGATCTCCCTCCCAGCCCCCAATTCCCCTGCATCTCTCTTAATTCTGTGGGTGCATACAAAGACTGTATTATCAAGAGGCGATATTGCCTTTGGCGGGATTGCAGTGAAGAAAAGGATGCGATTGTAGGAAGATCACGTCTTGCTGGGTAAAGCGAAGAGGTGGATGAAACCCCCCCACAAAGCAGCACCCTTCGTATCTGGTGTGTTGCTGCTGAACATGGTTGTTATTCTGAGCCTTTCTGCAACGTGTCTTAATGAGGCTGGGGCCCAAAGGAGGAATCAGCCCCCTCCAATTCCCCAGCCTGGAAAAGCTGGAGAGAAGCACAGATCTCATGTGCTGGGTTGGTACAGCCAGGGCTACAAGCAGTTCTATACAATAGATTTACTCTTGCGCAATTTAATATTATATGTTTTACTGAGCTTCATCTCTCCTCATTGTGTCTTTTTTTTTAATCTCCAGTTGTTCTATATGGGTAGCTGAACAGGATTAGAAAAATACAGGGTAGAAATGTCTTGGGAAACTGAGGCAACAAGAAAGAAGTGGGATGGAAAAGAAACCTGGGGAGATGAGTTTGATTAATGGGAATGATCAGATCCAGAATAAGAAAACAAGGCCAGCGATCAGACAAGAGTTTTGAACATGAAATCTCATTTTTGTGGGTGAGATCTCGGTCTTAGGACTGGGTAGAGATCTCAGCTGTGCAGTACTCAAGAAGTTGAGGGTTTTTTTTTTTTATATGTTTTATTTTGGTGACTTGAGTCAACAGGAAGGGGAAAGCTGAGCCTCTGCCTTGTGAACCTTTCCCCTTTCCTGAAGCTTTTCTTGGGCTTCAGTTACATTTCCAGGTTTGTGTTGGGATGTGCTGCAGTGGGGGGAGGAGAGGGGGGAATCCTGAGAGGTTTTATGGAGTGGGAGGAAAGGGTTGGAGTTAAAGAAGGGGAAGCAGAACACCAAGATGCTGTAATTCACTCCCTCTACTGGTGCCATGGAACCAGCCTTTGATTTCCCGAGTTCCTTGCTCTTAGTCTGTATTTGAGAGCAGAATCTGAGGTAAGAATCAAGGTAGCAAAGTATTCCTGTTCATTGAATCTCCCTCTTCCTAAGTTAAATACTATTCTAAAGTGGCTGTAAATGCGCTTGGAAGTATGAGAAAGGACAATTTGTATAAAGTAAATTAAAAAGTTCTCTTTATTGACATTTCCTATCAGATTTTTCAAATTCATAGGCTTCAGCTGGATGCTTATCAAAGCTGAACCCTGAGCAGTGTGAGGCTTTACTCCAATGTTCACCCCTATCTCAGGGTAAAATCTGGAGTCTCATGTACTTAGTAGGTGGACAAGAGAGTAAACAAATAGTTCAGTTTGAAATGGTAACAATATGCTGTATTGTGTAGCATAATATCATTATCTGATCACCTTGTCTGCACTGAAATATCACACTTCATCTTTCCCCTTAATAGATTTCACCTTGGGATGCAAATACACTTTGTCACTGCTGAGCAGGCTGGTTAATCCGGTGCCTGGTTGCCCTGGCTGGGGAGAGTTTCTGAACATGCGTCAGAACCCGCTTGGAGTGCTGAACGGCTGGCAAGGGGGTGAGGACAGATTTGGGGTTGGGTGTGTGTGGCAGCGTTGGGAAGGGATGGGTGTCAGGGGTGCACGAGAGCTCCTCTGAAGCTGATCTGCTCATGGACCAAGGTCCTGAACGTTAAAAATTTAAGGTTTAGTTCCATAATCACTATTTAGACAGAGATCCTCTGTGTTACCTAAGAGTTTATAATGGAAATTATAATTCAAATCTAATAGCTGGCTTGGAAAAAAACGCCTAAAGACAGCAGTGGATGTTACAGAAATTGCTGGCTCTTAAGAACTTTTGAAAATGAAGCCATTTCTAGCCTGTTGCTTTTGAATTTAAGAATCCTGCTCTAAATCATCATTTTATCTAATGGTAGGTAACACCAGCAACCTCTTCTCAGGTGAGAGAATGGTGTTGGTTTGAAGAATCTTTCATCAAGTGTCCAAAGAGAAAATTTAACCTGGAGTCTTCAGTGTGTGTTCACAGCGTGTTTCTCTTTGAATCCTTGGGGTCTGGGCTGCTTTGTCAGTGGAATCAGACTGACAGAAGTTCGGTCTTTTCCATTAGGTCAGCCAGTGCTCCCCCAGTGCTGCCCTGCTAAGGAATCTCTGCTCTATTTTATTAATATATTCCCGCTGTAAGTTGGTGCGTTGCTTCCCCGAAGGCAGGTGCCCAGCATTAATGGGAGTTCCATGCACTAGCGCAGGGACGTGTTGGATCATCAGCATCTCTGGAAATGGAAGAAGAAAGAAACGAATTAAGTAAATGAATAATAATATTAATGATGTTTGCTAAATCTCTCCTGTAGTGCACTAGCCAGCGTAATTGCTTTAGTGCTTTGTGTGAAAGCCAGCAGGCTGATTGAGAAATATAAACAGAATTATTCCCCTCCCTTTTTCCCAAACAAGCAGATAGCCATTCATAAGGGTTCTTTGTTTCCTAAAAATAGGACCATGATGTGTGAGCAGGCAAGGTTTGTGGATGTAATCAGTACTAGCTACACAGCCAGTGTATCCAGTTTCCTCTAGTTTTGGGGATCTTGGTGCGTTTACAGTTGTGTTAATAGAAGTGAAGTTTCTCTCTCTCTCTATATATAAATATTTGTGTGTGAGAGAACCTGCAGTGATCAGTTTGATCTGTTTTTTCAACCCTCAGTTTATCAACACATTATTAGACTGAAATGATGTGAAACTCTGCAAATCCTTTTGTAATCTTTAAAAGCAAATCTTGGGGAAAAGAATAATAACAAAGGCTTACGTTGCTAAAGTTGAAACCAAAGTTTGAAAAAAGAAATCCTTCAGGTTAGGTAATATCAGCAGAATATACAACTTCTTGGTTTCTCCTCCTTTAAATCTTGTGGGATGAGTGCAGTGATTGCCAGGTGTCGGGTACAAAAGGGGCTGGCTGCTGTTTGGAAATAAATGAATTTGTAACATGAAAGGTCGTGTAAAATATTTGGGAGCTTGGGAGACACTGCAGAACTCGGTTGGCACCATGAGAAGCTGTTTGGCTTGTTGGGTTTCCTGCGCTGGGTGGCTGCTGTGTCATTTTTCAGGAGCGTACGTGGGGATCGGGATGGAAAAGGGGGAACCCGGTGAGTGTTTTGCTGCCTGAAACAGGTGAGCAAATTGATCAGTCGCTACCGTGTTCTGTTCAAGGAGGGGTCGGAGGAGAAAATGCACTTGGGGAGCAGGGCCAGGCTGTGCGTGGTCGCATTTTAACAGCTCCCGTGCGAAGCAGGAGGCCGGCTTGGGGTGCTGAGCTCCTGCCTGTGCAGTGTGTGCGCTGGGCAGCCCAGGCTGTCAGCAGCGTTCGTGCTGAGGGCTGGGGAGCTTTGCTCGGCGGAGCCGGCGCAGCAGCCGCTAGGGAGCTGTCTTTAGCTCGGATTGCACCGCTCCCTCCTCTCACCAACAGCAGCACACACGCACTTTGTTTTCTTCAAGAATTTGTCAGTCGGGCTGTATTTATAGAGTTATAGCTAGACAATAATATTATCGCATCTCCTGTTACGTTTTGTAATGGCCTAGTGAGTTGGATGGTACATTTTTTTTTCCATAGAGGAGCTTTCCCGTTTCCTGCACCCCTTCTCCCCACAGTGCTCTCTATCTTAGATTGCCAAATCCTTTGTATCTTCTCAGAATCACCAGGGCTTGGCCATCTATTTGGAACACTCAGAAGGAATTTTTGCCCAACTTTTTTTTTTTTTTCCCAGCGCTAACTGTGTTGAACGGGTTGTCTCATTCACATTTCTCCTTCCAAACCTTTCTCCACGCCCCACTCCCCCCCGGCTGGTGCCAATAACACACCGTGATGCTTCCCAGCATCCTTGTGATTTATCAGACAGCACCAGCAGGATCTGCTGAGCTGGGCTCTTTTTTAGCTCCTCCCCTGAAGCTGTTTGGCCTCTTGTTGCACAAGTTTACTTGACCGCTTGTTCTGCTTTCCAATGTTTCTAGTGGCAGCTTCTGTCTGTGGCTCTTGGTGCTAAGGTGTGAGCACAGAGGTATTTTATAGGAATTGTTATGCTATTACTCCAGCCGTTAGTAAAATCCGTCCTGTAGGATGTGGCCACACTCTGCAAACAGATGAGACGGTCCTGGGAACTCCAGTGCAGGAGGAGAAAGAAAATAACCAGAGGAGCATGAGCCAGGAACTCTGGAGTTGTAATCTTAGTATCTAATACACTTTCCCTCTCTGGCCTTAACCACATTGATTTAATGTCTTTGCTTCAATTTCAGTAGTCAGTTTTGACTACTTTTGCTTGGAAGCCTCTGGTTAGGTTCCATACTAACAAAGAGGAATAAAATTGTGAAAGAAAACTAATGCAAAACCTCATATTTTTTACTTATAACTTTAATTTATGAAAAATTGGACTTGCAGCTTTTCAGCCTGATTTAGGTGCTAATAAGCAGACCCTTCTTAGCCTGGCTTGTTACCGTATGACATTTCAGATTGTTAAACCAGAACAGCAATATCAGGGCTTAAAGTTGGACTGAGTATTAAGTAAAAGTGTGGAAATGTGTGATGTTCTTTGGAATTGCAGGCTGCTTGGGCAGCAGGTAGGAACCCTGCAGCCCGTCTGCTGGGCCAGGGAAGGCAGGATGTGATTTTAGGAGGGAGGATACGAACACGCTGTGACCTCCCACTGGAAAATGTCACCACTGGTGGCTGGGAAGCGGGGCTGAGTGTCAGGGCTGGTTCAGAGCCCTGAGCACACAAAGCCCAGACCCTTTCTTTCCATTTCAGGAGGGGTTTGTCTCATTTATCAAATGGAAGAGAGTTATACTCAGCTACCTTACTAGCTATTTTCGTGACTGGAAGATGTTTGGATATTTAAGTATTAAAGAGAACTGGGGGTGAACAAGAGCTAAATATCTTTTCAGGTTATAATGTTGGAAATTCAGTGGTGTGTTTCATGCCTTTTGAGCACAGAGGAAAATCCTGCACAGGAAAAACCCCTGAACTGCGCTCATTACAAGTCTTAATTTTTCTTGATTGAAATATTCTCTCAGCTTTGGATTTCAGCCTAAAATTTGTCCAACTGGTATATATCTATATAGGAAATATTCCAAATAGGGATTAAAAGCAACTAATGCCTAAGTGTCTTTTACCACAGTAACATAACTGTAAATAAGTTAAAGAGATAACAATACAGTGTCATGTTGGTTAAAAGAACAGGGTAGTGGTGGCTTGTCCTTACCAAACAGAAGGTACAACTTTTCTTGCTCCTTATTTGCTTGTACTTATGTCCTAAGGGGAGGTGGGTTTGTATCTGACACTGTAGCTGTGACTCCCGGAACACCACAAACCTGACACCAGGAATCATTTACATCATTTATCAGTCACGGTAGCTCTGCAGTTTTATGTCCCCCTTTCCTGTTCCACGAGGGGCATCGTGGCTGACGGGCAGAAACGGGAGTTACTGGGGGCACCAGTGGCAAACTGGCATTTTGAGCTCATTCCCTGCAGCAGCAGCTGAACGACCGAGTCCAACACAGCGATCTCTGGCAAAAAGCACTGGCAAACTGAGTATTAATTAAACAGCTGATAAAGTTTCATTTGGTTAATTTTCCCTGCAATAAAACACTAATTATAGCAAAATGAGAACATTTCTGAGCGTTGCAGCAGGATGGGACTGAAATGACGGTGAAAGCAGCCAGTCCTCCCACACGTGGAACGGAACAGAGACACGATGCTTGCAGAGCCAAGGTATGAACCCAGTTCAACAGCAAGTGCTGGGCTTTGGTGGTTAAACCTTTTGATTAAGCCTTTTGTTTTCCATAAACAGCTTAGCAGCCCTATACTTAGGCTAATATAAGGAAACTTCCACTCAACTGCGTGATGATGGTGGTAATTAGAAATGGTTGGAAGGTGGTTGGTACTGTGCATAACAAGTCTAAAAATTAATAGTTACGAAGTTTTTCTCTCTTAGCAAGAAGCTCTTGAAACTTGGAAGTGTATTTTCAGTTATTGGAAGGAAAAATCCCAACATTTTTTCCTGCCCACAAGTGCCCAGAAGAAGATGAGCAATTGCACTTCAGTATTTCTTGAGGCCGAAACATTTCCTGGAGGGAGCATAACTAATACTGGAGATAACTGTATTATGGCTGTTTCAGATCTTTTTGGTATAGGATTAGATAAGAGTTGGGGGATCCAGAGACAGAACCAAAGATGAAATTGCAGGACACGAAGGAGTAGGATTGTCAGCAGAAAGCTGCGTTGTTCCTCTACCTTTGTTTCTGCAGATGCCAACCAGCCCATGAGCTTGGTATCCCGCACACTTTGCTGCTGCTTCTGTCCTGTATGGACCAGTGCGGCTTCTCAAATATTATTATTCTCTGCATATAGTCCTGAAGGCAGGAGAATGAACTGCTGTTCTTTCAAGGTCTCTTTCAGTGTTAGTTTTTAATGAGCAAGTGTGTTGTATCCTAATTTCAATCAAATAACAATAATGACAATGCAGTGTTGAGCGTTACCACCCTGGTAGGGACATTCCTGGAAATGGAGCTTTCTGGGATCCATCCAGCAGGCAAGATCTACCCAGATGTCACCAGGGTGCTGGTTTCATGCATGATTTTCTGTAAAGGAAACCATGTTTCTGGTCGTCTGTCTCATCCTCTCTCCTCCCCCATCTCCCCAGCCTGCCGTGGTGGTTGTTTCTCCTCTGAGGTTAAGCTACAGTTAGAGAGAATAAAATAATGAATGCAATAAGGAGAGGAAACCGGAGTTTCTTTTTAGCATTTCAATTTTATTTCTGTCAAATGACATTTCAGGAGTTGGAGCCTGTTAATGCTCTCTCCAAGGAGCAAGGTTTCTTTTGAGAGAAGAACTACAGGGAAATGCAGCAGCAACAACAAAAGTGCACCAGAATCCTTCAGACCTGGGCATTCTCTAAAGAGCTCTGCCTGTCATAATTTACACACCTTGCCTAATTCAGAGCACATGTCTCAGCTACAACAGGCATTCAGTAGACATGCTGCTGTCTTCCTCTCAGTGGGCCTGCTGTGAGTTTGTCAGCAATGCTGTTAACAATGACAAAGTAGTTCATCAATATATTTTTTTTTTCCCTAACACCAATATCCTAGAAGCAGCAAAAATCCTGCGCGCTGTTCCTGTGCAGCGTTCCCTCCTGTAGCCTTAGGGAGAACCGCGGTAGGTAATAGAGCTGCTGCTGGATGCCGGAACCTTGTTCTCCTTTAATCAAGAAATTGGCAGTTTGTCTTTTAATGTAGCACTATCTGGGGTTCGTTCCGATATCTGTGAGGGAGATTATCTGGCTTGTTGGTTAGCTGCTCCGTTAGCACAGAGCTCGGAGATTCTGCTGGGCCAAGGGCTGCGCTGCTCTGGAAGCAGCTTTAAATGCATTGCATATATGTCTATACGGGTTCCACTTGTACTTCTGCATCTGATTTTCCAGCACTTGTAGGTGTGGAAGGACAGACTGCCTTGGATGCACGGTCCTGACAGTCCAGCTTTCAGGACCGAGCCTGCTCTGTGTCTCCTGTGTTACACATGACTAAGTTACAAAGTCCTTCTGGACCCAGAAGCACTTGCAAATGTGATGCAGAGATATCTGAGCTGGCTCTGCAGGAAATCCAGCTGGATGATTGCATTTCATGGGGTTTTTCCTACCGTTGCAATATCTAATGCCAGCTGAATTGTGCTTTGTAATCCAAAAATCATCACTTGCATTTATCCATGGACCTATAAGCTGCCCATTTGCCTCAGTGGGAATGATGGGAATGGAGTAGAAATTTGTCGAATTTAAAGAATGACTTAAAACCACCACCAACAGAAAATTCAACTGTAACTGAAACATTAGTTTGGAAGCTGGAAGAGGTCAGGGAGAAATAGAAGAGTGTTGGATGAGAATTCTGTCCAGCCCGAAAGTTCTGATGAGACTCCTGCTGCACAATGAGCTGCGTGTTTCATCCTAGAGGAACTATGTAAAAGTGGAAATGGGTAAAAAGGTAGAATGAAGGAATATAAAATAGTACAAGGCTTGGAACAGGGGCATAGTTTATTATAAAATAAGCAAAGAGAATATTCCATGAAATGGAAAGACTGCAGACAAAGAAAGAAATAGCGTTATTTTGACGTATAGTTGGCCTCTAGCCTGTGTTCCCAGTCAATATTACAGAATTCATGATTATCAGGGCTTATAAATATTCTGTATGGGTGTGATGTTGAAAGTTTTAGGAAGGACATAGCTAACGGCTCGGTGAGTTCTGACACTTATCAAGAACACTGTAATCATGCATTGCCGGCTTTTCTAGAGGGCTAAGCATAGGATTGAAGGGTCAAATGTTGTGTGTGATGTGGCAACACCCCTGACCAATGCTTGTGTGTCTGACAGAGCTGCTGAACGAGCCCTCCTAGCAACAGATTGTGAGACCAAGTCGAGCAAATAAACCACAATGGGACATAATAGATAAGGCAATCCATAGTTTCACCTTTTTTCAATGCGAAAGTGTGACATAATCCATACGGTTTATTTTATCGTCAGTCTCCATTTATGACACGGGTCTGAGAGCAGCCACGTGTAACCCCGCCAGCTGAGCAGCATGTGGAACACGTTGACCCACTGCAAATTTACTGGCCAATAAAAGGATGAATTCCATGGTTTTCCTGTTGCTTTTATGAATATCTCGTTGCTCCTCGGTTTTCAGTTTCTGGAGCTGTGCGAGGCAGCGCTGGAGCGGACTGGGCAGCCTGGGAAACTGCCTCTCGGAGCTGCCCAAGGAACCCTCTGCTCTGTTCGCCTCCTCCTTCCCCCTCCCTGCTGCCCAAGGAGCTTGTCTGACTCATGTCTGGCCTTTACAACATGTGGTAAGAGTTAAGAGGAGGGGAAAAAGCAAAATAAGACCAAAAAAAAAAAGGTGGGGGAAGGGTAGGATGCAAAGGTTCCACAGAATTTAATAAGACTGCTTAGAATTTATGCTAAAATCCTACAGGGAAAGTATACACCCCTCCATTCCCCCGTCCCTGGTGTTTTTGCAAGTTTAGAGCCAAGAAATGTAAAATTTGGGTGGAGGTGTCAGAAAAGATATGGAGGTAGATCTTGCAGGTAGGAAAAAAATGAAGGAAGGGGTGTTAAAGGAATACAAAGTTAAAGCCTGGGCTTGGTGGAAATAGTCTTAAAGCTGCTGAAGTCACATTCCATTTTGTACCAGCTGGAGGTCTGTTCCTCTCCCAGACAGTGGTTGGGAACGTTGATGGAACTTGCACTTGGCTGCAATGTTGGGTGTTTAAGGGAATAAAATGGATATTGTTGGAGCCAAAGCTGCAGAATCCATGTTTTTTCAATCCCATCCATATTTTTCAGACCCATAGAAGATAGTTTGGAATCGTTTCTAAATACAAGGATTTGTTCAAAAATATAGCTCAGCTGCAGAAGTTTCAGTTGGTCCTTGGCCTTTCCAGCGCCTCGATCCAGAGCTGATGGGCACTGATCTTGAGTGCGTTGCTAAGCAGGGTCTAAGTGCTGGCCTTGTTAGTGCAGATCCTACAGGGAGAGTTTGTGTTTTCCCTTGGATGTCTTAAGGACACATTTGCTTGTGTTACCTCTGTGTGGGCTTTTTGGCTGCTCACGTACTAATTTGTTGACATAAGAATATAACCATCTTTTCAAGCAGCATCTGCTTGTCTTTCTTCCATGAATTCTGCATATTTTCTGCTCTGTTTTTCCAAAAGCCGCTGGGCCTACATCCAATAACCTCTCCCCAACTCTTCCAAAAAGTGTTTCCGGCAATTGCCCAACAGCCTGTATAAATATGAGAGAAAAAGGGACTTGTCTGCATGAGAACGATTGTAACAGTGCGACAAATATGAATAAAGCAAACCCCCCTGCCCCCAGCAAAACATGTAATCAGTGGAGTCCACAGCGATGGAGTTTAAAGCCAGGCCTTGGGGTACAGTTGCAGCAGCACTACAAAATCAGTTTGAAACCTTCTCACTTAAGGCTTTGATTTGTGTTTATTTACAGTACATTAGTTTCAGATGGCGCCTCTTTTTCACTGCAGAGCTGGTGAAGTTACTGACATCATGGACAAAGACGTAGCTCAATGTGCCGCTGAAGGTGTGTTTAAGCTGAGCCTAGCTGGCTTTTACGGGCAGCCCCAGGTAAATGCTGCTCGTTGCATTTTGCCAACTCTGCTCCGAGGGAGGTAACCCCCAAAAAGCAGCAGCATGGAGAGCCCAGGGCAAAAAGTTTGAAACCCCACACGTCAATTTGTGACAGTTTGTCTGTCAGCGCGTTAACTCGGGCAAATTTCTTGATGAAAACCAACTGGACGATAAATAAGGTATATAAAGGATGAACTTGTGCGCTACCCTCGCGCTTCGCGGGTTGTGAATACGGATCATCGAGCTCCTTTGGAAATGAGATCAGTCTCTTCACGCAGTGCCAGATATAGCTCTTAATTGCCCTGTTGTAATGTGTTATTCCTTTGCTAATAGTTTGAGTTATTTCTTTGTTAACCTTTACACAGCCAATAACAAATTAAACATCATTATCTGAGTTTAAAATAGGCTGTAAATCTTGAAGCCCTGGTTAATACTCAGGTACTTACAACGAGGGAGCAATAAAAGGGCATTTAATGACACTCTGAAACGCAATGTGGGAAGTGTTATAAGCAAAAGAGAAGAAAACAGGGCAGTTATGTATTGTCCATGGAAAGATAAGTTTACACAGATGACAGTGTTCATAAAATGTGTCTCTTTCTTACCAAATTATTCACAAATAACACGGTTCCAATGCTCCAAATTGCTTTGACTCAACAAAATTTAAGGCATATAGTAAAACTTTCAATGAAATCGCTTGATGTTCTGCAAATAACATTAGGATGAGAAACAGCATTGACATAAGAGATTGGAAATTTTGGTCTGCTCTCTGTCAGGAATATTTATTCCTTTCTCTATCAAACCAAAGGTGCAGGCACAGCCAGCTCCTGTTTTCCGAGGATGCTGCTCTTGGTTTGTGTAAAGGTGCCGTGTTCCATGAGACCTGGATGTCGGTGTTGGATGTGGGCTAAAAATGTCAGTGCTTTCAACCGGGAAGATGGTGGGAGAAATGGTGGTGATGAGTTTGGAGGGTGTTTCCCTCTGGTATTGAGAGAACAATTCCCTCACAGATATGTTAATAATTCGCCGCTTGCAACTGCACACATTGAACCCTTCTCTGCTACCCTGCAAAAAAAGAAGGGCAAGAAACCACAGAAAATACATAGAAAATATTAATTGGTGTGCAGTTTGGTTACATTAGAACTACGATGGATATTGCTGGTAGTCTCAGAATGACAAGAGGTCAGAAGATGCAAAACAGGGTATCTGTCTGGCTCCCCTGTACCCACCTTGGGGATAAAGAAGGACCAAAATAATCTGATTTTCCTCAGCATTACATTCACTTCACTAAGGCCGGGAGCAAGAGGGTTAACAGACGTTTAGCTCTATATCCTTGGAATTGTAGAGTGAGCGTGTGTATATGTACACACACTTAATTTTTTGCTTGTTTGGAGCACAATCCCTTAAAAATCTGGCCAGTCAGCAAAATCTTTTAGTCTTCTCTTCATTGTGCCTCAGGGTGGGGACCTGGAGCGGGGCCTTTTCGGTGCTGGGAGGCTCCCGGTTCCCATCGTCTCTAACCCTGCTTATCCCGGGGAACCTGGGAGTCCCCTGAGACGGTGGATAAGTGGGATTTATACTTTTATATGAGCTGGCCTGGCAGAGTTTTCAATGGAATATAATGAGAGTCTGTCCGAGTTGGGGATGGAGGGCTGTGTGAGAAAGAAACCCTTCCTAGCTCAGTATATTTCTTAAGGTTAAAAACATTTTTTATCTTTACAGTTGTAATTTGTCTTGGGGAGTCAAGTCCATTCTCCTGCAACCCAACATAACCCGATATAAAGGCAACTTTCCTTCCTGCAGCACTTTGGGTGGGGGCTCAGAAATTTTCCTGCCTAAGGAACCAACCAATTCACATGAGAAGAGATGAACTGCAGAAGATGGTAAAGAAAAGCAAGCACAGGCTTTAATTCATTTTTAAAAACCATACATGCATATATTTCTATATTACAACAACAAAATGCTGTTGCTTGTTGCTCTTGATTCCTCGTGTGCCATTGGCATTGAGAAAGCAGCTGTGATGAGCATCAGGCTTTTGAGGATGTGGAGCAGAGCTGCAGGGTTGATTCCCTTGGCCATTTAGGGCTCTGTAGCAGAGCCGAGAATGAAACCCAGCATTTTGGAATTGTGATGTTTTGTCTTAAGTGTGATGGTTTGTTTTGGAAGAGGAATAGTTGGCTCTGATGATGTAGCCAGATCCCAGTTTAGGAACTGGGTCATTGCATTTCCCTACCTAGGGCTGCTGATGAGGTTATTGAATAACATCTGTCCTCTGTGCCATGACCTAACTGGGTTTAAATACATTCCGCACCATATGTGACTGCATTTCTATAGGGGGTAACTCCTACTTCTTTTTGCACCTACTGAAGATATTCCTTCACCCGTATTTCCTTAAAAATCTCTAAAGATGAAATCCAGTGCAGGTTGGCTTGTGCAGAGGAGCGTGTTTGTCTTTGCTGTTGGAGATGGTGGCTTTTGCTACCACCAACCTAAGCCAAAGATGAGAAGGATGTGGGGAGAGGCCAGATCCTGGAGATGTGGGCAGCTCTTGTGACCTCCTGTGTCTCTGTAGGAAACACTTACTGGGTTGTGCCCACAGACAGGATTTTTATTGATGTGTATTTTTTTCTAAAGGTGCTTGTTTATCTTTTTAACTGTTGAACACCTGTCATCTTTTATTGCAACTTGGAAATCTATTTTGAAAGAAAGACAAAAGATCAGCTGCTTGGTTTTGAGCCTTGTACAATCAAGTAATATGGCGTTTTCATTTTATGTAGAACAAAACATAGAGGACTCGATGATAAAAGTGCGGTTGCCCTTAATCCCACTGTACTGCGGTGATACGGAGATAAGTGAAGAAGGCCTGAGAATCCGAACTCTCCACTTGCTGTAAAGGGCCAGAAACTCTGTGAAGTTGCCTTTAGCGCAGCTTCTCGGTACTGCTTGACTTGGTTATTTATTTTGCACTCGAAGGGACTTTGGGAAGTTTGTGGTGCGCAGGGGGCAGCGGGATGACGAGGAGCTGGACTCTGGGCATCATTAAAGGTGTCAAAGGTCGGCGATCTCAAAATTGACACACTTGACCCATTTCCTTGCCACGCTGGACCTTGAGTCTGGAGTGAGTTCCCCTGGGGACAGCGCAGTGGGTTTGAAGCTGAATCTTCAACCCTTTCTTCCCATGAGGTGTATAATTCGATATTTATAGCCTTTCTCTCCAACAAGGTCTATGGCACCTCAGGGACCCATTCGGTAAAGAATGCTGATTCCCTTTATGAATTTTTGATGGGGGAGGAGGAGCAAGGGAGGCCACAAGGGGAACTTGTGAAATGTTAATATTTTTTTCTTTTTAGCAACGTTCCGAACAGCCCCTCTAATTGCGTTTGTGAGGATAAAGTTGTCTGAATTTTCCTTCTCTTCCCTTGCCCCATTCTTGCGGGCAAAGCAAGAAAACAGAAACTACCATGTCTGACTCCACAGATTTTTCAGCTGCTGGCGTCCTCTGAAAATCAAGATGATTGGTAAACAGGATATTTTCCTTGAACACAGTCGAAATGAGGCTCCTTTTGTCCGGTTTGTTTTGGTGGTCCATGGGGGTGGCCCTCCCGGGACTGGGAGCGTCTGCCTGTGTTTCAGTGCAGAGGAGGAAATGAGGGGTTTACTTTTCCTTAGTGCCTATGAATGCAAGTTACTCAGTTGAAATTTTTCTTCTTCCCGTCATACACACAAACAAATGTACACCCCTGCCTCCTGTTGTAGGCGAAATGTTCACCGATGTGACTTCAACCATGGTTTTCATCACAGGCAGCGTCTTTCTTTCTTGATGTAATTTAAACAAAGCTTTGCATAAATCTGATTTTGTGCCCTTTCCTGTTCTGGTGGTTTTGGGTTTAATTACAGTTTTCTTTTGCTTTGGATGATGATTTGTCCATTCTGTAATAAGAGGAACCACTGAAGTTTAATTTTTGGAAGAGGACAGGGCAAATGTACCCAAATTTGCATCAGTAAGAAAAAACAGAGTTAGATCTGGTGAGAGAAGGGAAATGGTAATACAGGCGCTCAAATGGCAATTTGGAGGGGGGGAGAATATATTTGATTTTTAGAACAAAATACATGATGAAAATGTGCATCAGAGAGACGGTTTGGTCTGAATTTTCATGGGTGACATTCTCGTTGAGGCGGGAGCTGATGAAATAAACGTCGTGTTCCAGCCTGCTCGCCTGGCTGGCCAGGACACCTCTCCCCTTTCATCTTTCTCTCACCTACCGAGATTGTCCCGGTGTCTGTGGTTAAGTGCCCAGACCAGTAAACTTCCTGGCTTTGACTGGGACCTCCTGCTGGTTTTGCGTTACAAACAGCAATAACGAGCCCCAGGCCGGCCGGCTGTCACCTGAACTTGGTGGCTTTGGACTGAACCTTCAGGTCAAATACTGGTGCGCTCCTTTTACTGCTGCGAAATAAGTATCTGTGATATACGGCAATGTGAGGACCTGGCCCACGTTTCCCCCTCTCCCTTCATGTTCTGGGGGGAAGGTGTCAGACAAAACAGTTGGATGGTTCTTTGGATGCAGCTCGTTGGTAGGCAGAGCTGTTTTCTTAACTGAACAACCCAATTAACTGGTGGAGCTCATTGCTGTGTGGTTTTATGGGGGATAAGCCCTTTGTATTGCGCAAAGTAAAATTCTTCACGGCAGAATTCAAATAAAAAGAAAATCCCTTGCCTACCTCTTTGGATGGGGCTACTGATACAGCCGCCTGCTCATTCTGCTTTGATTAGTGTTCTGCTTTCACTCATGTTCCACCTCTTCCTACTGTGAGGTAGAGTTTTGTACTTGCTTTAGAGTTCTGTTTGAATGTTCTCATCTGGATCTGTCCCCAGAACCCTAACCAGTTGCTTCCTCTTTTAGTGAGAATAAGACTTGCTCTCTATGAGCCGCGAAGCCCCTAAGATGATGGAAAATGATGCTGCAAAGCCCTCTGTCGAAAGCTTTGCACGGTGTGAGGAGCTGAGCCTCCTTTTCCGTGCACAGAGATGCAGGCGTCACTGTGATTAGGCAGATAACTCCAAATGCCAGTAGGGGACTGAGATTTTGAGACTATTAAGGGGTTTTACTTTGGATGGGGAAGGTAATAAATTAAACATCTGTAATGTGTTCTGCTTTTCCTATTGATTGTCTCATAAAACAATAGTTGTGAAAACAGAGGCAATTACTAACCCAGCCTTGATCCTGGAGGCGCTTAAAACACAGGCTTGGATTTGCTGTGGTGAGCAGTGCTGGGAAGGCAGCCAGCGCCTGGAGTTTTGGGGTCTTAGTGCTGAGCTGGTGGGTCAGGAGGCTGGAAAGCAGAGCCCGGAGCGTTGCGCGTCGCTCCCAGGGTGCGTGTTGTGCGGTGCTGAGATGACGAGAAGGACCTGGGGGAATGGATGGCGTCTGCTCTGTGTGTGACTTCGGGGCCGAGGGACGGCGACTGGGGCTTTGCCTGAGGTTTTTCCCATTTGTCCAGTAAGGATTAAGATACTTCCTCTGCCTCCCATCAGGGTGTAAAACTTAATGGGTTAGATTGGCTGCTTTTTGATTTCACCTGTTAGATGCTATCTTATCAAACTTGTTAGATGCTGTGTGCTCCAGCAGCTCCTTTCAGCATAATCTTTATCCTCATTGCTTTTTGCAGTGTCAGCCAAGCTCTATTTTAATTCATTTTTTCTTCTTGGACTGGTCTTCCAGAATTTAACTTTGTTCCAGCATTTGCATTCTCTTATCCTCAAATATTTCCCCTTTGTATTGTGTCTTACATGTGCTCCCTGTTTCCCTGCATGGCCAACATACACTATCGCAGCTTTGCACACCTATAGCAATCGCCTTGCAAGGTACATTTGACTGTCTGACTTTTCTTCTGACGACGTGGGATTCTTTTCCAAGAAGCTTTAGTGCTCCATTACCTTGACGAATCACAGGCTCAAGGTCAATCTTAATTTCTTGTTTCTTGCTAAGTGCGGGCAGCATCCTTCCCCTGGTAATTTGTGCCCATGCCCTTGACAGCAGCTTCAGCTTTTCTCCTTTCATTTCTCTACGTTTTTGATTTGCCTTTTCCTGCTACTGTCTCACTGTCTTTCTAGATCCCTCTGTACAGCAGACGTCCTTCTCCAGTTTGAGACTTGGTCATTCTGTACATGCACAGTTACAGCTTCCTCTTGCAACCTGCTTAACACCTTTGGCAATTTAGAAAAGATCTCCCAGTCTTTTCTATCAAAATAACCTTTAACTTTCATGATGACCCAACTTGATATTGTATTGGTTGACTTCATTTTCCTTCTTTTTTCTTTAGTATGTTGGCTTATGAGTTTGCATAGTAAACCCTACGGACAAGCGGTGTTTGTGCAGTATATTGCCAGGCATGCTTAAATTTCTGCCGGTGCTTTGCAAATATTTGCAAAGAGTTGCTTTACATTGCAATCTTGTTGGGAACAGTCTATAGATGTAGAAAGCTTTTAGTGTTAGCAGAGATAGACAACAACTTTCCTACCTAATAAAAACAGCTGAATATAAAAGCCTTCACACAAATGTGTTAAAAGGAGGCTGTTAGGACCTCTTAAATAAAGCACCCTATATAATTAGAGTGAAGTAGGCTATTAAAAACATACATTCCCATCACGATGAAAGTAGGCTAATATAAACATGGATAAAACCCACACCATTACAAAGGTAGACACGGTTCTACAAACACCTATATAAACCTCCCATCATAATAAACGTGAAGTAGACAGCAAACATTTAACAGAAGCCTTGTTCACCATAATAAAAACAAATTAGCCAGGCAAATACCACAGGCATCTGTCAGTAGAATCCCTGCTCTATTTTGAGTATCTTGGAGCATCTCTGCTCCCACCAACCATCTTGCCATGCGGCTGCACACTGAATTGCTCAGGGAACAAGCCGGGCATTTAGCAGTCGTAAAAGGCAAAGCTGCTGCTGCCTTTGGATGGGTGGTTAATGCTCCTGCCATCCTGACTCTGCTGTAGCTTCAGCCTAACGTGTCTCAGGTTCTTTCTGGCACATCTGTCTGTCTCCCTATTGAATGTTCCCTTCATAGAGAGAGGAGGTTTGTGCATGTGTAACTATTCCCTCTGGTTTCCGCGGTGTGACAAGAGTTCGGTGACAGACACTTGTGATGACTCGGGGGTTGACCTGCCCGCCAGCCTGTGACAACTGACTCTCTGCCGGATGGGGCTCGCGGTGCGTTATCTACCACTGCAAAGTGACAGCGGGTCAAAGCCGCTTTACTGAAGCGCCTAGGAAAAGGACAGGGAAATGAGGACGAGAAGAGATAAGCAAATTCACTTGTGGGTCTTCTCTTCTGGTCATTATACCAGTGTTGCGTCCTCCTTAGCCTGGCATGGAGCCGGTGGGGTGAAGTGCCACAAGCGTTTTCATGCAGAGATGCTCACAGAGGCTTCATGAGTCCATGACAGCTCCCAAATGGTAGTGACTTTCCATTTCCAAAGCAAGATGTGAACTACGATTTCCCACTCCTATCCTGGCACTTAAGAAAGCCCATTGAGTTCTTAGCAAAGCTGGTAGCAAAATACTCATCAAATTCAGCGGCGAGAAAGCTAATCTTTGCCTTTTTGATGGCAGGCTCTGATCCTTGCTGCCCGTTGGTTTGGTGGCAGGAGGCACGATGTGTCAGCGCAGCAAAGCCAGACACCTGCCCTCACCCCCCAGCCGCTGATATTTGTGCTGCCTCTACAGCCTCCTGTTGTATATGGATAATAACCCACTCTATCTGCTTAAGCTGATAAGCTCTTTGTTGTTAGAAAAGCACCTCATGTATTGTTATACCGGTATTGACATGTTGTATTGGTTCGTTGTAGGAAAGCGTTGGAATCCAGTGTTTGTCGGAGGCCAGTACTTGCCCTAGTGGGACTGAGAATATTATCTGCTGTGGCAGGGGCAAAGTGACCATCTGAAGTTAAAATTTAATGCTTAAGTGGCAGCTTCCAATTCTGTACTTTGTCACAAGCTTCCTCGGTGACTTGGGGTTACTTCTTTCACTTCCACAAGACTGAGTTTTCCTGTCTATGAGTTGGTTACTATGGGACTTTTCTTACAACTGGGTTGCTAAGATTCAGCGCTGATAATTTTTCAGTATGGATTGGCAAGAAAGATCTTCAATGGACTGCAAGTCGAATGTTTAGTATGTATAAATATTTTCCATGGATTGTTTTGAAGATGGTTATCTGGCTGAAATCCTGATCCTGCTCTATTATTTCTGAGAAGCTATAACTGTTTTCAATTTAATCTCTTCCCAGCTTCCCATATTGTTAGTAAACACAAAGTACCAGCTGCTGATGGTAGTTAGCAGTGAGTTACTGCTCTGGGTTATTTTCTTCAACTCCAGCTTTGGAAATGTCTCTTTTCTCTCTTCCCTAATTGGATATCAGTCAGAAAACAAGCCAGTTCTGGGAACACGAGATGTTAATGTGCGGTGAATAAGCACCTTGAGACTGAGGCCTGTCACTGGCCTCATCTGGAACTGCTTACACAGGGTGCACTTACTGGGGGCTGAGCCTTAATGCGGGACTTTAAAAGGTGGCACCCAAAGAAATCCTCTTAATGTCTCAACAAGCCGATGCTGACAAGCTCTTTGCATTAGCGACTTATGGCCAAGTCCAAATCCTTACTCAGTGTGTCAGACAAATAATTATAGAGAATTTTGATCTTGATGCTTTGCTCTGAGGTATCCATTCATAAAATATTTACAGTAGCTGCAGAGAATGCAACAACCTTTTTTTTCCCCTTTCTTTATCTTCTCTCTTCTTAGCACCATGATTCTTATTACCATAGACTTGTAAGAAAAAACATCAGGCTTTATATTTTTAGCAAAGACACTTCCAAGGTGAAATTCTTTTTCCCTGTAAACCATTGTGTTTTTAAATATACAAAACCTGGAAATTTCAAGCGCTGGAAACTATATAAGAATAACTACAAATTGCTAGAAAATGTGGGGAATCATACCCAAAGACTGAGCTGAGCAGCCTGTATATTTTTGCAGCTAACTCCTACTTTATGTCGTCTTGCCCAGAAGGTTGTGAGCGCGTCTCAAGGTGTCAAACAGCCCCTCGGCATCTGTGGCCCTCAGGACACTGAGCACTTGGACCGTGTTTCATAGCAGCCTGTGATGGGAGGTTGCCAGGTTGGCTAAATTCCACTGATTCGGATTCTGAAGTGGGGAAATAACCTGGAAAAAACTGCACGTGGCCTTTAAGAACTATATTAAATAATGATTTAACAATTTTAACCACATCCTATTGAAGCAACTAACTTATTTTCATGAGGCACATGATGCAACGCGATTTATCTTATGAGAAGTTTATTCATTAGAATCAGAAAGAACAGGTCAGAACTGATTTGTACTACGAATCATTTATATGTGTGTGCGCAGTTGCCTATTTTTAATGGGATATTGGTTTAAATATTATTTAAGAATCTTGTAAAGATTCAAGCCGGATGCATTTTTTGGATTTAGATTTATATTTTTGATCGGTAGCTATGTCAACTCTGAAAAACATTTATGAGAAACCATTATTATTTAAATACAAATCCACGACTTGCTTGTTCCCACCCTCAGCTTTCATAGGAGAGATGGATTTACCTCCAGCTGGAGACTGGTAGAAACTCTATTTGTATTTTTTGGGGGAGATGTGGGTCATGACTCCAAAGAATGAAACCAGTAACATCTCAGGGAACCAGGCTACCTCGAATTAATCTTTGTGCCTCTGGATTTCTCGTTCCCAGCGGCAGAGGCTGTTTCTCGGCCGCGGTGTCAGGCGGTAACGAGGGGGGAGGCGCAGCCGGTAGCTCGATTGTTCTGGATGAACTATCAGCGACCCACTGGGAATACTGGTGCCTTGACCTCCCTGCCCCTCAAAGTGCTGAGTGTGGAAAATGGGAAGTCTCCATGGACCTCAATATGCGCAAGATGTCAGAAAAATGCAGTTCTTGGAAAACTGTACCTTTTTTTTAAGGTTGCATCGTTGTGCTAACATTATGGGGTTTCCTCCTTTTTGTTTGTTTTTTGTCCCCAAATGCGCGTTTTCCTTTTTTTCATCCCTTCAGTAATGTTCACGTTTTTATTGCGTTTAGGGTGTTCACAATTGTCCTAAGAGAAGAAAAACAGCATAGAGGATTTTAAACACAGTTACATTGCAGAACGGGATCCTATTTCTTCTTCTGCCTCCACCATGGGGCTGGGATCTCTTTTAATAATGTCTTCGCCACGTTTAGCCAAAATCTCTGCTGAACTTGAGTAAACTTCCTACAGCTCCTTTTGGACTCATTAAGGGCCCAGCTATATTTCAATTTTGATATTTGGGTGTTTCCTTGGCAACCGTTTTTTCATTTGGACACATGGAAGGTTATGGATCATACACTTGCTTCTCTGAATTCCCAAGTATTGTTCGGTGTAGCAGAGCAGCCTGCAAACCCTTCGTAAGAACGAATCTGATTGCAGACTTGCTGTTTGTGACTCATGGTGCAATTTCAGATTTATAAGCATTTCCAGATTTTTTGCCAATATCCAGAAATGTGTATGGTGAGCATACAACTCGCACAAAGTTTAGTCAACAGTTTAAGATTTCAGTTAGGGAGCCAAGATCTTTTTCTTTCCTTTTTTTTCCTCCTCTTTTGAGGACAGATGGGTGTGTTCAATTCCGAGTTTCTACAGTGTGTCTCTTCGGGGTTTGACTTTTACTAATAAGCATCCTCTGAACACACCTGCCCTTTCTCTTGGTGCTGCATGGGTTTTCTCTCCTGTTCCAAACACGCTGTGTGAAAAAAACAAACTTAAGAGGAACTGAAATTGGATTTTTAGAGTCTAAATGATCTGCTGTTCCAACAGAAAACCTTTGTACTGCACTTGCTAAACTATCATTAACACTCGGTAGTTTTTGCTGTGGTTTCATGAGTGGATCTTGGAGCATCTTCTTGAGGAGGTACAGTAGTTTTTTAGTTTGAAGGATTTTGAGTGCAGTGCCTCAGGGGGCAGTGCTGGGGCCGGTATTATTCAATATATTCATCAATGATTTGGACGAAGGAATAGAGTGACTGTCAGCAAGTTTGCTGATGACACCAAGCTGGGAGGAGTGGCTGACACGGCAGAGGCTGTGCTGCCATCAGAGACCTGGACAGGCTGGAGAGCTGGGCAGGGAAACATTGAATGAAATAGAACAAGGGCAAGTGTAGAGTCTTGAATCTGGGTAGGAACAACCCCAGGTTCCAGTGTAAGTTGGGGAATGACCTATTAGAGAGCAGCGTAGGGGAAAGGGACCTGTGTAACCCCCCTGCTCCATGGGGGGATTGCACTGGATGAGCTTTCCAGGTCCCTCCCAATCCCTGACATTCTGGGATTCTGTGACATGGATGATATTTTTTAAGATGCTGTTCTTAATGAGGTATAATTATTCAGACATGCCAAAAAAATTCTTAATTGACTGAAGAAATCAACAAACAGTCAATATAGGCAAAACCCCCCATATGCACTGTCTACACAAGATCCTGTTCTTTTACTCTTGAAACAGGATCAGTTCTTACTGTGTGAAGTCTGCTACTTGAAAATAAAAATACTAGAAGGATGCCAAAGAGGTAACACCTTTTTGAGGTCTACAAGAAAGGCAAAGGGCTTGTCTCTTTGCCAGGCTCACTCTATATCTTCCTGAAAGTTTAAATCACAACTGCTTCTGGTTTTCGACCCATTCAGTGTCGCCAAAACAACATAACGAGGCCCCAACATAAAGAAAAATCAGGCTTATTGTGCTCCATCCTAAAAATAACTTCATATATACTCAGTATTTTATTAAAGGACTCTTAAAAAAGGTATTTGAATTCTTCATTCCTACAGACTAAATCTTTATTTACCTGAGAGACCACACTTCTCCACTGGTGGTTTTCGGGTGTTGTCGGTAAATACCGAACCCTTCCCAGCAGGGCCTGGTTAAGGCGCTGGCCCCGGTGGTCCCTGGTGATGAGGTGTCCGTGAAGCTGGCAAGGATTAAATACACAAACCGCCATTTAAATTATATAAGCGGGGTGTTGTGTGTGTACTTGCACTTGCAGCTGTGTCCGAGTGGGCTTGATCCGAAAGATAAAGAGTTCTGGCAGGAATTATTTATAGCTCGGACCATTTTGTCATTGCCTTTTATTTTCCACAAGAGCCAGAATTTGTTAGGATCTGCCTTAACTTTCAATTTCCTGGGTTTTGTCAGCTTAAGCCAGACACTTAACCTTATTTAAAAGTGTTTTTCTTTATTTAACTTCTTTTCAGGTTTTGTTGAGGAAGAAATGTTATGAAAAATTGAAAAATAGACTTGGCTCAAACAATATCAAAGACCAAAGTGATTTTTCAGTTCCCTGAAACAAAGGGAAGGTGAAAAATGCTGAATTTTTATCACTGCTCCCCCAGAGAAAAAGGGGAGGTTGGGGAAGGAAAATACCTTGTCTGCGTTTGACTTTGCAAATACAATTCTAAAATCCAGATGTATCATTAAAGTCAGCGGCTCGGAGAACTGTAGAAATTACAGCATGGAGCGTGTAGATCTGTTGCTTAGACGTAGTAACAAAAAGAAAATGAGGGGTTTTTTGGTTCACGAACCTTCAGGAAGCGACATCCATTAACTTCTCCATTTTAGTGAGTGATTTAAAATGCCAACTACCATGTGCCTGCAATAATTTTTGTTGTAAACTCCTCCTTTTGGACTTGCCTACAATATCATTCAGCGTTCATAAATCAATATCCAGAACCACTAGCGGCTTCTTGAGTCTCGTGTCCAGAGCTTTTCTGTCGGGAACCCGTTCATTGAGTGGATGTGAGTGAGATTTTAATCTTTTCCCTGTTTTCTTGCCTTACAAACACCCAAAGTGGTTACAACCACTAAGTGGTTCCAAACCTCCCCAGCTCATCACCAGTACGGTGTAGCTGGAGTATTTAGGGAGAGCTTCCCAACAGCTTTCAACAAATCTCGTTAAAGCCGTAGAAACGGTTAATCCTGAGATACCCTGAGTTGCATCGGTTGTGGGCTGGAGCGGCTCTTTTACCATTAGAGCCCCCTCTTGTTGATGAGGGCCGGTATCTGATGGAGAAATTATGTCTTATTATAATGCCTGTGTCCTGCAGTCTGAATAAAGAAAGGGAAGGTTGGACATTAGTACAACATGAAATAAGGAAACAGTTCTGGGTTCCATTGCATTTTGTCATGGGCTATTTTTGTGACTGGAAATCCATGATATCTAAGAGTGCATGTAGAAAGTTATTTAAAAATAACTAAATAAGCAAGCTTAGAAAAGCCAAGAGTTGGCCTTGGTTCCCCACACATGCACTTTTCTACTTAAAATGGGGAAATTCCAAGATTGCTGCAGTTAAATACTGAAGGGAATGGATGGATTATTCTGTTTTTGAAGCAATAATTGTTATTCTTTGCACTGCAGCACTAACAACACTCAGTGGATGTTGGAAGGGCCGTGTCATTGGGGACGGTGTTTTCTCCCAAGTTCACAGGGCATGTGGCACATTGGGATCCCACCTGTGCTGAGGGTCTTGGGATTTCCCAAACCACAAACTCAGATGGGCCAAAAAATTCCCTCCGCGGCCTTTACCAAGCTTAGAAGTGCTCCAAAAACTCTATTTGAGCACCGTGTCCTTCCTCCCGGAGGCGCGAAACCCTGCGAGAAGTGACCCGCGAGCAGCCGTGTTTGTTGTGGGCTGGTTTATTAGGGCAAGAAAAGCAACTCTCCTCGTTTGCGAGTCTGAGGAGAGCTTAATTAAACTCATTTTTGCTGTTACTTAAAATACGCCTCCACCTGCTTCTGTGGTGCTTTGAGAGGCTCCTGTTCCCAGAAGGCTGGGGCAGATGGGGGAAAACGAGACGAGAGTCGTATTGCAAGTTGTTTTTTTCATCCAGGCTTGTGAGTCTTAAGCTTGTGTGTTTGGATTCAAATCTATACCTGGCGGAGAGAAATTCAGGTGAAGTTCACAGGGAAAATTCCCCAATAGAGGCAAATTCTGCATATGTTCTAAAAATTTAATTTTTTAATTCAAATAAAACTTTAGACATTTTCAAAATGTAGCATTTATAATTTATTTATTCACAGCTTTTTGAAATAGTCCTTAAATAATTAGTTTTGCTGTCTGTCTCACACTTACCCAAACACAGGAAAAATCTGAGAAAAGACCCTTAATGAACCGTTTCATCAAGGGTGTTCTTTCTTTAAGCAAGTAGTTTAAAAAACCTTCCGTTAGCTCTGATTTTACAAGAAGTTATTCCTTGTACAGCCACATCTGGCCAAATTTCAGTGTCGTGTTGCAACGTAATAACTATTGAATAACAAATTGTATGCGATGCATGATTATATGTTACGTTCACATTCCACCTATAACAATATCAGTATCATTGCCAATGAATGAAATTAAATCTGTTGAAGCATTAATGGTTGTGTGTGAAATGCTGCAGTTTTGATGAAATGGGGTTTTCCGTAGGATTCTTGGTTTTGTTGAACTTTCTGTATGCGGCGGCCGAAGAGGCCGAGGGTTGAACACACCGTACGTGCCCTGCGAGGGTTCCGGAGCATTCGCGCACCCTCCAGATATTCCAGAAGCTAAAGCACAAACCAGGGTTTGGGGTCTAGTGAGTATTTGGAGCAGATATTCGAAGCCACCTGGTGCGATGCGGAGGAATTGCAGGTGTGACCCCGATCGGTGAGCGTCAGGAAAACACAAATCGTGGACGGGTTTGGGCTGGGAGGGACGTTCCCAGCTCTGCTGGGTCCCCAGAGAGCAGCTGCGGTGACTTGGACAAGTTTTATCTGCAGCAAATGGTTGTCTTAGCACACCCTGCAATCAACATTTAATTACTATAAAAGCTTATTAATGTGAGCAGTTCCTTTTAAAACTGGTGGGGACATACCAAATGCTGGCTGCGTGCAAAATATTTACAAGGCAGCGTTCTAATATTGTGTAGCTGATTCCTGTACTGTCTCTTTTAGGCATATGTTGCTATCTTTGGGGGGCGTGTTAAAATTTGGGCTGATTTCTTGCTTTTTCTTTCTTTGAAATGACTTTCCTATAGCGCACACACTCTGGTCTCCTTTGTCTTCTCGCCAGCTGAGCCTCAGCTGCAGATTCCCAGGCTCCTCTTTTCCCCTCTGCTCTCAGCAGTGATTTAATAAATACATTTAAAAATCACTTTTTCCTTTCTCCTCCACCCAGCTGCCAACTCCCACCCCCATAACGTGCGTATGCACATCCGTGCATGTGAACTGAATTCACGTCCGCAGCCACTGACAGGTCTGATTTCACCAGAATTTAATACAATCATGACTTTTTTTCATCTATTTCCTTTGTTTTTTCTTTCTTCTCCCACTGTGCATGTCCTTTTTGGATCCTGTTGTGAAAGTCCATCTCGCAGTGAGAATATGAACTAAATATATACTGTAGCCAGCTGAGAAAGGCGAGGTCAGAATGCCCAGGTCCCAGTTACCACCAGTTTGCTGAAGCTTTTGTCAAAGCCTTTTGGCACTAAATAGAATTCCCCATCCGAACTCACTCAGTGCTACAGTAAATATTTTAGTTGTTGTTGCTTCAATTCAAAAGCACGATGTTTGATGGGATTGCCTAATGTGTATGTGGAGCTCTGCTTTCCAGTGCTTGGATATTTATGGGAATTTTGTGCTTCTGAGATCTCAAATTCAATTTTCATTTGCACTGATCTGTCACAACTCCCATAGACTTCAGCAGCACTTCATAACATGGAATCGCTGAATACCTGAGTGTTGGGGGACGGGGATTCTGGAAGCAAGACCCGTTAAACTCTGTGTTAAGCTGGGCTTATGTGCCTCTGGCCATGCTGCCGGTGCTTCCAGCCAGTCACGCCCGGGGGGTTTTTGGTGCTGTCAGCTCCATGTTAAACCTACATGTGCAAAGTGCAAGATGTGCACATTGAGGTGTTCGGTGTAAATGGGCCAAACTGATAAAGGGAAAACAGGGAACGAGATGCTGGGAGGAATGAATTGACTTGCCCCACAGCATAAGACTCCGATCCCCAAATCTTCCGAGTCCCATCCCTGAACTCTTTAGTCTGGCGTTATCTCGAGTTTAAACTTTACCTTCTTGGCTGCAATCAATTCAGATCAAATTAATGTGTAACAAAGAATTAAATAGCAAAGTTCTTGTCTTCTGCTCATTCATCCCAATGGCTATAATGACTGTAATACAAATTCATGCGAAGTAAGGAGCAGTTGGTGACGAATAAACTTGAGGCAGAATGTGGCCCCAAGATTCTTACATTTCATGTCCTTTTGAAACGTGCATATCTAAGCCAGTCCTTGATGCCTTATTGGTGCAACGGTGTGTAGCAAAAGTATCTGAATGAAGCGAAGTAACATAAGACAAGATCTGTCAGCACAGGCTTTAATGTTGCTTAACAAAATATGTTACAGTAAATCTTTATAGACTGTAGAAGTATGTTGAGTTCCAACAAAGTAAACCAAAGTAAACATTTCTCTTATGGGAAATCAAATTCCATGTGGTTAAGGCAGAGCTATGATTAATTCAGCGGCAATGAGAATATAGTAAAGTTATTGACTGTGTCTTAGAAACAATTTAATGTCAGAAAAAAAAATTAAACACCAGATAGTAGGAGTGGAAAAACAGAACCGGAGTTTCTCATCTTTAATTATAAATTAAAGCGCTGATGCTGTAGGTATTAAAGACGCATCAATTATTGATAACGAGCTGGGTACAGTATTAGAACCGTCGTCTGCACCAAACCACGGCAGCTCTGGAGGGGCGGATGTGATGCCGTCCTCCCTGCCCAGTTCGGCAGGAACGGGGAGCACTGGGAGCACTGGGAACGCTGGACTGCGGCCCCCCCCGCGCAGGCTTTCATAATGCTCATTTTAACTTTAAATGATTTTTAATATTCTACATATGGTTTCATGGTTTTAAGCCTCCTCACTGGGAATGAACAAGGCTGTGGTATTATGATGAATAGTGGATCAAGTCCAGGAACACCCACTTGCTTCCCTACATATCAAACATGTGGCGCTCCCATTAAATATGGGAATCTCTCCGGGGATTAGAGTTGTCCTATCTAATCCAGTCCTATTTTGTTCCCCCGACCCGGATTGAGTAGGATGCATTGTTCCCATACATTCTTCTTTTAATTAAATGCAGTAGATATGTCATGTCAATGAAATATTCCAGGTCTGTTTTTACATCTGTAGCCATTTTCTCCTCCTTTACTTCCATTTGCCTTCTTGGAAAGAAACTCTGCATTAAATACAGTCTTGGACTAGTTGATCGGCTGTGTGTCTGCTGCCAGAACAGTTCAAATAAAAATCTTCATGTTGTTTTTTATTTTTTGCCTATGTAAAGCTAGACTATAATGTCATAGGACGCTGCTCCTCTGAGAAGTTTCAGACCCACCAGAACACTCCGTCTCCAGGTGCCCTCGTTAGTTTGGTTTGTTAAGTGGATGTTTTGCAGCAACCACAGCGACCTGTTTTCTCCTTGTTACCTCTGTAATCCCTGTAGGTATCAGCGTGACGGACACTGGACTGGGTTGGTTTTTAAATGTGCTGGAATAATTTGGTAACTGATCCAATTGATACAAAGCTTCATCATTGTTTAAAACAAAATCCTCTCTGAATATACACCAGGCAGATGATCCAGGTTTGAAAACTGATCTCCTTTTAAAAATGCCGTGTTCAATTATTATTTTTAAAATGTTGGATTACAGCTATGAATTCTCTGGAGGTTAAACTGAAGCCTTATTATAAGGGGAACTACAAGTAAACATTATTAATTATAAAAAAAAAAAATGCTTAAATTAGGTTTTTTTCACACCTGCTTCTTTCTTAATTAGCTAGTAGTCCACATATTTCAGTCAGTTGAACTCTTTAGTATTTATTCAAGCATACTTGACATTAACATACTGTTTGATGTTTGATATCCTGAGTTTTTAATTTAACCACATGACAACAAATGGTATTTATGAAATATCAGTGAGCTGGAAAAATATCCCGTGTTGCAGTGGAGCGCTGTAGTGAGCTGAAAGCTGGTTCCTTTGGAGGTTTAAGAAGGGCTTAAATGAACAGGGGGAATCTGTGCCTTGGAGTGCTACCCTGGTTTTGATCCTTTGCAAGATCTCCAGGCTGCCAGGGGTGCAGAGCTGCTGAGAGAGGCCAAGAGACACCAAAATACTTCTGAAGTGATGTCATAACTCAGAGAGTTCCTGCAAAACGGAATCTTTACTGACACACAAGTCATCACCGAAATATGTGACATCTATTTGTCCGGGTTTATTAATGTTATTACGCGTAGTATTTGGATTGTAGCTTCTCCCCCGCCTCGTTATGATCCACAGTAATTTATAAATTTTCCATGAAAACGCATGAAGCTGCTGTTTGTGTTACAGCAGCTCTGGGATCAGGTCTGTGTTAGGTGCTGTTCACCAGCAGAAGACAATTCCTGCCAAGAAGAACTTGCGTTCAAACCACATTGTTGAGCCCAGAAACCACATTGGCCTGTGAAACAAGTGCCGGGGTAGGGGCAGGATCAGAGCAGACTCCCCAGACCCCAGCCTCGCTTAGCACAGCATTACGATATGGATATTTTTTAGTGGGGAAACTGAGGTATGAAGCAGTTTTGGCTTTGCGGAGCAGCTCAGCGTCGAGGACAAAAACCAGCCCCTCAGCTGGTATTTGGGCTCGGCGTTAACTTCAGGATGTATCAGCTATCTGTCTCCAAGCAAATAATCTCACTTTTGTAATGACAAAGCTCCGTAGCCAACAATGACGGTTCCTAGAACTGGCTGGCGTTAAACTCACGGATTCTTTGCCAGAATCTTGATACCTGCTGTTTTGGTTTCGTGTGTCATCCTGTGCAGGGGTTGGGGACCGGCCGGTTGGTGGGTGAGGGATCTCGACAGAAGGGTGGGGAACATCTGACTCATTTGTTCAATCTGCTGCAGATTCTCTTGTGGAGTCTCGTCCCTCTCAGTCTGTTTCCTATCTCACGGCAAGCCTTTCTGATTTTGGTGTATGAGCGTTACAATAAGCAGAACTCAAGTGTTTTGACTGGAGTTATGTTGTTAATTACTTTTCAGTTTATCTGTTAAAATATGTGAAGGATCCCCAATGAAAAATTTTCACAAAAATGGAATACTAGAAATTTCAAGTTGATTTAGGTTAGAATTTTTGGTTTGTTTCGAGTGTAAAAACAGAAATGTAAAACCAGGCAGAATCCTCTGATGAGGAAGAGCTGGTATAACGCCCTGGTTCAGACTGATCACCCCCCCTTTGTTAAGGTTGCTGGTTGTTGTCGTAGACACCAATTTACATGTGATCCTGATCACCAGTAGATAATTTTAGTGTCAGTCAGCTGATGTGTGTTCACACTTGGTTCTCACTATCACTCCTTAGCTCTACCTGTGCCCTTCAAACACTGGCGGGTGGTGAAAGGCAAGAAAGAGATGGTTGTGTTTGCACCCACATGTCAAGAACAGGCTGGTTGTGTTTGCACCCACATCCCAGCTCCACTCCGGGGAACGTGGCTGCTGTGGGTGGGTTTGCCCCGGATCCTCACGAACAAGGGGAGCACGTGTAAAGAAACACTAAGTGTGGATTTAAAGAAAATTCCTCATGTTTGTGGAATGTTCAGTTTAGAAACTGAGAAGAATATCTTAATAAAAATAAATGGGAGACAGATGCATGAATTTCAAGTGGCGGGATAAACTCTGAGTGGAGAGAGCTTTTTTTTAAAGAAATGTTCACATGTGTTAGCAGGTCAGGATAACACCAGAGAAGATGATGCTTTCTCTAGGCTGTTAAAACTCATTCATAGCAAATCTGCAATGTCTTTGCTAGGATCTCAACTTTTGCTGGCTATCCACGTCTTAATTACCATGGGGTAAGAATGCACTTAGCTGTGTTTGGTACTTCTCAAGCAAAGCAAGCTCAAGTCCCATCACCTGCAGGAGAAGGGACGGTTCAACCTGGGCCCGCGGGGCGTGCTCCACCAGTGCCTCTGCATTGGGAGTGGGCAGATTTCTAAATCTTAATGTGTTATTCCTTGCCTGGAATTTGAAACTTCGCTTCGTTTTCCTCATAATTAGATCTGGACTTGGGCAGGTGGACTCGGACAGATGATTATTGCCTTAAAGCCTTACGTGGAGGCAAACTCCCTGAGAAGGTCTGATATTGGGCACGGTTTTAACACAGCTTTAGCTTGAGTTTTCTCTTATTCTCTCACAGTGAGGTCAAGTGAGAAGCTTAAGTGAGATACTGGGATCTAGTTTTGCCAGCTGCAAATCACAGTCAGTTGCCACCAAGATGTAATACATGGTGCTCCCACTGAGTGTCCTCAGAATCAGGTCCCCTAGTGCCTGAAATGAAACAAATGAATAACCATGGTGAGCGGACACCACATTTCAGATCTGCAGTTCTTAGGTTAAAGGAGAAAAGCCCAACTCTAAGAAGGGTGAAAGTGTCAAAAGCTGCAAGAATGGAGAAGTTGAACTGTGAATTACACCAGAGGCAAAGAGCAGAAGGTCTTAATGCTACTGCTACTCAGTGTTTGTAGGACGGACTTTGGAGAGGGAGAGAAGGCGCGAGTGCTACACACAGGGATGCCAGGAATATTTATATAAGTTTAAGAAGTCCTTGAATAAAAATGTTTGTGGAGCGATCAGCTCCTCCAGGAGTGGGAAAGAGCGGGAGAACCTGGAGAGCTCTTCCAGCAGATGGGACCGGCTGCTTTGAAGTGGGAGGCCAAAAAATGCATCGGGATTCCTGGAATAAGTTGATTTAGAGGAAGGAGGTCTTGAGGAGAAGCTGATCTAGACGAGGCAGTGACCCTGGAAGAATGGCACCAAACGCAGAGATGCAGCCCTTTCCGTTTGCAACCCCAGGGAAATATCATTTCGGGTTTAACCCAAGGATTTGCAAAGTGCTGCTTTTGCCTTAGTATCTTAATCCTCCACCTGATCCTCTGACTATCTGTTGGTAGGTGACATCTGCATAGGGTGAATGGGAGCGCTGAGACGCTGCTTCCTGTTTATTCAAAGTATTTCCTTTATGCGTAAAAAGGGGAGAGGTGTTTCGCGAACCCACCAGAACAGTTCGGTGTCATTTAGAATTGGAAAGTCCCTGCGCTCTTGACGTTTCTACTGAGAACTCAGGTTCTGCTGTAGCTCGGCTTTTGGGCTTCACCTGCATGAAACATCCCTTCATTGAGCCACTAAGAGGATGATTTTTCTTTAAAGACCACAATCCTAATACCAGTTTATTCCCCAGCCAGGAACAGAGCCAGATCAACAGACCTGTGTAAACAAGTCACCGTAGACTTTCTTGATTTTGTTCAAAACTTTTTTTATACATATAAAGAGGCTACTTCAGATTCTGCAGAAGTAATAATAAAACCAGACCTAATGGGTCACCATATGTGGAGAGGAGTTCTCTTGGGTCTTAGGATATACACTTAAAGAGTGAAATAAAGAAAAGGAAAAAAGCGGTAATATTGGCAACTGTTGTTAGGTAGTATAAACAATAGCCAGCCATTGGCTTCGAGCGGAGGATCAGGTTCCAATAGCACTCAATAGGGAGCCTTCCTTAAAAAATTAGAAGAAGCTGGGTTGGAGTTGGTCCATGCTGGGAATGGCAGAAGAAGCAAAAACAAGAGTAAATGAATGGAAATTAAGCAGCAGGAAATGGGGATTTGGCACAAGGCTGGAATTTGAAACTGCAGAGAGGTGTCAGTGATAAAGGTTGGATAGAGTTTCTGGCCAAAAACAGAAAGAAAGAATGCAGATGTGTTCATTGAATAAAGTACAGATGTAGAAAGTAGGAGGAGGGGGGCTGGTGGGGAGAGAGGAATAAAGAAAAAGAGAGGGAAAAAAAGAAAAATGGAGGGGAAATAATACTGAAAGTCGGTGCATTCATGTGTAATGTTGTTTTGAAACAGTTTTTCTTTGTGAGTCTGTAGAGGACGACAGGTCTGGGTTTAGTTCAAGCTGCCTTCTATGGGGAGCATCTTTCTGTGTGTAACTTGTTCTCGCCCCTTGTGCATCTCGGCCCCGCGTTCCCTGGGATCCTGCACGGATCGGCGTGGAGCCGGGACCGGCTCATTCATCATCCACAGCGGCTTTGCAGGAGCAGCAGCTCATGGCATTTCAGGACTATGGGGTTGGTGCTGCTGGACTCCTCCTAAAGAGACCAGGGTGTAAAAGTCTTGTTTACAGGTTATCATATAGCAGGTTCCTGTTATCATTTTCTTAATTGTTTTTGTTACTACCTCTCTACAGTGGAGTATTTATGCCTAACTCTAGGCATATGGTTGCACAATCCAAGTTTATCATGTATTATTTAAATAAGCCCACACTGTGGCAATTGACAGTGGCTATGTTCTTCCTAATTACAAAGTGGGCTGATTTGCTTCAACTGTTGTGAATATGAACCCATTTTTCCCTGCACTGGGGCAGGCTAATTGTGGTTTTGTTTCCGTTTCTGGAGTTCATCTGATGAGTAATGCTATTGTATTCTTTCCCTAAAGTCCTTTTATGGCCCATATTATAGTTGCTTCTGAGTATTTCTCTATATATCTGGCTTGAGATTGTCCCAGCGACAGAGGGAAGTCCTGTCCCTCCTCTTTACTGCTGTTCACTTAGTAAACCCAAATGCTCTGAGCTTTGAAGGCATTTAGCCAATTGTCTCCTATCGATTTGAGCACATAAAGTGTGAAATATGGTCTTAGCGATTTGCCAAATAATCACATAGCCTGTAGTAGAGCTCATAGTAGTTTCCGGGCCTTCTAAATCTAGGCTGGGACTTCAACGCTCCTTCAATATTGTGCTTACAGAGCTGAAGCTTAGGAAATAGGCCAGGGATTAAGCAGTGTCCTAGCAGTTTAACTACCTTCACTCTAGAGATCCTACAAACTTAATTACTTTTAATTGACATGTAGTAACTTACGTATTTAAATACAAATGTTATAGATGTCATGGTAGGTTTCTGAAGGGCCTGATTCACTGGTGATCCCTGTCTTGTGTTTCAGTTCCTAAGTAGAAAAGTGAGCATTTTGTGTCTGCTTTCCAGTGGATATGAATAAAAGAAGTGCAGTGCCGCGTAAGACCACAGCTCTGAGAGCAGCAAAAATGAATGGCAGCCTTTGAGTTGCGTTTGAGCAAATTATACTGTGGTTTATGGATTCATAGTGTTAGACCCTGATTCTGTAACTCAATCTGTACCGTGCCCTGTTGACTTTTGAAGAGCCTGTCCAGGAGAATTGTTTCACTGCACTGGGACCTGACCCAAGGCAGTTGCAAAGTCCCATCCTCACTGATGTATTAGGGCTTCACACCTTCGACTCAATCACTGTCAGTTTGTTTGCTATTTTATTTCTGATTGCTGCAGTTTCGGATTGGCCATCTCACTCTAGAAAATAAGGGATATTTTGGTGTCTAAGCACCATTTAATATTTTGCTCAAGTATAAAATATCTTGACTCCAGAAAGTCTTTATTGTCCTTTGAACTCTAGAAGGAATTTGTAGGGCTTTGTCACATCTGTTGTTTTGCTCTTAACTACGAGTGCTTGTTGTGCAATATTTCCTTTATATTTCAGGGTTTTGTTAAAAAAATAATCCAAATATTTGTCTTATATTATTATGTATTATGAATTTTACCACTCTGCTCTGCCAAACCATCATTCTCAAACCCTGGAGAACTCTAAAACTAAGAACTGGCATGTGGGGAAGGCTTCTCCATCCTGCAATAACAACCCCCTCTCAACCCTTAACATTTAGATAGTTTTGCTACTTGATTAATGGATGTTAGAGAATTTACCATGGAGGTATCCAGCAACTTTTGTGTGTCTAACTTGTGTGCAGATTTGAAGGCCCTTGGCGCGGCTCCAGGATCTCGTGCACAGATCCAACATTTCAGCCCTTACCCTGACTTTTCTCCTTGGAAGTGCTGCCTGATTTCAGTTTGCAGGATCAGGCTCTGGAAATGAACTTTGTAGTGGTAGCACGTTCGAAAATCTCTTCTACTTGTTCTTGTATGTAATAATTTGAACTAGAGGCTGTATCCTGCAAAACATTCCACTAAATTCCCTTAATGAAATACTGTGGATTCTCTGCCCTTACTCCCAGATTTTAAAGGGTTTCTGAAGAGAATGAGACAAAAAGGTTGTGTCTGGTTCTTGTGGGGGCTGAATACCCATCACTGGGACTTGAGCAGCTCTCAAGACCCAGAGCCACCCACCCTGGCCAGCTGAGAACGGTGCTGCACAAGTGGGTGTCACAGCTCGACTCCTTTGTGAAATCATTGTGGAGTGGCCTAAATATTGTCTGAGAATGCTTGACTTTTCCTGTGTCAGTTCCTGGGTGACGTTAATAAATAAGGAGATAAACCTGCAAAATCAAATGCATTTTTAAGAGACACAAATCCAGGTTGTTTAGAGGGTTGTTATCCCCGCTTCTAAAGCAGCATCTGGCCACCTTCCTTTTTCTATTTCTCCATTTCTGCTTCATATATCTTCCCCTCTCCCCCACCCTTGCCTTTATGGAGTCTTTTAAGTATAGATGCTACTTACATGCCTAAACAGCTGTAAAACTACCAGTGCAAACCCCTGTAAATGCCGAACAGATGCACAGTGGTGAGATACACATATGGACGGCACTGTCACCACGTTGGAGGCCTGGACCCTTCACCTCCTTCCCTTACTGAGAGAGCAGGATAAAGGAGAACTCTGCGCCAAGATTTATCTCCTTTTGCTAGAGCAGGACAGGTAATGCTGAAGCCTTTGGGTAGCTTGGGAAGGGAGCATAGTCACCTTTATTTTATGCTTGTTTTGCATTGTGCATCTTGGAGTTTTCCAGCCCACATGGCAGCACTGGGAATGCAGCAGGGCACGCAGCAACAAATACTGCAAAAAGCAAGCGTTATGCTGGGTATTTTTGAAGATTTATCGTATTATGTCTTACCTGTGAACTATTTACATGTAGAGAAACAAAATGTGCTTCTCTAGCAAAGGGGTTTTGTGAAGCTTTGCCGCCCTGTCCACACTGGAAGCAGCGAGACTTGCAGCAGGAGGAGGAACGGGGAATTTCTGACAGATCAGAGGTTTGCACGTGGAATCTTCTATCACAGGCTGGGAAGTACAACCTGTTGATATTCAACAGTAAGCATCTTTATGCACTAGGACCTGCAGGTGGTTTACCATAACTGTGGGGAATGTTAGTTCCTTGCCGCTGACAGTGTGCCCCGACATCTGTCTCACCCCACTCCTGATTTCAGATCTGTAACGCGTGCATTTGCAGATCCTTGTGCATTTGCCACAGGACTTTAGGTTTGAAGCTACACTCTTATTGCGCCTTTCTCATGTGAACTGGCAAGTTTCTCTTCTTTGCTCTCCCACCCTGCCCCTTCCACAACGTCCTTATGGTAGCAAAGCAAAGCGTTGGTACTGTGATTCACAAGACGAGAGATTTCTCTAGGTCCAGGCTCCATGGAGCCATCTATGTCTGTGTGGCTTACCCAGCGGTTCCGGCTGACACCTGAACAAAGTACTGACCTGGCTGCTGATCCTGCTGTGGTCAGATGGCCAACTCAGGGGAAGATTCTTTGCTGCACCTCCTCTGGGAACTCCCCTCGACCGTCTCCCAGCACTTGGTTCTGTTGTGCCTCCTCGTGCCGCTGGGCCGGGGGTCTGAAGGTTTGGTTCTGTCACCATCTAACAGTGCGCTCTGGGGGAATCATCCCCGATTCCTTCTCTTTTTCACGGAACTGAAGATGGGTCAGACACCTTTTCTTAATCACCCATTTTATGATTAAGAATCCTCTGCCGACAAAGCAGCACTGATTTGTCACAAAGCAGTTTGTTAGTGTAGGATGATGTGTTAATGCTGTATGGTATCTAGATCAGTGACTGAAAGGTTATGTCATTGACCGGAATCCGAAATGTTTCCACAGCTGAGATCCTCGCTCTGTTATCCAAGACATGTGCGATTCTGATTGTGACACTACTGGTCTCGGTTTGAAAGCAGGAGAGCTTTGCATGTGTGCTTAAAATGAACTGATGCGGTTTGGGTTGAAGGACAGGATGTGATTCCCATTTAACTATACTGAGCATTCATTAGTTTGGTGGGTACCTTGTTTCTGGGGATACTCCAATTTACGGGTTTCAATGTGTCTGTGAGATTGTTGCCCGCAGGATAAATGTTCTAACACAGAGGGACTCATTTCTAATCAAGGTTCTTGGCAGTTGTATTCTCTTAACAACGGAGGAAGCTCAAAATTCACAACCTTTGCATTAAGGGACATGCAAAATTCTTTAAATTTTCAAGTTTGTGTAAATTGGGGAGATTGATAAGCTGATGACTGGAGGAGGAAGATGGTACATTTCCAGACTCAAAAATAGGAGCAGATTTGCCAATAAGGTTGAGAGGACTTCCTGACCCGCGTGGGTGGCTAATGTTGCTGTTTTTGTGCCGAAACTATGTGAAAACTGCAGCTGCGAATAAAGATGTGTCTGAGCCACAAGGTTTGGATTCATGTCCACATTCACAGTCATGGGCGTTGGGATGCGATATTACAGTCTGAGCTACTCCTTGGTTCACATCCAGTTTGGATTGTTGTGTTTTCTTTTCTAGCTTGTTTTGTTCCCTTCAACTCACAGCGTAAGTTTGTGAAGGTTTGCAAGAATGTTTTAAGCACAGTGCTTGCATTAAATGCGAATAATTGTTTCTTGCATCGTCTGTGTGTGATCCTTGCACGTTTCCCGTATTTTGAATTGTAACGTGCAAGTTGCAGTTCTGGTTATGGGGAATCTCTGCTGAAGAGTCTATGGTGAAAGTGAAGGGGCAGGCTGGCAAGGGTGATACTATTGTGGGTGTCTATTACAGGGCACCAGATCAGGGTGAGGAAGTCGATGAGGCCTCTACAGACAGCTGAGAGCAGCCTCACAGTCACAGGCCCTGGTTGTGCTGGGGGATTTTAACTTCCCTGATGTTTGTTGGAAGGACGACTCGGCTGGCCAGCCAGTCTAGGAGGTTCCTCCAGGGCCTATATTATTCAATATATTCATCAATGATTTGGACGAGGGAACAGAGTGACTGTCAGCAAGTTTGCTGATGGCACCAAGGTGGGAGGAGTGGCTGACACGCCAGAGGCTGTGCTGCCATCAGAGACCTGGACAGGCTGGAGAGCTGGGCAGGGAAAAATTGCACTGGATGAGCTTTCCAGGTCCCTTCCAACCCCTGACATCCTGGGATTCTGTGAAGTTGAAGCTCTGTGCAATCAGTTACTTGTGTTCAAGTGGTGCTTCAACCATGGCTCTGGAAATGAGTGTGTCTGCAGCAGTAAAGTGGGGTTTTGTTCATCCCCCAAACTACAGTTCCACCATACACTCCTGATTTTAGCAGTTTGGCCAAATGTTTAACTACTGCAATTACAAGAGGGCATCATACTGCACATCAATCATCTTACATTGCAAATATTTGCACATAGCCAAGATTGAGAAGAAAACAAATACACAAGATGTGCATATGTTCTAATTTTGATGTGAAAGAATCATCTTCAAGCCTGTTAATACGCAGCTAGATTGGAGCAGCACTGTTAGCAGAGAACATCTTTGAGATCGCAAAACTAGAACAAGTCTCCTGTCCTTAGGAACACTGAAGGTTAGTGCAGTGAGTTTTCTGGAGAAGATCCTTTCTACAAGACTTTTGTCACGTCCATATACATATCTTTTAATTTTGCATCTTTGTGATTTAATTTATTAGAGTAGCCGGAAAAAAATATTTATTGCTTCCCTCTTGGAATTCTACTGAGTAAATATCCATAGGATCCTATGTGCTAAATTATGATAGAACCATATGGTTTATTCCCAACTGAATATAGGACTTTTGAAAAGGAGGATGGTGGCGTATTTTTTTTTTCAGCATAACCATCATTGTCTATTTACATCAGTTTCGCAAGTATGTATTAGGGAAAATGAAGCTGTTAAAAGGGTTTCTTTTTGGCCACTGTGAGATGTTGAGAGTCAGTTTGGATTTCTGGAGACGTTCTGACAGTCGAGCTTGTGAACAAATACGGATGAAAAATTGAGAAATGTGTGACTGTTTTGCTGGCTGATTTTTGATTCTGTCTCGTATCGAATTGTTCTAATCAAAAGGGACCTCCCTGTAACTGCTGAAACATCCTCTGAACGGCCGTACACTTGCACTCCCACTTCTCTGCCTTTTTCCTCCATTAAAAAATAGATGATGTCATTAGGGCTTCCTTCCTGACGGTTCAATTCTTTCAGGTGTTGATCTGCTTCTCTTTCTTTCCAGCAAAAATTCACTAAGTATACCAAATTAATTTGTATCTTTAAAATATTGTACAAGCTTAAGATATACTCATCTATGTACATTTTAACCCAGGGAGCTATACTGATTTATTATTTTTCTCTTTTGCCGTGATTTCTTTTGCCTCTTTGCGGGGCAGCGGAATAAGCAGAGAGGAAAGCAAAAAGAATAACATGAACACAAAGGAGCACTTCTTATTAGGAGTAGGTGGGTAAAGGCATTGGAAAAATAATACCTCGAGATGCATTGAAACATTTTAGGGAATTAGGGAATTCTGATCTCCTGCAAAAGAAAAAAAAAAGAAGAGAAGGAGGGGGAGAAAATTAATATTAAAGACAAGCTGTGAGTTTCCATCTGGCCTTGCCGCTTCCGACTAACGCTTCCATGACGGAATTCATCTGTCCATCAACTGTCAAAAATTCTCCTGTCAGTAAATCCCTGGGTACCCTTTCCAGCCCACCCCACTCACAAATATTCTGAGCTGCATAGTCCTGCGAATTCCGAGCGGCCCCGTCCCTCCTCCCTTCCCGCTGTGCTCCCGCTGGTACCCAACGCGTAGGGCTGCGTTATTGCTTTATTTACATCTTTCTCCTTCAAAACTGGGGTTCGGGAGGAGGGGGGAAGGTGTGTGGGGAGCGTTTGGTCATCTGGAGATGAAACCCCCCCCAGACCGTGCGCAGTCTGTCCGTGCGCAGTCTGTCTGTCCAGCAGCCAACCCACATCTGGTAGAAAGCACTGAGTGCTTGGGAAGTGTCAGCTCCCCTCTGGTTAATGGAACGACATGACTATTTAATGTACACACGGTGGCGGCGCTCGGAACGCCGCGCTGTTGTGACATGCCTGAAGGACACATCTAAACATCAGAGCGGCGCTTTATTGTGACAAAGTGCGTCTATACCGCAAACACTGAGAACCCTTTGCTCTCGAGTGGAGTCAAATGGGAGCTTAATACTATTTACCACTTTTTTTTTTTCAAGACAAATATACATTAAACTTATATTCTTTAAAATTGCATGGAGTCTATATAAATCCCACAAAGATGTTTAGTGGATGATTCATCCCAATATTTGTATTCCGTGCTGTTATTGATGATGGGAGTAGAAGGAAGCAGGTAGAGAATTTGGGAAGCCCCCAAAATTCTCGTTTCTTAGGGGTTACACCCCGCAAAGCACTTTTTGGCTTCTCTCTCTGAGCTTAATTGATTTAGAGCAGTAATTGTGGTTTTTAGTCTATTTTTCCTGTCGGTGTTACAAGGTAAAGCCGCCTCTGAAACAGCCGCCTTGTCTATGGTGGGAAGAGGAGCGGGAGAAACATTCCATCTTTAAAAGTGCATTTTGTTTCAGTGTTTTTCCTTCAAAAAAGCATCAGTTACTTGTGGCTTCTGACACCTCATTAATCAAGTGATCAGAATTCAGTATTTTACAGCAGCAAGACCAATTAACCTTTGCTAGCTACATAGCAGCCAAAAAAAATTTCTAATTGTCAAATGGGGAAAAAAACCCACCCCAAACACTGAACCTCTGAAGCACATAGAGATTAAAAAATAAGTGGGATTTCTTGGTTGTTTTGCAAGCACTTAGAGAGAAATCCGAAACTCTGCATGCGTGCCTTTCCTTCTCGGACTTTTGGAAGTAATGAAGAAACGAGGAGAGAAGGAAGTTGAAAGGTTCGACACATCCCCAGATCCCTTAGGATGAAAGATGGGCCTTTCCTCCCTCAAACTCCACATCCCGCTGCCTGAAATAATCTCCCTTTCACAGGTAGGAAATCAGGAGGAGACAAAAGATGGTGTGAAAATCTCAGATCATTCTGTTTTAGCTCAGAGCTCGGTCCGGCTGTTTCCACGACCTGCGGTTGTTCCCCGCAGAACCGCTGGATTCCGTCAGCCCGACCTGCCCTTCGGGCTTCGCTCGCAGCTCCTCACCTGAGAATTTCACGTTAAAACCAAGCGTTACTCCTCAGGGTTTACTTTTCAGTGAGGACTGACTACACTTTAATCAATTTTTACTTATGATTTACGTTTTATTATTTGAGGCAAATTGTGGTTTTAAAGGCAATCAAAACAGTGTTTTGGGCAGCTTTTAATTTTTAGTAGAGCTTATTTTAAATTAAGTCTTTTATATATGAATTGAGGGGAAGGACAGTACAGTAACAAGAAGTTCTTCTTAAAGGGGAAAAGTTAAACAAATCATCCTGATTTTCTTGCTGTTATTTCTGAAGCGTAAGTCCATAGATTTGTCAGAATTCCATTATGGAGCTTCAAATACACACAGTTAACTGGTTTTGGGGAAGGGACCCCAGTGTGCAAACTGCTTGTCTGCCATACAACAACCTTTATTTAGCTCTCCATATGTACCCTGTATTTTTTGCTTGTCCTTCAAGTCCTGTATGGACTTTCAGAAGTCTCTGTTATTTGCCTTTGAAGTCGTGATGAAATTTGCAGTGAAACTGGAGCTCAGGACCTTGAGCTAAATATTGTCATTTACTTCTGAAGCTTAGCTTTTGTATTCTTTATAGGCTGATAGCTTTCATTTTTTAGATCTTAATTATAAAGCAAAATTGGCTTCAAGTAGATTTGTGAAGTTCTCGTCAATAAGTATTTCAAGTCTTGAGTTATTTAAGTTTCATCAGTTGTGGGTTTGATTAAAAACAGCATCTCCAAGAGCATGGACACAAAGTGCTTAATGAAATTGCATATCAGGAGGACCCGTGAGGTTGGGGGTTTTGTTGTTGTTGTTTTTTGGGGTTGTTTTATTCCTCTCCAGGTTTCCCCACCTCCCCCCTTCCAGGGTCGTTCAATCTATTCCAAGCAGCCGAGGTCAAAAACGCTGGTGCATATGCAAGAGCCAAACAAATCGCCTTTCTGCTGGGGTTGGGTGACATGTGTCACCCCCTGTCACCCCGCAACAAGGGCCAGACAAAGGGGAGGGTGGAACGGGGGCGCCCCGGCAGAACCTGCCCCGCGCCGGGGCCTTTGTGCGGCAGATGCCGCCTCTCATTGTTCGCCGCCCCCCTCCCCGGCACCCCTGACAACAGGCGCTGCCGCTGGCATCCCACCCGACATCTGTTCAGCTTTATTGATGCTCTCCTGGAGGAATTCCCAGTGTAAACAGGGAATTCTCTACGGGAGCCCCATGTTGTAAAAGGGATGAGCTGCATAATGCAAAGATTTAACCACTATTTAAAGGTGTGACACTTGATTGAAAGTGACTTGATTTTTTTTTCCTTTTTCCTCCCTCTCTCCCCAACCACCTTAAATGTATTTGGCACAAACTCCATGGGTTGGACTTTTATTTTAAATTTTGGGTAGGATTTCTCCTCCTCCCCTTTCTTTCTCCTGCTCCTCCCTTCTTTTGTTTTCATGAAGCGGAATTGTCAGGATGAATGAAAACTAGGAAACGGAACATGCCAAAAATGGAAAATAAAGCAAAAGCTTGAAAATAAACCCTGGAAAGGTGGGAGAGAAAGACCCAGGTTGTGTGTAGAGGAGTCTGGTTACTCCTCCGAAAGGTCAGAAACCACTGACAGCAAATGTCTTGAAGATCTTTGTGTCTCCTGAACTCCTTCTGTGGGCTGGAAACTGGGGCAGCACGTTCAACATCTACAGCAATAGGAAGGAAAATAACGTGCCCAACCATAATATGTTTTTATTCGTGCCCTTTCCCATTTTGCGTGCTGCGTTCTGCGGGTTTTCGCGGTGAGCGCGCAGATCTGCTCCTCTAGGAAATATTCAGCTGAATTTTGGCACCAAAGGACCTGCTCCAAAATCCATAGCAGCTGATGAGAATCAGCCCATTGATTTGAATTGGCTTTGGGGCAGGATAGTAGATGCTGAAGTGGCCAAAATAGCGGGAGGGCTGGGAATTGCCGTGTGTTCTGGTGAGCGAGGGAGCGCTGTGGGGAGACTGGAGCTGGCCTTGTTTGGACTCCCTCATTTGTTTAAATAAATACGTGAAAATAAACGTGGATGTTGGAAATGCAAACACTAGGCTGTCTGCTGATCAGGTGAACCAAAACTATACAGGAAAAATCATGCTACAGAAATCCTTGTAGAATTTTACCAGGCTATAAGTTAACATGATTCTGTTGAAATTGCTCTATAAAGCCACGGTGCCCAATGCGGGAGGTGCAGCTGAGGTTCTCCCCTGCCCACAAACACGTGCTTATTTAAATTATCTGAGCGTCCAGCCTACAAACCCTTATTCTTTTTTAGAGTTCTGTCTGTGTTCTTTATTCTTTTAAGTAAAATTTTATGCAGGGTATAAATATATCTGTTATTGGATATGATATAGCAACATCCCCCCAAATAGTGAAGTCCAATAAAAAAGCACATCAACCCTACAATAAAAATTACACAGAAGGAAATAAAAATGTTATTAATGTCTAAGTAAGAGGAACAAGTGCTACATTAGAGAGAAATCTCTTAAGTCTGAGAATGTAATACTTAAAATCAATTTGGGGTTAGGCCGTGTTAGGCATGGAGAATACTGTGGAGTTATTTTGGTTCTTAGTGTGATATAATCTGCTAGGCTGGAGTTTTTATTAGCTTTATGGTATCACTGGGATGAATAAAGTGATCTCAAATTCATAGCGAACATGCGTACTCTGCCTTGCTTTAGACGTAATAAAAACCACTGTGGTAGCTGTTCCAAGGAAAGGTCTTATTGAAACCATCACTTGAAGTTTTATTGGACTGTCTATAGGATTTCATAGTCAGTTGTATATTTATTCTGTAATCCCGCTGGATTGTTTAAAAATATATTACCAATCTATAGATAGCATCTTATTTTAAAACAAATTTTACAGGATTTTTGAGGATTTTTTTTAGGAATCTGGCTAAATTATATTGGCATCTTTTAGATTCTTTCTGCGGGGGCAGTTTGATGGGATTTGTAGGAGTGTCTCTAATTAGAATGCCTTGTTTTCCCCCTCACATCTGCTTTTCCCTTGCTTATGGTAACTGAAAAATAACACATGAAATAACGGAGAGAAATCCCGAGTGTTGCTGGCCGGTCGGAGTTGTGGCCAAGTCCCACTTTGTGCTTCCTGTACACTTGCAATTCAAACACCAAGAGAAGTTGCTACTAGAATTCTCATCATCAGTCAGCCCAGAACAAATTTACCATAGAACTCCAACAACAAATCACTTAATGATTTAAGGATGTGAACAAATACCTTGCTTGGAGCATAAAGTGAGTAGTGTCACTAAAACGTGCCTCTTGATGCTGTTTGAAATGCAGCTTTTCTGTCTGTAAATATTTGGGGAAAATAGACGTTTTCTAAAAAGTTAGCAAACATTCTGGGTATTTGTCTTAATGTGAGAAGAGTGTGGGGAATAACGTGGGTTTATGCACTTAATACATTTCTACACATGTGAGGATATGTATATAGTGTCGACGTGTGTACGTATGCATGTGTGCACAAATATATTTGCATCCAGGTAAAATAACAGCTGTTATTATTAAGCTCAGCTTTTATTATCAATTTGTTGGTAGATTCAGGCACTACTACTGAGCTTTTTCCTAATCAGTTCCCTCATTTTGCTAATATTCTAACGACTGTCAATTTACTTCAGTGGTGCCATTTGCAGAATTTTCCAATTAGCAGGAAACCTGTTCCACCTTCTCCCATAATTACAGGGGACTCGCTTCAGATCAGCTGCGGCCAGACAGCATCTGATGTACTTGCCAAAATCTGCGCGCTGTGGGTTTTTGTGTGTGTGTGTGGAATTTGTTTTAACCTTTGTATGAGCTGGCACCGGCTTCCCGTCTCTGTAGGAGGCAGGGAGCTCCCTCACTAGTGGCATGTGTCAAAATATCCAAATAATTTCGAATAAACACACCACAGTGAAAACACAAATATGAGCCGATCTGCATCTTGATGGCTCTGGGCTGTGATGGATGTTCAGTGCCTTGTACTTATCCCCGCGTAGGGAAATATTCCATAGCTGCTGTGTTCTACTCCTATTAGATGATTTTATTCAGGCGGCATCCATTTGGTCACTTTTTATCACCTTTATCCCTCAGCATCTGTGTCAAGCGGTGCAGGAAGGACAATGTTGTTCTGATACTCTCTGATATTACACGGGCTGATCAGAAAACAATCACCCCCCTTTTTTCGAGCTGCTTAACCAGCTGATATTACAGCTATAACAATGGAGCAGCAATAACTATTATTGTTACATGAAAAGAAAATATATTTAATAATAAGCTCATTGATTTTTAACAGCATCTCTGTGTTGCCTAATTGATGGGAAGTTGTATGTTTGTGTAGCCAACGGGGGTTATGAATTAAATATGGTCGTCATTCCTTGAGGGATGCATGTCAATGCAAGAAAGATGGAGGATCTACATTCCCCCCAAGCGAAACAATCCCCTTGTAACAGACACAGGGAAGGCTGGAATAGGAGGAAGGGGGAAAAGGGAATAAAAAGCATCCATCACTGTTTATTAAGTGCTGCTACTTGAAGGTAAAAGGAGTATTGAACTGTTTTTAAATTGGAAGGAACATAGCTAGACAAAACATTGATGGTAATATTAGGTTGGTGACAAATTTTATTCTTTTGTCCACATTTATTACAGTAGCAATTTGAAGTGATTTATGCCTCTTACCCCTGGAAGTCCCTGTGTTTGCGTGCACACAGGCGGGCGCACACACACCAAATCAGCCTCTCTGAGTAATAAAATGAACTCTTCTGGGAACAGCCACAGAAATATGGACTCTGAGTATCTGGAGGCTGGTGATCAGCACTTGGAAAAAATGAGGCTCATCTGCAGATGTCTAAACTGGGCACCTGGTACAGAATCACTGTGCAAAACTTGAGTGACCTGTGCTCAGCTCTGCGCTACACGGGACGTGGTGGTGGATGCCGAGTACTAGGGGTGCATGGCTGTGTGTGTTAACGGCAGTGGAAGTACTTTTTGTTTTGTAAATAAATCCTTACCGTGACGTAGTTCTGAGATGTCAGGAGTGCTGAGCTCTCGGGGAAGCCTGACGTGCTCGGGTCTGGAGCTTGAACTGGGAGTGAAAGGGAAGTTCTGAGCTCATTATACTCATGAGAAACACTTGAAGTTGAAGCATCATCCATGGCTTGGATGAGCAATCACCGCTTTCTCACTCATGTATATAATATTCTGCCATATGAGCTAAAAAAAATCTGCTCTCCCATCTCTATATCAGTTCTATAATCAGGAGTGGTCTGCAGACTGGACCGTTTCACCCTTCAGGCAGCAGATCTCAGTCTCTGGTGGATGCGATTGTTGCTGCTTGTCTTTTTTCATATACCCTTTGCCTGAGTTTTGCTGGACCACGTGGGTCTACTGTTGAACTGTAATGGTTTTTAGCATGTTCACAAATCCTTGAGCTCCAGCATTATCAAACAAATTCCTAGTACAAAATCTCTGAATCATAAATGCCATTCTATTTTCTTCTGGGTGCTACTATTTTACAGCCAGATCTATTATTTTCCTGTGATTAATAGGGGATAACATAATGCAGAGCAAAGCTTGGGGCAGCTGTTTGCAGGACTATGCACTGGAGCCGGCAGATATCAGAACTTGGACAACCCTACAGTAGAACATTAAGTCTTTAATAATCAAACAATTTCTACTAACTTTAAGTAAGACTGCTTGAAATTAAGCTGGAGTGTTTGTCAGAGTTGGATTTGTTCTTGTAAACAGCTATTACAAAAACAATATCAGCTACCTCTGGGGATGCTAATTAAACGGGTAGATTCACATTAAGGCTGTGACAGGCAGAGTTTCCAACATTTCGCCCAAAGTTCAGACCAAACAGGGAGTTCCCTTCAGGATGCTGGAGGAAAATGAAAATCACCTCCCACCTAGAAAAGGAGCAAAATACTCGTGGTGAGAGGGTTGGTTCTAAGAAACCAGGAGAGCTTATTAAACAGGAGAGTTATGGATTTGAATAACAACTTATAGCCAGCTTCGCTTTCCACTTCTGATTTCAGCTGAAGGCTGCAAATGCTCTGTTCGTAAAGCAAAAACTTGTCTTGGATTTGAGCAAGTTATTGGAACCAATTTCCCCTCCTTGTTAGATCCTTGGGGGCTCAGGAAAGGGACTGTTCTGTCTCCTGCTCTTTTATAAGTGCTGGGACACGAGGCCCCGGCCCCTCTTTAAAGGTTTTGGAGAGTCTCTGAGTATAAATAATGTGTGTCATTAAGAGGGAAGGATGCTCAAGCGCTGGGCAGCTCAGGCTGGGCTCTCACCAAACCAAACTCTGCCGAGCACGGGAGAGGAAAAGCCCTTTAGAAAAACAATTGCACTTTTTGCAAAGGTTTGTCATTTTCTAAGCTAAAGTCAAAACGGTGCCAAACATAATAGCTGCACTATTATTTTTACTCAGGTGCCCAGGAATACGGACGTACTCAAGAAGGAAAATAATGAGCAGGCTTTTTTTTTTTATTAGAAAGAAACCCTCTGTTGTGTGTAAAAGACACTTTCTCCCAAATATTTTACTTGCTAATAGATAAGTATGAAGTAATTGCATAGGACAGATTAAATGGTTTGTAATGCCTCACTTGGAGAATTATAGTGAATGTTTTCCTAGCCTGTCCTCCAAATTGGTAGTCTAATTAAGCAAAAAATAATTACACAGAATCCCAGAATGTCAGGGATTGGAAGGGCCCTGGAAAGTTCATCCAGTGCAATCCCCCCAAGGAGCAGGAACACCCAGATGAGGTTACACAGGTCCCATTGGCTTCCTGGCCACAAGGGCCCAGTGCTGGCTCATGGTCACCCTGCTGTCCCCAGGACCCCCAGGTCCCTTTCCCCTACGCTGCTCTCTAATAGGTCATTCCCCAACTTATACTGGAACCCCCAAACTGTTGGCATTCACTGAATTATTGCAAAACCAGTTTAGACTGAAACTGTTGACTAATATTTTAATATTTTTGGAAGGCAGAGACGGAAAGGGGGAACAGAGAAGGGAGGGATCTGTTATTAGCAAAACCCATTAATCTTCTAAAAAAATCTCCCAGTGTCCTGGCAGAGATCAGATTTTCTGCCTTGACATTTCTTGGTTTGATGATTCCTTATGAGTGTTATTAGTAGGTTTAAACCCCGAGAGCTTCAAAGCTCTGGCACATTTTTGAGCATCTATATTAAGATGTGCAATCTTGAGCTGATCTCTCTAGTCAACCTTGATCTGCTAGAAAGAGTCGCAACGTTTTTCTGCTGCGTCCCCAGGAAAGCACATTTTGCTGAAATTGGTGTCTGTGAACTATGTAAAGCTACTTAGCCCTAAATTTTTGTATTAACCTTAATTTTGGGCTGTAAGAATGTTACTGTAATTGTTTTATTAGAACAACGATGTCCTTTACGAAGCAAATGCTGATGGTCACAGTGGCAACCAAGTCAGAACAGTTATCAGAGGCAGTTTTACATTTATGCTTGAAGAAACTTTGCAGACTTAATTTTCTTGGTAGAGAAAAATATCTTTGGAAATGTTCTGGTCTTTCCTGGAGCACTTTCTTCTCTCCTGCTGCTTTATAAAAGATGGATTTGGGGCCCAGTGGACCATAACTCCTGTAAAGTAGCTGTTCCATAGATATTTCGGTAGATACTTCTTAACAGCTCCAGAGGAGCCTTTACAAGGGATTACATCATGATGTGGAGCCAGTAAATCCTTTTTGCATATTACTGGCAAACACAGTTGTGCCATGGAGTAGGGAGGGAATATCCAGTAGCAAATCTCTACCTGGTTCAGATCATTAGAACTGTAGCAACTTCTGTGTTGGATTACAAAGCTGAGATATGCAAGTATTTAAAAAGTTTCACAGAAAATAACTGCAGGAAATACTAGAAAGTCCAGTGATTGTGAGACTGGTCGCCATGCTCAGTTACAGCAGTCTAATTGAAGAATTTATTTTTAAAAATCAGTTTAACAAAGCTACTGCAAACGTGCGTTATAATCTTACTTGCACTTAAGCTGACTTCAGTGAGGTTAAGGTTGGTTCTTAGAAAGTCAAAATCAAAATGTAACAAGAGTTTGACAACAGAGCCATAAATGAGGATGAGGAGTCAGCCTGCAGATGCACAGTGCTTTGGGCAGAGCCCAGGTAACTGCGGTCCCAAACTGTCTCAACATCTTAAATCAAAACAACGGTACTTCCAATAAAGTTATGCAGCAACTCCTGTATTTCATTTGGGAGCGTAACTCTTTACTGTTCAATGAGCTTATTCAAGTGGCCTACAAAGTGGAGAAATGTTTTAATTTTGGGTGCAACTAAATCAAACCATAAAAAGAAATATAAGCTTTTTGTAATGGAAAAGCTCACAACATCTTTTCATTCCAAGTTCTGTGCAGCTGGTGTTGAGCCCTGCTCTCCTGGAGTGTCACGGATGGTCTTGCGTTGATGTGTAATGGTTTTCAACAAGCTCCGTGTCTTTATTCCCTTAACCCGTCATGACATTGTGGGGACTGATTCCTTAGTCTAATGTCTCATCGTACAAGTTCTCTCTAATGACAGTGCTACTCCCATTAGCCTTCCTTGATGTCTATTTACCATAGCAGCTTTTCAATTATTTAAAATGCAAACATCTGGATTAAATAAAGGAAGAAAACATTCGGCAAATGTTGCATGCACACTCAAACTTTTCTCCAGAAATTCTGACTGCAGTAGGACTTGAGAAATTCAGAATTCACTGTACACATCAGCCTCTCTGTGCACCAGGGACGTGGCAGGAAGGGCTCAAGGTGGGAACTGCCAAGAGACCTTTTTCAGTAGAGAGCACGTTGTGATGATGCATGTGGAACGATACCTTGTTATTTAAAGCATCAAAGCACGAATGTTTTCCAATCAATAAGCCAACTGTTGGCTTAAAGTCTATGCTCTGCATGGATGTGCGTATGTCTGCAATTGGAGTACATAAAACATGTAATATGGATGCATAAAACTATGTTGTACATCCAAGAGATAAAATGGGTTGGATTTCCTCCCTGAGAAGTCCTTCAAAGTCAGCACGCATGGGGGTTGTATCCCTCAACACACCTGAAACAGCCTCACCTCTGGCGTTGGTGGTAGCTACTGAAGCACCAAGTTGAATCTGTCTCCATGATCTCCCCAAATCAGGGAAAAATCTGTAGAATTTGAAGTGAATGAAGAATACAGACCCTAGTTGCCATGTTTGGAAACATCTGGAACGCTCACAGAGGCTCATCAGTCTAGTCCTAAAGCAGAGTGTTGCAGAACTCTTACCTTAATGAGATTAAAATCAAGCATGATGAACCCGGAGTGCGAATGCCCACTCTGCCGGGCTCGGGGCGCTGCTGAGCGTTCAGCACTGACCTGGGCTGTGCAGTCAGGAGCTGGAGGGGAATGGAAAGTCTGGTCAATCAAGACCTGGGCTCAGACTGTCCCCAAGGGGGCAATTCCCCTCAAGGCCACGTAGTCCAAAGCCAGGTCTGGATCTGCCCTGTAAAGAGGCCCAGCAATCAGATATCTGCTTTTTGCGTGTGATACATCTCACAGACCTCGTTGGCTTTCGGTAGGTGGAAGGTCAGGAGCTGAAATTGCAAAGTGTTCACTTCGGATCCTCACAGAAGCCCCGGGAATGTGCTTTGCTCTGGGCAGAGGGCACGGCTCCGCAGCTCTGGAACAGCTTTATGAATATACACGTAGACATGCTGTAGGCATCAAGGGGGAAATTAAACCCACGACCTCCACCCATTGCTGTGCTGAAGGAGAAGCTCCCTTACCAAGTCTTGGTGTCTCGAAGGGAGGTTGCTGCTAAAACCAGACCTGAACATGTGCACCCATTCAAGTGAATGGCAAATTTTGCATTGTCTAAAGTGATGTGGGAATAGGTATTACATATACACACTCAAATGAAACCAATCTCATGCTTCAGGGTGTAAATTGATCACTGGAAAGGTCAGGAAGCAATTTTCCTCTCCTGTTAACATCGCTGCACAGTGAACTTGGGGTGTGTGTGAGAGAGGGAGGGATGGAGGGAAGAGAAGCAATTTCTCCTGTAGCATAAAGTATTTGCCAGAGGCAAAATAACTTGCTGCAGCCATGAGTTTGTAGCAAACTGATTGCCCAAGTGTTTGAATTTACCTCATCTTGATTTCTGGGTGCCTGGTCTAAGACGCTTCAAAGGAACGTGGCTCTCATGATGTATTTCATGAAAACCCCGGCTTTTTTTGAACGTTGCGACGTGACGCTGTGAGCAGTTGCACCAAATGGCTCTTCTTGCATGAAACCTGCACTTTAAGCTGTTGTGAGGGGTGTGGATGTATGGCCGTGGGTTTGAATTGTGAATGCATGTTGGCGTTTGGACCTGTTGGGTTCTGGATACGTGAATCTTCTGGGGACGTGACTTAGTGTGATTTCCAAAGGGTCTTAGACTGAGTCTACTGGAGCTGAGCTTATCTTGCTGTGTATCTTCAGAATCTCTGTATCTTCTTAGGGTAAGACGTTTGCCCCGAAATAACTGAGGAGTCAAAACAGGCAGAGTTGAGTCACTTTGAACATCATCCCACAGAGATGCTCAAGAGAAGTGGATTTGCCCCCCTGCCCCATCACTGCAGCCCCATATTGAGGTTCTGGAAAGGCACATCAGCTGTGGGCTGTTCGTCAAATGAAACCGCTCTTACGTTCCAGGCTCACCCATTGCCAATTAACAGGGTTCACACTGGCATTCTCTCATCTAATGGGAGCTCCTACCCCAAAATGCTGCTGCCTTGTTGGCCTCTGGCACAAATGTGCTACATCAAAGGGTACTGAAAAGGTTAATTAAATTTGGAGGATGGTAAGCAGAGATGAGTGAAACGTTTGCAGTGAAAGGTGGAATCACTTTAAACGTATTAATTTATTTACTGCACAAAAGGAATTTTCATATTCCTCATACGTACAAGATGGAGCATGAATATTATTCAATATGTTCATCAATGATTTGGACGAGGGAACAGAGTGACTGTCAGCAAGTTTGCTGATGACACCAAGCTGGGAGGAGTGGCTGACACTGGAAGCTGTGCTGCCATCAGAGACCTGGACAGGCTGGAGAGCTGGGCAGGGAAACATTGAATGAAATAGAACAAGGGCAAGTGTAGAGTCTTGAATCTGGGCAGGAACAACCCCAGGGTCCAGTGTAAGTTGGGGAATGACCTATTAGAGAGCAGCGTAGGGGAAAGGGACCTGGGGGTCCTGGGGACAGCAGGGTGACCATGAGCCAGCACTGGGCCCTTGTGGCTGCAAGATATCTTATTCTGACAAAACCAGAATAGCTTTACAGAGTTGCGGTGACTTGCTCGCGTACCCGGCACCGTGGCTCTGGAGATACGGATTCTATTTCTGCCTCAGCCGTGTGACCTATATATCTTTGGGCCAGTTCATCCATGGTTTAAAATGAGATGCAGTCAAAAATAAGAAGTGAAAAATGCAGACCAAAATCCGGTATTTTTTTAAACTCATTACATCTTTTCTATCTGCCTATCCAGGGTGTGAGAAGGTAAGAAATGGAGACGTATGAGACAGAAAGATGTTTTCTGTAGAGATTTCTCATTTTGTTGCTCATTTTTGTTGCTGCTAAGGATTTTATGTATATCGTATGTAGTAGACAAACCATGCTTGAAGGCTTCAGCAATCTCCTACTATAGGAATTAATTTCTGTCTTGCTTCCTTTGTTTGGGTTGAATCAGGAGTTCCACATTTTGCCTGTTCACAATTGAACCAAACACCCAAAAATGCTGGTGAGCGCTGCATTTGAGAAGGATTGATGTGAAGGCTAAACAAGGATATTAGCAACAGACACTCACATCAGAAAGTATATAAATAAACACAGTAATCAGCAAATGGGATTGTAGACAATGTGTGTGTATGTTAATAAATATAATACATTCATATTGTGAAACACCCTGTGATACTTTTGGGTGCTCTTTCCCTGTAAGATTAAATTGGTGGGGGAGATGTGAGGACTCGGCTGGTTTGTGCTCAGGGCTTGTTTGTGCAGCACAAGTGGGGTCCCCAGTTCAGGGCCTGGAACGCCGCGTGGTTTAGAAAACACACAGGCATGTGCGCTCCTCTGAATCCCAGCTCTTCAACATTAAAGCAAGACCCTTCATTTGAATCATTAGAGAATGAATCCAGTGCTAATAGCACTTAATTGTTTCACTAGAATGATCTCCGTTGGTTTTGGCAGCTGAAATGAAAACAATTCCAAATACCATCAAAGGAGCTTATCCACACACAGCATGCGGAGGGCGAGCGGTTTGATATACAGCGGTGTGTTAATATCAGAACATCTCCGAACGCCACACACGGCTCTGTAATCCTGGTCTGTCTCGGGTCTATGATCTCGGAAAGTCCGACGGGTAAAAGCAAAAGGAATAAAATAGACACAGAAAACCTTGGTCCTTGCCCCTGAAAATAACGCACCAGTGATGTCTTTGCTTCAGCCACGTACCTATATTAATCTTGACTTTCTTGAAGCTTGCCCGCTAGTTTAAATTTGTATGCGACATCAAACATACCTTTTCACATATGTTCTTTCCAGATTTTTTTTAACAGTTACTTAGCAGTTTATAGAAGGAAGTGAATGATCTCATCAAGCTGCTTAGAAATTAAAAAAAAAAAATCTGTGCTTATTAATTATGCAGGATTAGTCTAATTATAATTCAGCAAATTAATTAGCGACAGAAGGTGTTCTGAAACATTGGAGTACATTTGCATGTTAAATGGAGAGGCTAGTCTGTAATATATGTAAATTTATGCATGGCTTCATAGTTTAATTTAAAAATTTGCAGCTGCATATGGTATGGGAGCAGGTGAAAAGTCAGTTTTAGTTTAATGATGCTAACAAACATTGGATGCTGTCCTGTCTTCGGGAAGGAATGCTCTGAACGCACCCCTATCTGCCAATCCATAAATCTGTCATAGGAATATAATGTTACACCCATGTTCAGATTCAAGGTCATCTGTGACTAGACCCACAAGTACAATAGGTGTGAATCTACCAACTGAACAGACCTCGGGAAAGGGGCCCGAGCTGCTGGGTTGTGAATTTGCCTCTTTAGCAAATGGCTGGATGTTTATTCTGCACAAAACCAGTTTAGGGAGCGGTGATGCTCTTGCCGTCGTGAATGAGTGAGAGCTTTCAGCTGAGCGATATCCGCTCTGGCAGGTGTAAAATGGGTGTCTAACCTTGGTTCCGTCTCTAACGTTCGCGTCGGTGCAACTTTCTGCTCTCTTGGAGTCACCGCAAAGTTATTACCAAGTTGTGCATTAACTGCAGGGTAGAGTTTTATGTGCTGGCCTCTGCCATCTGGCAGAAATAGTAAAAACCAGCGGACCCATCAGCAGCAAAAAAGCGATTGGTGTAATTGGTGTTCACTGCTCAGCCTAGCGTGGCTCAATAGACAGAGGGGTTGTGGAGAGCTATGGGGTAAGAGAATGGAAGAGTCGGAAGATAAAGGTCTTAGAGGTTTTTCTGGGTATGGCAAAAAAAAATTGAGCATGCATCAGATTTTGTGCTCATTTAACACCTATGTAAGTCTTTTCTGGGGTCCATAGGGTTCTCAGATTAGAACCTGAGTTAAGTTTGCACCTCTGGAGGGCTATAAGTACCAAACAATACTGAAGAATGAACAGATGCACCAGGACTGCAGAACATCGGCTGGCACCAAACGCGTGTGCGCTGCTGAGCTGCCGTAGGTGTCACGGAGAAGGATTTGGCTGTGTTTTCAAAATCCTGCTGGGTGTTACGGTCCGAGGTAATGAGCTTTATGAAACTTTTGTCACTATTAAAAAGAACCAGTCGAATCACAAACAGGGCTTGCAGGGGCGGCGGGTGGTTCTTGGCTGGGAGAGCAGCTTGATCTGTGCTGTGGGTAAGTCACTTCATTTCTAGGTGCCTTGACTCCCCCCTCAGTGAAACGAGTACAAAAGCCTTTCTTTCCTCCTGTCCTTTGTGTATCTTTTCTCCAATAACAATTTCACAACGTGACACTGCAATGCTTAGCACAGTTGGAGCCCATAGATACTGTAATAAACCAGGGAATATTATCTGAACGTCCCTTTCAACAGCCCGTCAGCCCAATCCTCTACTCTATTACCTCCCTGCCTATTGACTTTTGATTATGCTATGGCATTTGGTCCTGTGCCAAATGGCATGAATAATATGGATCTTACAGTATAAATAAGCTTTTAGCCATTGTCTTGTAACTTACTGGAAAGTTTTGGTGTGGGAGGAAGGAGAAAAACCCAAAGGAAAAGGAAACTGCTCAGATTGCAAAGGGTCCTCCCAAGACTTTTTGGAGAACAATTGCAATTACAAACACGCTGTTAGTGTTGTGTTTCATTTTCAATTCGAACCCATAGAGTTCAATTATTATTTTCATTAATGGTGTCGGGTTTGCACAAACAAGGAGGTTTTCCTTGGAGAGTTTTTTTTCCTAGCAAATGTGGCCATGCCAAATAACTGCATTCAGCGCCGAGAAATGAGCGGCTCTATAACCGGCAGAGCGCTCCCCCAGCCCTTGTTTCTTGAAAATGGGATCACTTTGCAAGACAGAATAAGCATTTACCAAATGAGTGTGAATTGCAGTTTTGGATCCGTGTGCCTGGAACAGAATCTACTTCGGAGATGAAAATTGTACAGAAGGTGGAAAATGTACAGAATATAAATATCAAGTTTACTGACATGTTTTGGGTTTGGATGATGTGTTGCAGGTTTACATTCAATTACTATTAGTTTGGAAACTAAGCTCTGAAAAACCAACCACTAGATAGAGGGTAGAGAGAAATATGTTCTAGGCTGCAGAGATGGGATATTTGAGGAGGAATTGTCCTTTGTTTAAGTGCTAATTCCACCTGTTCTCTGTTAGGCTTATCTGATCTGCGTGTCCTCATATGCTTCGCATTGTGAGTATCTTGGAATGAGCATGCTGTTATTGATCAATTAAATATGAATTTAATAATAAAGATAGGCCTAAACAAAAAACTTTTGACCTCGGCTTTCCTCGGTGCAAAGGATCTGTGTGTCCTGTAGATTTTGGTCCAAACCACCTTGATTTAATAACACAAGTACAAATACAGGAAAGCCTCCCATCTTGAAGGCTTTTGCCATCACAATTTTGCCGATATCAGTGCGGTCACCCTGACCCGCGCTCTTAGGCCTCTGCAGAAGCCGACTTTACCTTGGCAAGTATCTATTTCAAAGCTAAGAAAGACATGAAGAGAAGGAGAAAGTTCCCCTAGACAGGGGTCAGGATCAGTGCCTAGAGGTGGAGAGACAGGGGTGAGATGAGGAGAAAGATGCAATGATAATGTAGAGGGCCGTATGTGCAGAAAGCATCGGTGGAAGCGTAAAAACAAGAATCATAGACATTTATGAGGATTTGAATTATTTTGAATCAAGGCAAGAGGGTAGAGAAGCATTTTTTCATTTCCCATCAGGAAATGCGGCCTTTGTTGGAGGCAGAAGTAGCTGCAAGCGTGATATTCATCTACATTTTTTGGTGCAACTGGAGTCTTTCTATTAAAAAGCAGTGACAAATGAACAGCCAACTCCTCCCCTCCCGGCCCAGGCTTGGGACCTCGTATCATCCGGCTCCCGCTCCCTTCTCCCTCAGTAAATCTCCAAAAAGTCTCCTGACCTACATCTGTTGGCTTTCACATTCGTTAAACTGGGTTCACACTTTATGCACAGGAGTTTTGTGAAGATTAATTAGCTGCTGTTTGTGGAGTATCATATAAATACTCTGGATTATTGTAATAACCTCCCCCATTTCTCACACAGGATAAGGTGGAGGTTCATTCCGAATGCCTTTGTGCAACGCCTGATCCCACACTGGCTGTAACTGCTGCAAAAGAGTAGGAAATCTTCTCATCAGCTCCCTCATAACACACACTGACATAATACAACAAAATTACTCCAGGCATAAATATTCAGATGATAAAGAAGCCTTCTACTGTGATATTCATTAAAATCAAGATGATGATATCAAATAAATGGAATTAATTGATTTGAAATATGGTGCAAGATCAGACATAGTCCCTTTGAAAGGAAGAAGTTTCCAGTAAACCCTTGTCCTCGGTTGTGTTGTGGGGTAGGGTTACTGCTCACACTTATCTCAGGGTTTGCAATGCCAAGACACACACGGGTGGATCAAGGGGGGATGCGAGACCCTGATCTCAGCTTTGCTGGAGCTGGACTGCGGCCCTTGCTGTAACGATGCCTATTTAATCTTAATATTGTTTCACTGGAGCAAAGAAACTCATAATAACAGCTCGAAGGGTATTCTTTGTTAACTTTGTGACTTTTTGGGAGCACTCGAATCATTTCAGCAGAATGCTACCATCACTTTGTATTCCTGTTAGACTGTAGCATCATAAGATCTGCTGATAACCGTAGTAGATGTGTTCTCATGCCAAAAAATGACGCTGACCGTGAATCCGAATTCTGCAGTAACCCAAACAAGACAGAATTAACTCGGTATTTGCTTTACAAGGGATATTTTTGCTCCTCGCAAGATAAAAACCAATGTAATACATAATTCTGTACCTGTATTTTAAGAAAGCACAAAAGGTGGAGAGGGAGGTTAGTTAAGATGTACAAACCAGAGTCAGGAGATATGAGACCAGCGATGGGATGGGGAGCGATTCCCTCCCACTTTCCAGGTGTAAACCGGTGAGTTCCACCAAGGGCTGCAGAGAGGGTTCGTGAGGCAGAATTAATTGAAGTTTAAGTCCCATAGAATGGCGCTGTAAAAGCACAAAGCATATTATCTATTTCTGTGGTTCCATGTGGTGAGACTAATCAGTCCCAGGTCTTGTGGCAGGGCTTTAAAAAACATGAATGGATTCTGTTGCATGCAGGACTGCTCTTTAGGGCTTCTGTCTGGTCCTGTTGAAGTCACAAGAAAGATCTGATGCCAAGAGGATTTGATTAAGGTTCTTCTTAATCACCTGAGATGGAGGATAAACACTCTCAAAGGTGTCAAATATGCGTTGTGATTGTAGCCATGTTTTTCAGTTGCCTCAGGTAGGTACAGAACGTAGTAACATAGACCAGGTGAGAGCGGGTGCAGTGATGGCTTTGGAAAGAGCTTGAGAGGTGCGAGGTGGAAAGTTTGATTATATGAGAGAGACAATACAAAAAAAAAAAATCAGTCTATTATAGTTATATCTTAATTAATCTTATGGCTCTGCATGAAGTTAGTCAGGTTCTCCATAGCGACGCCAGAGTTGTTGGTGGTAGTCGTTCAAAAGTCTTTAGGTTTCCCCAGCGCCCTTGGATGCTCAGTCCACAGCCAGTGCCGTCCTTAGGAAGGAACAAGGTCCTGCTAAGAAACATGAAAATGAGCCACTTTCTTAAATTCTGGCTTTTATTTTTTTATGTCTCTGCAGGTTAAGGCCAAAAACTGGCTAAAGGTTCTCATTTAAAAAAATTAATAAAGCCTTTCTGCAATTCTCCTGTTACCCCTAAATCAGCTTCATTTCGTGCTAAACCTTCCCTCCTCTTTGCTCCCCCCAAGTCATTTTTGTTCTAACGCTGCAATAAATATTAATGCCTTTCCCAGATGCAACCACTGAAAATATATCAGTATATATAACGACCTACCGAATACTTCATGCAGATGCCCAGTTGCAGCTAAAATTTGACTGGAGGAGAAAAAGGGAGACGCGGTTCAACTAGAGGAAAGATAAAAAGGTCTGAGCCCAGGCAATACATCTGAACATATCACCAGTCCTATAACCCAAGAGCAAAGGGAGATGAGGAATTCCTGCTGCCCAAGTTGTGGTATCTTAAAGGTGCCCAATTTTCAGCAATTCCAGAAAGTCGGGCACCTTCAGGTTTGCTCAGATGGGACCCCCAGAACTGCTGTTGGTGAAATACCCGACAGCCCCGAGCGTTTGTGTGCTCAGTGCTGTTTATTGCAAAGTGTTAGCGATGAGAATGCGTCTTGTAGGAGGCACAGAGCTCGGAGAGAAGGAGAGCTTTATTTTCTGTGGATTTTCAATGGAATCAGCACAGATCTAATTGAAATCCAAGTTAATTTTCACGGACGCTGCTGATTTACATTTGCTGGGGCTTTGAACCCCAATTTTCTGGAGACATTGAGTAGCAAATATGCATTTAGCTCGTTGCCGTGCAATGTTGCAGAGTTCAGTCTTGGATACTGTTAAGCGTACATTTAGAATTTTTACCTTATAGCATCTGCCTTTCAGGGTGTGTGTAAATACAGAACCGTGGTGTCCGAGCTCTTCCCAACGTCGGCTCAGCCGACACAGCGAGTTCTCTGACTTCGCTCTCGTTTTCTTCATCCTTTACTTTCCGTGGAGCGTTTTTCCATCTAGACGAACAGAGATGCAAGCACTTAAAACAATTAAAAAAGAACTTGCACATTTTCCTGATTAATTTGATTATTTTTCTTGAAACTAATAACTTCTTGTGGATTTTTGTTTGCAGTTATCCTCCAAAACAATCCGTTAACTCATTGATTTCCATGTGAAAGTTGCTTGCCTTGGTTCCTTTATATAGCTTGGTTACATTCCGTAGATTTTCCTTCCATAGATAGGAACATAAGGACTTTATGTATCGGCAAATATTTTTTGATGTGTGTGAGCAGGATAAAAAGGAGCGTTTGTGAGTAACGTTTCTGCCTCAAATCCTCCTGTGAATCCTCGGCTCTTTTTCCTTCGGAAAACGTTCCTTCAGATAAAATCTTGCTTATGGAATCATTCAAATATCGGGGTCAGCACAGGACCTGGGACCCGACACCCACGTCCCGATGAGCCGGCGAAGGGGATAAAATAACAACAGGCTGCAAAATGCACACGCAGAGAAAATAAGGATTTTCAGTGTGTTTTAAATGTTTCTGAGTGATTTAAGGAAAAAAAAAAGAACGTTTTAATTTTAATAGGATGGGTTTCACGACTGATTTTTTTATGACATTATCTGGGTCTTTTTTGCGGGTTCAGTTGTTGTCGTGAGGTTCTCGAAGGGTTTTATTTGTTCGAGCAACATATGAATGGATCAGATCCTTTGACTTTATGCTTTTTTATACGTTCGGGGCAGATGGAAGAGAAATACCACGATATAAGCGCTGCGAAGAAAGTCGCAATAACAAGGGAGAGCGGCTTTCTGCTTTATTGTCTTGCGTTAGGACTATTTTGGCGGTTGTTGTTGGTAAACCCCAGAAAATATACATCTTTCTCCTTTAAAGTTCTAATTCAAGGCATGAATGTGTGAGTTCTGAAGGGACTTAGGGACTGCGGTAAAAAATCGTTGTCATAGTAACAGAAAGGGAAATAGGCCCGACTCACCTGGGACTTTAACTTACTGCAAAAGCGGGTTTTTTTTTTAAGGAAAGCACTCAGCAAGTGAAATAAATAAAGAAATTGCTCTTTGTATTCTAAATCAATCCTTCCACTATTTATTTTTACTTCTATCCAAGTCTTTTTCCTTCTAAATCCATCCAAAAGCATCTGAGGAATTATTTTCAGTTGTAATTGTTGCGGCGAAACCCGTTTTGTCTGACAAATGGAAATGAAAAGAATCGCAGAAAATCTTTTCACTTGCGATGGGGGATGCCAAAAATGTCTGAATTTTGGAGACGGGCTTGTTTTGGTTTTCATGCAAACAACTGTAGTTTTCATGTAGTTTCTTTCTCTAAACTAAACCCATCGTCATGAGGAAATCTCATCAGCTTCTTCCGGGAGCTGCATTTGTTTCTGCGGGTTTTAATACGTTCTAAGGAGTTTCAAGGCTTATCTGCCTCAGAGTCCGTTTTTGTAGTTGTTACAATATTATCCTTCTATATTGTGTTCATGGAAAATCCCTTCGGACAGCAAAAAGAGCTTGTGTGCAAGGAAGAGATAAAGAAAGGGACTGAAATGGGGTGGTCAAACACACAGGGAGGAAACTGGTGCAAATGGGAGTGGATCTGGTGTTTACAGTCATCATGGTTGTACTTTACCTGATTTTTAACTTCATTCTTTAGGGTTTGGTGTTGTTATGCTTCTATTTTAGTAAGTTCTTACAGTCCTGATCTACTGATACACTATTGTGTAAATCACTATGATATATGCTTTAAAATAGGACGCACCAACCCGTGTTTTGTTTAATAGGAGTGACATGTTCTTTCTCTTTCCAGATTCTTCTTAAAATTTTTTCTCAAGTGCAATCAGAATTGTTTGAAAACAGCAGGAAACCCAAGAGATATGAGACGGTTCCAGGTAAGTCTTATAAGGCTCAGCATTAAGCTGTCTTTTTCCCCTCTCCTCTCTCCTACATTGTTCATAATAAATATGACGACAGTATCTGATAAGCCATATCAGATATTGTTAAAGTTTTTTTTCCATTTGTTGTGTTTAAACCTTTCCCCCCCTCCTTTTTTCCCGTCTTTTTTCCACTGTGAATCCCCAAGGGGTTGTGATGTTCTGTACCAACCAGCAGTGGATATTTGATTTGACACCCTCGGGCAAAGCTCTCGCACATCCAGCTGCCCACAGCGGGGATCGCGCTGGTGATACTCAGATGCCTCCCAATCTTTCAAAGTATCTCTGTACGTGGTACACAAGCAGCCTCCTCATTTCCCTCCACTCTTTCCATCTCTTTTGCCGTTTAACTCTCTCGTGCCATTTCTTTTTTCTAAAAAAAAATGAAGCCAAAATAGCGTTGGTCACTTTAAGACTTTAAGCAAAGCAAACAAGCCCCATGGGATGGTGACCCAGCTGCTTTGCAGTGAAATCTGCCACTGGTTTCATCAGCGCTGGCGCTGATGGATTGTGAATTCCAGCTCAGAAAAACACAGAAGGAGGTGAAGTGTGGCCGTGGTGAGGAGAGAGGCAGGCCCAGGCTCCCATCTTTCATTCCCTAAGCTTTTAAGCAATTATCTTTAATAAATCAGTGTTTTACCTGCAGCTCAGCCCTCCCAACCGTGTAAACTCACGCTGTTTATGGCCTGGATTTGGGAGAATGGAGGAGGAAGGTGATGCCCAAACTAACCCTCGTGGGATTGAGGGTCTGGAGAAAGGATCCAAGTTGACAGTTGGGGTCTGGCTTCTTCCCTTCAGCCAGTTCACAGTCACCTCACTACCCGCTCATCCAGACCACACTCCCTCAGTTCAGCTGTGAGGATGCTGTGGGAGACGGTGTCAAATGACTCAAGTCAAGGTAGATCACGTCCACCGCTCTGCCATCACCCATCCATCTTGTTATGTCCTCATAGAAGTCAATGAGGTTGGTCAAGCACGACTTCCCCTTGGTGAAGCCATGTTGACTGCCCCCAATGACCCTCTTTGTAGCCTATTTGTACCTCTGGTTTGCTGCAGAACCAAATATATCCATTTTCAGTGGAGCAGGGTTTGTCAGCTCTCCAGGAGACATGAAGATCCTCATTTTTATGGTGCATCTTACTGGGTTCTTCCGTAACAACAGTTACTCATGGCTGGAAAAGCGTCAAGTTAATGCTTCTGATTAGAGATGGGTGTGAAACCCCAGTTTGGGCTGGGTTTGGTTGATAGCCAAAGTTCCAGGGCGTTGGGATCCAGTCTCTGAGCCTCAGCCTCACTTCTACATACAAGATTTGGATTTTTAAAAATTATAATTACAATATATTAAACTAAATTAAATGTTCGCTTTCACTTACATCACACTTATTTAAAAGAAGAGGGAGGTGGGGAGAAAAAGGGATTGAAGGTTACATTAACACTGCATTGTAAATTTAATACAGCTCCAGATGCCTGAAGAGGGTTTTTTTTATTTAGTATAATTCTTTAGTTTGGAGAGCAACACCAGCTGCTTTGTGATCACATTAACTATGGGAAATTTGCTATGATATTAAGTAGAACATCACAGATACAATGAAAATCTCTTTTTTACAATCATATACAAAGGTTGTCTTCTGTTGAAAACAGTGTTATACCTCAGAAGTTAAAGGATATGTGATGATGATTTTATTTGGTTTATTTCCCCCAGTAATAACATAATTTTATTGCGAATCACTCACTACTTCAGTGTCTGTCAGTGGCTAAAGCAGGGAAAGAGAGTCTTTCTAGAACTAATGGGTTTTTTCATGGTTACTTGATGGCTGCCCAAATGTGTATGTAGATTGAGTAATATGTCCTTGTGAATTTAACTGAAGCAAATATTGATTATTGATCAATTACAATATTTCTGAATCGAGGTTGTCGTGGAAAGCTCAAACAAAAAGCATGTTAAAATCATAGTGCTGACTATTGGAGTTCAGCTAGTCTGCAAATCTGAGTTTACGTAGGTATTGTCATTACTGTCATTGCTATATTCTCAGGGAATGATTCTCCCAGGAACAGAATGTTTTTAAAAAAATGATGCCCTCCATTTAATGAGGACTTCTCGAGAACTTGATTGAAGCCCAATGATACTTAACGGTAACGACCGGTGTGTAATGGGGGGACAATAATTCCATGGCATTAAGATGAGGCACTTCAGCTCAAATGCTTCAGCTGAGGTTTGGTGCTAACGCATTAGACTCCTGTTGACTGGGAATTTTGCTTCATCCACTCACACGCTGATTAAACAGATCCTACAGGGCCGCGGTCGAGAGAACGGTGCAAGGCAACAGAACATCGATACTAACAATGGGTGTCTGAACCAACGTGCTTTTTTAGAAACAACAAGAGGAAGGTCAGCAATTGCCCCCTGTTTTCAGCAGAAATCGTGACATGAAGTGTTTCCTGGCAGGTGTCCCCCTCTGGGTGCTCTAGGGAGACAGAGAAAGGCAAAATAACAAGGTGTGTCCCTGGGGAGATTCCTGCCTGAGCTCAGAGTGGTTGGATGGGTTCAGCACCAGGCTGAGAATTCCCCCAGCCAGCCTCTGTGCAGCTCTGAAGGATCCGTGTCGCTCAGGAGAAAGGAAAATGGGTAAGAGTGTGAGTTAGGAATGTAGACTGGAAGAAATGAAAAGGGGTAGCAAGAATAAAACATAACTGGTCTAAATCAAAATCCTTTTCAGGCTGGTGATGAAAAAATGTGCTAGAGCCCCACGGTAGGATTTTGGGTGTGGATAGAAATTGGTGAACTGTTGTTAAAGAGGTGAATACCACATGGACTAATGTAAATATGGGAGATTAATGTCCTGGGTATAGGTTGTGAAGCAAATGCAACTGGTATCAGCAGAATCTAGAACTGTTACTGGGTGGCAGATTTCTCCATCGAATAAAGGTGACATTATTTTAGAGTCTATATGAGTAAGGGAAGGACTGACTACAACTGCAAAAGAAAAAACACTCAAGGAGCTTTATGTGTTCAGATCTTTAGACCAAATAGCCATTGTGACAGTGAGTTGCCAGAGTTGTGTGTTGTCTATCAAAAACAAAGCACAGATGAGATTCTCCCACATCTCAGGTAAACTTTGCCAGTAAAAACAAGGATGCATTGGTGCCAATGTACTCCACTGATTTCTTCTTGAAATGGGAACAGGTGCAGGAATGGATCATTAAGGTGATGGGGGAGTGGACAAATGCTTGGCTCAAATATTTCAGTGATATGCACTGAGAAGGGACATGACTGCAGTCTAAAAATATCCTAAGGTAGATTGGAATGGGGAATAATAATTGTAAAGGTAGCGTTAAGTATTAACTGACTAAGAATAAATTTAGGCAGTAAACCATAAATTCCCTGACCATCAGGACAGGCAGGCTATAAAACAAGAGGAGTACCAAAGGCAAAGGCCTGAAATAGTTGAAGACAATTTTATAAAAGTAGCTGCATGGTTTGGTTGTCTGTAACAGCGGGAGATGAGGTGTCAGTGACCAGGAATTATCTCCTTCCCAAAATGAAGGCGACGTGCACAGAATCCCAGAATGTCAGGGGTTGGAGGGCCCTGGAAAGCTCATCCAGTGCAATCCCCCCATGGAGCAGGAACACCCAGATGAGGTTACACAGGAAGGTGTCCGGGCGGGTTGGAATGTCTGCAGAGTAGGAGACAACCTGGGGTTGTTCCTACCCAGATGCAAGACTCTACACTTACCCTTGTTCTATTCCATTAAATCTTTCCTTGCATGCTTTTTTCTGGTAGTTACAGTTTCCTCAGGATCTCAGAGACGATTTCCCAAAAAATCCAATGGAAGTTCTGAGCAGAGGGAGGCTGCTGGCGTTTTTCATATTGTTTATCTTATTCCTAATCCAACTATGAAGCAAACATTATATTCTAGCATCTACTTCCGTATTACTCGCTCTACCAAAATGTCTATTGACATCAATGGCTCCGGAGCCCTGTCCGAGTGAAGCCAGCAGGATGAGGCCTGACATATTTTCTTCCACCCAGCTGGAAAATAATAATAATGATACTAATTTTTTAAATCCTCATAGTAGTTATTCTTTTGAAAAGTTAAAATAACATGGTACTGTGACTAGAGAGTTATAAGGGAAAGTGCATCAGGAATGTAATATTGTTTCCAGATGTACAATGTCATAAAGAATTTTTTCCACACTTGGAATGGTAACAGGAATTTTTTGAGAGAGATCATTTACACGGTGATGAGATGTGTTACATGTAAGTAAATGCCTGTATGCCTGGAATGTTTGTACCATATGTCTAAATAGGTGTCTATGAGTGATACGGCTTCTATATAGATGATGATGTGGATTTACTTGCATGTATGTGATTTGAAGAGAACCATACTTTAGAATATAGAAATACTGATATAATATATAGAGTGGGGGGGGAAGTTGTAGTACCCAGGTAAAGGTTTGTAAAGAAATACAACACCTTGAACTGTGCCGGGAAGGGAAAGAGCAGCTCGGAGAACCCGAGTCTAACGTGCTAAAGACAGTTTGTCTGAATGTCATGGAAGGTGAACCCGCCTGGTTTTTGTGCAGGGATTACATTACAGAAACCCACCTGGGAAACAAAACATAATGTGCAGCTACAACACACGCATTTCTTCAGTACTGCTGGAGAATCGTTGGTTTATGTCTGTGGCTTCATAACTAATAACAAGACCCTTGCAGATTAGCAGAGAGAATCTTAAGAGCTGCCAAAACCTCTGCTTAGAGGCCTGTAAGTCCCTCACTGTTCTAGAGGTGGAACCTGCCCTCGGATGGATGAAGGAATAGCACATTGACCTATTTCTTGCTTGATTGTTGTCCTCTAAAACTTGACAGAGGTGACAGGTCGATCCAGCTGTTGGGTGGCTCAAAATCATTAGTCTTTATGCTGCCTGTGTGAAATTTGCCCTCAGCTACAATTAACAGAACCCACGGCCTACCTGACATATTTTGATGTTCTCAGATCGTTCCCTTAGGATTACATTTTGCATTAACTACTGATTTTAGGGAAAAGATCATCAACTGAATAAGCATAGAAGCCAAATTATCATACACAAGAAGTGCCATCAGATCGGGAAAAGAAAAGCGCACCAAAATAATTTGTCAGTAATTTGCCGCTGCTGTGGACAAATCTGAGAACTTAAATCTCCAAGGAAGTTTGCACATCACCTTTCACTGGCACGAAATAGAGGTTAAAAAAAAGATGCCCAAACTGTTTTATGATGTTAGGAGAACAAGTGTTATTGATAAATACACGTTCAGAAGGGTATTGGCAAAAATGCATAGAAATGGTTAACAAGGTAATGGTAAGAAACGTTGACCTTGATTTGTTTAGCTAAGATGTAAAGATTTTTGAAGGTCAAAGGTGTTCTTGTGTAGTGTTTTGGAGTCTAACTGTGTCTGACCCTCTAACATTAAGCTGCTGTGGCCTGCAGTTTTGAAGAGTGAAGCAAAGCAGGGGGAAGGAGAGAAGGGGGAGAGCGCAGGAAATGGAGTGAGGTGTTTCAGGAAGTTGTCAGGAGTTGACTGATTGATTCCAGATGGAAAGGGTCACCCGTCCTGACCCAGGACATACTCACTGGGGGAAAGCAGTTGGCTTGTGAAAGGGAAGGGCCTGGGAGTTAGAGACCATCGTGGAATGTGCATTCCTCTTCCTTTTATCCATAAAACATTGGGGTTTAGTCTTTGGTATAAAACAATTCCATTGTCACCTCCATCAGGTTCAGAATGACTGGAGCAAAGTGAGGACGTTCAGTAGTTTTCATGTCTGTAATCTCACGTGTTCTTAGTGCACACCATTGCTAATGAGTTGGCCAGCAGTGTCGTGGCAAAGACGACAAAGGTCTCTGCTGAATTTCAACAGTACCTTAGAGATTTCTGCAAATGAGCTTCACGACTTGGAGAAGGTTCTGGTCCAGATCTGAACTTTGCATTTTGTCCAGTCCCCAAGAACACTGTATTTATTTACCCTCGGTCCCAGCCTGTGAAATGCCAAGTGGCTCTGACCCTCCTGTGATGAATGGGAGAGGTAAATAAGAATGGAGCTGCTCCTGGAGAGAGGGCTGGAAGTGCATCTTCCATTCCTGCGGGCTCAGGGAGCAGAGGATGCTCAGCACTTGTCCCCTGAACACAGGGCTGGTTCTTGTTGTTTCTCAAGGAACAGGATCTCGACAATTTCTGAAATGTTGCTCTTGTATTGAGCACAACACACCCCACCGATTATTCAAACAGGGAACGCGTGTATACTTGAAGTCTGCGTCTATTATAAAGATCTCATTGAAGAGCATGTGGGTGTGTGTTTATCACATACGTACCTTGTGTATGTGAGGTCAGATATGTATATATTATATAGTGTAACTGTATATATATGATATACTTTTTATTTACATTTGGTTACAATTTAAACACTTGTCGTAAATATTTCAGACACTGGAATAATTCAGGTCTATTCCCCTGCTGCCATAGTGTGCTCCGCGCTGGCCAGCCAGAGATGAAAATTTATTTCCATTGTTTAACGGAAAATAATGAAGTGCATCTGAGTGGGTTCAGCTATGTCATGCGGGAAATGTTCACTTTGGACAGGAGTCGCACTCCACCCAAATGCGCAATGATGAAATCAGTTGGCACACAAAAGCAACACATTTTGTGACAGGAATGCTTGAGAAGTATAAGAGTACAGTATGACAAGAGCCTTTTGGAATGAATTAAACTTGTCTTAAGAAAGAAAGGATTCTTTAAGCTAGCATAATCCTGTAGGAGGGCAAGGTTTTCTTGCTATATGCTGAATATAGTTTCATCAGCAATTGGAGCTTGGCATTCTCTTATTAGGACAGCTGTATCTGTGAAAATCCATGAACGTGTCCAGGGGCAGATTCTCCATAGCTGTGAATTACTGTAGCTGAGTGGAGTTAAGCTAATTTACACCAACTGATAGTTGAAACCTGAAAGTTTCAATAAGATGCATCGTCTTTCAGTAGTTAGAAAGCAGTTTGCTCATTTTTTTTTTTCCTGAGAGTTTGTGGTTTAAATGCACAATATATTTCCGGATTTATAGGACTTACAGGTTTGGATATTGTATTGTAAAGGGAAAACTAAGTGGGATTAATTAACCTATAGAGTTCCTTCCTCTAAGAATTCATATGCTCTTGGAGCCCAGCAACATGAGTCATGGAGGCGAAGGTTTCAAAACTGCTGCTTGATCTGGGCTCCTCAGGCTCAGATGATTTTCAAGAGGCACTAAGCACACGTATGTCAAAAGCCAGACGTGATATGAGGTACCGCTTTCACATAGTTAGAGTTTCCATTTCAGTAATGGAGAGCTGCGTTTTGCCAGCAGATGCAGATCTGCGTGTGCATGGTGCTGGATGGCTCTGGATCTGCGTGTTTGTATGAGATGCAGAGTCCCCGTGGTGCTCTGCAGCCTGCCCTCCTGCTCGGGATCACGGACATCAGCCCTGCACGGCACATCTAGGAAACTACACTTAGGGCCAACTGCAGCAGATAGTTCATTATCCAGTAAGAACTTTATACGGCCCTTAGGATGCTACGTTAAATGGAATTAACGCATAGAATGAAGGCTGACAATATATTCTCCCCTTCTTATTCAGGAGTAAACCCTGCAGGACGTGATGCCATTTTGCAAGCAGAACGGGGGTTTAACTAAAGTGAATAATTGATACTTAAGTGGAATTTCAAAGTAAATTGTTTACCTGCCTACTTTTTCTTCTCTTTCTAAATACCCAGGTTGTGCTATCGACAACAGTGAATGTGGATGGGCATGTGCTGGCGGTGTCTGACAACATGTTTGTTCACAACAACTCCAAGCATGGACGGAGAGCAAGGAGACTCGACCCCTCAGAAGGTAGGAGATTCGTGTGAAGAACAGTATGCAAACCAATGCAAAAGCATATTACCCATTCTTCAATTTCTGTTTGTTTTCAGGAGGGAAAGAGCTAAGGGGCAACTACAGAACCTCAGGGGGTTTGGAGAAGGAAGAGGCAGGAAAACAGGGTCTACTGTACTCAAAATTTGATCCCCTTGACATCTAAGAGACTGGCTGCCCCACCACCTCCGCAATTTGTTAATTAGTTTGTACTGAAAAGATGAAAAAATAGAAACACGAAGTATTATCTACATTTCAGCCTCTCATTCAGATGGGATAGATTTGATTTCAGGCAAATTAGGCAACCTGACATCTTAGTTAAACAGAACTGTTACAGCACAAGATGTGTATGAAAAAGTGTCACCAGTTCCCTTAAACAAACTACGCGTGAAGCGTAACAATGCACAGAAGGAAAGTGACACTAATTGATTTTAGTTTGTTTGGCTAAGCGAGACTCATGGCCATCTACAGGGATGGGTTTTGGACTATATTAAAGCAATTACAAATACTTGTATCTGTTCAACTTCAAACCGGTTGGCCCCTCCTTTCCCTCTTCCCGTGCATTCATTACCACAGCATTCCACCTCTCACACAAACAGTACCCCAAATTGCTAGAAAATGCTATCTGCGTCTCCTTTTCCCTCCCCTGCAGCTAGTGAAAGTGAGAAGAGCTGCTGATGTTAGTAGAAAAGACAAGCAAGGATATTATTTCATTATAATGTTTTGCTGCCCCACTTCTTAACCGTGCCCTATATCAACCTAAAAGAAGAATTAATGAACTGGAAGAAAATGATTGAATCAGTAAAGAATTCCGAGTGGTGTTAATTCTCCCCCAGCGGGCAGTGAAATGGTAGAAGGAAAATCCCAGGATTCCTAGGCTAGGAAGCCATCCAGTTTTTCCTTGACTGATTGGATGTGATTGACTGGCTGTTCAAAGGAGTCTCGTGTTTTTGGAGCGCTGCCAAAGTTCCCCTCCACCTCTGACCCTGTCAACATTGGGAATGGAGTGATGGATTGACTTTGGTTATGGCCTGGAAACCATATTGGGTTCCTGATGGGATGTATAGTCCAGAGGCCTTGAACATATGGAAGAGAGGAAAAAAAAATTGTACTCTATAAAATCAAGAAAATTATTAGAAATTGTCTCCTGATAGGAATTGGAGGAAACCTTTGAAATTTTGTATCTTTTTTACTTATTGATAAACTTAATAAATCTTAATCTACCTCTTTCCACAGGGTTTAGATTTGTTTGATCGTATGATAATGAGGGGGGAGTTAACAGCCTCTGCACAATCATTTAGGCGTTTCATTTTTACACCCACTACAGTTGGCCTAATAGGCTTTAATGACACAATGTTAAGTGCCAGTAATGAATAGGCAAGTAATTAACACTAGCAAGGCAGAAAACATGCTTTTTATTTATTTATTTATCTATTTATTGGGCTTGGTGGGATGATGCAGCAGCCTTCATGGGTGAGTGGCCGGAGGGGACTCGTCCCAGGTCTTTGTCAGCTCTGGGGAATTCACAATTCACGCCGGCCGTGAAGTGCGGGAACACCAGGACTGGACAGGTGAAGCTACAGGTCACATCAGGATGACTTACGACTCCTTCATGTGCACAGAAGTTGTTTGCACCCATGGGTTGCGAGGGTTTCCACACAGCATTGTGAACAATCTCAAAGCTGCGTGGGGGGAAAAGCCCATAACGTGATGCTCTGCTGTCCTTTTTGTCTTGTTTAGCCACACCGTGCATCAAAGCGATCAGCCCAAGCGAGGGCTGGACTACAGGGGGAGCGATGGTGATCATTATTGGAGACAACTTCTTCGATGGGCTGCAAGTTGTGTTTGGAACCATGCTCGTATGGAGCGAGGTAGGTAGAGATTCCTCCGTGAAGCTCTTCTAAGGAAAGTGGAGGTGGGGACAGTGTTAATTCCCATTCCAACAATGGTACAAAAGTGGTGGCATGTAAGACAGGCCATGCAAACCTGTGTGAAGGAAATTCACGGAACACGTTTAGTCTGTGGAACTCCTTTCTCTGTGGTATTATTGAGGCCAACGGCTCGGTAATATCCAGAACAGAAAATTCTAGGCACCTGGAGACAGGTAGAAGTAAAGAAATAAAGCAAGGGTTAGAGTTTGGGAAGGAGAAAGAATTCCCTCTGGGTCCAGAAATAAGCTGGCAAATAACCAATGGGCATAACCAGCACAATTTTCCTGACTAAAATTTATCCTAAAATGGGTCTTCCCCTCCTGGAGGCAAGAAACTAGACCAGAGGCATCACTTGCCTGATCTATAGTGTCTTCAGGAATAACCAACGCATTTACTCGTTAAACATGTTTGGAGAGTGTAAAGTGAATGCGGGGGGAATAACGTGGAGATAATCGTGCCTCTCCTTTTATTATTTCCCAGCTTATCACGCCTCACGCCATTCGAGTTCAGACTCCTCCACGTCACATTCCCGGAGTGGTAGAAGTGACATTATCGTACAAATCCAAACAGTTCTGCAAAGGTGCACCGGGCAGGTTTATTTACACAGGTAGGTGATGGTGATTTACTCTGGAGGAGCTGAAGCTCAGAGCCTCTTTGTTTTGGTAATAAGTATTGACGACTCTCAGCTTTATCAATGTATTTATTTATTTCTTTAGCCTCCTGCTGTTTGGAGGCCACTCTGGTAGTTGTGGCATTTGAACATGTGAGGAGGTAACTTGACTGTTGTGCAGAGGTGTTGAGGGACTGTTCCTACACCTTAATACTTTTTCCCGATTGTTGTGGTATGGATCTGCCTCTAGGTACAATGAGCGTACAGGAATATGATAGCATTGTTCTACATACTGGAAAATGTTTTATTTATAACCATATTTATTTTACATTTCCCTAAATGGATATGTGCTCTTGGTACCTGTGCTGAAAAGGTTTAGGGATGGAGCAATACAGAGATGAGTAATAGAAATGGGCATTCCTGTATGAAGAAAAGTCATCTTCTTATTGTAAAAACTGGTTTAAGTGCAAGACTTACTTGTACCATCTAGGGCGGACATGAGTCCTCCTGCAGCGCAGCTTTTTGCCATGTTAATTAGAGAGCTTCCACAAAAAAGGACATGAAGTGCACGTCGGAGCCAGCAGAAGAAAGTTAAATATACTATCCCTGTTTTCCTGCTGTTATTGGCATAGGGATATCTGTTAGCGTTCTGAGGGGCGAGTGGGTGCTTCCTGCCATATGTTACAAAACAACATTTCACAGAAGACACCGAGCTGTTAGAGCGAGGGTAGAACAGACAACTTTTCAATCTGTCTGTTCAGGAACCTGCAGTTCTCCCACCATGGCAGGCAAAATGATAAACACAGCTATTAGGTGGAGGCTCACCTGTGTAATCAATTCCCCAGGTTGTTGGTGCTAAGAGTGATAAAAACAACTTCTAAGCTATGAAAATAACATGGTGGCATTTTTTTTTTCTTTCCGCGGCATCAGAAACCCGTGGCCCTGCTGTGCCGTATTGCACCTCTAAGTTTTCCTCAGACCGTCCCCAGCAAGTTTTGAGCCTTTTGACCAATTTCTCTCAGTTTTGATCAGAAAGGCAGGAGCATCACAGATGCACTTTTGGGAAAAAGGAAAGTGGTGAGAGATCGGAATGAACCCTGCACTGAAAGAAAGGGTGAAGAGCTCAGCCACGTTCTCAGCCAGCAGAGAAGCCACCAGAAAACAGCCTTAGGAAAGCAGGTTGTCTAAATGCCCCTGTCCACAGAATGTGTGTGTCCATAGCTCTCTGTGAAATACACTCAGCAGCACCACAGAAATGCAGCTATTTGTTGGCTAGAGTGCAGCAGACGATCGTATCAAATAATGAAGAGGAAAGTTTAATAGATTTTATGATTATTGGTAAGGTAGTCCTGTGCATCATAATGAAAACCTGTTTTTTTTTTTTTCATGATAATTGAAATTTATTATTTTTGTGATACTTTTAGTACCTTCTATTGCAATATATGCCTCTGAGCTGTCACCGAGTTTATAGAAAACAAATCAGAGAGTGCAGTAGGCTTGGAGACACAAAGAAGACCACTTCGCTCTTGAATTGTATGTAGTTGCAATTATATAGTAAATGAGAATTTCTCCTCTAAATAGCTCCCCTTTACCTTCAGCCAGCACTTGGCAAAAACCTGAGAAATGCAGAGGCATTCACATCAAGCCCGGGAGACTGAAAAGTGTGAAATCCTGCAAACTCAAAGCACGGGAAGATGTAGTTCTGTCAGAACTAATAACAGCAGCAACAACCATCAGGGTCATGTTAGATTAAGTCCTTCATAATTATTAAGTGCTGAGATACAACCTCAGATGAAAAGCACGAAGGGTCAAGTCATATGAAAAATACTGCGTAGCTGCCTATAGGTACTTCAGAGGTGTAACAAGAATAATTATTGCTATAAAACCAGACCTCGGCGGGGTGCTCACCGCATCCGACATGGGCAACCAGTTACAGAACGACACGTGTTTCCATCTTATACGAGACATCGCCGCAGTACGGTGGAGAGAGATAAACCACCTGCTCGTGGCTATACAGGGAAGCTGGAGATAGGGAGACAGATCTCTCAGGCTCTAGTAACGTATTTTAATCACCAATACCCTTGTAAAACATGGAACAGATAAACAAGGATCTTATTTAGTATTGTGGGGGGCTGCTTGTGCCCTCAATATTAAGACAGAGTGTAGCAAAAATCGAGAGAGTGGCTTGTTATATGTCATTGGCAGTTGCTGAACCAACTTACCTACTTTAGTAGTTATCTCTAGACTTCAAGCAAGAGATAAGAAGTCTATTTTTAAATCAACCACAACTAAACATTTAGTCCCTGTCTGTACCTTAATCTGGTGAGAATAAAGGTTACACATACATCTCCATGTTCTGAATTACTTAAAGAAAAGTCAGCTGCTCCTAGAACACTGAGACATCTGTTCTCTGCTCCTGATCTAGCAGGAGCCTCATATTCCGCCTTTAATACTACACAAATTCAAACTCTGCCACTGTAAGTAGTTGCATTATAGTTCCCTTGACTTTAATAATGCTTACATCAATTTACGCCAGCTGAGGATATGTCTCGTAGGCTTTCATATCTTCAGCTGGATCACAGCTCTGCATTTACTTTGTCAGAGAGATGCTAACCTGGAAATGTGTATATCAGGGAGATTTTGAACATAATTTTCCTTGCTGAGCAGAAATCCTCCAGGGGTTGACTTGTCAGAGCAACGCAATATAAAATAATCTGTAGGATATGTTGGGCTCCCGGGTCGTGCTGTATCAGTCTCTGTGCCAGCTGCCACGGATAGGAGGGTCTGGTTTGCTAAAGCTTGTAAGTAGATTTGAGAAGGTGGGAAACGACGTTTATGAGCATGCAGTGAGCTCTACAAACTGGAAGAGAGAGTTTGCTTGGGCAGAACACAACTGATGGGCACAAAGAGATCACGGAGAACAGCTCCTGCCCCTGCTTCAGCCTCTGAACGACACAGGCGACAGGAGGCATGGTGGGGTGTTCGGAACAGCTCTTACCAGCACGGCAAATACAACATGAGCCCTTCTAGCAGCGTCCTCCCAACTAGAGCACAGCGTACACCTTGGAGTAGGCTGTGAGTACCTCCTACACCCAGGATTAGCAAAATTACAGCAAGCGAGCTGCTGTAGCCAGCAGCATGGAAGTGTTTTATTGTGTAGGGTGAACACCAAGCATCTCTTTACTGTTGGTTTGAGTGAAGGTTGTCACTAGTACAAAGTTGGAATTCAAGCCTGTAAGGCCACTGGTGCCTTTTTCTCTCTGTTAACATCTTTAAGACGGTCGGGCATTGCACTCCAAATACTATATGTGTCCTCTGGGTCTGTTTTCTGAGTTCCAGATATTTCTAGAGGCACCTGTACTTGGTTTCTTGTAGTTCGTGCTTTACAAACAGAGGACTTGCTGCCCTTTGGTGTGCAAAGAAGAGCTGCAGAACTTCGCTAAGGTCCTTACATGTGTCCCCTTGGTTGGCAGAGCAGGAGAGCGCCCGATATCAGGATGAGCTGTCGCTCACGGGAAACCGTGCAGATCTTCATAACATCATCCTCCTTCAACAGTCTTATGCGCTTTGACGTGTGGTGAAATAATTAATACTTTAAATGTCAGCACTGTTATCGTTGGGTATCGCGGTTGGTCCCCGTTGAGATGAGTGGGGCTGAGCTGTTGTTTCAGGCTTTGCAAATGCAGACAGATGTCACGGCATCAGTTGCTCAAGTGTGAGGGTTTTATTCCAGGGGGTCAGGGTGGCTGGAGACCTGTATTTCAGAGGAAATCACGGACTGGGGAGGGTACGGAACAATATAGAAGAGGAAGCACTGTCTGCGAGCCCTGTTGTAACTAAGTGGGGCAGCCTGGGGGCATTTAGAGCTCTCCCCACTGCCGACTGCAACACTTCTGTTGTTGGAACAGTTATGCCAGGGTGAAGTTTATAGACTAACTACCAATTTGGCTTATTCACCAGACGATTGCTCCTTTTTGCTTACATTAGAGCATGTCATGCCCAATTTTTTAAACTGTTCTCTGGGAAATTCGAGAGCCCCCTTGTCCTGGAACGCTGGGTTTGGGACTCGCCAAGGGGATTCTGCTGTATCTGGATCAGTTTTCTTAGGGGTTGCATTTCAGATATCTGATTTATAGGAGATAACGAGCAGCCTCCTTCTGTGTCAGATGGTCTCCGAATCCATGAATCCAAAAGCATTTCAATGTCATTTTGGCATATTTCTATATAACACATAGATAAATGATCACTGAGCCAGTAGCTCTTTTCTCAATGGAAGTGATATTGTGGTGGGACTGTTCAAACTTGCTGGTGGATCCTACACGTTGCTGTTCAGCTGAACAGGCACCATTTACTTCTACAACCACTGGATGTTGGTTTGTAACAGGATTTCAGGACAGAGATATTTTTGTTTCATTAATGAGTAAAACCATTAGCGGGCAATTTTGCTGCAAGCTGTACAGAAAACATCTTGTGCTGAAAGACATAATATAGACATCGATTCCAAACGGCTGAGTTCTTCTTAAAACCATTTAACGTTGTTGAGAAATGATTTGCTGCTGTTTATCAGAATGAAAATGTCCGTGTCAATCCATTGGAAAATTTTTTGTTGAATAATAGCCAATTTCTTCTTCCTGAATTAGCATTTTGTATATTCCCATTAGCTATTTTTAGTGAAGTATGTATACATATATGTCTAAATTAATATATATTTTATGTTGCTTTTGCTTAGCTCAAGATCTATAACTTAACTGATTAGACTTGCAATCAAGAAGAGAAATGGCACGTAATGATGTATGGGCTCTGGAGGGAATTGGCCTATAATTCTCAGGATTATTGGCAAAAATACCCACCTCCCAAAAACCCCCTTCCCAATTGGGATGTAGACTCTGTAGCAGTTGAAATGTGTATTATTAAACTCCTTAAGCAAACCAGAATGGCTCCCAGTGGAGAGCAGAGACATTCTAAGTATAGCCACGCCGAAATTCTCAGGTCTGGCTTTTCTCTACTCAGTTCCCACTTGATTATCTCCTGTAATATTTAAACTTCGTGCCATGCCATAATTATTTAATAAAAAGTAAATATAAAATGTATCTCAGAGGGGAATATGACCTTTTACCTTCATGTTGTTATACCAAAGACAGACACAGATAAACAGGGTCGGGATCGGTAGAACAGTCTGTCTCACTTGATCAGTTCATTGTTCCTGTGTCTGTGCTGGTTCTCCCGCAAGGTGCTGAGTATAATTTGGAAGGTCCAATAAGTGCCATCAGTGGCTCTTGCAACCAGGTATTTTCTGCTGTGCTGGTATCACCAGTTATTAAAAAAAAACCTCAAAAAACCACAAATGGTACAAGAGGATGGACCAGCACTGAATGGGGATAGTGCTAAAGGACCCGCATATATTACTTATTAAATGTGTCATGGAATTCTTAGCAAGATTCGCGACATGAATGTGTCACTTGAATTATAATGCACATTCTGGAGTATAAAGAAATAAGAAAAAAACCCAACCCGTAGCTTAGTAAACACCAGTAATCCTAATGTCTTAGAGGCAAAGCCCGTGAGAATGCAGAATGCTACGGAACTTTTCGCTTTCTGTATTAATTTGAATTGGAATTTGTTTTGAATAATCAGAAATTAGATGATAATTGCTGCAATTTCATAGTAGAGAGTATTAAAGTGCCTGAAGTTGGACGGAATCCTCAGCGATGCTGGCAGGGCCGTGCCAGCTATTGCTGAGTGAGGATCTGGGTCAAAATATCTTGGTTTATCCACTAGAGATTCACATCATTGCAGCGAAGTGGCTGCGTCTGCACAACAGCCAGATACGAGTGGAGACGTTAATGTGTCTAATGAGTCACCGTGCCCTAGTTTGTGACGGCAAAGTGTCGGGGGGCGGAGTGTAATGTGTTTATTAGCTGAGCAAATACGGTACTTGATTTCTGACTGTACAACCAACATAGAAGACCTGTTGTAGTTTGCATTTGTACCGTAACTTGCTGTATTTCTGCCATAGTCAGTTTTGTCCAGGCTAAAGACATTAACCCTTAAAGCAGTGTTTAGTGACAATGCTGCCCTGCTGTATCTTTCAGATTGTTCACTCAGCCTTTGCCACATGGTGAGGAGTCGGCAGTGGAAACTGGAGCAGTTTTCAGTGCAGAAGTCATTTATTTTCTCTTTTGAGTAAGCCAAACTCACTGGTGTAACCCTCCGGAACACCTTCAGTTAGGAGTTTTTAAATAGCGTGCAGCATTCGGATAAATTGTGCCATTTGCTTCAACATACCTGCCTCTGAATGCATTTTCCGGAGCTCTGGCGGATGATGAACCTGTGCAGGCGAGGAAGCTGTGAACTGTCTGAGCTAACGCAGCTTCAGATTCAGACAAACATATTAACTCATACAGGGGTTTTTCTTCTGTTTTCCTTTCAGCTTTAAATGAACCTACCATAGATTATGGTTTCCAAAGGCTGCAGAAGGTCATCCCAAGACACCCTGGTGACCCTGAAAGACTGGCAAAGGTAAAATATTTATAAGCATTTCACCGAGCCCACTTTGTTCTTTCACTTGTAACTCACAAAAGAGACAAAATGTGTCTCAAATGACTCTTACATGTGAACATATGTTCAGCAATTAGTTGTAGGACCAAATAAGAATTTGATTATGTAGAATGCACAGCTACCAGTAACTGTTTTCTCTTAGAACTCAAACACTACGAACTTCTTTTGCTGCTTCAGTGCAGGCTCCCTCCCAGTTCATAATCACAGTCCTTTGCATTTATCTATATGGGCAAATCACTGAGCCTAGACGATACATGCAACAGGATTTATTGCAGAGGTTAATCTGAAGGGAATCTTTTAGTAAAAAACACTTAAAGCTCAACTCTCTGTGCAGCAACGGCTGCAGAATGCACGTGTTGGAACAGCTCGGGGTTTAATGTATCCGTAATGCTGCACCTGCCATGGTGAGAGTGGCATTAATTATATTGCTAGATTTTTAGTGCAGTACCGCAATTACTTATTATCGTCTTTGCATGGTGAAAGACTGTTTTATTCAGATAGTCTACTGTGTGATTTTTTTTCCTACAAGCAGAGGTAATATAAGATACAGGTAGTGTTGTTATTAAGCTACCAACAGTGAGAAAAAATAAATGGACGTGGGATTAATTAGATTCTTATGTGTCTATGCAAAAGAATATGGTGGGATTCAGCAGGGAGGGGGGTTCCTGTTGGAATGGGGAGTTTTGAAGCGGGTTCAGGACTCTGGGGTGCTCCTGGTGCACCCATCAGCCCTTCCAGAGCCACAGTGGGTGTGCAGCTCTGGTTTGAGATACTGCAAGAGAAGAGTGGCAAACAGCAGCTCTTGAAGGGACTCCTTTTTCAGCAAACCCCATGGTTTTGTTTGCACCAAAAACCTTTTTCTGTTAAAAATGTCCATTTTCTTCATCTGCTCTTCCTCCAGGAAATGCTGTTGAAACGAGCTGCTGACCTAGTTGAAGCCCTGTACGGGACGCCACACAACAACCAGGTCAGAATGACTCCAGGGCAGCGCTGCGCGGGTGTGTTTAGTTCTAAACACTAGACAATGTCTCCGAGCCCCTTTCTGACCGTCCCCTCTGGTCGGCAGGACATCATCCTGAAGCGGGCGGCGGACATCGCCGAGGCGCTGTACAGCGTCCCGCGCAACCCCGCGCAGATCCCCGCGCTCTCCAGCTCTCCCGCCCACAGCAGCATGATGGGCATCAACTCCTACGGCAGCCAGCTGGGGGTCAGCATTTCCGAGTCCGCGCAGGGGAACAACCAAGGTGAGCGCTGCGAGTCGCGACGCGCTCGGTTCATCAACCGATAATTGCATCACAGGTGCTTCCGTCGGAGTTTCTCATCTTGTTCACCTGTTCAGCTTTCAAGTAGATGTGTGTGTGTGGCCATTGGGGGTGACGCTGTGTCTGCACCAGCTTCCAGGCACCACATTGGCAATGGTTGGAATCGTTTTTGACTATTTTTTGATACCAGCTTAACCCAGAATTCTCTCCCTGCTCCCCTCAATATTATATCTCTGTTTTCATAAAAGACAATGACAGCAACTGAACAAAACCTCTTAAAAAGGTGGGGAATTTCTTGATTGCTCTGTTTCTCTTTCTCTTTCTCTCTCTCTCTCTCTCTCTCTCTCCCCGCTAAAATTGTAGAAAATCCCATATATACATTATAAATCCTACCTCAGGAAAAGATAAGCGCACACAGTTTTTTCCAGGTCTTAGAACAAGTTTCAACTTTTAATAAATCAAATCTGATTAGAAAAGGATGTCAAAATTTAGTTTCTCACGTTGTTTTACAATTTAATATTGCTTAACTTGAAAGAATATGCATAAAACACATTGAATTTAATAGTACTTGCTTAAATGTTTAATCTGGATTTATTAATAAATCATTTGTATAAAGCAGGGAATATGCAGGAGAAAGTTCTATGCCAAATCCATTGACATGCTTTGAACTGTGTTTTATTTCAGGTTACATTCGCAACACAAGCAGCATCTCACCGCGCGGTTACTCCTCCAGCTCCACCCCCCAACAGTCCAACTACAGCACGTCCAGCAACAGCATGAACGGCTACAGCAACGTGCCCATGGGCAACCTGGGCGTGCCGGGCTCGCCCGGCTTCATCAACGGCTCCCCGACCGGCTCCCCGTACGGACGTACGTGCTCCTCGGTCATTAATGCTCCCCATCAGAAACCAGCAAGGGTTGTGTTTCCAGAGACGTTCTCAAGATTTAGTGAAGATTGTTCTGATTTGTGTTCTGGTATTTTTTAGTATGAACCAGAAAATGTTCCCTTTTCCAGGAAGAACAGAGGAATATTGAATCCTACTTGTGTTTCCTTCATTCTTTATCCTTATACAGATTCCTAAGTGGCAAAGTCCACAGTGAGACACGAGGTATAATTTGTATAATATATATAAGGTATAATCTCCAGATCCTATCTTAAAGCCACTCTAAAATCATTTTTATGTGTATGAACTATATTAACAGTAACTGATAGCTGAATAATTTCCTGTAAAGCTGTATTATCTTGATAACCAGGAATATAACAATGATAGACTTCAGTTCTGGGAGTTAGTATTGTTGTGTTTCTAGTTACTAGTTTTACCATGAGCAAGTCTCTCTTCCTTTCACACCTTCATTTCCCTCTGCCAAGAGTGTGTGGTTTCTCTCTCTTTCTCCATATGTATATGTATTTCTACCTATCTATCTCTCTCTATATATGTATATATACATATATCTATCTCCATATCTATCTATATCTCTCTATATCTATCTCTGTCTCTCCATTTATGTATTTCTATCTGTCTATTTATCTCTATCTAATTATCTATCTCTCTATCTATATCTCTACCTCTATCTCTCCATCTCTGTCTCTATATCTCTCTCTCTCTCCATCTATGTATCTCTATCTCTACTATGTATCTCTCTATATATATATAATCTATCTCTATCTATATCTCTATATATCTATCTTTCTCTATATCTCTCGCTATCTCCATCTACTATCTATCTACTATTTATCTATATCTCTCTGTCTCTTTCTGTCCATGTATCTCTATTTCTATGTATCTATTTCCATGTATCTCTCTCTATATATCTGTCTATCTCTAGCATCTCTGTCTCTAGCATCTCTATCATCTCTGTCTCTATCTATCACTGTCTCTGTCTCTATCATCTCTATCATCTCTGTCTCTATCATCTCTATCATCTCTATCATCTCTGTCTCTATCATCTCTATCATCTCTATCACTATCTCTCTATATATCTCTCTCTCTATCATCTATTTATAAGAGGACGAGCAGTTAAACAGCTATTTACTTACTGACTTCTTTAATTACTTACTCACACTGTAACTCTTGCAGAGTGTAACTCCCAACAACATGAGGATCTTGTCTTTCCAGAAAACACCTGCTATCCTGCCCAATATAGATATTTTAAGCAGTTTTACCCAACTTCTTTAACTGCATTTCTGATAAGCATTCACTATTTTCTTTTGCAGTCATGTCTTCAAGTCCAACAGTTGGCTCCTCCAGCACTTCTTCCATCCTCCCGTTCTCCTCGTCCGTCTTCCCCGCCGTCAAACAGAAGAGTGCCTTCGCTCCTGTCATCAGACCCCAAGGGTCTCCTTCCCCCGCCTGCTCCAGTGGCAATGGAAATGGGTTTAGAGGTAAGAAACGTGCAATTACTATTCACCTGCACACGTACAGCCCGCTGTGTTAGTCCAGGTAAATACAGTAATCACCTGAATAGCATCACACTGATATCACAGCCTCCGTGGTGAAAATCTGACCCAGTCCCACGGGATCAAAGCAATGCTCCCAGCTTTGTCTGGTTGGTGTTAAACCATCAGGGACAGACACTCATTTACACCGAGAGGGATTTCACCCCGGCTGCGTTTCACTGGCAGCTCTTTCGTGAGGAACGACTTCTCCTTGGGCTTCAGGGACCCGTAAAGCAACCGGCAGAGCTCCTGCACAGCTCTGCACGGACACGACGGCCAGAGCCCCAAAGCTGGGCAAGGTTTAGGCCCATACCGGGAATTGAGCCCTATAGGACATTTACAGCCTTTTTAAAGGTGATCTGCAAAACAAATGTGAGTATTAAGATAAGAATGGAAACCTGTACTAAATTCTTTCTTTTAACAGGCTGTGGGGGGCACACGGCACATAAATATGCTCCAAGTCTCCATAAAAAAAGCCTTTATAGGGCCTGAGAAGTCATCTGGCTCCCTCAGACTTCACTAGAGATACCAGAGCAAACACGACTCTGGGAATTGAGCCATGCCAAGAGCCGGGGTAATTCCGAAATGAGCCCTACAAACCGCACCTGTTGACTTGGGTGCATTATAAATCCTTAGCTAGGCCACAGGGACTTACAGAAACTGTGATTATTTTATGTAATAAGGAAATTCTAAGTCTGTTGAACAAAAACAATTACATTTTTAAAAGCTAACTTACAGAATTCTGAAACAGCGTCTTCCTGTCCCAATTACATGAAACTCTGTCTTCTCCCATTAATGTAAGACATTGTTCCACCCTGTAAACGCCCAGGTATCACGCTGACAGGGAATAAAACTTATTTTCCACTCTGTTTAAAGAAGATGAAAAAAAGGATTTGAAGCAATTTTTTAAAGTACAGGTATAGAAAGTTTTGTTGGAACAACAGTTGTAGCTGTTTCTTGAAATTATTTAGGAATGGTTTATCTCTGTTAATATTTTGTACGATTATGGTGTCGAAGGAGAAAATCACAGATTGTTTCTGGGAGGCAGAAAAAGGACAGATTAAAAAATACTTTACATTTAAGTCAATACTTTTCCTTTAGCTCCCCTGTCTGTCTGGTCTCTTTTTTAACCCTTTTGTAAACAGGTAAATACTAGAGACCATTTGATGCTATTCATGCCACTTAGTGTTTACAACATATTTTATCCACTATAAATTAGTAATCAATAAGAGATTCTAAAATTGAACTGTAATATTAAGTATAACATAAAATCTCAAAGCTAAAAGCCCAGTCCTCACACTCATGCATTTTTACTGGCAAAGGTGCGCTCTTGAGGGGTTCAGGATCCATCTGTCAGGTTATGGATTACTTACTGAAATAGCTTATGCAAACAGAGCTGCGGTGACTTGGCCACAGATAAATGGATGCAGAAGTTATGAAGCAGATCCCTTTCTTGGTGGGATGTCTCCTTATACGTCAGCGCCCTGATACACAAATACAGTAATACACTACAACTGTTATTTAAACAAGTTTTCAGAGATACAGTACCTAGTACACCTTGTACTCGTCAGTCAGACGCAACAAGACAGAGCAGATGTGGCTCCAGCTCAGGCAGCGGCTGCTCCGCAGAGTCGACCGTGTCTGCCCGAGGGTCCTTGTGCCAGGTCTTCCCACTGTTTAACTGTTTCAGCCATAGATGCAAATTCTTCTTTCCGACTGAAATATTTAAATTGATGCAAGCTGGGGAGCACATGCTTTGGAAAGGCTCCAGATCCACACAGCCTGATATCCAAATTAACATTCCCACAGTGTTGACAGACAGATGTGGCCAGAAAGTCAACAGGAGGGTCCCAAAGAGGCTCCTTGAACGGACTTACCGTGCTGCAGCGGTGGAGACTGTTGATCTCTGCTGTGCCGTCACCCTGGCCCGGAAACTAGAATAGTTGTGCTGCAAATCTAAGTTATTTATTTACTTATCAAATTTAGGCATCAGTAAATACTTGGTGGAGACAATAACACAAGCACCGAGCAGGCAGTAAGTAATGGGGGAAACATCTCCTTTAACATAACGTTTGCAATGTAGTTTTTGTTGAAAGGCAAACGTTTTCCATCCTACTTATTGCATCCTGTTGCAATGAGAACATTAGAAATACTACTAGAGACAGTAAGATAGGTGGTAAAAAGCACATTGTAACTCAAAAGTATTAACTAAGCATGAAACTTGCATATCTACCGGCTTTGGGCTGCACAACACAGCCAGGCCATGGGATACCCTCAGATAACCCTGTGCCATGTGTTCCTGCTTACCCCCCTCACCTGCCATCTGCTATACATTGGGATAGGTAGAGAACAAGCAGCAATCCATACTGGACACCACGCGCTTCTATAGGCTCTCCAAATTGAGAGCAGGTGATCCTGATCAGAGCCATCGCGTGCGCCGCCCATGTCACGCGTCAGGGCGGTTTAAAAAAGGCACCGGGAAGATGTAACGTGACGTGACGCAACGCGGCATGATAAGTACACAAATGCCCCATCATCTCGTCTCAGATGGGAGGCAGCTGATGGGAGAAGCAAATTGGAAACTGCTGGAACAGCATGGGCTGCTGACTGCCCACATTACCTTTGGCCAGCTCAGCACATCGCAACACAGAAATGCAAGCTCAGTTACAAGGAATAGCAGGCAAGCCCCAGAAGGTCAGATGTTCCATTAACCGTCAGGATTGTAGCCAATCCAAAAGGTACTGAAGTCTGATACCCTTAGGAACAGCCTCAATTTAGCGACGGGGACATCTGCGCTATTCCCCGAGAAAACGCGGGTATTTGAGTTGAAGACCCTCATTATGGGGATCTTGTCTGGCCAAAGTCAGGGGTGTCACCAGCACTGGGGATGCCGGTCCCCTGGCACTCCAAGGCTGCGCAAACGAGCTCCAGCCAACACTTCAGACACGACAACTTAAAATCATTCTTACCAGAACCCTGAACCAGGTGAAAAGCACTGGGCCGTTTCCACGCTGGGAACGCTCAGCACGGAGCTTCTGCTGGAACCAGCGCGATTCCAGAGCCCAGACAGCGACCGAAGGCTGCAAATGATACACACGTCGTGCTGTCAATAGGGATGGAAAATACTGAGCTGTCACCTGACTAAATTGGATATATTGCAAGGATCAAGTACACTTTTCTCCCTGGTTTATTGGCAGAGAGGCAAGTGGCACAGGCTGCTTCAGAATAAAGAAAACCCGAAGAGATATTTAGAACTTCTTGCTGACACTTTACAAAAATATCTCCTGTTACTATTAATTACTTATCTTTCATTTGATGGGATGCTAAATTTAGTATCTCATCGTATGTCACAGATGTATTCGGGCTTGACAAGAGCTCAATTTTTAATGGGAGAAAACAAAAATCTGCCTTTTTAAATGGAAGAAAATATTCCAGACTGCTTCGTGTCACACACAATAAAGAGGATATTGGGCAAAACGGGAAAAATATATCACTGCAGAGTGGCTATACATTTCTGTGCTCTTTAGTAATTAAACTAAGGCATATATGATTTAGCAAACACATATCTTGATTTGAAGGGTGTTCCTAATTAACGTGAATTAAATCAAAATAATTGCTCAGGCAGCCTTTTGTGCAGACACAGCTCAGCACCCGGTGAGACAGTAACTACTTCAAACAACTCAATAGATGAGGCCAAGGGAACTTCTCTATTTGGCTACCAATGGTTTTCTCTAGATTTTTAAAAGACATATTACATAAAATATGGATTAACTTGCTTATCGTCTAAAAGGACTGCATATCTATAGATATCTTACCTGGCTGTGGAGAGACAATCAGGGATGCACGAATGAAAATCTCCCATCCAAATACAGGAGGATTTCTGGGGAAAAACAAAAAAAAAGGTGTTAATTACTATGGAGGCAAAAAGAAAGAGAAATTCTTTAGGAAAAACTGGAAGCTTTTAGCTACTTTTTAATGTCTTAGTTGGGACCATTTTCAGGGGCTACTCGTACACATCAGGCTTATGAGCATTATTAATTACACCCATTAAAGGTGCCTATCACTATAGCATCTGCTTACTATCCATGTTTGATTATTTATTTATAAAAAAATTCTCCAACCTTGTGACAATTTTAATCAAGTGTTTCAGTTGATAATTGCAAGCTGTCAAGGTTAATACAATAAGGCTCATCTCTAATTCTTTTTCCATTTCCCTCCAAGTGAAAAAAAAAGACCCTCTGGGATAATGACTGTGGTTTCTATATTCCCAACTCATCAGGGAGTGTCCTGCATTGAACCACCTTTATTGAAAAGTTACATCGATTCAATATATAGTAATACAGGCAAAAATAATTACAGCTTTGCTAGCAGTGTAAGACCTTAATCCAAACCTCACAAACATTCAATAAAAAGCGATACAGGCTGGGAATAAGCTTTTGACAGTGCGGCCCCACGGGGGAGCGGCGCTGGGTGTGGAGAGAGAGAAGCGCAGAGCAGAGACTCCCCAACACCCTCGTGCTCGGCTGCAGGAGGGGAAGCTGCGATATTGGGATGGAACACCAGGGAAACGATGGGGCTTTGCTGGTCTTTTCTGGGTTATATCAGAGTGGTACCTGAATTTGTTCGCTGGTGGATTCCATCCCAACAACTTCTGGGGAGACGCTCTGCTCTGGAGCACTCGCAGCACGGAACGGAAACATGGACAAGGCGAGGAAAGCGGGGACTCACGTCTTCCTCAGGAGGAAAGGGAAAGGGAAAAAGGGAAAGGCAAAAAGGGAAAGGCAAAAAGGAAAGGGAAAAAGGAAAGGGAAAAAGGAAAGGGAAAAAGGAAAGGGAAAAAGGAAAGGGAAAAAGGAAAGGGAAAAAGGAAAGGGAAAAAGGAAAGGGAAAAAGGAAAGGGAAAAAGGAAAGGGAAAAAGGAAAGGGAAAAAGGGAAGGGAAAAAGGGAAGGGAAAAAGGGAAGGGAAAAAGGGAAGGGAAGGGAAAAAGGAAAGGGAAAGTGAAAGGATCAGCAGAACCCCAGGGGTATTACCTGCTCCTCCTGATTGCAGGTGGCAGTTTCGCCGCTGCCATCACCAGTTTGAGTCCAGGACTGCTGGATAACAGAATCTCTCTAATTTTACAAAAAAAATATGCACTTCCCCTTCAATTTAAAGGACTTTCCAAAATGCGGCATCTACAAATATGCTTCAAATATTTCTAAGAGACATGGCAGACACTTGGGCTTGGGCTTTGCTTTGATCTGCTAGAAGTTTTCCCTGATTAAAAAAAGGAAATAAATGTTGATAACAATAGTATCAGATAAAATCATCTATGCCGATAGGGCCTGTCCCCCTGGAAACAGAGCTCACACTGCACCGGCTCCCACCCGCTCCTCAGGGCTACCAGAGCATCTCTGCACTTGTAATGCACCCTGGCTCCCCACTGCCCAAAACAGGCGTACAAATCCTCACCTGCTTTATTTGGGGTTAGGTAGACTGCCTGTTTGAAAATCTGTTTGAGAAATAATTTCTAAGCAATTCAAATAAGTAGCTATTTGACTTAAGACTGTTTGGTTTCACTTTCAGTGATCAGCCGAAATTGGCAGGGACGTCCAGCCCCAGTCACTGACTGAAGAGGAAAATACTTATTTTCCTATTGTATTAAATCACAGCCCATACCCACGGTTGGTTAAAATCAACACAGCTCCAATGAAAGGCTCATGTTAGCTGAGGGTCTGGCTCTAAGCATTTTTTTAAACACTATGAACATAGGGGTGAAATTAATTCTCAGAGGATGGGGCTTTAAACACATGAATAATCCCACAAATTCCAGTGAACATAAATCTCTGCAGGATTAGGACCTCGCGCTGCGCTGAGGCCCCTTTGAAAATATGACTCACTCATTTGTTATATAAATACGTATAAACTTAACTTACCCCTCAAAACCTTTGGGAACAGCACCGGTCCCAGGCAGCTTCAAATGTTGCTGTTGTCAGTTATGAAGAAAATAGCTGCAATTAAAGGTAGTGAGAGTGACTAATAAATAATTTACATAAGCCCAGCGTTCTGGGAACGTGCCAGGTAGGACTCGAGCGGTTCAGACACAGACACACGGGCTAAGCCAAGCGACAAAGAGCCTGGTCCGTTGTTTGCACTGCAGCTGAACGAGCAAACCGGCTCCGGTCACCGGCCAGTGAACCCGGACCTGTCATTCTCGGGCGAGGGCCCGTGAGCAGCGCAGGGGCCAGTTCCCCTTTGCTCTCACATCTTCCTCACTCCCAACACGACCGTTCCTGCGAGGAACTGAGGGAAGGGAAACGCTGCTCGATCCTGGTTTGCAGGAATGATTTTGAGTGTTCAGTGGGATCTCCAAGGACCCAGGAACGGTTGGGCATTGCTGAAAGTTCATGTACTGAGACCTGAATTAATCTTCTATCCCCTTTATCCATTTAAGAACCACAAATTGCCTTTTGGTGAATATACTATGAAATAACCCGTCGTCCCTTGTCTGTGCTCATTGTCAGTCTCACATCTTAGTTCTCACTAAAGCATGAAAACATTAAACCGAAGGTCTAGTTTAACCTGCAGATCGGGCCGCTCCTGCAATGTCAGTGCACGCAGAGGGTGAAGGGCTCAAGTATATTTTGTTCCACACCAATTTGCCAGAATTTCATGTTTGTCCATTTTCTCTTTCAGCCATGACCGGCCTTGTCGTTCCCCCGATGTAAGGCCGAGCAGCTTTGCTCCTCTCCCTCTGCCCTTTTTTCCTCTTCTTTTCATTCTTCTTTTACAGCACAAAACTACTTATTGTGATGGACCACTAAAAAATAGCACTACAAGCTCTTTTTTTGGGGGAAAGCCAGGCCCAGGAAAACAAAACCAACACAAAGGAACATTTTTTATGGATCGGACAAGATAGAAATCGGCATCTCTGACCTGTTTCATATTCCTGACACAACCACGTCAGCTCCGAAAAGCGTGTGAGCGAAGAAGCAGCCCAGAGCCAGGACGAACAGCGGGACCAGGAACGCAGAGCCAAGAAACCTTCCTAACGTTTGTAAAATACAAAAAGGAGAAAGAAATTGGCAAAATGATTCAAGCTTGATATTTTGGATACAATTTGTTTTACTTTGTAGGGGAAAAAAGTTGAAGTTTCTATTTTCTATCAGATATCGATTTAGTTTATGCAGAAAAAAATGCAACAAAACAGGGTACCAGCATGAAAGAATTTCTAGGACAAACTGACATGAATGATGGAACTTTGGTGTGTGTGTGTATTTGCTTATAGTTTAACCTCTTTAAAAAATGTAAGATGTTTTACAATTATTTAAATAAATAAACTTGTAACTTATTGTATGTAGAGGTAGAAATTAAACCCTTTTTTGGATTTTTTCCTCCAGTTGTACAATGAAGAAAAATGATGCAAAACTGTAGTGATAAGTTTGAGATATATTATTACTGCTGCAATTGCTCCTCACTTCTCCCCTCCTACTGAACTCACGTGCAAGGATGTACAGGATTCTTTCTGATTAGCAAAACTCACCAAATCTTATGTACGTTGTGGTATCACTAAGTCACGCGCGACTCTCACCCTCCTCATCCTCCCCCTGCCGGCTCCTGTTTCCACTCAGACGTTCAGGTTCTGAGGTGACGTGCTGAGTGTCACAGGCCCCGCGGCGAGCGGGCGGCACCTGGGGACCGAACGGCCCGAGTTCCCACGATACCGCCTTGATTTAGAGAGTCAGTGCAGGAACGAGGAGGGAAAGGGTTCTCCATGTCTTTCCGTGTAGTTAGAACACCTTACGTTCAGTTATACTTCATATTAAGGGTGCATTTATAAAGGGTAACTATGTATTTGAATGATTTATGCACTTTTATCCTGAGTTGTTAAAAGCGGTAAGTATTTTCCATATATATATATTGAAGTTCATAGAAGTAATCAATTGCTTTGAATTTTTCTGCATTTTAGCATAAAGAAAAGTTTGGTTCCCCTTTGCGTGTCCTCTCCTGAAACTGGAAGGTGAGAACAAGTCTGATTAAAAATATCACGAGTTTTCTGACTAAACCACAGACCACTCTAACGAATTTGATTACTGGAAAGCCACTTTTAGACGAAAAAAGTATCAGCTACCCTACTCACAGCCCCCTGAGTACACAGGACCGATTCGGAGCTGTTCCTATGATTCCAGCTTTATCTTCATAAATAAACCCTTAATATGGCCCCTGCACTTGCCTGTTGCCAGTAGTTCATGGATGGGTAAGTGAAAGAGCGTTCTTGGCCATCGGTACGTGTGGTAGGAGCTGTTTGGAGATCTGGAGCTCGTTTGGAGCTAATTAGGATCACTAAGCCTAGAAAGCCCTGTCTAGACTCACAGTTCCAATCCAGCTGCAGCGACCACTGACTACAAGGCCGAAATGTCAATTAGAAGCAAATTTAAATGGTGGGAACAATGTGCTTTAAGTCAGGGTCTTACAGTCACGCTACTGACAGCATCTATGTTCCAGAAAAAAGGAAATCAAAGCACTCACCGTGAACTGCGGTCGCAAGGCCTTCGCGCTGCTGGTCTCTGCGGGTCAGCGAGGCCGCCAGCGTCACTCCGGGAGCTCTGGAACGGGAGGGCACGCGGTCTGACCCGGGCAGTGCTGTTCGGAACAAAACTAACACACAGGTAGTTCACACGGTCATGGGCACCGGTGCCCAGCAAGGGGAGGGACAAACGCGTGTTGGGAATCCTGCAGCACACGGGACAAAAGCAGATTGAGGTTACTGGAGCTGGGACTCAGACTTCCCGAAATCTCAGTAAATACCACATTGAGTCCTGGAGTTCAGCACCGTGATGGACCAGGCTCGTTTCTGAGACACCTCCCACCTTCCCCCGTTTTGACCTAAAAAATACCCCACACAGCCCCAAAGCTTCAACATAGCGGATTGTTTTTCCTCTGCCCTTCATGTTAATTTTGAGGTCTATCAGCTCTGCTTACACTCAAAATTCTATTCTGTTAATTGTCCACCCTTCTGGTTTAATTCTCAGTTAGTCTGTGCAGGCACATACAAAGATCACTGGGGTCTCAGGAAGGTTCAGGTAACGAAATCCCAGGCTGGCCACACCAAGGAAAGGTCCCGACACGCTCCACGGTCCTTTCACACTTCAGTTGCTGCTTCTCAGCTCAAGTGGGAGAATCGTGAGTCCCAGTGAAAAACAAAATATCCTGAAAAAGCTGCTTTGAGTGCATACAGGAAGAGACCCAAACGTAGCTGCCTATAGTGATGTAAACATGGAAAATGGGTTTTTCTGGCTTGATTTGAGGCAAATAAATGAAAATAATTCAACACAGGACTGATTTAGAACATGGATTTTGCTCATGCATGGAAATGGTTGTACTCGAGGTGGGTGTAGAACTTACTGGTAGCTTCCCAAATGAAAATGTGTGTAAATAAATGCAACCAGAACCCTTGCCCATGCAAGAAGGACTTTGGCAGTGGCAAAGCACCCAACCAAACGGAAAAGTCACGTCAAACTTTCTGTGTAAGGATTTGTCCGGTGTAATAAAGCAAATCTGTCCTCTCTCAGTTCTTGCTGCTCCATATTCCTGACAGCTTTCCCTTCTGCCTCTAGAAAACCAGAGTGCTGCAATAGGTAACCACAGGTTTGCTCTGAGCGAGGACGATTCCATGGTTCCTCTGGGTGTAGCATCTTACTCCCTGTTTCTTTGCACACCTCAATATGCATGGTTTTGAAAGACCATTTTCTCCCTTCTGTAAATTAAGGCCTCATTTCTCCCTCCTGTATAGTTTTGGGGTTCGTTTGGGGTCGGCTGGTTGTTTTTTGGGGTTTTTTGCTTTGTCCGTTATATCCGGTATGAAGTTGCTATGCACAGAGCTTTTGTAAAGATAGCTTTTTTGGTTTACTGTTTTTAATGGTCCTACTTATGGAATAATATCTTGTTTGTAAAATGAATATGTCTACTTCCGTTTTAAACTTTAAATTATCCTAACAAAAAATAAAATTTTTGTACTGTAAACAAGGAGGGGAATTTTCTTCATGTCGGAGTATTCAATGCGCTTTATTCTTTATCATCTTTATAGGTTGCTGTTACAGCAATGATGCTTTTTAAAAGGTGACAGTTTTCAAATCAAACCCCCATGTCTGTAGCACGTCCACCCGCTATTTGGTAGAACCAGATCAAAAAGGTAAATGAGCTTTATGAGGAAAAAATAAAGAGTGCTAAAACGTGGCTTGAAAAACAGAGATTGACTGTCTAACCCAGGAATATTCTGTTTTCTGGGGTGAAAATCACTGGAACAGTTCAAACAAATGAACGTTTTCTTTAATGATAAAAGCCACTTTTAGACTAACAGAATATGAGTCAGTGTTTAAACTGCTGCCAGATGTCAGTGGAGCATCTGAAAACAACCAACCCAACGCTGAGAAGAAAGCAGATTTTTGGGTAATCTGCCTCAACTCCTCACTCAGGGACAACACGCGGTCAGTCGGTGACCTTCTGCCCAGCAGGGAACCGCGGGGGCCGCTGTCCCACTGAATCCCCGCGTCCGGGGCCCTTTTCCAAAGCAACGTGTCCAGGTAGCACCACCAACACCAATGAACGGCCCAGACGGTCCGGTCACACACATCCCAACGCACGATTCCCGGCTCAAGAACGGCCGCCTAGAGACGCAGGTTCCCTCCCACCCTCCTCTTCCCCTTTCCAGGGCTTTTCTAGGTGGCTGTTTTGTAAGAACTTAAATTTCTCTCTAATAAATGGGGACACAACAGCCACTCACTCACCCACTTACGCGGGGCAGCGAGGGAATTGCCGGACCCGTTAAAATATTTATCTCGGTGACAACACACAGCTGTTGAGGTGCAAAGATCCGAAGCTCTAATCGGAGCAGGTTATTTAAGTAGGAATGTCTCATTAACTCCGCTTGCGGGACTGGATTAAACAGACAGCTGGTGGCCAGAGCAGCCGCTGCATTTGCCATTGCAGTTGGAGTTAATGTCACAACACAACACTTTCCTCTTACTGAGATGAAACACGCAAGCAAAGCTGATGCATGTTTAGATTCCCCATATCTATTTATTTCCAACAGAAAAACTGATTCACCCAAAGGCATGTCAGCCAACTGCAGCCACTAGTTTGCCTCGTCCCTGAAAACACAAACTTGCTATTTCATAGGATTTGAGGCGAGAAATAACGACCCAAAAGGCTTGAGCTATGACACGTTAACCACAAAACAGACCAGAGAAATAACTCGTCACTTTTCCCACCCCGGAGCTCTTCCCAGCCACAGCCGTGACCCTCCCTTAGCTCCGGTGGTGAAGGACTTGGATCGAACACCAGTGTGCAAAGGGGGTGTCTGTGCCTCCTGTAGCGCTCGAGGAGCAGCAGAAAGGGAGGCGAGGACGGAACGGGGAATAAATCTCCAGCACAAGCGCGGGAGCGTGTCCCTTGGTAACGACACCATCGCTCCGTGTTTACAAGCTCTAAACCTGACAAGACACCAGATCCTCAGCTACCGCAACCCCGAGTCAGTGCACACGTACCGATTTATGCCACCTATAGATCTGACCATATAATTACTTTCCCCTCCGGCCTGCAAACCAGAAGCACAGCTACAAAATAAGCGTAGAAAAAATAAAAACCACCAGCATTGGATTCCTTTGATGTTCCAGTTACCCCAGCGCAGCACCGAACACACGCAGGTCGCTGTAACGACACCGCGATGGTGTGTGGGCTCCCCAAGATGTACCCGCCGCGAGGAAACACCTCCGACCCGCAGCGGTCACCGTCATTTGTCACGTTAATGCGCTGGGGTTGCAGCAAAGACAGAGGGAGGTTGGGCAGGAAAAGGAAACAGCAGAAACTCAAGTAGGTCTGCACAGTCTGTACCGACCGCGAGGTGCTGCTTATTGAAACTGAGCAGTTTTGCAGCTCTTTGTCAGAATAAAGGAGCCTCTATACATTTTGTCATATTCCAAAATAACAGCGACTTTACAAAGACGCTGGATTCTCATGTTTACAGCTATTCTGCACATCTCCAACTTCAGGAGGCACATGGTTTTTAGCTTCTTAAGCAACTTTCTGGCCTATTCAATTGCAAAGGAAGATTCTTAAAAATACAACGCAGCTTTCAGAAAGGCATCGATGAGTGTGTTCGCAATTACGATTATTTTTAATCTAAGCCGTGAGTTTTTCAGACGCAACTCTTGAATTATTAGAATTAAGAGAGCTGAGAGTAGAAAGAAATACTTCCAAGAGCAAGTGGGCTTTTGAGAATGCTTCAATTCAATGTTGAGAATGCAGCTGACCTGGGAGAGGGTTCGAGCAGCCCCTTCCCTGCGGAGCGGCTGGTGCTGCCGGGCCGGATGCGCAAGGACTTCGCTCCACACTCCACTGCGATCGCAGGAACCTGATTGAAATCTCCCAGCAGGGTCCCTGTGACACTGCAATTGCCGTAGTCATTTCTTTGTCTTTAAAATGCCATATAATTGCTAATGTAATTAGTGATGTATACAGAGGGGGCCTGTGCAATTACCAAGTCCTAAGATCGAGTAATTAATGTTCTGTCAACAAAACAGCAACTGTTTCATTAACAACTGTCTGGGTCTGAAAACAGATCAACTCAGAACTTACCCACTTGGCTGAGTTTGGCAACGGCAGCGAATCCAACCCCAGCACACAGCGCCCACGGCCCCCTGAGCAGCGCCGGGGCCGAGGCCCCTCGGGCTGCAGGGTCACGGACACGCTGCCGGACTGGCCACTCCTGTCCCAGCTTTACCACCGAGTCTGAAAAACTTGCAGAGGGTTTCAAGGACCTGGAGAGTTTTATTCCACATTGCAGGACTTTTACTTTTTGGTATGGTAGATTATTTTGTTGTCCTTTGGGGTTTTGGGTTGTATTTCCAAGTTTTCTCTGCCACCAGGTCCCTGAACAGCTACCTCGTGACGTGAAAGGAGGAGCTGGGTGTCCACCCTGATTTTTCATTCTTCCTTCCTTTATAAAACAAGTAATAGTTTTAAAGAGGTTTTTATAAAATATTTAGCTTGCCTTTTTCCTTACAACTACTTCTGTTTTGACAGTTGACATCCCTTCAAGTGTTAAAATGACTTTTGTGTCTCTTTGGTTTGAATGCTGACATCAAGAGGCCGTTTTTGATGGTGAGTGAAGCCTGGAGGAGCCGCATTGCCCTGTGTGACCTGGTGGGTGCTCTACAACCTGCAGGGACATCTCCTGGTTCTTTCTCTCCCGGTTTGCTATTTAGAGAGGGATTCAAGGTCCTGCTGTCCCAGAACACGACACAGACTCAAAATACTGATGCACCAACTGGGGAATGGTCCCTGCAGCCTAAATCAGAGCACGGGGTTCAGCAGCCCCGCTGCCTCCAACCCCCAGATAAACTCTGATCCTCGCCCAAGGTGAGTGTCTGTGGCTGTGACATCCTCCGGAACGCAGCTCAGAAACCCCACACGCTTTTCCCCGTCTCCGAACGGCACCGCATGCGGTTAACGCGGCTAAACGATAAACAATAGCTGTGGCAGAACAGAATTAAGCAGCAGAAGCAAGAGGGATCAACAAGGATTTCCAGGGAGATTTGAAACACAAACAAGCATGAGGAACTCTAAAAGTATACAATTTTTCCTCCCGCTCTGCTCGTGTCATTTTATTACAGGGTAATTAAAGAACACTTTAAAATTGTGATTAATAGGCTTTTTAGCTTCAGAGAAATCAAATCTTTGATGTCAGATGCTTAAACATTCAGTTTACTTTGCCATTGAGGAATGCAATAAATAAGGAATGGCAAGTATGGGGTTTTTCCTTCTTTCATTTTACTTACTACGAGAAAGCTTTATAACAGTACTGAGGATAAAAATGAGAGTTGAGCAGGCGAACGATGCCCTCGCAGTGTGAACGGCAGGTCTGTGGCATCTCGGGAACGGCCGCACAGCATCACTGGCCGCAGTTCCAGCGCAGCCGGTGCTCACGCACAGCCGGCAAACAGGGCGCTGTACAATTCACAACCATACACCAAGTTGTTAACCATGGGTGAAGTTACACATGACGGAGAGTTGAGAAAGAAATCAGTCCTAATTGCCCTTATTTTCCCTTCTGTTAAAGATCTGGACTGTGCAACCACGCAGCACAAACCCCTGATGGCCTCGCTACCCGTCTGTTGTCGTACAGATTATGGAGGTGCCATAATAGCATTTTCAGCCCCCTGGTGGCCTATATGTCCAATATATTTTTCTTAAAGAATAATTGTTAGCTTTTCTCCATTTCTCCTTTCTCCACTCAGCCCTTCCCTTCGCATCCATAATAACGCATCTGTCCGGAGAACTTACGCACCCAGGGTCGCTGATGCCCCACAGCGTCAGCAAGGCCAGGCCGTGCTGTGGGATCTGCTGCTGTGGGTCACGGAGCAGGCTCTGGCGCACTGAGATCCACGTGAAAATCAATGACATCTGAAGGCCCTGAGGTGCCTTGTGATCTGCCCAAAGCCAGTAAAACCTGTGGGGCCAGCGGAGACTGGAACCTGTGCCCTAAAGTGACAAAGGTGCTGCAGGAAACGTGGAAAGAGTAAAAAGGCATGGTTTAGAGTATAAGTGACTATATTAGTCTATTAGCCTATATATAAGAATCAGTTTCTTATACAATTCTCGAAGCATTACTGGCAGTGCTTTTCTTCTTCTGTTCTATTCTTTGCAAGAATCCTGACACGCTCCCTTCCTTCCAATATCTGTAACGTGTCACACCTATATGCAGATTAAAATCATGGAAGCTTTTCATTCAATTGCTCTTAGAAGAAAAAGGGAGGAGAGGAAGGAGGAGAAGAACCAAGTTTAATACTCTACAGTAGCACAAACCTCTTGGGCATAAACCACCGTTCAGGTAGACACATCTGGTGAAATGCATCACATCAAATTAGTATCAAGGGTATTGAGATTCTGAGACGACTGGCAGACAATTCCCCTTCTAATGTACTGCTTTTTAGATTGTTGAAGAAACTTGAATCCCAAATCTCCTGTGAAATGAGTGATACTAAACATGCCTGCTCAAATACTGAAAGTGAAGATCAAAGACGCGCTGTCCAAATTGGCTTTGCAAACAAAGCAAGCCCAGAGATCCCCAGGAGAACGTGGTGCTAATTTTATCAGATCTCCTTGACTTCTTCCTCCCAACAGTTTGTCATTTAAGAAAAATAATAATAATGAGAATGTATTTCTCTCTGTCAGAAGCGTTGTTGTAAGACAAACAATTCCATTCCCTTTTAAGCCCATGCTTTGCAAGTCACCTAAGAGTCTTAATCTAGTTTAAATGAAAAATGAGGAGGTTTCACTCTCTGAAAGGTACCTACATCTTAGTCCCCGAACCACACATATACAAACACACGCGCTGCCATGAATATTTCAATACGACTCAGCCTTTCAGATCAATACAGGCAACTCTCAACTTCTATTGATTTTTCAGAGGTTTGGCTCACAAGGGTGATAAAATATTTCTCAAGTTATGAAACCTGAGTTAAGGAGCTTTTGCTGACACTTCAGCATTTACTGGACACATGTCTCCCTCTGCCTCGATTTATGACTAAGCAATAAGTCTTGCTAAGGTGGGCAATATCATCCCATAGGGCCCACTTAAGGTCCAAAAGAGAAGTCAGGATAATAGGACAGCCCTTCAGGTCCCTAAACTTCTGCTTTCTGAGGTAATCACTTATTCTTTTCCACATGCCCTCCAAGTCCTTATTCCAACATTCATTAGGCGGTGAGTGAAACTTGCTTTCAGTTGTACCTCTGTAAGCTGTCAAAAGGGAAGGGACACCAAAGCAGACACCAAATAAAGCAACTCCCTGCTGAGGCAAGGAAGCTAATCCTCTCCATATGGAAAGGAAATATACTTAATTATGTATTTATGCATGTCATTGCAGGCTTATATCTTGTTTCACTTTCATCCACAGTGATCCAAACCCATTTAAATATAATGAGTAAACATTTCTGGTTTTACAATAACATAAGCACAGGGTCGCTCAACGTTTCCCAACCATTTCCTTGCAGGACGCGGCAATTTAGTGTCGTTATTATTATCCGTACCGAAGGGAAGCCAGTCACGGACCACAACTCCGTTGTGTTAAGGTGTTCATAATCACGAAAAACAGACGGCAATCACTGGCCCCGAAGAGCTTACGGCTGAGCTGAAGAAGCATCCTGAGTTAGAACATGGAATCTGTGGATTGTGGTTCCCGTGTTTCAATTATTCCTTCCCAAAACGGGTATCTCTGCATAACAAGGAATTCCGCTGTTGATCCAGCGGATAACACCCAGCCTAGCGCACTGTCCGTCTGGGACCTGCTCCGTACGGCGGGTTAATAACGCTCCCTGCTCTCCGTGCCTCAGTTTCCCTCTGTCCCTTGTAACTGTCCCATCTGCTACATCACTAATCCCTTGGCGTGTGGATTGGCTAAATCATGCCCAAAGACCTGACCCTAAGGAGAGGAGAATATACACAAGCAACAAATCTGACAGTAGAATTCACCCAGGCAACACTGACGTATTTAAAAAATAATAAACACATTTCAAATGTCAGAATTTTGAAATAAAAAAGGCCGCCTATCAATAGAGGTCGTTACGGGCAGGGTGATTAGCTGTGGAGGCAGGAATCGGTTTGCACGCACAGACACACAGAGGAGAGCCAAGGCTAATTCAGGCTCCCTGTTTGTTCTGAACCCCAATAGTCCCGCACCTCCCGCTGCATCCATCACTGCAGCACCACGAGGCGCTGTTGTAAAAAGATGACTACTTATTATTCCTGGTGAACAGACAGCAGCATAACGAAAAAAATGAGGTTAACTGACTTGACCCACAGAAGCGATCGAGTCCGTGGCAGTCGCATTGATTCCCCATTGCCTTCTCCAGCTTCCCCTCCATTTTGTGTTAGCTCTTTTGTTTTCAGGAATTAGGATTCATCTTTCATCACCTGAAATTTAAAGAGCTTTATCTTGGAATAACCTCATTAAGCGGGACAAGTCCTCCAGCCTCTCATTACCCGCCGGAGCCATCCCTTCCCTGGGATGCCCATCCGCTGTTTACCACACACAATAGACGGGGCAATTTCTGGCCTGGCAGGAAACACGTTCGTCACATTTCAATGGGAAACCTGAAATTGTAGGGTTGTGCATTAAGAGATATTAACAGTACATTAATTTCTGGCTAGTAGACACAGAATCTGTGTTACTCTGTCCATAACCCGCTTTGCAGCAGTTTAAAGACTTTGCCCCGAAGCCTAAACATATTTGCATTAAAAGTATATGTTCAACTTACTGGCCTCGGACTCAAGCTCTTCTAAAGGGGGTGGCATTGGAACCTCTGTGCTCAGTCCATCCTCTGCTTTCAGAAAAAATACACTAAAATATCAACTGTTCCCATACATACACAGGACAATACTAGAAAGAGACATTCTCAAGAGCACCTACAGAACTTAAAATCCTAAAGCATGCAATACTTTCGAAACATCATGCCCAAAAAGCCTGAATTCAGAAGCACTAAACAAATAGTTGTTATGATGCTCGGTATTTCAGGAAAAAAAGAGAAAAATCCAGTTAATTATTTAGCCTAAGAAATGCTCAGTACCCTGACTTCGGGTCTTATCCCCAAAGTTATCAGCAAATCTCTTCTGGAGTATTGTTTTTAAAGTAAATCAATCTTGTTCCTGATCCTAAGTTGGTTTTGGTAGTTTAGGAGTATAATCCCAGCTCTGTTTAAGGTTATTTTTATTATGACCTCAAGAAAACACTGGATTGCAGTTAGATACGCAGGAAAGCTCATTTGAGAGACTCTTCCCTGGAGCAGCGTCCCCGAGGTGCCAGAGGCTGGCAGGAGAGCCCAGCTCACCCAGTTTCATTTTCCCCCCACGTGATGGTCTTTAAGACTTTCGAGAAGCAGAAGGTAAAATGAAATGCACTTCGTTTCACTTCTTCAAACAAACTATGGCTCTCAGCCCCCTGCCTGGCTAAGAGGATTCATCATTCCCCTCCTTTAAAGCCATTTCCAGCAGGTTCAGCAGCACAGCTCAGTGGAACCAGGAGGAGCTCTGCGTTTGCGTCCCAGTTTGCCACTTCAAAACCGTAGCGCAAGCACACGCCATCCAATCGAGATCCATCGCCTCCCACGGCAGCAATTCCTTGGAAGAATCCGAAGTTAGTTAAAACCCACACCAAAAGCCCACATTGGCCATCTCTAATCAAATTACACTTTTCAATCTGTTCACTCCCCAAACCCCAACAAATGGTTTCTAATATTTTTCCCACAACTGGTGTTAAACCGTAATTGCTCGCTGTATCTTTTTGCCCCTCTTGAATAATTGGTGTTAGATTCGCCACTTTATAGTCCTTGGGAATGTGACCTGTCATTATAAAGCTTCTAAAAATATCAGTTAACACTTCACAATTTTCTCTCCTTTATTTCCTTCTGCAGCAATGGATGTGCCCTCCCCGGACCAGATACCTGATCTGCCTTTGAGCGGAAAACCTTTCAGCAATAATTTCTGCAGTCATTTGCACAGTAACACCTTTAACGTGCCTGGGAATAGAAAGTCAGATCTTTAACTGATGTAAACTGGCATAGCTCCACTGATCCTAATAGTTACCTCAGCTTACACCAGTTGAAGAGATCACTGAGAATTTCTATGCGTTCATTTAAAAGCCAAAACAAATTCATTTCTCATTAAAGACTTGAATACTTCATAGAAAATCAAACTCATGTGATAAGGATAGCTGCTATTAAACAATAGATTTTCAGTCTAACTTAAGAATATATTTCAGGACATCACTAATGTGAGGTCTTGTTGAAACTATCAATATGCTTAATTACCTCCCTGAACTGGACCCCCAGTTTATAAGCTCAGCGTCTCATCTTCCAACATGCCAAAAAAAACACATTTCCAATGGCAGGTGCATGGACAAGGGTGTGCAGAAAGTACGTTTTTGACAGCAGTAGCCATGAGGATTCTCATATAGGATACGTTATACACAGGGTGCCTTTTGGAGACAAGGAATTTGAATACAGAAAAGGTTCTGAAAGCCCTAGTGCAATCACCAACTTCTGGCCCTTTCTCTCCTCATCCCCTCGGCAGGTCTGTCCAGATTTTCCGCAGCTGATTCCCGTCTCCAACAGCCCTCGCCCACAGCCACAATTGTCATTTATAGCACCGCAACACACACGACCCTGTTGCTCCAGCTAGCTCTGGTCTTTTTGCAGAAGTATTCTCCGACACCCCAAGCCACAGTGTCCACTAGAATATTGAGAAGCACATTTCTTGAGCAAGGATTGCCCAAGCTCTTTGTAAAGAGAAGGGTGGTATTCCTGAGCAGCCTTGGCCATTGGATGCTCTTCCTTCCCAGCACAGCCCAAAGTGGTTCTAGCACAGCTCATCTTGTACTTTAAGCGCAGGGCTCGTACTAACATCTCACACAATAAGCCCAGGTCTCAAGAGGAAGGGAGGAAGCAGAGAGTCGCCTATATTCGGCACTGTTGCTAAAACTCCACAGTAGGTTGACCCCCTGGCCTTTTCCAACAATCTTTAATACCCAGCGTTACATGACTCCTAACGGCACTTTTTTGGCGCTGGACAGGGCAGAGGTCAAGGTCTGGAATGTCACCAGGGCTGCTACTTACTGAGGAAAGACAATTAGACGATTGTCTAGACAACTGCGCTTTGTGCTGTGTGTGATAAGCTGCCATCAGCTCTCCGCGGTGACACAAACAAGCTGCCTTTTCCTTCTCGGCCTCGGCCTTCCCTTGCTGGGGATTTTTCACTCTTCCTCCGTCTGCGCTGCTCTCAGTAACTCTCCTCTGCGGCTGCTGTTAGAAACAAGCCAGCTGTGGACATTGCAGTTGCACAACACAGAAGATACTTTAGCCACTGAGATAAAGAGCCAGACTAGTGTAATCCTTTAAGCTTAGGGTTTGGCCATTTACAGATATTATTCATATTATAACATTATTTATGCAGAATTGGCAACAGGATCGATTGAGAACTCCTAATTCTAAACAAACAGCTTTTCTCTGACACGAACTGTGGATTCAACCACTTAGAGGAACTGAAACTCTGTTCCCAAAGTCCAGAAATGCACATTAAGCCACCAAGTCATTGCTTTTAAAAACCCAAACAAACCAAAAGGGGTCAGCCAAACCATTATTCCCTAACACCTCAAGCTATTTGTCAAATCTAAACCCTGTGCTTAAGGTGACCCAATCCCCATCTATTACTTGTTGGAAGTAGGGAAAAAACATCACCACGGTTTGTTTTACCGCAAGATACTGATAATGATATCTTACAGTTCCAATGATCTCGAAGCATTTTATTGTGGTCCTAGTTCACCAAACAATGTAATCACAGAATTAGAATCCCATTTACTCCAACAGAATGTGCTCAAGTGCTTTGCTGAACTGGGGACTAAACTATTAAAATTTACATGCCTGCGAGGCAAAAATTATCTATCCTGTTTCACAGAGAAGAAAATGAGGCTTGCAGAGAAACTCCCTTAGACTTTGTGATTCTAAGTATGTTCAAATCAAACAGAGGGATGCACAAGATTCCAAAAACAACAGACCAGAGGCAGACCCTGTTTTCAAGAGTTTTGTATTTTCATCCCTGTGCCACAGAGACCAGACTCACATGTTTGAGAAGCAGCAAGACCATATGGTAGAGACGAGCGCATCACCACTGAATATATATATATTTAGTCTAGAATAATTATCTTAACTGTTCTTTTCCCTCAAAGCGGACACCCAGTTCTAGTTTCAGACCTGGCAAACTGGCACAAACTCAACATGTTAAATCTAAATCTTGCCTCTGGGTTCACAAAAGGATTTATGGAAATATGAGCCTTTTCAGGCTCTGGGGCCTGCAGGAAAACCCTCGTGGACGTCTGTCTTACCCAGAGCTGGTTTATAGGACCTTCTCAAGCAGAACTTGCAACACACAACCTCCTGGGAATCCTTCCCCCAAGTTTCTAAGTGGGACTTGGGAAGGATTGCGTCTCAGGAGAATCCTCCTTGTGTGTTACACTGAACCCACCCACGCGTAAAGGGAGGTATTCTGGTATTCTGCAGCCCCGCGCTGTGTGGATACCGTCAATAAAGCTCACAGCTCCCTCTCTCACTATCCATTCTCACTGCCTTGATTTAAAGAGCTCCCAATAACTTGGGACATAACAGCAAACTTCACACAGAGTGAACATTAAGTGAGGGTGAATTCCCCCTTACATCACCCAAAGGCTGACTACAGCCCAGTTAAGAGAATATGCAGGACGTGGTTTATTTACACTCTTCAAATAAGGCACTTGGGCTTTGGGGGTTTTGTGCCTTTTTTTTTTAAAACCAACTTTTGTCAGATGAGTTTGTCTGAAAATTTCTTGTAAAGCCCTGAACAAGTTCTGCTGAGCAAAGCCAGGTCTGCATTTACTATTCTCCAAGCTTGCAAGGCACCTTCTTGCACTATAATCGCACCGTGATAGAGCAATGATATAAAACTGAAGGGAAATGAATCAAGGCTGTTAAGTATCCAAACTATTAAATGTAAAACTTCTGTTTGTGAGCCTCAGAGGCTTCTTAAAGCACAAGGAACGTCATCAGTCTAACCATGCTAGGAGCTGGGAGTTGTTTAAAGCTTGATTTAGCGCAGTTTCTTTTAGGTTCAGAACCACTTGAGATGAAGTGCTGCCATGTATGAAGTTAGACATTCTATTAACATTGGGAAAGAACAGCTCACTTGAAAAACATCTGTTCAAATATTCTTTGTCATCTAGACTATTGATAGATTCAGATCCAGAGGAGTCCAACAAGTACAATTAAAGGCTTGATAAAGATACAGGGGAATGCAGGTACAGAAGAGGTTAATTAATCCACCTTTCTGAAAAAAAAAAGCTAAGTTCTGTGTTGCCACTGGTCCAGTACTTCCAGTGCCACACTACCCCAAGATTTCAATCAAGTAGCAGCATGAAAGAAATAGGCAAACTTCCCCATGTCCTCACTCCTGTCTGCAGATCCAGCTGAAAGGGAAGGGACGCTCACACATCATACCTGGGAGAGCCTGATGCAATAGGAATCTACTCCAGGAGTAATTTCTATTGCATTATAAACAAACAATAAAAGATGAATGTTTGTATAGCCTGGGCAGGCTTTATAGCAACTAGCAACAGTAAGTGGAAACCTTAGCTTATATTGCCAGTTCTGTACTATGTGTTAAATCAAGTTCCGCTGGTACAATTCTCCAGCAGAAAGAGGGCCCTGCCTCCTTCCTTCATATCATTTGAGCCCTGGGGCACAAGAGCTTTCTCCTCTGCAGCTCTTGCCCACCAGTGCATCTTCTTTGCATCTCTTTTCCCCTTCAACTCATTCACACTCTCTTCTAAACTCAGCTGGAAGCGTCTGTTTTCCCCCTTGCCCATGACTCTTAATTTCTCTCTCCCTTGGCAGTTATTTAACTCATTAACTGAATTAATTTTAACCCTAAAGCACTTTGGGTGAATAGATTTTATGAAAGATCTGATACAAAATAAAGTCTTGGGGGCCTTATGCCACAGTAGGTGCACAAAGGAGCCTCAGTGTAACTGAGAATCAGACCTGTATTTCACGGATTCTACACGGAGTTTAATCTCAGCGCGACTCAGAGATTCCATTTAATGACAAAGCGGCTCTTTGATTGATAAAGGTCCCATGCCTCTGATGCAGACTAAATAGCCAAGCATCCAGAACAGTGGAAAAATTATTCTTGGATCTGTATGAAACAAGACTCTCCATCATTTTCCCACACACGCTTCTTAGAAAAATTCCTTTTCATTTTGGAATGCTGTTTTATTAGGAAATATTAAGAGCAGAGTAGACTCCGACACGGTGGTTTTGCCTTTTGCTCTAAGAGGTGGCTGTTCGGCAGGGGAAAAAAACAGAAAGTCAACAGAGAAATAACGTGGAAGTTGTCCTACAGAGTGTTTATTTTGCTGGGTGCTCTGATGGCTTTGAAAACCAGGGAGGTTTCTCTTTCAGGTCAATTAAACTTTTGTTCAGCAAAATCGCACTGGAGACAAGAGTCTAAGAACATGAGGTATTGATTGGAACCTGCTAGCACCCAAAAAGGGGCATTTTCAGCAGGCTGTGCCTAAGTGCTTTCTGAGCCTACAATTTTCCACATAAATGCTCGGAAAAGGAGGACGGGAGCCTGCAGAGGCTCCAGAAGTGCGGTCAGAAGGACCAAAGAGAATTATGGCCCTTTAGCACAGTCACACTCCATAGACTCTCATCTTCATGCTATTCTTATTACCTAATCTCATAGATATACATAAACAATATAAATATATACACATAAATGATGATATATAGAGATAAAACGATGCTTACTGTCCACCACTACTCTTTAGCACGGTGAAATCCGCTTTTCTTCCCAACGCTTCCTGGCTCAGACCATCAGCTACTGGGAGAGGGACACTCATGACTGGCTTAACGTTCTGATATCTCCACAGCTAAATAATATATTGTTACCACAAGCATAGACACAAGCACACAAAGAGACATAAATAACAGGGAAAGAAGTCCCGGTTGGCTACTATCCTGTTCACTGAAAGGAAAAGCAGCATCTGTTTGAAGAGCCAATCTGGCACACGAATGCCTCGTCCCATTTTTGTTGCAATATACTTATTTCAGTGTAGTTCTAAGTTTCATCAGCTTCTGTAGCTGGACCACTCTGCTGATGGGCTGGGGAGAAAAGGGGGAAAAAGGAGGAGGTAGAGGGGAAAAAAAGTGGGAACCTGTCTGCAACTGCCACTGGTTTCTCCATTACAGACACTCACACACTATAATCACAGGCACCGAAGAACTTGCTCTGATCTTCTCAGAACAGATGACCTCGCAGCTCTTTCCTCACCTGTAATTTCTAGATTTGAGCTGATTTAAAAGACTGCTAGGAAACAAAACACTGTTCAGAGGTTGGTGTCAAAGAGAAGCCCCTGTACCAGGAACACGTCTGCCTGTTTCTGATACAAGGAGTAAATTGACGCCAAATCCAGCCCCGGACTGTTGGTCGTTTTCCCTCGAAGCAGTAAATAAGGAGCAGGGCTGAGAAGCTAAGCCCAACTAATTTGGCCAGTTATTATTTGACTGAAAGGTGATACTGAACGTTTAAATGGTTTATCCCCTTCTTGTTAGTGGCATCATTCAATCAGGACTACTAAGCCTCCAAGTGAAGGGATTGCAACTACCGAGGGAATTACTCACTCCAACCAGGAAATGTGGGGTTTGTTAGTTCAAACAGCATCTGTAGGAAGCTGGTAAACAACAGCTGAGATGATGAAAGATCACATCAACTCCTTGCTTTGAAGTAAAAGATATTAAAACCACGGGCGTACGAGTTCTTATTATAGCTTAGCCGCCCCTGCGTGCTGATCCCCAAGAACCTGGCATGGTTGTTCTTGCTGCATAACAAGCTGTATAATAAAAATCCATACAAATATCAACGAGGCACTTGAAAGTGACATGAAAAAGCGACGGAGGCCTATTTCTGGTGATGCTGCCATTACCGGCAATTTGTTACTTTATGCCTGGAACGAAATCAAACATTCTTCCAGGCCCAGAGTGACATTTTTAGTCTCAAATACTTAAGATACGCTGTCACCTGGATGGGCATGTTATGAATACTCAGAAGCAGAACCGTCAGCATCATTTGTACACGGAGTGTCTGTCAGGCGATTTGCAAATGAGCACAAGGACAAGGGGTCATATTTTAACAGCAGACTCTTAAGGCATTGAATTCTCCCATTTGCAAAGTTAGTTAGGTATTTGTTGTTAATTACGAAAGCACAAAGACACGTGAGGTGCCTCCATGTGGAGCACATGTTGCAGGGACACAAGGCTGGACTCGGGACGGTCCTCACCTAAGCAGTGTTGTTGGTCTACGAGATCATCTCTTTCTCCAGCACAGAGCTGCTGAATCTGATTCAATCAGCTTTGAAATGTAGAATGTGAAAACAAATCTGTTCAGGTTCTTTCCCTCCGATTACAAGACTTAGCACCTTTGCAGAATGAGCATGGAGAGAAACACACGCTCTGCAAATGAATTAATTAGACCCCATGAAAGAACATGTAGGCTTGGAGGAGTGTCTTAGCGAGCAGTTTCCAAAGTAACAATTGGTGAAAAAAATGAAGTTGCGTTCCCCAGTGCTGTAAATATGACAGATTAGAACAAGCAGGGTAGAGAGAAACATGTGTTAGGATGGATACGCTGATTGTGAATGCACACCTATTGGAAATGGTTGTGCAGTCAGCTGTCAGAATGTGCTGTTCTTTCACTACCCCTCCCCTGCTCTCCGGGTATCTGCCTGCATTATGGGGCTACGAGTAATGCAATAAAACAAAAATTCCAGTTTCATTTGACTCTTGTTGCGCTGTACACCAGAGCTGCGTGCTTTACAAGTCTACCAGAGTGAAATAAAAAGTAAGACTTCCTGTATGTCTGCTCCACTTCTCAGGTTATGAGGCAGAGAAAAAAAAAGAATCAGTAATTGCTTTACATATAAATGTGAAAACCATTTTAGAACTCCCTGGTCCTGTATCAACGTGCATGCATATGTCTTTTACCAGCTCGGAACTGCACATTATCATAACACGTAAGAGCAATGATAAAGGGTTTACTCCACAGTTCTGTGTTAACCTGTTTATATCCAAGCATTTGCAAAACTGCTTTTGCCCCTTGAGGTGTCCATGGGAACACTGGGCTCTAGAGCTTGTTTTATTTTGCATCTCCCCCAGTCCTGCCCCCCTCCAAAGTCACAAAACGCAACAGGAGAAGGAATCTAACATGTAGACAAATGTAGACATCATATCAGTTCACAATAATGATGGCTCTGTGATATCGCTATGGTGTTACATCAATGCAGAAATACGATAAAGAGGAAAATGCTCAGTTATGTCAAAAGCAAGCTGAATTCCAGGCGTCTGACATACAGAGACGTGCACCAAAATAACCCAACGGATTTAAAACCCATTCAGTTGTATTGTTATTTCAGTGCTAATCTATCCACGTAAAGCAGCCCTGGATTCTACTGCATCCATCAACAACAGAACATACGCTCCACCAAGAAAAAAGAAAATCAATACAATGCAATTAAAAATATTTCTTTTAAGTAGCAGTAACCTGTCTTTTCCTTTGGCAAAGACAGCCAAAAGCTTGTTTAGTACGTACACAACAAAAATAAACCCGAGTGGACGTTCTCCTCAAGCATTCATAAGGAAACCCTGGGGAGTTGAGTGCCACTTGAGGGAGAAACAAAGCACTTGCCTCAGTGAAATGCATTGCCAGAAACCATTTAAGAAGAAAAACAACAAACACACACACACAAAACATCCCCCCAAAAACCCAAACAAAACCAGCAACCCGGAGCACTACAACTATTTGCCCTGCCTGCAGCGTATGGCCCTGCACTCCAGTTTTCTCTGCGTAGCAGCAGTTAAAGCTCTTTGAAAGCGGATTGAAATTCAAGTTGTATTAATTAATGCACTGCGACTGGTGCCCTGCCAAACCGGGTCCGGTTCTCATCGCGTGGGGAAGCCCGTGGAGCACCTTGTGCAAACCCATCGTTATCAGCGGGGATCTGCAAAAGTCCTTGCACGGGCCCAGGACCTGGTAGAATTATTTCTTGGGCTTGAAGGTCAGCAAATCCCATCAGATCACGTAACCCAATCTCCTGTACAGCCCAGCTGCCCCCGCTCGGAGCTCACCACCTCTTGCTGCGTTGAAGCGCATCTGCCAAAGAGGCACTCAGTCAAACTGGGACGGTGCCATAACTTTAGTTCTGGGAAGTTGCTAGCACTGGATTTAGCAAACAATTTTTGTATAAAGATCTGAACAGGCATATATCAAAGGCCTTAGTCTTGAGGAGCTCAGAAACCGTACAAAATGAAGGAAGTATTTTATTCCTAAGGAAAGAGTGAAAGATCAACAGGCAGAGTAAGCTGGACTTGAACTTGAACCATCATGGACTGCCTGGGTGCCAGAGGAGCCAGTCTGAACACTGTCCAGAATGCTTAAGGCTCTGATTTAGTGCCCGGTGAAATCAATTATTGATTTCAGCAGGAGATGGAAGATGTCTTCTGTGACTTGCCCAAAGGGACACGGGAAGTTTATGGCAGAGTTGAGAACCAACGCAGATCTCCAGACTTTCCATTTAACCATATGTCCATCTGTCCTTTCACATTTTTCTGTATTCTCTTTAAAAGTGATTCCCCCCCCTCCTCTGCTAGGAAGAAGTAGATGGCACTTTACCTCTCCGAGCTGCGCTCTGTCAGCTCTCACTGCCACTTGGGATGTGCTGTCGCTTCCATGGAAACAGAATCATGAATCTTTTTCCCAGGAAATGCCTCCAAACTGCCTTCATTTTGTTTGGTTGTTGTTTCTAGGCGAGCCTGTGTGCGCACGTGCACGCTGAGCCTGGAGGACTTCTGCTGCTGGTTAACGGAGAAACAACCTTTTGGAAACCAAAGGCGGTGCAATATTAATAGAAGTGTAAAATATTGTCTCTTTTTCAAAGGATTTCCCCTCTCCTGTGAACTCTTTGCTAACATTGGCCTTGCTGTTTGGATGGCATGTGGGTGTTAAAATGTTCACCGGTTTCTCTGTGTCTGTCACCGTCAAGGACAGACAGTTGTGTTGCACTCCCACCAGGTTTGTCTGCTCTGAGCTGGGTTTACCTGCTGGGTTTACAGGACGGAGACCCAGAACAGCCAACGGGACTATGGAAATCTTGAACTGTGCTGCTCAGGAGCTCATTGCAGAATAACCAGTGCTTTGATATGCTCAGCTTAAATCCCGCATCATCTATTCTCAACTGGTTCTCTCATGATTTACTCTGTACAAGAGACAAATATATGCCTATTTTTCACTTATTCAAAAACTTTTTGCCATGATCCAGTCATAACAAACCTATAATTCAAGCACATTGGCTTAATTTTCCTCTGCTATTCAACACGAGAGGAAACAAGAATAAAACCTTTTCATTGAACACTAAGGTGCAGGAAAATAAACTGGTTTAAAGATGCTGAAGAAAGCAAAAGCTGCCCCAGTGACAGGGCACTTGGATGGGAGATGTGCCCCTGTTACAGGCATCATCCAGAAATTCCGAGTTAATTCTCCAAACAGGCCTTAGCACAAAGTTCAATATGATACAAGTGCTTGCGATAGCGACTCCTGTTCTTAGACATATTACATTTTCAGCCAGTCCTCAGAGAAAACAGAAACCAGCATAACAATAGTAGCGACCGAGTAACACACGTTGCTGGTAAGAGCAGTTCGTGAAGCCAGCTCCAACGTGACAAGGGTCAAGCTACTCAACATCATATAACTGTATGTGACAGGGGCAGAGAAACTCTGCTCTGCCACGTCCTTGTACCGACTCGCACCGTACAACACATGATTTTGCCTGCAAAGGACAATTCTCCCACTGTTCATCCGCAATGCTGGTGCGACCCACAGAAACCGTCTTGGTTTCATGTATCATAACAGCCTGAGGGAAACTTTACTCTTTTCTTATTTCATTCCTATCTCTTCCTATTTTTTCCTCCATCCCGCAAACAATTAATTATAAAGCTATACCTAAATTATAAATTACCAACTTTAGGGGGAAAAAAATTTACTTAAAATTCTGAAAGGCTGATATGTCAAGATTGGAGAGAAGCAGCTGTTTTGGAAATGTTGCCTTTTCTTTGTTCCGAATGCTATTTAAACATTGGCAGGGGGCCTCATTAAAGATGAATCAATGAATTAGTAAGTAGTGTTGTAGCCAGAAGAGACAGCATGTGCTCCTGTGGTGAAAACAGATTTACACAAAAGAAAGGAAGGGGGGGAGAAAATACCCCCTCTCAATGTGTAACAAAGTCAGTGTTTTACAATATTCTATCAGAGCTGCACCAATCCCAGGCAGGATCCATCAGAATTTCCAATATAAATTCATATTTGGGGATAGAAGTTGGAGAGGGATGCAAAGTTTCCTCTGGGCTAAAATGTAATAGACAAGTTTTGAACCCTGGAGCATTTTAGTTACCAAAATGTTATGAAGTGTGAAATAATAATAATTAGGAATATAACATGGGAATCACAAACACAAAGATATAATCCAGCTGAAAAAGCAAAGAGAGATATCAGATCAGCTATCACAACTGATGTATGCGTGCATTAATATGTTAATAGCACCTTACTTTTGGCACCAGACTTCAATGGAAGTCTCAGAAAAAAGGATCAGCTTTAGCCGTGGAACTGCAGGGGCGTTTTACATCGTCCAGGATGAGGGGGGTATAAATATCAAGGGACAGACCCTAAGTGGAACTGCTTATCTGACTCCGAAATGCAAAGAAGTCAGTGAAGACAAAAGACCCGTCACAGCTCCTGCCCTCAGCACGATACTCACTCCTTTGGCCTTTATCTCTTGCTCTGGCACCAGGAGACGCAAAATAGGAGCGAGGTGGCAGTTCTGCACCAAAGTAATGTGAGCGGCACTTCATCAGCCAGCTGAACGCACCTTCCGCACAACCCACGCGCCGGCCGTGCCCACCCTCACACCGCCGGCCACCAACCAACGCCGAGAGCAGGACTGCGACTCCGATCTCAACCACGGAAACCGGATCCAAGCACCCCTTGAACGTTTTGCAAAGCTCCCAAGACGACTTCTGAGAAACGTTTGACAGAAAAGTGCTTGCTACCCTTTCCCATGCAGGTCTCCTGGGAGGGTTCTCAAGTATTCTGCCAACCAAAAACACCCACAACAATTCAAAAGTTACTAGAAGATGCATTTCTATTTTAAACAAGTGGAAGAGAAGGAACTTACACTGACCTACACACTAAGTAACCCCACCTTGTGTTGTTCCATGATACTTTGTGTCCCTAATAATAATTTGGCCTCTGCCTAACAAATAGAAGCATGAAATTTTAGCTGGTGTTTATAGAAGACTAGAGAAGGATGAGGGAGAAATAAACCATTATTATTATCACCTGTGAGCTGCTAATTATTCTCCCTTTGTGCTAGGCACTATACAGGCATAGGTAAATTAAAAACGTACGCAGCCCAGAGAATCTTTTAAATAACTCAGACTGAAAAAAAAACAGAGCAAATATAATTACGAAGTTTTGCAAATGGAGAGTGGAGGCACAGAGAGGTTCTGGGATTTACTCAAGGTCACCCTGGGAGTCTCTAGCAAAGCCACAAGCTGAATCCAGACCTCTGGTATTCAGTACGTTCTCATCTATGACCTATCCTGCAAATCACAAAATGAGGGAACACAAGCAACTACCAAGTAAACATAAGATTTCTGAGTGACTCCAGTGGGTTTTTAACTCATATATAAAATATATAGATATATATTGCTCCAGCTTCCAAGGCTCCGATTCATTTCAGATCTATCACTATTAATAAACCTCAAGAAGAGTGCTAAAAACTTGCAAGACATTAGTTGCTCTTTTACAGTTACCAGAGGACCATTTATCCTACTTTAAGTGTAAAGAGTTGAGATTTTCAACTACTATAAGTTTTTATCCATGTCAAGGATTTGGAGTGAATAAAAATTAGTGTTACAAGGCTGGGCTTCCTCTGTTGTTTTGTCCATTTACTAATTATGATCTGGTTCAAGACACTTTGTATCTGATATACTTTGCTTTCCTTAAAATAAAAAACTAACCGCTTCATCTACCACTTAAATTACTGACCTTCAGAGGGGAAACGGAGACACGGAGCAGGCGGGAGACGTGAGCATCCTGAGCCACAATTGGACTTGGCCTGAGAATGCCCAAACGCCCGAAACTGGGACCGTTTCACTGCCTCCTCCTGCTGCTCCCTCGCAGTCCCAAAGCAGAGGACACAGCTGGAACACAAAACACTGTACATGATGGCATACGTGGGTTGAATTCTATCTCCTCCCATACAGAGAGACTATAGGAGAAATATACGGGATGACAGAAAGTTCCCTTCAAAATGCCAGCCCTGCTCTCATGCACTCAGGTGTGCTAACGGTGGAGAGAGAAGAGCTCATTTCCCTTCTAAACCAACTTGTGACATCTTTCTGTCGCTTTAAGTTTGTTATTAGGGATATTAAGAACGGGGGGTTTTTTTTAATTAACTTTATGTCCCCTGACTCCTCCTCAGCTGCTTCAGGTACATGATTATTCACATTGACTCCCCGTGACCGTGACCCAGATTCTGCCCAACGCGGAGATGTGATCAGACAGAACTGGGACCACAGAGAGGCGAGACAGGGCTCCCCGGCCACCCTGGGCAGCCACACCAGACCCGACTTGATGGCTTCAGTTACAGCAGCCCAGAGGACACCCCAACACACACAATGAGAAATTCAGCCTTTTTGGACCCAACATGAGGTGCCACCAGATCCTCTGTCTATCTTATAACGAACGTCTCTATAAGAACACATAATTTAGAACGTCCCTCCATTAATAATTGCCATTGACATCTAAAGTCCCATCACTTTGCACTATGGACTAGATAATCTTTCAAGGTCCCTTCCAATCCCTAACATTCTGTGATTCCTTAAAGAGCAAATGAATGGCTTGCAAAATAAAATGCCACTTAGCGTAAATAAAGGGAATGGTATTTGGCCCATAAACAACACTCTTATTTAAATGAACTACAAAAAAAAGGCATGGGGACAATCCTCCATCAGATTGTTTTCTAGCTCAGACTAAGAACCACCAACAGAAACGCCAAAGGTAAGATGAAGTCTGAATTATTACAATTATTTAAATCAAAGGGGCAAAAATGCTAAAAAAAAAGCTGAGAGAGAACAGTTACAGAGAGTAATATAAACAAAAAACAGAAGTTGGCAGAGAAATAATTGGGTATCTAATGCCAGAGAAGTTCTAGGGCTCCAGCCCAGAAATGGTTAACACATTCTTGCAGCAGAACTTGTTTTAAAAGTAAATAAATAATAAATTGTAGCTCTATTCTTCTAAACCGACATGGCTTCCATTCCAAATGCTTGTTCCATACCCTGGCTGTTGCTCTGCCTTTGCTGCACTTTCTTTAGGTAGGGTCATAAAAAAAATATTGTACCTTAAAAAAAGAAAGTACTTGAATCTATTGATTTCTGCTGTAGTAAAGCCCCTGACATTCCGGCGCGATGAAGATATTGCTCTGGACCCTGTGTGCCTCCTCATACTTCTCCTCTGCTTATGAGGGTCTCTAAGGATGGTATTAAAGATATTGTAGTTCCCACTTTCCGACTCTGGGATATCAGCGAGATTCTCCTGTGTAAAGAATAATTATCAGCACTGCTGTTACCTCTAGTAAGTGTGTAATTACATGCTCTGTTTTGTGGGCTGTAGGCTGTGCAATTTTAAATTATACAGTAATGACAAATTCTCTCTTTTTCGCCACCTTCTTCCAAATAATAATAATCATCATCATTGAAATCCTAATGAAAGAAAGAAAAGCTTCTTCTCATTTTAGGATTAGCAGTTTGCATTTGGTTGCGGATTTTTTTTATCTTTTAGACTGAAAGGAGCTTTGAAATTGAAAATTTCTGCTGAAAAGTAGACGAAGAAAGATAATTGAGGGAGAAAGGGAATGAATAAAAGCACATAGTGAATACAGAAGAAGCCTTAAGAGAGGGAGAGCACACAGGCATGGAAGAATATTTGATTCCATTCATCCAACAGACTTTTCCCTGCTTTTGTTGCAAAGTCAGGTCAATAACAGGAACCCAACGCACACTGGAATCCTTCCCCAAAATGGAAAGAATCTCCTCACAAGCCCCAAATTGAGATTTCTCCATAGAAAGATATCGGCACTCGGTGAAGGAAATTAGCCTGACCATGATAAACAACATGTAGTGCAAAGTGCGTGTAATCAGTTCAAGAGATCAGATGTCAGAGTGCTCCCTCGTCTGTCCCTGATCATCACACCAATTAGCGATTAAATATTAAAACAAGAGCACTATATATGGGCAGGGCTTGCTAGAAGCTGTCACAAGTGTGCTGCTGTGCCCACACAAAGGCAGAAGACACGGTCATGGCATAGCAAGCCTGGCCAGGAAACAGGGAATAAAACCAAAATTCATTTGCAGCAAGAGAAAAGCACCATTTACCTGTGTGACAGGGAAAAGCTTTGTGAATGGAGAAGCAGGTCTTCAGCTGGTTTGTCTGCAAGAGACTTAAAAAGTTTATTCTTCTTGAAAATTTGGTTCGTAACTCTAAAATTTAATGAAATATAACAAGGGCAAGTGTAGAGTCTTGCATCTGGGCAGGAACAACCCCAAGTTCCAGTATAAATTGGGGAATGACCTATTAGAGAGCAGCGTAGGGGAAAGGGACCTGGGGGTCCTGGGGACAGCAGGGTGACCATGAGCCAGCACTGGGCCCTTGTGGCCAGGAAGCCAATGGGACCTGGGGTGGGTTAGAAGGGGGTGGTCAGTAGGTCAGAGAGGTTCTCCTGCCCCTCTGCTCTGCCCTGGGGAGACCACACCTGGAATCTTGTGTCCAGTTGTGGCCCCTCAGTTCCAGCAGGACAGGGAACTGCTGCAGAGAGTCCAGCGCAGGGCAACAAAGATGATTAAGGGAGGTTGTGGAGTCTCCTTCTGTGCAGACATTCCAACCCGCCTGGACACCTTCCTGTGTAACCTCATCTGGGTGTTCCTGCTCCATGGGGGGATTGCACTGGATGAGCTTTCCAGGTCCCTTCCAACCCCTGACATTCCGTGATTCTGTGGTATTATTTACTATTCGGGCTTCTTTTTGTTTATTTCCAACAGCAGAATGCGGTTTTAATTCCCAATATCACAAGATTTAGCGACGTAACACTATTTCACATCCATCCTGTAGGATTTGATACAGGACTCCAGAAGATTTCAACTGATGCTCAGAGATCCTCCTTGGTTTTATAGCTTCTTCAGTCCCTGGGTCAGAATATTGACAGGGATGGCAAAGAGAGCAGCTTGCAATTAACTCCCACTGGAAGTCCATGAGATCTGGGGACTAACTGGCCTTGGTAAAATCCTCTATTAACATCTGTGGGACTGGTTAGATGCTTATGTGAGTTACTGGATCAGACTCAAAAGACAAGAATCAAGCCCTAAAAGAACAAGGTGAGGGATTTGAACGACTGGGACGTGAAAAATAGGAATTAAGTCAAGCATGCAAAATTGTCATTAAAATTTACCAGGCCAGGGACTAAATATACAAAGCCGCATGGAGAAATCTTATAAAAATTAATAGGCACTGAGTCAATAGCAGTCTATAGGAATAAAACGGGGTGCTACAGAAATTACTTCAAAATCTACAAGGAAACGTGAAGTTTTAAGTATGTTTTCTTTTTATAAAGGTTCCTATTGCAACAGAAATAAAAGCCTAAGAAAAGTCTAGAAGAGGAAATGATTTACAATTAAATGTCATGGAGATACAGGGGGAAAAACGCTATTGCACTTGCCTTGGAAAAAAAATTCCTTGCCCATAGCTAGTAGAATTTTACTCTAGAGTTACATCTTGGATTAATCTGAATGGTATTCTACTGTTCTTGATAAAACCAAGAGGAAATTCACTTAAATGGCATCTTTAATCTCTTAGCGCTACCTTGTTTATTCTGTTCTGTGATCCAGGAGAGGTTCTGCATGTGATTAACAGTAGGTACCTCAGGCCCAGGAATAAGCTGGTAATTCCTAAATTAGGGACCAATTCTGTGAGGCAAATGGCCAAGGTGCTCCCCGAGGGGATGGGAACCTCAGCTCCAGGCCCTGCCATGACCCATCTCCCTGTACATTGATACTAGGTGCACAGTTTTCTCCCTGCTACCTCTTCAAAACTTGTAACAAGAGATTTGGTTCCTCTGTTTCAAGTCATTTAGGAAAAAGGCTGGAAAAGTTCAGTTACGGATGAATTTTTTCTTCTCAGAACATAATCTAATTTCTTTGTTACCTATAAAGACGGTTTTGAAAACCACCACCCGGCTTCCCATCCTTTTCTTGGGGTTCACGTTTTGAATGGATCTCTCCTTCTGGATTTTAATTGACAGTGAAAACCTGATTTCTGAAGGCAAGGTAAGGTACTGAAGGTAAGTGATCAAAACACTGCCCCTGTAATAAATCACTGTAGCCCAGGTCACGGTTTGGAGTGTGAATGCAGCGTTCAATAAAGAAACACACTCCACCTTTCAGCTTCAAGCCGACCCCAGCTAATTGACCTCATTGTGGTCCCACCATTAATCATTCTGGCACAAGGGGCAAGAGGCAGCTCCACTGCATAGACTTGCACGGGGTGGGGGTGGAAATAAAAGGTAAGATGAAATCATAGACAATTCTTCCTTAATTAAGTCATCGGATTGCCTGTTTTGTTAGATGTCACTGTGTTATCCGTGGAATATCAAGAACAGTACGTGTGGTTTGTCCAGTTTGGATTCACTCAGCCTGTGGATGCCCAGTGCAGCAAATAGATGTGAACAAGCCCCTGGCACCAGAGTAAATGAAATTACTGCTAGATCTGCATAGGGGTTCTTATACATTTTGTCAAGAGAATATTGTGCGAGAACATACTAGAAAACTACGGAACTGGCCTTGCGGTTGCCACATCACCTGTTACCAATTTTCATTCAAGATTCAAAACCACTGTTTGCACAACTAACATCACTTGAAAATGTATCTATTTTTCTAATAATCTAGAAAAATCATCTAGAGACTTGTGGCCCTGCTCATGGGAAGAATTTAAACAATTTCACTTAAGTCAATGACATAATTAATGCAAAGCGAAAGTCTCTGTGTAGACTGTGAGCTTGTGTTCCATTTCCCAAATAAAATGCATTTTGAGGTTCCAAAATGGTCAAGTTAACAATGCTATGTAGGTTTAAAAATCAGGGTAAAAAAAGACATTGAGAGGCAATGGAAATTCATCTCTGAAAAAGGAACATGTAAGAACATTCAAATTTTTATCCTGTGTTTTATTTAGGATTATGCCAGCTTTATTTTCATTTGGTATAAATGTGTTTATAGGCTGTGAACAACATGATCTAACTTTAAAGTGGTCCTGCTTATAACTCTATTAGCAAAGGTTTAAGATAGAAATAAGCCTTTTAAACACTGCAATTGGAGTGAACTCAACGTGAACATATCACTAGAAATTTCAGGAGGAAACAACCACCACAAAGCTCAGATTTTCAAAACTACCTAAAGGATTTACTGAAAAGCAAGGGTGTGAAGTGAATAAGGAGCTCAGAACTCCTGGACCTGCTCACAAATATCGGCCACAAAGAATATCAACTGTATTCACAAGCCAGGAGCTCTCCATACAGTGTGTCCCACTGAACCTGAACCTAAGCAAGCAGGGATGTCACAGCGTAGTGTCCCACCAATGCTCAGATTTGGATCATCTTCTAGCTCAAGGAATTTCTACAGCACTGGGTTATCAGGAATTACAGAATTTACAGATGGTCAGCGCTTGATTTTCAAAGACCCTGAGTACTTGAACCAAGTTACTGGAAAGTTATCAGTATTTCTGCAAAGTCAGGTCCCCAGTCTGACGTTTTGGAAGACACGCTCCGGTCTTTCCTGAAACGTTCTTCTTTCCTTCTCCATTTTTCTCCATTTACAGTGACTGAATGCTTGAATGCTTCCCCGCTAGCAATTCAAAAGAAAGGACAATCCCCTTGGAGCATGAGACACAGAACCTATTAATAAGCAAATGGAAAGAGCTGGCATATATTCCTCATTGTTTAATTCGGCAGCCACTGGAGGCTGGAGCGTTTCTCTCCAGGGTCTCCGCCGTGTACAGTCGGTGTGGGAGATGACTTCATGCTATTGTCCTGAGCAAACTATCTCCAACTCGCACACGCGGCGAGGACTCACAGGATGAAGGAGCTCATTTAAACAGACAGCTCTAGATTTTAGGGGAAACAAGCCTTTAATCCTATCCGTGCTGCCCACACCTGTGCAAGATTCAGTTTGGTGGGTGAAAAGGAGCGCAGGGCTGTAAGGAAAGGACACGCTCCGCAGAACTGACGAACTGTGTGAAGATGGCTGCTGAGAAGATCGAGCCCTTTTCCCCAGCTGGAAAACTATCACTTCAGGTTGTGCTTCTGGGGCTGTCTCAACCCTCTTCGCTCTCAGATCTGATCTCCCCCTCCTCTTCCAGCAACACAGAACAGCCTGAAGAGATTTCAAGTGAATCCTGTCTGATAGACACCTTCCTATCTACCTTTCTCTGCTTTGGAGAAGCAACAAGGGGCCATTTTTGTATTGCAATAGAATTTGTAGAATTATTTCTGTTAGGAAAAAAAATAGAGAGACTTTTTCACCCATGGTGAAACTTCTTTTTTTCTTCGCCCTCATACATCACAGATTTTGAATAACTACACTTAAGACCTGATCAACAGAAACATCATTCACGGGGAAGGGAATGCTGGGTTTAAGTCAGGCTCGAGGGGAGAGGGGCGGCACTGATTGCACTCCCTACGTTCTGTATTTCTCCATTTACAAGCACTTTCACCTCCTCTGCCCCTGTGTAAGAGGACATTGTTTGCCAAGCAAAAGGAAATATCAATACTGATGCAACTAAATCAAAATACAGGAACCCACTTTCCTCGAGCACACAGAACTGTTGGGCCCAACAACACGTTGTATTATCTGAGGTTCATCTGCTGTTTAACAGGTGGAACAAGTTCAGTTCCTTAAAGTCTCTAAGCCTATTGCATTCCTGCATTAACATACCCAATTTGTATATGGATACACTAGAAACTTTCTGTGGGGAGCAAAAAACAAAAAGAAAACAAAACAAACCACCACCTCCTGCACCAAAACCCCCAAACCCAACAACTGGACCCATCTGGACAACTTCCCTAGCTAAACATTTCTCCTATATATTCGCTGCGTCTTGCTAAAGCTTCTATCCTGGCTCTTCCTATCGTGTGAACTGTTGTGCATTTAAATTTCAGGCTGTGTGACAATACTACCGGGTATATCCTGTACTTAAATCATTTACTTGTCTTTCATATTGACACTTTCTCAAATGCAATCCCATCACACAAGTGTTTCAGTGACATGTTGAATATATAACAGACTCCCCAGCGGACACTGGTCATTTTAATGTTGTGAACAGCTCGTCACACCTTTCATCCTCCTTCCACCTTGCTGCATTTGCTGTTTCTACTGTATAAATTGGGGTGACCACAGAATGACAATAATCTCACTTTGATGCACCACTTTTCATCCCACTGGATTCCTAAGTGATTTACAGAGTTCACATATGATTCACTGCATCATTTCTGAATGATGAACGGGCTGAACCAATGTTCCTATTAGGTGAAGCTATCACTATTTGAAATTGCAGGATTGGTTTCAGAAACAATGTGAATAACCCCATTAGAAAAATACGCCAGTCAAAATGCCCCTGAAGATAATACAGTGGATTTGTTAAAAACCCACCTGCTAAGGACAGTTTATGATTCATGTTCAAGCAAATCACAGTCTGGGCATCAGACAAGGAGGACAAAGCATTTGAGTTGTCAAGAGATAGAGGTAGATAATGAAATCTATATACAAACAGCCAAAATATTCTGTGTGTGCCTGTTCTGTCTATATGTTCCGTCTACATATACATATACACAGGCATTCAAACTTAATCAGCTAATCAAAACTTCTATCATTTATCAAAACTTTATCAAGTCAAGCCTTCGCAGCAGACCCTGCGAAATAAAGCTACTTGTTTCACTGCTGTTCTGTTTTATTAGAATATCAAAACAATAAACTCTTCCCCCAATTTACTCTGCTTGGACACACTGAAATTCTTATGCTGTGAAGGGTACCCAGTGTGGGCTATTCCCAGCCCCAGAGACGACCATTCTACTGGAAATCCCAGCTCTCGTCTGGGGAGAATGTGTGAAAGCAAAGCTTTGTAAATGCTCTTTAAAACCAAGCTTAATGGAGCACATTGACTTCAGAGCTTCTCAACAATGGCAGCACTGCAAAACCAGCCCAGAATCATCTTGTATTCTTGGGTAGCTGCTACTATGCTTCACCCAAAAGGTGACCTGTATCAGTGTAATAAAGACACCTTTTAATATAAAATCACACACACGTAATGAAATTAACGTGCTATTTTCCTGAAGTTTTACAAAGAACCACCTAAAACCTCCTCCAGAATTGGGACAACGAAGTCAAAGGAAGAGCTCATAACCTGCCTCGGGAGGCTGACCGAGCATTCCATGTCACCAGCAGCCTCCAACGCGCTTCAGATTTCCTCAATGATCTCAACGCGTTGGCTTCAGAAAGCTTGGAACACGTAGCTATTTTCTAAGTCCCTCATTTGGTCAGCCAAAACAGGAAGAGTGATGAATGGTGACACTGCCCTTAGGAGGACCCAAGTTATTAGCCTAATGCATCGGGAGGAATGATGCATTAAGACATTAAGAATCAAAACAATCACATTAATGCTTGACAGCATAAGCAGGAAACAAAAGATGAGAGCTATAATACAAACCATATGGCTTAATAACTAATCTCTCATTTAAGCATCGTTATTAAAACACCTCCTAAATGTTTGGGCCTTAACGGAACATCTCAGCATCATTATTTTACATATTTCTTCTTTTATTCCTTCCTCCCCCACTCCTCTCCCTACTCTTTGCCACTTTAAAAGTGTTTTTTTCTTTTTCCGAAAAGATCTTCAAACTGCTTCTTCTTTCACAAAGTCCAAATCCTACGTCAACCCAATTAAGCCTACACAAGTCGTAATAAATGAGGGTTGTCAGTTAGTCTCACTTGAGACACAAACTGTAGCTAATATTACTCAATATGCAGATGTTTTCTGTCTCTTTCCGTTGGCAAATAAAAAAGTATTATTCAAATGGATTAATGATAAATTGCTATTAATATGAAGAGGATATGCTACAGAGTGACACGAGGTTGCAGAAATGTCAAGTGGAGGGGATGTGTGTGAACAATGAAGTCCTCTTAATGTGCTGATGTGTTGCAATAATTTATATACTGTTGTGTTTCTGGACCATACCAGCTCCCCTTTAACAACAAAAAACAGGTTGCATACAAATCTTGGGCCCTCATCCAGGGGCCCCAGGAGATTCTCCACTCGCAGAGGCCACTCGAACGGATCCCAGCTGGGGATCTGGCCCAGGGACACTTTCCAGTAACAATCGTTGGGCTCATGTTCAACTCTTACAGAAGTCACTGGGAGTTACGAGTACTTTAAATTCCTGAAAATCAGATTACACCTGATTCTGGAAAGCAAAGTGGCTGAAGCATGAACCCAGTGGACGCAGTTAACCCCTGCACCAATTAAAAAGTTGTCTCTAATGTGTTTTTAAAGATAGTTATCCCCACTGTTATCAACACCAATCTGAAGTATCAAATTTAGTCAAATGCCTCCAAAAAATCAGCATTTGGTTTTCTCAGTCCTTGAAATGATATTTCTGTGAATTTCTTTGCAAATTATTCTTCTCTTTTATGCTGCTTTTTCTACAGCTTTTTTTTCGTTTTTTACGTATTTATTTCACAGATCGAGGCAGAGTGCTAATGGAAGAAAACTTGGAGCTGAATTTTAAGCATTTCAAAGCTTGGGAAAGCATTCAAATCCTGAGTGAAGGACAGGTTGTTTTAAATGATATTGCAGTAACTACCTACTAGTACTGAGCTAGTTTTTCAGAATGAAAGCAGGAGGTACCAGAGCCACAGCAGATTCTGGTGTCTCTGGATGAGATGTCAGGAGAGGGATGGAAAATCGACCAGCTTCAGCTTTGCTTGTTTTTACTTTCCTCATGCTATTCAGTATATTTACAATCTGCACATTTGTTACTATAATAAATGATCCATTTTCAATATTTCAGGCTTCTTTTGTGGATTTGAATACAGATATTGACCAAATAAGAATACAAATGTTCTTCGAGGTTGTAAAATTGAGAGGCTGTAAATCTGGTTTTTACCTTAAGTTACAATGGTGTCAGTTGTAGCGGTTTCAGCAGTATAAATTCATTTACTTCAGGCACAAGGACAAAGTGGGACAAAGTCCTATAGGAAATGAATTTGAAGGTTACCCACTGGATCTTGGACTTCTACACTACTTAGTATCAGCCGTGCTTTGGTGAAGCTGAACAAGACTGGCTTCCTCGCTGCTTTCTACATTCGTCTGTGCAGAAAAGAATGAAAAGCACAGAGGAATTACGCTTCCAGACGGTATCAGAAAATGCAGAGAAGTTTGGCTTATTTTATTTAATTTTTTATTCCCTCATTTTGCATCCTCTGCTTGGAAAGAGTTGGCTAAGTATGTCAGGTTCCTGCCGTAATTGGAGTCTCTGTCTACTGAGATCTACAGTAAGTAATAAATAGATTCTCACCTACCTACTTTCTGAAGCTATTCAAAGCCCACCTGGGCTACTGATGTTCTTGCTTACAATGGAGAATAGAGAAGGAGCTGAAGGATTTGACACTGCCTGAAACAGACACTTAATAAATAGTGTTCTCTTGAAATTATTAAAACCAGCTGGCCTTGCTGAAACAGTGTAGAATTTAACTTGGGAGAATGAAATAAAGATAAAGTCAGAATAAATTCATCTTCTGCTTCCCAGCCTCGCTTTCCTCATCCCGCTCCCTTCCCCCAAGGCACCAAACCTGTTTTTCATAACTGCAGAGAGAAAGGGGGGAGAGAAGAAAAAAAAATCCAGGAATTCCTACTAAAAGACATCAGCCAAATTTCAACTGTTCCAAAAAACATGAAAACCATTTGAACATCTCCCGTGTCTCCAAGAGACTGGTAATTCCCAGTGTTTGGCTGCTTAGCTTCAAAAATCGAGAGGGACAACAAAAGGAAAAAGGAAAATTTAAAACACACGAACAAGCTTTCCAGTCATGAGTAATGATTTTCAGGGACCCAGACTGAAAAACACCTGCCTTGCTGATAACTGATTCCCTTCAAGATATGTCAAACTGGACTGCCTGGAACACATTCACCTACAGTGAAATTTTTCACTTTGAAAAGAGTCTTAGCTCCTAGATTTTCCATTAAAATAACATCAATCTGGTTTTTAATCCCTAACGGAGTCACTGAGTGTTTCGGAACAAGCGCATCTCCACTCAAGTGAAGTCCAGCAGCATCCGAGTATCGCAGCCAAGTACGGAGAAAAACTAAGAACGTTGAATATTTTAACCGGCATAAAGATTCACTGGCATGACAGGCCCGGCATCCACACCCATGGAAAGGTTCACAAGTTCTTCACTGACCACACGGTCCAGGCTTTTCCAAGCATCACCCACAGACCATACAGCACCACTTCAACTGAGGCTCCTTCTGGAGATGGGCTGATGCAGGACGGGATATAAACCCTCCTGGGAGAGCGGCACAAGCACCAAAACGAACCTCATACGCAAAACAGACTGAGCTACGGCCTCAAGGATTTTCAGTACCTCAGGTTTCTGTTCAAGATTAAGAGGCAGCAAGTTGTTTTGCAGGCAGAATAGAGTAAAAAAAGGAAAAGAATATTCTTAGAAGCTCATTTGTCATGCGACACATGATAAGTGACTTGAAGAAATGCAGGCACTGGCCATAAAGAAAAAATAAAAAGTATCATTAATTGTTGAGCTTGTGTTCAGAGGTCAGAAGCCTGAAGTTGAAAGGTAGTGGGGGAGCATTAACACTCGCAGACACGGAGGGAAAGATTCTGATCTTTCCTATGGTGATATAAAGGTCGAAAGATTCCTCTGACAGTTTAGCAGTAAGTGTTTCAAAAAGATGGACCCAATTTCAAATCAGCTGCCATTTTTGAAACAGCCAGTGTGGTACATGGATCTTCAGCTGGCTTTTCTGCCTAGAAACACAAGTTAACTACCTGCCAGACGCTGCATTTTATACAAAGTCTAAGAAAAAGAAGGTTGTATTATTAGTATGAAGGTTGAAGTATTTGAAGGAGCGTTTGGTAAGAGAAACCGTACCTTTAGACACCAAGCCTGCTGTCTGGTGGGGACGCCCTGTGTGTCTTTCACAATTTCATGGTAAGCAGGAGTTAAAACCAGAAAACTTGTCAGAAAACAGCAAGTTTATTTGGACAAAGTGCCGCACTTGGCTCCCTTAGTCCCGTCTCCCAGTTGAGCAGGGTTGTTATCTAAAAAGAACAAGACACAAATACTAATTTTTATTGCAACCACCAGGGTTTAGACTTCCAGTTGCATTCGTTTTATTAGGAACCGGGTGATCAAATTCCTCGGGCAGCGTGGGACATTCTGAAAGCAGCATTTTCACTGAATTATAACAAGAATAAAAATCCCAGTTGGTGAAAGTAAAATACTTGTAAAGAACATGTCACCTCCTCAGCTGCTGCGGTTGGCTCAAACGCTCTTTAAAAGCTCCTTCCGCAGCCCGTTAACAAAACGACACCTTCAGCACACGATCCACACAAGGCTGTGTTGGTGCTCAAGTTCAAGTTCTGCCAACCACCTGCTAGAGCCGTTTCTTTCACAAGAATTTCCTATTATTGTGTTTTGTTAGTCTGGGGGCAAATTTATGACCCAGGGCCTTTATTATGCACCACTTTTCATCAAGTTCCATTTTTTTTAGTTAGAGCTAATAGTCAAAGAATTGAATCACAAGACTAGGATAAGGTCCTAAACATGTATGTTTTCCTTTAATTTTAATAAAATAATGCTCAGCTCTGGCAAAAATCTTCCTTCTGTAGATTTTAAAGCAGTGTGTAGGACAGAGATAGGGAAATGGAGGCAGAACCTGTCCAAAGTCATATAGGAAACTTCTAAAAGCAGCAGAAGATGCACATTCCAGTTCTCTCCAGCAGCTCAGGCGGAATCTGACAGTGCTTAAAGTGTTTGCAATGTCATAAACACGCAGATGAAGTGGTTGGGATATCGCATTGAGAACAGAACAAGCACTGGGAGAGTGTCCTTGTCCTGAAAAACAAGGCTCCGAACTAATTGGGAGGAAAGGGGGAAACTGGCAAATGAAAGGAGCGAGGAGAACCGGTCAACAAGAGACACGGAACAGAACTGAACCTCTTCATCCACTCCTTCATCAACATGGAAGCAATTCAGTCTGAGGCCCACCTGACCCACTAATGGTGAGGCAAAAAGGAAAATATAATCACAAAACCCTCTGAAACAATAGAAAGTTCAAAAAAACCCCTCTAAATAAGAGCCCCCTCCCTGGTGCTGGTGTCCCTCCCGCACCTGACGTGTTGCAGGGCTCACAAACACCTCATGTGGCTACCAAGACCTTGCAAATCCCAACATGCCATTAACGGCATGAAATCAGAACACAAGCCTTGATTTATGGAGGCCGGATGATTCCGTGTCACTCACTCACCGTAAATTGATTAGGAGACGGCGAGGTCCTGTTAGGGAGATGTCATATTCATGCAGAATTTATTGCCTGATCTCACGCGAGCACACAGGGAGATGGAGTCACCATGATCCTCATCAGGGGGTGGGACACAAGGCAGAGATGTGCACCAAGGTGGCACCTACAGCCACGAGGACTTGGGTAACACCAGCCACTTGGTAGTTAGTGGCTAATTAGCGACAAGGTCCTAATTGCCTTCAGTAAGCTTTGAATCAGGCTGAGTGGGTAGATAGCTGGCAGTTCCCCAGAGCCAAAAACCTGAAATAGTCACTGTGAGGTGGATTCGCAGCATGGGGAGTACGATTCTGCTTATGGGGAGAAGCATCTCGAACCCTCCCGCGTGTCCCATGTGTTCCACCTGTTTCCCAACGCGCGCGAGGACCGAGACGAGCCACACAGGGCTTTCCATCTTCAAAGAATTTTGCAAACCTGCGTGTCTTTGCTACAGAAGGATAATTACCGTAAAGCAGACAGCATGGATTTGTTTAAGTGAGAGAAGATTCTCAAGCTAATTTTAGGGATTTGAACAGAAGGCGACACTCCAGCTGGGAGAAGATTTCCGCCGAAAAGAATTTTTTGATGAAAACCAGAGGGCGAGGGGGGAGTTTCACAACATTATTTCCCCTCCTTTTCCTAACCTGCGCGGTGAAATCCACGTGGGACACGCGTTGGTAACAGCCTTTAGCACTGAGGGATGGTCCTGCAAAGGCTGCCAGCAGAATCGGAACCGGAGACCTTCTGGAACAGACACATCTCTACCAGGGAATAACAAAGGAATCTCGTGGGCTGGTTGGTTGTTTACGGGAGGAGTGGATCAACATGGTGCCCTCAAAGACTGGAAACCTTTGGGGTCCTGAACACAAGCGCACACCTTAACCATTCCTCTGTATCTGGAGCACAGCTGGGAGTTGCTGTTGCCTTAACCTGAGGCAAAAAGCAAAGCTCCTCAACATGCTGAAATACGGATCCTTCCCCTCCTCCAAAGGTACCGGACTAAGATAATCTACCTGAGATTTCTGAGTGAGGTTTTGTTTGGTCTTTTTAAGGGAACCTGGATATTTGGCAGAATTTTTCACTTACTCAAGAATGCAATTTTCTGAGAAAAAGAGTTAAAAAGCAGGGTGGTTTCAATCAGCATTAGCTCTAATTCACCTGCTTTGCAAATAATGAGAAATTTCCTCCCTTTTAGGACAACAAAAAGGTAGAAAATCCTCCAGCCGCAGCAGGACATTTCTTCACTTTAAATTGCAAATGTGAAATCTCTCTGCAATGCACATTTAAACTGCAATAAAAAAAAAAAAAAACAACTAAATCACTGAAGGTTTGCAAAATATTTCAAGACTCAGAGTTACTCTTGGAATTGATCTTCTAGGAATAACTAAACTAGCAGGAAACGCACAGAGGAAAGGCTGGACAGAATTCTCTCCCTCCCTTTCTAGCACTGCAGCAACACCCCCCGCGTGCTCTGCTCTCCCTCTTTGGAATGCACAGAGACAACGGACCCGGGGCTAATGTCCCTGGGTGCCCATCCAGCTCTGCTCCAACTCAAAAAAAAGACATTTCGAGTTGCTCAAGAAACCCAAACGAGTATTTATAACTTCCTGACAGCCTGGATTACATAAAGCTTTAAGATCACTCTCAGTCTGCCTTGTCCTTTCTCTCCCTCTGGACAATAAAACCTGTAAGTCTTCAGGGGGAGCCATTTCTCCCCCAGATCCAGAATGGACGCTTGGAATCTGAAGACACCTCTTGGTTTGAACAGCACTTGTTGCCAAATCGCTCTCTCCCCATCCTGTAGCAGCTCAAGGCTCCGTTCCATCAGCGAGTGTTTCTTGAGCAGCCCTGATTCAGAAGATAATGGAAGGCACAAAAGGAAAGTCTTCCAAGTGGTAGGTTTCGGTGATAGAATAAGCATGAATCCTGGCAAAAGCCATGGTGGGACTGCCAAGAAATTCTATATGATGCAGGTGCAAATAGTTTTTAAAATTCAGACTCATTAAAATATGTATTTTGCAAAAGGAATTAAATTAAAACATCTGGGAACTAGGGGAAAAGGCTGGGGGCTTGAGAGGAGAACGGGGTTAGGCGTATGCATACATACACACACACAATTACTTTGTTTCCAGTTAAAAAGTGGATTTGAAGGCCCCGGACTTCATCAGGATCCATAATTGTGGGAAAGTAACCTGAAGATGCCAAACAACAGGAAATTACCAGAAGAATCTGTCAGCACAATCAGCTGCTATTTTCATTGTTCTTTGGCAAATTTATACACAGTCGGGAACACCTGGGCTGGCACGCAGCCCGGCCTTGACTAATTGCCAGGGGAGAGGAGCAGTCATTTGTCTTCGGTGGGGTTTCCTACGCTCGCTCCTCAAAACATGTGGTTTCACTTTTCCCCTCTCTCTGCAGGAAATGGCAGGACAGTGAAACGCAGAATAAATGAGTTCGATTCCAAGAGGTTGCCTCCTCAGAGGCCACTCCAAAAATAACTGTCTTGTGAGAGGCTGTTAATAACCAAGATTCTATATACTGTCTTCAGCAAACAACATTTCAAAGGCACAGTGTTCCTTTTCTCCCCGGACCCTATGTACATTAAAAACATTGTGGGGGGAAGAAAAGGAAGGGAGGGGGAAAGGAAGAACCTGGGCAGTTAAGAGTCCTGTATATTTTTGTGGGGAATTCACACTCTCTTCGAAGTGCCTTGCAAAATCCAACGCACCTCAAGGAAGTTTCTTGGATTTTCCTCCAGGGCCGAGCAAAATCCTGCCACATTTTTCCAACGTGATTTGAGGATGAGCAAGCAAGTCTTTGTTAAGCAGCTCTGTCGATCTCCGCGGTCATTTGTTGAGGAGTTCCCCTTGATTTTACCTTAAGGATGGCTCGCTCTCCATCTCGGGCCTCCCACGCCCTTTGAGAACTTGGCACACCTGATCTCAGTGGGATTACACCAATGCACAACAAATAATTGTTTAATCCTGAGAAATTCAGGCACAATCCCACCAGCAGTCAGCAGCATCGAGTTAGCCTTGTGATTCCAGAAAATGACAAAGGATATTCTAAGATTTGTAAAAGCAAGGCCGTGGTTCCTGCGCTTTGCATTTAAGGATCCATTTCTAACTCGCTATTTGAAACAGGTATCTGGTGCATGTGTCTTATATTAAAAAAGCAAGTCCCTTTCCAAATGCAAGTTTTGAAATGGATTTTAAGGCTGTGTGACAGACAACAGAAGAGTCCCAGCAATCACCTGCATCGTAGCTTTATCTCTGCCGAGACGTTGGTTTTGACATTGTAAGACTGCACTTTAGGAGATCACCTCTTTACAAGAACCACCTGTCTGCAGCGACAGCTTTTTCCTTTAACCTCCAAACAGATTTTTAAGGTTAACATACCACTAAAAAAAATGTGCCCCCTCCTCCCATTACCACCGATTCTTAGCAAACCCACGTTACCCCTCCAGGTAGCACAAGCATGTTTTATGTAATTCTTTTATAAACCTGAGAAACTTGCTCATTTAAATTGCAGAGTATTTACCATTTTGGATGGTCTTATGTCACAGCAGCAGCAGCATGTTTTATATTGAAGTGTATATCTGCATTTGGTGTATTTTCACCTGCATCTTGTCCAAATCCCACAATGATTTAGCATCTTGGCACTCTGACAGCAAAGAATCAACTCAAAAAAAAAAAACCCCAAAAAAACCCATTTAAAACATACAGCAGATGATCATTAGGTTGGGTGAAGGAGCTAAAGGAACATTTGGGTTTCATTTGGTTTCAGTTGCAGGGTAGAACTAAACGGTAATTCTAAACTGACCCACCTTTTCTTTCCTTTCCTCAACACAAGGTGAAAAATGTGATAGAACATTTTACAATATGCAGCACATCGGTTATACTGCAGCACTGATAGAGTTCAGACTTGGCTTATTTTCTCTACGACTGAGATGTTTTGACATGTTTATTTGTTTAATTTGTTTATTTTGACTAGCTCTGATTATAATTGGCAGCAACGAGCAGAATTAACATTAGACAGTGTCTTAGACTTGTCGGTTACAATAATGCAAAAGGCATGTGAAGACAAATTCTCCCAAGAAGTGACAATAGCTGGAGTTTGGTTCAGCTGCCTCCTGGTTTCCCTGATGCACAAGTGACAGAACAGCCCTGGAACTACACGCTGCCCATGGATTTCAGTGCCACAGGATCAGACCCTCGAACAGCTGAAAACACACCATCTCTTCAAATTATAAAATGTCTTTGTCAGTTACTCCAAAGCCAACAATCTGATCCATACTGACATAATATCCTCCGAATCGACAGGTTTGAATTGGAACCTTGACATGAATATCACAGGATGTGCAAAGTGCATTTAGCCTTGGATGCAAGGAACGCTTGCACTCGTCGGACTGTTACTGCCAGTAAAGAAAAGGGCTCATCACCTTTCCAAACCAGACCCTTCATTTATTCTTTGGAGCTTATTCATGTCAGGCAATGAAGACTTTCCTCAACATCACTTTCCTAAGATATCCATCACCATTGTTACTTTCTTGCACCAGGACGATGGTTTCTAGAGTACTTTTCCAGGTTTGCCTTGGGTTTTTTGTTCTTAATTGCAGTCACCGAAATGTAACAAGAGTTAGAAAGGAGGGAGGAATCTATTCAAGACAGGCACTGTAAAGCACTTTCTTCAAGTCACAGTAATCCAAATGTTTTGCTTCAATTCAGTTTTAAACAGCTTGTATTTAAACTGACAAAAACAAGAATATTTTCTGAGCTGCTGCACCCTTCGCACAGGCTACTCTGCCATGATATTGCAGCCCATATGTTCCACAATATCACACTTCTCAGCGCTACCTAGGTGAACGATAACGCCAACAAATCCCCTTCTGTGCATGTAGACAATACCGCGTGTGGGTGATAAATCTGGAGCCAATTGACAGAGTTTACTTTCCATATCTTGCGGTGCTCTGCAGAGGTGATGACACTTCATCCTCTCTGAGTTTCTCTCCTGCTCGCTACCCCAAAACACTGTTTCAGGCCTCAAGTCATGGCCACATTTTAGCATCAGAAGATATTTAAATGAAAACGCTGTCAGAACACTACGTTGCTACATTACCGAGCAACTAAAGCATTCCCTGAACTACTGAACCTTAAAACACCATCTTTAACCTCTACCAGTTAAAGACCAAGACCAAATATTCAATCCAGACCTTTCCCATGATTCCAAAAAAACCCCACAGACTCCAGCTGCAAAATCCAGATTCTAACGCACATTTCCAAGAGCCTGACATTTTAAAATTCAGAGTCCAAACATCTTTACAGTGCAATAGGTATCCAGGCCAGATGTCAAATTCTTCCACCTTCTCAAAAGGAACATTCAGGTCTGAGATCATCAGAGATAAACTTATGACACTTCACCTGCAAATCCCAGGGAACTTTAGAAGGGGAGTGAAAAGAAAATGATCCGATTTTTTCCAGACAGGAATCTGAAGCACAAACAAAAAACCCCATGATGTCAAACTCAAGGAAGGATCATAGAATTCAACTGTATGCTGCTTAGTTTTTAGCAGATTATGCTTTTTCTTTTCCTAGAAATAGGCATTACCCCCAGGCAAGCTTGCCGATGCCTAGTGCTAATACAAAGCCTAGTGGCGAATATAAGGGACAACTACTATCAAACAACCAAGTTGTTTAAATACGAAGAAGACAACTCACATCCAAAATAATGTGGTAATCACACGACCAAGATAAAGCAAATGAAAGCTTTAGGCAAGAGACCAGATTTGAGACCGAAAACACGGCCAAAGACAAGTAACCGACATTCTGATTTCCAGATGACTCATATGTCAGCGAATATATGGTTAAGACCACCATGTGGGCCAAACCCTCTACAGCCTGCTCGTCCACCAGCCACTAGGACTTTTCTGAATTAGGTGAGTGGGTTTTGGCCTCATAGATCACCAGCCGTGTACATTCAGCTTAAATATCCAGCCAGTGTTTCAGTGAAGATTCATTTGTCATGTCCCTTGGCACTTTCCAGTCTAATTATTGAGGGCTGTACAACCCCCTCTCCTCACCCAAGAGTCTATTGTTTTTAAAGTGAGAGGATACAGCTCAATCTAAAACCAAGAAAAACCACAAGATCTCAGTTGCACATAATTGCAGAAATAGGTAGAATCTTCCATTTCTAGCCTGCGCTTGTGTAGATCGGGGAATAACTTCACAGCATCTTTTAAACTCCCTTCACATATGATCTTTTAAAAGCCAAGCAAACAAACCAACCAACCCCTCAGCATCTGCTCTGTCATCTTGCTCATACAGCAACATTATGGACCAGGTTTTCTCCAGATTTTTCACAAAATAATTCATGAATATCCCCATTTTACTGGTGGGAAACTACGGCTGGGTGAAGAGACAGATGAGCACGCAGACACCCCCAAGCTCACATCCTAAATTGCCGCTCACTTGGAAATGCATCTTTTCCCTCAGAATTTGAAATGACAGTCTCTTCCAAACAATTCTACATGTGCAAAGGGGATAAAATACCTATAAGAAAATGTGTTCTACTGGTGAGCTTCCCGGGGGCTTTGAATGACAGAGCGTACAACACCTCAACAGTGTCTATTTAAACAAAGGAAGCACATTGTACATGTCTCTGACATTTCTCCACAGAGTTCAAGGCAGCAAAGGTCACTGTATACTATACCTTTAAATAAAGTAGCCCAGATAAAGGGGAGAAGCCTCAAGCAGAGCCTGCCAGTTGTGACAGGAGAGGGCTCTGTAGGTAGCTGTCTGTTGCCATCCAGTGGACAAAAAATATACGCCAAAACCAGAGGAGTAAGGGTCCGGAATTCCCTCTCAAGAAAATTCAGTGTCTTTCCTTTTGGACTATATCTGAACTCCTGTTCCACTATGTTATGAGCTTCTTGTTGTTTGCTTTTAAGATAAAGAGAAAAATCAAGATAAAGGGAAGATCCAGTGAAAGAACAGCTTGGATCAAATCTAGATTTCCTTTAATTAGCTCGAAAGACAGGCTGAGATGAAGAAGGCAGAAGGATGAACGAAAAGGGAAGAGTAGATGAAACTCTTGTGCCAATGGCAAAGGGTTTGCTTTGCAATTCCATGGATCGAGCAGTGGTCAAGGGGTGAAAACCCTACCTGAGAAATTTTAAATAGCACTAAATCAACGTACATTGGAAAGCTGGCTAAAAGTTTTCTTTTGTCATTAACAGTTGTGATTCAAGTTACCTCCGGGCTCTTCCTCTCCTGTTGCAGTTTACCCAGGGATAAAAGTGTTCAGTGTAATTTACGCAATGCCAAGCCATTGGGCTAAACCTGTACAACAGGAGTTTTTGATGCCCGGCAGCCCCTTTCAAGTCACCAGTTCACAAGAGCAAACAGCAAGAGAGGGAAGCGGGAACTCTGCCTGGAGGAGTCGTTATTCCTAATCCCACCCTTGGAGATTTATGCTTATTGGCTTCGATGACAAGATCCGAGCAGCTCAGCAGTCTGCCAATAATAGCAGCTAATACATTGACATCATGTGCCGCATAATCCAGAAAAAGTCTCCCTGCCTCAGTTTCCCCACAGAGGAAATTGCAACATACCTTGACCTTAGTTTATTAAATCGTTGAAATTTGTAATTGCAGAGTCCCACTAAAAATTAACTATTATTAATACACTATCTTGTGTGAAGATGGCACCCTCATTTCCATGTGATTTCAGTCTCCAAAACTTTTTCAGTTGGTAAACCAGCAAGGTTTTCACTATTCCCCAAGAGCTCTGGGAGTTCTCTTACCCTCACAGTCACAGAATATCAGGGGTTGGAAGGGCCCTGGAAAGCTCATCCAGTGCAATCCCCCCAAGGAGCAGGAACACCCAGATGAGGTTACACAGGAAGGTGTCCAGGCGGGTTGGAATGTCTGCACAGAAGGAGACTCCACAACCCCCTGGGCAGCCTGGGCCAGGCTCTGCCACCCTCACTGAGAAGAAGTTTCTTCTCAAATTCAAGTGGAACCTCTTGTGTTCCAGTTTGAACCCATTACCCCTTGTCCTATCACTGGTTGTCACCGAGAAGAGCCTGGCTCCATCCTCCTGACACTCCCCCTTTAGATATCTGTGAACATGAATGAGTCCCCGCTCAGTCTCCTCTTGTCCAGCTCCAGAGCCCCAGCTCCCTCAGCCTTTCCTCACCCGGGAGATGCTCCACTCCCTTCAGCATCTTTGTTGCCCTGCGCTGGACTCTCTGCAGCAGTTCCCTGTCCTGCTGGAACTGAGGGGCCACAACTGGACACAAGATTCCAGGTGTGGTCTCCCCAGGGCAGAGCAGAGGGGCAGGAGAACCTCTCTGACCTACTGACCACCCCCTTCTAACCCACCCCAGGTCCCATTGGCTTCCTGGCCACAAGGGCCCAGTGCTGGCTCATGCTCACCCTGCTGTCCCCAGGACCCGCAGGTCCCTTTCCCTACGCTGCTCTCTAATAGGTCATTCCCTCAGTCTCAGCTGACACAGGAGTAGGAACCCAGCTGCACAGCATCTCACGGGAATGGATCAGTCAAGTAAAATGTCCTCAGGGAAATGTTTTTTGGTAACCCCAGCGAGTTCCTTGTTGACAATGCATTCAATATATATACATACAGGGGTCAAACGCACAACCGGATCCATCAGCATCCAGTAAAACAGCCCTCTCTCGTCAGGTAGCTCCATTTACACCACTGTAGGGTATAAACCTCAAATCTTTTCCCCAGGTTTTGCACACAGCAAACAGCACTTCAGCAGTGGACGGTGGCAGCAAGTTCCACCCGTTGACTTCCCACATGCTGAGAAGTACAAGAAATCTAACAAGTAAACTACTGTGGCAAGACCTCCAATTCGATTTCTGCAGATGTCCTGATAAATATCCAAACATTTCGGCAGTTCTCCAAACTTATGCTGAATTACAAACCTTCTCGAGACCTGCTCCATTGTTATTCTTCAAAATTCCGTCCAATTTGGACGGTGAGGCGTTCAAGACTTTTTTTAAAGCGCAAAGTGAATGAAAGGAAAGGGGAACAAAAAGTTACTAACCCACCCCACCATATTTATTCTGTTATGTATCATTTAAAAAATGAGCACTAAAAGGCTGAGTGGAGCTCACCCGACGTTTTTTAATGTACTGTAATTTCTCAGGAAAACGCTTTGTGAAAAGTAAGCAATATATCCTAGCATATAAGTATGTAACCGTAGTTTCCCCCACCATGCAAAACATCTGTGACCTTGCACAGAGGTCATCTCTGCAGTAGTGTTTCTCTTTACTTTTAAAGAAATGTCAAGCCATTTTTTATACAAGACTTATGACAGGGTGCTGTTTATTGTATCACAAAGCCACTATAACTCCAGCACAAGGAAACTGCTATTATTTGGAGAGTATATATCTTTCTGACTAGCAGTAAAGATGAAAATAAGAAGGGTCCTTTTCAGAGAGTAAAAGTCAGAGTCTCCCCTAATGACACCAGAATCTTCTCCGTGACTGAAAAATGAACCATTACTGGACTACTCAGTCCGAATAAGGCTCGAATTTTATGCTGGGATTTTCTATCAGGTCACACAGGGTTTGTGCTCATCTACCACTGAAAATGGTGCTCAATTCCCATTTTTTTGAGGTCTCCCACATGACCACCCAATCACTGTAGCCACTAGTCTTAACATTTCAGCTCCCTTCCGCAGAGATGGCCTTCCCTCCCCACGCCATTTTACACTGAATCAAATTTTCTGTTTCATGTGGCAAGTGCTGGAGAAAATGTCAAGGACAATTTAGGGCAGAATAAAAATCATTCCCAGTCACCTCTATTTCCTTTTTACCTTTATCACGGAAAATTGCTTGTGGCTGTTTCTGGTAGCTCTGTTCGGTCCTGAATGAGTACACTGTGGGGGCACCAGGCTGTGACAGCTGCATCTTTTAAATCAGAAGTCTAACTGAGATCCTAACTAGTTGTGTTCATGGAAGGTCCCTTGGTACTTTTCGCAAGACTAACCTCTGTATCCTGGCCAAATTCCAGCTCAAGTAATTACAATCTACTTTCCCAAACACCCTTCTTCTTTCCCTGCAGCACTTTCAATTGCATATGAAATTATTCTATTATCTAATTATAATAGTGCCCACAGACTCCTGTCAAGCTTGGGGATTCGATGCGGTGCTGCAGAGAGAGCAGCCGCACACAGAGTCCTCCGGCTCCCCAGCAGCACAGCGCCAGCGTTCAGACCTGTGACTGCGTCGCCGTGACTCGGGAAGGGCAGACTGAAGAGCAGGCTTCAATTTGAAATACAATACAGTACATTAGTAAAAGAACAAGAAATGAAAGAAAGAAATATGTACGCTTAAGAAAGCAACCAAAGAAGGACAGGTCCCCGCTGGTGGTGTTTTAGGCTGACTGTGCTGTTTAATCAGTACCAGCCCCACAGCAGTTGAGCACAAAGGTGTTCAGTGCAGATCTGCATGGTTAAGAAAGCACCGTCTGGGAACAGCCCGGCCAGACCACGCACGTTGAAGAGCCACCCAAAGTGTCATCATCTAACGGGTCTGTCCTGTACCTGGAGCATCCGTGCTGGCTATAGATCACAGATACATAGCTTCCAATAATGCAGTTCCAAGCTCAAGTTAGGAAGTGTTGCCAAGAGGGAAGATATATTAGACTGGCTTAACACCATGTGAATGGAACTACCTGCCTTGGTGCTTCACCCCATTTTGAAACCTTTGCTTTCTGGAGTGAAGGGGGAGGTGGATTGGAAGGGATCACTTTTCCTCGTGACATCTGCGCACGAGCATTGAAGGCGAAATACAAGGTGTTTCAAAAAGAAGGACCCAGTTTCAAAGCAATATAATAACAAATTGGGTCCATCTTTTCGACATACCCTCTACTAGATTTGTTTATGAACTCCATTCCCATTTAAGTAGCCAGATTTTAAAAACCAAGCAAACACAAATACAAAAATGCATCAGAAGTTTGAAATACCTTTTCCAGCATATTCAATGAAGACAACTACTCACAAACACTACATGGCTTGAAATCAGAGAGATGGAATTTAGGAGCACAGAATTCGATGGGTCAACAAGTCTTCTTCCCGACCATTTTGGGAACTTATCTTTGAGATGTTTAACACAAAACTGACCACAGAACATTCATTTGCTGCAATTGCATCCCAGCACTCAGGAATTCCAACAGCAGAGTAAAATAAAGTGATCAGAAAAATGTCAGCGACTTCTTTGAAATGTTTGTTTGTGGTTCACTGTCACTAATTGGAAAAAGAAATATTGGAAGTTCTTTGGGGAGAAGAATTATTTGTTCACTTTTTTCTGCTACCCATCATAAGTCTTATATTTATGGAACAGCTATGAAGACATTTAAGTTGAGATTGTTGTTGCCTTTGTACCTTTAAGCATAGGTTTTGAAGTGTGTTTCCTTATAATGCTATAATTTAACTTGAACATTTTCAAATGAAAATGGCAGCAGGATGCAGCCAGCATATGCTATGTAGTCCACAGAGGGCAATTATTAATTTCCCAGTGGATACATTTTCTTATGGTGACTGGCAGTGGGGTTTTTTGTTTGCTTTTTATTTTTATTATTATTATTATTACTCATGCCTTTTATTTAAAACATTGCTAGATGTCTGTATCTCAACACACCTGCTGTGCCAGTGATTACACTGTGTTTAATGGCATGTCTATCTTGGGAAAGCACAGCCAAGTGTAAGAGGGGACTGAGAAGGACAATAAAACAGCTGTTGAATTTGTACGTCCCTACGTTCCCTTTGAGGAGCTGTGACTAACCTGCGATGGCCTGAGGAGTATCTGAGCTCCAGCCCTGGCTCTGACACTAACAAACTGCTACGGTCTTGCTCAAATCTGTAACTACTGAGCATGCTTGTAGCTAAACCCTGAAATGGTGCAGGAAAGAAAGATGAACTTTTCCAGAAATGTCTTCTACTGATCTAAATTTTCTTCTGCTGAAGCTAATAATTGACATGAGGACAATGAAACCCCAGTAATAACAGCCCCATCAGTGCCAATGAAAATGTTTCAACAATGAGTCTCCAAAATGCCCCAGGATCCTTGAAGATCTTCCCTAAGAATGTAAATCATCATTACAGGCCAAACTCAATGGACAAATTTCACACCTCATCACAGACTCTGACAATCTGTCAACTTGGACTAGGAAAAGACACGCACAACGGTAAAGCAAAGACATCACTGCAGGTCTACAAGAACAGAACTACAAGCTTGACATTTTGATTTTGGTCCTTACCGCAAAAACGTCAAGCGTGGAGATGGATTTTTGCTTCTTCCAAACACAAACTGTCTAGTCTTCTGCAGACAGACACTCAGCAGATAGCAGCGGGCTGCAAACGTGATGCAGGCAGGACCAAGATCCACGCTTAAAAACAAATAAAAAGGAAAGAAAAATCAATCAAACTTGTTTTAAATGAAGTGTGAACAGCTCAATGACTCTACAATACCAAACCACTGTTACCCACAGTGCTACCCCACTTGGTGCATTTCTAACAGCTTCTCTTCAGCAGGCAACAGAAAAACACCAACAGAAGTTCTTCTAGATGAAGCCCAGAATCCGCACGGGTGGATCCTGATGTCTATTTAGAGTCCCATTAATTTTAACGAACAGTAAATGAGACAAAAGAAACGATTTTTGCAGATTCACCCAAAACTTTCTTCTTCTGAAGCTGCTCTTGACAAGAGTAATTCCAAACAGAAGTCCAAGTTCAAGTGCAGCAATATAGCGATACATAAAAAACCAGGGAAGTTTCACAGACTACATGTTACAGATACCGGCCACGGAATTGGTGGGAATAAAGATTTGATTCTCATAATACTTGGACAACTCATTATTAAAAAATAAAAAGTATTCCACTAACTGCATCATTTCTAGTGGCCTCTTTGCACACTTGAGGCTGAAGTAGTTACTGGAGAAAGATCAAGGGTTAAGCTGCACAATAGCACAAGACTTTGAAAGAAATAATAAAAAAAAACTTCATCTAATTTTTTTTTTCCAAATTAAATCAAGAACATTCATAATTAGTTTTTACACCGGAGACATCTAGTGGGAAATGAAAGTACTGAAAGAGCCATAAGCTGCCTTCGCCCTTTCATTAATATTTGCTCCCAAATGCAGGTCAAATAAATCTAACTCACAGTTTGAAATGAGTAGCTTTAAAACTGATGTATTACTTTCTGCTCGGATTTATGCCACCCATTTTGGATAATTACTCCCAATGCTTTTTCCCTATTGTATTCAAAGCTTCTTCATAAGAATGAAACGAAGTTGGGTTCCTTGAGATCTCTTCTGCTTTTAATAACTTCTCATTCCCCTCCACCCCTCCCCATCCTCAAAGATTACTTCCACCTTTGCAATTTAAAGCAACTGGATTTGTGCTGGCGGACACCTTGCACTCATTTATATATGGGTTTTGTTCCCTGCTATGATAAATTTCACTGTCCAGGCACACAGTAAAAGACCATCCTGCCCTGCATCCGGGGCCCTAAACCTGTGAAAACGTACCCATGTGCTCGAGTTTATACACCGAATAATTTACTGAAGCACATATGTAAGCCCTGTCCTCACAAGATTTATGCACGTCAGTAGGGTTACACACAGTGCATAAAGTTAAGCACGTGTTTAAGTCATTATAAAACCAGGCATGGAATAGGCAAAGGGTGAAATGGAAAAGAGATGCACAGAAAGGTGAATTAACGTGCCCTGCGTCACGGTAGTCAGGTCCACATGGCACAATACAACGACTGTCCAGAGACACTTGAATTAGTTCTAAAAACTTGCTGTCGCAGGAAGCAGTTTAGTCCCACTAGCAAACCGCTCTGCTCAGGCTAACGTACCCGTTAGGCAGGAGGGCTAATTAGTCTGAGCAGTGCATCACGCCAACATCTACAGCTTTCAGGAGCTGAGCTGAAACATGTATGACTGAGCAGCATCACGTTACGCTTTTTGAGAGCAGGCAGGTAACACCAGCAGGGACGGAATATCTTCAGCGCTTCTACTCAGTGTTTTGGTTTTTGCCCATTTGGCCGCAGCAGCACGATGGCGGGGAAGCCATCCTGCCGAAATCCAGCACAGGAGCGTGGCTGTGCCTCAGTGCGGCGCAACAAACCAAACCAAAGGGAAGTACCTACCAACTCCATTCCAACCATTTGGATGTAGAGAGAAACAAAGGTAAGAAGTGGACGACTGTAAGAAAATGCAACACAACTTTGTGCCTTACTCTGGGCACAGTGCTACAAACAAGACCAGAAAACGTGTCCCCAGTTCTCTGGGCTGTGCAGAGGAGCCAAAATAACCACGAGTCCTTCCCTACAGATCTGGGAGCGACACTGAGGCCTTCAAGGCTGATCCATTAGAGAGTTCTGAGCTGCCATTTCATTACAAACCAACACGGGAAATAAAGCCTTCTCTGCTGCTGCTCCTTTGAGATCTATAGGCTTTCTAGAGGTTTCATAAGTATTGTAAAGTGACAAAAGGCAGTTCCCTTTATTAGTATCTGGCTCCTGCATATGCAGAGAATTAAGGACAGGTACATACTACCTGTGGTTTACCGGCTACATTTGAAGTTAACGATTGCATAACATTGGATCAGCTTAGTGCTTAAACTTCTACTTCATTATTTTCACTTCCTAGATATATAGTTGCTTAGTTATGACAAACCTTTTTGTGTAAAACGTTGTTCTTCAAAAGACGCGTACCTGCTTGCTTCCCTCCCCTCAAAAGACCACGTACCCAGCTGTCTCGAATCTGAAGTAACAGACCCATTTGCAGCACATATGATGGAGGCCTCCAAAGCTCAAATTCATGTTTAAACTACATTCAAAGTTCAGTGTCTTTTTGGCTTATATCTTCATTGACTAAGCACCCCAAAATGCTGCTGTCCTAATTGCAGGTAGACTGAAATGAGACCTCAGATTGAAATTCAAGGAAAATCTGAACGTGGCTTGCTCTGGAAGGAGAGAGCTCACAGCAGGAGAGACTGAGCCCAAGGGGAGTTAAACCAGGACTGCAACTAGAGCAAAGTCCCTGGAGATGAGCCCAGGTACTATGGAGAGACAGCCCAGAGCTCATAGTGGCTGTTGATAATATCTAAGAGCATTTTGCACTGAGTTTTTTAACTGCCTGGGCAGCAAAACTTCACAGCTCCTCTACAACCTCCCAACAAGGAATTAAGCCTGGTGAAACCAAGTGAATCTCAAAGCAGGGTAAGGGTAACGCTGCTAGAAGAACCAGGGTCCATTTTTTTTATTTCAAGAATTATTTAGCCAGGAAAATCACTTCAAAGAACAGATTTCCTGAAAAGCCAACCATTCAGACCATGGAGCAGAGCCATGGTGGGAAGAAAACAAGAATTATCGCTGTTGTCTAAAACCACAGCTTTGGACACAAAGCAGCACCACAGCCATTCACAGAGCAGGGTTTGCTGTGAGCCAGCTCTGAGGTGACATCCTGTCCCCCACACAGCACCCCAACGACATGAGGCTTTCAGCTTCTCCCCTCCTCCTTTCAGGCATCAAGCTACACTCATTAGGTCACAGAAATAGAGAAAATATAAATAGAAAAAGTAATTTAAGAGGAAAATCCTCCCAGAGAACTTACCCTCTGCAGAGTATCCTGTGTCCAGAGCCAGTGCTGAGGAGGAGACTGGAATCAGGGGTGATGGGCAACACCTGAGCCCAGCCCGCCCACAGGTGACAAATCAGGTCACCACACACCTGTGTCTGGAACGTCCTCCTGGCCTTGCCATGCCCCTCCTTTGTGGAAGGGCATCCACAATGCCACATAGCCACAAAATTCAACCAGAAAAAAGGAGAAAATGAGAATATAGTGACTTCCTTTCTGTATTTCAGCATATCTGGAGTTACAGCCACTTCTGTTGTGAAAGGGGGAGTTAAAAACTTGTGGATTTTTTTAATCTGTTTTGGGTTCATCACAGTCATTTAATCATTATGTCACTGATTCCTATGCATGTGTATAGATTTCTCTGCATGCATTACTTGTTAAATCTGTCTGAAAGGGTGGAAGTCAAAGATGTACCAGCGTTCTCTATGCATAGTAAATGCTAAATCTTTGAGAAGCTTTTGTCTGCAGGGCTGTGCTGGTTTAGGTGTGGCTTTCAGCAGCACATCACAGAGGAAGGGTGCACCCTTGGCAATCGCTAACGTTTGATTTCTGCACTTGTTTATTTCTTTGCTTCCCTTCAGCACATCCAGCAAGTAATTGTGAAGGGAAAACTTGTCCTCTCCCAGAATGAGAAGCTCTAGGATAGCTGAAACACTATAAAGACAAAACAAAACAAATTGCATTTGCTTACTTCTCTGGAGGGATTAACTGAAGTCCTGCCAGCTAAAAGGAAAAAGCTTGAAGAGCAAGAAGCAGCTACATGGAAGGGAGGATAGGAACATAGACTTCTTCAGGCAAGGAGACTTGTTCCACCTGCTGAAGAAAAGAAATTAATTCCTCTTTGTTTTGTTTCTTCCTCCTTTACAGTAGAGCTAAAGTCTTGTATTCCTTGTCCCCACCTGCTGGTAGCAGAGAATTACCAGTTTTCTAGGCTGGATCATAGATGAAAATGCTTAAAATGAAAAACCAAGTTGTATGGTGATGAGGAGAGGGGAGAAATTTGAGAAAGACAGAGTGAGATATTAAGCACTTTGCTGAAGAACAGCTTTGGCTGGAGCAGGCAAGATGCATGTGGCACTTGGGCTTAATCGTGAGTCAAACTGGCCATTTTCCACAGGCCACTGTGACTTGCAGCTGCCCTGAGTGAAAGCAGGAAATTGCATTTTTGCTATTTATAAACTGTGAGAGTGAAATAACATGAATACTGTATGCCTCTCCCGATCCCCATCTGTGGGGTTTTAGGTATCTTACATGCCCCAATAGATTGTGCCTCTCAGATCTTACAAGGGCGTTCTCATCATACCAACCCATAGCGTGGTTCAGCATAATTGCACTGTTGCCTTCCATTATATTAAACTAGAGAAATTACCTTTTGGGCCACAGCTCAAGCTAAAATGGTTCATTTTATTGCAAGTAGTAGGAGCCAGTGCTTTTGGAACATGGTGGCTGTTTTATCTGCATTGACTTTGTTACCACATGGCTTGTTGAAGGACGGTCAAAATCCTAACAGGGCTACAAGCTTCTTTACAGAGCTTATTTTCTCCTGGCCTTATTCACATTTTGTACCTTCATGTACGTCAAAACCACAACAGAAGAACAAAGTCTCAAAGTCAGCCTAACACGGCAAGGATTATCTCTAAATCAGTGCAGTTTGCACGTAGCCTAATGCAAAAATGTTTCAGAAAGAAAAATCTATGTGACACAGCCATACAAACATTGCGGCGATAAAAATGAACGGGGTCACTTCCAGTGCAAATGTGGGGTTACTCCACAGCTGAAGATTACTAACACGTATCACTTCATGCTGCAAACAAACACTAAGCTTAGGTTGGTGTTATAGTAAAATGCACACATACAGACCCTATACCTTGTAAAAGAAGTAGCTCAGGTTGCAAGCAAGACCTTCTGCAGCATTTCTGTTTGTTGCAGCTTCCCTGATGAGTCACCTATGTGAGCTTACAACAGAGCACTAACTTACCCAAGTGAGTTGTTCAAACAGATTATGGCTTGTAAGCTTTCCCCAAGCACAGCACTGGTAACTAGAGACTCTGGTGCTGCACTACTTACCGGCTGAAAAAGAAATCTACTTTCCACTAGATATTGTGACGTTCAGCTTTTCGGGGCAGGAAAATTCCCCCAGGGACGGGAAAAGCTACAGCTGATGAGCACATCCATAAAAACAATCAAAAGGGCACTCGTGATTGTACCAAGATAATGACAGGAAATAAAGATTGTATGCACTGAACACTCCAGTATATTTAATCAAAATGCTTCTCCAAAGTGGCCTCCTAACTTAAAACTTGTGGCATTTTGGAGCTTCTGAGATCCCTCCTGTCACTGTCACATTTGGTAATCAACCCTATAACCTGCGTCAGTCTCAAGTCCTTCCATGGCAGATACTTCTTCCCTGTCTACAGGAGGCTTATTAAGACTCGTGTCTACAAAGCACCTGGAAAAGGGACAACGCAATTTCAGAGAAGTGCTACCACTTCTTTCAAAAACTTTATCCTTAGATCCCACAAAATGTGCAAACATGCTTTGCAAAGCCAGTGAAGGGACTAGTATCTGTTCTAAGTTTAACTCATACTTTTCATAAATGGAGCAAAATAGGAGAAAGGGACAATGGAAAGGAGTTCCAAAAAGATAATGTTTCATTGTACAAACAGTGCAAGCAAAACGCCCTCTCAACTGGGCAGCTGAAAATAGTCCCAAAAGTGTCAGCTCATCCAACCACTATGAGAAGACCCTTCCCAAAACCTGCTCACGGGCAAGAACCCACCACCTGACTCTGTCCTTGTCATTTGGAAGAAATTCTCCTAAGAGAAGCCTGAAAGGTGTCTCTTTATCTTAGAAAAAGGTGTAAATTCCTCTGCCAGGATCCAGTTTCAAATGGTATGGTCATTTAGTAGAAAAGCTCCAGACAAGCTGGATCCCAGGACTCTTGAGTGCTGCGTAACAGAACCACGCAGAGGCCATGAGGCTGTGGCTGAGCATGCCTGATGCACCTTTAACAGGCTACATCAAATTAGGAGTCCAAAAAGAAATTATTACCTCCCTTCACTTAAACATCTATTCTTTCTTAATAAAGTATCTCAGGCATTGAATTTCAGGCTCAGTGTTTTCAGGGATATACGGGTTATTTCCAAGCCGAGCTATTACCAGTGAATGCGGTGACATTAATATGAGTAAATGCAGGAAAAAGGATGAAATAAAACATATCCTATTGAAGGAAATGAGAGCTCCTTAAGAAAGAAAAACACACATAGGAAAGACGTGGGCATATCAGGATACAAATGGGACACTGGGGAGTGCCGGATTCCACAAGCATGATGTTATTGAAGTGTTTGATACCAGAGTAAGCACCTGCAGATATGAATTACATCCTTGTTCAGACCACTAACATCGGAGTACTGACATCTCAGGAAGTGCTTATGTTATATTTCAAATCCCACTGCCAACTGCATAAATATCAAATAAATCAATCATAGATATAAAAGACATTATCTTAAAGACTTTAAAAGGCTGAACAAGCCACCTCTCTTCTAAAAGTGGCATCACCGTTAAATCATTTGGGCTTTTTCAGTCAGCCGCACCTGAACGGCAGCAACATTGATGCTGTTGACCATCAGACATTAAATGCTTCACCTCCGTACACAGAGATAGAATCAGTATAGAAATAGTTAAAACCAGTAATAGCTCAGTGATCATATCAAAGATTTTGCATGCTGTAAATGCACTTTCCTCCTTCAAGAGGTGGGCATCTCATTTTACACATGTGGAAACTCTGCAAGGACTTGTGCGATATCAAGAGAGCTCTGGAATGTCAGGAGCAGAACAAGCTCAGGACTAAGAGTCCTTGTAATGTTTATGAGACCATGCGGTCTTTATTTTCCAGTGTATTTTGAGAAGGTTTTCCTGACCAAGACAGAAAATGCCATCTAGCAATGAAGCGTTCTTGTGATACAAAGACATTTTGTCATCTGCATGTATCAGCAAAAAAGACTATTAAAAAATAGACGACGAATATAGTTCATCTAATTGTAAAGAAATCTTGTGATTTAATTGGAACTGGCTGTCTTGAAAAATCCAGGTTTGAAGCTTCTGCTACATTTTTAAAATGAAAAGTGTGCAAATATCAAAATAGAAAAACCAATACAGTAAAAATAATTTGAATTGTAATAATTCTGTGAGCTTTAATAAACTAAGATTTTACTAGTGTTATGGAATTCTGGATTTTAAGAACACTTTTCAATTTAAGAGTTTCCCCATAAGCTCTTCTTAGATTAATTTGTTATTTTTCCTTGCTTGCCATGGGAGTCTTAATTACTATTGCTCCAAATACAGCTACCATCCATCTTCATCAAGCAGGGACTATTTGGCCACACCGCTAAATCATCTGGTGCAATCAGTTTTTAAAAGTTTGTTCTGCAGTGAAAAAATGGCTGAGAAAGGAAGCAAAAGTAAATATATCTTTCTAGGTTTTGTTAACAGCAGCAGGAAGATAAAGTGGCCGTTCTACTGAATATTCATAAGAGTTCAGAATTTTTAAGGAGAAGTGTATTATGAGCCACATATTCTGGGAGACATGGGGGGAAAAAAAGGGTCTGCTGCAAAGGACAATTTCTGAATTGGAATGAGGTTGTGAATTGAAAGTGTTGGGACAACGGAGGCCTCAGCAGCCCTGGAATTGCCGATGGCTGAAGTCTGTGCTGTCACCGACTTGGCTGCATTTGTTCTACGGCAGAAATAAAACATCCAAAGGGCTGGTTGCATCAGGGCTCTGGTCGACAGGTCCAAGTGCTGCTCATACAATCGAGCCTTTTTTTCCCTATTAGAATAACACAGTAACACACACCCACTGCAGCCAGCACGCGTATTTCCACCGATTTCAGTGCGATTCAGAACCGTCTCTCTTCTCACAATCTCGCATTATCTACTATACAGTTCGTTATGGAATGGTTTCATAAACTGAATGTAGCAATAATATGCACAGGGTAATTAGTGTGTATTTAATATGATTACATAATTTAAATGTTTTGGCAGAAGTCTTATACAATCCTGTGCCAATTTCCAGTCACCAATTTTAGTGCCAGTCCCTCAGCAGCTGGACCAGCTTAATGGTCCTTCTTGTTATGAACAGTTAAAGTCTGCCTGTGATTTTATTTTTCTTAAAAAACCCCACCTTTTAGAAAGATTAGATACCAAATAGGAATAGAGAAAGCATCTGTAGGGCTTGGCCTTCTCTTCAGCCTCTTGTGGTTGTGGAGTATCCTACCCTTTGAGTAAGAGAACCAAATTAAATTAAGCTTTTGCTTGGTTTTGTTTTTCTAAGGAGTGACTGAAGGCGCCAAACGAAAGATTTGGGATACAAAAAGCCTCTGTCTTCCCATCAAACAAATCTGGGGAGTAGAACATGTTTTGCCCCAAATACTGACGAGAACGCGACTCACAAGTACCAGAGGAGGCTCCTTTCTAATTCAGCTCCACAGTCCAATTCAAGCCACACATGAACCACTAAGTGTCCTGCCCTGGAACGTGTTCGTCCAGGATGTTGTTCTTCTAAGTGGTATTACAGTGGTATGTATTTTCATTTTATATCCTGTAAGGTGTGTGAACTAAAGATGAACAATTCAAAACTGTCCAAATTCAACTTGCACCTGAAACATGCTTTTAGGTCCTTAACCGTCTGCAAAACCAAACGCAGACCTTTGTAGAATTATTATTTGAAAGCTGAGCTGCCATATTTAAAAAAAAAAAAAAATCTGAGATCTACAGTACTAAATTTAAGGAAATATATTTCTCCTTGTTCTGAGGTTTTCATCCAATATAGGAAATAATATCAAGTGCCTCCATCTTTGACGGGGAACCAGTCCGTCCACAATGGAAACACAATCCTGCTGCAGCTCAGCCGTTGTTCGTATGGCTGCTGTCCCATTAATCCACCCTAGTCCCTCCATCCTCTTAGTCTTCTCAGAGGTTCCTCTTATTTTAATCCCCAGCAAAACCCCTAAATTCAGAGTTTCCAATGAAGCTTTGATAATTGAGATTTCATTAACAGTTTGCACACAAAACAAACGCATCTTTCTGCAGCCTTACTGTCAGAAATGAGACATTCCATGACCAGAGTTCAGCTCACAAGATACACTAAGAGCGGGGGAAAATGTAATGACAAAAACAAAGAAGGTTCAAGTTTCCTTCAGAAAGTCTAACCACCCCCCTTCCCTCTGTTCAGCTGCAGTAAGGTGAAAGGCTAAATGTGGACAGAATGGTAATATGTAAGCGGTTTCTAAGCTTTCTGGTGGGAATACTTAACAGCATAAGTATGTTTCCCCTGGAGACCTTCTCCACCATTTGGTCCAATTTCTTACTCCAAGAACTGAACCAATTCATGATGTAATGCTCCAGGGAAAACATTCCTCTCGAAAAAGAGTATCTTCCTAGGGAGAAGTTTGAAGAAAACATCTTAATATTGTTTAAACAGCTTTTGGCATGGTCATACTGGTTGCGCTCTATTCAATACTGAAAGCAGAAGAAAGGCAGGCTAAAAATATGGAAACGGAAAGTTTTAGGATTTAGTTTAAGACTTCTCCTCAGCTACCACCCCAAGTCCCTGGCCTCTGCTGATCCTTGGTGGAATGAGAGAGAAAGAAATATTCAGAAGTAGAGATTTTCTTTGCTAACAAAAGAGGAACAATTTAAGGCTTTGGCTATTCTGTGTGTCAATATGAAACCACAACTTTAATTCTGCCTATAGCCTTATCATTTTCTTTAACTCTTACATAAAGGTGCCATTCCAAGACACTTAACACCACAGATAAGGCAGTGACTGAGGCTTTTTGTGGCTCTATTAAAAATCACAGAATCCCAGAATGTCAGGGGTTGGAAGGGCCCTGGAAAGCTCATCCAGTGCAATCCCCCCATGGAGCAGGAACACCCAGATGAGGTTACACAGGAAGGTGTCCAGGCGGGTTGGAATGTCTGCACAGAAGGAGACTCCACAACCCCCTGGGCAGCCTGGGCCAGGCTCTGCCACCCTCACTGAGAAGAAGTTTCTTCTCAAATTTAAGTGGAACCTATTGTGTTCCAGTTTGAACCCATTACCCCTTTATATATCTGTAAACATTAATGAGGTCACCCCTCAGTCTCCTCTTCTCCAAGCTCAAGAGCCCCAGTTCCCTCAGCCTTTCCTCATAAGGGAGATGCTCCACTCCCTTCAGCATCTCCGTTGGTGTCATCAGCAAACTCATACTCCGTGAACCAACTTGGAATTTTGGTGACTGGCAAGAGTCAGACTTTGGTGTATGAAGCACGAGGAAGCGTTGGGAAGGCAGAAGCAAGGGCAGAAGGAAGAGCAGAGGGCAGCACCTCCCAACCCGTGGCAGTGGAACACAGCGACACAGGAAAACTCAGTGAGGTACCACAGGCCTCCGTCTACTGTGAGAAGCAGTGGGAGACACGCAAAACCAAATGTAAAGTGAACATTTGAGGCTTATATTCCATAGCTTGTATTATGTAATGCTTAACATTAAGATAAGCTACATGTACATTACCTACCTTATATAAACCTCACAAAGCTTTCCTTGCAAAACTCACCATGGGTACTTAGGATTTTTTTTGACTTGAGAGTAAAATGACCTTTTTATTCATCATTAATATTTGGACCCACATGATTACTTTTTCCTCTATAGCACACACGAGGATACTCAACATACCCAAGTCACAGTTCAAACATGAATTCCCTTACAACCTTAATAGATTTGCATTAGTGAATATTATTTACTACCAAAACTCAGCTTTACTGACCTTCTAACCATGGAACTAAGTGCATTTGTTTGTCCAAACATTTGTGTGACATAGGCAGGTTATTTATGACAGTGAAGCATGGCTTCAGAAGCATCGTCAGGATGACTCCATTGATTTAATGGATGGTGATATTAGATCCATATTTTCCACCCTGATGTTACAGCCGCTGGCAAATAAGTGAAAGATAAAGAGCAAGGAAACTGAGTAACAACTTAATTCAAGAATAGCACAAAACCAAACCCAGACCATAGAGGGAATAATAAGACCAGGTTTTTGATACCCAGCTTGTTTAGTTTACTACATCATTAGGGCTTTCCAGGAACAATCACTATTTGTTCTTGCAACTTCCGTTCAGACTTTGAGATACCTTGTTTGTAATCTTTAATGATTTAAAAACAAATCTACTTAAACATTAAGAGTTTTGGACATTATCTCTTCAAAGGGATTTGTGCTTGCAGGGTGGGATTGTGAGGAATCAAAGGTTTGTTTGCAGGGTGGGCGTCATCCAGACGTGGTGTCTGTTTTGATAGATTTAGTTTTAGTCCTTCATTGTTACAACACTTGGAGGCCTATGGGCGTAGGTGGCTAAATTAAATTTATTATTGATAAATATGGTTGCTCAGACTATAAAACATGTTGAACAACATGAACTATCTGGGTTACACCAAGGTCTTCCCTGATCTGATTGGCAATGCCGAAAGGCAGCAGTAATCCTGCACCATAAAGAGGGTATTTAACCTGAACTCAGTGAAGTTGGCAGCCAGTCCAGCGCAGGCTTCTGTCAAGAGGTTTTGCTATTAGTTTGCTGGGTCTTGTGTTTGTAGAATTTTCAGTTTCTTGGTGGACCCTAAACTTTTAAAGCCTTGAATCACAACTATTTATCACCCATCAGGGAGCTACATAAAATGTATTTTCCTTCAGAATGACTATTCTCATAAAAAAAACTAATTTAAAAAAAAAGAAGACAATCAAGATTTGATTTTTTTTTTTTTTTTACTCTACAATCTACCCCAACTTACACGGATTCTTACAACTAAATACTATGAACCACAAAAATTAATGCCACCTGCAAGCTGTAAATATGTGTATTATTTAATTTTTTCCCAAGTATTTTCTTTGGCTGCTACATTCAGCCGAACAAGGCCTAAAAATTGTCAAACTAAATTCTTGTTTAAGAGTAGAGCTCTAACTACTGCCAGTTTGAGTGAAACACACATCCAGGTTTAGGGAATATGTTTTGTTTGTTTTGGCTGCAGCGCAGGGTAGAACATTTTCCATCCCATCCGAATGCAGTCAAAAAGGTTTTGAAATATTGCACAATAAAAGCCATTCATTATATCTGTCTCCTCTCCCTTCCAAAAACAAAAATGGCTGACCAGTTCCAAAGCTGTGCAGGGGGCAGGAAAATGGGAGTCAAGGGGTCACTGGAAAGAACCCAAGACTAACACCAGGTTTTTCAGGTTTGAGTTAGAGAATATGTTCCATGCCCTCATTCCCAGCGCACACAGGTTTTTCTTCTCCCCCCTCCAAAGCTTGGTTAAAGTAGTTAATTGCTCTGTTATGCACAATTTACAGGACTTAATTACAAAACTAATACATTAGCCTTCTTGTCTATAAGTCACAGGCCCAACTTCATCTTTTTCCACGGGGACAGAGTGAAATTAGACCTGATTTCAAGTTAGAACGTTTTGATTTGCACTGTTTACCTCCTAATTTTAAAGAAGTGCTATTTGAAGGAATCCGCAACTACACTTTACAGTTTGTTTTTAGATTTGGTTCCATTGCTTACCTACCTGTTAGCAGCTTGAAAATGAGATTTCTTTCACTGCCCACTCCTGTGTGCTTAAGCTATACTTGGCATACTCCAATGGCTTTTTTCCCCCTCTCTCCATTTCCTTGTACATAGATCTAACAATGCTTTTCTGTTTGCTCTTCGTGCATAGGTCAGTTCATCACTAAAGTCTTTCCAGGTCTAACTGAGCTATGGGAGTGCTAGAGGAAGAGTAGAGCACAAACATTTCAGTGCATTTCTAAACAGCAACTAGACGAGATGAACACACAATAGATAAATTCATATGCGACACTTCTGTGCTTCAGTACCCCCTTCTATTGCCCAATTAGTCAGAAGCAAGTAGAGAAAAATAAGCTGAAATGCTATGTAATTACACTTACTTATTAACAACATCATAATTACAGAGTGGCAAAATAATCAGTGTTTCTAGGACCCACTGCTTGTCCTCTATGTCAGTCAGCACATGATAATTACATGGCAATCTGCTAAATGCAATTATTCAGCAATACACACTTAGTGCTGTTACCATACTTGAAGCCATTTAACGTCTATACAATACAGCACTTAACGTTAGTGAAGTACCTTTAAACACAAAGTAATCTTTGTAACAAGTCTCTAAAGAGAGAAAAAGCCTCCCTTTAGAAGAGTAAATGAGAGGTGAAAGAGACTGGCCCACATCGTGGATTTGTTTAGATGCCACTATAATACACAGACTGACATGGAGCTCAGTACTGCACAAAAAATAGTCAAAATAGTGACTCGAAGGGAAGGCTCCAAATGCCCGTCTTCACACGGAGACTGCGCAAACTAAAACACGACTCAGTCTTGCACTGCTGACTTGGTGCATTCTTCTGTCTAATGACTTTGCGAGTAAAGCCACAGGCTGTATCCCAGTGACTAAGCTAACCGCATGTGACAGAACTGCTCAAATCTACTCCGGACAGTGCTGCAATTTACTTTACACCTGTCTGCACTTGCACACAATCCACCTTTATTTTAATTCCTACACCCTAACATGGCAATGAAGACAAGGGACCACTTCAGAAAGTGCTTCTATTGATTGAATAGGGATCCTGCTGGTCACTCAAAGGCTAATGTTAATTCAGCTTTAGAAAGGCAGATCTGAAAATGGAACAGCACTGTTCACACTTAGTCTGCAACAGCACAGGCACCAAGTTGGAGGTGACACTATTTTGGGAGTCTGTAGAGATACCCTCCTGAGGAAGAGCAGCGAGTCCCATGAGATCTGGATGTTTCAATACTCAGATCATTTTGCTGGCCTTGCATGAAGAGCTCTGTCCCAGCTTCCCCAGGTTCTTCCCATGCTGTGTGCGCAATTCTCCGGATCCCTACTCCAGAACAGATTCTATCTCAGGTCTTAACGATTCAGCAAGTCCCAAATCACCTCTCACAACCCTAATCTCTAGCAATCAGAAAACACAGCCAGCAGAGACCTCAGGAGGCCATCCAGGCCCTACCCTTACCCCTAGGAAGGATCATATGTCATTCCTGACAGATATTTGTTTAATCTGCTCTTAAAAGCCTCCAGTGATGGAGATTCCACAACTTCCCAAGGCAAAGTATTCCCGTGCTCAACTATCTCTGCTGCTGGGACTTTTTCTTAATGTTTAACAGAGACATTTTTCTGTAATTTAACCACATTTTTTCTTGTCCCATTCCATACAGATATGGAGAACAGATTATCACCCCCACTCCCTTACAACAACCTTCTGCATAACTGAAGACTTGTTTCCTCTCAAGTCCTTTCCAGATTAAGTCCCATTAACTGCAACATCTTTATTTCTCTGTAGGTTCCAACCTCACCCTCATGCAAACAGCCATCAAGCATCCAGGGAGGTGTCACAGCCCCAAGCCTGACAGGATTCATGAAGCATTTGGACAAGACTCTCAGATCCATGGTGTGAATTTGGGGTTGTCCTGTGCAGAGACAGGAGTTGGACTCAATGATCCTTGTGGGTCACTTCCAACTCGGGACATTCTATGATCTACGTATAATTCCTAACAACCCTTCTCAACCAAGCTGTGCTGGGAGGAAAACCCAAGCTTTGTTTTCTTCTCCTTACCCTTGCTCTTCTATTGCTGACTCTACTTACACTTCACATATAAAGTGCACTTAGCCTACCCACTCAAGAAACCCCATGGGAGAACTCCCTTCTAGTGCTGCCATGATTGATGCCCAGGACAGCAACACCACAAACAGTGCATTCTGGGCAGCGTTTCAGATGAAGCCCTCTAGCTAGCTTACCGCCTCTTCCTCCAGGACAACTCTTTACTTGACCTGACTATTCAGGTCTGGTATTCAGTATCCGACACCCACGGTCTCCAACGGTTTCGCTCACTGCTAGATTTGATATCTAAACCCTGTTAGGTAAACCCTAACATCTCAGCTGCAACTGCAGTGCTCTACTGTTTAAGAACGCAATGTGATTTTCAACTAGTCATATTGGCATTCATTGCATAAGCATCTCACTTTTCCAGATCAACCTCAGTGCATTGTTCACTTGCTGTTTTGGTTTTTTTTTAATGTTAGAAGTAGCAGCTATTATTAGCTTTAATCTCAAGAAGCTTTAGATTTTAACCTTACCTAGTACCTCTTCAAGGATTTTGTACATTATTTTCAAATTCAGTTACAACCATAAAACCTCATGTCAGACTGCCCTCTCCTGGTAAGCCAACACACCGCTGTCACAATAAGGTGCAACCCAAGTAACTGTTGCCATTCTGTTTGCAAACACAACATTTTCATTGTGACACAAAAGCAAACCCCAAAATAAAACACCGAGGAGACTGTTTTGATAACTTCAGTAATGTTTCTGAAGCAGCATAAGATGAACAGCATTTAAGTGGAGAAGTTTCTTTCAAGTTGCCTTAGGAGTTCTTGTCTTGGGAAAAAATAATGTCTGTAGAGAAAACATGGCATAAAAATGAAACTGTTCTGTTTGTTTCCAAGCTTTACAAAAGCAGCCAAGTACATAAAGTATTTTATTCCACATCAATTATGTTAAAAACAAGGTCACAGAAGAGATCATTTTCAACAGAAAGCTATTTCCTTCAAGCTGGCATGGGTACTTCACTAGGGCTGAAACAGAACAGTATGAAAAATGAAAGCAACAGCAAGTGTTGAAGTAACCACCTACAGTCACCACTCTTTATTAATTGCTCAAACTAGAAAAATGAAACCAGTAAGATGACAGGTCAGCTACTGAATAATGCACACTGTATTTAATACACATACACCGAAGACTGGAAACGTCCAGAAAGGAAATACAGCTTTATTGTATGATAAATGTTTCACTTTTCATAGCCAATTTCATTTTTTTAAATTAACGTTATATACAGTAAAGATTTACAAGCTTTTTTTTTTGTTTTGATCTGATCTCCAAGTATAAATTAACCAGAAAATTCATAAGGAAATACAAGTGCGAGGGAGAAGAAAACAGCACTTGAGAGAATGTAAGAATCTAATACTGACCTTCACTTTAGAAAATCAGAGAAAGCTGAACACTCATGCTGCGCGTCACTCTCCTTTCACCTCTGGTATACAAAACCTCCGGAATTTCAGGGATAGGCGTGAGAAGAGGTTTCTTCGAAGCCATCTCTCTTTCCCCATATAAAGATTTTTTTACTTTTTTCGTTCTTCTTTTCTCATAGCTTGCACGTCTTCTTTTCTGAAAAGATTGAGAAGACTGAATAGAGAACAATGCAATGGTCCAGTACAACAGGAAGAGCTTTTTCCAATACATGGCAGAGGTGACTGCAAACTGGCTGAAGGGAAGAAGCCAGAGAGTCGTGGTCAATGGGCAGAGGCCAGTTGAGGCCTGTATCCAGTGCAGAGCCTCAGGGGGCAGTATTGGGGCCGGGATTATTCAATATATTCATCAATGATTTGGACAAGGGAATAGAGTGACTGTCAGCAAGTTTGCTGATGACACCAAGCTGGGAGGAGTGGCTGACATGCCAGAAGGCTGTGCTGCCATCCAGAGACCCGGACAGTAAAAACTCTTATAAGTATCAGGAGGCATAAAACCCAACAATTCTACCCAAAGAAGTTTAAAAATGTAACCAAAAAGAACTAAACAACATCACTAAAGAAACTTACCTTCCTTCTAGTAGAAGAACAAGTTGTTATCATATCAGATTTGTCAGTTTCTGCTATTGCATATGAAGAAAATAAGAATATTAAGTTAATAAAAATTAACCACATTAGAGGAAATCACCCAAATAAATTCTAACATTATACAGAGCATGTTTAGTCATCTTAGTGTTGAGTAACATTTTCTGCATGAAGGACTATCAAACATGGCACAATAAAACAAACTTAAGAGCTTGCTTTACAAAACAGAAGAAAACAAAACTTATTTGTTAACAAAATAATTAGCACTTACACAGCTTTTACAGTTTTCAGATACAGAAAGATGCACTATGTCATGACAAAAACCCAAGTTGGAGTTACCTTCTGCATTGTCAACAGGTGAGAGGTCGTCTGCAGCAACAGAGAGCTCCACTAACTCTTGAGGAGGCTCCACACATTCCTTGAAACAAAAGAGGGTATTTTAGCAATACATTGTACCAGATATATACTGGAAAACACCTTGCCCATTAGCGTTTGGAACGGCCAGGCAATTGTGGGGTTTTTTGTTTTCTTTTCCTTAAAGAACGTGGCAGCTCATTTGCTATATATGGCAGAAAGAAATAGAGTCTCAAAAGTATATAAACAAGACAAGCCAAAAAAATTTCATGGGCTACTAGTACTCAACCTTAAATGTAGCCCTACAGGTCAAAACGCTATTTAGAATTCATATAGCAAAAGAAAAGTTCTCAATGCCATCCTAAAGCTTCAAGGAGACTGGATTTTAACACTTTAGTGAATTCTTTTCAAAAGCCAACAGGCCGGGGAACAAATTAAACCAAGATTAAACATTCATAGAGATTAAGAGGCTGTTTCTATAGCTAAAACAAAAAACCCAAAACAAAAAGCACACCGAAAAACCCAAGGACTTACATCACTGCAATCGAAGTCAATATTTTGTAAGCCTGGATGTCGGATGGGTGTTGCTCCTTTGCACAATGGAGTATTTGCAGGCAAAGTTTCGTCAAATATTTCTGGGCTTAGAGCTTCTCCAAAAGTAACTCTTCTCTTCTTTGGCTTTTCGGAGCTCTGTCTTTCAGTTTCCTCTGTTGTAATAAAATACACAGACTGTTTGGTGAACTTGAAACTCTCAGAGCAAATACTTTTCAAGGTCTTTTTATGGGTCTTAACATTAAAAATCACTCCCCCCAACCAAACAGCAAAATACCACCTTCACATGTACCATGGATTCAACCAGGATTTTCAGCATAGCTTTATTACACTGTCAAGAATTAAGGAAGAAAGAAAATAGGCTAGAAAACATTATTTTCCACTTCACACAGTAGAATGCCACGTGAGCTGCTTCAGTGGTGGTTACTGCATATCATTCTTCAGATTTAGCAAAGCAGCAAACCATTATGATCCCACAAAATACTCTGCTTATTTAAAAAACAAGAGGTGAATCTGACCTGTTTGCAACGTTTCAAAGGTTTCTGCACAACTGGAGACTGTGAGAGATTCACCTTCTCCTCCATCGACTGCATCGTTCGAGGATATCTATCAAATTTAAGTGATACAACCATTTATTCAACATCATTTCATTCCAATATTGTCATTGTTCAAATCAAAAGTGAAAATAATTTTTGTGTAAGCAACATTTATTAACCAGTCCTATTGTTTAAACAAACTGCTTGTTTTCTAAATTCACAAATGTGCATCCTTAGGGTTGTAACTCTGTAGAAGTCAGAGAACCAACCTTTGCGTTCTCCGTTAGTTGCTTCACTGGCGTTTTCTTTAATATAGATGGCAGACGGGAGCCACTCTGTCCGTGTTCGTCTGAGGGAACGCTGCCCGTCTGCAGTGGTGTGCCAGGTGCCTTGCTGTCATCAGATGCTTCCAGCTCCAGTTCTTCTGCAAAACTCACTTTCTTTCTGCTTAGATCTGATACATTACTTCTAACATCCTCAATGATGTCATCAAAATAGAAATCTTAAGAGCAAGTAGACAGATATGACAATTAAAGACAAGTAAAAGTGAGGCGACTTTAGTATTAGCAACATGAAAAGTAATGTGCAGTGCCTCAGGGGTCAGTACTGGGGCCGATAGTATTCAATATATTCATCAATGATTTGGACAAGGGAATAGAGAGTACTATCAGCAAGTTTGCTGATGACACCAAGCTGGGAGGAGTGGTGACACGCCAGAGGCTGTGCTGCCATCAGAGACCTGGACAGGCTGGAGAGCTGGGCAGGGAAACATTGAATGAAATAGAACAAGGGCAAGTGTAGAGTCTTGAATCTGGGTAGGAACAACCCCAGGGTCCAGTGTAAGTTGGGGAATGACCTATTAGAGAGCAGCGTAGGGGAAAGGACCTGGGGGTCCTGGGGACAGCAGGGTGACCATGAGCCAGCACTGGGCCCTTGTGGCCAGGAAGCCAATGGGACCTGGGGTGGGTTAGAAGGGGGTGGTCAGTAGGTCAGAGAGGTTCTCCTGCCCCTCTGCTCTGCCCTGGGGAGACCACACCTGGAATATTGTGTCCAGTTGTGGCCCCTCAGTTCCAGCAGGACAGGGAACTGCTGCAGAGAGTCCAGCGCAGGGCAACAAAGATGCTGAAGGGAGTGGAGCATCTCCCGGGTGAGGAAAGGCAGAGGGAGCTGGGGCTCTGGAGCTGGACAAGAGGAGACTGAGGGGTGACCTCATTCATGTTTACAGATATCTAAAAGGTGAGTCACAAATAGTCACAAATGCTCTTACCATGGCCTGATTCTAAGATATCTCCAATTTGACCAGCCTTCAATGACTCAATAGGACTGTCTTGCTTACAAACCCATTCCTAGAGAAAAAGGTATGTGATTATATGTACATTTATAACATCTATTTATATACACGCCCACACAACACAATAAAGGAAAAAGAGAATCTGCTGAGTTTTTTGTGAAGCACTTGACATAAGTCTGGTTTGCCTCTGTCCTCATTACTCATCTGTAATATCACAAGGATACTTGAAGTGTTGCTTCAAGTGATTATTTATTAGCATCACAAGTACCAACAGCAATCAACACAGAAGAATAATACTGAGGTTTTAAATATTTTTCACCTGATTGCTGAACCTTTTAATCCAAAAAGAACAGGTGATACTTATCTGACTGAACAACCTGATGTTTCTCAAATCAGTCTCAATATTCAAAGATGGCTGGTGGTGGAGGTACTACCAACGAAATGCTGCCTTTAAAATAGCATGAACTACAGAGGTTTTTTTAATCCCATAAAGAAGGATTTCAGTGTTTTCTTAATCACTAGAAGACTAGAACTGATTATAGCATCCACATTGAATATTTGCATGTAAAAGACAACTGACCACAGCCTCAGAGGAACCAGCAGCTGGTGTCTGAGGTCCAAACGGAGCCGTGTCAGTAACAGATTTTGCTTCCTTTGACTTGTCATAATAAGATGTAAAATTCCTACAAGGGAGAGTTGCTGCGCTACTTGTTTTCTCCATGTTCTTTGCCCTCACTCATGTAAGTACCTTTGAAACAGCAGCAGCAGGGTCAGCGACAGTCACGTTTTGGCATGAAGACAAGATGGTGCACATCTTGGTATCAGAATTGACGCTGTTGGTCAAACTGTGTCTTAAATTGTCTTTCAAATCAGCTCCACTGTTGTCTGACATGAACTCTTCAGTCCACTGCTCCAGGTTCCACTGTTTTGTAAAAGGTGCTTTGTCCTGAGCTGCAATAATTCAAAAGAAAACAAAAATCAAACAACAAACCACAAAGACAAACTTCAGATTTTTCAATGAATGCTCTTTTTGTGTCTCTTCACCAAAAGGATGGTGAGACTGAAAAAGTGAGGTAATTTTCTAGTCAGGAAGAAGAAAACACATGACTTTTTAGTTCTGCTTTGAAAAGAACATTACCAAATCTTCCAAACAAAGCAAGTTATTTTCATATAAATGTTATTGAGACCACCAATACTGGAGAAGCAAACATTGTAGTTTTACACTACCATCTTCTCACAGTTTCCACAGCGCTGCCCTCTCCTGCTTTTGCAATACTTACTATTTTCATTAAGGAGGATGTCAACACCACAGTAACATTTATATTAAGTGGATTTAATATTAAGTGTTTGTAGTTTTGTACTTTTGGGCCTAAAGGAAGACCTAAAGCAAATCGTTGACCAGAAATGTAATCAACTCACAATAGCCTGTTTCCTGGGAAGCATCCTTCACTTGTGACAGTCCACAGAAGCCAGTCTCCCCTTCTTCTTCTTCTTCTGATAATTTAAAAGATGATTGAAAGGCATTTATCTTTTCCTTCAACGACCTGACATTTTCATGTTTAAAAGGACTAACCTGCTAAAACAAAATTAACCTCATGAGACACTTTTTTTCCCCAAGATGACATGTGCTTTATCACTTTGTATTTGTACTTCATAAAACAAACTCAAAGAAACAAATCTTGTATTTAATCTGCTGCAATCTTAGTTGTATGGTAAAAATATGCAAGAAAGGAACTGTATCAAGAAACCTGCCTTTCATAATCTGTCCCTCTAGACCACATTCAGAATTCACTTCACTTCGAACTGCCAAAACCTCCATTAGCCAAAAATCAAGCATGGCAACTGCAGAAGAGTAAAGCTTATGTTAAACAAAGATAAAATATACGAACAGGCTAAATATGGAGAAAAGACTCCAGACTCTATGCAAACAAACCCTCTCACATCCCCTTATTCTCAAGTCAGGTGTCCAAGAGAAGCCAATTCAACTAAGGCCATGGTTATTCCTTCTGGCTTCTTCTCCTTCTGCCAGCGTATGTTGATTCCTGGGGGGAACCGAACTGACACGTGAGATACCCGAGAAAGACTCTCACCTCCGTAAAAGCAGCTTTTTGCCTGTTGATTCTCTGCTGGGCAATGAATCGAATAAGCGTATTATTTTCTGGTGACCCTCGTGCTCCAATGGTCGATCTTCGTCTAAGTTTTAATGAAGTTGGAGACTTCCCTGAAATGGGGACAGGAGAGGAAAAACAAAAGAACCTGACCTAAATGAAAGCTGGATTAGGTGGCCTCCGGGTGTCCCTCTGAGAAGAAGTTACTCTGTCCTTACCTATAGATGGTTTAGTAAAACTTTCTTGAGTAATCCCAAATTCACCAATTGTTACACTTGCAAAATCAACAGGTGTTTTCCTGGATTTCTCTGCTACTCCCCCATCAGATTCCTCTTCTGCTTTGTCCCTATTAGGCGTCAAGTAGCATTCACCCCCCAAAGAACCAGGTCCACATCTCGCAAAGTTGTCTTTACTGTTCAAAGGCAAGGGAGGTTCAGCCACCACATCCCCTTTCAGTGTCCCAAAACAGCCTTCGGGGAACTGACAGCTGCCAAAAGCCTCCTTGTCGTGCTCCGACTCCTTCTCCAGGCGTTTGCTGTACCGCCGGGTTCGTTTCTGTGGCTGTGCCTGGTTCCCATCAGGTAAATTCTCCTTCCTGGATGCCTTGACAACTTTGGATTTAGTCGCTTTGCAAATCTTCTTGTCTTTTGGCAGATCAGGGAAAGAGGCCTCGTCCTTCTCTTCAGCGCATCTACTCTCGTTTTCTTTACGCTCTAGAGGGGCATTTTTACTCATGGATCGTCTGCGCATTGTTAGTGATTTATTTTAAGAACCATTCAACCAGCCTTGGCTCTCCTGTAATTAAAGACACCTACCAAAAAGAACAAGAGATTTTAACAGGTATTTGGGAAGAGCAAGAGTTCACTATCATTTCAAACTGCCACCAAAGGTTTAACAGTGTGGTGGACAGTCAGCTCTCCAGAAAGCTGCACAGAGAGGCCACAAAATGCAAGCGCTTTAATGAAAAATACAATGTAAGCCTCCAACGGAAGCACTTCATAAGTAAGGAAGTACAAGGCTGTACTTTCACTCTTTATTAAACTTCATGTGTTAAGCATCATCACACTGCAAGTTTTTCTTTAAACATTAGCAGGTTAATACTAACTGGAAAGTTTTAAGACACAGGATTTTTCGCAGGGAGCAGCGCCCAACCCCGGTCGTTCCCCGGGCCCAAGGGCCTCCCCACCCTCCCCCGGGCGCCCCAATTCCCTCAGCACCACCTCCCAGTGCACCCCAAAGCCCCTCACAGCCCCCACACCCCCTCAGACACCCCTCTAGTGTTCCCCCTCCCTTATACCCCCTCAGGAACGCACCCACCCCTCCCTGCACCCCACCTTACCGCCAGCCTCCCGCGTCCCCTCACGCCCGCCCCAGCGCCCCCACAGCGACCGTTGCCGCCTCACGCATTCAAACCGAGTCGCGCTACAACGTATCCCTCCGCGCCGCTCGCCCACCCCTCGCACCCACCGGCCACCACGGCCAACGGTGCACGGAAAGAAGCGGCTCACACAGGAGCCGGTCCCAGGCTGCCCCGGTCCCTGGGCGCCGCTCGGGCTTCACGGGGCGGGGAGGAAGGGAGGGACTCTTTGTCTTTCTAAGCGCGGAGGGATCACCAACGGTCGCTCTTGCGCTGAAGTGCAAGTTTGGAAAGAGGAAAAAAAAGGTCCATTCGCGAGCCGCACCCACGTGACAGGCGGCACCAATCAAAGGCGACTCTGCTCCAAGTCACGCTTTATGCAAATATAGGGCTTTACTCCTCCCCTGATTGGCTACCGGCTGCGCCAATGCCGGCCCGCCCCCCGCCGCTCCGTTGACATTTCCCCGCCCACCCCCCTCGCTCCGCCCACTTCGGTGGAGCGCGCTTCTTATTGGCCAGCGAGCCAGGGGCGGCGACACCGCCATTGGCCAGAGCGCTTGTCGGTCAGCCCTCGCTGCCTTCCGGGTTCGGAGCGGCAGCCGCCGCAGCATGAGGCGGGTCACGCTGTTCGTGAACGGCAGCCCCCGGAACGGGAAGGTGAGCGGGGGGTCCTGCGGGGAGGGGGCTCCCTGAGCGCCCGGGGCCGTGACGGCGGCGGACGGGCGGGTGAAGCGCCCGGGGGCCGCGGGGGCCGGGTCTGGTGCTGCTGCCGGCGGAGCGGGGCGTCCCCGGCGGCAGACAGCGGCTGTTGGCCTGTCTGCGGGGGGCGGGGAGCGCCACAAGGCGAGAGCTTCTTGTCGGAGTTCAAGTCACCTTGGTTATTGTCATCGACTGGGGCACCGGGGCGATCCGAGGCTGCGGCAGCTCTGCTGGGGGTTGGGGTGTTCACCTGGAGAAGAGAAAATCCGGGGAGACCTTAGTGTGGCCTTTCTGTGCTTGAAATAAAGATGGGGATGGAGTTCTGAGCAGGGCCGGTTGCCATAGGACAAGGGGTGATGGTTTTAAACTAAAGCAGGGGAGATTTAGGTCACATATAAGAAATTGTTGATCCCGAGGGTGGTGAGAGCCTGGCCCGGGGTGCCCAGAGAGGTGGTGGATGAACCATCCCTGAGACATCCCAGGCCAGGCTGGACGGGGTCTGAGCAACCTGGGCTGGTGAAGATGTCCCTGTCATGGCAGGGGCACTAAATGACCTAAAAAGGTCCCTTCAACCCAAACCCTTCTGTGATGATCGATTCGGGTCCTGCTGATATGTCCCTGTACCGGTGGGGAGCACATACATTAAATCCTCCACGGTATCAAGTCTCTGCCTGGTCTAACTAATTCTGCACGCATTCTGTGGGATAGCCAATAAAAAACAATGGTTTAAACTCTGCTCGCTTGTTTAAACCCATGTGGTAATGTTTCAGGAGTGAAAAGAAGGTAATGATAGCCCAGGGACTAAGTCTGAAATGGCAGAAATGATATGAAATGGTGTGAACCCAGTGCCTGCAGCCACCTCTCTGTTCCACAGGTTGTGGCCGTGTATGGGACTTTATCAGATCTGCTCTCTGTGGCCAGTAATAAGCTGGGAATAAAAGCGACCAGTGTTTACAATGGGAAAGGTGGACTCATCGATGATATCGCTTTGATTAGGTAAGGCTTACCCAATGAAACTAAAATCATGGAAGCGGATTAACAGACTTGCTATTAATCCTCTGACCTTAATTGATAACCAGTGATTTCCTTAAGAACAGATCTTGCCATTGCCAGCCAGTGTGCCCAAAGGTGCTTTTCTGCCTCAAGGTAAAATAACACTGTCTTTTGAACTTCAAAGCATTTCCGTCTTGATGAATCAGAACTTGATACAAGCTGGAGTTTATGCATTGAACATCCCCCTGTGCTGATTCACAGCGCAGTGCACGTACCAGGAAAATCCCCCCGTTCTAGCTGGCACCTGGATAAGTTGGTTTTGAAAAGGAGACAATCTGGAGCATTGCCTGGGCTTCACAGAACACTACAACAGAGAAAAGCAACTATTTTGTAAAAGTAAACAGAAGTAAGAAGTGATGCCTACCTGGCTGATATCTCTAGCGAAGTCACTCCTATTACAATCCACTGGAATCTGCAAAATTAAGATCAAAATCAGATACTAAAGTCCTAACTAATAGCAACCTCTTCTCATTTACTGAAACTAAAAAGTAAGGGTTCCCACTGTCACTTACTGATTATAATTAATCTTTCTGTTCCTCTTCCCCTGCCCCTTCTAGGGATGACGATGTTTTGTTTGTCTGCGAAGGGGAACCATTCATTGGTAAGTCTGTAATTCTTACGTTTAACCTTGTGCTTCATGGAAGGAGGTTCTGTTAAGTTTTATTTCCTGGTGTTTTCAGAAGATTCCTCTTACCGCAGGGAGCATTCAGAAATATTCACAGTTTTTCTAATAATTACTGTGTCTTTCTCATCTGTGCAGATCCTCAGGGCGATGGGAGACCTCACGAAGAACTAACAGGGTCACACACGGATTGGTTGACACTCAATGTTGGAGGCCGATACTTCACCACTACACGGTACAAATGCAACTAGTTGGTTTTGTTCTTAAACTACTTGATTTCAGTGGTTATAGCAGCTGGAAGTGAGTGTACGTTCAGTTCAGAGGCTTCAGATGCTCTTGCAAAAGAACAAGAAAAATAACTTACTATGGAGTAGGAGTCCTTTGACTTGTGCAACTTTCTATTTCCTATTTGCTACCACAGTTTTGCAACAGATTAATTCTTAAACAGTTTACACATGAAGTAAAGCTCAAAAAGCCTGAAGAGGCCTGGATTTATCATTGGAATATCTCAGTTAAGTGAGTGCTTTGTATTTAAATTACCTTTACGATACCTCGGGTCAGAAATGTATTTTGTTATCATGCTACATGAAATGAAATCAGTTCAGTGCTGTAGCCATTGGAACACGTATCGCACACCGAGGGCAGAAAACACACCCCAACCAGAATGTTGGCTCTGGAGGAAAACACTCCATGTGAAAATAAAATTGCACTGCCTTGTTTTCTAGGAGCACTTTGGTTAATAAAGAACCTGACAGTATGTTGGCCCACATGTTCAAAGATAAAGGTCAGTATATTGGAGTAAACTTTATTTTTTAAGCTGAAAAAATAGCAAAGTAGGGAAAAGGCACTAGCATGTCGAGACTCTTGTTTATACATTAAAATATCCAAAGTATTAACGTATCTAAGCAGGACGTGTTGTTGTTCTGCCCATGTAATGCTTATCATCTCACAAACTGAAAATAGAACTTCCATCCATAGTTGATCTCGTGGGGTCTGTCTTTGGTTGGTTGGTTGATTTTTATGTTTTCATCTTATTGTTGGTCAGTTTTGCCAACAGAAGCGATGGGCAAACGCTGTATGAAACAGCCTTTAGGAGATGAAAATCTCAATGCTGCTTTTATTCTAGCAATGATTCTTATGTACGTGATGAAATGTTTTAGTTATTTATGGCACCAGTGAAATAGTTTTAAGGTGATTTCCCTCCTCCCCCCAGTTTTTTCCTTCCTTTCCACCAAAAAAGGCCCTTTGGGTGGAGTATTTCATAACCCAGTACCCCTTTGGAGTGACAGCCTGAAACTGAAGCGAATGCTCTTTTGTTAATATATGACATTTAATTGTGTGTATGTTGTGGAAACAGATGCATGGGGCAATAAGCAAGATCACAGAGGAGCATTCCTCATTGACCGCAGTCCGGAGTATTTCGAGCCCATTTTGAACTATTTGCGCCACGGACAGCTCATTGTAAATGATGGCATTAATTTGCTGGGTAGGTATTACCTGTATGACAGCTCCTAAATTAATACTCTTTAGAAGCTGAACTTTGCCCTCAGGTAAACATGATAAAGCTGGTGGGACTTTGCTCATCTAAATGTTTGAGATTTTTCTTTGGTGAATTTATTCTCAAGCATTGCAATTCCACGTGCTTGGTTTAATGGAGATATACTGTTTAAACTTATTTATCTTGAGAGCATTAAAAATTCTCTGCACTGGATTAATATCCGGCTGTAATTCAGAATTTTATATTTTGAAGCTAATGCTGGTATTGGAAATACCCTTTTTGAGTTATCTTTTCCTTTTAGCTGCAAGCAAGCTCACTCTCCTTCTGTCCAGTTACCTCTAATAGAATTTATGTGGTTGTCAGTTTTATTACTTCACAGATTTCTTAGAGACTCCTTAAACTTCAATAAGTGATCTGTTCATCTTTGTTAGTGTAGCAAAAATGTCTAAAAGTTATAACAAGTAGGGAAAGTCGATAGAATTGATGCTTCTCCAATAGGGAGGATGGATTAACCCAAATTTGCTGGCACGTTCTTGCTGTGGCTCTTCACTCTCGTTAACAGCTCCCTGTTAATAACGACTATTTCTTTGTTTCGATAGGTGTTTTGGAAGAAGCCAGGTTTTTTGGTATCGATTCACTAATTGAACATCTAGAAGTAGCTATTAAGGTAACTTGTTTTCTCTAAGACACGACTGCACTAGTTGTGTTCTTCCAGGCAATAAGTAATTGAGTCCTATCCGCGTTAGCTGGTAAACCACTCTCTCCACAGAACTCCCAGCCGGCCGAGGATCATTCTCCTATATCGCGAAAGGAGTTTGTCCGATTCCTCCTGGCCACCCCAACCAAGTCTGAGCTGCGATGTCAGGTGCGAAAATGCAAACTTTGTCTTGATCTGTAGTGTCTGGTGGCGAAATATCCTGCAGCATCGCGTGACAACGTGAAATTCCAACTCATTTTTAAATGGGTTTTGATCCCAAGCCGTGGCAGAGAGACCTTAACATGAAATTCAAGTGCATTGTTTGGGCTGCTTTCGTTCGTTAGGTTCAAAGTTTCCTGGATGAACAATTTAAGCTCATTAAAATGTCCTTGGTTATGCTAGTGCATTCTACAATGCTTGATAGCTTTGTATTTACATTTCATTAGCCTTAAGCAGTAGAATGGATGGTCTTGTGTGTCTATATCTATAGCCCTGTGTATATTTATATACACATGTACATATACACAATTCTCTTAACTGTTTTGTGTTAAAATCTACGCCTTCTGTAACTTTTGGGGGTTTATTTTGTTTTTAGGGTCTCAATTTCAGCGGAGCGGATCTTTCACGTCTAGATCTTCGATACATTAATTTCAAGATGGCAAACCTGAGCCGTTGCAACCTCGCTCACGCCAACCTGTGCTGTGCGAATCTCGAAAGAGCCGACCTCTCTGGATCAGTGCTGGATGTAAGAACGGTCACGTCCTGGAAAGTCTGGGCTGTCCTTTAGCTATTTTAACAGAAGAGGAACTGGAACAAGCAGATAAGCGTAAAACATGCAGTTCTTCAATATTTCCAGCGATCGTTCTAGTTAGACCACTTCAAAAGCTTTTTGAAGCTATCTTAAATCTAAAGGAAAAAAAGGGCAGTGGGTGAGAATCATCTGCCTTCCTGGTGATAAAGAAACAGCATAGCAATCTTAGGCAAGGCTGGTGTGCTTTTATAGGATTCACATCCATAACAGAAATGAAAAGCATACTCTGATCGTTTTTGGTATCGTTCATCTTGGCACTTTTCTGACTGTCATGACGTGTCTCTCTCTCAGTGTGCAAATCTCCAAGGGGTGAAGATGCTGTGTTCCAACGCAGAAGGAGCGTCCCTCAAAGGCTGCAATTTTGAAGATCCATCAGGCCTTAAAGCTAATTTGGAAGGTAAGAAGCTTTTGCCTGGTAGGTGCATGTGAAAGATTTAGCTGTGGTTTGTACAATCCATGTTTTCATGAGAAAAAGCCACAGATACCAGACTGTGTGAACATAAGATTCCAAGTTCTGCCTCGACCTCTATCAACTGACATGGCTCTGAGGAGGCATCCTCCTGGAGCTACGGTGTTTCTGACTGTTTTTGCTTGTAAAACTACTGTGTGTGTGTTCTAGGCGCTAACCTGAAAGGCGTTGACATGGAAGGCAGCCAAATGACAGGAATTAATCTCAGAGTGGCAACGCTGAAAAACGCAAAACTAAAAAACTGTAACCTTAGAGGAGCAACTTTGGCAGGAACTGATTTGGAAGTGAGTTATGATCCATTTTATATCCTACTAGTCAACTGATGAAATGGTGAGGATTGCTGGCTTTTGGCTGAGTTCTCCAGCTTCAAACTAGACCGAGTGCGCTGATCTCTTTCAGTCCTGGTGAGCTATGGATGATCTAAGGAATCACATTTGAATCTAATTTGGATTTGCCAGCATCTCAAAGCCGCAGGAATGGCTCGTACCATCTCAAAAGTGATGCACGAACATGTGCTACACTGAACTCTTGGGGTGAGATCAGGCCACCACTGAAGAAAAATGCAGTTGCCTGGGTTTGGGGGGGTGTTTTTGATCCTGGGATGTGATTGTAGAGTAATGATGGCATCTTACCTGACTGGTGGCACGGGGTACACTGCTGTCTCTGTTAATTAGACAAACTAGCTCCTTTTGCAAGCTGTGGACTTGGCTGTTTCATCCTCAAATACTAGAGAGGAGTTCAGAGTAACATCTGGTGTGATTGCAAGAGGCAGCTTCTTTCTGGCTTTGTTCAGCAAGCATTAGTAAAGCCTGGAAGATAATTTGATATGAAGAGTGTAAGTCTAACAACTTAAAAACAAGTCCAGATGTTACTGTAAAAATACTACTCCCTTACAAGAAGGAACTAAAACTCTAAACTGGAGTGATAGACTAAAAATTTACACTTAAATTTATGGAAGTATGTGTGGTTTCTGTGTAAAGGTAGTTTAGGTAAAGTTTAGAACTAAGTTCTGGGTATTCTCAAGTAACGTTTATTTTCTTTTTGCCATTTAGAATTGTGATCTATCAGGTTGCGATCTACAAGAAGCTAACCTGCGGGGATCGAATGTGAAAGGAGCCATCTTTGAAGAGATGCTGACACCTTTGCACATGTCTCAGAGCGTCAGATAGGGAAGAAAATACGCCGAAGAGGAAGGAATGAAAACATTTATTGTGACGCTCTTCACCTCCTCCCCTTATTCAGTTAGAAGTCATGGTTATTAGACAACTTACATTTGCGGTAGTGCCTACGTAAACTCTTCTTTGATCACTTTTAGGGGAGGGAGATTTAAGAGGTAGAAACGCAGTTTCTGCCTTTGTAAACAGAGTGAGGAATGGGGCTGGTTCTACAACCAGAACGTGCGGCCGGTTTGGGGCGGGAGGGTTCAATAGCTTCATTGTTTAGCATTGCCTCACTTTGGAATGCGTTTTAATTTATAAAGCACAATATATGCAATTCTATTTATTAAATCTGTAGCTGCAATATGAATAGAAAATGTTATTCATGGATAGTAGCAACAAAGTTCAGGTTTACAGTTAGACTAGTGTATTTACAGTTAGTTTCGTCATTCATGCACAATGTATTAAATGAGAGATGTGGTTTAGACATTGTCCACAGGATGTTTTCAGGTACTTTTCTGGGGTGAAAACAGGAGTTAACTGTCATCATAGGTAATTTATTGCCTTGTAATAGTTTGAATGCAGGTATAGAACAGCTTTATCGTCTTCTATAATGTGCAGGGGAAGCGGCTTCCACTGAAGGGATCTGCCCACACAGCGGATTTAGTTCTAAAACATCCCTGTTCAGAAATTGGATGTCTTGTTTAATCCTTTCCAAATGAGTCTGCAATTGCACTATCAATCACAGCTGGTAAGAGAAATTCTCTTGCTTTCAGGTGTCCTGGAGATTTTTCATTCTTTGTGGGGAATTAAATGTACATAGGAAAATAGAAAATACTGTCACCAAAGCAGAGCTAAGCCCTGGGGCCACAGCACATGCTCAGTCATCCAGCATAGGAACAAATGGCCCGTTTCCCCTCAAAATACTATGCAAATATGGAATTCTTGAAAGTGTGGGCATAATCCCTTACCGGCCAGATCTCAGTGTCCCACTTCACGCCTGCTTAAAGGGGCTGTAAAAGCATCTTCCGTAGGGCAAAGTGTCCTTTCCACAACTGCTTTACATGTGAGCAAATGGGAAACTATGCGACTTCTGCCGAGCAGAGGCCGCACAGCATCTCGTGAAGTGGTGCTGCGCTTCGTTTAATGAGCTGTTTCCATTGTAGCACCGATCTAGCTCTCACCTAACACGTTTCTTTTACACACAATCAAAAAGCACACAAACCTATACCAAAAAAAAAAAAGGTGCATCAAGAACTCTTACCTCAGATGCTTACTTAAAACACCCCAAAGTTAAAACTAAGCTTGAATCTAAGGAACTGCAGCTGTTACTGGAAGTTAAGAACCAATGTATCCTAAAGCTTCCGGAAGGTGACAGTGTTGTTAGCAGGCGTTTGAGTTCCACCCTCACTTCAGTGGGTTGGTTTTTCATTTCAGTGCAGATTTCTTGTCCTCTGAATGGTTTTGTTGTCTCCATAGTTGTTATGAAAATGCTGCTTTGCCATCAATCTAGGACCAGTATATGATTTCATTGGGGGGAATGGCAGGATTCTCCCTTGTTTTCAAGTTGGGTTGACTCAGGCATATGACATGAACTTCTGGGACTCAAAATCCCAAAACCATCTGGTTCAGGATTGGGATTTGATTTCCTCCAGATTCCCAGGCCTCTTATCTGGCCCTGGGACAACACGGTGAACACACCTCTAGGTTCAAGAGAGATATTGCAGTGTGATTTTGGAGTCCTTGCTCCCACCTCATCGCTTTCATTGAGAGTGATGTGTATGTTGCAGTAGAAGATTCGTAGGGCTAGAGAAATAAATGAATTATTTTTCTTTATCATATTTTGTAGCTGGCAGAAGTAAAATATTGTATGGAAGAAATATCTATTTTCATAATCACTGTGTATAAACTATATTTGAACTTTCACTGAAGCACTATGTTTTGAATAATCACAGCATGTGGCATCATTCATTCACAGATGAATTTAAGGTACCTCTTTTGCTATGACAAAGCTGTACGAATAGCCCAAAGTGGCCTATTCGGAAATTGCAGGTTCCGGCCTAATTTAAATTGCATTAATAAAAGTGTGAAATATAAAAGTGTCTTGGTTGTCTTAATTAAAAAAAAAATCTCAATCTTTTATGGGAAGGACAACAAGTTAGAAGAGAACTCAACTTTTAACTTTGATAGCTTCTTGTATAGAGACTTAAAAATATTGTAGCTAAAGTTGGGTTTGCCCTTTGTAAGAGCTTGACTGTCACCTTAGCCTGGATTTGTGTGTAGCCAGTGCTTTCCAAGGTAACAAGTGTTACCTTGTGTTGTGGGGAGTGCTGCAAGGTTTCCGATGGAGTTGGGGAAATTTCCCATGTATTTTGTCTTGTCATTCATCTGGAGCACTTCTGGGCTTTTCTTTGTCTCCACCCTTCATATTGGCTTAATAAAATAGTTGGAGTCAGAAGTCATGAACCACAATTTACATAAGTATGTGCGCTATTTAAAATGCTTTCCACATTAGCTGCTTGTGCTGTGCAGTGACAATCTCTAAACTGTTCCATCTTAATGAGGAAACGCTAAAGCACTTCTGGAAGAAAAAGGCTTTGGTCTGGAAAGTGCTCCTGGTTCAGTCTCATTAACTCTGTGATAATACCAATACACCAAATCAGTGCTGTAGAGCACCCCGAGCACAAAACTGGAAACAAATCCAGTTCTTCTTTCCATTTCTCACCTCCAGGACCCTTCTTTGGGGTAGGAATGCTGTCTGGAGAGCCCAAGAGACCCAACAGGGTAGGATATGCCTTTCTGAAGCATCTGATAAAAGAGAGGTCTTGATTCTTGGAATGGGAACCCCCCAAAGCCAGGTTTCCCTGACCAGTCCCTGGCTCCCATAGGTACTTCACAGCACTAGCAGGCATCAGCATTTCTCTCCCCAAACCAGAAAAATGAGTGCGCTGGAAGGTCTGGGAGCTCCTCTGAAAAGTCTCTATCAACCATGCTGCAGTGTCTGAAGAGTAAAGAGAGGTCGCAGGATGAAAACCCAGCTTCACGTTTGATTTTTTGGGAGCACAAAGCTGGCACCTCCCAGCCCTTGGATCACACTTCGTTCAGACTCGGCCACCAATCAGAGTAGTCTGGTGGTTTGTGTTACACAGGGCCCTAAAAGTACTTGTGGGCAAACAAACCAGCCGTAATCTGGTTTTTAACCTCCCAGCTCCTTTATGGGACTTACGACCATGGTCTCGAGTTCCAGAGAAGACATGGAGCGGCTCCCTCCCGACGTGCTGTTTGTTCCAGCTTCGAGCTGATCCTGTGGGCAAACAGAGTTGGTGTGAGATATTGAGGGTAGATTTGTTAAACCTAGCTTAAAACACTGGGTTAGGAAAAGGTGCAATTATTGGGCTAAGCAAGCTCCCTTCTGTCTTTAAGCATCATCCCTCAGGATGAACAAAATCACTGTTTACCTTTAAATAACCTTAATTTCTGCTATGCTCATCAGGGAAGAAATGAGCCCTAAGATGGTGTTACAGGAAAATCTCCCTTCTGCAGTGATGTGCCTACGCCAAGCTAATATTTCTCCCACTGAAACGACTTATTTTCACAGCTTGATCAGTTTATCAGCCAAAGTTAAATGTTGGCTACTCCTGCCGTGAGTAGGAGGAGCATTAGAACAGGAAGAATTACTCTTTGCTCGAGTCACTAAATCCTCCTTCAATTATTTACTTATTAAATTACTTTTAATCCATTAATCTCCAAAGGGTCATGGGAGCAGGAAGAGAGGATGTTTGGAGAACACTAAACATGATATATTCAATTGCACACAAAACAGAGCATAGGAAGCCAAAATAGCTGCCAGATGGAGAAAAAAATTACATTTCTGCAGTCAGAATTACTGAAGTCCTGCATGCTATCAACTCCTTTATTAAACTGCAGTGTGTACGTTCTGAAGAATGCAGAACATGCATACGCACAATATAAATATCTATAAAATCCAAAATAATAGCAGAGTCCTATTCATGAGGCTCCATCATGACAACAAAGCACCTTGAAAACTAATGTACCAGTCCCTTTGATCAGTTTAACTTTGCATTTTATAAAGCAAAGAATATCAAGGAAAGGACTTTCAAAGGAGCGAGCGAAACGCTCCGTGCTCTTGTTTATGCCCCTAAGGGCTGTTTCCTTCACACCTGATACACAGAGATAGAGACGCAGCTGAATTCAAGCCCAAGAACTTGTACTTCAAAATTAGAAGTCACTGAAAGAAGAGATTGTGTGTTTTCCAGCCGTCAGCTGGATCTGAACGTCGGATTTACAGCCTCTTAAAAGAAAGGCTGTTACTTTTATGGCTCCTAGAGAAAACAGCTGAATTTAATAGCCACGCCAGGGGGGTTCCAATTATGCGCTTTACTTCTGCTGCATTAAAATGATTTTAAGGCCGAAATTGCAGCCTGTGAGATAGAATCAGATAAAGTCACCTGCTGTGAAAGGTTTGGGGGGGACTGTCTATAAAAGGGAGATGACGAGCACGATTTTCAAACAGAGAAGAGCTGGGGTTACTCTGGAACTTGGCAAGCAGGTAATGTGCTTGAACAACACATCATATTCCATTTTCGTGTATTCCATGCTTACAGATGCTTGTAGCAGAAGAAGCCTGCATTAAGAGAGACTGCAAATAGCACTTTTTGAGGAGCTGGGGCATTAGATCAGAAACTGGCTAAAATGAACACATTTATCATGTATCAACAGGGACTTGGATGGAACCTTTGAGGTCCAGACATTCCCTAAACCTCAGAAAGGGTGTTCAAAACCCCTAATTTAGATCTTCATCCAAGTTTTTGAGATGTTAAATTTCTTTTTAATGAGCGAACCCGCACTTCGAGAGGCTCCAAATCCAGCTGTGGCTCACACAGGCACAACGCACAACTGGAGATCCAGAATTATAACACTGTCGTAGTTTTATAAGATACAAACGGACCTGTAATGTCGTTGTGAGATCAGAAGGATGTTTTGCTCTCCCGCAGGATGGAGAAGTCCAGGAAGATCTTGGTGGGCGCCCTCCTGTTGGTCCTGTCCGTGGAAACCTGCTCGGCTCAGCACTGGTCGTACGGGCTGCAACCGGGAGGGAAAAGGAACGCGGAGAACCTGCTGGAATCCCTTCAAGAGGTGGGTTCTGGAGGGGAAAACAAGCCTGTTGTTTTAGCAAGAAAAGAGTGACACGGGCTTTAGTGTGTACGCGCATCTCTGGCTCTTCCCCCCAGACAGACGTATGGACAGACGTATTTTTTTAAAGTAGTAATTGGCATTAGGGTAAGATGACATTTGACAGCCTCGCGTTAGAACCTGGGAAGGAGACGCATTTAAATAGTGCAGTGGAGCAGTTTCATCTGTAACTCGGGTAAAAGGGCTTTAGCAGAAAAATGTCTTTTCATGCCGGCTGTATCGCTTCCCAATGCAGATCGCACGCGAAATGGAAAGATTAGGGGAAGTGCAGAAGAGCGAATGCCCAGGTTCAACGCAGCATTCCAGGCTGGGGGAGCTGAAGGAAGCCGTGGTAAGTGACACATTCGTCCTTTTATTGCTATGGGAGAATTAGAGATAGTCCAGGCTGGGAAAGTACACGGAGGACAGAGAAAAAAGGTGCTGGAGGAGCAGGAGGGGGCATGTAAGTTGAGTTTGCATGGCAATACCGGCTCTGCCCTTGTTTAAGTACCTCAGAGTTCCAGTCGTAGGCCAGGACTACGTTATTCTTGATGCTCCCGCTGTAGCGATGTCATTACTCAGTAAATTAAAACCAAAATAAAGTCAAACACATTCTACTGGAATACAAATCTCTGCAGCACTCACAGATGCTCAACTTCAAAGGCGCTTTGCCAGTGGAAGGATGGAGCCATATGGAAGATGCTGCTCCCAAGGTCCCCAGCCTGGGAAATGTATTTTCCATTAGATGCTCTAATGCAATGACAGCAGAGACTTGACATACACGCTAACTGCCACACAAAGGATGCTCTCCAGCAAAAACGTGCTCTTTAATTAATATAGCGACACCTTGACGAGGCCAGATGGTCAGCGCTTTCTGGGAAGCGTCTGCGCTGTGTTCAAAGTTGAAACACTCAAATTTCCACTTCATTTTTGAAGCCAAACCCAAAAGTTTCAAGTAAACATTCTTGCTTTTCACTGAGGAACCTGGCCTGAAAAGAGCTCACAAACTCGGTAACAGGAATATAGACAGGTAGAGTCTGACTTCCATTGGATTTTTGTATAGAAATTACCTAAACTCCAACTTTTTAGGTTCTCTTTAATCATATTGGTACTGAACATCAAATGGAATCTTTGTCCATGACTCCAGCTTCCAGTAACACTACCTGCACTATGAACAGCAGCTTAATATGAGCTTAATATGCTTAGGCTATTTTTTAATTGCGAGAGAATATGTTAGGCAGGAAAAGATACCACAATAATTACCAGGATATTTGAAATGAGTCGAGGACAATTTGGTCTTTTATTGCAGAGCTGAAGGGCCCCCCCATTGGATTCTTATGTTTGCGCAGAAACTGCTGTTAATCTTGCACATACGTGTAAAAACTTCTGCATCAAACTCTTAGTTTGCAAGTCTTATTCCTGTAGCATAGTCCAAACTACATGGCCTTCTTATTTCTAGCCACTTAATGACATTGAAAGCAAATTAATAATTTTGCAGATGCTTTTTCAATGTAAAAACTTGCTTCAGTTGAACGGGAATAGCATGCAATGAAAGGGGAGGTGTCTGCAAACAGTCCAGCCCATGGAAAAACCTCCAGTTATCTTCATCATTTCCTGGAGGAGCTGGTAGTGAGCACAACCAAAACCACGAGATACAAAAGGGGAAAGGAATGACGTATTCAGACAGCACGTGTATCCAAAACACCTCAGGCCTTCAGCTCAGAGGTAACGCCACAAATAAACATTCAAATAGGAGACCAGATCCAGCGGGATGTGACACGGGAACACGGTTTCCATCCGAAACGCGGTTGAAACTCTGTGGGTTCACGTGTGTTCTGAGCTGCCGTCAGCGCCGCGTTCGGCAGCTGCCGGGCCGGAGCCGCCAACAGATGCAGCTTTGGGATGAAAAGGCCCATTATGAGCGTTGGTGACATTATACCGTGCGATCACATCCACGGGCAGGTGGCAGAGAGATCGTGTCGGGTCAGATTTATGTCATTCTAATCCTCCTTCCAACGGAGACCACAATATGAATATTTTAGCGTCTGACCAGGCTTTAAAATTCCATCAGGCAAGTTATTTCTTCTCTTTAAAATAAAGCATCCGATGTGTGTTTACAGGGAAGTCTGATCGAAGGAGAAGCCAGACGGAAGATTTAAACCCACAAAGCCAAATGGAACAATGGACCAAGAATACAATTTCAGAGCTACGTTAAAATCAATTCCTTTGCTTAGATGGCGTTGTGTGAATAACTGCTCTGAAGTCGCATTTAAGTAGCAGAGGATAATTGTGTAGATTATTAGCTTGTATGTAAAAGTGACAGGGACTTGGCAGCACCGAGTCTGCTCTGTGTCCTGCAATGAAAAATGCGGCTTAAAAGCTTTTGTTTCAGTTGTACAGACAACGCGTGGACAGAGGCACCGTCTGATCTCATTGCTCTCTGGATAAAACTCGATATGACTTTGTTAAAAAACACGAATAAACTTACTGTTCGGGTGTCATTCCACTTGCACTCCGGTAGTCCATGTATGAAAGACTTTTATGTGCTCGTGTTTTACCGGTTCACTCATAAAAACTACATTTATTTTAAAAAGGTATTTACAAACTTTACAATAGTTAATACATTAAAAAAAAAAAAGACCATGAAAATTTATACACCTTTGCTTTACAGACTTAGTGAATCATACGGCATTTACCCAGAGAGATGCAGACTCCCTTTCCAAAGCTTAACTCCTGCTCTTTCTTCAGAGCCACTTTAAAAGCTGCATTTTTGGCTGATTCAGTTGCAGAGGACTAAAAGAAAGAGAAAAAAGAAGGTATTTGCAGTCTGCAGAGCTGGGGTTTATACTAAACCGTCACATCCAGGAGCTCGAAACACTCACAAAACCACGTTACACAACATCCAGATTCTCCTGAATTCAAGACAAATGTCTCCCAAGCTCTATCATGTCACAGAACCTTTAAAACACCAAAAATGACACCGATTAATAGCATGCATGCTTGGGCTGGATTTCAGAGCTGCTGAGGACTTACACCGCCAGCTAAAAAACACACAAACTCGCCCTGGTCCACTAGAACATTTGGTCTGCAACAGTAAATAAGGTAGAGAAGTTCTTAATCAAAAGAAATAAGTGAAAGAAGGTAGTAGTAGCAAGTCAGGAATGTTTTCACTATTAAAAGAACCCTACAGTTAAATTAGAGACGTCTTATACTTATTATTTCCATTTACAATTACAAAAATAAATAAGGAGAGAAAATCTGAGCCGTTCCCACTACAAGTCTAACTCCCTGTTCATCTGTGGAGCAGACACTGGGCTGCGCAGTGGGAAGGTTATTGATGCAGGTCCTGCATATACATGACGGTGTTTTGTGCCACTGCAGATCACAGAGCTGTTCTCCCTGGAATCGGTGTCCTTTCCTAATCCAATAATCCACTGCAATGGAAAGCTGTCTGCTCCCCTCTTCCCCTGCTGTGGATTAGAGCCTGCAACATTTTTAAAGGAATTTATCACAGCATGACAAATTTTAATTAAAAGCTCCAGAAAACAAGTGTTGAGCATATTTCTCCAAATAATAAAAAAAAAAAAAACCAAAATCCTCTAAGACTTGAAATTTAAAACTGGCTTTGAACAGCATGGCTATGAAATAGGATTAGGTTTTGTCTTCTCTGCAGACTGGATATGTAGCTTTGAGATTTGTTTGATTCAAAACCATGAGCTGGGCAGAAACTGCTGTTTGCTTTAATTTCTGGTACACAGAGACAACATCATTATGGACAGTTCTCCTCTCATTTATAGCCCTCCAGTCCAAAAGCCATTAGGATACATTTCCAACAGCACCTAATTAACATGGAACGATGACCCTCGCTTTGAAAACAAAGCAGTGAGACTTTAAATTGCCTCTGAAAATTAAGTCTCAGAACTTAAGTATTGTAGCAAAAGGCAGAACACTAAAACAGAATGAGGGGCCTGGTGGGATTTCTCATAAGAGTGTGGGCACTTAACTCCACTTAATTAAAATCAGTCAGGCCCCATGCTTATTCACACACTTAAATGCCCAAGTGCCTTTAAAAATCTGACACTTAGAAGACAACGTTTTTCTAAAACTGGCACAAAGGCCTAAATCATTTAGGCACAGCACAGAAATTCCGTCTTGTACCTCTAAGCAAACTGTGCTGACTTGTATCAGCTAAGAACATAACCACAGCCAGCAATGCGTTTAAGAAAACCAAATGCCTATTTGTGAGTGAGTTAGTTCGCCAAAAGGCAAGAAGGGAGAAGAGTTTACAGCACTTTGGACTCTAGAACTAAAATAACGCTAAGAAAGACAAAATCTCCCGGTTCTGACCCCTTTTCTGGCATAGCAACTGTTCATATATATTCCTAATGCTGGCAGCTGCATGATCCAAGGAAGGAAAGGAGGGGAGAGGATAATTAACCACTTGCATGCTAAGTACTCTGTTCATAAATCCAGCCTATAAAACCGCAAGAACGGCAGTCGGAACCATGTCTCCCCAAGTTAAAGAGCATTATGCAAAGGGTCATTAAAGATCAGCCGAAAAATTCTTCCTGTGGTCAGATTTGTAGGGAATAGTTCCCTCCTCCAGGAAAAAAAAACAACCAACTTTTGCATATACAAGGTCCAGCTATGAGTTCAAGCTACGAAAGCAGATCAAAAAGGCAGGGAAATTAGACTAAAAAATCACTTGGAACCAAAATACCCAAACGTGACAGGTAGTTTGTTACCCCCTACACACAAACCATCACCTGGGATTCCAGCAGAGTCTCCTGACTTACCAAAGGAGTGAAAAGCAAAGCTGCTCTGAAGGGAAATGCACCTAAGAACGAGGGAACGGGCAGATGTAGAGCGGGGAAAGGCACTGAATTCACAATAGGTGGTGTTAACACGTCCTGCTCTCCAGTTCAGACCACATCCTGCTGTTCTGCCTACAGCAAAATTCTCACCGAAGACAGAAAGTTCTCGCTCAAGGGAAGAGTTTCAGAGGATCCTTTGGTTGGCGTGTGCAGCAGAAGGAAGAAAACGGCTGCGAGAAGAGCGAGAAGTGGACAAAAAATGAAAGACGAGAAAACCCTTGTGGTTTTCAAGTCAAGCAGCATCCACGTCCAAGAACATCATGTGGAGCTGACACGTCCACAAAGGTTTCAGAGATTTCCCCTGAGAAGGAAACGGCCCCGAAGACGGTTGTATGTACGCTATAGCAAACCCAAGCGGGGATGGATGTGATGTGACTGCAGCTTCCAAAACGCCTCCAACCTGCTTTGTGATGTGAATTCAATGTGACCCTTTGTGGGAAGCAAGCTGTTTGGGAGCAGCGAAGCACATCCAGCTTCTGCAGGTTTCTTTGGGAGTCACGCCGAAGGCAAAGGAACGTGGAGGAGCAAAAGAAAGGACCAGTTCAGACTGAACGAAACCAAAAACCCAAACAAAAACATGATCATTTTTGCAGTAAGGTAATAAAAGCCATTTAAGTCATGTGAGCAGACGTGGCCTGCAAAGAAACAACAGTATTTGTATTTACTACTGTGAGCAATGTCCTCAGCAGCATTTTTAGTGTCTTCTACCAGATCAGCAGAAGCTAAATGACAATTATAGGTAACAAGCAAAATTATTTCCTGGAAGACAGAGCCCACAACAGCCTCCTCATCAATGCTGATGATAAATAAACAGGCCACAAGCTGTAACCGAGCAGCCAAAGTTTTGTATCATTTCAGAAATGAACTTGGATCCAACTTCCTCAGCTGGTCCCTCTTCATGATGAGTTTTAAAAACCTCGAACTTTCCAAAAAGTTTGAATCTGAACTTTGCAAACTCCCACATTTCCCAAGTTCCACAGTAAAACAGAGTGAATATTTTCTCTGGAAAGTATCAGTGAAAAATAACAGCCCCGACACAAGCTGTGTATTCTATAAACAGGTGAGTTACGCTGCAGCGGGCTGGAGCAATCCAAGCCACAGGAAAGCAGATGGTTAATTGTCAGGTCTTCCACATGCATCCCAGATCTAAATGGCTCCTTGAAGTCTGGTGGCTGTTAAAAACCTGTTAATAGATGGAGGGAGGCTATAAAACAAAGTGCAAGTGCTGCCACAAATGGCTGCAGGGAGAAAAAGAGGATGAGAAATAACTATATTTGTGTGAATTTGCCCAGCCTAAGTAAAGGTCACGGTAACTACGAGATTTGTTCCTGAGGTCAGGATGTATAACGAGTTTTCCACCCTCTCCAAGTCGCTGGTACCAGTACAGTGTTGGTATCAACGCAGCCTCTACTCAGGTATTCACAGGAGAGAAGCAACTTTTTCCACCCTACTAAAAAGCACGAAGGTGAAATATTGTACCAAGCCCTGAACACAAGCACAAACCAAGCAGGTAACATAATTCAGGGAGGAATATCAACCGCTCTCCAGTGTTAAAACCAGAACCAACAGTGAAATTATGACAAAGCACTGGTGAACCTAAACTCTCCATTGGGAGTGAGCAACTGCCGCTCCTCGAGCAGAAACGGTATGAGGCACAACGTCTGCGCTTCATCTTAAATACATATGGTGACTAGCGGGAGAAAAAGGCTTCTTATTCTGCTAACGATGCTCAGGTCTGTGCCTGCAATCAAGAACCTTAGGAGGCTGCACATCATGTCTCAGGAGCCGACACCTGACAATTCAGGAATGGCTGCGATCTGCTTCACTTCACGCAAACCGGGGCAGGAGGAGCGATCGGTGCAGAAGCACAGCTGTAAAACTGTACGGGATTCATGTGAAAACACGGTAGGACATCTCACCCTGGCGTGGCTTGCCTTGTTTCAAACAGTGGGGTAAATCACTTACAAATGACAGCTTTACGCTAGGAACGAGCTGCTGGAATTGCAACAGTGGAAAAAACACTCTGGACAGACAAGACTAAAATAGACAAGAATTCCAGTAGGGCGACTTCTCCTGCTACGTGATTAGTGTTTCAGTACCAGAAAGTAAACCAGAAGTTGGGAATACAGGCAAAACATCAGTTCCTTTTGGTAGTTCCCAGTGAAAACTCCAAGGGGAGGGAATGGAATGGCAGGCGAGATCAAGAGTCTTTAGGGTCAGGGAGGCCCAGCCTGTCGGCACAAAGGAAGCAGCGATTTCAGCCCCGGCACTTGCCGTGACCCCAGCAGCGCCGATCCTCACTGCAGCCCCTGCTCTGCAGAGACAACGCTGGATTTCCTGGTTTTCGGGGGCGGAGGGGGAGGTTTGGCTTCACGTCTGCTGGGGAGTGGTGGAGCAACCTGAGCAGATCAAACGAAAACACACAGAAAAATAAAGCATTACTGGCAAGTTAAGACGTTTTGCTTTGCCAAGCAAAGAAATCCAAAAGGTCCCGCACTACTTGATGTTTCCTTCAAGACAAAATCTTTGAATTCGGTCTCTCAGTGCTACGTGCAATTGATGGGGCAACAAGGACAGATCCCCAAGGGATAACAGACATGTTTTAATTGCTAGAACACGCTTTAGTTGCAGATATACTTTAGTTGTTTGTGACCTGCAGCATAACTTGCAGTCAGAGCCATTTGTCCCTCTGTCCCACCTTCTGTTTATCAGTAAAATGGCAACAAACCCATTTCCCTCAAAGTTTCAAACTCAACTGTTTTCCTCTTGGTGAGTGGCACCAAGTAGGGGTCAAAAGGATGTAAAATGCTTCCAAATCAGAATGGTACGACCAACAACAAAACGGCAGCAAGTGCAGTTCTATTAAAGCAATCACAGCCTTCCTGCCCAGCACGGGGGCGCGTAGGATGTTTTATTCTTGCAGAAAATTGCACCAGTGGGTTCTCTGTTTGTTTTCAGGGTCATCCCAGAAACAAATGAGATGCAAAAGGCCAAATGAACAAGGAGGTTGTGTGGCTCACCACTTGCTTCCCCAAAACCGCCAGCATTTCGGGACTCTTTTAAGTGAAGGAAAGAGTCAGCTTGACAACAACAGAGCAACAAAACCCTTCAGAAAATACTTTTACAATCTCTCTTTACAGCCCTTCCAATCCTCTTCACTTGGCTGCAAGCCAAGGTCAATGCTGCAAGCCAGGACACGTTAGTAATTAGTTTTCTTACAAGCCTCAAGGGAAGGAGGCTCTTTCATTAATCCTCTCGAAGCAGTGACTCCCCCAGCATCCCAGAGCTGGCCCATCGCCACCGCGCCCCTCACCTATAGCAGCTATACTGCCCCTTCCGGAAGCACAACTCTGACCAAACCAAGGGCAAAGCACAAAACCTCCCGTTTATTCCGTGCTCCAAGTGTCGTATCTCTAACAGAATCAAGTCATCAGCTGTTCTGTTGCCTTCCCGTAATGTATTTTAAGTGCGGTCGTTCTTTACATTCTTTTTGGTCAAATTCCAGTTCATCTCACTGAAGTGCTCCACAAATCCCCTTTGCAAACTGGACTGGGGAAGATATCCGTCCCTTTCCCTGTTACAAAGGATGTGTTCTGTCCTGTGCATTGGCAGCAGTTACAGTCTCACATCAGAATCACCCACACCCGGGCAGACGAAATGATTCTGACACAATGACCAGAGCGTCTGCACGTTAAGTACCTGCAAGCTGCTTGGAATCCCATAGTATAAGAGAAATGCTAGCGAAACAGCATTAAAGGGACAATTTGATGTCCCTAGAAGGAAACCAACATTTATAATATCTGAAAACGTGTGGATTTCTCCCCTTCTTTTTCAGGACCGGATTACCGTGCTGCTTTACACTGATCATGTTTTGGAAACTTTGCAATCATCGTGCTTGTCTGTTTTCCAGATATCTTCCCACCCCACACACAGTTCGCCCGACCAAGGCCAACACAACTCCCACTTGAAATAAAAAGCGGGGGGGACTTCATGTGATAATTTGATAGCCTTCTCTTCAAGCAAAACACTTCTCTTATTCTTCTGTGGTTTCACGGCGCGAACCACTAAAATGATCAGACAAATTTCAAGTTGCGCCACCCTAGAAGCAGCTCGGAAAATGCCACCGGTGTCTCCTTCTCAAAAGCTGCTTTCCAAGCCCACGTCAGCTCTCATTTCCTCACCTCCACCGAGTTCCGCGCGTTGCTGTTCTCGTAGGGTTTGCTTTTGGGTGGAGGTGGCGGGGGGGTGCTCTGTACGCTACCAGCTGCCAATCCATCGGCTTGCAAGGAGGGAAAACCTAGAAGCAACAACAGTAAGAAACGACATTAAAATAGAAGGCAAAGGAACAGGAAATTGGATTGACTATGTAGAATTTCAAGGGAGATCCATTTAACGTCTTGTGCTTCCGATCTGCTAAGAGTTCTCTGCTTTAGCAGCGAAACCTGGATGGATGTGTCAGAGTAGAGTCACAGTTGTATGTCCCTGAGGTTCAGAATGCCCAGAAGAACCCCATCTTCAGCAACTGAACCTAAGCTTATGTGAAAAACGCATGCCTGAGAGAACAGAAAATGGAATCCATTAGCACATCTGCAACGTGCACTGGGGTTTCCTTTCAGCCTGGGCCTCAACCTGAGAATTCACTTTGATTTTAACTCCAGTTGATGGAGTAGATAAGCACCCAAACTTCAGAAGGATTCTTGGGAAGCTGCCCTGCTACGAGTGTCAATTAAAACCGCTTGCTGAGTACGGGAGTGAGGTTTCACATTCCTTGCACAGATCCTTCTTCATTTAGTATTCCTGCATTTGTTTGTGTTTCAGGTTGTCTCCCCACCCCGACGTGTGTTTTTTGGTTCTAATCCTCTCTCAATAGCTTTATGCTAGTTCAGTTCGTTATCTATGCCAGATTTTGAATTTATATCCAGGTAAGAGGAAGGACAGTCAGGTCCTACATATGAACATTTGTTCCTTTAAAAAAGGAGCAGCAGAGTGAGAAATGCGATGGCAAGGAAGATGTCAGCGCTGACACTACAGTTGTATTTCTACCTTAGCCATATTTATCTGCTGCTCCAGAATGAACTACAGAGCTTACCGGATACGCAAGGAAGGTAACTGCACAAGTTACTGATTTTGCTAATTCTTCGAGATCAATTCCATCTCTTCCAGGTGTGACATCTATTAGCTGAGTTTCCAAGCTGCAGAGCAGCTTCTAAAACCTTCTGTCACGTGATGGCAGTTATTGTTCATTAATTAACAAAGCCTTCAGGGCTTGCCCAGGCAATTCAGCCATAGGGCTGATCAGAAATCCAGTGCTGGATTGATGCAGTTCCATGCAGTGAATTCACGGGGGATATTCCTCTAGTATGTGCTGTCACCACCCGATCTGAGGCATTTCCAAGTATCCACCTTGATTGCATGTGCTGTTCACCCTGAGGTTTAACATCCCTTCCCACAAGTCAATACAGGAGAAAACAGGAAAGGAACTGAAAAAGATAAAAACTCTTCTCTGGAATTCATCTGATACGCTTATTTTAACAAGTGATACGTAAGTTGCAAGTATGATCTTTGGTAACGCTGCCAAAAACGTCTACTAACATTAACAGCCCAGAGTCACTTTCTGTGAGCTACTTCAGAGCAGTTCCCCCTCTTTAGCAAATACACAGTAATTCCTACTACTGCACACACTGCCCTGAAGGATGCGGCAACTGCTCTCCAATGAAACTTACTTTGGGTTCGTGGCGTTTTGGGAGTGATGGGCGGTGGGCTGCGAGGTGCTGACTGCTGGAGCGAGGAGCCCTGGAGCAAAGTCAGTCTGTTGTCTCCTAATTGAAGACTCTTTGGCCTCTGCGCTTTTCCTGACAAGCCCTGGTTGAAACAAGGAGTAAAGAAAACCTTTAGAAGTCAGTAAGGATGCTCCACGCGTATCAGATAATCGGACCCGTCACAAAGGCATCGACACGCTCCAGAAAAGCTGCGTTCAGGTGAAACACGAGTGAAACCACAGCACCAACTAAGCTGTGTCTAAATACCCTGTGCTCCTGTGATACATTCAGTTTTCTGTGAGACCTTACCAACTAGAGCACCAACAGTAAACTGCTTTTAACGACCTTAGTGTATTAACTAAGAAGGGAAGGCACCAGGCTGAAAAACGGGTGCATTTGACTCGCAGTTCTATGAACAAATGTAGGAGGGGGACAAAAAAGTCTTTCCAAGAAGGTAAAAGGATTGAATTCTCGGTGCAAGTCAGGAGTGCTAGTGCCATCCAGCTCTTTAGGACTGTGAAACAAACCTATTTCAGGCTTTACAGAGCAAACCTCTTGCATTTGGGACTTGAGAGATGTTTTTCCAGTTCCTTCCAGTGTCACATGTGTCCTTCTCTGCTCTTGGCTCAAATCATGAGGCCACCCGAATACGGGTGAGTCTGGTGCATGAATATGATGGTCCTTCTACATAGCAGTTTATTGCTTTACAGAGCAGATTGGCACTTCCATGTGTAATTAGAATGACTGAGCTCTTTTAGAGATCAATTCTCCAGCATCAAGCAGCTCAGTATTTCTCCCTGTGCTGAAGGGAGCACACGTTGGTGCACAGTGAATATTAAACACCATGACATGTAGAAGTGCAGGACGTACAGCCAGGTTTTGGTTCCCTCTGGCTTTCCAGCTCCCAAGCAGCTCGGTGAAGAGCCGCATAAAATCAGTCTGTCCAATTCCTGCGCTGGACACTGCAGATCAGCTATAAAAACCAGCTCTCTCTGTACTTCACAATGTTCTTAAGCATGAATATAACCCTTAACTGGGGGGAGAAGGGAGGGTGGGTGTTCTGGTTTGCATCTCCGAGCTCTTGGACAGACGTGCCTTAGTGTCCTAGTGAACACTATATAAATGGGCTCCATCCCAGAGCTTTTCTCTCTAGTTTTACTTAATAAAGTGATCAGCAGCTGACAGCACAGTTTGTGGGTTAAACTCATTTAATTCTCTAGCAGCTTTTCCAGAGGCAGAAGGCCAGGCCTCCTGAACCGCTAATATTTACAACCCCAGGTTTTCCTGTCAATACCAAATGACATGATTCTAGAGCCACGGTTCCCTTTTATAAATATTCTGCGGACTCCGAGTGCTGGCAGCATCACTCAGGTTTGATGAGAATTCCTGAATATGTAGCAGCATAGCCTGTTCCTGCCAGATTCAGTCGAGATCTTGGGAGGGAAAGGGAAATAGAAGAATTCATGTTTTCTCATTATTTACACAGCCTATGTTAAGTCAAATTAGCTTCACTGAGCCACCCACTTAAATACTCAGTTGCTTAATTCTCGCATACTATGGCAGTTCAACAGTCTTTGCATAAATCCAAGGTCACACAACTTTGCTTCTGAGCTGAAACTTCCCCGTTTCTATCAGGCAATCATTCTGAATCCTACTGTCAATCTGAATGGCTGTCTCCAATACATTCCTCATTACAACACTCCTGTGCGGGCATAAATTCTCTTGTATTCCCCCTTTGCAAATAACGTGCTCAAGGAGCAGACCCTCCTGCCCTCACGCAGGAGGTCTGGAGCAGAGCACACACTGGAAAAAGCAGTTTTTCTGAGTCCCAAACTGGTGACCTAACTACCAGACCATCTCTTCTCAGCTCCCCAATCACTCACACTGATCTTCACCTTGCAGTACATTTGATTTGTGCAGTGATGCTGACTGATAGCAGCTGAACATCTGGCTGGCCAGCTGGATTTCTGAGCGGGCGAGCAGTATCTGGTTGCTCCAACAAAAACAGACCAATTCTGCACGGTGCAGAGTGCATCATGCAGTCCTCAGCTCCCGGGAGAAACGAGGGCACTGAGCACCTAGATGATACATTAGCACCTCATGCTTCCAGTTTGGACCTTAAACCAAACTGCAGTTCAGCTTGTGACACAAGTTTTCCAAATAAATAAAGCAAGAATTACTCAGATGACCAAGGCTTTTGGTATTTGAACCTCTCCCACTAATGATGTTCCCAATGACAAGCATGGCTGAAAGCAATGGAAACACTAAAATCTCCCGCTGTGGATTTTATTATTGCTATTATTATTATAATTTTTACCATTTTGGAGGTCAGTTCTGTTTCTGGCTCTTTCTCCACGATAACCTGAGACTTGCTAACACTCCAGTCCTTCCGTTTGAGTTTGCTAATCCGGTTATCGCCATCATCTTTCACGGGCAGCTCCTCAGCTCGGGAAGCTGTTGATATTCTTCTCTCCAAAAGAGGCTCCAGAATAGATCTGTGGCCCACACCAAAAGAGTGAAAAAACCATGAAATGTTAGTCCATCAGACAGTTGTCTGTTAAAAAGCTGTGATCTCTTAGTCTGCATAACAGGTTATTGGGAAAAACTGAGTTATGAGCTTAGAACTCTCAGTGAGATCTGTGCTCCTAAGTTACCCCAGCAATTTGGAGTTTTATGCCTTGTAAGATAAGCGTGATCTACTTGCGCAGGGAGCTGGACCTGCATGTTGTGCGGAACTCTGCTCTGTGACCCTGAGCAAGTCACCCAGACTCCCTGGTGATCACAGATGTAAACTGGAAATGTTTCCATGTGTGGCAGCTCCTTTTAATGCTGCGTATGCAGCTGCAAAGAGGTAGGTGGAACAAGTACCATATGAATATGCACCTCTTCGCGAACCACATCAAACTAAATCGTCTTGTAGTATCTTACACCTCTGTTTCCCAGCACTCCTGGGGATCAGCAATAGTGCACATCTGAAATACGTTGCCTCCATCGCTCCCCAGCATCGTGGAGACAACTGGGACTCCAGAGAGAGTCGAGGATTCAGTTCCCAGAACTCTCCTTAGCTATGCTCCAAACTCTGTCTGTAAAACGGCAAAATAACATTGGCCTCCTTTTAAAGTTTTAAATGTGTAGCTACTACTATTGTGCATGGAATAAATCTTCATTTTAAGAGTACCTAATTTTCTCAAAGTCATATCCCTGCCCTCGTAAATCACATGTAAAAGTCGCTTACTAACCCATCGGAACCCGGTCTGGAGGAAGCGCTATCAGATGATGTGGAAGATGTGGAGACGACCGAAGACGCCACAGAGGTGACGGAGAGACGTCTCAGCGTGGAAGACATGATGTAGGGCAGCACGACGGAGCCGGACCTGCTCGGTTTCCTCTCGGTGAGGGAGGGAGGCTGCACACAAACACACTTGTGAACAACCACGTAACACCAGCTCACAAGTGGGAAAGGGGAGAGGTGTGTTTCTTTAAGGAAAAAACCTAAACAAGCAGGGGCGCTTACCAAAGTTATCACACCATACTGCTTCTCCACCTTCTTCTTGAGCTCTTTGAAACACGCTGTCAGTCTGTCGTGCAGAGGCTTCAGCTGCTCCGTCAGCTTCTCACCGTGGATCCTGATCCCTTCTGCCAACAGCGGCATCTGAAAGGAGGCACAAAATGAAGCTACAGAAGGACAGATCAGCTCTCCTATTCCTGGAAGGAGGGTTTTTTATGCATGTTAAACATCTCAGATGCACTCAAGGGACTTAAATCAATGTGGTTGAAGTTTGCATGGGCAAAAAAAGCAATCGTACAGTAAGGAAGTTCATCTACTGACACAACTTGGGACACTGTAGTAACCTGTTTGAGCTCCATGTGTTCAAGAAAACGAACCCTTTCCCCATCCATGCCTATGGCTTCCATTTCGCCACTCGAATTCCATATTCCGTTTGGAAAACACAGCGTGTTAAATGTCAGAGCGTCACTTCTTAGCCCCAGTGCTGTGTGACTGTGAGGAAGCTTTAACTGGGCTCTGCTGTGCGGAAATATGTAAAAACTGGTCTGCAGGAACGCGATTTGAATTACAAGAAAACAGGGCAATTTTTCACTCCTCTGCAGGTCAAAACAAACACCTTTCAATGGTCAGAGTGACAAAACATCAGGTCTGATGAGTTCATGAGAACGGAACAGATATGTTGTTACTGCTGAGGGAAAAAATAATCTATGCCACATTGGCAATTATTTCAGAATAACATTTCAGAGCAACCCAAAGCACATGGAACATTCTAGGCCGCAATTTTACAATGCAGCAGTTTCCTTAAAATAAAAAACCAACTGTGCACATATGCAGATTGTCCTTACAGCATTTATCTGCATTATCTCTGCAAAACAACAATGGTGGAAAAACCATCTGCACTCACACTGTGCTTCCCAGTCTTTCCCAGTACGATACCTGTAGAGCTATTAGTTGCTTAAGCAGTTCAATTTTATCTTGATCTTCAGGATGTTCTTGAAGATACTTCTCTGTGAAAAAGGCCTGAAAGCAAAGAGAAAAGATGATATAGACACTATGGTGCTTTCACAGTGGAGTGAAAGATCTCCGTGAATTAATTGGCATTATTCCTCATAGCAAAGTTTGTTTTTGATAACTTCCTGATGTAAAGCTGAGGGACAAACAACCATTTGTTGAGAACAGGGAAGAAAAGATACTGAAAAAAGGATTCCTCCTTTCTAAGGGTTTTCTTCAATTCCAGTTCCCTTCTCATAAACCAGTACTGATCTGAATAACCAAGGTTCCATTACTTGTCACTCCAATGGGAGTTTTAGATCCAGCCTCTGAGTTCTCACCTAAAAAAGCCTCATTTTTAGCACTCAGTGCCCTCCGGTACAGGACACGCAAACAGCCTCAGCTGCACCAGGTGAAGAGGGGGAACATCTCCTGCCCATCACCTTAAACGCCACCATTTAAGCCCTAAACGCCACCATTTAAGCCCTTAAGTCCAACACTCTCATCTGGGGCTCGTTACGCAGATTCAGTAGAAATAAAGACTGCGCTGAGAGTTTGGCTCCGTTTGATTCAACAAAGCACCTTCAGTCTACACTTGTTACGTGTTTACCTTTCACCAGCAGAATCTGGTATCGGTTTAAAGTTGAACAAACACAAGAATACTTTCCTGGACCGAAGCCTTAAAACAGTGCCAATTCCCATTATGTGCTGTGGCACGTTGCACTGAAACGTATCACAACGAAGAATTTCATTTTTCTTTTCCTTAGATAAGATCCCTAATAATTTTTCATTTGGTTTTAAAACGCGTCTCTGATCTATTTCAGCCTCTGCGTGTATTTTTTGATGTCTGGACTGTATGTACAAGTGTTTATAGGCCTAGTGGTACGAGTCTGAAACAGGCTGATGTCAAGAGGAGGTGAGCTTGTGAAACAACTGCCGGGTACGTCCCAGAAGATCTTTCTTGAAAGTGTTTAATTATTGCAAGAAGAAAGCGCATGTTAAAAACACAGACTTTGGCTTTTGGCTACAATGAAACAATTAAAGCTCAAGTTTTCAGCCGCCCACAAAAGCCAAATGTTCTGTACCGATCTTCAGTTGAAATAGGAAAATATGAACCAGCAATGAGTATTTCCAGATGTGGTTACAGACACTTTGTGTTTCCTAGTTTTAACTGCTTTCCCACTTTCGTAATTCTAAACTTTATGTCAACCTTAATTCATAAAATGGGCGGATTTAGGGCCAAATTCAGCCCTGGCAAAGCATGCGACTCCTCTGGAATCAGCAGAGTCAGACCCCAGATACATCAGACCCTCTCCCATTTAACTTCTGCACTTCATTTCATGTGACTGGAACACATCTGAGAAGAATTAAATGTGTTTTAACACCATCCACTCAGTTTATGGAAATGAGCAATATATTTGGTGCTGGCAATACCATCATTGGATACTTGGAATAAACAGCTCAAGTTAAACATCACAAAAAAAGAACATACACTGTTCAGCTGAAGTCAACTGAATAAACCTGGATAGGAAACACCGCTTTTTTTCCTGAAATACACGCTCTTTGGTGCAAGACTGCAAAGACAGATTATCTGCTGGAGAGAAATCCTCATTTCCTTACCATTCTCTATGAATACAATGGATAAAATATTAGATCTTTTGCTTTTCTTCATTACTTGCATCATTCACTGGCCTGACCAAGCACCTCAATGCCCTCATGAGGCAGGATCATGTTATTATCGCCGCTGTAAATGAGGCCTCAAAGAGCCGCATCACTCACCACTGTGGCAACGTACAGAACTAAACTGAACACTAAACCACCTTCCAGTCTAGCGGAAATCTCTTATCTGTGGTCTTTTCTCCTCTGAGTTCTGAACAGATACAGATGCACAAGGAGGAAAAGCCGAAAACTGAATTTCAGTGTCCCATTTTTCAATCCAGGTCTTGGATACTGCAGAGGTCAACAGAGAAATGAGCCAAGACCTTCTCATAGTTGGTGTATCCGCCCATGACCGCCGGGTCCACGATGCCGCTGAGGAGCATGGAGAGAGGATGGACGGGCAGGCTCCGGTCCCAGCCGTGCTGCTGGACGATGTTGCTGATCTTCTCGTTCGTTAGCTCCATCGTTTCGATGGCGTTTTCCAAGGGGCTGATCTCTTCCTGGATGACAAGAAGAAACAGAATAAATCCTCACAGGCCTCCACTGAATATGAAGTATTATAACTCCTCCGGTATGAATGGCAGCCCAATGGTTTCCAGCAGAGGATTTTGGACCCCTGTGCTAACTATCTTGCCATTCAGAGATGAAATCGGGAATGATCTCACACCTTAACCTGAAGGAACAACAATTTGGGACTTGGCTGCTGACTGTGGGGTATGTTACAGAAATAACCACCGTCCCAAGCATCATATAGTCAATGCAGAACTTCGCTGCCTGGCGTGGAGCTGTCTGCAGAACAGCATGTGAGAATACAGCACAACAAAGAAGATACACATTTGCTTTTATCCGAAGCAGAAGTTACTGGTGTGGAACATCCACCACTGGAAGGATGTTCTAACTGGTGCAAGAGTCTTGACTCACCGAGAGACTGGAGGGGATGAGACTCAGCCCACATGCAGAACTCACCGTTGTGATCTGTTTCACTTCGAACCACTTGAGGATGCCAGGAAATGAATAGGCTGTCGTGTACGTTGTCCTTTCTATCCACATATTCTAGTTAGAGAAGGAAAAAATTCCAAGATGTAAAGAAAATATTGGTCTTGCGATTCAGTTCTCGTCTGCAGTACAGCATGGAACCAGCTTTCCAGCACGGAACCAGCTTTCCAGCACAAGCTGGCACGACTTACACAATGAACTTCACCTTCACTAACTGGGATGGAACCCAATGTTTTTGGCAACAAACACCACCTGTACTATTTAAATGGTATCTTACATTTTAATAGAAAAACTCCGTTGCAACAGGTAAAGGAAAAAAAAGTGTGACGGTGTTGCTCAAAATGCTACCAACAAGATAAATAAGTGCATATAACCATTTTGTCACAGCACAGCCATCAACAGCAAAGGACTCACAGCAAACTCGTTGTCTGGATCTTTTTCTCCTTTCCTGACGGGCCGGGAGTGTGTGAACTGCTGCACCTCGTTTGCTCTGTAGTAGCTAGAAAGAAGCAGAGGAAATGGGGAGTTTTCTCATGTCTCATCCTCCTTACATAAATGTTCCTGTTTCCTCTTAAAACAACCAAGTTTAAACCAGATTATGAAACAAATTTGCACAAAACACAAAGGCACTGCACCTTGTGCCCAGGCTAGATGAGAAAAAAACAGAGGAAATGGTGACGGAAAAGGAAAAGCAATTACTTTAAGATCTGTTCAGGAACAGGTTTATCTTTATAATTAGGCGGCAGGTTCATCACAGGCTTCACAATGAAGCACTGCACATCTGAGCAGCTGCAGTTAAGGATGAAAAACTACGGATCCTTTTGAGAAAACAGGAGAGGGAGAGAAATACCCTTCCAGTTTTCACCAGACTTCTCAAAAATCCCCCATGCTTGTCATGTTTGTAGAAAAATACTTAGTAGTTCATCAACAATCACTGTACTGGAGGCTTTACAGGAGTAAAAACCTGTATGGAAAAGTAAAGCATGAACAATTTGATCTACATGTATAGATTATTTCTGTGAATCACCTGCCAATGGCACTCTGAAGAGGGAATGTTTTACTGGCGGGTAGGGCAGCCCCTTACATCCTTTATTTCACCGAGGGTAGTTCTAACAGTATTTTGAAAGCAAACCCAAGGTCGTCCTGCCCGAGCTGAAGAGCCAACTGGACAGCAGCCAAATCCGAGCCCCAAACCGCATACCCACAGTAGATCGAGCACTGAGCCCAAGCTAATATATTCTTGCTCTCAGGAGAGCTTATTAGCTTGGGCTTCACGCCATGCTAAGCACGCTGCACAGCTTCTAGTTCAGAACTGGGGGAAGGTGAGCCCGTTTAATGGTGTAGGCATCCCCGAGACGCTGTGCAGCTCAATTAATATCTCCAGTACACTATTAAGAAAAAAAAAACAAAGGAAGAACAAGCCATTTTATCATAAACAGATTCTAAGTAAAAAATAAAACCAAGCAAAACCAAACCCTGAGACAACGGAGGCTAAAAAAGCACAAAATTAAAACAAACTATAGAACCATCAACCCTGCCTAATACAACAGGGATCTGGGCACTCAAACTCATCTTTTCCGAAGGTGTTTGTAAGAGTCCGAGAAGAACCTGTACCAAATCCAAGCAATGCAGCTGCTCCCCTTTATAATGGGGCTATGCCAAGGACCCGGAACCAAACACCCCCAAACTCTTGGAAGAGTTCAGATCTGGATCCAAATTCTGCAGTTCAGGTTCATCTTGAGCCAAAACCGTTAGAACAAACACAAACAGATGCAAAGGAAGTAGCTGAAACAAAGCAGCAATAGAAGAGGCATTTTTTGATACCAAGTTTGGTCTTGAATGAATTTTAATTTCCTATGTGGATTTAGTGCTTGGCAGGATTATTGCAAGGGAAGCATCTGGTTTCACTGCTTGAGTTGTGCCTTTGTACATGGACTTTTAAGGCCAAAACGGACCACCAGATTCTCAAGTTTGGCCGGTATAACACAGGCCAGAAGCTCAGTAACGTGTTTTTTACTGATGTACATCTTCCAGGAGCACACCTGCTAGTGCCTGGAAGTCACAAATGACAATCTGAAGCATCTTCACTAGGTTGCAGTTGGTCATGCTCACAATTAAGAGAAAGAGGATCTAATGAAGAAGTTCAAGAAACAGATTTATTCAACCTAAATAATCACTTAACACTTTGTAAAAAGTGACTTCTACAAGGGAAAAAAATACTCAGCCCGTTCATAAATGCTAGTTAACTGCAAGCAAGAAAAGAGCACACTTCCACTTATATCCTGCTTTCACTGCCTGGATTTTACCCTTCCACCTAGAAATACCAAACCGGATCACACATATGCTACAGCAGAAAGAAATGCACAAGAAATCCTGCCCTGCAATCTGTTCAGGTTACACCCCAACAGCAACTCCTCTACCTCTGACAATACCAACCTGTCTCTCTTTTTCAATACATTGACATTCACCACTTCAATTCTGGACGGCCTTATTTTCATGCCTTCAAAGCCCACCCTGGAGCAGTAAGTTCCTTGTTTATTATTGCTGTTTACCAATTCTGTTATTCTAGGAAAGAGGCCAAAATGTCTTAGAAGCAAAAGATACACTGTTTAGGAGAAGCCTTGATCTCCTCTCCTGGAGGGGCAGTGCTGGTCATCTTCTCAGCACTAGGAAACTGGGTCAACAGCTTCAGGTTGAAGTCCTCCCGTCGTTCGTACTCCTTGCCACGGTAGATAAAAATCTTATTCTGTGGGTAGTAGAAGAGAAAGAGAATTAACACTGAACAAAGCAATGAGAAAGAAGAAACACAGGCTGGAGGGACAATCCAGCAACCCTCAGGAGCTGCTCTGCATACAAGCCTTATTGAACGTGTCCATGCCTTCTAGCACTCTTAGAACTCACACATTCAACACACAAAATGTCACTCAGGGGACTGATTAAGAGAACAAGCACCCCAAAAAGTTCTTTAATGCACAGAACCACAAGGTCCCTGCCAGACCACTCACGGTCTGAGTTAACTGAGGGATCTCTCCATGCACAAAGACACAAGTTTTACCTCCAATCCACTCCTGACTCTCTTCAGCTACCATTAAAAAGTGGTCAGCTATGGCAGTTTTGCACCATAGACCATGGCCAATTATTTTTCCAAAGTGGCCACCAAGCAGAGGTGGTTTCTGGAAGGGATGGATTCAAAAACACCACCTGGAACTAAAGCCTTCGATGCCATCCAGTTCCCCAGTCCTAAGTTAACATTCTTCTTTTTTATTAAGCTTGGCTTCCATTTAAGGCCAGCGACTTCAAACAATTCCAGTCTGAAAATGCAAATGTTCCTTAATTTTAAATAAGAGTTGGGAATATTTTCTAGTGTTCTGCACCCTGCCCATCTGACTCACTTTGTTCTCGTGTTCCAGCCAGCACAGATCCAGCAATGCTTCCAAACAGGAAGCAACTCTGCATTTTAATTCTGCGTGGGACAGGATCTCACTAATGTTCTTGAGCATTGAAATGATCCACGTCCTAAAAATTAGGTTGATTTAGGCTAAAAAGTAACGGGGTAAACTCTTCACAAGCAAAGAATTTTCTAACAGCAATCACATTTCTCAGGAAGTGTATAGGGCACAAATACAAAAGGTTGATTCTGTTTAAGTCCATATAATAACACAATCAGCTAACAAACCCTGTCGCAACACGCTAACTTGATTAAAGCTGCTCACACCAAAAATCTGTTCTCTTACTTGTCTCTTTTTATATGCTGAAGTGCTTTGAAATACTTAAGGGATTTAGATTTCTCAGTGTCATTCAAAGGAAAAGGAGTTTGGCGTCTGAATTTTCTTGGAAGCTCTGCAAAAATTGTGACTTTTAGGGTACCCAGCAGTCCAGGACTCGAGTGCTGAAGAATTCTTACCCGGAGGAAAGAGGGGAAACCCTGACCGTAGTACCCGACAGCAAAGTATTCTGGTTGAGGTCTCATTGCCTTCATAATATTCTCATAAAAAGTGGCTCGTTTTTTCTGAAAAAGAAAAAGTCACCAGCATTTTTCTTTTTAACTACAGTATCTCATACTTATCCATTTACTTGGTTAAATATTTGGTTTGTCTGGGCCAGAATCAACTTCATTTCCTGGTCTGCAGACATGAGAACGATGCCATGCTTTTCAGGATTCCAGGAGGATACTTGAAATCCTCAACTATTGCACCACAAATTAAAAACAAATATGTTCTGAAGCACAAATGGTGACAAATGTCAGAGAACTGGCAGAAATAAAACTGGGCAGATGATTCTCCAACGAAAGAACATAAAGACCATCTGGTTACATCTTTAACCACTAAAGACATAATTCAGAACCAAGATGATTCTATAGTTCTGTGTTCATACACGGTAGTTTAATCACAGAAATAATGAGGTGATGGGATTTATGGAGCCTGAAAACACACCATGCAAATGTTACCTTATTGGATCTACACTAAGAATCCTAAACATCTGCACACAATATTGTCGTGCTAATTACAAGGTCAAAATCACACACTTTAAAAAAAATACAAAAACATTCTTCTAATAGTAAGCTTTACAAAACCATGGGGGTTATGTTGGTTTGTTTGTCTTTAGCGTAAATGTATTTTGGGCTTATCCTGCTCAACAATATTAATTTAAGCAGTCAGCAGCCTGCTGAAAATGGAGAAAAAACATCTTACCAGGAGATTACCAAGCCCCTCATAATCAAAGACCTTGTTTTCGTACATGTCAGCCAACTCTTTGCTCAGCTGAATGGCTTTTTCCCACATCTCCACGGAGGGCGAAGGGAGGCAGGTGGGGGCAGAAGAGCACAAGCGAAATAAAAGAGTGAGTTAAAAGCGTTCGTTACCGCAGATAGGCAAACAAAAACTTCAGCTGATTTTCATTCAGGCAGCACTTTAATGCACTGCCAACTTTCCCTTAGACTCCACGCTGTACATTTTTTGCAGTAATTATTACAGTCACACAGCTCTTTTGATTTGTAAATCTGAAAGCGATTTACAAAGCAAGGTTTCTAGTGTTACTCCTGATAGGGAAAAACTGAGGCACAAATTGGTGGAAGGACATGTCTGAACAGCAAAGGAGAGAAGCCCAGGTGGGCTTGTCCTGCACCAACACTTCATCCCCTCCATCATCCTTGGGTTTGTGTCGGTCCTGGTAGAACCAACCAACACAGGCTCAGCATCAGCCAGCCAAGCCGTACTTACCGCAACGCAAAACCCTGACAAAAGCCATTACCCAGAAAAATAAAGGAAAACACCTATAGCTTTCTCATCTACACATTATTCTTGAACAGGGCTAATTTTTTCAGATGCTCTTTGACTAACAAGGAAACAGAAGGATTCAAATATCACCAGGATGCACACATGCCCTGCCCATGCTCTTCATTCAAAAGCCAGGCCTAAGCATCAAAGGCCTGTTACAGAATCACGTCTGCTTTTCCCCTTAAAACCAACTTCTGCCAGCTACGTTCTCCAAGCCAAGAATTCACCGGCGAGCTGCAAGAACACTGCAGAGACACTCACTTTGCCCCTGTCAAAGAAGGAGATAATTTCTTGGTAGAGCTTCTCCTTGAGCTCCTGTTGTGAGTAGACGTAGTAGCTGTCCCTCTGCAGCAGGTGAGGGACACACGGCTTCTCCGACCACTAGGACAGAGGAAAAAAAGAGGCAAAGCTGAAAGAACCGCAACATTCTCGCATGAACAAACCCTTAGAGCAGACAGGGTCGCCTTCTGCAGGATGCATTCCAGACAAATCCATCAGCAATGCAAAGGGAGAGCAAGGAAGGTTTGCAGTGATATAAGCTGAGCTGGCTGGCTGATGTAAAGCAGGAATGCACAGAAACACTGCAGCTCAGCACCACGCTCAGAATCACAAGTAGCCAGCAGGCAGGAACTTCTCAAACCGCGTCCCATTATGCTCTTCCACTACACGCATAAGCAGCCAGAAAGCTTTGGTTAGACGCAACTTTTTTTCTACGTTAAAAGTTCATTTTAAGAAGTCATCTGAACTTGTAACAATTTTTTGAGTCATATTTAAAAATCACTTTAACATGTTAATGCAAGTTTAATTATATATGCAAAACTGGTGTGATTTTGGCTTAAGATCTTATGCTGAGACACTAACTGAATATGTATGTTTTATTAATCTGTGGAAGACAAGAAGATGTTGACTTAAATCCAGATTAAGATGGCTTAGGCTAATGTATTTTATACTGTTCACGCAGAAGTGGAAAAAACTGTACTATGGACATTTTCTCCCAGTTCACTATAGCACTTTTTTTCACCAAGAGTATGTAACAAATTGAGGGCAATAACATTCTTGTTTTCAACCATTTAGCTGCTGTGCAATTTGCAAAACCGTGAAACTCCTTACTGACCACTACAGCTTCAATAATGCAAAGTCACAGGAAAAAGAAAAAGAAAAAGAAAAGAAAAGAGTTAATTGTTTATTCTGAGCTGTTTGCACTTCATTTAAAACGCACACCCTGACAGTGGAAACCCGAATTTGCTTTGGTGTAATACCTGGAGCAGCTCTGCATGGAGGAGGAGAGTGTACGCTGCCTCTGTGAAGTTCTCACAGTCCGTGTGCAGGTCTCGGAGCTTATAAAGATACCTAAATAAACAATAATCAATAGTTCTTTGATGGGAAGGACTCCTGTGTACACGACACCAAGAGAAAGAAAGGCTCTATGGAAGGAAACAGCCTACCTGATATAAATGTCCTCTCTTTTCTTCTCCTTGTAAAAATTCTGCCAAGAATAGAAACAAGTCAAACTTTCATGATTGTGCTAAGGATTTGCATCATCACCTCTAGGCAAGCAACTTAAGCATCAGTTTTAGACATTACTAAGATCTTTGCTGATATTTTGCCTGCTTAGGTGAATATATCCCTGCAAACATCCCTTTAACACAAGGTGGGGCTACTATCCCCTCTAGAAAAGGGGTAAGGCAAAGAGAGACAGTGACTGTCCAAAGCTACACAAGCTCTTTGCAGCAGAACAGGGAAATAAGCCCACGCTCCCCAAACGATCAGCGAGCCATCCTTCCTGCTTGTATTTCAGGGCCTCAGATTACCAGGTAAAAAAGGACCAGCTACATCACTTAATTTGAGACTGTATGTCTTTGTTTTACAGCTGGTAGCCTGATTCAGGCCCACGATTAACCAGAAACGGCATCAAGAATTCCTGCAAATCCTTCAAAACCCACAAAAGCCAGGTTGGTAGAGCAGCACCCGTATCCGAACCCCGTACCAGCACGTTGACGGTGCAGCTCATGCGGTTCTCCTTGCTCTCGTCGTGCATGATGGTCCTGTAGTCCAGCAGGTTCTCCAGCAGGCTGCTGACCAGCCAGGCGAACACCTCCCCAGGCACAGACAGGTACTTGTGCTTGCGACAGTGCTCCAGGAGGCTACAGGGACCCCGGGGGGACGAAGGGAACACTCAGTTATGGTTCTGAGCCGTGGTGATGAAACTTGAGTGTAAACCACCCAAACAGCCACTCAAACAGTCAAATACGTTTCACTGCCTCTCTGTTCACTGCAGGAGTGAATTAGGGTTTCTTTGCGTTAGAAAAATAGCCAAAGAAGAGTCGACGTTTGCTATAAAACTTACAGTTTCTCCAGCAAAATCTTGTATTGCTCGTCCCCTCGGCCACCTTCCACTTCCTGGTCCAGCTTGGTTATCAACTCGTTTTCAAACTGAAAAGGCAAAACCCCACAATTAAACAGACGGCAACTCTCAAGAGCGTGGTCTGAACACCACTAATGCTCGTGGCTATTCGTTTTAACTGCCTCGCCATCAGACGCTGGTTTTACAAGCCAAGCTAGAGGACTCTCTCATTTTTGAAGCAGAATAAAAATGATAAGAAGCCAAGATGAGACATTGGAGCAAAAAAATCCAAGTCCTTCCTCTTGTCCTTGAGTCACTGGAAAGTCCTGCTCTGGGGTAATTCTGCCCCTTCTCCCCCATCCACGAGCTGCTCAGTTTTGCCGGGATAAAGCATTCCAGCAGCTGGCTTACAGATGATAACGGTCATTTACTCGCCCTAAAGAAAGTGAACTACTACCATCAGTTAAGAGCAAGTCACAAGTCTCTGGCCATCATTAGCACTTGTGACTACTAATTAAAGCAACTTATAATGCAAGAGCCAAGTTCTGTGTGATTATCTGCCTGGCCATGAAGATATGCCCTGTTATGTGCAAGCAGTTAAAGAGGGATTAGTCAACATGTAAGCAACCACATAGTGTTAACACTTGACCGTCCAGTAATTTTCTTTATATAATTTACATTTACAGCCAAAGATCTTGGGGGAGTTTATATTGTTACTATAAATGTAAATAGACATTACTTTTTAGAGTACTCTCTTAGGGTCTCCAAATTGATTCACAATTTAGATGTGCGTATCCACACACCTGCAAGCCCAGAAAGGTACGAAAACAGAGGAATTCATTAATTATCAGTGTAATGCAAAGGTACAGTCAGGGACAGAACTGCAGAGCCCCGACTCCTAAAAACCACTTAATGATAATGTCCCAGAGTTTTTGGCAAAACACTTGTTTTGTGTGAGCTTTTTTCATTTGCTTTGGTTTTGTTTCAATGTTCTTTCCCCCTGCTTGCGCAGTGAATGCTGCGGAACATCTGCGCCAAAGAGCTCGGGCTCCCTCACCATATGGAAGTTTCTGTTCCCGCTGAAGTTAAACTCGCACTGCATCATGTCGAAGAAGATGGGGATGGTTGCTTTGCGGAGCTCCGGCTCCGGGACCAGCGTCACCTCCAGGATCGGCCCCACCATTGCTGGGATGAATTTTATTTTGTGGGGACCTGCAAGAAAATCAAAGTCAGACGCACCCAAACGGCAGCATTTAGATATCCAAATGTTTCAGCACATTATCCATATAAAGACCATAAACCACATTCTGACTAGAATGCATATTTTACATGGATAATGGCTACTTAGAGTTAACACGTTACAGCTCCAAAATTCAGAAATAGTCCAAGAACCGAATTGCATGCGATGCTGCAAATCACAAAGGCTCTCTGAAACATTCTACTCTTGGCATTCATATGGCAGAACATCCTATACAAGGAACCTAAGAAATTAGCTCAGCAGCTGATGTGAGAAAAGATCAGTTTTGACAAGCTATTCACAGAAAAAATAAGAGATTTTGTGCTCTCAAACAGTATTTCCCCACATTAAACATGAGCGGCTTTTATAAAGAAATAAAGGATCCGAAACCCAGTTCAGAGCTTGAATAAAGATAACTCTAGCTGGAACTCACCCAGGTTATACCACATATCTCTTATTTTGAAGCCAATCTCTTTCCTCATGTCCCCATACCTAGAAAAAAAAGCATTAGAAAGAAAAAGCTGAAAAAGTCCTATGCACTAAAATTACCTTTGCAAAGTGGCTGAAGAAATTGAAAGGCAAACCCACCAAATCTATTACCCTCCCCTTAAAAAAACCAGCACCCACAAACCTGCACAGCCAGGGCATTTATAGCAAGGGGCCTGCTGCTTCAAAACACAGTCCTGCTGCTTCACACAGTTCTACCCACAATTTTGTGGGATTTAGTGTTTTCCCCTAGAGCTTTAACTGCTGACATCGAGAGAATGCAAGAACCAGGCTTCTTAAAGCCCTCATGGCAGCAAAAAGATGACGAGCATTAACTAGATATGCCCTAATAAAATTTTACATCAAGATCTACAAAGATATTTAGGCACTTGGTGCCAGCGAAATGCAGGAGTAAAAGCTCTTTGGTGCCTTTGTGAATTTGGCCAAGCTACTAAAAGCTACTACAACAAAAAACAAAGAGAGGGGACTAACGAGTTGCAGGGCTGTTAGGTCTTGCTTACCTACCTTACATTATTCCTGAGGAATCGCATAAGGTATTGCTTTGAAACTATGGCAAGCCTCCTGTTACAGACCTTACAGTGGAAAGAATATTTTGGCAAGGTGCTTAAATTGAGCTCAAAGAGCTCAGGGTCTGTCTGACCAGATTTAGACATCCACAGTGTAAAGACCTGATATTAATATCTGTCCTACTCACCCATCCTCCCTTTATTGCCACTCATTAGTCAAGCACTCCATGGCATGTTTAATCTCATTCTGAGATTGGATGGGTATGTCTGGAGCAGGACAAGTGAAGCTGCTTAAAAGCAGAAAGGCCTGGCAACCTTTAAAATGTAAACTCACTTCTTGATAATTTTGTTGCGTTTGGCTTGTGAGAAGGTCTCCAGCTGGAGGGATTCGTGAGTGAGAAAGGCCACTGCCAAATGGAAATAGTTATTCCAGAGCTGTGGAAGAGAAACAAGTCTAAAACAGGGGAAGACAAAGGAAAAGCACAACCGAGCATCCACTATTTCATCCCTCGCTGGTTAAGCACAGCTCGGCCGCAGTCAGCACGCTGCTCAACCCGGCCTTGCAAAGACGAGGATTTGCTTGTGCTTTCTTGCTGCACTAAGCGCAGTTCAGAACTGGTTTGCATTCAGCCGCTTTGCTATAAAAGATTATGGACGTTTTCCATGAGTACGCTCCTCATTAACAGATCTGTTAACAGTGGGGTTTTCCTGCCTTTCAGCACAGGGGCCACAAGAATTTCCAGAAACGATGGAATTATTACCTGGAGTTCAAAATTTGCTTGGTCCAGAAAGAAGCGGTTGAGTACAGAGGTAAACTGGTTCACCGCCCGGAGGAAAACCCTGGAAGAGACAAATAACATCAAAGAAAAGGTGGATCTTGAAAAAATATTCTGTTGATATTGTCGGTGTGAACATTAAACTCTGTATCACGGGCAGCAGGTTCTGGCCACGCTTTGCTACTTAGCACAGCAGAGAGATAACAAGCCAAAGCCCTAGACCACGTTTCTGTCCAACTGTAGCTGTGTTTGCCATGTGGTTCCCCCAGAACAGAAACCAAAAAGGCTTCTCTGATTTAGGCTGCAGCAGACAAGTGACGGGAGGAAAGGCAGCATGGTTTCCATTGTGTGCCTTTGGGCAGGAGAAGAAACAGTCCCAGATCCTTTAACTGAAATGTGCAGGCACTACAATTTACTGAAATCTAATTTAAATCACCCCAAAACTGTAAAAAATAAGCCTATGTAACTCCAATGATTTGCAAGCCTGCTTGTGTGAGTCCCCCTCCTTTCAGAACCAGAAAGACACCAAAGCAGCAGCAAGACTTAAAATAGCAGCAACTATTATATTTACCTGCTCTGCATCATATTCATGACCATCCAGTCGGATGCATAGACATTTTTTCCAATCAGATCCTTAAACATAATGAATGTTTCCATCAGGAAGTCCTGTTGGAAAAATAAAACCATTGGGTTGAACATGGGAGTCTTTTATCTACATGAAATGCAAATGTTTGTAACGGCATTGATTAACGACTGCATTGATCAGCAATCAATACACTGCACCTCCTAAGAAGGATGTCTTATTGTATGGGTATATTCCAGTAACTACATTATTTCTGACATCCCATCCATTTAATTACAGAATGAGAAATAATTTCACAGAACATGTTGATGTGTTTAATTAAATTTATCTTTACTGTTTTGAATTAAGCTGTGTTGGAGCGAGTTCTGGTGTGCAAGCTGGGTAAAAAGCAAAACCAATAGTCGAGGATTTGTTTCCCAAGGTCTGAATGATGACAACGTAACGGCCCTATGCAGAGGGAATTGAGTGACTGTCAGCAAGTTTGCTGATGACACCAAGCTGGGAGGAGTGGGTGACACGGCAGAGGCTGTGCTGCCATCAGAGACCTGGACAGGCTGGAGAGCTGGGCAGGGAAACATTTAATGAAATAGAACAAGGGCAAGAGTGGAGTCTTGAATCTGGGTAGGAACAACCCCAGGGTCCAGTATAAGTTGAAGAATGACCTATTAGAGAGCAGCATAGGGGAAAGGGACCTGGGGGTCCTGGGGACAGCAGGGTGACCATGAGCCAGCACTGGGCCCTTGTGGCCAGGAAGCCAATGGGACCTGGGGTGGGTTAGAAGGGGGTGGTCAGTAGGTCAGAGAGGTTCTCCTGCCCCTCTGCTCTGCCCTGGGGAGACCACACCTGGAATATTGTGTCCAGCTGTGGCCCCTCAGTTCCAGCAGGACAGGGAACTGCTGCAGAGAGTCCAGCGCAGGGCAACAAAGATGCTGGAGGGAGTGGAGCATCTCCCGGGTGAGGAAAGGCTGAGGGAGCTGGGGCTCTGGAGCTGGACAAGAGGAGACTGAGGGGGGACTCATTCATGTTTCCAGATATCTAAAGGGGGAGTGTCAGGAGGATGGAGCCAGGCTCTTCTCGGTGACAACCAGTGATAGGACAGGGGTCTCTACAGATATAAATGTACCTGTGAGCACTTAAATGGATTGTATTCTCTACAAAGACAACATTTGAAAATAAGAGGGACAAAGAAGGTCACATGAGAAATGACCACCTTGCAAAGATCACTGATAAAGAAAAAGTTCTGTTGAGCCAAACAGCTCGCTCTAAAGAATTGGCAAGAGACATCGCTGTAGAGAGAGAAATGGGCATTTGGTGCTGCCTCAGGAAAAATCCTCTAAGCATTATTAAATCAGAGCCTGATGGAAGGGTCTGGACTTGACAAGGAGCACCTTGAAGGTATCAATTAACTTATAACGGTGTTAAACGAACCAAGTAATGATGCAGTGCCAGGACTGAAAATACCAAAACACATAAACCCCACAATAAACAAAAAAAACCCAATACACCCAACTATTGTAGCAAAACAAAACGCAATGTTCTGTTGGTATTAACAACTACCGCACCACCACAAACACAGGCTTGCTCCTGTAGATGTAAAGATTTATAAAAATTAGATTACAAATTGATATTTTTGATCAGGATCTGTTTAAATGAAACGCAGGTGGTTTTAATGAGAACTCACCCTCTCGATACATCTTCATGCAGAAGCTTTATGTGTATACACAGAAGAAATATAGAAATATCCTACTATTCTAGTCAGAAGATGCAGAAGCATGAAGCAAAACATCTTCGACTTGTGAGCTGAGCTTTACTCTGAAGCTTACATTTTAGGAAAGCTTTTAAGCACCTGCTTAACCCTACCTTCAACCTGGCTTACAACGGTTGGGCTCAACTGCTCTGCAATAAGGAGAAAAGATTGTGAATAGAGGCCCACTCAACGTAAAATTTGTTTCAGTTCTGGTCTGAATCCATCAGGTTTGAATTCCATCAGATTTGTTTTCCTAGCTCTTCCTCCTCAGATGCAGGATTTCTACACAAGCTTGCTGAAAAGCTTTTCACTCATTTACTTGAACACAAGCAAAATTCCTCAATCTACCTGGCTTTTGTTTTGGCTTTTGGGTTATTTTCCAGAAAATTATTCGGGTAACATAGAAAGCAATTCTAAAACTAGCTGAGGAGTTCCCTCCGCAGCCAGTGCAGGCGAGTGGCCTTTGAGATGCGGTGACACCAACGTGTGTGTCCTGTAGGTGGCCACGTTGCTCAACAGATCACAAGCAATTCCGGGCGCACAGGGAAGGAGAGATCACCTTGTCATCCCAAATTGATGACAAACCTCTTCTTGTGGGTTTTGATCCAGCTTTTACAGGAAGAACAGAACTCCAGGCTCTTCCCCAGATAGTATTTCAATAAACAAGCGCTTCTAAGTCGCAAAACAAAGAGTACGGGGACAAAAATAGACAGAACAGGTGCTGTGTCACACTTCAGAGACTTGTAGAAATTCTGATTTTGGTTCTGACTTGTTCTGAGCAGTCTAAAGAAAAACCTGCACAGAGTTGTTAATTCTGGGAGCCTCAAAAAAACCAACACCTAATTTTCACCTGGATTCATATTGGAAGTCTTTGGGGACACAAATTTGATGCAGTTTTAACATGGAAGGAACTATTTGCATTGCTGCCCACTAAAGCAAGACTAAAGCTTTTAATTAAACTCTAGAGGAGAGGAAAGAAGTAGAAAGAAGTAGATAAAGAGAACAGGATCACAAAGAGATACCATGAGATCAAGAGAGGGGAAAATGCTTTTCCTTTTCATCTTCACTCACTCTTCTGGTTCCTGACTTTAATTGCACAGACTTAAATAGTCATTAAACGTGTTTTTAGTCAATGACACAACTGCTTTTCTCAAGCTCTACTGAGTCAGCACCATCCACTGTGCATTCCCAGCAGGGGCGATGTGAATATATCCCCAGTGGCTGTGGCATTAGGTGCCCATAAGTCATTGCTGACAAACAAACTGAACGCAGCAACTTGAAATGACCTTTGAGAAGCAAGAGTGTGATGTGTTATGGACTGAGCCAATCCCCCAGTCAGGCTGACTTACAATGATGTCCTGCCTGGTTTTGAAAGTATTGATGTAATGGTTGTAATGGAAATCTTCCATCTGCCTCAGGATGGCTGTCATGCAGGCCACAAAAATACCCTAGAAGAGGAAAAACAAAACATTTCATTTTTTTCCGGTATTGAGCACCGTAAATTTGAAGGGTGGTATATGCTGCCACAGTTCTGCCTAATCAAATATCGCTGATCACGATCCTGATCATTATGTCCTGACATCAGTCTGACTGTTTAGTCCTCTACCCCAAAACGTTCAGCTCTTGATATTCTCGTCTTTCTGTACATGAAGTACAGGGCAAATTAACACATACCACCTTGGTAACAACGTCTAAGGTGCCACACAGGAGTCAGAAATGCCCCTCGGAGATGCCTCATCCTTCAGGATTTAATCCTATTCAGCCAAGGTGACAAAAGAGCATTTTTTCAGGAAACACTCCTTGTGTATTAGAAACTGCATTGAAACCAAATTCTTTCTACACAAGGGCCCAAAGGAACTTGAAATCACAGCCAACTGTGACTCGGTTCAAACTGCCGCTGGAATAGGACCATTTGTATCCTAATACCTGGTCTCAGAAAACCACCAAAAGCCACGTTTGAGTGGCACAGAAGCCCTGCAGGAAACGGAAAGATGATTTCATAAACCACTGCTGCACACTGACATCTCCCAGGAGAATAAATTCCACTAGAACAAATGGTGAAGTAATAACTGAAGCAAGTAAAAGGCTCTCACGATGTGCGGAGACTGTCTGCTCATCCCAATCACCGTGCGGTTTATTCTCCTCAGCAGGCGTTCCATGATCAGCTGGATGTGGGCAGCAGTGGGACCCTGGGGACAGCCCATAAAGAAAATCTGAGGCAATTCTTAATGTACACTGTTCTATAGAGTGCTCCCTGTATGGGAGGAGTGTCCTGATAGTGGTTATTGTCATTAGAGGATGCAAAAAAGGAGATTTCAAACACACGAACAATCGATTCAAATACTGTAGGTATACGCTTGGTGAAGAGCTAGCAGAATGGATATATATCAGCTTTGTGAGCTCATCCTGGCATAGCTAAACCAAAGCTGCTGTTTTGATTTGGCTTTGTTTTCCCTAAATAGCTCTACAGTTCAATCTGTTCTTTTCACAGCAACTCAGAATCAATTTCCATGACTAATGTGGCAACTAACTGTATTCTCCTGACCGTTATCCCTATTTCTCAGCAGAGAAAATGAGAAACCAAACACTTTTATGACTTGCTCCAAATAATTCAACAAGCCACCAAAGTAGCGGGGAATAACATTTTGGTCCCTAGAAAGCAAAGCAATTGCTTTTTGTACTGTAGTGATGTAGTGATGTAGTGATGTAGTGTACATGTAGTGATAACCACTAACTCAACCTTTCACGGTTGCTTTTTAGACGTAGCTACTCGACGTGCAAAGATATTACAAGAACGACTCAGCAACGCAACACAATTGCTGTAAACATCATTCTTTAAGGCATAAGTTGAGAAGAATGAACCTTAATTTGCACGCTCGACAGTTGATGCTCACCACATCTTTCCGATCCAGGACTTCAAGAACGCTGCTAAGCAGCTGTGAGGAGGCCTCGTGGTCAGGCTTGTTTGAATTGTCATCCAACTGGCCACTCAGCTGATCTATGAGCAGCGGCAGAAGAGCATCTCTGCATTCTAGAATACAGAACAGAGCACCACATCTCGTTGGTCTCAGCAAGTTCTTCAGCATTCGGTATACACAGGTACCACACAGTAGCTTTCAGCTCATCACTTTATCCTGGACACCAAAACAAGCTTAAATCCACTTGAGAGACCACTAACAGACTAGAGAAAGTCATAAATGACCTGGAATTTTACGTATGGCATCAAATAGTACCCTGTCAGCTTCTGCATTTGCTACTTACCAGACTGTTTAAACAGGTCACTCTCGACTATCTTGGTCATGCAGTTGAGCTTCTGTCGAACCAACTGGTTGTCGGGAATACTTTGGATGAACTTGCTGAAGAGGACACTGGGGTGCAAAGCACAAGGGAAGTGGACGGTCAGCACTTTCACCCAGAATTATTCCATCCCACACTGTCCTGCACCACAGCAAGTCAAGCAGTTTTGTCACTGTGTGGAAACGTTACCTACAAGTGGTCTCCAGGCAAATTATTATGGAACCCTAACTTATTTTCAAGACACTTAGCACAGGGCTTTTAGTATAACTAAACAATAATCGAAACTGCAGGCTTAAACATCTTAAAATAAAGCTTGCATCCCAAGACACGCTAGAAGTTTCACAAAAGCTTATAAATAGGCAACACTATCTGACCTCCAGTGCCAGCGTACGATGATCCTACTCACTTTTCATACAAAATGAAAGCAGAATCTTGCAAAGCTTCAGCAGACCGCTGCTGATAACACTGAAACACTGCTGTATACAACGACAAAAGTGTATCCTTCCAGATGCCCCTTCCATCAAGAGTGATGACTCATTTCAATCTGAGATTCCATTAAATTAAATTCCATGTACATTTGCTGTCTGTCTACTGGTTACGAGCAAATTACTTGTGTCAGAACAAGGGGGCATGGTAGGGAGTTTCTGGGCACCAAAGAACAGAAACCAGTGTCATGAATTTCCTGAAGAAATACAAGTGTTGATTTCCTGATCATGCCTTTGTCACACAGAATCACTGTGTGATTCCTTCGCACTCAACTGACTTCCTTTAAAGCCCTGCAAGCGCTCCCTCATAGTCATGCATCACCACATCATGATCAGAGTGGCTGTTTTTAGGAAAGTTTCCAAAATTCTCCCCAACAGATGAGCTGGACTTGGAGGACAAACAAACTTAATACAGTTACCTGAGCTCAACAGGGTCAAATACCAGTTTGACATCATTTATGATGCTTGGCAAATACTTTAAAGCTGCACCCTGCAAGAAATTAAAAAACAAGGACATGAAAGACACGTGGAAAGTGAGACTACCTAGTTCCTTCTAAAAGGATGTAAAGTTCCTCTGTGATGTTCTCTGGCTGCTGACAGCACATACTCTGACTGCATGAGAATCAAAGCTGGGCTTTAAATCACCCAAGTGCTAATTAAAAGTTTAGAATCAATCTTTCCTTCAAACAGATAAAAGCACATTGGCTAGAAGAACTGAAATACAGCAACCTCAAGGCCTCACTGCCTTCAACAATTCAGCAGCCTCATTGCAGGGCTGCTCTGCTCCTCCTCAGAGCATCAACAGAAGCTTCATAATCAGGTTGACATGAGAAAAAGAAGGAAGTATAAAATCTAAGGCACATTTAAAACTAATTCGTTTTTTCATTACTTTCATTCCCAGCATCGTGTTGATTTTTGCAGTGGTTTAACATTTCTATCTCCATCACCCTCATGCGTGGTGTTCCCAGTTGAAGCGTCTCCCACACTGCAGCAGATCACATCTTCAGCCAAAGCTCTCACCTTCATTGGATAAACTTTGGGGCTTAAATATTCCTTTCCTGTCACACACAGTTCATTAAAACAGACGTTCAGAGGTGCTGTGATTCATCTGAATGGGTTTTATGTGCCCCAAAGCTTGTGCCTTTCTCTGCCTTCCCCTTTCTCCCAAAATTGTCTTGGTTGATCTAATAAAAAATATTAGTCCTCCCTGCAAATTCTGCATACCTTAATCTTGACAGCCTCCTCTAAAGGCCGGTCCATGAGGACATTGAAGGAGAGGAAGAGCTTGCGTATTGCATCATTAAATTCATCCCCATCTTCACTTTTCCCATAAAACCTACAAAGAACAGCAAGAGCTAGTTAGACACATAAATCTAAGCTAACAGTGTCACAGCAGCTGAAAAATTATTTTATCACAGAATCCCAGGATGTCAGGGGTTGGAAGGGCCCTGGAAAGCTCATCCAGTGCAATCCCCCCATGGAGCAGGAACACCCAGCTGAGGTTACACAGGAAGGTGTCCAGGCGGGTTGGAATGTCTGCACAGAAGGAGACTCCACAACCCCCTGGGCAGCCTGGGCCAGGCTCTGCCACCCTCACCAGGAAGAAGTTTCTTCTCAAATTTAAGTGGAACCTCCTGTGTTCCAGTTTGAGCCCATTACCCCTTGTCCTATCATTGGTTGTCACCGAGAAGTCATCCCATCAGTTTCCCAGGGATGGAGGTGAGGCTGACCGGTCTAGAGTTCCCCAGGTCCATCTTCTTGCCCCTTTTGAAGACTGCAGTGCCATTTGCTTTCCTCCAGTCTTCAGGCACCTCTCCCGTTTCCCAAGACTTGGCAAAGATGATGGAGAGCAGTCCAGCAATGACCTCAGCCAGCTCGCTCAGCACCCGCGGGTGCATCCCATCCAGCCCCATGGATTTGTGGGTGTCCAGATTGCCTGACTGCTCCCTAACCCTGTCCTCATCAACCCAGGCAAACTCCTCCACTGTCCTGCCTTCCTCTGGGGCCTCAGCGGTTTGGGGCTCCTCAGGAGTATTTCGATTTGTACTAAACTTATTTTTTCCAGCTATAGACAAAGGGCAGAAAAATACTCTTCTTCATAATTGAAGGATAGAGGATATCCTGAACATCCCCTCCAGTGGTGCTGACTGGAAGTAACTTGGCTGACTTCCAAAAGGAGACATGAGGACGGTAATGACTTTGGTCTCACCTCAGGTACAATATTCGCGACTGAACAATGAATCGGAACAGGTACTTCAAGGCTTTCAGGGCAGCAAACAGCAATTCTGTCTTGCTGGAGTCATCAGCATTTCCCACGTAACAGTTCAGTACTTTGGTGAGTTTCCTTTGGAAACAGAACAAAAAAGGAGAATAAAGATAGACCCGGTTGAGTTTCTGTGTAAGTGCAGCTTCCCTATTCCAGAGAGGAACCACAGTCTAATGAACAGATACGGCACAGAGGTTCCTCTTCACAGCCTATTTCCTTCTGAAATCTTTGGCTTCACTGGATGCCAGATTTTCATAACCAGTTCACAAATTCTCAGAACCCTACAGACTTGTCTATGAATTCCTGCTCCTTGATCTGCTTTTGTTCTTCCCCAAAACGAAGTGTTTAGGAAGCTGGAAAACCCATTTCTACTGAAAGCGGCCTGACACCTTCTCCCCGTGTTGGCGTTCCCACCTATGGAGCACACAGTTCCCCACTGAGCGCTCTAAGAACGGGGGACAGAAGCTGCATAAACACATTATGAGTATCTGCTGTCTAGTCTCCGCCAAATCAGAGGATCAGCATCTTCTATGAGTGCTTTGGCAGCTGATATTCAGGCAAAATCCCCTTCATTACACAACTCACAGCACCCAAAGCCATGGGCGAGTGACAGCCAAGCATCCAACAGCTCTTACAATTGCGCAGTCTACAGGTTGACCGAAAGGAATAAATTTTCACACGTATCTAAATAAATTCTGCACATCAGCTTCTTCCTTCCCTGATAAAATAGGACTAATGATTATGATCTGAGTTTTTAAAACTGCTTTGAGTTCCACAGATCAAAACGCCACAGGGCAACAGAATTACTCCCATTGTCCATACCTCCTCCACTGCAAATTTCTTCCAAACAAATGACAGTCTATGTGAGAGATTTTCAATATCCTAGTGTAATCTCATGTAATCTGCATGTTTAAACCCTACCGTAGCATTTTGCCCTGTTCTGAAGTCTGGGGCCTCAGCTGTAGCAGCCGGTGGTGGTGAACTCCGCTCTTATCTCTGCTACCATCAACCACAATGTTGCTTGTGCTGTTTCAGCCACGTCTGGTTCTGCTTCTGCTCCCCGTGACCCCATTCAAACACACCCCTAAAACTGCAGCCCGGAGCATACAGACTATTCAAACCTCCTTCTGCTCAAAGGATTTTGGGGGCAGAGTGAAAAGGTTGAGGCAGATACTGGCAAGACAAAACATTTCCATGAGCAGCAATAGCCACCAGACCACACTTCTTATACATTTGTGTTTCTTTATCAAGTTCCAATGACACTGTGAGTGACAGCCGGGGGTTCGCGGTTTCCAATACTTACGCATACGCCAGGGTTGCACTGAAGTGCTTGTAAATATAAGTTTCAAGTACAGGGTTGAAATGCTGGAACTTGATGTCTCCAATCAAAGAAATAATAAATACCTGCCAAAAGTTCAAAAGGAAACAGATGTACAGAGCCACTCAACCTCTAACTCCAGCATTGACTCAGTCTCTAATTGTAAGTCATTTATTCTGCTGCGTCATTTTTGTTTTCCTAACAGCATTAATGATACAGGTAGTGTTATTCATATACTAACAGTGACTAAATACTGTGGTGTGCGCGACTAAATCACTGCTCGGAGAGAAGGCAGTGACAGCAGCATTTGGATAGGAAATCTTAGAGATAAAAGGAGCTACTTCTTAGAGCAACACCAGTGACACGGGGAGCAGCACTGCTCAGTCTATGCACAAGTTAAACGGCCACAAAGCTGCTGAACTGCATTTTTCAAAGCTAAGAAATGACACTTTTCAAGCTAGAACTTGAGATTCTGATCATTATACTCAGAGCAAACGCTCAGTCCTATTCCTACAATGACATGTATTAGAGCCAGAACATTGTGTCCCCCTGTATTGACTCCCTGCAGCAACATCAGCTGGATTCATCTGATAAATTGTCTCAATGCAAGAAGTTATCTGAAGAAATTACTGTAAATTATGTAAATGTTAATTACTGTTCTCACTGTGGTCACTAAAAAGCTCAGTGTGTATCTCAGTCCTAGCTCCTGAAAATGCCCTAGGAACTGTTTAAATATAACTTATTTCTCAGAGCAAAATACCAATCGCTCACCTAAAGGAAACAACAGGAAGAGATGGAAAACGTGGCTGAAAAATAAAGACTCTAAATCCACAAAAAAAGACTCACCAGTGCATCAAACACAAGGAAGTCATAGGTTTCATTTTCTGACATCTCCATCATGATGTTGAAAAGCGCATCAAGGGTGTCCTGCAAAAACTAGAAGGGGAAAAAATATGGTTTATGTGCTACTGTCTTTTTATCTTGCAAGAGACCTGCTAAATGCACTGAATTCTGTCCGTACAGTTTAAGCTTGCACTGTGCCAAATCAACCACATCCACTGTACTAACCCATGACATTTTACACAAAGACGGGTCTGCACTGACGCAGCATTTACTGTAGTTGTTCAGCAGTTCAGTAAAACCCTGACCTTGCATAATCCCAAAAGATCCACACTTGTATCTTCTATTTTGTAAAGATCCAAGGAAAAATTAAGTCACTTCTCCCTCCCCAACCCTGTAACATTTGACTTCTGTAATTCTGGTGAATTCCACTAATGAGAGCTCTTGGGGCAAAGTATTATTTTAGTTCTGTTGCTCAGCAGCTACAACATCTCTCCTAGACTGTGGAGAGAGCTTGTGGGTAGAACACAATTAATTAGGAACCTTAAAGGTGAACATCAAGCCCATACAGAAGTGTTTGCGTAACGAGGAGACTCGAATCTCTGTGCACACCTTTACGATTTCTCCTCCTTCCACCTCCATGAGCTTCCTCAGGTTGTGAGCGATGTTCTGAGAGTTGGAACGCCAGTTCAGCAAACCCAGCAGGTCAACTAGCAAGGACAGAACATCAGCAATTAGAAACAGATTACAACACCACAGCTGCCTTCATGTCTGCAGAACAACAAAGAACAAGTACTAGAGGTTATTTTTAGGATCCGCTTATAAGGAAGAGTCACGCTGACGTATACAATATTACCTTGAGATGGCACTTTTGTCTTGGCAAGAAATTAAGTTTCGCTATAAATGGAAGCTTTGGTGTAATCTGATAACGCAAGGCATTTGGTAGACAATTTTGCAAGCTCCTCATTCACTCAAGAGGAGGTATCTCAAGCTGGGAATTTTATTAGAGCGCATGACTTTTCTTACTTATGCTTGTGTTTACTTTAGAGCAGCCTCTCGGAGATGGTTCTTGAAGTGAAAACTGAAACCTCTTGTCCAAATTACATTGAGCTGCAAAACTATTTATCACAGTTCTGGGACGTCCCAGATGGGCACGAGCTGGGAGCAGCTACACAGGTACAACGTGACAGAGCCACACCTGGGGTTATTTTCACATGTTTCTTTCCCAAATTCTGAGTATGCTACACCAAGAGCCTGTCACTGATGGGCGCTGTTTCTATACATTCCGAGAAACCTGTTAGAAACCTGTTTATCCAAACCACATGGGTGGCTTGGATAAAATATAATACAATGGCTTCATAAACATTTTTTGTAGCTTGTACTGGCAACACGATGCCAACAACGCTGGGATCAGGCTGCCATTGACACATGAAACACGATTAAAGCTGAAGCACTATGCCCACAAATGCTGCAACACCAAAAGATTTGCATAAAGAAAGCGTGCTCCTTACTTCAAATATACAGCACGATACTGTTAGGCTACAAATGCAAGACCTACCGTTCTGGGTGAGTTTGGTGGAGCAGATCAAAGTGGCAATCTGGAAACTGTCTTTTGTACTATCTTTAGTGGGTGTGAAGTTGGGTAAATGATGTAGATTTTTCCCCGAGGGAGCCTCCTTCTCCTCCATCTCCATTTTGGTACAAGGAAGAGTTAAATAGCATTTAGCGTCTTCCATTTTCTTGTTATCGCCCTGTGGGTTGAACACAGCGAAGACAAGGGTTACCCCGCACTGAGAACACCTCATCTGGCCTCTCGCAGCTCTCATCTGTGGATGAGAACTTCAACACAGCCAGCCAGAGAGGCCTTTAAATGCCTTTTCACAGCTATAGTTCTTCACTCAGGTTATCTATTTGCATCCCTAACTTTAGCGAACAGAAGTTGCCCCTGCTGCCAATGAACTAAGCTCTTTCCAGAGTGATTTGAAGCCACAGAGGTTTGTTTTTGCACCCCTCACTTTGTAGCTTTAAGCTACAACACACTCTTCCTATTCCTGTGATTAAAGCCAAGGGAGTTGTTTCGATTAAACAAAAGTGAAGACTCCAAGTGCCCAACCTACCTTATACACAATCAAATTGTGTTTGCCGTCTTGCAGCGTTGTTCCATCTGCGTTCATCAGCTTCACAAAGCCCATGCCAAAAGCTCTCTCAGACTTATCCCTAGCTGCAAACAGAAATCTCTATTAGGAATTGCCTTATTTATGCCCATGCACTCCATAATGCAGGTCTCTAACTATGTGCAGCTCCTCTATTTAACAGCATCACACGATCATGCGATGGCAGGAGCAAACTCTGTGATCCCCAGCAGAAAGAACTAAAGAACTCTTCTTCCCCTCTCATCTCAAGGCACTTAGTAGGTATCTGCAACTACACAGAAAACCATCCTCTCTGAAGCATCTCTTGCCACACGATTTTAGTGGTTGTGCTGCTAAATGGACATATATAATTGTATAGATATGCTGGCTGGGATTATGCAAATCTGCTTGTGAAGTCTGGATGTGTAAGTATCTCACTGCATCTCCGAGCTACCTTAAGAGAATTTTTTGAGAGCCTTCCAAGGTCTTAGTGTCATGTTATTGATCTTATTTGGGGGCTCTGAAGGTGTTTGATGAAACCTCTGGCTACAGCACTCCTGCAGATCTTATTTGCCGATACTTACACTCCTGTGATGACCGATGACGGAAGGTGAATCTTAAGTGGCAACGACTGACTTCTTCTATGGCAATGGACACCTGCACATGACAACACAGTGAAACATGCAGCACCAGCAGCCTCTATCTCCAGTCAGTTTACAGGACGTTCTGTTACAGATGCAGCTACTGATTTTAAATTAGTTCTGTTTTCTACACAAAGGAAGCAAGACTGTAAATTACACACTCTTACCTTTACGGTTTCATACCAGCAAGGTTGCTTGACTTGATAATAAACAACAGACTTATATTCGGAGACACCTTCATAACCAGCACCAGGATGGATAGCTTTCTTTGGACAAAAAGACAGGGGGAGGAGGGAAAAGGGAAAGGTAAGGTCTAGAATGAAAGCAAAATGTATCTTAAATCAGCAATTTTCAAAGCTTATAACTGTCAGAGTTACTCCAAGTCTTTGCTTTGCAATCAAGAGAACTCAATGTGTGTTACCTCTATGAAAGTTTTACAGAATATTTTAAGATTTGCTCACATATCTTATTAATTGAGAAAAAACCAACCCAGCAGCCTGGTGAGCTCCCGCAAGGGCCATCGTACCTCTTGGAGATTTCCATCTTCGTCGTGTACAGACATGGTGACTTCTACGTTCTTGGGGGTCTTCTTCTTCCCTTTGTCAAACTCTCCTTGTACCAGCGTGACATAAATGTCATTTCGAACATCACCTAAAATTCACAGCGCTTCATGAGGCGTTTTTCTCATACACACATTGGTACAGGTTAAAATTTACATCCTCAGGTACCACGTTATCCTTATCTTCCTCTTGGCCTTCACTGACACCAGCTAATTAACGACACTAACATCACACCGTTTCATCTTCAGCTCAAACTACAAAAATTCTTCTAAAATGTAGCACTACCCTTTTTATAAACCTCATTCTTTTCATAATGTTTTTTTAACGTATAGAGCCCTAGAGGGCTAAATCCATTTTGAATGGATTAAATAGAGCAGGGTCAAACCTATCTGCAACAAATATATCTCTGACTAAACAGACATTCTTCTTCCAAAAAGTACACAGACTACTACTTTTCAATACAAGAAAGGAAGCTTATTTTCACTTATTTGACACAAAAAATAAAAGACTGGCTGGACATTTCAAGAAAAATCAAACCAAATTTTCATCTGGCTTTAAAATGTCTGTCCATAGGGCCCTACCAGGAAGGATTATCTCAGGGAATCCCATTTTGCGAGCCACAGCAGTTGATCTGTCCACGAGGTGGGAAAAATCCTTCTGAACCTGTGCTAGATCACCAGGAAGCAGCTTCAGGGAGACCCAAAGACCTGAGAAAAGAAAGATATTTATTTAGTGGGGAAAAAAAAGGGCACGAGAACATGAAAGTTAAGGCTACGCTCAACAGAAAAGCATTTCTTCCCCTGATCTCCATGCAACAATGCTTTAAATATCCCAAGCTGGTTCTCTGTTGGCTCAGTCCTGTCTCCGTGACACGGAGTAAGAGCCAACTGAGCAAGCAGATTCTACGAAGTAAAATAGAAACTTTCTGAGATTAATCCACTTGCATATTTGAATAAAGGCCAGACACACAAACAAAAAGAACCCTGAGTAACGCAGTTTAAATCCAAAGCCATTTAGCACACGCAATCAGACATGTTCACTTAAAAATATTTCATACAAACAGGTTTATCTTCTAAAAACATGAGTTTACTAGCAAAGAACACACGACTTTACTAGTAAGAAGAGCTCTTGGTTTTATCTTTTCTTGTAGCTCCCAAAGTGCCAGGATCACAACAATTACAAAGCCCGTATGTTTGGCTCAGGGAAGGTACCAAACCCCAGCAAGCCTTGATCTCTGGACTTTCACAAGCCATTTATTTTCCTCTGTAAGCAAGGGGAACCTTTGCTTCCAGGTTCTGCCATCAGCTCCTCGCCTGGCTGCTGTACCTTGCCCTTTGTGATTCACTTCCTTGGCCGCGATGACTTTGTTGAAGACAGCAGTGAGGGGCTCGTTCTCTCCGATCACATGGGAAGTTATCAGCGGGGACATGATGAGCTGGCGCTGTCTGATGTACGTTTCCATGGCAATCCTGAGAAGAACAATAGAGACCGGGAAGCAGACAGACTAACAGCAAACATACTCTGCGAGAAGAAGGCTGCCAACACCTGATTTCCAAATATATTTTCTTTAAAGGATTCCATAGGATTTTTTTCTTTCCTTCTTCACCTGCACAAACCCAATGGAAATCCATTTAAACTTGTATTCCCATCAGATGAACCAAGCCTTGTCTTCAGGTGTGCCTCAGAGACTACACAGATTAACTAGTGATCAATTAACATAATTAGCGACTACTGTGAGATGACACAAGTGATGAACCTACCCCTAGTCACAAACACAACTGTTGAGCTTTGGATGTTGAACCTGACTTCACTCCTGTACCCTCACCATCAATAACCATCCAAAGCACAGACAAAACGACGTCTCCAGACTCTGTCCTTGTAGAGGCGCCCTGATTCGGATCAGAACTCAGCCGCATTAGAGGAAAAATGGAAAAGAACAACAAAAAGGTAGCAGACTAACATCCTTCTGCAAAGGAACGGACACCCTGCTTTCCACCGATTCAGGCCCTGAAAGGGGAGGGGAAAAAACAAAACCTAAACCCCATACAATCTCTCCTGAAAATACGTCGTCATAACATACACCAAATGGATTTCTATATTTGCACTAAATGGACTTCTATATTTGGGACTGCAACAACATGGCTGAGTTTACCCAAACAAGCCTCTTTTTACTTACTGTAATGTGCCAAACGAGTGAGCGATCAGAAAGCAGGCAGAACACACGAGTCTAACCAGCAATACAGAAATGCAAAACACATTGGAGCTTGAATTTCTTTCCCAGAAAGAGGGAGAAATCCCTTTTTTATTGTCCTCTGACTCACCCTTACAATATACAATTGTATATACAATATACAACACACAGGGCACCGCACACCAGCACGGGGAAGAGCTGCCTTTTCTGTGCTCAGGTCTTCCTGAAAACTTTGCCTCTCAATCCAAATAATTCTGAAGGTCCCATCCCCCAGACCCCACAACATTACTTTGCACTGTGTTCTTCTTTCTTCCCTCACGATACGGGTGCCCAGCAATTTCAGCCGCATTGCCAAAACTCCCTGAGCAATTCAGCCTGTCATGTCAACCAAGGGGAACAAAGGCTTCAGAGGACCGACGAAAATCTTCTCCTTCAAAGAGCTGACTCCTGCCATACGCTAATCTATTTGTAGAGCCCTTGGGACGCTGCCAGGCTCCTTTACAAATTCGTCCTTCCCCAAAGGACAACCGCTTTAAATAAGCCAGATATGTGATGAACTCTCAAGTCCAGTACTTACTGCTGAAATGGAATAAAATGTTGCTTTTCCTCATCGTCCACCTTCCCATGGATGATATCAGTGATGTCCATCACTGCAACAACACAGGTTCATCACACAGTTTTGCCAAGTTGCTAAAGAATACAGAGAGAGCTTTCCCCGACCAGAATGTTGCTTATTTTGGGCCAATGCCACCCCTGACAGCAGCAGAGAGCAGCACTCCCATGTTAACTTTCTAAAAACCCCTTTTTATTGATGCGTAAGGCAGCCTGTTGTAGTGAATGTGAGTATACTCTGATAAAAAACAGGTGAGGACTCAGGCATTGCAAGGCAAAGAAATTACACTTAGATTTCAAATGCTTTTCAATTGCATTTTGAAATTGTTTTCCACCCCAAATTTCAAGCAAGTCTCTGCACAAGAGATCACAGGAGTTGAAGAAGAACTGGATGTCTCATTCTCCAAGGTTCCTTTAAAAACTTGAGTTTTATCCCATTAGTCCTGAGGAGCAAATCCCTTTTTGATAAAGATTTGAACAGCCTGCTGCCCTGATGGTAGAGTTTTATATTTTTAGGGGTGACAAAACAAAAAATGAGCAGTAATAGCATTTCACCTTCACTTACAACTTTCAGGAACAGGTCTCAAAGGGGTATTATGTGCAGCCCAGGATCAGCATCTCCATTTTGAAGCCAGAGATGCTGACACGAGCATCTATTTCCCCATTCCCACCGCACTGTCCCAGCCCCTGGTGGTTTCTCCGCTGATGGGACCCGTCGTACCTGCCACCCCAAAGGGCCGCCGGAGTCCACAGGTGTGTTTCTTCCCATCTTTCAGCTCCATGTGTCCCACCCTCACGATCTGACACACCAAGCTGATTTTCGGCCTGATCAAGTCAGAACTGCTCAAATCCTAGAAATTATTTAAAACACAGTTGTATCGATCTGCTTTATGAATAGGACAGAGAGAATAACACTAGTTTTGTTAGATTGTACACATCTATAAAAGGAAATTATTATGTTTTTAAAAAAGTAAAGCCAGTACCCTTTGAGCCCTAGGAAAAAAACATACCAAAAAAACATTAGCAATTTCCACGCAACAATTTCTAACCATCCCATTACTCTTTGATAACACATCCCAGCAACTGTACTGAAAGGAGAGTGAGTGATATTAATTGCCAAAACACTAGATCCTGAGAACAAGCGTAGGGAAAAGGGAGCTGGGGGTCCTGGGGACAGCAGGGTGACCATGAGCCAGCACTGGGCCCTTGTGGCCAGGAAGCCAATGGGACCTGGGGTGGGTTAGAAGGGGGTGGTCAGTAGGTCAGAGAGGTTCTCCTGCCCCTCTGCTCTGCCCTGGGGAGACCACACCTGGAATATTGTGTCCAGTTGTGGCCCCTCAGTTCCAGCAGGACAGGGAACTGCTGCAGAGAGTCCAGCGCAGGGCAACAAAGATGCTGAAGGGAGTGGAGCATCTCCCGGGTGAGGAAAGGCTGAGGGAGCTGGGGCTCTGGAGCTGGACAAGAGGAGACTGAGGGGGGACTCATTCATGGTTACAGATATCTAAAGGGGGAGTGTCAGGAGGATGGAGCCAGGCTCTTCTCGGTGACAACCAGTGACAGGACAAGGGGTAATGGGCTCAAACTGGAACACAGGAGGTTCCACTTAAATTTGAGAAGAAACTTGTTCCTGGTGAGGGTGGCAGAGCCTGGCCCAGGCTGCCCAGGGGGTTGTGGAGTCTCCTTCTGTGCAGACATTCCAACCCGCCTGGACACCTTCCTGTGTAACCTCATCTGGGTGTTCCTGCTCCATGGGGGGATTGCACTGGATGAGCTTTCCAGGTCCCTTCCAACCCCTGACATTCTGGGATTCTGTGAACAAGGCAGTTAATTTGTGCCACATTTACTACTTGTCAAAAATCATTCCATTTGTGTGCAATTCTTCCATTAACATCTTGATGCAAAGAAGAGGAGGATCATCAGCAAAGCAATGAACAACACATAACTGATCTCAAGCCTAGATTTCTGGTACAGTTCAGCTCCAACAGAGAAGTGCCCAACAGGATTTTCAGAAATACAAGTCTTGGCAACACCCACTGACGGTGGTATTGCAGAATAATACACCTTTACTGCTGCTTTGGATTGATGTATTAAAAAAAACCACTTTTCAGAAGCATTCCTCTGATCTTAAGTGTTCATGAAAAAACCCAACGTGCCACATGACTCCTCTGTGCTGGGCGAGGGCAAGAACCCAAAACCGAGATGTTTGCAGTGTGAGGGAAGAATTTCCAGAATGTAAATACAACAACTTACGGTAAAGACCGCTTGCAGGTTATTTAGTTTCTCAATTTCTTTAGGCATCCCATTACTGCCCCAACGAACCAGGTAATTTTCACTGTGAATAAAGGAAGAAAAAATATATTCAATAAACCACCTGACATTCCCATTACCTGGGTAAAAACTCAAAAGTATTTTGATCTTCTAGGAATATTTGAAAAACTCTGTCAGATTCTGAAATGAAATAACCTCCTTTCACATCACCACTGGGGCAGCAACCAACAGAACTGAAAAGCTTATCTGCTGGATCTCCCTTTCTAACCTCTCCTGGCTTCTTTAGAATGACCATCATGATGGCTAAATCACTTCCACATCTACAAAAAACCCCTACCTGATGAACTTGGAGAGATCAGGATCATAGAGGCTCATTAACAGCTCTGCATCTTCTCCAATATTGCAGACAAAATTCTTGAAGTTTACATACAGGCTGTACGTGTGTGTTGTGTTGAATATCGGCTGCCCTCGGAGGTCCAAATTCTGTTGCAGGGACTGCAAAGGAGAGTAATTCCATTAAAAACAAACAGAATTTAATTCTGCTACCAAAGGACCTCAGTATCCTCAAGAGAAACGTACAAATACAGTGGGTCACTAGTTACTTGAAGAGGAAAAAAGGCAGAGCCGAGAGATGTACCTTCTCTTCCTGGATTCTTTCCTCAATCCGTTTGGATGCAGTTTCATGGGACTTGAAGAGAGAGATTGTGCTGGTTTCATCTGGGTCCAAGATGTTCCCATTGTCATCTCGCACAACCAGGTCCAACCCCAGGATCCTGAGCAGCGTGCAAGTCACGAGGATGAGAAGCAACACAATACTTAAGAAACAAAGGTGACTGAAAGAGCCCAAACCACAGATGGAAGTGTGGACTGCACTAGGCAGCCAACGCACACCAACTCCACCCCTGTAATCATCACATTGCTGCTTTTCCTGTCGCAAAACACTTATCCCTCACCCCTCCTTTTCCCATTAAAGGGAAAAAACATTAGTCAGGTAACTTAATTCTAATACGACATTTTCTTTGTTCTCACTTAAAGGTGGTTTTGTTTTTTTAAAAAAAGTATATATGTCTCCATCAGGCTTATGGATTATTGCTAATTATTATTCTTTGCCATAAGCCTTCTTCTTAATTGACGTATTTGACCTAAATCAAGTCTGACAGACAGATAAATGAGTTCTGGAGACAGTCCCTGTTCTGTACAAACCAGTGAAAGGCAGAGTTTTGGTGGCCTATAGAACTCTATCACTCAGTTGCTGATAAAGCAGTTCAGTTCCTAACCAGCATGCGAATCCTGGCTCCAGCCAGCAAGGCACAAACGTGCTCCATGGAAATCCAACCATGTGCCAGCATTTCTGCAGAATTCAGACAGGTGAGGTTTGCTGCCAAGTCAGAGATTGCTGGCATATGAAGAACCAACTGCTACTTGCCCACCTGCAGCCTCATCACATCCTGATGGAGACTGGAAGCCACAATTATCCCTTTCCCAAGGAAAAATGTAAATCCTAATTCAGAGTTCTCCTTGCGTGGTCGTTTACACCACCAAGAGCCTTTACCAGGATTTGGGATTCCCCCCGGCCTTCAAGACGCAGTTTGGAGTTCACCTGTTGCCATAGTCAATCTTAGCGGTGACTTTCTTCTTGAGCTCCGCCAGCTCGTCCTTGGGAAGGGTCCCGGACAGTATCTGCGACCGCCACTCGATCAGGCTGTAAGTCAGTTGCTGGACGTGCCGAAACTGGGTTGTTTTGTTGTCCTACAGAAAATAAAGGGGCAATTTTAAGCTAGTGATAGCTTGAAAACGATGAGCTCAGGAAGCTTTCTGAAATATATGCGCTTGAATCTACCATACAAGTTGTATTTAACTAAAAATATCTGAGAAACGGGCACCATATGACAGTACAAGATTAGACCCATGGAACACATTCTCCAGTACTTTGCACTGCCAAGGTTAAAGTGTCTGTCTCTGCAAAGAACACAAATGATATAAAATACTCTTAACTTGCCCCTCAGAACACCAATCTAAAGGGAGTTATAAATAACCACCTTCCTTTGGATTTGGGCGAACGCAAAGGGGCTGATGGAGGCTAGATGAGCCTTTTAGTTCTTACGGGGAAGATACACTTGGGAAACAAAGAAAAAAGTGTGTTAACTTGCATTAAAACAACTGCAAAGAGAAGGCAACTTGTGTTAGATTTCAGGGAAATACAGAGCAGATCTCAATCTGCCAGTCAGCTAAAGCTGAGTTCTTCTACAACCGTTTGCATCACCTAACTCCTATTAACTACATGAAGTTCATTAATGCTTCCTGAAAACCACAGAAATCAAAGTAGTAAAATGAAATGCTGCCAAAGAAAGAAATCCCCTGTATTTCCTTTTTCTCCTCAAGTACGTCCTTCCTCCTTTAGTGTAGTTCTTTTTAATACATACTGCAAGGGAAAATAAAATAAACTCAAACTCATTTAAAACCACAACATTTTCCAAGACTGTTTTAAGACTTACATTGGTTAAGCACAGGAACATGAGAGATTTCTGCTCTTAAGAAAAATACATTCTGAGGGTAGGATCCTAAAGTTATTCAGAAAAAAAAAAGGAGCTGGGAACAAAAGTCTCTTTTCATACAATAATAACATCACATACAGCTTCTCATTAAATTAAGAGGGTGGAACAAATTCTCGTGGTTTCGTGGTGCACAAACAAAACGTACTTGTGGCCTGGTGAAATTTTCAATAGGAAAGCTTGCGCTGGGTAAACGGAATGGTTAAAGCTAATTTAAAACCATTCTGTCATCTTAATTAAAGTCTCAGAGCACATACTATGCAGGCTGAACTCACCACTAAAGGAAGGAAAATCAAGTTTGACTCTGTCTAATGTGCCTTAATAATCACCTTGAAAAGAAAGCAACTGATTGTGAACTGCAGTTGTGTTTCTTTGAGCAAGAATGCACCTACCTCAGCAGAACCACCAAACCCTGCGCTACTTTGGCTCCTGACTTTTCCGAGGTGACTATCATATGGTCAGGCTACTAAACAGATTCGCGGATGAGATGATGAGATGTCTCTCCCCCACCCTACTAATTAATGTATTATTTGGCCTCTGCCAAGTCAAATCTTCCACACATGGCCCTAATTTCCTTTCCACCCTTTGTCTATCTTTGAGCTGTAGGTACTTTGGGGAGAGCATCAATTATTCTATTAAGTACCTAAAATACTTCCAGTGAAACAGGTTTCACACTCACTAAAGGTTCTGTTAAAACAGCACCCTGGTTTCATGCAGAACTTTCTCACACAGCTGAGATATCTTGTTCTCATTCAGGACAGACGGACGACAGGCAAAGCAGGAGCCCTTGTTTTATTATAATTTGATAATAAGAGTGACGGTGACTCAGCCCCAGCCCCAGCAGCTGCCCCGATGCTGAGTGTGACTCGTGCCAGCCGGCGCTTCATCGGCACCACCTCATCACACAATTATTCAAGCACAGCGAACACCATGGTGGGGACCAAACCACAGTTCTGTCCGGATCACACACCCCACTCAGTGGAGAGCAGAACATTTTCAGCCTCTCCTAAGACCAATTGTACAATAATGACAGTTCTTCAATTCTGTATGATGTTCTATTCAAAGCCGTAAAGTGCCCTGCAAAAAGCCCTGTCTCAGCTCATCTGAGGTCATGTAATAAAACACCAATAACTGAATAAAACTCACCACATACAACTTGTGCCAGATAACTGCCCATTCCCTCAGGGTAGAAGTGAGCTCTTGTCCAAGGGGCAATTCACTCGGAATCACTGTTTCATGTTGCCTAGAGGAAAAAGGAGACGAGAAAAAAAGGTGTTACGCTCAAGATTAAAACTTAGGAGTAAAACATCCTTTTTTGATAAATATGGAAATGGAAACTTCAGAGGGCTTGATATTCACACAATTCACTCACACACAATGCCAGGATTCTTAAGTTATTCAATTGGTTTTCCAACCCATACAGGCACATTCGTTATTCATTTTTCATGCAAACGTGTTTCCAGTTACTGTCAGTTTTGTTCTTCTCAATGGATCCATTCCAGGAACAGGGAAATCATGTTTGGAAGAATCACCCCGTGCAACGGTAACTTGGCCACGCTTATTAAAGACAAAAAACAAATGTACTTTCTGAAGCCTCTTCCTTTGCAACTGCCCTTTTCCTCTCACTGTAACGATCACAGAACCGGCTCTAAGAGTCAAACGAGGAGTCATTTCCGTCAATGTTTTCCAAGCCAGGAAGGAATCCACACTCCTGCTGGCGACTTGGCTGTGATCAGGACTGTGTTATGGCTCGCAGGAGTCCCCGGAGGAGCAAAATGCAGCTTGATCGACCTGCCTCACTCCTAACTTGTCTAGCAGAGCTTCTTCATTTTTACGAATAGTATTTCCCTGCACCTACGTGTACAACTGGTTTGGGTACATACAATGCTCTGAAAATGAGAAGTTATGCAGCTCTAGAAGTCCAGCACAGGCGGGTGTCCTGCGGGTCACACAGACCAGTAGCGCCCATTTCAACCACCACTACTTAAGCTGGTTTCTTCTTGTTTTTAAATGAAACAGCACTCCTTTGTTTTCGCTACCGAAAGTACATCTCAAGATGCGCCAACCTACCCCCGGTCCTTCACGATTGCCTCTTTTAAATGGATATACGTTTCGGGGAAAATGCCCTAAAAATAAAACACAAATAAAATGAATACATCACACCATAGGATATGACAAAAATGCATTCAACAGAAAGCAGGGGAAAGAGATAAGAGCAGGACCAGCAGAACAGCGGCTGTGACTGATATTTACTATTTACCTAGAACAGAAATGTGTCAGGTCCACCAGTTTTGGTATCAGAGGAAGAAAGACCATATGGAGCATCAGGTTGCACACTTGAGCACTATACTTGATATTAGCACCTCAGAGAAGTCGGCTCCTTGTTTCACACTTGTAATGATGCTCATCTTCCTGCTACAAAATCCTGTAAACTCTTGCAAACTATCAGTCTTACTTGTTTGTCCTTGCGACAAAATATTCTTGGAGTCATTTGTCTGATTCCTATGGGAATCCGGATTTCCATGCAGTTTTCACATTGGTTTCACAAACCTCATCGCGTTTGGTTGAGATCCACGCACGCATCATTTCTGTAGTATTTTCCAGGTCAAATCAAAACTCTCATCTTACCACTACACGTAACTAATGTTGGATTGCGTACAGGTCCGTAAGCACAATAATAAAGCAATAAACCAACGCATGCAGATATGCAACAGTCAATTTTGCTAGTTCAAATGATTACACGTGCTTACAATAGAGGAGGACCCAGCGAATGGCTCTGAAATATTTAGCTCAAGGGCATTTATTTCTATCACTAAGGAAAATGGCACAGTGATCAGGAGGCCTGTATGATATGAAGACAAGAAACACATCAGAAGCGCAGCAGCTCGCAGCACCCAATGGGGCCGGGCCAGGTGTGAAATAAAAACTAAGAGTTCCTGAGAAGTGAGGTCTTACCTTCTTGGATTTATTTCGGAGCGTGTACCCTCGGTACCAACCTGTCAAAGGGAAACAAAGATGTATTTCTTGTTTTCCACTCCACCCCTTTAAAATTTTCCTTTCTACCAAGTGCGTTTTCATCCAAATCATCTTAGAGATGGTGCTTGAGTTCCACATTGTAGAGTTCTTTATTTCCTTCTATGCCTGAGTCAAGTCTTCCTCCAAAGGAGGGCTCAAAGAGAATGGTTGATTAGATAAGGCAAAAAAATCCCAACCCTGGTACAGATATTGTTTCTCAATATTATCTTGACAAGATTGAGTAAAGCAATAACCGCGATCCCCGAGACTCAGCAGCATCTCTCCCTTTCAGCTGTCCCTCTCCTCTCTCTTCAGCACCTGGGGTTTGACCAGTATTTTGATTTCGAGGTCACCAAGATACAAGTGCATGAAAAGACTCTGTTTTATGCCCTCAAGCAAGCCTCGCTTAACGAGCAGATGGGAGAGCAGCGGAGCTGTGGGCAACCCCCTCCCAATCTTTTCTGCCCCCTCCAAATGGTGTCAGACAAAGGGTTTTATTTCCTCTCTGCCCTCACCTTTATCGTTTGTCTCCATCAGCACTGGATTTTGACTCTTCTCCTAAGGTTCTATTGCACTGAAACTGAAAACACTGCCCCTTAGCAACCATGAAGGGTATAGATTATGGTCTATAATACGAGTGATGTCCAGAGCTATACAGCCAGACATCGCTGATCCAAGACGATTACGTTCAGCTGCCTGGCAGGGGGAGCAGCAGCGGGAAGGCAAAGGGATTTAAGGGAATAATCGGGTAAAGAGAGTAGTGGAGGCTGGTGGGTTTCTTTCTTTATATTTTTCTTTTCCGCCACACATTTCCATATTTAGCAAAGGCGGCTCCACGAAGAACCGTGGATCTGAGATCCCCTCAAGCATAAATCAGAATTTAGCGTGGTTTTTGTTTTGTTATATTGGTGATCTGTGTATGTGTGAGTGGTTTGCTTTTCCCCCCACCCTTAGCACAGTTTTGGCCCCTTTCTCTGACAACGAGAACACGAATCAGCGTGACCACATAACCCCCAATATTCCAGTAGCATGTTAGGAGGAAAGAAGAGATTCCATTCCTTCCACGGGATGAAGACAAGATTATCCATCCATCATGGAGCAATGGATAAGGTACTGGATTAGGGATGAGAAGATTTAGTTTCTATTTTTATCCAAGTTTGGAATTAATTGAATGTTAAGTTGTTTAGGGTGTGATAAAAAGCTCGTGGAATTTAACGAGAATATTTTCCCAGTGATTTCAATTCCATTTGACACAGTCTCTCAGCTTCCACAGCTTCCTCATATCTAAAATGGCCTCTTGGCATTAACCATATTCCTGTCAAATATTTGGCAATTATTGCATAAAAGCACGCTGTATATTATTATGCAAAACTATTTCAGCAAGCACCTCGCACAATCTTTTCACAATTCTGCTCCACTTTTCAATAACCACATTCATCGTTTTAAAAGGAACAAAAGCTTTCAGCAGCGGTCAATTGATTACTTGATTTCTTCTTTAAAGGAAAAAACCTGCCGAAACCTTCAGAGGAGTGACAGATAACTCTCGTGAGTATTTTCTCCAAGCAGAGATGTGCTAAACGGAGAAAGGCTTTTCAGTTGAAAAGTGAATTCAGTGCATTTCAGCTACTGCACCATTCTTTAGACAACAAAAAGTTACACAGAGATGCGATCCCAGGCCATGTGCTTAACCACAAGGTCCCTGCTCCTCTTCCACGGTCAGGTCGTGTCTCTCAGCGCCAAACACACTCTGCGCTGAAATAAAACAAGGGATTGCTTCATTTACCTCCAGTGGCCGGAGGAGAGAGAAGAGGCTGAAACTAGGAACAAATTCAATGCAAATATCTTTTCATCAGGAGAAGAAACCGGTGGGAATCCCGGGCTGTGGGCACACGTTCCTTCTGCCTGCAGTTCGGCCAGTTCCCACAGCTCACATGCAATAATAACATATACTGCAGATTAGAAAGTGTTCCCCTAACCAGAAATGTATCCTCCCCAGCTCACTACTCAAGGACAGACTCCCAGAGAGTCAGAAACTCCTGCACTGGAGCAGCTTTCAAACTACTGGACGCAGCAAATTTCCTTCTTTTCTTGGATTTTGCAGCATATGCCCGGTCTTGACAACCTTTGGCAAACAACAGGATAAGCTCTGCTTATCTTGCTATCAAGTGGAAAAAGGAATTTTGTACAAAGACTTCATGCAACCCGACAGACAAAGGAGGAAAAACAACACCTTGCTTTGCTGTTCACAAGAGTGTATTACGACCAAAACACCTAAAGTAACAAGACCGTGGTTTGCAGAGGGTGTATGGGTATTCGTTTTAAAACGAAGTCTAATAAAACCGGTATCCTGTAGATCTTTGTGTGTAATGCAAACACCATGCTGTTTCAAAGCCTGCCCAAAGCCCAACTAAGAGATACCAAATGTCAATTAAAATCGGTCTCACCCACAATCCAAGCCTAAGTGTGCAGTTGCAACTGGGACTTATAAAACACTAGGCAAAGCATCTGTTTAGAGCACAGGAACAGAAAGCTTTACCAACAGAATTGCGATGCCAGAGTCTCAGCCCAAATCCGGCCAACTTGCCAAGGACTCCCAGCCTCTTCAATAGGCCCCTATGGGATGCACCAGTGCAAATGAGCGGGGATTTAGCAATTTAAAGGTGCTTTCTCTCATTGTGAAGGCAGCTCAACAGCAGGACTGCACCTTAGGAATCTGCCGGACACTACGATCTGTGCAAAGCCACATAACGCTTAAAGTTTGCACAGCACAGAGACACGCACCACGAGCTGCACCCACACCTTCTGGCTTGCACTTTAATTCACTTCATCGCTCTTTGCTTCTCACACACCTCCCCAGCGTCTCGGCTGTATCAGTGTTATGTCTCCAAGCTCTTCAGCCAGTTGAGGGTCAGATAACTTTGATTGTTAACGTCAAACCCCAGCGCAAGCTCCAGCCCTGCTGCCCCGCTCGCGAGGAACAAACTGTGCGCTCCAGTTCTTGCAGACAGAGCGGAGCCAGCCAAAACCCAGCTGCACGACACAAAGAGCTCTCGAGCGTGTGACACAGAGAGCCCTTCACGTGAATACGGCTGGGGAATCAGCGCCTGCTGCCTCCAACCAGGAGGAAAAGGAGGCACGTTCCAGGTGACCGATGGAGCAAACCGAGGTGCAACAGCCAAGAGAACCCTCTGGTAACTCACAGAAGATGCTCCGGTGTAACCTCATCTGGGTGTTCCTGCTCCATGGGGGGATTGCACTGGATGAGCTTTGCAGGTCCCTTCCAACCCCTGACATTTTGGGATTCTGTGATCACACAACCGTACCTGCGCTTGGCCGGGCACCAGAGGAGCCAAAGTCAACAGGAGTGGTGTGAACACAGGAATGAACAGCCACGAGTGTTTCTTTCTCCTGCAGCATTAGTGAAATCTCACCTTGGCAAACCCCTGCCCGGAACAGCGTTGATACCATCGCCGCTTCTCTATTTTTCATACCTTTTTAAAAGTCAAGTGCATCGAGCAAACACTACACAGCAAGCTTTGTACTTTCGTGCATATCGGAAGTTGAAAGTCTAGATCTGAAATGTGCGTTACTTAAAAAAACCCTCTTGATTTGTTATATTTACTTTCAAAACTGAGCGCAAAGTACTTGGAAGTGATTCGCAACCTACCTTCGTACATCTCCAAAATGTGAACGGTGTCACCAACTTGCAAGGAGAGCTCCACATCTCGGGCAGCATCGTAATTGTAGATGGCTAAAAAGGGAGAAGAGAGAGATGAAAAACACAACCACGAAAGCTGGAAGATAATCTGGCATCGTAGCACCTGTCAAAGGCAGAATATTATTTTGAAAAAGCACTATGAAGTTATAAAGCTAACCTGTGTATATAATACATTGGAAAAGTATGTATCATATGTATTTCCAGATACTATCATCAGTTCCTGCAAGGAAAAAACATCATTCTTAACAGAGTTTGTCATTTACATTTAAGCATGTGGATTTGTGACACTATATTAAGAATCTGCATCTTCCCACTTTACTGACAACCTGCCCAGCAAAGGTCACTGTTACCCAGGCAGAGGTTATGGATCAATTAGGGAATTGTCATTTTTTATTAGTGTTTCAGAGGGCTGACTGCAATGTAGCACTCACAGACACCACCAAAACAACATCAACTGGATGTCGTAAGAAAAAATGCCACTGTTCCCTATTAAACACCTCAGACTATTTGCCACCAAAGGCTCTTTCCAGACAAGACCCAATCTTAGCACAAAAACTTGAGATTCTCTGCAGATCTAATCCCCACCAAAGACAAAGCTAATCTGAATGCTGATCGGATTCCCAGTGGGAATAGGATTAAGTCCAGAAGCCCACGCTGCTAAACTGCCTTCAGAAAGTGTAATTTGAATTTGCTTTCAATCAAACACAAGTAAAAAACCCATAAAGCAATCGGGAAAATGCTTCGCTATGGTGCAATGAATTGATCGGCCAAATCAGAACAGACCACTCCCTCTAGCAAAATGAGGTGATCTTATTTATGTATTTGAAACACTGGTTTAAGTACAAATCCCATCTTAAATGCAGCAACGCAATATTCTCACACGTGTAAGTGTCGTATTTAAGCCTCCAAATCTGTTCCCCAAGGAAATGTATTAGGGAAGCAACCACGATGTTTATTTTTGTAACGAAGGCAAATAAATCACGCAAACATTTGCAGGGGGCTTTGGGAAAATTCTTCAGAGGGCTTGTGTTTGAACAACTCGCTCTGAAAAAGAAACAAATCAATAAAAAACGGAGCTCCCGTGTCAGGAAATTCGCATCGAATGCCCATCATTCCCATCAGGATGAGGTATATTGCCTCCTGGCCAGGGTCCAGCATAAACAAACGACTGTGGCTTACCGCACCGGAAATTATCTCACATATTCTAGTTTTCTTTAAAATATTGTCACTATAAATAATCCACCAGCAGTAGGCAAGTGATGTGAACTCCCTGTAGTATGTGAAACAGACCCTGGTCACCAACAGATACTTATTTTACAGCGTTTGTTCACGGTGGCACCGATTCACGGCACCCACAGCGTGAGGGCTGCACGGCCAGAACGTCTTCAATCTATTCCACTGGTTTCCTGAGGGCTACAGGAATGCGACTGGACTTGTGCTCCTCGGGCACCGGTTGCTTCGACACCCAGTTTCCTCTCTCTCCTCTGAGTGATGATCTGGATATTCAGTTTAGACACCTTAAAGGCCCCAGAATAGGCCCAAAAGTAAAACTCCCATCCATATTTTTGCAGAAGAATTTGGAAAATGTTGATGACCAACGACAAACATGAAGCTACACAGGAGTAAATCAGAGTAGCCCATTAAGAACTACCTTGTATTGACAGACGCTGAGATCATAAACCGATGCAAAAACTGGTTAATATCGTGTGTGATTCAGTTAAAAAGAAATCTTTCTGCTATATATAGAAAACAATTCTGCAAGGGTTTGCAGTGCCTGATGTCTGTGGACATTAATAATGCGACAGCACTGTCAAGATTTAAAGCAGAGGGTCTCAGCCCATGTCCGTCTTGGCTGATTACATCCTGCCTACTGGAGTTTCCCCCTGTGGTTACAGTTGGACCAACTGCCTCATTTTCTGCCTTAAAACACTGCTTGGGATTCCCGTTTAGTTTGGATTCCCTGTTCAGAAACAGCGCGTGTGCTTATCCGTATAGGGATTCCTATGTACAAGTTCTAGATGCCTTGGGTTCCTGCAGGACAAACGGACATTATATGAATACCAGGCTGGATTTTTCCATAAATTGCTGCTTTAGCTCCAGACAAAAGCAGCCGGAGCGGCAGCGGGTGTCTAACGGAAAGGTGGGTGGGCACCACACAAGCCTTTCTTTTGAGAACACAGTTAATTCCAACCCAAGGAGCGCGACAGCCACAAGAAGAGGGAGAACTGAACACTGCAGTTCCCTCAGAGATCACAACAGCCACAAGAGAGAACTAAACGTCGCAGTTCCCTTCCCTGCTTTACCAGAGGGTTTCAGATCCCAATGTGCAGCACCCACGAGCCAAAGGACCAGGATTCTGCCACTGGGCATCCCCCAAGATCTGCAGTACCTTGCTTTGCTAGACTGAATTAAACAAGAACGCAGGGTCACTGTCTATAAAATCTGGTTCTGCGCAAGGTTATAAAAGACAAATTGCTGGCATATTTTCCCTGGGAGCTTTACTGTTTGGAACTGATGCTTCCTGCCGCTTGAAGTCAGTCCTGTCCCAAACAGCCCATCTGCAGCTATTTGAACTGCTGAGCCTATTCGCATTGTGTGTATTTAATCTGACCTCGATCAGACTTGAAAGAGAACGGGAGCTTCGCATAACAAACATGGTCACGGGATGATAAAACAGAAATCCTTCACATAAAGCCCTGACAGAGCAGCGAGAAAGGAAGAAGGAAAAAAAATGCAAAGACTTTTGTCCCCAAATTTGCAGGAATATCTGAAGTTGTCTTTTTGCTTCAAGTTAAACTTCAGCTGAGATTTTGTCCTTTGAAATACATTTTAGAACGGTGATCTTGTTCCTCTTCTCATCTGAATGAAAAGCAGCACCGAAGTTTGGCAAATTTAATCTAAATAAAGAGGCTGGGGTGGAAAACTTGATCTGTAAGGAGGAGATACTGGGCTTGTTTTAATGACCATATTCTTTGAGCATAACTAGAAGCAATGTATCACATTATTTAATTTACAGTCCCCCACTTTGACTAGTGAAAAGTTTAAGAGATGTTTTTAAAACAGTCTATGGAATTCATGACGAGGGAAGGTCAGAGGAGTCAACACCAGGGCTGGTTTCAAAAGGGCACCAGATAACTCCGTGAGCGGTGACAGCAGCCAGAGCAATGGAGGCGCAGATAAGAAGCAATTTTCATGCTCCAGGGCAGAAGGCGATTCCTCAAAACGGATCGGGCCGGAACTCCACAGGCATTGCACAACGGGGATGCACGCTACGTCCTGAAGCATCACGCAAGTCACCAGCAGAGACAAGGACGGCAGGAATGGCAAAGGAACCTGCCATAGTCTGGGCTTTCCAAGGCCCTGACTAAGAGCTGACAGAGAGCTGGGCCTTCCTGAGAAGGCAGAGTTTGGTGCGGGCTGGCACACGGCACGGTTGGGATGGGAAGAGCTTAGTTATGTCACTCCCTCCGGTTGTACGAAGACAGATGATTAATCACAGCGCACATTCCTGATCTGTGAGACACCCAGCAGCAGCACTTAAACCAGCGCGAAGCCTCAATGTCGAGCATGAAAATAAGTACAACTCTATTAAAACAAAACAAAACACGTTTTGAAAACCCACAAAGCTTCACTTCGTCCAGGAGCCGTGGGAGAAGCTTTAATTTGCAAGAGGTTTGTCGGCAACTCGAGCCTCACCGAGCTCTTAGTGCAACCAGGGGGTGTTTGGGCGTGTGTCCATATCAGGCTTTTCTCCCCTGTGCGTACCAACAGCATTCATCTGGAAGGGAGGTGATGGTGTGGGCAGCTCTGATGGCACAAGCACATCTGGCCGCTCTTTAAAGACGCTTTGCACATCTGGACAAGTGATGTCTGGCACTAATGCAGTGTCTGCCACCACCAACACACAGACAGGCAGCAGCTGTTCCTTTGCACGTAGGGAAACTGAGGACAGAAAACCCGCGTGTCGCACTGTTCATCTGCAGCATAGTGAAAGATGAAAAACAAATATTAATTCCTAGAGCCATTCTAACCACACCATAGCTCCTTTTCAAGACTGATCTAAAAGGGAAGCTCAGCTAAAACGTCCAAAACTCAAGGCAACGCGGCAGAAGCTGTCACACGCTATTTTGTGTGTAATTCACGGCAGAACGATACGGAAAACTTTCCTCAACAACTTATTTAAACGCATATGATATGTGGATTATTGGCCTGGAAAACACGGGCGCTGCGAGATCCGTTATCTCCAAGTCACTGGAAATAACCAGCCCCCCGCCCATTCTGAGGACACGATAACCGCTGCCAAATGCCGTGTCCCGCTCCTGCGAACCCTGCGCTGGCCGTGTCTGATGGGACAGGGCTGAGCTTGCTGCCTCGGAACAAAGAGTCACATTCAGCGCTGCTGAAACAACCAGACTTCAGCTCATTACATCTTTCAAGAGTCACAAACTATTGTACGGAAACAGAAGTATGTGCTTTTATGCTGCAACAGCCCTGTGTTAAGAAATGGCATTTATGTCGGACAACCCCATTTGGAGAAGCCTGGTATGCTATCTGTTGCCAAGATATAACCAAAAATACAGTGGCTTTATTTAAAAAACAAGGAACTGCCCAAGGAATTAATTCTTAATAGGAACAAAGGCTTTTTGATGTTTGAGCAAAAACGTTCTTGTAACTTCCCAGGAATTTGTGTCTGAAAAATTGAGAATAGAATAATTAAGATTTATATGTCAGACTAGTTCAAAAAAAAAAGTAAGTCATGGTTCAACAGTGTGAAATGCGTCCATTAACTCCTTGTTATGAAGAATATCACTGCTCCTGAATTGGTGGATGCTGACATTCAGTCTCAACTCTACAATGTTCCAAGTGACTGCTTATTATTTTGAATGCAAATAATCCAGAATAACAGGATTGCACGGATGGAAATGCTTTAATTACCAGCCATCGTTAGACTTCAGAGTCAAACATCTAATGAGCTAGAGGTGGACCTTGAACATCTTGAGTACTTATTGTTTCGGGCTGACCACAGGAATACACTTGGAAGGACTTTTACTTACCCTGGTGTCCTGCACAAACACTCTTAATCAAACTAAATTCCTAATTTGAGGCTGGGGAAGATATCTTTCAGTCTTGCCATCAAATTTAGATATTCCCGTCTCCCCATTGTAGGCTGGATCAGATTTTAGGATCGATGGTTTAATCTCTTAAAGCCTGAACTGCTTTAGAAATAAACCAACTTCCCGACCTCAGCCCACGGGAACAGGGATCCAGGCAGATCACCCCATGGTCTCTTACGGCTTTAAACCCTACAGACCAAAACCACAGTCAGTTCCGCAACAATGCTCTGGAGCAAGTGGCAGAGCCAGTGACAAATTAGCCCGTGTATTTTAATTAGAGCTCCTCAGTAGATTCAGATCAGGCAAACTGAGATGATTCAGAACTGCCGAAGCATGAGACAGGCTGATTATAAAGGAAAAAGAAATAATCTCCGTCTTTTCATCTCTGCAGAATTCCCATTAGTCATTTCCCCCTCAAATATTTATTGCTAAGTGTTTATACCACAGTAGCTGTATGGAAATAAGGGAGATTCTGTTCTCAGAGTGCATCTATACAGAGATACACATCCCAAAGATACACTGATTTGGACACCAGGAACAATGTCACCACGGCGTCAGGTGTTTCACCTCTTCCTAACTGTGCTCGGGGTAGAAACCGCCCAAGTGCAGCTGCTTCTGTGATCTGAGCCACACGGAAACACTCTGTTCTATCTTACAGACTGGGAACACACACATACATTGTTAGCTGTTTCATTTTCTTCACTAGGCTCTCTACTCTCTTTTATTATTTTCACTGGAAAGGGCCCTTAGGGATTTTAAGCTCAGATAAATAATTAATCTACATTAGCTGTCTCAGTTTATGTCTGGAGTAAGAGCGAGCCAATGGAGGAATAAATCAGTACTAGCAGCGTAAGAGCCAACCTGCTCCTGAATATACCACACCCGGCTTAATGCAGCATCGAAACAGAAAAAGGGAAGATAAAATAACAAAGCATTAGCTGCAGTGTAAAATGCATTTAAGACTTCCATCTGCTTCAGGGCTGGCTGGTTCAAACTAAAATAGCAAGTCAACGTTCAAGTGGGATGAACAGATGCAGGAGAACCCAGCTCGGAACTCACGTGCCAAAAGGAGCTTCCAAGCGCAAAAAGATGACGCCGCACTGGAAGGTGGTTCTTGGTGTAAGGGTTCCTGGAAGATCTTGTGCTTTCATCGAGCAAACCCTCCTTCAGCTGACAGAGAAGACAAGAAGCCAGTGGCAGCACATTGGCACCCCTGTTTTCTGATTGATTCTGAGCAGGACAGAGCTGGCTCCTGCAGCAAAGGTGCAGCAGTAGCCACCAATATTGTTGTTACTACTGCACTACAGAGAAACCTCAGATCCTGGTGCTATCAAAGCTGCATCGTTTACTAGTTCTAATTTCACAAAACACACCTACCTAGTCTGTTTAATTGCTTCATTTAGCAAGATACACATGGAAGTGCTTTCACCGTGACACAGTGACCTTCTCAACATGCAGGAGACGAGACGAGGCTGCTCCTTTTCATCTACTGGTGAGGCTGCAAGAACCAGATACCATAATGACGGGCGCCTTATAGATCTTATTAGGTTAGAGGGCGCTTGATATTATTGTAAGGTGCATATCTTCCAAGCCCTGCAGGTTTATTTTGCCTCTTTGAAATCTGAGCAGTAACATCTAGCCTGAATGGTTAGTATTCTCCTGAAAACATATTAACACATTGTCTTGTCCTTGAGAGCAATCATTCTAACCTCATAACACTGTTTCAAACTATCATACGACCACAGAAATCAACAGTTTTGACACTGGCTTTAGCTGAACCAGACTCTGGCTTGTATTCAGGTTGGCCTATTGATATCAAGGGAATTCAATAAACTTAAAAAGTATTATGCATTTACGTTGTGCATTTTGGGACCTACATACCTACATTTTAACAACTGCATATACCTACTCGAGGTCTGAAATCCAGTTTTCACAAAAGTAACCTCCTGTGAAGAAACAGATACTTATTTACAGTACGCATACAATTGCAACTGAATTATACTAAGTCTTTTATCCCTCCAAGCCTGCAAACCTGCAACTTGTGTTTGGATACATTAAGTACAAGAGTGACTTCTGCAATGAAATTTTCAAGCAGATTTGTAAAAGCAAAAAGGCAACCAAAACCATCACTTGATAAATAGGACTACTCAGCTAATTCCCAACTTGAAAGCGTGTGGCACTTTCAAAAGAATTAAGTGAATTTGCCACTGGCTTTAAATTACTGTCCTAGTTCTTACTGGGCAAAACATCAAAGGACGTGAAAAGAAAACTTGGAAATACTACTGTACGGAGCTGTGTTACTAACTAATGAGTTTTGCCGTATGCGTTACTTCCAGAGGGAGTGAGGGTGGAGATGAGAGGAGCTCGAAAGAGTCAAACACTTGAGCACGGAGTCCAAGATGCCTACGGGCCAGTCTTCACCACAGAGTTCACTCCAGTTAAACCTTCAGTGCCGTCTCTTGCCACCACAACACCCACACGGATCCACGCTCATAGACCCATAGAGAATCTGAAGCTGAGGGACCCCATTGCATCAGCCATGAGCTTTCATACAAGTGTTCTCAGGTCTCCAACACCCTCCCCGCTCCATCCGTGTGCAGCAGGAGACAGACAAGCCCTCTCCACTTTCATCCATCTAGCTGCTGCATTTGGAGAAACTTGGGATATGCTGCCAAAAAACCCTTTACCACCTCTGTAGAAACCAGCTAACGCGTGCTGGCAGGGCTCGCACAAGGAGAATTCCTAATATTCATAACCATAGAGATTTCAACCGGCCTCTGCACCTTCAGTCCTTCTTCAACACGGGCTTCGGAGCAGACTCCTCTCCCATAATGGATGCTTGTGGTTTCATTGATTCGTGTTTGCAAAATGGCACAAGCCCCGGTCAGGAACTGGCACTGCGCAGCCACTTTCACATCTCCAGAGACCTTTCATTCCAAAGCATTTTTATCTTGCCTCCTATCTCAGGTAACAAGCAAACAGGCGAACAGTGTTGAAACGAAGAACCGGAGATCTTGGCTGGGAACTCAGGGTCTTACTCAGGATGGAAAAATACAAACGCCAAACAGGAATATTGATCCCTTTGTTGTCGAGATCAAGAACAAGCTAATCCCAAATTTGCAGCAAGCAGATTAGTTTTAATTAAACTGCACAAGATGCAAAGAGATAAAGAATTTGGAAGCAGGTACCACGTGCTGCAGCCTTCCCTTCATTTTCTAGAGCTCACATTGAGCTCCATCTCTGCATCCTGAAGTCCCCACATCGTCAGTGCAATGAGAATGCAAGTGCTACAAGAATCAGGTCTCTAATATTTAAGCTAGTTGCTCTTGCATTTAAAAAAATAGAGGAAAAAAGCACACTCTTTCAGAACTAACTGGCCACTATTTGCCCGTGACATTCTGAAACAGTATTAGAACTTCAGAGCTGAAGTTATGAACTGTTTAATTATTACAGAGGATCAAAGTACCAAGTTTTCCCAAGAGCAGAAAACTATTATTATCTCCGTTGTATCTCAATGAACTTTTTGCCCGGATTCAGCACTTTCCACAATGAAGTTCACTTTTACTGGGGCAACTCCTCCAAAAATCTGACGGTATCAGACACGGTCAAAGCTCCAAGAGGCTGCCAGGACAATTCATGCTTTACCCCGCGCTCCCCTCTGTCCCTGGGACACCCTCCCAGGAGCTACAATGCGTCCCCAAAAGACATTTTTATCGCTTAACCAACCAGACCAACTCGCACTCGGTGACATCTGCAGTTTTTGAAGGCAATCGTGACCTGGCCACCTAGAAAGCTGGTTAGTAATTCGTATTTATGCTCCACTTTTATTAGGATGTGTTTCCTGGCAAATGCACCAAAATTCACTACAGTATTTTAGGCACTAAATCATAAGTTAAATGCATTAGACCTGAAAACATAGGTTCATTCTAGTAGCACGGGGATAAACGCATTCATGACTTTGGACTAAGGTGGCCTGAAGCTTGGCCATGGTTGTGTCTTTAATACACTAGCATAAATAGGATGTTTTTCCCCTAGAAGCACCAATTGAAAGAAATGTCCTACCAGTCAAGTCAAGCGCAAGTGGATTATTCCACATTTACTGCTTCTTGATCAATATCCTATTAAGTTTTTTCAGTTTGTGAACTTTCATTATTGTGTTTTTAATTTCCGTCGCTCCCATCGGTGCCAGCAAACACGGTCTCACGCCGAAAGAACCACGAGAACGTGCAAGAGACCGGTGTGAATCCAGAACTGGTGGAACCTGGTGCTTCCAGCCTCGACACCTCTGAGCAATTAGACACAGAGCTAATGAGCAGGAGCCAGCTCAGCCAAACCTCCACAAGCAGTTCTGGATCCCTCAGGAGAGGATTTGGAGCCTCCAGATAGGAACCTGATGTTTAGTAAGATCAATCCTGTGCTAGTTCATAAACACCAGGACTGCTGGGGATGCTTCAAGGTGGATACCCAAGAGCCAAAGTCACAAGGCACTTCTAGAACTATTGCTTTTCAAAGTAAGAGTAAGAAGAAGGATGGTTACAAGTCCTGTTTATGTCAGCAATGCCTTTGAAGTCCATAGGATTAGTTTCAGAGGGAATTACTTAAGGGGTCGAGTGGTAATCACCAAAAGTAAGAGAAGACAGACTTGGGCTAATATGGATTAACACAAAATAGAAAGGACTATGGAAGTGAGAACTAGCACAGCCGGCTTTCACATCAAACAAACTGCAGACACAGCAATAAAAACTGAGGAACTAAATCAGAAAGAAAGTGTGGCATACCACTCTGAAGATTCCGAACTTTGGGCTGTCAACAATGCCAAGGTTTTGGTTTTGCCCTGTTCCAAGTTTCCTTAGTATTGCCACCGACACAACAATTTTTAGACGCATTGTAACAAAGCAAACAGAGAGAAAAAATGAGTTATTTATAGAGTGTTTGTATTGATAAAGATCATCACTTCTGCAATGGGCATGGGCTCTTCCATCCTCCTAGAGCCCTTGTCAAGAACCTGCTGCACAACAGTTGACTCCAGTTCCAGTTAGAAGGGAAGTCCAGGCCAAGGAGCAAGCTGAAACAAATGTGAATTTACCTCTAATTTTACATGATGTGCAACTATCAGCACTGTGAAACTCCTTTGATCACAGACTATTTTGGGACAACTTTGCACAAGACGTATGAGTTTTGAACATGAAGCCAAGACCTGATAGCCCAGTATATCACAACTGAAACCATTAGCCAGAAAATCTGATTCTGCAGCACTCTCAGTTCCTCCCTGCTCCTCTGCATTTCTGCTCACATAAATCACACATGGAGCTGGCAGGCACTGGTTTACATTTGAAAAATTACTGCCATTCCTAAGACATGACGCAGCTGATTGTAACTCAACCACCACATGGTATTTCAACAAAGTAAATACTTCTTCACGACAAGGAAAGTCCTTCACTTGGGTGCTTCCAGCAGGGAAAAATGTAATGGGTTTTAAAGGCCACCAGTTAGGGGTAATTACCTGTCTGTTTACAAATATATATATATATATTAAAATAAAGAAAAAAGAACCAACCAACAAACAAAAGAGGTAATATGGTTAAGGTCAAATCAAACAATCACCTTCCAAAGAGCCACCCGTGTATCTGCTGACTCGAAATGCAAATGGGAACTCCTGCAATGGGATGTGAAGATGCAGGGAGAGCTTGGGAATTAAAGCTGCCCAAAGGTTTCTCAGCCTTTCCCTCCCAACTCCTCACCTTCCAAAACGTACCAGATCAAACCGCTTTCCACAGGGCAACCAAGCTGCTTTCATTAGCTCCCCTTCAATCCAATATTTTAAGACATTTTCTAAACAAAACAGGACTCTGGTTTTACTCAGAGACTACAAAGGTTACAAACCATGTACTGAAATACCTCACTGACCAGTGGAGTTTTTGTGGGCTCACAATAGTATTTTAAGTTCTACGTTTAACAATCTGGAGAGATCACAGGCAACAAACGCTGCTTGAGCTTTCACTTGCTCCTTCTAAGCCGACGATCACAATTTGCGGCTTTCAGCATTTTGCTGAAAAGCCCCGAGTTTGTCGCTGGGTTGAAGCATTTTGCGGTACGTGAACCTCACATCGCAGAGCTCTTCCCGTAAAACTTCGGTTAATAATTTCTTTGCGGACCGGCTGAACAACAGGTACGTACCCAGCTCAAACTGCATAATCATCAACAAACACTTCACATCCTGTTAGTTCAAGAAGGTGACACATAAAGCGTGTGTGCACCTGAAGCATCATTACAGTCACCTGGAAACCGTTCTGGCTGAAAACTCAGCGCTTTTCATTTCAGAATTGGTGCTGAGCTGGGTTGGTTCCTGTCCTGGCTCACCAGGCTGCTCCTGCCTGTAAGAAGGATCAGAAAAAGGGTTCTGAGAGCAAAATGGAACGGATTCTCTTGTATTTGGTAATGAAACCATTAATACAGTCTTCTCCAGTCCACAAAGGACGCCTGCACGCTAAGAACAGATGATGAGCTGCTTTTAATGTAACACTTAAGCTGAAGTTAACGCAAGCCCATGTCACTGCCAGCAGAAAAAGAAAATAATTACGTTGTTGATTCCTTATGGGCTAAGTTAATAACTTTAAAACAACCAGATAATAAAAGTTAAAAATGGTGGGGAGTCATTCAGGCACTCAGAGCACGCTCTTTGGGCTGAAAAGAGTCGGCATGAAAGGCTTTCTGCAAATGACACGGTTTATGAGAGAAGCACCTGGGTCACTTCATTTAGTTTGGCGCTAGAACTGAAGAGCTTTCAAGGAAGATACACCAGGTAGTATCTTTCCTTCCCAAAGTAGAGGTGAAGCACGTTGCAAAGCAGCTCGGTGAGAGCCAGAAGATCCTGGTGCTAAGAGAGGCGAGATGTTGCCCATCAGACGACCAGCAACAGTTCTGCCCCTTTACAAGGCTGAGGCTTCCAAAATCCCATCTGCTACCGGGTCCAAAATACATTCCAAGTGAGAAACAGCAAGTCATTTGTCTCTCACTGTGCGTCCCCAAAAATGCCACAGTTTCCAATGTCGCGCTCTCTGCCATGTCAAACTCAGCCCATGTGCCACCTGGATTATCCCCGCTCCAGGTTTAACCAACTGAGGACAGAACCAGGGGGCAGCAACTCAGTTTGAATGGGCAATCGACAAATCTGTAGAATAATCCAGGAGATAACACATCCTGAACTGAAATGCAAAAAAATCAGACAACTGACATTGAATCACATCGTTTACTTCTTGGAATTTCTGACTGCGTTATGATTTACAGGGATGTGTTTAAAATAAATGCAAGTGGCTTTATATTCATTTCCAAAGCACAGATGACTAATAGCCACAATGTGTGTGTTCTTTGTGAAAGGAACGAACTTGCATCTTTAAACTTCACAGCTACCCATGCTACCAGTGAATGAAAGCTCTTACCATCTAACGGCCTGTATCATGCAAACCAGTGGTATTACCCTCATTACAACCACCTCCATAATTAGTACTAACGGGAACCTTGGTTAGGAGGCAGACTAATGGCCCAAGAAGCTCACGTTTCCCTTTCCATCTTCATCAACTTCTTCAAAGCACAAAACCAATGAGGATCTGGAGCACAGCACGGGACGCAACTGTAGACAAAAAACCAGCGAGTCTGCAAAGATCAAATTGCCAAAATCCCGATTCCATTAACGCCATGTATCAAACACCACTTGACAAAGCTGCTCACTGCAAAAATCGTTCTGTTTGCTGCCTGTCGATTAAACCCGTCAGTTCGGGTTGCGAATTAAATGCAAGAGCTGAAGCATCACAGGCTCTGTGTCGGTTTGGTCCCTGTGTCTGCACACAGCTGTATGAGCACACACAATTAAGGGGCTGCTTCCCATGAGCACGCTTTTGGTTTGGTAACATAAAGGAAAATGCAGCGTTTCCCTCCACCCCGCTTACTCACGGGCCGGTGCCCTTTCTGGCAGAGGAGCTGTCATAACCAGCACAAAAAAACTCCCCGGAAGCCAATAAAAAAGGAAACGAGAGGAGTGCCTGTGATTCATCCCAGCGCCCAGGGCCATTCTGGAGGGAGCAGAGCCTTGCTCAAAGCTGGGCTTGAAAAAACCCCACCATAACCTAGCGTAGCCAATCATACTAGCATCATATAGTCTACTTCGTAAGAACGCCAAAATTTTTAAATTCCTGATGGTCAAAGTCATCTCACCAAGTCATACCTATATATAAATACATATAAATAGCCTGGGCTGTTACCTACACAGCAAGAAACAAAGTTCAGGGCGTTCAATACACACCCTCCTGGTTACCAGAGCAGAACTTAGATAAGGTTGTGCTGCGTATGGTGTCTCTGAAGCTTGAGCCGCAGTCCTGCGAGAAACGCGCTGCCTCTCCGCAAAGCCGCTGGGAAACCCAGTAACTTCAATCCAGAAAAAACTGTGCAGGATGAGGCTCTTCACCTTTAAACTCATGGACTGAACTTGAATAAACCACCTCATGGAAGTCAAGGCAATTAACACTTTGCAAGCATGAAATGATATTCTTTTCTCACATCAGGAAGTCCACAGCGAACACAAGATCAGTCTTCATTAAAACAAACTATCAGTTGTTTGTGTCATTAGTGGTTTCCTGCCTATTGTTCTCTGCCCAATTCTCACAAGCAACCTCAAAATCAGGTGGTTTTCAACTTGTAAAACTCTCAAGAAAAGCAGAACTGATCAGCAACACTACTGATGATGTTCCTCCTCGAGAAAAGCAAGCCAGCATTCAACTACCTCCTTTCAAACGTCAGGAAGCAGCAGTACAGAAGGCACAAGGTGTCAGTCAAGTTTTCACCATTCCTCGCCCTACATCAAGATTTCCACCTCCTGCAAAGATGTCAGACACAGTCCTGAAATCACTCACTACAACCGTCTTATCCTACCATTGCTTTTTCTATCCGCATCTTCATTTTTGCTGCTGCGCTAGAGCACTCCTCGCTATAAAACATGCTGGAGAGGCAAAATTACAAACATCAGTCCGAAACTTGTAGGATTGCAGAAACGCAGAGCTCTGGGCGTGTGAGCAGGACACACACACACTGCATCCATCCATCCCCAGGGGTTCAGAGAGTGAACGCTCACTGCTGAGAGCTGGAAGTGGAAGAGAGGAGGGAGAGAAGGAGAGAAGGGGAGAAAGAAGGAGAGAAGGGGAGAAAGAAGGAGAGAAGGGGAGAAAGAAGGAGAGAAGGGGAGAAAGAAGGAGAGAAGGGGAGAAAGAAGGAGAGAAGGGGAGAAAGAAGGAGAGAAGGGGAGAAAGAAGGAGAGAAGGGGAGAAAGAAGGAGAGAAGGGGAGAAAGAAGGAGAGAAGGGGAGAAAGAAGGAGAGAAGGGGAGAAAGAAGGAGAGAAGGGGAGAAAGAAGGAGAGAAGGGGAGAAAGAAGGAGAGAAGGGGAGAAAGAAGGAGAGAAGGGGAGAAAGAAGGAGAGAAGGGGAGAAAGAAGGAGAGAAGGGGAGAAAGAAGGAGAGAAGGGGAGAAAGAAGGAGAGAAGGGGAGAAAGAAGGAGAGAAGGGGAGAAAGAAGGAGAGAAGGGGAGAAAGAAGGAGAGAAGGAAGGTGTGTGCAGCAGAAACGACTCAAGGGCATGCGAAAGAAACGAATCTAGACGGGGAAGCAAATGAAGGCGCGGTGCAGAGAAGCCGGGGCCGCAGCGCACCGGGAAGGGAGCGGAGGCTCCCGGGGGGGTCAGGACCGCAGGGCGGGGGGCGACACAAAGGCAGGAGCGCGGGGAAGGGGCACATGGGGCGGGGGGTCCGGGCTGGCACTCACCGACCCCGTACTTCTCCCGCTTGGTGGGGATCCAGCGGGCCATGGCGGCGGCTCCCGGGCGGGCTGTGCCGGGCTCAGCGCGGCCGCTCGCCCAGCGCCGCCCCGCCGAGCCCGGCCCGCTCCGCCATGGCTCCCAAACTTCCCGGCAGCCGCCCAACTTTCCTGCCTCCCCCGCCGCGCCGAGCGGAGGAGAAGGAGGGACGAGAGGGAGGAAAAAGAGGGAGGGAAGCGGCTGGTCCCCGCCCCGGCGGGGATCACCTGCTCCCGGCCGGCCCGCCCCGGGGAACCGGCCCGCAAGGTGCTAATGGGACACGGGGGAGCGACACAAACACTGTCGGGACGGGGGCACCTACGGTTAATGGTTCTTATTATCGCTATTGATGTATAAACACGCAGACGTTTTCGCACTGTTAATATAAATACTTTTTTTTTTTTTTTGAAAGTAACTCATTAATAACTAAGAAAACAAAAGGGTTGTTTTAAAAGTTAAAGCAAAACAAATTTATTTAAGAAGTAGTGTGGTGTAGCATCAACCCAGCTGGGTACTCTGATGTACGAGCCATGCCTCCAGATTAAGGTAATGGCCTTAAAATAACACAATGTAAAAGCAGTGTACGCCAATTATAACTCTTAGAAGAGCAGATGGCAAAATATAAAAATATACAATAAATATAAATATATAAAAATAAATATATAATAAATATAAATAGATAATAAATCTAAATAAAATATAAACCTTCCATAATTAGATTTTCAAATTGTAGGTGTTCTTGCTCCGGCGGGGGGATTGGACTGGATGATCTTTTGAGGTCCATTCCAACCCCTGACATTCTGTGATTCTGTGAAAAGTACTCGGAACATCTGGAAGAACGGTCACAGGACCGCACTTTGCTCAAGATTCCATGTTCTTGTTCATAAAATTGACTCGATGGCGTAAACCTCCACTTGGCTCCAGCGTTGTGAACTGGGACTCGATAACGTATTTCAGATTGGTGACAGAGACAGGAGCTGTGCACGTACCTGCGGGGCAGGTTGGACGGTCTGACCAGAACCAGCCTGGCTGCTTCTCTAGTTCTGTCGGCGGCAAATTGTTTGGGATATTCAGCAAGACCTACTACTTCATTAAGCAGTGCCATTGCAAATCAGAGCGGCAGATTCTTTGTAAAGCTTTAGGAGATCCAGGTTCCCCTGAAAGGCAACAAGAATTCTGATAATTCCCAATATTGTAAAACCCGTTTAAATGCACTAACGCATGAAAATCTGGGGAGATAATATTTTTTGTGATTTTACATTAGTAGTGAGAAGCACTGGGGGTAGCTGCATGGCTCAGCTGTTGTGCTGTCCCAGGCAAATCACTTCATCTCTCTCTGATTCTCAGCCTCCATCCCTCTTGCATGTTCAGCACAGCTTTCCATGCTGCAGACTCTCCCACCTGTGTTTTTAACAAGTTTAATTTGCCTTGATCTCCACTGGCGCCTCTAAGTGCCAGAGTAGTATAAATAAGAATTAATTACCAGTAGCTTGCTCTAAGAAATAAACATGTTATTTGCAAGCCAGGATTTTAAACGTAAGGACACCTTATCACTATTGTACAATATACTGGTTTTTAACAATACGTGGTGATCTGTCATCCGTCAAGAATGTGTGGCCCATGCATTTGTCACACAGGCAGAGCGTTACTCATCTGGCTGTGATGTGCAGTAACGCTACACCCAGTCTGCAGCAGACGGCCAAACCCTTCTCTAAAAGGATGTTTTGATCTTGTCCCAAGGGCTGCTCATGACACAACTGAGAAGCTCCCAGCTCCGTTCAGATGTGCACATGTGATCATGGGAACACGGCGGCTCCGAGGTTAAATATGGACACGGGCTCTTTCAACACTTCAACGGCACCTGAGGCTTCGACAAAATGTAGAACAAGGGAAAAAAGGAAAATATTTGCAAGCTGGAGTTGATTAACTAATTTGTTATTTATAAAACACTAATTCAAGCCAGGCAACCACGATCAGATGTACTGGCACACATCTGAAGTCATTGCTCTTATGCACAAACCCCTCTGATTCAGCAGTGCAGAAGAAGCCGTGCGGAGCAGCCTGCTGCTTTTCTGCACCCCCTGCGTTCCCTTCGGCCCAGGGGACACTCCGTCCATCCCTGGAGGGCTGCTCCAGCGATGCCTGAAGCCTTCAGCTTGTAGAAGTTTCAGTGCTTCGAGCTGAACACTCCTCGCCGCAATTCAAGGTGCCGAGTGTGTGCCAACAACCGAAATGAGTTAAAACGACCCTGCTTGGAAAGAGAAAAACACCTGTTTCTTTTCTGGTTTCTGTTCCATTTATGCTTAGCTGGGGCCTTCTGTAGCATCATCCCAAATACAGAAGAGAAACAGCTTGATGGTGAGTATCTCCTAGATGACAAGAGAGGGACTGTGGGATGTGCGTAGACCTGGGGCCAGATTATTAAAGAAGAAAAGTGTTCATGAAGACGCTGAATTGAGGCTTTGAAAGACTTTGTGTTTTCTGGCTGCAAAGACCTTTGGCCAGAGGTTCTCTAAGAGTCTCGCTGACAGTCGAGAACCTCGATTTTACTTTAAATTCTCAGGTTTGGAGCTAAGCTGGCTGAGCTGTTGCCAGTATTTTCCAACCCAGGTAAAGCAAATTCTTGGCAGCAAATGAAAAACAGAGGAGAGCATGAAAGATAGACAGACAAGTAGTAACTAGAGTAGCTGTTTCTGTTACTGAAGTAGGGAAAGTTGGTGAATGATTCATTAAATATAATGATTTGCAAGTCTCAGGGGCACATGAAGGAAGCAATCTCAGCTATCACTGAAAGTAGGTTTTCTTTCTGAAAGCATTTTATTTAGTTTTATAATGTTACCGCAGACATTTGTTTCCTTCTGTCTTTCTTTCTTTTAATGCTCAGGTGGTGTTTAACCAGGGCCATTAATGGTGAGCAGTCTGGACTCTGTTCTCTGCCCCAAACAGGAGCAGGACAGTTAAATTCTAATTGAGGCTACATCAGAGATTAACTCAGTTTATGTAAATACCACATCATGTTACTGATCAGAGCTGGAGGGAATTTGGGTGACTACGGCTCATTCACATTTTTAGTGCACTAAGAAAGTCATTTTACTCCCGGGTCTTTTATTTCATAATGGAAAGAACAGCACATTTGCAAATTATCAGACTGCTGAAGTCAAATCTTTACCTAAACCGAGCACTTCAAAGTGTGAAGTTAACAGACTCATTTTGAAAACCCTTGTGAAGCTCTGACTGCATCTTTTGTGGCCCAACTGGAGATCCAAAAATGTAATTCCAGTGCCCTCCTGTGTCCCAAATAAGAACAACACCGACCTTCACTGAATGAATGGAAAATAAGACTTTTCCTGTGATAGCACTGAAGAATTCTTCCCGTCACCAGCCTGGATCCTTTCTAGGTAGGTTCTGTGCATATACAAACCAAAAAGATGGCACTTGAATCAAGCAGCTTACGAGCCAAAGCAAGATAAAGGACACGGCAACAGGGTGGAGAAACAGATTAAATAGTGAAGCAGTTGTAACACACCAACTAGAAAACTACAACCACAACTAAAGCCATCTGTTCATTAATTTAATAAGTCACTTCCTCTAGCTGATGGATTTTTAGATCTGGTTCAGAATTGGACCAGATTTTCCAATCACCATAACTAAAAAGCAGCAGTGTAAGCTATAAAAGCAATTAAATATGCAAATACACATGTACACCACAAACAGGAGAAAACAGTGGTTTTATCCATCTGCCTGCACATGTTTTATCATGGAACAGTATTTAACATATTATCTGAAAATCTCACAGCCCAGATGAATTTTTAGCTGAATATTTCACCGCACATTTTCTTACCTAAATAAGGCAAATGCTTGTATGGTAATGTTAGTTAGCTTTGTGACTTACTCTGCATTACCCTGGTGTCAGTTCTTTTTGTTGTTCTGTCAATGTAACAGAGATACTTCTAAACAACTTTTCAACGAACCCACTATGTACCCGCCACCCATTTCACTGGCAATCTCTTTTTCTGGATTATTCCGCACCAGCAAGGGCAAGCATCCATTCACCAAACCAAAGTTTACAGCTACTACAGCCCACCTATTAATTTTCACAGGGAACTAAGGTATGAGTGGCATGTACAGAAGTACTTTCTCCTATTTACAATTAAGAGTAAGCAAAGGACCATGTAACCAACACCAGCTCATGCATGGGATAACCTGCCATCCTGCATGGTATTCTAGGCTGACAAGCAGAACTTTGGTAAAGAGTGTTTCTGAGAAGACAACTAATAGAAAAGATGCTGGATAAATTTGCTGCTTTTGTTTAACAATACCAAAAGCAATTACATGATGCAAGTGGTAGATTTCCTGTCCAAAACCGATAGATGTCTTGGGGACAGATTTGTAAAGGTATTTAGATGCTTAATGATGCTGAAAGGTGCCTAGTAGCACTTTAAAAATACCTTAAAAGCTAATTCCTGCTGAAATTAATGTAGGAACAGTGCTGGGTACGTCCCCTGGATTTCCTGCGTCTCCTCCATCCTCACGGGGCAGAGCTGTTGATTCCAAAACAATTTTGCCCCTGTTGAGTTGGTGTAATAAGGTGCTGAGCAGGGTAATGGTTTTTTAAACAGGTTTATCACTTTTTCTTAAGATGAATTTTACATGAAACGCAATCATCTCTGTTTTGTGATTTTGTGCAAATATTTCCAAAGCCACCTGACTACTGAAACCTGACTCCTCTTCAATTAACCAGGAATGGGAATATAACAACCCTTAGGCAGCTTTGAAAATTTCTGCCTTGATGTATCCGTGAGTCAGATGAACAGGTTCTGAGTAATCAGTCACTTGGTGTTTCCATTTTAATCGCTTTGTAGTTTTATGTCTGAGTTTATTAAAATTTCAAAGCTTTGCTTGCTTACCCCTCCTCCATCTGCTTCTTTTTAAGGAAAGACAGAAGAATCTTCCTATCTAGTCTGCATTTTATCCAGATGGTGATCTCTCGCTTTGTTCAGGCATGAATTCTACCCATGCAAATCAAAGCATCAATCATACAATCAACTTTTGCATTAGTTGCAAAGCTCGGGAGGATATTTGCTTCATTAGACAATTAGAAAATGTGAGGTGTAACACCACGTCTGCAACGCTTAACAGTCTGTTCAATGCTGCAAATGCCAGCGTGATCCATGCCTTCGTTTACTAATCTGCACCAACTCAATGTGAAAAGGCCAATACCTCCCTCCTGTAACTACTGCTAAGTCCCAAATCCAATATTCCTGAAATGAAACACAATGGGAAATGACACCTCAAGCGGCAGAGCATTCAGAGGTCTCACTTGTAAAACTGCTTTTAACTGTCTTCATCATCTATAATTCACTTGAGTCCATTTATTGCTGCCACATGCACTGAGAAAGAGCCTCACGGACCAGCAGCAAATTCAGCTCATGAATGAACTGGTGCTGGAAGCCAGACTTTATTATTCATTTCAGTAACTCATTCAGTGGTCACAATCCTCAATGGATGTAAATCAACACAGCCACATTGAAAGAAATTGTTTTGCCAGCTTTTCACATTTCATGCACCAAATGTTGGTCTCAAAAAGGTTGTGACATTAATTTCAGTTGGAGATCATTGACTGATATATTTCAAGTCATGATGCCAAAATCTTTCCCAACAGCTGGATATTGAATCATTTCTACAGAACTATATGGTTATAGGGTTACGTTTTTGGCCCCTTTCTAATATTGTTTTCTAGGTAAGGAATTGCATATAGCAGCCCCAGGAATGGTTTGGAGCTGTGAAAGGAAGCACAGAATTCTGCTAAATTTGAACAGCAAAAAAGCATCTCCAGGGCAATAAGTGTTTCATGACACCATTCACACCATGAATATGCCCGAGCCCCCTTGTGCTATCTGATGGAATCATTACTATGGAAATAAATGTTTTGTAGAAATGCACTGCAGATAAAACGCTTAATTTCAATGCCAACATACTGTGGGGTTTATTATGTTATATAGTTCCTGTTTACAATGGAAAATTAAACCAGTTTTATAATCAGTGAGATACAGCAGAGCTCAGTTAATTTCCTGATAGAAAAATCAGCTTTGTTATTGCTGCTGTTGTGGCATAGCAGCCACAATATACAAGACTCTACACTTGCCCTTGTTCTGTTTCAGTGAATTTTTCCCCACCCAACTCTCCAGCCTGTCCAGGTCTCTGATGGCAGCACAGCCTCTGGCGTGTCAGGAAAGCTGTGATCAAAGTTTGTTTTAGCACTAAAAACAGATAGAAAGGTGTTTTACCAACACCTGAGGAGCCGAGAGATTAAGTCAGTAGAAATGCCCAGACTATCTTTAGAAAGATAAGGATTCCAGCAAAATTCTTGCTGTAAGAGCATGAACTGCAAGTAGTGTTAATCAATGAGGGACACATTTTGCTCTAGGCAGTACTTTAGTATCTTAGACTAACTCTGCTTACTGATGCCAGCGCGAATCCAGGTTGAGGTAGAGGCCAGAACTCTCAACTGGAGCCACAACTGCAATAAAACAATAGGCACCAAGAGACCTGCAAACTCTGAATTCGCATTTGACTTTTGTGCCAGTAATCCTGCTCCTCCCTCCTTTTCAAGAGCATGTGAAAGATGAAGAGGAGGAAGTGCTGGCAGGCATTTTCATTAAAATCACTGGCTAATTCCAAAGTGCCTATTAGCAGAAGCCCTCTTGCAATGCCTGTGGTATCTATCCATCACAGCCAAATCATGAATATCGACTATTTTATATTCAATGTATCTCTTACATCTTTAATGTCTGAAGAGCTTGTTCCCGAAAGTGTCCTCAGCAGGGGGTAGCGTGGTCAGATTTCATCAAAATTTCCAAGGCTGGAAATGAGCTTCCAATAAATCTTCGGACTTGTCTTCAGCAGCCTGCAGTCAGTAATTCCTGTTTTAAAGCAGTGCTCTTTCCTTCTTCTGCTCCTGGGAAGTCGATATGAAAAGTATTACTACAAAATCAAGCCTCTGATTTTGGCAGATCTTAGCAGAAAGCCAAATCCACCTATTTAAGTTAGAAGCCCTCTGATCTCACAGGAGTTTGATGCCTGCTTGTCTCTACCATCATAGGTCATTATTTCTTCAATAATAAATCAGTGCTGATAGAATGAAAAATCAAATCAATCTTAGAGCTGATGAGCTCAAGCTAATCCTAAATGCTGCAGCTTCTAGACCTAATCACAAACAACGAAGGCACCCAAGATAATATCCAGATCACACCAAATCTAATATCCAGATACACATTTTGTGGCTCAGACGAATGCCCACTTAGTATTGACCTACAAAGATGTGGATGTGCCTTATTTTGTTACAATAAATGTTTATATGCAGCTCTTCAGAAGTATTAATCTACAGCTTAAGGGTTCTGGATACAGCACATTCTTTGCACCCTCAGTAAAGACAAACCTCCCTATATTTACTTGCTGGGCTTGATTTCTTTGCATAAGCAGCTTAGAGATCTTCATAGGAAATGCTCTGAACAAGCATAAAGTTTGATTACATGATGTACACTTTATAATAAAAAAATAAAGACTGTATACTTCTTATGACTCAGTTCTATTTGCACAGGAATAAATGAGCACACAAACGATACATTCATAGCCCTGAGAATTTCTCCATTCATCTAATACTGACTCTTTTAATGAGTTTTATCTTTCTAATTTTTTCTTCAACTGTCTTATTTCCCTTTTCTCCCATTGAAAAAGAGGAAAGAGACACATTCACAGTATGAAGAACCAACACTGAGAAACAATAGCAATACAATACTAATTTTTCTAGGGTAGTGCCTGATGCGTGCAGCCCTGCTGATAACAGACGGTCTGCAGAGCTTTCAATGTCCTCTGTGCGCGTCAATTCTCTCCAGCTTGAAAAAGGCTTTCATTTTTAAACAACATTTCTTGTAATGTTTCATTCAGTGTTGATTCTCCAGAACCAGAATCCTCCTCCTGGGAACCCCTCCCTTCTAGAAATATAAGTCCCGTGTACTTAGTCCCTTCTTGCCCTCCCTTTCCAACACAAACCTTGCAAAAGGGGCGCAGAGCTTGAACATTCAGGAACATTCACAGACACACTCTGCTGTCGCGATGCTCCCATAGTGCGAGGTTTGTTCTAACAAAGAATCTATTGCATTGTTTCATCCCTCCAGAAAAGCAAAAACTTTTACGACCGTAATGGGATGGAGGAATCTCAGCTATGGGGAAATGGAGATGAGCACTGAGGGCTGTGGACATCCTAAATCCCTTAGAGTGAGAATTGATGACAATACATCAGTAAATACCAAAATCAAAGGTAAGTAGGGAGAAGGAAGGCATTAGAAACAATTGATTTTAAAAGGTCTAAGCATACAGCCCCCACGTGGGAGTGGATATTGTGCACAGAAAGTGCTTTGTCTCAGGGGAATCCCTCAAGGTTACTGCAGCCCCAGACGGTGTGAGAAGGCGCTGTTCCCTGCGTTCAGCACTAGATGCCACTGAGAGATCAGCGTGGAAGCTGCCGGTGCTGGGCTGGGATGCTCTTCCCTGCACAATCATACAGCCCTGGACCACTTTCTGAAGAGGCCACAGCCTGCTTTGTGATTTTGAGACCAACAGAGACACAAGAGGAGATAAATGTGCTGTTCATTCGTGCTCTCGGTATTTTCTGCGTGAGAACAAAAAGTGCATTTGTGGAGTCTCTGACGCTGTGCACATGAACTACAGCTCAAAACATCTTCGCTTTTCAAAGCCATAAGTCCAAAATTTTAAAAGTGATTGAGTGGCTATTGGATTTTTAAAATCCATACTGAAGACAAACTTCACAGCAATGTACCAAACACCCTCTGCAGGCTTCCCTCTGTACACCATGCCCACCCTGGTTGAGTTTTGTGTTTTATATACCACACACCCACCACCAGCACTGTTTGTAACCCCATCTCTAGCCAGGCCAAGCACCACGTTTTCACTTCTCTGTGCAGTCAGGAAATCCAAGCCACAGCCTATCCCTGCAATGGCAAAACGCAGCTCGGTGACGGGGAGACCACGGTGACAATGGACCAAGGGACACGATTTCTGCAGCTCAGGAGGGCGCCTGGGCTGACGTCAGATCGCTGTTGCCAGGCGTTCAGAAGTGTAAGCACTGCCTCTAGCAAAGCACAAGCAACCAACCAAGCAAAAGAAAAGAAAACTACCTGCTGGCAACTGGTAACTCCCTGTAGTAGGTCAGAAACAGCTTCCCACCGTCTTCCTATTCGGCTGGATTTTAATTAGTGAGTTCAGTACAGCCGTCGAAGAGGAACAGATTGTCACCGCTCTGCCCAAGGAATTCAGCCTAAATAAATCGAACACAGCAGCCAAAAAACATTAATTTCTTCATCAAAACTACACCACGAGAAAGGCAGGAAGACTTGATTATATTGTTGCTTTACTGATATCGAAGACTAATTGGAGTAAGGCAAAGTGCTTGATCCAACACCAGCTTCACGGTGGAGGATTAAGCACTGTGGGATTCCAGAATTGGGCACACATCTTCTAAAAAGCCTATGCAGATAGTGAGCCTTGGGGGAAAATGGGGCTGCCAGATAGTGAGCCTTGAGGGGCTATGGGGCTGCCAAATAGTGAGCCTTGGGGGGCTATGGGGCTGCCAGATAGTGAGCCTTGGGGGGCAATGGGGCTGCCAAATAGTGAGCCTTGGGGGGCTATGGGGCTGCCAAATAGTGAGCCTTGGGGGGCTATGGGGCTGCCAGATAGTGAGCCTTGGGGGTAATGGGGCTGCCAAATAGTGAGCCTTGGGGGGCAATGGGGCTGCCAGATAGTGAGCCTTGGGGGGCTATGGGGCTGCCAGATAGTGAGCCTTGGGGGGCTATGGGGCTGCCAGATAGTGAGCCTTGGGGGGCTATGGGGCTGCCAGATAGTGAGCCTTGGGGGGCTATGGGGCTGCCAGATAGTGAGCCTTGGGGGGCTATGGGGCTGCCAAATAGTGAGCCTTGGGGGGCAATAGGGCTGCCAAATAGTGAGCCTTGGGGGGCTATGGGGCTGCCAGATAGTGAGCCTTGGGGGGCTATGGGGCTGCCAGATAGTGAGCCTTGGGGGGCTATGGGGCTGCCAGATAGTGAGCCTTGGGGGGCTATGGGGCTGCCAGATAGTGAGCCTTGGGGGGCAATAGGCTGCCAGATAATGAGCCTTGGGGGGCTATGGGCTATGAGATGACGGCCTTTAGCCTGGGACATTAGTCCAGTCTTGAGATAGAAATTAGAGACACATACTACCTAAGAAATAGAAACCTCACGTAACTGCACAAAAAGGATGGAGCCTTTGGTCCTAAGAGGAAATATGTGCATTTTTTATGTGTGCTCATGTGCAATCTGTAATTACGAGTGCAAAGCCTCCATCAGAAGGCAAATGAGAATGTTGGATGTCAGCTGCAGTAAATCAGCCCCACTTGCTGCCTTCAGTGCCATCCTGACACCACTCAGGCCTTTGAACGGTTCTCACACCCTCAGATAGAAATCCATCAATTACGGGACCGGCTCTGACTCCTCAGTTTGGTGATTCAGCTCTCTTTGGCTCCAGAGCGTACCAGATGGGATGAGTGATGCATCGGTAGCAGTTCAATGCCTTGTTTTACGGAGGGAAGGCAGCAGCGGGCCCGATGTGCGATGTGATGGAGCCATCCCCAGCCCCATGAACATAGAAACGCTCGTTTCAGCACTGCAGGGAACAGACCGATCTCGTCTTGCCTGAGCAAAGGGACTCTGCATTCTTTCTTCTAAGACAGAAAAGAAAAATTCATAGGCTACCATAGTTTTTGCCCACTTAGGAAATATCAGATTCATATGCAAGTCATGATTAGAAAATACACTATAGGGAACGTCCCTGTTCTGCGAGGAATCTCCTGCAAAAGACACAAGGCTGTCTACTCATATTGCAGTTGATAGGTTTAATTTCTTCTGCAAGTATTCCAGACTTATTAACAGAACTGCTGGAGCAGTCCAGTATAATTAGACAGGATAAAGTCTTCCAAATGTTGTTCAAAAAAAATCAAGGAGTGAAAAAAGACCAAATTCTTGATACTACGCTGCCAGAGATGGTACAATTCAGTAAAGCTCTCCTAATGGGAAGAGAATAGCAAGAGTTTTTATCACCTGAGTTTTAAACCCCAGGCATCAGTCCTTTCTCATAACACAGCAGAAGGAATGCAGGACAAACCTGGATCACCTTGGGTGGTATAGAAATAAATACCAGCACAGCAAGTCCTGGCAGATAGAGTCCACTTGAGAATTAAGAAGATTTTATACCTAAAAATGTTCCAGCTCTCTATTTACGTCAGTTCTGGCGAGCTTCCTTCTCTAACATTACATAAGATCAATGCATTCCTATGACATGCTGTCTCCCCCACAGGCTGCCACAGTTTCACACCAGGATCCCTTCTCCTGCCACCTGCAGATCGAGCATTTCAGAGCCCAACAGAACCAGGTCCTTTCCAGCTCTTTCCCTGTGTGCAAAATCCAGCTCAGCGACTTCTCGTTAGTTTTCAGGCCACCCCTTCACAATTCTGCTGATTCTCTGGCTTGTGAGGAAAAGGACACGATCACAAACAAAGCATCTGGTACTTTTTTAGTCTAAACTGTGCTGTAGGCTCCATATCTGGTACATTAACTACTGAACCATTGTTTCAGTCAACAAATTCAAGCTGAGAATGTGGCTAAATCTGTAATTAATTACGTTGCAATAAGTTTTACCTCTCTGATAGAATCTAGGCTGTAAATCCACACTTCGAGTCTTCATATTTCTACATTGCAGAGATTATTTTAGCTGGGATCCCTCCTGCTGCAGATCTCTGCATTCCCTGAAAGAGACCGGTTGGATTTGTGTCCATGGCAGGGCTGGTTTCTGTCTGTGCACGGGCACTTGGTGGCACTCGAGCTCATCTCTGCGAAAGGAAAGATCCAGATGAATCAGCAGCATTTCACTGTTCACGCAGTTTAAAACAGTTTGCTCTGTAACATCGTTCAATGAGCCCTGAAGTCTGGCTCTGCACTTTCTTAGAATTATACAGCACATCTATTTTCGAAGAGAAATGCTGCCCACTGACAGTTTACTGCAATCTGCTCCAAAGTCGCTGCAGAATTGGGAATTCTCACAACATCAGAGGCAATTGAACTACTTATCTCATTTCCAGTGCCAAAAGTGCAGTGCACACTTCACAGACAAGGAGAAATTATGTCTGCCCTGTTATAATTACCAAAGCTGATCTTCCAATCAGTCCTTAATATTAGCAGGAAGCCTGATAGGTTCTATCTGGATGCCACATATTCTGCAGGAGTCCATGCATACAAATGAGCTAGCAGCAGGAGCCTGTAAGAATGTGCAAATTGCTATTGAATTATATCCTAAATTATAGTTTTGTTTCGGTTAAATATTACCTTTGGATTTAGGTTAGCAAAATACCTGCCACTTCTTCGGTTTCTTAGAAGAATGATCAAGTCTTGGATGCATAATATGATCAAAACATCAATTAAAAAAGGCTGAGATTTGAGCATGAAGCAGCAAGTACATTGGAACTCTGCTTATAGCAGCATTTCGTGTCAGAGCAGTAATAAATTACAAGGTACACTAGGAAAGTGCCGCCTTTATATGTAAAAATAACTGCAAGCGCTGTCTACCAAGTTTGTAATACACAAATCTGCAAGATTTCAATATTTCTGTTACAGATGGATGGTTTTACATAGAGACAACAAACACTCGGGGGACTATGGAAAGCTCTGTATAATTAAACCCTGTGCCGGTGGCTGCCCAGCCCAGCAGAGCTGGCGCTGCAGCTGGAAGGCAGAGCATCATTTCAAAATCTGCCTTTTAATCCTCTCAAAACTGCTTCTCAGTACTTTTAAAAGCCACCGTCTTTTATGACCATGTGTAAAATGAGTTTACAGGACTGTTAAAAACCTCAAGAAAATTCAACAGCCTAATAATCTCCTCCTTGCTAGTGCCAAATTGATTCAGCACCATTCAGCAACTGCCGCAGAAAATGTTTGATGACTGTGTGAAGTTACCAACAGGGCGACATGCTGAAAGTGCTGTGCTGAAATCTCTGCCTAGCTGCTTCTTATACACAACAGAACCTTTTAACTCCCTACAGCACAGAATCAGTGAAAAAGAAAAGGGCTTTTCTGGACTAAGTCCTGGGTAGGCAAGGTGGGAACAGGTGCTGCACAAAGTCTCCCATCCTTCACAGGCTCATTAGCACTTTCAGATCCACAGCCACACCGGTGCTATGTCTGAACGCGGTCGCTATCTCCAATTATCATTAAATCGGGAGGGTTAACGAGACAAGACAGGCAGAGCGATGGAAAGCTCACTGCAGCAGAGACTGCAGCAAGTGGCGGGACACACCCTGGTGAGATGCAGCAACCCGCTGCCCTTCAGGCTCCATCCTCTGCTGCACAAACCTTAACCCTTTCCAGAGCAAACTGCCTCAAAAACTCGAGCTAGAAACATAGGATATAAGTGACCTGTATTCACTATAGATATCCTCTGTCCTCACAACAGAGTTTCGATATATATGTGTGGGGATATATGTGTAAAGAGTATTTTAGTTAGTTGTTTTTCACTTGTTTTGCGCTTGCCGCAGAGGACGGGGTTTGCAAACGCCTGCCTGAGAATTATAATTCCTGGCTCTTCATTGCACAGATCCACTACAAGGCGAGCGTGACAGGGCAGCTTCCCAAACCCACCTGTGTTATCTGGTAAACTGAGGCGCAGGTTCCACACCAATTCTCTTCGAGGCTTTGATTACACTTTTGATGAAAAGTCAGCAATTTGTAAATCCAGGTCAACTTCAGCGAACACTTTCAGTGAGAAGAGTGAAGAAACATTTTCTAAAGGAATGCCTTCGACTTTTAATTTCAAAATTGACCTGAATTTCTTTCCAAGATCAAAATTTCGTCTGTGTGAGATTACGAAACAAATCAATCCATTAAACAGCACGATTTATCTTGGACTGCTGTTCTTCTTTGCCACTTGAATAAAGCTGCTGTAAACGGATCTGAGGAAACTCAGACCAAACACTTTGCAGTTCACCTACTCTACATTGTCACTGGCTTGCAAGAGAGCTGCTGTAGACAAGAAATGAGAGCAGTCCCAGAGGTCAGACCTATTTGAATTTGGGAAGAGCCGAATGAGCATTATCCTTGCTCCCCTGTGAAGGGCAGCCCAGATTCTGAGCCGGAGAGCAAAGATCCCCTGGGACTTTATTAATGACTATGCAGCATGGACAAGGGGATGCGCTGCTGTTCTGTTTCCAAGCCTACGTTTCTGCCTTCCTCCCATCCCTCATCACGAGTAGCTGTTAACAGACTAACTGCAGGGAAGAAAAGAAAATCAAGACAAAATATAGCACACTGTGGAGGAAAGCGGTGAAATGTGTCCAGTTATAGAGGAAAGGGGAAAACAAGAAAAAACAGATGCCCTGTGAAAATGCAAACAAGAATGACATTGAGCCCTTATGCATAAGCCAGGCACGTGCACCTAACAGAGAAAACGATGTTCTTTTGTATGTGCATCACTGCCTAAACCTCCCATTAACAGCAATAGAAATCTGACAGTAGATTTCAGTGCTCTGGCTCGCCTGTGGCAGCTCCAGGGCTGGTACGTTCTGTCTCGCTGCTGACAGCCGATGCGTTGAATCCTTCTCTCTGCGGTCACAATGAAAATAAAGAACAGTGGCTTCTGCTAAGCAGGTGGGTTTGATTCTCCCTTACTGATTTAGCAGTGATTCAGTCAAGCCACGGCACTCACTGGTGGGTATAAAGACATACATATATGTGAGAACCATCTAACCCCAAGCAGAAATGTCTACATTATACACCACTGGTTCTACTTAGTGGAAAAAATAAGGGGGGGAGGGCAGGGAAAAGAGATCAAGCAGGAAAGACAAAAAGAGAGCAGTTGTTTTGGAAAGAATAGAGTTGCTTGGATTATTGACAGGCGGGATACGTAAGGTCAGTTTGTTTGCTGTTATCTGCCAATGCACAAGTGTCATGTTCCGCTGTCACCGTTGAGTGGTGGACAACTCAACGGGCACCTCTGAGACACCACGGCCAGGCTGGACAAAAAGGATCGTGTGGAAGACACGAGGTCAAATCCCTCTTGAGCCCAGCCTTGCAAAACTCTCTTTGGCTGAAACAGAGGTAAAGGAAGCAGGATTTGGCACATGGTGACTTGCTACTAAAAATTTAGATCCTATCAGGTGATTCTCAGTTTTTCATGTGACATTTTATAACCTCTCAATAGTCTTGTGGTCCAATACCCCCTTTAAAAATCACAGGATCTACAAAAAGTTCAGGCTGAAATGCGATGTATACTGGAACATAACAGTTCAAAGCAGTTGTGATTGAGAACATTAGCAGGCTGGTAAGAAAGAGACAAGCCTCTCTTCCTCAAAAGCTTTTCCTTTCATGTTTCTTATCCCACCTGTTATTAAAATAAAGATCCATCACAGCTACAGACTCAGAGTTCTCTCCATACACCAGCTTCTGCCACTGTTTTGCATTTCAAAAGAATGCGTCTGTTATAAATGCGTAAGAGTAAAATATAGGAAGCGTTAGCTGTGGAAAGGAGAGGAGGATTCTCTGTGGGAACCTGTGCTTGTCCAGCTCCTCCTACAGAACTTCCACAAATCTACTGCATTCTCACCATGTTAGCATCACCTTACCTTGGCATGCAAGGACTTTATTAAAATGTCACACCTAGGGATGTCAATAAGTGACTAAAGAGAGACATATTGACAAAAATACAACGTACACTTTTGCAGAAATCATGATTGTAGTATGTTAAAAGATCCCCTGAATTGCTCACCTCCATCACAACTGCATTGAGCCAACACTGCTTCCACCCGGGCCCTTCAGGATGGTAATCAGGCAAAATAATGAGAGTTAATTGCTTTGTCAGTGTATGTTAGGGCACTGTGTCCACTGATACCGATCAATGAAGACGGGCTAAAGTAGGCTTTTCTGACATTCAATTCTTTTTGCCTTGTTCAGAACAGAATAGTGAGGAAAGCTGAACAAATTTCTGGTCGTGCCAGCATCACCACATAAAACAGTCTTTAAAAGAAAAGTGTTCTAGCAAAAGGTTGAGTGAACAGGTCATTTTGGAAACCAGAAAGATGAGATGCAGGGAGACACTGTTTTATTTTTAAATCACATTTGCATGCGAAATCACAGCTCGCAGCCACATCTGCTGAACCCACACTAGCAGTTGCCCTTGTAATGTGATCTCCAGATTTCACAAACCAGCCCATTGATTAGCTGCAGGGCGGCAGGACAGGATCCTATTTATTGATTTATTTGAGCCTGGAGCAGCGCAATCAATGAACATCGGCAAATGATTGATAGGGGAAAAGCAGCAATAATCTAATATGGAAGATGACTTCTGTGCACAAACACTACTAATCAGATTGGCCTTCATGACTACCTGGAATGAAATTCAACCTTAGATATGATTCCAAGTTACTAGAAAGACTGCAAGTGATTATGTTCTAGACAGCTTCCTTCTTGACATTATATATTATTTCTACTATGGAGGTACACAGAGTCTAATCCTAAACCAGGAAAACATAATGTGAGATACTGAATAGCTCTTAAAATAAAAGCACGATAAAGTGGTCTGAAAAGCAGCAGTCTAAACTGGACTGAAACACTCCAATAAGAAGTTGTTGAAGGAAACAGGATAATCAAATAGCTACAACAGGGGTCTGCTGGTAGAAAATTCTGGGTTTTATTCCCAGCTCTTGGAAGGGCAGGCATAATTAGAGCAGCCTCAGAACCCCTTGATTATGTTTTATTCTCAGGGCAGGAAGGTAGACTAGTAATTAGGCCACTACGTGTGAGAAATGAACTGAGAGTCATGACACGCGAGGGGTATTTCTCAAGGTCTAACTGCGCAGCCGTCATTTCAGAGCAGAGGATAACACGTCGTCCCCTTGCTCACCATTCTGTGCAGCAGAGACAAGAGCACGTGCAAGGTTTGTTACCGGTGGATTCGTAGCTCTTAAAACAAATAGCAGCACAAATGCACTAATGACATTACTCGATGTCTGATATTGGGCCTTATTCTGCTGTCTTTCCAATCAATGGCAAAATTCCTCCCGGATGCAAAGGTGGCAGATTGGGCTCATTAAATTTTGAGTAAATTCACAGCACTAAGCTCAGCGTGATCCTCTCTCCTCAGCTATTGTTCATGCTGTAATCGGGCATATCCATCACACACTTTGCATCTGTCTGCGGCCCCTTTCCCTCGCCCAAACCTCATCCCTTAGTCTGCACGAACAATGGATGTGATGACCCTCTAAGTCTCTTTCATATGAGGTAACTACAAATGGGAATATGCCTTTGTTCATAACGTATATGACAGAATGGACAAGGCTGAGGTTAACATATGGCCTTTGCTAATGGTCCCTCCTATCCCACATCTCTCATAGCCAGATAATTTAATAGAGCTGATGTCTATATCCCTTAACAAATTGAATTAAAAATGTTGCAGCAGCTGCACACGTAATAGAATCTACATGC